>NC_054483.1:19291632-20591056 GCF_017639515.1 Carcharodon carcharias | reverse complement strand
GTACAATAGAACACATAGGTGTTAAAGTTAAAGTTGGTGATATTATCTAAACGAATGTGCTAATTAAGAATGGATGGTAGGGCACTCAAGGTATAGCTCTAGTGGGGGTTTTTTTTTTATTTTTTTTTAAATAATGGAAATAGGTGGGAAAAGGAAAATCTGTTTTTGTTTTGGATTTCCAGCATCCGCAGTTTTTTTGTTTTTATCTCTGTGTTTAATTGACTGCCACTGCTCTTCAAGAAATGCCTACCTCCTTGAAGAAGTTCTGTTCCTCTCTGCGACAAGATTTCCGTATCTCTCTGTTGTCTTGCTCACCTTCCTTGCTTTCCATTTCCCTCCTGGTGTTTGACAAGGTATTTACTAAAACCCGCTTTCACAGCCATATCTCCTTTCTCAGTGACTGTCTCCGTCTCCGACTTACCCCACGTGGATTTCAACTGAAATTCCACCCCTCATGTTTCGAACCCACCCAGGATTACAGGTATCTCCGGGACATAAAACGTTTCTCGGACTGCTGTTCCCGTCACATTCTGAAATCCACACTCAGTGCCATGCGCCGCCATATGAACACACTCGACCTCTCCCTCCAGCAGCACCGCTGTACCCTTTTTCAAAGCTGCGCGTGCTCCCAGTTTCATTTTATCCTTCGGCTCATCCGACGCCTCAACAAGAAACTTTTTCTCTTTCTCTCAAGTGCTAAGGAACGCAAGCTCCAACAACTCATGGACACCAACGCCCATCTAGGACCCTCCACCCCTGCCTGTCCCTCCGTCCCCACCCTTTCTTCCAATCCCAACCCCCGCCGTGTATTCACTATACCCCCTGACCTTCCCCTCTCCGATGCTGAACGTTCAGTGCTCAGCAAAGGACTTAGTTTCATACCCTTACGCCCTCACCTCAATGAATTTCGGGCTCGGCATGATACTGAACTCTTCTTCCGCCGTCTTTGTCTCCGGGCTCACTTCTTTGGGCAGGAGTCCTCTCCCAGTTCAACGGATCCTTTTACCCATCTCCAATATTCTCCTTCCACCTGGACCCCTCCCTCTGGATTCTTACCTTCTCTCGATCTTTTCATTGAACTGTCGGCGCGACATTAGTCGTCTCAATTTCTCTGCTCCTCTCACCCATTCTAACCTGTCTCTGAACTTACTGCACTCCATTCTCTCAGGTCCAACCCTGACATTGTCATCAAACCCGCTGACAAGGGTGGTGCTGTTGTTGTCTGGCGCACTGACCTCTACCTCGCGGAGGCTGAGCGTCAACTCGCAGACACTTCCTCCTACCTCTCCCTGGACCATGACCCCACCACTGAACATCAAGCCATTGTTTCCAGGACTGTCACTGACCTCATCTCCTCTGGGGATCTCCCTCCCACAGCTTCCAACCTGATAGTCGCCCAACCTCGGACAGCCCGCTTCTATCTCCTACCCAAAATCCACAAACAGAACTGCCCCGGTAGACCGATCGTCTCAGCTTGCTCCTGCCCCACAGAACTCATTTCTCGTTATCTTGACTCCCTTCTCTCTCCCCTTGTCCAGTCCCTTCCCACCTACATCCGTGATTCCTCTGACACCTTACATCACATCAACAATTTCCAGTTCCCTGGCCCCAACCGCTTCCTCTTCACCATGGACGTCCAATCCCTCTACACCTCCATCCCCCACCAGGATGGTCTGAGGGCCCTTAGCTTCTTCCTCGAACAGAGGCCCGAACAATCCCCATCCACCACTACTCTCCTCCGTCTGGCTGAACTTGTTCTCACGTTGAACAATTTCTCCTTCAACTCCTCTCACTTCCTCCAAATAAAAGGTGTGGCTATGGGTACCCGCATGGGCCCCAGCTATGCCTATCTCTTTATGGGGTATGTGGAACATTCCTTGTTGCAGTCCTACTCCGGCCCCCTTCCACAACTCTTTCTCCCCGGTACATCGATGATTACTTCGGTGCCGCTTCATGCTCTCGTCGGGACTTGGAAAAATTTATTAATTTTGCTTCCAATCTCCACCCCTCCATCATTTTCACGTGGTCCATCTCTGACACTTCCCTTCCCTTCCTTGACCTCTCTGTCTCAATCTCTGGTGATAGACTGTCCACCAATATCCATTACAAACCCACCGACTCCCACAGCTATCTCGACTACAGCTCCTCACACCCCGCTTCCTGTAAGGACTCCATCCCATTCTCTCAGTTCCTTCGCCTCCGTCGCATCTGTTCCGATGATGCTACCTTCAAAAACAGTTCCTCTGACATGTCCTCCTTCTTCCTTAACCGAGGTTTTCCACCCACTGTCGTTGACAGGGCCCTCAACCGTGTCCGGCCCATCTCCCGCGCATCCGCCCTCACGCCTTCTCCTCCCTCCCAGAAACATGATAGGGTCCCCCTTGTCCTCACTTATCACCCCACCAGCCTCCGCATTCAAAGGATCATCCTCCGCCATTTCCGCCAACTCCAGCATGATGCCACCACCCAACACATCTTCCCTTCACCCCCCCTTATCAGCATTCCGTAAGGATCGCTCCCTCCGGGACACCCTGGTCCACTCCTCCATCACCCCCTACTCCTCAACCCCCTCTTATGGCACCACCCCATGCCCACGCAAAAGATGCAACACCTGCCCCTTCACTTCCTCTCTCCTCACCGTCCAAGGACCCAAACACTCCTTTCAAGTGAAGCAGCATTTCACTTGCATTTCCCCCAAATTAGTCTACTGCATTCGTTGCTCCCAATGTGGTCTCCTCTACATTGGAGAGACCAAACGTAAACTGGGCGACCGCTTTGCAGAACACCTGCGGTCTGTCCGCAAGAATGACCCAAACCTCCCTGTCGCTTGTCATTTTAACACTCCACCCTGCTCTCTTGCCCACATGTCTGTCCTTGGCTTGCTGCATTGTTCCAGTGAAGCCCAACGCAAACTGGAGGAACAACACCTCATCTTCCGACTAGGCACTTTACAGCCTTCTGGACTGAATATTGAATTCAACAACTTTAGGTCGTGAGCTCCCTCCCCCATCCCCACCCCCTTTCTGTTTCCCCCTTCCTTTTTTTTCCAATAAATTATAAAGATTTTCCTTTTCCCACCTATTTCCATTATTTAAAAAAAAATTTAAAAAAAAACACCCACTGGAGCTATACCTTGAGTGCCCTACCATCCATTCTTAATTAGCACATTCGTTTAGGTAATATCACCAACTTTAACTTTAACACCTATGTGTTCTATTGTACTATTGTCATTGACATCTTTTGATGATCTGCTTCGATCACTGCTTGTTTGTCCCTACAACCATACCCCCCCACCCCACCTCTCTCTCTCTCTATCTCTCTGCCCCCCCCACACAAACCTTAAACCAGCTTATGCTGGTTTATTTCAACTCTTTCTTGGACTCGAACTCAAGTTCTGTCGAAGGGTCATGAGGACTCGAAACGTCAACTCTTTTCTTCTCCGCCGATGCTGCCAGACCTGCTGAGTTTTTCCAGGTAATTCTGTTTTTGTTTTGAATAATCATATAATCTAGTCCTGCAGAGTTGAAGCAATCTCTATGATGAGAGTGGGTCAATACACGAGGAGGAGGCTCCTTTCAAAGGTGGAAATCTGAACCCCACCAAATTTTTGACGTTATTAAAATTTGGACACAGATAAACCCCAAATGGCTTTTCACCCTGACCACAATTACAGCCATTTCCTCTTTAAAGAAGATCCAAGCTGAATTCCCTGCACATATTTAGTGTAATTACAGAAAATTACATCCAAGTTTGGAGCAAAAAAAAATGCCTTAAGTAAGTAGATTAACCAGCGATGCTGTTTATTAAATGCAACTGCAGCAATTTTTCCTAAGACAACCATGCTATCTATAAATTTAAAGAGTGGGTTGGTGACTCAACCAGAGATCAGTCATTGAGAGTGAAGGCTATCGTTTTCATGATAGAGGCTTGAATTCATAGATCGCCTTATCACATCTCTTAGAAACATCTCAAACTGCTGCATGAACTGTAACCGTTGTCATACAAACATGTGGCAACCATTTTGTGCATAGCAGGAGTTAACAAAAGGCAATGAGACGAGTGGTTTGCTGCCCTGTGCTTGTTGGTATTGGTTTAAGGAGGCATGTTAGCGTGGATAGTGGCATAAATTCCCTGCTGCTCCCCCGCTGAATTAGCAACGGGGAAGGGAGGTGGGGTGGGGGCCTTGGTTGTACAGTAAAATCTCGCCATTCGCGGGAGTCACATTCCCACAAAACCTTGCAAACGGCGAAATCACGAACGGTAAACATGCTTTTCACATGGAGTCAATGAGATAGGTTCCAGCAATGCAAGGGCAGTGTTACTTTGTGCAGTTACTGCACAGCAAATTGCGGTACTGTACCTACAAACGACAGATGGGGGGAGCATCTGAGCAATACAAGGTATGTATTGAAAATTTTAATAAGAGACAATCCTCATTTAAGAAAAAAGTGATTCACCTCAAAAGCTGGCAGACAAAATCGGTGAACATTTCAAAAATTGAACAGAGCTGTTATCCCTGCTCTGGACTGAGAGATTTGGACACTTCCAGGTTAACCTCTCCGTTCGGGCTGGACTTCAGCTGAAACCATTCAGGCACCACTTCTCATGCCTGTTGGAAAGGTACTTAAAAAAAGAGAATTAAATGTCCAGAGCCAGGACTAATGGAAGGAATCCACTTCCAGAGACTTCGACACCATCCCCCCCCCCCAATTAAAACGTGTCGAGGTCTCTGCTCCGTCATGGCTGCCATCTTTTCGGAGGAAGAGGAGAGAAGGGAAAGAAAAGGCGGATAAATGAACGATTTTTCACGGGATGGGCGATGTGGTGTACAAAGGCTTTAGCGCGGGTAAGCAAATAAGCGAACAAGGAAGGCGCGAAAAGTGGGATTTTACTGTATTTCTTTGGCAATGCAGCACTCCTTCAGTGCTGCACTGAAGTGTCAGCCTAGGTTAAGTACCCATTCCTTTTTCGCAAGAGAGCTTTGCCATTAAGAGGGCAATAGTCTGGTGACTGCAGCAGATTTTAAACAAGTAATGGCTGAGTAGAAGATGGGAACACAGATTTGTCGTTGAATGACATATGCTGAATAGTAATGACATAGCCGCCTTTGAGTCTATTTTTGTTCATGATGCTCATGCTTGTCTGATGTCCGGTGAAGTGCAGCATTTTCAAAGCCCTTCAAATTAAGATTTCATTATTTATGAGCATTTCAGTGTCACACAGCTTGGTAATTATTTTTGCTTTTTAACATGTGTCTAAATATAAATTAAAATAATAATTAGAAAAAGCAGCAGGCCCTTAATTCCCATAATGTAATCAATGACCTTCCCCTATATTCCTGTCCTTTAGGCACTGGCTTGTGACAGCACTGCCCACCCTCTGGTGCATCACCGACAAAGCTGTGATTCATGTGTGCGTCCAGACATTGCACAAACTAAAGTTATTTAATGACAGTAAACATCAGGGCTACGGTCAATTCACAAACAGCAGGAGGTGCGGTATAACAATTAAGGAAGAACCTTTGGCTGGTTTGTCCTTTCCTGATGGTCAACTGCTGACCCAAAGGTGAGCTGCTAACTTAAGTACAGACTGAGGTTTAAGCTGATGGTTGGTCCTGGTCCATGTACTGATGTGAACTAGAGACTATGAGCAGAATCGTGTGCCCTCCCTTGTGGCACATTTGATGGTGGGAGGGGCATTTAATGAGGCAGGAGTGTGGCGAATGAGATCCTGCCACTTTCCTGCCCCCACCTCAATTAGGTCCATGGCTCAAAGGTCTGTGCACGGCTTTTGCACCGCCCCACCATTTGAGGCCCTTAAGTGGACAATTAATGCCCATTTTCAGGGTCTCATCGCACCACCACTGGTATTAACCCTTGTGTGTTTGCTTGCAGGCTTCTGGGGAGAGGGGTGGGGTTCCCTTGTTCAAAAGGACTCAGGGAAGTGGTGGCTGGGGTGGGGGGTGGTTGCTGAATGCCACAACCCTGCCCTTGCTGCTGACCCCCTTCACATCTCCTCTCCCGCAATCCCCACCCTGCGACCCCCCCTTCCCACCATCAATCACCTGTGCCTGGGTTCCTCCTCGACCTGAGGCCTTGGGTGGGCACCTCCCAGGTGGCGTTGCTGAATATAAAAGAGCTACCGGCCATGGACTGCAGCTCTTGGTGGACAGAACCTCTGCCCCCAGGGCGTTGATTCTCTGGGGAGGCCCACCACTGGCTGCAGGTTAAGTGCCTAAGTGGCACAAGATGCACCAGGCCTTCCCGAAAAGAGGGTCTCTGCATAAAGGTAAATACACAGCTAAAGGGATGAAGGTTTAAAGTGCTTCTTAACCCTGGTGCTGTTTGCTTCGTGGATTGGCTTGAAGTGAAACTCACTCATCGCTGGAAGAATTCTGGCAAATCTCTGCAACCCTTCAAGCCCCTAACATAAAGCCAGGTGACCAGAACAGGATGCAACACTCCATTTGTGGCCTTACCAGAGTTTTAGAAATGTTCGGCTGAGCTTCCCTGCTTATGGACTCAATGGGTGGAATTTAATGCCCCCCCCCCCGCCCCCCACCAACCCCGGCAGCATTTGGTGATTGGGGGGGGTGGGAGATTGGAGAGTGGGGCTCCGCCGCCTTCTCACCTCTGCTTTGTTTAAGGAGCCCTGTGGATGGCCTTCCTACGTTGCCGCAAATTGAGGCAGTTAATGCCCACTTAAGGACCTCATCCCACCACCACTGGTATTAACCCTCACGTGTTTGCTTGCAGGCTTCCTGGGGGAGGGGTGGGGTTCCCTCTTTCAAACTTCCCTCTACTCACTTCGGAAGTCCAAAACTTAAACCCGATCGGGGTTCCTTTGCAGGCTGTCAGAGGGGTGGTGCCTCATTCAAAGGCACCCATTGCCTCCCTGACCCATCACCTCCATTACATACCTCCATTTAGGAAGCCCAAGATCCCACAAGATTTGCTGTTTAGGTCCTGCCCCCTTGAACATGAATGTATCTTGTAACCTGGAGAAATGTGTGAATGATCACTTAACGGACAACCACTGTCTCTAGAGTGGATTGGGTGATGGGGGAGGGACCCAAAGTTCAGTCAATGTTCCCAGTTCCAAGTCCACTGTATGTGTTTTTCTTCATGACATGGATTTAATGCCACTGTTCAGTTTTGCCCAATGCAAAGCACATGTGTTGTACGTCATCGGTGGGGAGCCCTGCTGGGTTTCCCTGTTCATGATAAATCCCAGTCAGACATCACTTTGAAAGGTTCCTGCTGCTGCCTGCACCCACTGCTCCCTTCAATCCCCAAACTCTTCCTGCTTTATACCGTGATTTACTGCAATTAGATTTGGCTTAGATCCCCTGCTAGATGAAACCTGTCTGTTTTACTAATTGCAGTAATGCTGTGATATACACAACACAACTGTGTGAGTCTTGGTGCCTCTGTAAGTGCACGACTTTCTGCATTACTGGCCCATGGGCTCGAAGGGTTCTGTCGAATGCTCTGCCAAATTCAATGATCTAAATTGGGACAATACTTGTGTGCTACACTAAAGAACAAGGGACTTCTCCTTACTCGTAGCCATCACCACTAAAACAGATTGCCTGGTGGTCATTTTATTGCTGTTTGTGGGATTTTATTGTGCATTAATATGGCTGCCACATTATCAACACAGATCTGACATTTCGGAAGAATTTCTTTGCCTGTAAAGCACTTTGGGACCACCTGAGGTTTATAAATACAAGTTATTTGCCTTTAATTTCCTTTCTTTCTTTTCTCCCTCTTGCCTTTCTTCTCTTCCTTCCGCATCTCTTCCTTCTTTCCTCCCTTCTCCCTATCCCCTAGTACCAACCCACTAACTTAGGAGAAATCATTCGAATCTGATATCTGCAGTGAACCCATCCATGTGGACAGCCCATGGCTTTGCTGCAATACTCCACCAACCCTTTCTGTCAATATTCACTCACAAAGCAGTCACTTGGAGGGATTTTGACACCATTATCGCCATAGCACATAGAACCAGCACTTTAAGAAATGTGAAAATATTTAGAAGTCTGCTTTTTTTAAAAAAAATCCTATTGCTGGTACTGTGCATCTCCTTATGCTTGTGCGTGGCTGAGATGTAATCTTATAAATAGTTGATAGTTTCCTTGATGTTGAAGCAGAATCTATCACTGGGGAATAGGACAGAGTTAGTTGCTAAATTTCCTTTTAAGGTTTGTTTCTGAAGGCAGTTCTGATCAGGCCAGGATTTTCATTTCCAATTTGGACAGACTCCTTTGTTTCCTAAGTTTGGCTGAGAAGTTTGGAGGCTGCATTTATCCTGAAAGAAAAGTACAGAAACACAACACCCAGAACACATGGCATGAGCCATGTCATGCAAAATTTTATCTGCGTGCACATTCCTCTATAATAAGATGAAGGAACGTGAGCCTTTCCGAAAGGATATATTGATGTGCAGAGGACGAATGGTTTCAAGGGACATGCGTGCGTGGAGAGGGAGCGGACTAAGAGATACGGTCAGAAGGTGGGGTTGATGGAACCAAGATTAACAAGCTTGTTGGTCTAATGGCCCTTTTCCTGAAATGAAAATATTCTTATCTTCTGATGAGTGACCCAAGGGAAGAGGACGATTCCTGTTCAGAGGGAAGCTGTTGCTGCTGCTCAGTGGGACACTCCTTTCTTTACTGATGAATGATTCTTATTTGAAGAACAGCTGGCTCTTATTTTCAGGTTATGCTCTTTGTTCTGTGCTTCTTCACCAGTGGAAAAGGTTCCCCTCGATTTAGCCTATTAATTCCTTTCAAAATCTTGAATTATTTGTAAGACAGTCAATGTTCATATTGATGCTTAAAGAATGGCCAATTAGTGAATCCTAGGAGACTGCACTGCTCCTTGAATGAAGCTCCAACGGGAATCAATGTGCTTTCACGAGATCTTTGTGGGGGCAGTTAACAATCAAGTAAATAGAAACTCGTCACCATTCAGTTCAAAGCAGCTCGCTAATTTGCCATCCCCTCCACCACAGACACAACATGGCTGCAGTGGGTGCCACTAACAGGATGCCCTTCAGCAACTTGCCAAGGCTTGTTTGGCAGCACCTTTTTAGTTCATTCAAGGGATGTGGGCTTCACTGGCTAGGCCAGCATTTATTTCCCATCCCTAATTGCCCTTGAGAGGGTGGTGGGCTGCCACCTTGAACCCCTGAAGTCCATGTGGTGTAAGTACACCCACAGTGCTGTTAGGGAGGGAGCTCCAGGGTTTTGACTCAGCGACAGTGAAGGAACGGCGATATATTTCCAAGTCAGGACAATGAATAGCTTGGAAGGGAACTTCCAGGTGGTGGTGTTCCCATGTATCTGCTGCCTCTGTCCTTCTAGATGGTAGTGGTTGCGGGTTTGGAAAGTAAGGAGCCTTGGTGAGTTTCTGCAGTGCATCGTATAGATGGTAGACACTGCTGCCACTGTGTGTCGGTGGTGGAGGGAGTGAGAGTTTGTGGATAGGTTGCCAATCAAGCGAGCAGTTTTGTCCTGGATAGTACATATGAATTAGGAGCAGGAATAGGCCACTCAGCCCTTTGAGCCTGCTCTGCCATTTAATAAGATCATGGCTGACCTGAATGTAACCTCAACTCCACATTACTGCCTACCTCCGATAACCTTTCACCCCCTTGTTAATCAAGAATCTACCTAGCTCTGCCTTAAAAATATTCAAAGGCTCTGCTTCCACCACCTTTGAGAAAGAGAGTTCCAAAATCTCATGACCCTCTGAGAGAAAAAATGTCTCCTCATCTCTGTCTTAAATGAGTGATCCCTTATTTTTAAACATTGAACCCCTGGATTTAGATACTCCCACAAGAGGAAATAGCCTCTCCACATCCACCCTGTCAAAACTCCTAAGATCTTAAAGGTTTCAATTAAATCGCCTCTCACTCTTATAAATTCCATAAGACAACCTGCCCATTCCTGGTATTATGCTAATAAACCTTCCCTGAACTGCTTCCAACGCATTTATCAGTACTGCACACGATACTCCAAATGTGGTCTCACCAATGCCCTCTACAACTGACGCATAGCCTCCCTAATTTTGTAATCAATTCCCCTCACAATAAATGATAACATTCTATTAGCTTGCCTAATTTCCTGCTGTACCTGCGTACTAACCTTTTGTGATTCATGTACTTAGACACCCAGATCTCTCTCAATCTCAGAGCTCTGCAATCTCTCACCATTTAGATACTAAGCTTTTTTATTCTTCCTGCCAAAATGAACAATTTCACATTTTCCCACATTGCACTCCATTTACCAAATCTTTGCCTACTCACTTAACCTATCTATGTCACTTTGTAGCCTCCTTATAACCCCTTCACAATTTACTTTCCTACCTATCTTTGTGTCATCAGCAAATTTAGCAACCATTCCTTCGGTCTCTTTATCCAAGTCATTTATATAAAATGTAAAAAGTTGAGGCGCTAGCACTGATCCCTGTGGCACACCACTCATCACATCCTGCCAACCAGAAAATGTCCCATTGTGCCAACTCTCTGCTTCCTGTTAGCTAGGCAGTCTTCTATGGTGTCAAGCTTCTTGAGTGTTGTTAGAGCTGCACTCATCCAGGCAAGGGGAAAGTATTCCATCTTCTGACTTGTGCTTTGTAGATTGTGGACAGACTTTGGGAAGTCAGGAGATGAGTTACTCGCGGCAGGATTCCTAACCTCTGACCGGCCCTTGTACCCATAGTACTTATATGGCTAGTCCAGTTCAGTTTCTGGTCAATGGTAACCACCAGGATATTGATAGTGGGGGATTCAGCGATGGTAATGCCATTGAATTTCAAGAGGCGATGGTTAGATTCTGTCTTGTTGGAGATGGTCATTGCCTGGCACTTGAGTGGCACGAATGTTACCTCATAATCACGCAACCTCTTTTCTTAGAAGGAGAATGAGACATTACCACCTTCGAGTTCCCTCCCAAGTCACACACCATCCTATCTTAGGGAAACATCATCGTTTCTTCATTGTCACTGAGTCAAAACCTGAAACTCTCATTTCCTGCCCTTCCCCCATTTCCCTTGAGAAGGCGGTAGTGAGCCAACTTCTTGAACATCTATGTGGGGAAGTTACACCCACAGTGATATTAAGTCATGGAGTTTCTATATGAAATATAAGGTCTATGATATAGTCATTCATAAATCCAATCATGAATTAAGCAGAAACTTCTTTACTCAAGGAGTGGTGAGAATGTGGAGCTCGCTGCCACAAGGAAGGCGCTACAAGCTGAGGCAAATAGCATAAATGCACTTCAAGGAAAGCTAGATAACACATGAGAGAGAAAGGAATGGAAAGCTATGCTTGTGGAATGAGATGAAGAAGGGTGGGAGGAAGTTCATGTGGAGTATAAACATCAGCAGGGACATGTTGGGCTGAATGCCCTGTTTCTGTGCTGTGAATTCAACATAATTCTATTTAAGCTGGGATGGGGAATGTTACTGGCAGAGGACGGTGAGCAGCTGACCTGTTTGTCTTCTTCACCTGACATGAGGTTGTGATGCATTAAGTTTATAGGAGGTTAGAAAAATCCCATGACCTGTATTGTCACAACACCCAATCTGGCCAGCCTCAAAGTAAACATCAGTGCTGACCACAGATAATATTGAATCACAAAGTGCTAGTTGTTCTGATCAAAAATCTAGTTGTGCTCATGACTGTGAGTACATTGACCCAGTTTAATACTGAGTATTTCTTTACTGTAGCACCAACATGTCCTACTAAACAGCAGTTCCATTAGTTTGTGATGTGTAACTTAAGCACCTCCTGCTCGCCTTCTAACTCAGTCATGCTCAGCCTCAATTCCCCAGAGCCTCCAAGTAAGTCCTTCCAGCAGATTTTAGCCTCAGAGTCCCTCCGGACTCACCTGCTTCAGCTTTAGGAAGGAGCCAAGAAGGACATTGTATCAGTCACCTCACCGTTTTATATGCCCGAGTCTGCACAGCTCAGCCCCACACCATGTTAATTGGATCCACACAGGTTGGTGAAGTTAAAGCTAAAGCACAGCTACTTTCTTTGCTGGAGAGCTGGAGAGAGTTTATTGACAGCTCACAGTCAATACTACTCCAGCCCCCTCCAAACCCACACCCCCCCCACCCCACACCCCCATCCAATATCTCCCACCCCGCCAAGTGGTCCCAGCTATCCCCGTTTATATTGTTTTGAATACAACAAATTAACGGAAAATAAAACAAGTTAACAGCTTAAAGGGGCAGCCTCTTAAAGGGATACTGCAAACAAAAATACAAAAGAAACTGAGAAAAATCAATCTAAAATGTGATTATGGGGTCAGTGATGCACCTCAATCCCCACGGTGCTTGCTGATCATGGAAGTCCTCCAGCGTATCCCCATTTATAGAATTACCTGGAAAAACTCAGCAGGTCTGGCAGCATTGGCGGAGAAGAAAAGAGTTGACGTTTCGAGTCCTCATGACCCTTCGACTGAACTTGAGTGAATCCAAGAAAGGGGTGAAATATAAGCTAGTTTAAGGTATGTGGGTGGGGGGTGGGTGGTGTTTGGGTGGGTCTTGAGCTCCCTCCTCCATCCCCACCCCCTTTCTGTTTCTTCCCCCTTCCTTTTGTTTTTTCCAATAAATTATATAGATTTTTCTTTTCCCACCTATTTCCATTATTTTTAAATATTTTATGCCCCCCCACCCCCACTAGAGCTATACCTTGAGTGCCCTACCATCCATTCTTAATTAGCACATTCGTTTAGATAATATCACCAACTTCAATACCTATGTGTTCTTTTGTTCTGTTGTCTGTGACATCTTTTGATGATCTGCTTCTATCTCTGCTTGTTTGTCCCTACAACCACACCAACCCCCTCCACTTCTCTCCCCCCACCCAAACACCACCCCACCCCCCCACACACACCACCTTAAACCCCTTTCTTGGATTCACTCAAGTTCTGTCGAAGGGTCATGAGGACTCGAAACGTCAACTCTTTTCTTCTCCGCCGATGCTGCCAGACCTGCTGAGTTTTTCCAGGTAATTCTGTTTTTGCTTTGGATTTCCAGCATCCGCAGTTTTTTTGTTTTTATCCCCATTTAAAGTTGTACAAATACCCATCACCCGTTAAACAATGTAATTGCTATTAAACCTCAACAATGTAATTGATAAGGCATTGACACACTAGGTGTTGCACTTACCAAGTGGGCCAATAGTTTTGTCCATACAGGTATCTTTATCAGCTCTTATGTAAAGATTCCTTCAGGCCCACCTTCCCTGAAAATCTTGATTCCGATTTTAGTATCACAAAGCTGGTTCTTTTATGACTTATTGAAAGCTAAGTGAACAAGAAAATAATTACAAAAGAACTAAAAATTAATGAAATGTGACAGTGAAAAGTGCAGAGACCGAGATAAACATTGCAACTTAGAGCAAACATGCCAAGAAAGACAGTGATCCAAACCTCAAAGAAACTAGTGCAAAATGAGCATGAGACTGAAGTGATTACAATTGTAGGGCAAGGGCCAGCAACACACACTCTCATCTGCCAAGGAATTACTTCTCAATTCTGGAAGTGTATCAATGTTCCTGTACAGTATATAGCATAAAGCTCCCATTTCTACCATGACCCTAACTTGGGA
The DNA here is from genome assembly GCF_017639515.1 of Carcharodon carcharias. Taxonomy (NCBI): domain Eukaryota; kingdom Metazoa; phylum Chordata; class Chondrichthyes; order Lamniformes; family Lamnidae; genus Carcharodon; species Carcharodon carcharias. The sequence continues at coordinate 20,577,428 of NC_054483.1, read as the reverse complement.
TTTGAGGCCACAACATAGATAGAGCCAACATATGTGCGAAGGCTAATGACCATTTTGGCAGCACTTTGTGCTGTGTCTGCCATTTTGTTCTGTTCTCAGCTTGATCACCAATGTTTTACAGACTATATTCCTCGATTGAGCTGTGTTGTGATGTTGAGCATGCTTTGTTTGTCTAACATCTGTTGTGCATTTTTCATCAGATGGCTTTGAACACCCAATCAGCACACCACCGTGATTTGCTAAATGTATTCAAGTCACTACTAGATACAGTGCCAGCATCAAAGAAAGGTGTGCCAAGAACAGCTTTTCAAGGATAGCCTCCTATTCTGTAAGTAAATGCTCCAAGATTTGGGCTAGAAAATACTGACCTCCAGAAAACCATTGAGCTATGATATCTGCCCCTTTCTATTTGTTCTTGAGTTTATCACATATCACAGACGTTGGCCTCTGGCTGGCTACTGCGTTTAAGATGCTTGAAGTTCAGTGCTAAAATGTGACCCTTTTTGATTTTCTACCCATGCACTCTACCACCTGGCTTGCATTACTTGCAGTTGGGAGGAGGGGACTGTGGCCAAAGGATAAGTGACACAGCAAAATATCAGCTCAGCTCAGACAGACAGCCTCAGTCAGATGTTCAACCAGCATCTGGTGAGGTTTTTTTTTTACTTTGATTTGATAAATTAGATACAGGTGATTTTTTTTTAAGATGAATAATTAAAGATTGAGCTATAATCAGGCTTTCTATAGAATTTGTTCAAATTTTTTATTCAATTTAGCAAGCAGCTGCTGAAGGCAATAAAAGATGATTCAAATTACTGTAGCTTTTACAGTTCCTACAGTAGCAGGATTAGACTGAGATATACAAAGACAAAGGTCTCAGGCTTGACTCCGGGTGGTGGTACAATATCTAATCTTAGCCAAGGCAGCGGTTGCTGCAATTGCCTTTAGTGTTCTCACTGTTACCTCTAGACCTGACTATTGTACCACTCTCTTCGCTCATCTCCCATCTTGGACCTGACATAGACTCTGCTGCCCTGATCCCAACTCGCACCTGGAGTAACATGCAGTGTTAGACCAAGTCCCACAAAGGGTTAACTGTAATAGTCTGTGATGCCATGGAAGGAAGTGACATATACTCATGTGATCTGAGAGTCTAGGAGAAAGCAGCATGGAAAGAAGCTCGGGCCGGGGGGGTGCTCTCATGACTGTAAACATGTTACAATGAGATTAGAGTGCAGCAGGCTTTCTTCGGGACTTATTGACACAACTCCAACCCAACAACAAGTCCCATTCATCCATAACCCATATGATCACTGACCTGCATTGGCCCCTGATCCAGCAAGAACTTGATTTTAAACTCCCCATCCTTGCTTTTAAGCCCCCCCGTGACCTCACTCTCCGCTGCACCCCTCTGTAACCTCCTTCAGCATAACAACCCTCCAAGATCGCTACTCCCCCCACAGTTCTTGCTTTTTGCATCTTTAATTTTAATCAGTTCGCCATTGACAGGCGTACCTTTAGCTCCTTAAGCTCTGGAATTCTCTCCTTCAACCTCTGCCTCTCTTTCTTGTCCTTGAAGACGCTTCTTAAAATCTCCCTCTTTGACCAAACCTCTGGTCTCGATATTTCCTTAGATGACGCTGTGCCAGATTTTATTTGCTATCGTTCCTCTCAAACACCTTGGAAGGTTTTGTTATGTGAAAGATGACGTTGTGGTATTGTTGCTGGACTAGTAATCCAGAGACCCAGGGTAATACTCTGGGGACCTGAGTTCGAATCCCACCACAGCAAATGGAATTTGAACTCAATAAAAATCTGGGATCTAATGATGACCATGAAACCATTGTTGATTGTTGCAAAAACCCATCTGGTTCACTGATGCCCTTTAGGGAAAGAAATCTGCCACCCTTACCTGGTTTGGCCTACTTGTCCAGACCCACAGCACTGTGGTTGACTCTTAAATGCCCTAGGGGGGCAGCTAGGTAATAAATGCTGGCCTGGCCAGCAATGCCTACATCCCATGAATGAATAAAAAATATATATAAATACAAGGTGTGGTCTAGGGTATAGAATCATCAACCAGGATTCCAGCTAATGGCCACTATTTACTGACTGCTGCTGGAAACGGCCTGAGCGAATATCTAATTGGGACAGGATCAGGGCTTGGTTGCGAAACTCCCCATTGCCAAGACTCACTACGTGAAGCTCAAGCACAAATGGTCATCTGGGAGGAGGTACTGAACGATTACTTTCAGCCTTGAAATTGTATGATCGAGAGGAAGGGAGCAAATTCAGACAATAGCCTTAAGAGGGAAAGGAAATGTCTGGCTGTCACAGCTCTGCTTGCTTTGCAGTGAATTTCTCCCTCCTCTTTGCCCCACAATTGGTGCTAGAAGAATCAGTCATTTTGGTCCTGCTCCTTGAAACCCTCTCCCTCAACCTCTTTCCCTCTCCACAACAAGACGCATCTCTTCAACCAAACTTTGCACCCCAGTTCCTACTTTTTCCATCCTTTCTTCAGCATCAATTCCCAGCCATCATCTATAAAACACATTGGGTTGATTTCCGAGGTTAAAAGTATGATAAAAATTCAAGTCATTGAATGCCCACTGTTGAGCTATGTGCTGTGCCGGTGGCTGTGTGAGGAGATTGGATGCAGAATCATATGAAAAAAAAAATTTCTTTAAAAACTACCATCATAGTCTCTGAGAACTTGGCATTCTGTGGAAGAGAGAGAACATTAGCTGCAATTCAAACCTTTCTAAATAATTGTACTCACTGATCAAATTCTAGCTTATTTTATTAACACCCATCAGTTGTTACAATACAATGAAAGTGGCTTACAAGAGCATGGGTAAAAGTGGTACATGTTGGTTGAAAAGTTGATTGTGGATGTCTGCTCGCCCCATCCACCGCAATAAACATTCACTCCCTCCACCACCAATGTGGCAGCAGTGTGTACCGTCTACAGATACAAGCTACATTGCAGCAACTCAACAATTAAGGTTCCTTCTTCAACAGCACCTTCAAACCCATGACCTCTGCTACCGAGAAGGACAAGGGCACAGGTGCTTGGGAACACAGCCACCTGCAAGTTCCCCTCCAAGTCACTCACCGTCCTGACTTGAAACTATCTCGCCGTTCCTTCACTGTTGCTGGTTGAAAATCCTGGAACTCCCCCCTCCCCAAACAGCACTGTGGGTGTACCTATAACCACAGGGACTGCAGCGGTCCAAGAAGGTGGCTCACCACCACTGTCTCATTGAGCAGTTAGGGATGGACAATAAAAATGCTGTGAAAGAATGAAAAAAATGCAGGAGGGCAGTCGTTAGAAACATGTGCAAAAGGGGTTAAATTTGAAATGGTCTTAATTACTCATTGCAGCATTATATAGAATAGTGTTAACACAGCAACTGTCGTTTAGAATGTCAAGAAATTTTGGTGAAGCAATTTTGGTGGACTCATTTAATTCTTCGTTCGCTCTAGACTTGACTACTCTAATGCACTCCTGGCTGGAGTTGTGCATTCTATGAGGTTCTCTAAGCTTTGCTGCCCATGCATTAACTTGCAACAAATCCCGATCACCAATCACCCCTGTGCTCACTGACGCTACATGAACTCCCCGTTAAGTAGTGCTTTGATTTTAAAATTCTCATCCTCGTTTTCAAATCCCTCCATGGCCTCTCCCCTCCCTATTTCTGTAATCCCCTTCAGCCCCCATAACTCCCAAGATCCTCCTCCAATTCTGGCCTCTTGTGCACCCCCAATTTTAATTGCTCCACCATTGGTGGCAGTACCTGAAGTTGCCTCGGCACTAAGCTCCGGAATTCTCTCCCCACACTCCTGCGCCTCAGACATTTTGTAACATGTACCTCTTTGTCCAAGCTTTTAGCCACCTGACTTGACATCCTTATGTGGCTCGATGTCACGTTTTGTTTTATAATGCTCCTCTGCAGTGCCTTGGACATTTTCTCTTCGAAGAGCCCTATAAAAATGTAATTTGTTGTTACTGCTGCTGGGTTCCGTTTTAGTCAGTGTGCTGTAAAATGGAGAGGGCGCAGAGAGAAGACCAAGGACAATTCCAACCATAAAAGCCAGCAGAGGTTAGATAAATTTAAACCTAGTGAGAAGGCTAAGAGAGAAACATCATCAAGATAAATACAAGTAATACATGATCGGGTTCATGTGAACCAGAGTACAACTTGAAGGTAAGTCTGGCCAGTAGGACTGGAAGATGTAAACTGTAAATTAATGAAAAAGTTTCAAGGAGATGGAAGGGAGAACTTCTTTACTCATTGGGTGGGCTGTGAAATTATCTGTTTTGCAGTCAAAGGGCACCAGAAGTGTTCAAACTGCAGCTGAATGCATGGCTGATTTTTTTTTTGAGAGTTGAATTTCAAAGGGTTGAATAGTTTTTCTTTTGCTTTGCTGTTTTTTTTTTCGTGAATTAGTTGTGCACAGGAAAAAAAAAACAAGGTTTGAACAGCTTCAGAAGTGATTAGTGTAAGTGATGCTTCATCCTTAGGCCACGGGTGTCACAGCCATTGCTGGTTATCGAACAGTGCAGCACAGGGGACAACTGATTTAAAGTCTGGGTGTGGTGTTCTACCAGCACCGTGTGCTGCAGCCAAGTTAACAAGCACAGCAAATGCAAACGCACCAAGGCCATTCCCATTATATTTAATTAGCCTCTTAGAAGCCTGAGGCAGAGAGATCATTAGGAGAGCACAGACAGCCAGCCACATTCTTTCACTCACTCTGGAACAAAAAGGCACCAGCAAAGTTTTGCAATGAGCACACATTTTCATGTCACAGAGCTTTCTGTCATGGTGCCTGCCTAAGATGTTGGATCTGCTCCCACTGCTTGGGAGATATTTACAGAAGGAATAATGCATAAACATGGAGATGGAGTATTTTATTTTTCAATAGCAACGGTAAAGAGTAAATATTTCACAGTGGTGATGTTTTACTGTGAGCTTTTGACAAATGTTCTTGTGAAAATACTAACGTAATTGGCCAGATTTGCAAACATTCTTTTTGTTGGCTGACTCAAGCTTTCAATTCAAAGCCTGAAAGTTAAATCTTGTTTTTAAATATCAAGTTCTCCCCACCACCATCACCACTAAATGTTTTCCATTCTCTTTGCAATGTGCTGACTTGAGCACTGTGTTTGGTCTCAGGCACTGTTTAGTACTGTGCCTACTCGCCTTGCTGTGCGTGAACCAGAATAGATTATTTGACTGCAGTGTGCATCACAGCTGACTCCCCCTCCCTCCCTCACCCGCTCCCTCCCTGCCAAACCTTGCACCTGGTATCCAAACAGGAACTTGCATTTCTTTTTTTTTTCTCTCTAATTTTTATTGTTACGTTCAAATAAATATTTTGTGAAAGTGTAAGCTTATTGTAATCGCTTTAAATAATACGCAATAGTGAAGCTAAATGTGTGCCAGCCAGCTTGACAGCAGTTCTTCATGTCAGGGTTTTCCATCCAAGCACACCAAACCTCGCTTTCCCGTGGACTAAAGATTCTGTCCAAGGTCATCGCCAATCGGGTCAAGTCCGCTCTGGAATTGGTGATCCACCCTGACCAGACCTGCGCTGTGCCGGGCAGGAAGATCTCTGACAGCCTCGCACTGCTCAGGGATATGATTGCCTGTGTGCAGGACATCAGCCTGGATCAGGAGAAGGCCTCTGACAGAATATCGCACACCTACATGGTGGATGTGCCCTCCAAAATGGGATTTGGGGAGGGAATTCGCAATTGGATCCAACTGCTCTACACTAACATCAATCAATGGGTGGGAATCAGATAGCTTCCCTATTAAATCTGGAGTCAGGCAGGGCTGCCCTCTCTCCCCTGTCCTGTTTGTGTGTGTGGCATAGAAACCTTTGCTGAGTCCATCAGGAGGGATCCGGGCATAAGAGGAGTGACGATCCCAGGCATTGGAAGCACTCAGGTCAAAGCCTCCCTGTACACGGACGATGTCACCGCCTCCTGCTCAGATCCGCTGTTGGTGCGCAGACTAATCCACATCTGCGACCAGTTCGAACTGGCCTCGGGAGTCAAGGTAAATCATGGGAAGAGCGTGGCCATGTTCTTTGGAAACTGGGCTGACCGATCCTTTGTCCCCTTCAGCGTCAGGGCTGACGGCCTGAAGGTGCTGGGGATATGGTTCAGAGGGGCCGGGGCATGTGTTAGAAACTGGAAGGAGCGAGTGTCTATGGTGAAAAGAAAACAGGGCATGTGGGAACCACGCTCCCTCTCCATTGCGGATAAGAACCTGGTCATCGGGTGTGAGGCACTCTCGCTGTTGCTGTATGTGGGGCAGGTCTGGCCCATTCCAGACTCCTGCACAACGGCGATCACCCGAGCCATCTTTCGCTTTATCAGGAGGTCGAAAATGGATCGTGTCCACAGGGACGTGATGTACAAGCCTCTAGATAAAGGGGGAAAAAACGTGCCCAACATCGCCCTCATACTGATGGCCACCTTTGTGTGCAGCTGCATCAACTGTACGTAGATCCGCAGTACACAAACACCAAGTGTCACTACGTGCTGAAGTTCTGCCTGTCACCGGTGTTGCGAAGGATGGGTCTGGCCACGCTGCCGCGGAACACGCCAAGTAGTTGGACCGTGCCATACCACCTGTCCCTCATGGAAAAATTTATGCAGAGAAACACCTTTGACCACAAGTCCATCAGGCAGTGGTCGGCACGTAACGTGTTGGAGGCCCTTCGGGAAAAGGATACGGTGAATCCTGTGGGATGGCTCCCCGGGCAGACTGTCAAAGTCATTTGGCAGAATGCCTCATTGCCAGAACTTTCCAACAAGCACCAAGACGTAGGTGGCTGGTAATGAGAAAAGCCCTCCCTGTCAGATCCTTCCAACATGCCAGGAGTCTCACCCCCTTGAGGTGGCTGTGGTGGGGACGAGACCGTTGTTCACCTCCTTGTGGATTGTGCCTTTGCAAAGAAGGTCTGGAGAGAGATGCAATGGTTTCTGTTGAGGTTCATCCCGAGCAGTTCTGTGAACACAGGACTCTGTGCTCTACAGGCTGTTCCCTGGGGGACACACTGAGACAAACATCAACTGCAGCTGGAAGATCATCAACTCGGTGAAAGACGCTCTTTGGTCTGTCCGAAACTTGTTGGTCTTCCAGCGCAAAGAGTTGTCCCCGACCGAGTGTTGCATCTGGCTCATTCCAAGGTCCAGGACTACGTGCTGAGGGAAGCACTAAAGCTTGGGGCAGCCGCCACAAAGGCGCAATGGGGAAAGGTCGCTGTCTAAGACCTTTCTGCCACAGTGCACCGAGGGGCTGGGAACTGTTGAGAGCCTCTTGGGCTGGACAGCTCAAAATGAATGTACGCAGTGAATACTAATTGTATTATAATTGTATTGAAGCACCTTGGAGTGCAACATGATGTATGTTGATAACTCCAATACTGTTGTCTGACTGTCTGTAATGACCATATTGAAATTCCTGTAATATTCATTGATTGTATTGATGCACCGAGTGATCCATATGTAAAAGTTGAATCTAAATGTACTTTTGTGATGGTGATTTTGAAATGGTTTGGAATGTGCTTCCAGATATTTTATGAATAAAGTATATTTTTCAAAAAAAAACATTGACCAAGGTGTCTGTGCTGAGTTGGCTAATGAAATCCAGGGCAGCAGAGGGGTGCTGCAGTTGGCCATGGGATTGGCCTGAGATCGAGAGTGGGAGTTGAGGAGTGTTGGCCAGAAATTCCAGCGCACCCACTCCTGATCTAAGCCCTTGCTCAAAATTGGGTGAGGGTGGTGAGGTTTATGGGTTGGCCTAGTGGCAATGTCACTGAACTAGTAATCCAGAGGCCCGAGCTAATGCCCGGGGCGGGGTGGGGGGGGTGGTGGGGGGGGTGGCGGGGGGTGGGTGGGGGTGTCAGGGACATGGTTTCAAATCCCAACAATGGCAGCTGGCGGAATTTAAATTCAATTCATAAATCTCTAAGATAGAGGTAATGGTGACCATGACAATGATCATTAATTGTTGCAAAAACCCATCTGATTCACTAACGTCCTTGAGGGAAGGAAATCTGCCATCCTTACCCGGTCTGGCCTACATGTGACTCCAGGCCCACAGCCATGTGGTTCACTCTGAATTGGCCTTGCAAGCCTCTCAGTCCAAGGGCCACGACTGTTGGGCAACAAATGCTGGCCTTGCCAGCAACACTCACATACCCCAGACTGGCACATTCCAAGTTCCAGGGCTACGTGCTGAGGGACGCACTAAAGCTTGGGGCAGCCGCCGCAAGGGGGAAAGGTCGCTGTCTAAGACCTTTCTGCCACAGTGCACTGAGGGGCTGGGAACTGTTGAGAGCCCCTCGGGCTGTACAGTTCAAAATGAATGTATGCATTGAATAGTAATTGTATTGAAGCACCACAGAGCGCAACATGATGTATGTTGATAACTCCAGTACCATTGTCTGACGGTCTGTAATGACCATATTGAAATGATTGTAATGCTCATTGATTGTACTGAAGCACCTCGTGATCCATGTGTAAAAGTTGAATCTGATTGTACTTTTTATCATGGCCATTTTGCAATGTTTTGTAATGGTCTTCCAGATATTTTATGAATAAAGTATATTTTTCAAAAATAAAACCACTCACATCCCATGAAAGAGTAAAGAGCTCCACTGCGGCTGAATAACTTTCTGCCTTGGCTCTAAAGCTCTGACTGAAAGGTTGCTGGAAGCAAAATGGAAAAAAATCTCAAGGGAAAGAGCTGAGGGATTTAATTGACTTGCTCTGCCAAAGAGCTAACACAGAAACAATGGGTTGAATGGCCTCTTTCTGTGATGTGAGGTGTGGTTAATTGAATGAGGGACATGAAGTATGCCCATGTAATTGTACCCCAGTTTGAGTCAGCAGCTTCAGAAGAGAAGGAAAGGTAGTTGAGGGTTTACAAGATCAATGTAGCAGAGAAACAGGAGCTGATATCTTCACGTTTATTTTACTTTGATAAAAGCCAGTTGTTGCAGCCATTACCTGTGTCACAGTATTTCCTTTTATTAAAAAAAAGTCTCAACATGTCGAATTTCTTTACTTTGCTTTGAAAGCAACTTCTTTCATCATCTGACAGGCAGCTGCAGAGCCACCTGAACCTGGTGTCACTGGGAAGCTGATTGCAAGGAAAGATGAATAGAAACCATCGAGAGGTAATGTGCAGGTGAGTGGCAGTAATCAAAGGGAATTGGACTCAATTTTGGCTGCCACCTGCAGTAACCCCTGCCATCTCTCAGATGGGCATATATGGCGGGGCTAACTTCACCTTTTATTCTCCCCCACTTATCCCTTCATGTTTTGAATGTCCTGACCAGTGTTTCCTCTAAGCTGCTTGGGGTTAGCAATCGTGAAGGTACTGGGCAGGTACTCAGCAGGCTGAGCCCTTTAAGATACTGATATCTGCAACATCTCCCCCCCCCCCCAGAAATGATTTAAATATACTCTGCATTGAAATAAACAGGCCACTCAGAGCAAATGAAATGTATTGGGACCCCTATCCTTCTACCTACGAAGAATGATGAACGGGCAGGAAACAATCCATTTAGATGGGGAGAGGTCTTCAGTTGGTGCACCTTGGCTGATGACTGTGAGCTGCCACATAACATTGTAGGTTGTTGGTTTCAGGGTTGATGTCCATCGTCAAGCTGTTGTAGCCACTGGTCATCGTTGTAGTGCACACCAGACCACAAGAGGTTCTGCTATTTCCCCATTTTGCCAGATAGTGACTCCCAGGGGCGATAGTCGATGTATAGGGCCTTCTTGTCACACTTGCAAGCCTCCTGGAAGTGGAGCCTTGGACACTCCACTGGTCACCTGGCTCCGGTTGCCTCACCATGCACAAGTGCTGTTATCTATCCCTCCTTTTTTGCGAATACCAGAATCCGTTGGCAAATATCTCACTCTCCAATTCTCCTTCCTTAAGAATCAACAAAAACAGACAGACCCACCAACCCCTCTCCACCCCTCCCCACTGCCCCCACACCGCCCCATAAAGCCGCACTTTTAAGATGCCGGTTCGATTTCTCCTTTGTTCCATTATTTCCTACACGTAACTGGAGTCTGACGTCGCAGGCTTGCTGTTTGTCTAAATTCAAGAGCCGAGTGGAAGTGTGATCAGGCACGGACTCATTGTGAAGTCGCGCGTTGCCCGCGTGGTCTCCTCCCCTCCAGCTATGCTGCATGAAGAACGCTCCAACCTCACAGCTTCAGTTCTCTTCACTCCATGCTGATGAGGAAATTTGCTTTGATTCCATGATACTTAGCTCAGTATTTGTGGTTGTTTTCGATGTCGTTCTGTCACACGATAGAGGAATAAAATCAACCAGGCTTCCTCCTCCTCCTCATCACCATCCAGTGACTCATGCCAGGAAGTTTCTAGCTGTCAGCTGAAACACGCTGCATTAAAGCAATATGCTCACATTCACCATTGGGATTCAGACATGACAAATTGCCACTTAAACAGATGCTCATGTATGGAACTTGCAGCCTAGCCAAAAGAAGCAGCACCTTCAGGAGGGAAAGTATGGGTGGGCAGAGAGAGAATTTTGAGAGATGAATAATGATGATGACGTTAGTATTCCAATGCACCCCTGGCCTGCTTCCCACGATCAACACTCTGAGCTTGATGTCAACTTAAACTCTGCTGCTCATGTGTAAACTCGCAGAAAGCCCCATTCCCCCGTCAGCTCCATGCCGACCTACATTGATTCCCCATTAAAATAAGTAATGTCTCGAGTTTAAGATTCTCATCCTTGCTTTCAAATTCCTCCACTGCTTCACCCCTCCCTGTCTCCTCCAGCCCCACAAACCTGCGAGATATCTGCACTCCTCTAACTGAAGCCTCTTAAGTATAACCTGATTTAATTACTCCACCGCTGGTAGCTGTGCCTCCAGCTGCCTTTGACATTGTCTAGACATTGGAATTCCCTTCCTAAAATTGTCTTTTTTAGGATATTCCTTTAAATTTATCTCTTTGACAAGCTTTTGGCCATCTGCCCTAATATCTTCTTCTGTGTCTTGGAGTCAGATTGTGTTTTACAATGCTCCTGTGCAGCACCTTGGGACATTTCGTTAGAATAAAGGGAATAGGTAAATACAAGTTGTTTTCATTTTGATCTTTTGACTCTTGTGTTTCAGGTCTCAGCTCATTGCCACTTACTGAGCCTGTCTTGTGAAATACCCGGAAGAGATAGGGCAAGCATTGGAGAACCGAGGCAAATCAAGTCAGCTCACCACCCAGGCAAAGTCTGACAAGGGAGTCTTATGTACAAAGATGTCCGCACCAATACAGACCCACATCCTGACACCCCTGCCATTTCCTGGTAGGCAACCTATTCTATATCAAAAAATTCTGCAATGTGTCGAACTTGTTGGACACAATAAGAAAGAAGTGAAGACTGGCATTTATAAAGCACCTTTCATGGCCTCCAGACAGCCTGAAGTGCCTCATAGCAAATGAAATACTTTTGCAGTGTTGCTGCCACAGTTGTAATGACAGAAAGGCAGCAGCCAATTTGCACACAGCTTGTGGGATGAACAGCATATAGCTGCACCACTCAATTTTACTACTGCCAGGTGTCAGCACTTTTGCTTTTGAATCAGAAGATTGTAGGCTCAAAGCCTGCTCCAGGGTTAAAGCAGACACTATGGACTGGTACTTGAGGACCACCTAAGGCCGTGCTGTCAGAGGTGCCACCCTTTGGCTGAACTACAGTATTCAACAGGCTTTGTCTGTCTCGTTACTAAAGATCCCATGACATGACCTGAGGTATAGCAAGGAGTGTTCCAGGTCTCCCAGTGAACGATATCTGTTCAACTGAAAAAAAAACATACCAACTGGTCACTCATTTCATTGTTGTATGCGGGATCTTTTGGTGTCACAAGTAGCTGCTGCATTATGGTCAGTGCATTTCAAAAGTAATTATGTATGACAAAAACAAAAATACCTGGAAAAACTCAGCAGGTCTGACAGCATCGGCGGAGAGGAACACAGTTAACGTTTCAAGTCCGTATGACTCCAACAGAACTAAGGAAAAATAGAAGAGAGGTGAAATATAAGCTGGTTTAAGGGGGTGTGGGGCAGGTAGAGCTGGATAGAGGGCCAGTGATAGGTGGAGATTACCAAAAGATGTCATAGACAAAAGGACAAAGAGGTGCTGACAGTGGTGATATCAGCTAAGGAATGTGCTAATAGGTGATATTAAGGGTAGGAAGCAGGACGAGCAAGGTACAGATAGCCCTAGTGAGGGTGGGGTGGGGAGGAATCGAAATGCGCCAAAAGGTAGAGATAAAACAATGGATGGAAATACATTTAAAAATAAAGGTAATAGGTGGGAAAAGAAAAATCTATATAAATTATTAGAAAAAGGGGGATCGGAAAGGGGGTGGAGATGGAGGAGAGAGTTCATGGTCTAAAGTTGTTGAACTCAATATTCAGTCTGGAAGGCTGTAAGTGCCTAGTCAGAAGATGAGGTGCTGTTCCTCCAGTTTGCGTTGAGCTTCACTGGAACAATGCAGCAGGCCAAGGATGGACATGTGGGCATGAGAGCAGAGTGGAGTGTTGAAATGGCAAGCGACAGGGAGGTCTGGGTCATGCTTGCGGACAGACCAAAGGTGTTCCGCAAAGCGGTCACCCAGTCTGCGTTTGGTCTCTCCAATGTAGAGGAAACTGCATTGGGAGCAGCGAACGTGGTTTCCTCTACATTGGAGAGACCAAACGCAGATTGGGTGACCACTTTGCGGAACATCTTTGGTCTGTCCGCAAGCATGACCCAGACCTCCCTGTCACTTGCCATTTCAACACACTACTCTGGTCTCATGCCCACATGTCCATCCTTGGCCTGCTGCAATGTTCCAGTGAAGCTCTCAACACAAACTGATGGAACAGCACCTCATCTTCCGACTAGATACTTTACAGCCTTCCAGACTGAATATTGAGTTCAACAACTTTAGATCGTGAACTCTCTCCTCCTTCCCCACCCCCTTTCCAATCCCCCTTTTTCCAATAACTTATATATATTTTTCTTTTCCCACATATTTTCATTATTTTTAAATTTCCATCCATTGTTTTATCTCTACCTTTTAGCCCATTTCGATTCCCCCCACCCCACCCCCATTAGGGCTATCTGTCCTTTGCTCATCCTGCTTTCTACCCTTAATGTCCCCATTAGCACATTTCTTAGTTAATATCACCACTGTCAGTACCTCTTTGTCCTTTTGTCTATGGCATCTTTTGGCTATCTCCACCTATCACTGGCCCAGCTCCACCTGCTCCCCCCTCCACCACCCCCCTTAAACCAGCTTATATTTCATCTCTTTTCTATTTTTCCTTAGTTCTGATGAAGAGCCATTTGGACTCAAAATGTTAACTGTGTTCCTCTCTGCAGATGCTGTCAGACCTGCTGAGTTTTTCCAGGTACTTTTGTTCTTGTTCTAGATTTCCAGCATCCGCAGTATTTTGCTTTTATCTTAGTAATTATGTATGAATTGGTTTGACAAGTCCTTGAGTGAGCTAATAGGTGCCGTGTATATACTGGTCTTTCTTTGCCAGCGTTCCAATCATAGGGTAGATTTTATGACTGCATGGTTTAGGCGTGCAGTATGAACACTTCATTAGGGATCTCCATGCAAAACACATGGGGCTCTGCAGGAGTTTGTGCTCTGGGCTCCGATCCCGAGTACACGTTTGTGGAGCAAAGCTTTGTGCCAGGAGCACCAATTTACAATTGTACGCTTCCCTCTCTCTCCACTACCGGTCAACCTCCAACCAAAGGTAAAGCTAGGAAAATAGCTTAGCCATTGCAGCTGAATGTCAGAGCAGGGGAGGCAAGCACATTGTAGATTACAACTTCAGGACTTGTTCTGTTCAAGTTTCCTTTCTACCAACACTGTCTCATTTCTATGTACAAGAGCCAACCTTCCAGGAGTGGTTCTTGTTTCTATATATGTGCCCCCATCTCCTGATTTTTTTGTCCTCCTCTCTTGCTGATTCTGCCTGAGCTATGGTTCCGAGAGTGCTGGCTGCCTCCTGGTGCCTCACATAGCAGCAGCTGTCCGTTTGGGAACTGAAGCATACAGCAACTACAAAAACTTGAGCTTATATAATGCCTTCAACATGAAAAAAATCATTCCAAGGCACTTCGCCGAAACATTGTCAAACTAAATATAACATTGATAAGGTGCTATTCGCAGACGACTAATAACTTGGTCAAAGAGGTAGGTTTTACGGAGTGACATAAAAAAAAGAGAGAGAAAGGTAGAGAGGCAAATCTTGGCAGCTTTTTCCCCAAAGGTGATTCGGGCTTGAGTTACCCTGACTCTTTTCTCACCCAAAACACGCAAAATACCATTTTGATGAAAGAAAGACCGCATAGGAATTCTGAACAGTAGCCCTGACCAGCCTTATCCTCGCTCGCTAAAGGACACTGAAGCCAACAGCTATCCTGACTGAGATTTAAACTCAGCACAAGCCCAAGGCCTCATCAGAACCTGAAGCAGATTTGTTCGCCCTTCCCAGTGAGTTACTTCTGTGCTGGCGTTCTTTTCTTTCTGTGCTGAAGAATCTAGGCCATGTCCCTGGTTGAAGTGCGAGAATTTGCTGCAGTACTGCCACCCTTGTGCTGCCGGGGGGAATTTGTTCAGGATCCCACTCCTGATTGCCATCCTGTGATTTTCACTCAAAGTACATCGTTGAGGACATCAACTGACCATGGCATCAAGCATAGAAGTGACGGGTAAAGAGCCTACCCAAGGTCCCTGGCCCGGGTTCCATTCTTTACTTAGAAAAGACACTGAAACCATAACTCGGCAGCAGTTCCAGGAGAGCAGTCGAGGGATGACAAAAAAGGCCTCATCTGATTGCAACAGTTCATAACAAGATAAGAAACCAAATCAGTGCTCAGTCATTTGGCTCTTTGAGACTGCTCTGCTAGTTCAATAAGATCATGGCTGATCTTCCACCTGAACTTCACTTTCCTGCCTATCACCATTTCCCTCAATTCTCTTTGTGTCCAAAAATCTACTGATCACAGTCTTTAATAGACTGAACGATTGAGCAGCCACAGCCCCCTGGGGTAGAGAATTCCAAACCCTTTGAGTGAAGAAACTTCTCCTCAGTTCTAAATAGCTGACATGTGACTGGGACCTTCTGTTTCTGGACCCACCATCCAGGGCACAGGAGCTTCTCAACATCTACCCTATCAAGCCCTCAAGGAAAAACCTGTTATTTTTCTAAGCAATCTTCTGAATTCTGAAATCCCAAGTTCATCTCCTGTGGTATTGCCCACAAAGAATGAAATCAAAGCAGGATTGGACTTTTGGAGCAGATTACAAACAGCAGGGTCTAGGACAGTGGGGAGACCTGGTGCTGGGTAATAGGGGTAGCCTCCAGGGTATGATAAAATGGAAGTAGGAGATAATTGGGAAGGGCAGGGAGCAACTGAGAGCCTGAGAAGATTGATGCCAGCATCCAAGGAGTGGAGATTATGTCCATTGTCAACCCAGAAAAACAGGATTCGAAGTTAATTCAGGGACAGGTACAAACATGGTGTTCTCTTTGTTGTAATGTCGAGTTGACTCGTGTCAATTTCCGATATTTTCACATACTTTGAACAGAACAATCAGTTTGCTGAAAGTAACAATCAGCTCGCTCAATGTCACTTTTGCTGCAAAGTTCAAGACACAAAGACGTTTTAAACAATAGAGGCATGAAGCATAAGGAATGGTTAATTTAACAAGTCGAGGCAACAGATAGTTCAAACCACATCACCATTCAATTACTGAAATGTGGATGGTTTCTGTGATGACAGCTTATACTTTGACTGATGCACCTTCCACCTATTCATGTTGGCCTGGAAAGATGCCAAGTTCAGTGTACTTTGAAACTATTATCATAAATAAATTGGATAAGGAAGCAGAGGTGGTAATTGACAAGTTGTCCATGTCTTCCATTTTGTCCACCCATTCACTGATGGAGCATACTGATGCATCCATTGTCCTACTCAACAGTGTCTCCAGGTCTTAACCCTATCCCTCTTGGAGCTCAGGCTTATTTTTATGCATTCACAGTATATGAGCATCACTAGCAAGGCCAGTGTTTATTGCACATTCTTAATTTTCCTTGAGAAATTAGTAGACTTCTTGAACTGTTGCAGTTCATGTGGTTGGTACACCACAGTGCTGTTAGGGAAAGAATTCCAGAATTATGACTCAGTTAAAGTGAAGGAACAACAATATCGTTCCAAGTCAGGATAGTTCGGAGGGAAGCTGATGGGTGATGGTGTTCCCACGCCCCAATTTGCTGCCCTTGACCTTTTGGATGGTAGAGGTCGTGAGTTTGGAAGGTTCTGTCGAAGGAGTTTTGGCAAATTGCTGCAGTGCTTCTTGTAGATGTTACACACTGCTGCCATTATGCACCAGTGGTGGAGGGAATGAATGATTAAGATGGTGGACAGGTTGTCAATCAAGTGAGCTACTTTCTCCTGCATGGTGTCAAGCTTCTTTAGTGTTGTTGGCACTGCATTCATCCAGGAAAGTAGTGAGTCTTCCATCACATTCCTGACTTGTGCCTTGTAAATGGTGGACAGGCTTTGGGAAGTCAGAAGGTGAGTTACTCACCTCAGAATTTCCAGTCTCTGACCTGCTAGGAGCTGAAGAATTAATGAGCAGGGCAGTCTTACTTTACAGGATCGAAGATCAAGATGAGGGAGGGGAGCAAATGAAGCGATCTAAAATGAGAAAATATATTCCTAGTCTTTCCCATTTTTCTGGCACTGATCCATCTTTGGAGTACCGCAATTTGGGATGTGTAATTCGATTCTCTATTGTATAGATCTTCAAATTGTCTTCCTTTAACATTCAAGGTCTTGCCTGGAGCATCTGCAGGTGTTTCACCAAAGGCTTCCAAATGCCAGCAAGTAAGAGAAAGGAAAAGGAAGAATCATATTCAGTGCTTTAAAGCATGAAAACCAATTTGCACATTGCAAGATCCGACAGACAAGAGTAAGATAACTAACCAAGTGAGAAGTTTTAGAAATGTTGACAGAGGGATAGGTACTTATAGATAAGTACACAGTTCTTTAAAAAAATGCAAGCATATCTTTTGCATCCGCCTGAGAGGGCAGACAGGGCCTCGGTTTAATATCTATCCAAAAGGCAGCACATCTGATAGTGCAGCACTCCACCAGTACTGTATTGGAATGATAACATAGGTTTTTTTTTCTCAAGTCCCTGGATTGGGACTTGAACTCACAATTCTCTAGCTCAAAAGTGAGAGTGCTACCCATCGAGTTAAGGCTGACACCCATCAGATTTGCAGGAGGCAGCTGATTCTTATGACTCACCTCTTTCTAACTGGCTTCATGAATAATCCTTAGGCTATAGAAACAAATACTGTCAAACATAGGCAAGGAAATAAAAACAGAAAATGCTGGAAAAACTCAGCATCAGCTCTGAAGAAGAGTCATACGGGCTGGAAATGTTAACTTTTTTTTTCTCTGCACAGATGCTGTTAGACCTGCTGAGTTTTTACTGCATTTTCTGTTTTTGTTTCAGATTTCCAGCATCCACAGTATTTTGCTTTTCTCACAGGGGGCGAGGAAACATCCTCCCACACTTCCTCAATGAATGCTCCTTCATTTTGAACGCCATTTAGAAGAAGCAGTGAGGGTACAGGGCACAGAATGTACTCTGGGTGGGGGCCTTAACGTCCAGCACCAAGAGTGGCTTGGTAGCACCGCAACTGACCAAATGGGTTGAGTTATGAAGGGCATGTCTGCGAGACTGGGCCTGTGGCATGTGGTGAGAAAACCAAGAAGAGTGAAACCCTACTTGACCTCATCCTCACCAAACTACCAGTCGCAAATGCATCTGTCCATGACAGTGTTGGTAGGAGTAACAGTCCTTTTAGAGACAAGTCTCATCTCCACTCTGAGCAAACGATCCATTATGTCGTGTGGTACTACCACTGAATGGGATACATACATAACATATCTAGTGGCACAAAATTGGGCATCCATGAGGCACTGTGGGCCATCAGGAGCAACAGAAGTGCATTCAATCACAATCTATAACCGGCATACCCCCACTCTACCTTTGCTACAAAGCCAGTGGACCAATCCCGGTTCAGTGAGGAGAGCATACCTAAAAGTTAGATGCCAACCGGATGACATATTTTAGTTCTGATCATTTTCTCATTACTGTTTCCCTAGTGATTGTAATTGTTTTAAGTTCCTCCCTTCCTTTCACCTCTTGATTTACTAATATTTCTGGAATATTTGTGTCTTCTACAGTGAAGACAGACACAAAATATCTGTTCAATGCATCCGCCATTTCCTTGTTTCCCATTATTAATTCCCCAGATTCACTCTCTCAAGGACCAACGCTCACTTTAGTTACTCTTTTCCTTTTTTAAATACCTGTACCTGTCTTTAATTTCTAGCTAGCTTTTTTCATACTCTAATTTCTCCAGCTTTATTGCTTTTTTCTGGTCATTCTTTGCTGGTTTTTATATTCTGTCTAATCTTCTCACCTGCTCCAGTCCTCATGGAATTATGCATTTTTTCTTTCAATTTAATAGTAAGTTCCTTAATTAACCATAAATGATGCATCCTTCTCCTACAGACTTTCTTTCTCACTGGAACATATCTTTGCTGGCACAAATGTTCTTGGCAACTGATCAGCCTAAGTTTGAATGTTGCTGCAGATGGGCATGGACTGCTTCAGTATCCGAGGAGTTGCAAATAGTACTAAACATTGTGCAATCACCAGCATCATCAGTGAACATCCCACTTTTAATCTTATAATGAGGGGGGAAGGTCAATGATGAAGCATCTGAAGATGGCTGGGCCGAGGACACTACCCTGGAACTCCTGCAGCAGCACTGGGGCTGAAATGATTGACCTCCAGCAACCATCTTCCTTTGCACAAGTTATAAACCCAACCAGCGGAGAGTTTTCCTCCTGATTCTCATTGACTACATTTTTGCCTGGGGTCCTTGATGCCGCACTCGGTCAAATGCTGCCTTGTTGTCAAGTGCATGTCACTCTCACTTCACCTCTTGAGTTCAGCTCTTTTGTCCATGTTTGAACCAAGGCTGTAATAAGGTCTGGACCCAGAGGCCCTGGCAGAACTCAGTTGGTAAGCAGGTTATTGTTGTGTAAGTGTCACTTGATTGCACTGTCGACCACACCTTTCATAACTTTGCTGATGATTGAGAGTAACCAGATAGGGTGGTATGATATAGTCTTCAGTACTAAAGCTGGGATGTTGTCAGGGCCTATAGTTTTTGCTGTGTCCAGTTCCTTTAGCTGTTTCGTGATATCCCATGGAGCGAATTGAATTGGCTGAAGGCTGGTATCTGTGATGCTGGGACCTGAGGAGGATGACAAGATGGGTCACCCACGCGGCACTTCTGGTTGAAGTTTGTTGCAAATGCTTCAGACTCATCTTTTTCACTGATTTGCTGGGCTCTCCCATCATTGAAGATGGGGGTATTTGTGGACGCCAACATATAACTGCATGCATTCCAAACTGAGACAGCAGCATGCGATAGCCAGAGCTAAGCAGACCCACAACTGATGGATCAGATCAAAGCTCTGCAGTCCTGCCACATCTAGTTGTGAATGATGGCAGAGAATTAAAACAATTAACAACTACCCCCATCTTCAATGATAGGAGAGCCCAGCAAATCAGTGAAAAAGACGAGTCTGAAGCATTTGCAACAAACTTCAACCAGAAGTGCCGCGTGGGTGACCCATCTTGTCATCCTCCTCAGGTCCCAGCATCACAGATACCAGCCTTCAGCCAATTCAATTCGCTCCATGTGATATCACGAAACAGCTAAAGGAACTGGACACAGCAAAAACTATAGGCCCTGACAACATCCCAGCTTTAGTACTGAAGACTATATCATACCACCCTATCTGGTTACTCTCGATCATCAGCAAAGTGATGAAAGGTGTGGTCGACAGTGCAATCAAGTGACACTTACACAGCAATAACCTGCTTACCAACTGAGTTCTGCCAGGGCCTCTGGGTCCAGACCTTATTACAGCCTTGGTTCAAGCATGGACAAAAGAGCTGAACTCAAGAGGTGAAGTGAGAGTGACATGCACTTGACAACAAGGCAGCATTTGACCGAGTGCGGCATCAAGGACCCCAGGCAAAAATGTAGTCAATGAGAATCAGGAGGAAAACTCTCCGCTGGTTGGGTTTATAACTTGTGCAAAGGAAGATGGTTGCTGGAGGTCAATCATTTCAGCCCCAGTGCTGCTGCAGGAGTTCCAGGGTAGTGTCCTCGGCCCAGCCATCTTCAGATGCTTCATCATTGACCTTCCCCCCCATTATAAAATTAAAAGTGGGATGTTCACTGATGATGCTGGTGATTGCACAATGTTTAGTAATACTTGCAACTCCTCGGATACTGAAGCAGTCCATCCCCATCTGCAGCAACATTCAAGCTTAGGCTGATCAGTTGCCAAGAACATTTGTGCCAGCAAAGATATGTTCCAGTGAGAAAGGAAGTCTGTAGGAGAAGGATGCATCATTTATGGTTAATTAAGGAACTTACTATTAAATTGAAAGAAAAAATGCATAATTCCATGAGGACTGGAGCAGGTGAGAAGATTAGACAGAATATAAAAACCAGCAAAGAATGACCAGAAAAAGAATAAAGCTGGAGAAATTAGAGTATGAAAAAAGCTAGCTAGAAATTAAAGACAGGTACAGGTATTTAAAAAAGGAAAAGAGTAACTAAAGTGAGCGTTGGTCCTTGAGAGAGAGTGAATCTGGGGAATTAATAATGGGAAACAAGGAAATGGCGGATGCATTGAACAGATATTTTGTGTCTGTCTTCACTGTAGAAGACACAAATATTCCAGAAATATTAGTAAATCAAGAGGTGAAAGGAAGGGAGGAACTTAAAACAATTACAATCACTAGGGAAACAGTACTGAGAAAATGATCAGAACTAAAAGCTGAGAAGTCCCCAGGTTCTGATGGACTTTATCCTCGGGTCTTAAAAGCAGTGGCTGCTGAGGTAGGTGATGCAAAATATCCAATATTCTGGAAAGGTCCCATCAGATTGGAATATTACCAATGTAACTTCTCTATTCAGGAAAGGAGGGAGACAGAAAGCCCGGAAACTACAGGCCAGTTAGACAAACATCTGTCATAAGGAAAATGCTAGAATCTACCGTTGAGGAGGTGATTGCAAGGCACTTAGAAAACCTTAACGCAATCAGGCAGAGTCCGCATGGTTTTCTGAAAGGGAAATTGTGTTTGGCTAATTGATTCAAGTTCTTTGAAGAAGAAACAAGCAACGTTGATAAAGGGGAACCTGTAGATGTGGTATACTTGGATTTCGAAAAGGCATTTGACAAGGTGCCACATCAAAGACTACTACACAAACTAAGAGCTCATCGTATAGGGGGTAACACATGAGCATGAATGGAGAACTGGTTTGCTAACAGGAAACAGAGTAGGATAAATGGATCATTTTCGGGTTGGCAAGGTGTGTCGAGTGGGGGTGCCACAAGGATCAATGCTGGGGCCTTAACTATTTACAATCTATCTATGGACTTGGATGAAGGAACTCAATGTATGCTTGCTAAATTTGCTGATGGCACAAAGTTAGGTAGGAGAGCAAGCTGTGAAGTGGATATAAGAGGAGCTTAGAATGGCTCCCTGCATTTTATGGCCATGTGCCCGCCACAACTGGGCTGTAAAATTCCGGCCAAGGACTCTGCAAAAGGGTTTAGACAGGTTAAGTGATTGGGCAAAAATTTGGCAGATAGAATATAATGTGGGAAAATCTGAACTTGTCCACTTTGGCAGGAAGAATAGAAAGTAAATATTATTGAAATGGAGAGAGATTGCAGAACTCAGTGGTCCAGAGGTACTTGGGTGTTCTTGCATGTGATTCACAAAAAGTTAGTAATCAGGTACAGCAAGTGAATCAGGAAGGCAAATGGAATATTGCTGTTTCTTGCAAGGGGAGTGGAATATAGAAGCACGGAAGTTTTGCTACAGTTGTACAGGGTTGTTGGTAGGACCACATCTGGCGTTTTGGTCTCCTTATTTAAGAAATATATATTTGCATTCAAAACTGTGCAGAGAAGGTTCACTTGGCTCATTCCTGGAATGAAGGAGTTAATCTTAAGAGGAAAGCTTGGACAGGCTGGGCCTGTACTCATTGGAGTTTAAAAGGTTGAGAGGTGATCTTATCAAAACATATAAGCTCCTGAGAGGACTGGACAGGGTAAATGCTGAAAGGACGATTCCCCTTACAAGAGAGACGAGCGCAAGGGGACACCATTTAAAAATAAGGGGCCTCCCATTTAAGATGGAGATGAGGAGAAATTTATTCTCTGAGGGTTATTCATCTGTGGAATTCGGTTCCCCAGAGAGCAGTACAGGCTGGGGTCATTGAATATTTTTAAGGCTGAGTTAGAAAGATTCTGACTGAAAAGGGAGTCAAAGGTATGGGGGTGAGGCAGGAAAGTAGAGGCCGCAATCAGATCAGCCATGATCTTATTAAATAACGGAGCAGGCTCAAGGGACCGAATGGCCTATTCCTGCTCCAAATTTGTATGTTCACAGAATTACCAGGCAATGACCATCTCCCCTTGATGTTCTTTCTCATTACCATTTCTGAATCCCTCACCAACAACGTTCAAGGTGTTACCGTTGACTGGAAACTTAGCTCTACAGTCATAAAAGTATTGTGGCTAGAAGAGCAGGTCGGAGACTGTGAATTCTATGTGAAAACTCAACTCCCTAAAATCTCTGCAGCATTTACAAGGCACAAGTCAGGAGTGTGATAGAATATTTTCTACTTGCCTGGATGAGTGCAACTGCAACAACACTCAAGAAGCTCCACAATATCTAGGACAAAGCAGCCAACTTGATTGGCCCCTGGTCTACTGTCGGCGCACTATTCCAGCGGTGTCCACCATCCACAAAATGCTTTGCAGCAACTCACACCTAACCACCTAAAAGGACAAGGGCAGCAGACACCTGCAAATTTCCCTCCAAGTCACACACCATCCTGACTTGGAAATATATCACCATTCCTTCACTGTCACTGCATCAAAATTCTGGAACTCCCTCCCTAACAGCGCTCTGGATGTTCCTACAGCACATGGATTCCAGCGGTTGAAGAAGGTAGCTCACCATCACCTTCTCAAGGGCAATTAGGGGTTGACAGCAGCAATGCTTTCAACCCTTGAGTGAACAAAAATGAGAAAACGGCAAAAGCACTCAGCCGGTCTGCACAGAGAACAAGAAGGTTCATGTTTTGGGTGTGGACCCTTCATCAACACTGGAAGATGTAACAGATTAGCAGATCAAAAGCAATGAAAGGGCACAGAGAAACAAAGGACAGCCACAAGGAGAAACAAGGGATCGCCTGTAATTAGGCTTAAGTGGAGAACAGCAAGAGATATTAACATGAGACAATAGGAGGCATAAACGAAAAAATTAAAGACAACAAGAGAGTTTGAATTGCCAAAGAGGTGAGAGAAAAGCAGGGAGCGAGCAAGTTTGGAAAACAGCCAAAGCGGGGCAGATTGCATTTTCCCAGGAGGCAGAAAGCAAACTAAGAGTGCTGACCACCTTGCCATTGCAATGTTCTCAGGGCGGGCTGGGGGTCAGGGGAAGGTGCTCCCCGTCAATCACCAGTCACTCGGTGACCACATTTCGGAAACGCCGACACACGAATCCCACAATTCACACAGATTATTCCGAAGAGAAAACTGGAGCTGTGGTTTGTTTCTGAAGTTGATAAAGTTAATCTCACGGCTAGGTGGCTGGAAAGTGCCTGCTCAAAAGATACGGTGCTGTTCCCCAAACAGGTGTTCAGGAGTTCAGAATCCAAAGAGAGAAAGGACAGTCAACCGCCTGAAACATGAACTCTGCTTCTCAGTCCACAGATGTTGTGCGATCTGCTGGGTATTTCCAGCACGTTCTGTTTTTATTTCAGATTTCCAGTATCTATAGCATTTTGCTTTTGTGATAAGTCAGAATGGGAGTGGGGCAGGGAATTGAAGGAGCAAACAAAAAAGCCTTTGAGGAGACATTCAGCCAAGTTGTCACTTCACCTGTGATTAGTCTACCTAAGGTAGATGGGAACTGCAACATGAGTGGTGAATATGGCCTACCAGCTGAAGGATATGCAGGGAAATTGCTGTTGTACTCAACGTGTGTGGGGCCCAGATGGTGGTGTGGGAAGAGATAAGTGCACCACTTGCACTTGCATGGGAAGGTGCCAAGGAAAGGTGAGCACATGGTAGGGAAGAGTGAACCAGAGTGTCATAGAGAAACTGATCCCTTTGCAAATCTGAGAGGTGAGGGGTGGGGAGTGCAATGATGTTGGGAAGATGATTTCGGCTGTGGGGTCATATTGAAGGTGGTGGTAACAATGGCAAAGGACAATCCATCACATGCAGAGGCTGGTGAGATAGAAGCTAAGGATAAAGGACCAGAGCCACATGAGGACAAAGGGTTAATTAAACTTGAAAAAAATGTTTCGAGCAAAGTGATCAGTTCAAATGTTTTACAGTGCTGCTTATGGAGCTCGAACTCCATGACACTGATGTTCGTGAGCTAATACCCTAACTTGCTCAGCATATTATGACTCTGTTACTCACGTGACAGAAGAGTGTGTGTCATCTCAATGGTCTGGCCACTGGGATAAGAGAGTTGGGTTCAGCAGAGCAAATTCCTGAAGCTGGCCCATGGCATGATGCTCTCGTAGAACCTAAACTTACAAGTAAGGCTGGCTGAAAAAATCAGGTGTATTATGCATTTGGCCCAAAAGGTTGTTGGAAGCACAGCAAGATTGGAAGCAATTGTTGCTTCTTACTGTATCAACATTCTATCCAATGGGCACTCAAGCCATAAAAAGTAGGCAGGACCTCAGTTTTTCCAGTCCTGTGTGGGCAGGGAGTTGAATCAGCCAAGATCGTTACAGGAAGGATGCCAGATGAGGTTTAAATGTAGCTGTGCCATTGCACACCAGCATCGCTTTCATGTCATTCAAGTATCCAAGGCTCACATATGAGGAATGGTCACTTTGCTGAAGCATTGACAGGGGGCCTGTACACCATTGACAGTCAGGCCATTCAGGAGAGGAGGTGATGGAAACAGAATGATCCTTGTGTTTATTCAGAGCTGTCCTTCACATGTACTCCCGCCAAATGGAGTGATTGATCTGGGCACTGACGCACAATCAAGCATCAGCAAGGCTCATTGTCACTGTTAATTCAATGATTCGTCCACTGAATATGATTGAATTACACCCAAGTCAGATTCTGTATGTTTGATGTTTCTGAAGATGATTCTATCATCCTTTCTCCTCACTTGTTCCCACCCAGTAATATGAGACAGGTCTTTGTTCAGTTCATTGGTGCAAATCTGCATCAAACCAAGTTAATTATCAGCACTTACAGTTGTTGAATCAAACCTGACTATAAAAAGGCTTTTCTTCTATATATATGTAAGAGCTTTCAGTGCAGAAGGTAATTGGATCTTCGATCCATCATATTCAGACTGGGTTACACATAATCAGACCGAGATCTTAATATATCTGGGTGTTCAAAAAAAAGGCACAATTAGTATTCTTTGAAGTATGTTTTTTTAAAGTTGCAATAACCTTTCAATGTAAAGTATCTAAAACAGGAGCACTTCTGATGCTTCAGTAAGTTTGTTCCAGGTTTGATCCTCAGTCTGTGCTGAGCTGCTTGATCTCAACTCAGCTGGGAAAAAGGATCTGCGGTTAAGCTCACAATTGCTGGGCCACGGGAGCAGTGAAAATAAGCGAGGGTTCATGCTCCTGTTTGCTATCCAGTGACTACATCCCACCCCCCCCCCCCCCCCCCCGCTGCCCCCATCCCCAATCCCACCCACAAGAAAGGGAGCGAGTTAATGCCATGTGATCATAGACTCCACTGCAGTGTCTTCCCCGTTCACAGAACCTGCTGATACTCAGCAATAATGGCTATTTGAGTCAGGATGGGGAGGCCAACTGCAGCCCATGGAATTGTGTCCAAGCAAAGGAAAAGAAAGATGTGCATTTATATTGTACGTTTCACAACCTAAAGATGTCAAAAAGGAACCTGCAGCTAGTGAAGGATTTTTGAACTGTAGTTTCGAACATGGGATGTGGGTGTCGCTGGCAAGGCCAGCATTTGTTGCCCATCCCTAACTGCCCTTGACAAGATGGTGGTGAGCCACCGCCTTTAACCGCTGCAGTCCGTGTGATGTAGGTACACCCACAGTGCTGTTAGGTAGGAGTTCCAGTACTTTGATCCAGTGACGGTGAAGGAATAATGATATAGTTCCAAGTCAGGATGGTGTGTGGCTTGGAGGGGAACTTGCATTTTGTGGTGTTCCCATCATCAGCTGCCCTTGTTCTGCTGGATGGTGGAGGTTGTGGATTTTGAAGTTGCTGGCGAAGGAGGATTGGTGATTTGTTGCAATGCATCTTGTAGATGGTACACACCACTGCCACTGTTAATCAATGGTGGAGGGAGTGGATGTTGAAGGTGGTGGTTTGGGTGCCACTCAAACTGGCTGATTTGCCCTGAATGGTGTCGAGCTTCTTGAGTGTTGATGAAGCTGCACTTACCCAGCCAATCGGAGAGTATTCCATCACTTTCCTGATTTGTTGATGACGGAGAGGCTTTGGGGAGTCAGGAGGTGAATTACTTGTCTTAGAATTCCCAGCCTCTGACCAGTTCTTGCAGCTGCAGTATTTATATGGCTAGTCCATTTCAGTTTCTGATCAATAGTAACACCCAGGATGTTAATAGTGAGGGATTCAGCGATGGCAATGTGAAAGAGAAATAGATAGGTTCTCTCTTGCTGGAGATGGTCATTGCCTAGCACCGGTGTGACATAAATACCATTTATCAGCCCAAGCCTGAATGTTGTCCCAGTCTTGTTGTATATGGACACAGAATGTTTCAGTATCTGAGGAGTCATGAATGGTGCTGAACATTGTGCAATCATCAGCGAGCATCCCCGCTTCTGACCTTATGATGGAGGGAAGGGAATTGATGAAGCAGCTGAAGATGGTTGAGTCTAAAATACTACCCTAAGGAACGCCTTTAGTGATGTTTTGGGACTGACGTTATTGAACTCAACAACCATAAGCATCTTCCTTTTTGCTAGGTATGTCTCCAACCAGTCGAGAGCTTTCTCCCTGATTCCCATTGACTTCATTTTTGCCAGGGCTTCTTGATTCACACTTGGTCAAATGCTGCGTTGATGTCAAGGCAGTCACTCTCACCTCATGAATCAGCTTTTGTCCATGTTTGGACCAAGGCTGTTACGAGGTCAGGAGACTCACAGAACCCAAACTGAGCATCAGTGAGCGGGTTATTTGTGTGTAAGTGTTGCTTGATGGAACTGTCAACAACACCTTCCATCACTCTGCTGATGATCGAGGGTAGGCTGCTGGGGTGGTCGTTGGCCAGATTAGATTTCTCCTGCTTTTTGTGGACAGGACATACCTGGGCAATTTTCTGTCCTAACACAACTACAGCAATTTTCTGTCCTGTTCAGTAAATGCCATTGTTGTCACTGTCCTGCAACAGCTCAGCTTTGGGGCTGTTGTCACTCTTTTAATGCAGGAAAAGTAAAAGTCAATATAGTGGAGATTGGGGGTGGGGGGAAAACTGGGGAAGAAAGCAGAAGCTTGGTGATGGCCATATCTTGTCCACTTGTGTGGCTGACCTGTTTACTGTGTAGTACAGCCCAATTTGCATATTCTAGTACCAAATTGCATGGTGTTCCAAAGAAGAAGGTATTGGGATGGGTCCGTAATCTTTGTAAAATAGGTATTTTTTAAAGGTGTAGCAGGATGGAGGAGGATGAGTTGGGAGCAAGTCTTTAGTGAAGGAATTCCAGACCATTGGGCCTTGGTTGCAGAACATAGAGTTATCAATGGCGGGGCAAAGGGTAGGAGAGATGCACAAGATGCCGTATTCAGAAGGATGAATTTGTAGAGCTGGGAAAGGTAAGAGAGAGGAAGTGAGGAGAGGCCATTGCAGAGCTTTTGATCATAAGGGAATTATAAAATTGGAAGGCTTGGGGGACTGGGAGCCAGTATAAGTTAACAGCAAAGGGGCAGTGGGATGGCGCAGGATAGGATACGGACAGCCTGGTTTGCCATGAGCTGCGTTATGAGGGATGGGAGGCCAATCAGGAGAGCATTGCAAGAGACAAGTCCGCAAGTGCAGCGACTTGGTCTGATATCGGGGCAGAGGGGGGCGATGTTATGGAGTGGAAAGCGACGGTTTTCATGGTGGAGAATGTCTGGAGTCAAAGATATCTTTGTTGATGATTAAGTACATGGGAGTCGAGATGCAATGAGAGATGGGTGAGGTGAAAGGACTGGCTGAGAATGAAGGTCGACGTATTTGTGTGGAACAAGAAGTTTCGAGAAGACAGGGTGAGGTCAGTGAATTCAGAGAGGGACATCGAAGTCACCGAGAATTGGGAGTCACTCCATACAAAAATGACCAAGGAAGGGAGGATGATCCTATTACCTGGTAATCTATTTGACTGAGTAGCTTAACTTCATCCACCTGCCTTGGCTCCATCTCCCTTCAGACACTTGTCTGTCGTTCCCAGATTTAAAATGACATTACTGCTTTTGTGTTTGCAACCTTGATGTATATTTGACCTGGAGATGTGCCTTCCACTTCAGATTTGTCCCATGGCTAAGACTGCCTATTTCCATCTCTGTACCATTGCCTGATTCTGTCCCTGTCTCAGCTCATCTGCAGCTGAAACCCATGTTCATGCCTTTATTACCCCTTGACTATTCCAGCATACTCCTGCCTGGTCTCCCACATTCTACTCCCCATAAACTCGGCGTTATCCAAAACTCTGCTGCCCGTGTCTTAACTCGCAGCAAGTCCCGTTGCCCTATCACCCCTGTGCTCACTGACCTATATTGACACTTGGTCAAGCAGCATCTTAATTTTAAAATTCTCATATAAAAGCAAAATACTGCGGATGCTGGAAATCTAGAACAAAAACAAAAATACCTGGAAAAACTCAGCAGGTCTGACAGCATCTGCAGAGAGGAACACAGTTAACGTTTCGAGTCCGAATGCCTCTTCATCAGAACTAAGGAAAAATAGGAAAGAGGTGAAATATAAGCTGGTTTAAGGTGGGGTGGGACTTGTAGAGCTGGATAGAGGGCCAGTGATAGGTGGAGATAACCAAAAGATGTCATAGACAAAAGGACAAAGGAATGTTGATGGTGGTGTTTTATCTAAGGAATGTGCTAATAGGGACACTAAGGGTAGAAAGCAGGATGAGCAAGGGACAGATAGCCCTAGTGGGGGTGGAGTTGGGGGGAAGGGATCGAAATAGGCTAAAAGGTAGAGATAAAACAATGGATGGAAACACATTTAAAAATAATGGAACTAGGTGGGAAAATAAATATATATATAAATTATTGGTAAAAGGGGGATCGGAAAGTGGGTGGGGATGGAGGATACAGTTCATGATCTAAAGTTGTTGAACTCAATATTCAGTCCGGAAGGCTGTAACATACCTAAACATCGCAGGGATCGTTCTCCCTGGGACACCCCAGTCCACTCCTCCATCACCCCCTACACCTCAACCCTCTCCCACAGCACCTCCCCATGCAACTGCAGAAGGTGTAACACTTGCCCCATTACTTCCCCTCCCCTCACCGTCCAAGGGCCCAAACACTCCTTTCAAGTGAAGCAGCATTTCACTTGCACTTCCCTCAATTTAGTCTACTGCATTGGTTGCTCCCAATGTGGTTTCCTCTACATTGGAGAGACCAAATGCAGATTGGGTGACTGCTTTGCGGAACACCTTCGGTCTGTCTGCAAGCATGACCCAGACCTTCCTGTCACTTGCCATTTCAACACTCCACCCTGCTGTCATGCCCACATGTCTGTCTTTGGCCTGCTGCAATGTTCCAGTGAAGCTCAACGCAAACTGGAGGAACAGCACCTCATCTCCCGACTAGGCACTTTACAGCCTTTCCTTAGATAATATGACCACCTTCAACACCTCTTTGTCCTTTTGTCTATGACATCTTTTGGCAATCTCCACCTATTACTGGCCCTCTATCCAGCTCTACCTGTCCCACCAACCACCCCCCCACCCTCCTTAAACCAGCTTATATTTCACCTCTTTTCTATTTGTCCTTAGTTCTGATGAAGAGTCATTCGGACTCGAAGCGTTAACTGTGCTCCTGTCCGCAGATGCTGTCAGACCTGCTGAGTTTTTCCAGGTATTTTTGTTTTTGTTTTAAAATTCTCATCCTTGCTTTCAAATTCCTTCCTATCCCTTCCTAGCCCCACAATCCTCAGATATCTGCATTCGCCTTATTCTGGTCTCCAGTGCATCCCAGATTTTAATGGCCCCCAACATTGGCCGTACCTTCTGTCACATGGACCCCAAGCTCTGGAATTCGCTCCCAACGCCTTTGTGCCTCTCTACCTCGCTTCCTTCCTGTAAGATACACCTTAATTCCTATCTCTTCGACCAAGCTTTTGGTCATTTGGCCTAATTCTCCTTTTAGCAGCTTGGTGTCATACTTTATTTGCAAACATTCCTGTCAAGTGTCTTGGGATGCTTTATTACATTAACAATGCTATGTTATGATAAGTTGTTGCTGCTTTTAGTGGCAATGTGCTCTACACTTCTACCACACCTTACTTGGAGGAGTTTCTTGACTCCTATCTTGAATGGCCTGGCTCTGATCTTAGTCCCCTTGTCCTGCACTCCCCTCTCCTTAAAGAAGTTTCTTTCTAGCAACCCTGTCAACTCCTTTCAAAGCAAAAAATGCAGCCTCAGTGGACTCATTTTTAACAACAGGAAGCTCATGGCTTCCAAATTCAGGGTAGCAAATTCATAGCATGGCTCTTAGTACAAAGGAGGTGTGAGTGGGTACCTGAATCTGGTCAAAAAAAAGCAAAAGAGGATTGAAACTATAAACATTTCCAGTAGCTCGTTTCCTGGAACCTCAGCCAATGGAACTGACGTTGTGATTTGGTGACTAAAAGCTGTGAATCGTTGCAAGAAATGTCCACCTGGAACTGGTTCTCCCGGGTTGATGAAGTAATTCTGAAGTGAAGTTGTGAAGCACAATACCGTTTTTTACTCTGGTCCCACCCCCCACCCCCCCCACTCCCAATGTGAGTGTCTCGTGCAGCTGGTGGAAGATTGAAATAACCAGTGGGAGGAATGGGTTGAGGGAGTGCAAAAGAAGAGGCAGCTCAGGGTGCATATTCACTCATCCTCGAAGGTAACACAGCAAGTTAAGGCACTTAAGAAATCATTTGTGAGTCTTGGCTTTGTATGTAGGATTAGTGAATAAAAAACAAGGAAGTCATGCTTTACAAATCATTGATTAGGACTCAATTGGAGTCTTGTGTACAACTCTGGGCCCACACTTGCGAAACAATGTCATGGTAACCTGGAGAGGAACACAGCAACTGGCAATAAAAGCATAATACTGTGGATGCTGGAAATCTGAAATAAAGCTCTGAAGAAGTGTCATACAGACTCAAAATGTTAACCCTGTTTCCCTCTCCACAGATGCTGTCAGACCTGCCAAGTTTTTCCAGCATTTTGTGTTTTTATTTATTATTGTAGGACCTGGGGATACTCTGTAATTCAGTGATATCTTGGCTGACCTGTGGCTTAACTCCAGGTGGAGGTTACAGAGGAGGTTTAGCACAATCATACCTGAGATGAGGGGATTCAACTATGTGGAGAGATTGGAGCAACTGGGATTGTTCTCCTTGCAGCAGGAAAAGTTAAGGGGTGTTAAGGGGTACTCATAGAGGTATCCAAAATTCCAAGGGGTATAAACAGAGCATGTTGGGAGAAGCTATTTTCTTTGGCAAGGTTCTGGTAATTGGCAGAATAATGAGGGGAAGTGAGAAGATATTTCTTCACGCAGAGGGCTGTTAAGATCTGGCACATATGGCTTGAAGGTGAGATCCCACAGCAACTTTCGAAGGGAACTTGGAAGTGTCTGATGCACAGGATTATGGGGAAAAAGCTGGGGAGTGGAATGAATGGGATAGACCTTAAGAAGTAGGAGCAGAAGTAGGACATTCGGACCATGAAGTCTGCTCTGCCATTAAATGAGGACATGGCTGATCTGATAATCCTCAACTCCACTTTCCTGCCTTTTCCCCTGGATTCCATTACTGATTAACAATCTCTCTATCTCAGCCTTGAATATACTTAATGACCCAGCCTCCATAGCCCTCTGCAGTAAAGAATTCCACAGATTCACTGCCCTCTGAGAAAATAAATTCCTCCTCATCTGTCTTAAATGGGCAACCCTCACTCTGAGATTATGCCCTCTGGTCGTCGACTCTCCCACAAGGGGAAACCACCTCTCAGCATCTACCCTGTCAAACCCCCAAAGAATCTTATATGTTTCAATAAGGTCACCTCTCATTCTTCTGAACTCCAATGAGTACAGGCCCAACCTACTGAACCTCTTCTCTTAAGAAATTCCCTCCATATCTGGGATCAACCTAGTGAACCTTCTCTGGTCTGCCTCCAATGCCAGTATAGATAAGGGGACCAAACTGTTCATAGCATTCTAGGTGTGTCTTGTATAGTTTTAGAAAGACTTCCCTAGTTTTATGCTCCATTCCCTTTGAAATAAAGGCCAACATTCCATTTGTCTTCCCTATTACCTGTTGAACTTGTATGCTAGCTTTTTGTGATTCATGCACGAAGACCCCCAAATCCCTCTGCGGTGCAGCTTTCTGCAATCTTTCTCCATTTAAGTATATTCAGCTCTTCTATTCTTCCTGCCAAAGTGCATAACCTCACATTTTCTCTCATTATATTCCATCTGTTAAGTTTTTGCCCACTCACTTAACCTGTCTATACCTAATGTAGATCCTTTGTGTCATCTTCACCACTTGCCTTCCCACCTATTTTTGTGTCATCTGCAAATTTGGCCATAGTACATTCAATTCCCTCATCCAAGTCATTAATATATATTGTAAATAATTGTGGCCCCAGCACTAATCCCTGTGACACTCCACTAGTTACAGGTTGCCATCCTGAAAATGCCCCCCATATCCCAATTCTCTGTCTTATATTAGTTTGCCAATCCTCTATCCATGCTAATGTTTAACCCCACAACACCATGGTTTCTATGATATTAAATAGCCTTATGTGCAGTATCTTAATCCAAATATGCTACATCTACTGATTCCCCTTTATCTATCCTGCTTGTTACCTCCTCAAAGAATTATAATAAATTTAGCAGGCATCAATTCCCCTTCATGAAGCCATGCTGACTCTGCTTGATTGTATTATGCATTTCTAAATGCTCTGCTATTACATCCTTTATAATAGACTTCAACATTTTCCCAATGACAGATGTTAAGCTAACTGGCCTATAGTTACCTGTTTTTTGTCTCCCTCCCTTTTTGAACAAGGGTGTTATATTGGCAGTTTTCCCAGTGCATAATCTCACATTTTCCCACCTTATATTCTATCTGCCACATTTGTGTCCACTCACTTAACCTGTCTATATCCCTCTGTAGACTCTTTGTGCCATCCTCACCACTTGCCTTCCTACCTATTTTTCATGTCATCCATAAGCTTGGTGATTGTACATGGCGACAGCTCTTTCAAAAAGCTGGCACAGGCACAAAGGATCGAAAGGCCTCTTTCTATGCTGTACCATTCGATAATTCCATGATTTGCTGAAGCTGGCAGGCTTTAAGTTCTTCCTGGACGATGGCATCTATGAATCTGCAAATTCTTCGGGTATTATGACAGTCAGGAGCATGCACCATTGGCATGGTCTACATGCAATATAACAGTACCTTTCACGAGAACTTGCATTTAAATAGTGCTGTTCCTGAAGATATACTTCCTAGAGCACTTTGAGGAAAATGGTTGCTGAGCTACAGAAGGAGAGATTAAGAGGGGGCAAAATGCTCAGTCGAAGGGGACGGTTAAGGAGAACATTAAAGAAGGAGAGGGAAGTGACAGGCTCAGAGATTTAGGGAGGGAACTCCAGCATGCAAGGCCCAGGTAGATGAAGGTAACGAAGGGCTTGGGGAGGTGATGCACCGGAGACCAGAGCCGTAGGAATGGTGAGATCAGGCAGCTCGGGTTGATAGGCTGGATTAGGTTAGCGTTTTATGGAGGGGAGAGGCCAGGGAAAGACTTCAACACAAGATTGTGAATTGTAAATTTGAGGAGGCGATGTAATGGAGACTGCTTGGAACCCGCAGGTTGCTTGGATGGAATGGGTGACAAACTCAAGTGAAAGGCATCTTTTTTTTGATTGTTCTTGACTTGATTGATTTGAACATCAAAAGCCCAACAAAAGAAACACCATTCGTAAATTCACATTTGATACAGGGAAATCCTTTGACTGTTTATTCCATATGGTGAGCACAATAGTTTGTTTTGGAAAGCTTTAAGGTGTGGTACAGTACCAACGCAGTGGCACAGGTTCGATGACCCATATTGCTGGGCTCCCAATAGCATGGAAGCCTCAATAGTGAGGCACTGGTACACTCTGTGGCCTCTGCCATGCTATTGCAGAATCTCAGGCCCGAATGGCAATTCCCTTCCTACTGGTGAAGATTTGCAGCCATTGTAAAATTGCAAAGCATGACTTCAAAGCAGCTAACCTGCACAGTTAATAACTAAAGATTTGCATTTAGCAAACTACTTTCAGAACTCAGAACATCCCAAAACACTTTACAGCCGGTGAAGTACATGAGAAGTATAATTACGACAGTATTGTCAAGCCAGAAATGCAGCAGGCAATTTGTACACTGCAAGTTCCCACAAATAGCCATGTTGTCAGGACCAGTTGATCTACTTTTATTGCTTTTGATTGAGGGATAAATATTGGCCGGGTCATCGGAGATCACTCCCCTGCTCTTCTTTGAAATAGTTCAATGGTATTGTTATATCCACCTAGGAGAGTAGCCGTGGCCTCAGTTTAATGCCTTATTTGAGCTATGGCACCTCTAGCAGTGCAGCACTCCCTCAGTATTGCATTGGAGTGTCCCTCTAGATTTTTGTGCTCAAGTGTCTGCAATGGAAATGGAACTTGCAACCTGCAGAGGCGAGCCATGGCTGATAGTTCCAGCACCATCACAAAGGACGGAGTCTCCCAATTCCACTGAATATGACTTTGTGCTAAGAGTGGGGAATTATTTGCTTTCTGTTACAACGTCACAAGCTTTGAAACTGCTTGCGGGAGGCATTCTTCCAACAGATGTTTTCAAACCTAATCCGGCCATGAGAAGAGCAGGGACACACCAGGAGTAAGCACTCAGCTCTCTGCCTTCTTAGAACTCCTCACACCCCGCTTCCTGTAAGGACTCCATCCCATTCTCTCAGTTCCTAATTCTCCGTCACATCTGTTCTGATGATGCCACTTTCAAAAACAGTTCCTCTGACATGTCCTCCTTCTTTCTTAACTGAGGTTTTCCACCCACGGTGGTTGACAAGTCTCTTAACCGTGTCTGGCCCATTTCCCATGCATCCGCCCTCACACCTTCCTCTCCCTCCCAGAACCATGATAGGGTCCCCCTTGTCCTCACTTATCACCACCAGCCTCCGCATTCAGAGGATCATCCTCCGCCATTTCCGCCAACTCCAGCACGATGACACCACCAAACACATCTTCCCTTCACCCCCTCGGCAGCATTCCACAGGGATCATTCCCTCCGGGACACCCTGGTCCACTCCTCCATCACCCCCCTCCCATGGCACCTTCCCATGCAACCGCAGAAGGTGCAACACCTGTCCCTTTACTTCCCCTTTCCTCACTGTCCAAGGGCCCAAACACTCCTTTCAAGTGAAGCAGCATTTCACTTGCACTTCCCTCAATTTAGTCTACTGCATTCGGTGCTCCCAATGCGGTCTCCTCTACATTGGAGAGACCAAACGCAGACTGGGTGACCGCTTTGCGGAACACCTTCGGTCTGTCTGCAAGCATGACCCAGACCTCCCTGTCACTTGTCATTTAAAACACACTACTCTGGTCTCATGCCCACATGTCCATCCTTGGCCTGCTGCAATGCTCCAATGAGGCTCAATGCAAACTGGAGGAACAGCACCTCATCTTCCGACTAGGCACTTTACAGCCTTCCTGACTGAATATTGAGTTCAACAACTTTAGATCATGAACTCTCTCCTCCATCCCCACCCCCTTTTCGATCCCCCTTTTCCCAATAATTTAAATAGAATTTTATTTTCCCACCTATTTCCATTATTTTTAAATGTATTTCCATCCATTGTTTTATCTCTACACTTTAGCCTATTTCAATCCCTTCCCCCCCACCCCACCCCCACTAGGGCTATCTGTACCTTGCTCATCCTGCTTTCTACCCTTAATATCACCTAATAGCACATTTCTTAGCTAATATCACCACCGTCAACACCTCTTTGTCCTTTTGTCTATGACATCTTTTGGCAAGCTCCACCTATCACTGGCCCTCTATCCAGCTCTAGCTGTCCCACATCTTTCCTATTTTTCCTTGGTTCTGATGAAGAATCATTCGGACTCGAAACGTTAACTGTATTCCTCTCCGCAGTTGCTGTCAGACCTGCTGAGTTTTTCCAGGTATTTTTGTTTTTGTTTTGCCTTCTTAGAACATTGTTCTGGTAAATGCAGTTCCCCTTTAAGAGCTTACACAGCAGGCCCTCTGATGGTGAGAGCGGCCAGAATGGCATCTTTGATGCATTAACAGCCGAGGTCTGTTTCATTTGTCAATGAATGGGTCTCTGTTACACAACATCTCAGATCATGATCGGGACAGTCCACACTGCGCGCTGTACAGGATGTTCTGTCCTATCATTTGGAATTACAATTGGGTTTGCTGCAACTCCCCAGGGAGTTATGGGGGATGGGACAGCGTGCTGTTTGGAGCAGAGCTTTTATGCACAATCATCAGTGGCACTCGATCCGCACAAATTAACTTCTAGCTTGCTTTTAAAAATTAAAAAAACTTGCCCCTTGTCTATTGATGATGTGTACTAGAGGTGCTGACTGCCTTCTGTGTGCCTCATTCTTCATTTGTGCCCTGAGGCGGTGCACAATAGCAGGATTTTTGACCACAACCATGCCTGATGGTATCATCTTAATGCAAGCACACAAACATTCTGAGAAGCAGTCACTGGATAATGCTCAGAAGGACTCTTTGCTCTCCACAGTATCAGCAATGGCTAAGATGGTACCCCTTTGGCCTTGAGCCAGAAGGTCCCACTTCAGAGGCCTGAGCAGAAAAATCTAGTTGACACTCCAGTGCCGTACCGAGCGAGTACAGCACTGTCAGATATGCTGTCTTTTTGATGAGAATTAAACTGAGGTCCCGTCTGCCCTTTCAGGTGGGTGTAAAAGATCCCACATTTCGAAGGACACAGGAGTTATCATCCCCAGCGTCCTGGTCAATAATTATTGGTCAAGGCGCTTTGGGAATGTCTGGCGATTGTGAAAGGCTTGATATAAATTAAGTCTTTCTTTCTTTTCGTCAGCCCTCAGAGAAACTGTGGCTAACTGTAGCACTCGTATCGCCACCGCAGCTGAAACCAGCTACCTTGATATGGAATCAGCTTAGAGCCCTGATTTCTTGCTGACTGACATGGCTGAGCATTGCATGGACCAGTTGGAGACTTCGGAATTCACACGTTAGTCAATGGAATGGAATCTCCCTGTTTGTACACATGGTCCACGTCTTGAAATGGCATGCTTCCTGATTATGGCAGCATCGGCGGAGAAGAAAAGCGCTGACGTTTCGAGTCCTCACGACCCTTCCACAGAACAGTTCTGCTGAAGGGTCGTGAGGACTCGAAACGTCAACTCTTTTCTTCTCCGCCGATGCTGCCAGACCTGCTGAGTTTTTCCAGGTAATTCTGTTTTTGTTTTGGATTTCCAGCATCCGCAGTTTTTTTTTATTTTGTTTTTATCTCTGCTTCCTGATTATGGCCAGTAAGCTGGGAATGCTGTGAATCAAAAGTGTGAACCCCATGTCTGATTCCCTGAAGGGCATTCCCATTGATCGAGACTCTGGATGAGGAGCGATGTGGGGCTCTTGTCTCCATGCACCCAGCAGGCCTCCAAAATTATCTGCAGGAGACCAATGTCTGACTCGCATATAAAAGCAAGCAGTCGTTGCAACAGAAGCTTTCAATATGATGGTGCACATTAGGAACTCGCAATTACCAGTGCAAAAGAACAATTCTCCCTACACAGCATCTGGAGGAGCAGAGCTGAACAGCCAGCTCTCCTTGGCCTGACTGTAACATCTGCCTGAGGCTGGCCATTTCATTCTTGTTTAAAACAAAAATAATCCTAATTAGAATCCATTAAGTTCTATTCAGCTCTCAATTACGGTGTAATGGAACTGTGAATCGAGTTGGGGGGGGAGGGGGTGGAGGGTGGGGGAGGGTGCGGGGTGGTGGAGCTCCACCATGCATCTGTGAGTTCAATAAAAGGTTTAGGCTGTTGATTTCTTAGTGTCATTTCCATCTGCAAATCTAAAGGGTGGAAAATGTGATGAGCTCCGGCCTTTCATCTTTGCAGTCTGGATTCAATAGCTGCACAAAATGGGAGAGGGTGTGGCCCTCCCTGACCTGCTGCTGTTTGAAAGAAAGGAAGACTTGCACTTTTCTAGCACCTTTCATGATTTTGAGGTGTTTGCAACCCTTGAAGTTCCTTTGCAGCGAACTGGCTGTTGGGACGTCAGAAACGTAGCAGCCAGTCGCGCACAGCAAGATCCCACAAACAGCAAATGCACTAATGACAATCTGTTTCAGTGATATTGATCAAGGGAAAACTATTGGCGAGGACATGTCGGGGTTTGCCAGGGCAGGGAGGACGGGTGGAAACCCCCCTGCTCTTTTCTCTTCTTCATCTAGTGTCATGGTGCCTTTTATGTCCACCTGAGAGGATAGAAAGGGCTACGGTGTAGGTTCTCACGAAAAGATAGTACCTCTGACAGTGCAGCACTCTCTCATAGTACTCCACTGGAAGTGTCAGATTAGATTTTGTGCTCGAGTCCTTGGAGCTAGACTTAAACCCACAACCTTCAGACTGGGGTGCGTGAATGCTACCAACTGAGCCACAGCTGAGAGGTAACTTCTGACAGGAGATGAGTTCAGTCAATTTCAATCCAGTTCATGGTAATACAAAATCATCTGCATAATTTAATGTTAAGCACCAAACATTAAAACCCAACAAGATGCTTTCTAATGGAAATGTTAAGTGTGTACAGGAAGGAATACTCTTCCAGTTAAGGTACGTTGGCATTGTGGACAGAGCACTGAACTGCACCATTTAAGACTTTGGAATGGTCCTTACAGCAATGTGGAGGTTTCCTCTTCTCTCCTGTACATTACCTGACTTGTAAGTGCTGTTGGGGCAAAGCAGAGGGTGCTTTACCCTGTATCTAACTGCTGATAGGTAAGTTTAGAGGGAAGTACAAATGGCTCTGACAGCTCTGTACTCAGGCGATTACAATCAACTCGGTTTGCTCTCCAGTACTTCCCTGGATTAATAGTTTGTTGATATTCACCATCTCGCTACTTCATGGAGTCTCTGTACCCTGTGGAACTAAACTCCAGGTTTGGGGTAAATGGGAGACAATTCCAGGGGTGAGGAGAGTGGGGGCTGCTGTGCACGGTGTGGAAAGAAATGCTTCCATATCGGATGTAAACGAATCTCTGTTCCTTAACCAGATGGACTGTCTGTGACACAACCTCCTGACACTGGTGAATGCAACTGTTGGAATAGAAACTTCACCTCCTGGGCAGCAGGTTTGTGTCCTGATGCCCTTGAATAGCAACAAAATGTAATTTACTTTTACTCGCCAAATCTCTGCTCACACTCAGCCTTTGCTGTGTAATGAATGGGACAGGCACCTCTCTCTTTGTAGAAAGACCTGGATAGAGCAGCTTTGTTAGGGGCTAGACAGATACAAAATCACAACGTAAAGGAGGACCCAAAACTACTCTGCAGAAGCAAGCTGGGTATAATCAGTTAAAGGGATTAGAAAGTTTTGGGGGACATAAATATTGATTCAAGTTTCTGCTCCAATGTCTATTAAAATGGTATAAACAAATGTCCCCTTTTTAAAAGTGCCAAACCTCACATCCCTACAAACGCAAATACTCACTTCAGGTCTGCTGGTTTCTTGAGTGGCTATCTCCCCTCTCCCCCAGACATTCTTGTGTTGGGTTGATCCCCTCTCCCACCAAACATTCATTGTGTTGGGTCTTTCCCCTCTCTCACAAATGGCCATAGTGTTGGGTATATTCCCATGACCACCCCTGTTGATGACATGGACAATGAGAAGCTGAGTGCCTCTTGGTTTATCTCCATCTTTAATTGGACTTGTAGGCTGTAACTGTGGATCAGTGCGAGAGCTGACTGGTCCCACTGACAAAGGCACTTACAACCTTGGGTTGTCTGCAGGGTTTCTGCTATCAGGCACTTCAGCACCTCAGAGGCCAATTTGCAGCAGTGCCTCCCATGGCAATTAATGGAGCTGCTCCAGGAGGCCTTGTCATATGGGGGATATACCTGTGCCACTTCTCCATGGGGCTGAGAAATCTGATTTTTCTTTTGCAACATTTGCAGTAATAGTAACTGGAAAATTATTGCGCGTTCATTCAAACACTTAAGCATCTCCTCAAATGTCCTGTCCTTCTGTCTCATATTGCAGGTGAAGGATTTAGTATCCAGGACCTGTGCTAAGTGGCAGTAATTGTTAAACCGGAACAGAGTCTGGAAGGTAATTGCGTTCAGCTGCCACTTTCCCCAGGCCTGTTCACAGTTCATAATGAGGGAGCAGTGATTCAGCCTGCCATCATTTTCCAGAGTGGGATGCAGACGACCTTCAGAGCCAAACCAAGCTAGGAAGCAATAATCATGGGGTCAAATCTGGTTTTACAGATTGGCGTCTGAAATGGGAAAGTGTCTTTAACGTATTATTTTGTCAGGGACAAATATCCACCTTTTTCATTATCCCAAGAGAACAGGCTGTCAGAAATGGCTCAGCGAATAAATGTTAAGGCTGACTGCAGCACCGTCTGAGCCGTAACTCAAGTCAGGAGAGGTCAGTGGACAAGTGTTGCAATCAGTCCTCGTTGCCCCTGGGCAAGTCAGTCATAATTTCTCGATCCTGATCACTCTCCAGTGACTCCTGAGAAGGTGCCGGAATGCACCTGGTTGTAAGTTGGGAACAGGGTAGCCTGTCTACGCTCGCATGTGAAAAATGGGAACTCAGCTGGGGTATGTCAGGTCTGCCAGTGACAGGCTCAGCATCAGGAGTGGGGATGTTGCTGGAACAGCAAACAGACGGCTAACTGGCCATCTTGAAGGATTTCAGGCTTGCAAGGGGATTAGGTATATGAGCAATGAGATACGGCAGTCTGGTGGTTACATTACTGGCCTATTAGTAATCCAGAGGCCTGGACGAATGATTTGGAGCCATGACTTCAAATCCCACTGTGGCAGCTGGTTCAATACAGCTAATTAAATAAAAATGGGGCAAAAGGTTAGTATCAGTAATGGTGACCGTGAAAGGACCAGATTGTTGTAAAAACCCATCTGGTTCACAAATGCCCTTTAGGGAGGGAAATCTGTCATCCTTCCCCAGTCTGGCCTACACGTAACTCCAGACCCACAGCAATGTGGTTGGCTCAAAGCTGCCCTCTGAAATTCAAGAAGGCAATTCACCACAATCTTCTCCAGGGCGATTAGGGATGCGCAACAAATGCTGGCCTTGTTGGTGATACCCACATCCTATGAATGAATTTTAAAAAGCACTGGTTTCAGTGACTTTGGTTCTGATCGATTTCTGTGTGCCAAAGTTACATGCTGAATGATAATGGGCTTTTACACACATTTACATGGAGATTATAATGGGTGTTTTCAAACTCGACGAGGCCAAAGTTGAACTAATGCAGTCTTAATGAAGCATAGTACTTCCCCACTGAAACATCCCATGCTTGCAGATTCCTTAATTTATAACTGCAGTATTTCACGTCCAGAGAGCTCCCTCCAATTCCTCAGAGTACAATTAACTTAAAAAAAGATTAACATTTTAAAAATATAATTTTTGGAAACTCATTTTGTCTGACTATGTTCCTTTGGATTTTCAAAGCTGATGAGATCAAACATAGACACCAGGATTTATTTACAATCTTCTTTCACTAAAAAAAGGGAGATGATTTGATAGCTCATTTGGGTATCTGCAGCATCTAATATTGTACTGAAGTGCACTGATGCTGTTGAATGCTAAATCAGCTGATGTCAGACTGATGGGAGGTGAAAATGTCTGGTTTCCTGGACCTCAGTCTTAGTATACAGGTTCTTTCAACCTGAACTTCCCCTGAGCTCTTCAGGTTCACACCAACACTAGCTCCGTATTATTTAAGTATAGACTTTGCGCTGAGTTAGCTTGCCTCAGCAAATCTGGTACTTTGTTGCCTCCAAACTCGGCTATTACAAAGCACTCCTGGCTGGCCTACCACCCTCCATAAACTTGAGCTCATCCAAAACTCTGCTGTCCACATCTTAATTTGCATCAAATCCCATTCACCCATCACCCATAGACTTGTTGGCCAACATCGGCACTTGGTCCAGCAGTACTTTATTTTTAAAGTTCTCATCCTCTTCTTCGAATCCCTCCAAGATCTCACCCTACCTCAGTAATCTCCTCCAGTCTCATAACCCCCTAAGATCTTTGTGCTTGTCCAACTGCGGCCTCCCATACGTCTCCAGCATCATCGCACGACCTTTGACTGTCAATGCCTGCAGAGCCTAAAGCTCTGGAATTCCCTCCCTAAGCCTCTCTGCCGCGCTATCTCTTTTTTAAAATGCTCCTTCAAACTTCCCTCTTTGGCTAAGCTTTCGGTTCTCTGTTCCATTATCTCCTTACATGTCATTTTTGGTATCAATTTACGTACTATTGTGTGATGTATTGTTATTATTGTAAATCGGTGGTCCAGTGAAGTGCCTTGAGACATCTGACTATGTACAAGGCATTTCTGAAAGCAAGTGGAAGTTGAGAATTGCGAGAATAAGGTTTTTTTTATTCATTCATGGGATGTGGGTGTTGCTGGGCCAGCATTTATCTCCCATCCCTTGTTGCCCTTGAGAATGTGGTGGTGAGCTGCAGTCCATGTGTTGTACAGTGCTGCTAGGAAGGAAGTTCCAGGATTTTGACCTAGTGACAGTGAATGAACAGCAATATAGTTCTAAGCCAGGATGCTGTGTGACTTGGAGGGGAACTTGCAGGTGGTGGTGTTCCCTTGTGTCTGCTGCCCTTGCCCTTCACAATTGGAGCAGCCGTGGGTTTGGAAGGTGCTGTTTAGGAGACTTGGTGAGTTCTTGCCGTGCATCTTGCAGATGTTGCCACTGTGTATCAGTGGTGGAGGGAGTGAATGTTTGTGGATGGGGTGCCAATCAGATGGGCTGCTTCGTCCTGGACGGTGTCAAGCTTCTTGAGTGTTGTTGGAGCTGCACTTATCCAG
Source organism: Carcharodon carcharias (assembly GCF_017639515.1). NCBI lineage: Eukaryota > Metazoa > Chordata > Chondrichthyes > Lamniformes > Lamnidae > Carcharodon > Carcharodon carcharias. Next base: position 20,533,837 of record NC_054483.1, on the reverse strand, counting down.
GCAAGTGGAGAATATTCCATCACACTCCTGACTCATGCCTTCTAAGTGGCGGACAGGCTTTGTGGAGTCAGAAGGTGAGTTACTCTCTGCAGAATTCCCAGCCTCTTTGACCTGCTCCTCTAATGACAGTATTTATATGGCTGGCCCAGCTCAGTTTCTGGTCAGAGGTGACCCCCAGGCTGTTGATAGTGGGGGATTCAGTGATGATGATGTCATTGAATGTCAAAGGGAGATGGTTAGATTATCTCTTGTTGGGGATGCTCATTACCTGTGTCATGACAGCAGATCACAGCCCCAAATTACTTACAGGCATATTGAACCTTTTAAAGGAAGATATGCATTTTTTAAAAACACCTACAAGCAAAAGCTGGCTGAGAATTTAAAGTAACCACTTTCTGGAAAATTCCTATGTGGATTGTATTTGACCGACTAGTACAGAGAGAACGTGGAATGTTGCACCTAAAAAAGATGTTGAGACAGAGACACTTGAAAGGGAGAGGTGCAATGTAAAAGAATGAACTTCAATCTCCTGTGGTTGCAGAGACAATGGAGACTAATTACCACATCTCAACAGAAACTATCTCCTGTTGCATTATGTCTCTGGTCATGGTCTGAGTTGAAAGAAAGCAGATTCTGGGTGAAAGACATGTTTGTTTTTTTCCCTTTCAGCAATACGCAAGGAAATGGGTTAAAAAGCCAGCCGCAAACCTGACCTTTGTGTTCTAGTTCTGGTGTTCTAGTGTGTTCTGTGAAGGTCACAGCAGAAGAACATCAACTAGATATCCCTGCAGCTTGCAGCTAAAAGTCTATCTCTCTCTCTCTCTCTCTCTGGCTGGAGGCAAGTCAACAAAAGCCACAGTCAAAACGGAAACAGAAGAACTCCTTCATCTAACCTGCAGAAGCAAGTGTCTCCAAACCAACTGTTCAGCTGACATAGTCAGCTGTACTGGAATCACCCAATTTAACATTTCACCATCTACTCCTTATGGGCAAGCCAAAGACTTTTGTATATCTTTTTTAACTTTTATTTTTTGGACTCAACTTCTCGTTTCTAACTTGTGTGTTATGTGTGTTGGGTTTTGATTTTTTTTTTCCTGGGTTTTTACTACAAATAAACTTACTCTTTCTTTGACTCAAGAAAGCCTGGTTAAATTGGCTCCTTCTAAAATATACGGCGATGGGGAATAGGTATCTATGAGGGAAGGGATCCCTTTTAAATTAAACTTGTTGCAACCAACCATCGAGGTTGAATAAAGAAGGGGAGCCAGCTCAATCCTCCTCACCCGGGAACACAACAAAATTGGGGTCCCGTTTGGGAAGTTAACAATTTGGAGTATCTCGTCCAGGATCGTAACAAATTGGGGAATCTTGCCCGGGGACCGGCCTTAACACCTGGCACTTGTGTGGCACTGATATTATTTGCCACGTATCAGCACAAGCCTGAATATTGTCCAGGTCTTGCTGCATTTGGACAGGAGTGATTCAGTATCTGAGGAGTTGCAAGTGGTGCTGAACATTGTGCAAACATCAGTGAACATCCTCACTTCTGACCTTATGATGGAAGGAAGGTCATTGATGAAGTAGCGAAAGATGGTTGGGCCTAGGACACTACTCTGACGAACTCCTCCAGTGACGTCCTGGAGCTGAGATGACTGACCTCCAACAACCACTAGCATCTTCCTTTGTGCTCAGTATGACTCCAACCAGCGGAGAGTTTTCCCCCTGATTTCCATCGATTCCAGTTTTGCTACGGCCCCTTGATGCCGCATTTGATCAAATGCTGCCTTGATGTCAAGGGCAGTCACTCTCGCCACACTTTGGGAGTTCAGCTCTTTTGTCCATGTTTGGACCAAGGCTGGAATGAGGTCAGGAGCTGCGTGGCCCTGGCGGAACCCAAGCTGAGCGTCAGTGAGCCGGTTATTGCTGAATAAGTACCGCTTGACAGCACTGTCAACTACACTTTCCATCACCTTGCTGATGATTCAGTGTAGACTGATGAGGCAGTCATTGAATTGATTGGATTTGTCCTGCTTTTGTGTACAGAACATACCTGGACCATTTTCTACATTGCCAGGCAGATGCCAGTGTTGTAGGCATGCTGGGACAGCTTGGCTCGGGACCTAGCAAGCTTTGGAGTACCATTGCTGGAATGTTGACAGGACCCATAAGCTTTGCAGTATCCAGTGCCTTCAGCCATTTCTTCATATCATGTGGAGCGAATCGAATTGGTTCAGGACTAGCATACAGGACGCTGGGCTCCTCAGGAGAAGGCTGAGATGGATCATCTGCTCGGCACTTCTGGCTGAAGATGGTGCAAATGCAAAAGATTAGGAGAAATCAGCCATGGTCCCTGCTGCTGATCATCCCACAGTGATCCTTGGTGTGTGGCCATCAGGTCTGCCTGCAATATCACTGACAGTTTAATGGCCTGGCAATGCAGGCTATCAAAGCTCTGAGACGAATAACGGCCACAGAAGATGGCAGGTGCAGATGGCACAATGCCCCCAGGAGGCTCAGCAGAAAGCTGACATGAAAATCAAGGCCAAAAAAAAAAAATAATGCTTTCAAAGAAACCTCCCACAACTATAAGCTGGTCACTAGGTTGTATCAAACCACGACCTGCAGTTCGAGAAGGCCGATCATCACCACCCTCTCATGGCTCCTAGGGACGGGCAACAAATATTGGCTCTTTTTCAGTGACTCTTACATCCCCAATAACTGAACGAAATCTTGCTCTTCAACCAGCTGGCACCGATGTTGGGAAATTCTGTCGCTTTGAGCCTGCCTGCTGTTTGCTTATTTTCCCCTTTGTAATGAGCAGGCCGTTAACGCAATGTGCGGCCTTTGTGATGCGAGTGGGGGTTGTAATAGTACATGAATGGAGCAGCCCACAGAACAAAAGTCAGTGAATCTCAGCAGGAGTGTAGCGCAATTGACAACAAAGGGCTTTACTCTTATCTGGGCTTCAGGGTCACAGAGCTGAAAGGGTGGCAGGCGAACATGTTAAGTGTCTTTTCCTTTGCAATTGTGATTTCAGGAAAGCAGTCTCCTGAACGTCACTCAGTCCCAGTGACATTCTCGTGTGAACCCAACCCCCGAGGAAGGAGACTGGTAGTAAATTTTTCAAGCCTCAATGTCCGCCACTGTCACTCAACCTAGATTAGTTGGCACTTTGTTCATTTCTTCAGGCAACTGATGGTGGAGGGAGAAGCATCTGGTTGATTTGGCACCTTGAGGAGACTGGTCTTGTCCTGACCTCAACCGGTAGCCAAAGAGTGAGATAAAAGCAAAATACTGTGGATGCTGGGAATCTAGAACAAAAACAGAAATACCTGGAAAAACTCAGCAGATCTGACAGCATCTGTGGAGAGGGATACAGTTGACGTTTCGAGTCCATATGACCCTTCATCAGAACTAAGGCATATAGAAATGAGATGAAATATAAGCTGGTAGAGGGGGGTGGGTGGGACGGGTAGAGCGGGATAGAGGGCCAGTGATAGGTGGAGTCAAGAAGAGACTGCCAAAGATGTCATAGACAAAAGGACAAAGGGGTATTGACGGTGGTGATATTATCTAAAAGATGTGCTAAAGGGCACATTAAGGGTAGAAAGCAGGACAAGCTAGTGGCAGATGGCCCTAGTGAGGGTGGGGTGGGGGGAAGGGATCAAAATTGTTGGGAAGAGTGAACCAGAGTGTCATAGAGAAACTGATCCCTTTGCAAATCTGAGAGGTGAGGGGTGGGGAGTGCAATGGCGATGGGAAGATGATTTCGGCTGTGGGGTCATATTGAAGGTGGTGGTAACAATGGCAAAGGACAATCCATCACATGCAGAGGCTGGTGAGGTAGAAGCTGAGGATAAAGGACCAGAGCCACATGAGGGCAAAAATTTAATTAAAATTGAAAAAAATGTTTCGAGCAAAGTGATCAGTTCAAATGTTTTACAATGCTGCTTATGGAGCTCGAATTCCATGACACTGGTGTTCGTGAGCTAATACCCTAACTTGCACTGCATATTATGACTCTGTTACTCACGTGACAGAAGAGTGGGTGTCATCTCAATGGTCTGGCCACTGGGATAACAGATTTGGGTTCAGCAGAGCAAATTCCTGAAGCTGGCCCATGGCATGCTGCTCTCGTAGAACCTAAACTTACAAGTAAGATGATACCATCAGGCATGGTTGTGGTCAAGAAGCCTGCTATTGTGCACTGCCTCAGGGCACAAATGAAGAATGAGGCACACAGAAGGCAGTCAGCACCTCTAGTACACATCATCAATAGGCAAGGGGCAAGTTTTTTTTTATTTTTAAAAGCAAACCAGAAGTTAATTTGTGCGGATTGAGTGCCACTGATGATTGTGCATAAAAGCCCTGCTCCAAACAGCACGCTGTCCCATCCCCCATAACTCCCTGGGGAGTTGCAGCAAACCCAGTCATAATTCCTAATGATAGGACAGAACATCCTGTACAGCGCGCAGTGTGGACTGTCCCGATCATGATCTGAGATGTTGTGTAACAGAGACCCATTCATTGACAAATGAAACAGACCTCGGCTGTTAATGCATCAAAGATGCCACTCTGTCCGCTCTCACCATCAGAGGGCCCGCTGTGTACGGTCTTAAAGGAGAACTGCATTTACCAGAACAACGTTCTAAGAAGGCAAAACAAAAACAAAAATACCTGGAAAAGCTCAGCAGGTCTGACAGCATCTGTGGAGAGGAACACAGTCAACGATTCGAGTCCGAATGACTCTTCATCAGAACTAAGGAAAAATAGGAAAGAGGTGAAATATAAGCTGGTTTAAGGGGGGGGGGGGTGGGACAGGTAGAACTGGATAGAGGGCCAGTGATAGGTGGAGATTGCCAAAAGATGTCATAGACAAAAGGACAAAGGTGAGTTGATGGTGGTGATATTAGCTAAGAAATGTGCTGATGGTGATATTAAGGGTAGAAAGCAGGAGGAGCAAGGGACAGATAGCACTAGTGGGGGTGAGGTGGGGGGAAGGGATCGAAATGGGCTAAAAGGTGGAGGTGAAACAATAGGTCGAAATAAATTTAAGAATAGGAGGGAAAAGAAAAATATATATGTAAAAAAAACATTTAATTATTGGAAAAGGAGGGATCCGAAAGATCTTGTCAGTAAGGCACAGAAGGAGGCAGTTCAGCTTATTGAGACCCTTCTGGCTCTCTGTGAAGGAATCCAGTCAGCCCCATTCCCAAGTTCTATCTCTGTAACCCTTCAGGTTTATTTCCCTCAAGTTAAATGCCCATGCAGTTTCTTTTCAAAATCATTGATCATCTCCACTTCCTCCACCCTTGTAGGCAGTGAGTTCCAGGTCATTACACTCACTGCAAAAAAAATCTTCATTGCAACCCCCTACTTCCTTTGTCCAAACCTTTAAATCTGTGTTCCCCACCATCAGCTAACAGTTTGTTTAATTTATTCAAATGGGTCATAATCCTTCACAAGTTTCCTAACTATCAAATTTCCCCTCAATATCCTTTGCTCCAAGTCCAAGGACACCAGCTTCTCCAACCTTGTGGCTAAACTCCCTCAACCATTCTGGTAACTCTCCTCTGCACCTCTTGAAGACCCCTCACATCATTCAAAATCCCTCAACCATTCTGGTAAATCTCCTCCACACCTCTCGAGGACCCCTCATATCACTCATAAAGTGTGGTGACCCAAACTGGATGCAATACTCCAGTTGTGGCCTGAGTGTGTGATTCCAACAGGATTGGCAAGCAAATGAAACTCTTTCCTTCTGGTTTGTAAATAAAACCAACCAGGCTTGGTGTTGCACTCAGCCAGTAGGCTCCAATGGAGATCCTTCTTCCAATTATGGCTGTAGAATCTATTATATCCACCCAAGTAGGCAGATGGGGCGTTAGTTTAACATCTCCTCTGAAAGCTAGCACCACCAACTATGTAGCATTCCCTCAGGACTGCGCTGGAGCATCAGTTTGATTTTTTCCCATGCAGGCTCAGTGTCACGGCCTGTTCTGAGTTAATCAATGGTAGTTGGGGCAGCATCTCTGGAGCTACTGTTCGCTGAGAACTCACTGAATTTACCAAATAAAGGTCAGCCAGTAAACTAACTGAATAAGGAGGGACAAGCACAAACTGCACTGTCCTGCTATATATAAAAAGAAATGGAAAAATTCAGCAGGTCTGGCAGCATCTGTGGAGAGAGAAACAGAGTTAATATTTTGAGTCCAATTCTTCGGAATCGAGTGTTCTGCTCTTCAGCGCAATGTCCAGTTCCTGCTACTGAGTTTGGAAAGCTCTGGAGTTCCCTCCCAGAGCCTCTCTGCATCTTGATCTCTCCCTCCCCTAAAGGCTATCTCTTTAACAAAACTGCTGATCATCTGTCCTCATATTTCCTCATGTGGCTCGATGTCAAACTTTGTTTGGTAATGCTCCTGTGATGCATCTTGGGAAGCTTTACTAAATGAAGGGCGTTACACGTCATTGTAGACATTTGAGCATGGAAGGCAGTTCAGAGATGACCCACGAGACTCATCCCATGTGAGGGGATATTAACTATGAGGAAAGACTGAGGCACTTGAAATTTTCAGCTTGGAAAGGAGACACCTGAGAGATGATCTGATAAGAGTCCGACAAGATTACTAAGGGGATGGAATCCAGACTATTACTTTATGCTGATGGGCAAGTGGGCAATAGTAAAAAGTAAATTTAGGGCTGGTATGACGAAATTATTCACAGATTGATTAATATGTGGAGCAGACTTTTTCCAAACAGAATAAATGGAGCGAGACATCTTGGACTTTTTGTTGAAACAGTTCGATGCTGAGAACAGCAGGACTTGTGTTCTTTTCTGTCGACAAAGCAGGATTTGCCTTCCTTATCCGTAATTATCTGCTAACACACCCAACGTGGCAAACGTGCTTTTATCCACCCCCGCCCCTCTTTTTGATGGACTATAGTTTCACAGGGGACCACTGCAACCCAGTGCCTCACCCAAGGGGATCACTGTTACTCAGCCTAGACCATGCAGTCTTTGAGCATGGAAGAATCACAGTCCCTAGCCAACAGGACAGCAGGTTTCCTCTCACATGCACCCAACATTACGAACGTCACCCATTCTGCCATCCAAGGTGAGGTCCAACTCAGCATGAAGCAGGGATTAACAACGGGAGGAGCAAGTGGAGGCCAGGGTGGTTCTTTGCCACTAGGGAACAGGATAAGGCAACTCAGGAGTCAATCCAACCCAGGGCAAGGACTTTCCCCCCAGTACCAGTTAGCTGTGAAGCAATATTTACTTGGGTGGATCTGCAGCCTCTGTCCTTGGTAAAGGATGGTATGGAAAACAGCAAGCATATAATCAATAAGAGACACCTTGTTAAATAATGTTTGACAAAGTCATTCATCCCTGGAGGGAGTGAAACTTGGCACTGACGGATGTTGTGCGGAAAACGGATTGTCTGTCAGCCAAGCGGATTTTTACTCTCAGGTCTTCTTCCTTCCTCTAATGAGGGCACTGACCTCCGCTGAGGCACAGTTCCACAGGCATTGCTGATTGCCAGTATCTCATCCTCTTAGCTATTTTTCCTGTCTGGGTTTGCACTGTGAATGTCAGAGAAAAGACAGGCTATCTCCTTTCATGACCTAAGGACATGGCAAAGAGCTTTGCCACCAATGAAGTACTTTTGGAGTGTAGTCACTGCTGCAATGTAGGAAACAAACAGCCAATTTGCACATAGCAAGCTCCCACAAACAACAGTCTGATAATGACCAGTTAGCTTGTTTTTATGATGTTGGTTGAAGGATAAAAATTGGTCAAGACATAGGGGAGAACTCCTCTGCTGTTCACTGAAACAATGCTATGGGATTGTTTACATCCAGCTGGGAGAGTAAATAAGCCCTCAGTTTAAAGCATCAGCCAAAAGACAGCATCAATGGCCATATAGCACTCCCTCAGTACGCACTGAGCATGGCATCTTGGGTTTTTTTAGCTCAAGTCTCTGGAGTAAACCTTCTGACTCAGAAGCAAGAATGCTACCCACTGAGCTATAGCTGAGCATGACTCTAGTAGGATATTGTTATGCACACAAAGGCATTTCAAGCAGGTGCCCCTGTTTAATGACCAGCAGCAGGAATGCAGGTCAGTTGTCCCCACTTTTATCCATGAACTGTGAGAGGAATAAAACATCCATTCTTCCAGGGTCAGACCCATCTCTGCACAGACCAGGAAACCTTACTCCTGGCGCATGAATCCCAAAAAGTTAACATATAAGTTCAACAGGTAATAGAGAAGGCAAATGGAAAGATGGCCTTTATTTCAAAGCGAATGGAGTATAAAAATAGTTAAGTCTTGCTAAAACTATACAAGGCACTAGTTGGACCACACCTAGAATACTGTGAACAATTTTGGTCCCCCTGTCTAAGGAAAGATATACTGGCTTTGGAGGCAGTCCATGGAAGGTTCACTAAGTTGATCCCGGGTATGGAGAGATTTTCTTATGAGGAGAGGTTGAGTAGGTTGGACCTGTACTCATTCGAGTTTAGAAGAACGAGAGGCAAGATTATTAAAACACATAAGATTCTTAGGGGGCTTGACAGGGTAGCTGCTGAGAGGTTGTTTCCTCTTGTGGGAGAATCTAGGACCAGAGGGCATAATCTCAGAGTAAGGGGTCACCCATTTAAGACAGAGATGAGGAGGAATTTCTTCTCTCAGAGGGTAGTCAATCTGTGGAATTATTTACCTCAGAGGGCTGTAGAGGCTGGGTCGTTAAGTATAGTCAAGGCTGAGATAGACGGATTTTTAATCAGTAAGGGGATCAAGGGTTATGGGGAAAAGTCAGGAAAGTGAAGTTGAGGATTATCAGATCAACCATGATCTCATTGAATGGCAGAGCAGACTCGATGGGCCAAATGGCCTACTTCTGCTCCTATGTCTTACGGTGTGGATCACCTGTTAACCAGGGGAGGGATGGACGTCTGTTCAACCATTGAGAACAACAGGGAAAACTGAATTTTGCCTTTCTGCACAATCATATTTTCCAGCAGGGGTTTCTGAATGATCAGAAACATGAAGTCAGGTTGTTTCTTTCCTTCTCCTTCTCTCATTCTGGTTGGGTTCTTGTTGTCACTGGCTCCAAATGGGCTGGTCCCTCAGAGCTAGAGAACCTGCTGGACACAGAAAGGAGGGCTGTCAGCAAGACCTGATCAAAGGCCAGCAATCATTAAACCCAATGTGAGTAATTTACTCTGTATCTAAACCATGCTGTAGCTGCCTTGTGAGTGTAAATAGAGGGACTTTTATTCTGTATTTAAACCCATGTTGCACATGCCCCTAGGAGCGTTTGATGGGACACTGCAGAAGGAGCTTTATTTATATATTTAACCCATGCTGTACCTGCCCTGGGAATGCTTGATGGGACAATGTAGTGAGGGAATTTTACTCTGTATCTCACCCATGCTGTACCTACACTGGGAGTGTTTGATGGGACAGTGTAGTGAGGGAATTTTACTCTGCATCTCACCTATCCTGTACCTACCCTGGGTATTTGATGGGGACAGTGTCACGGGAACTTTACCCCGTATCTAAACTGAGCTGTAAATGACCTAGGAGTGCTTAATATTGACTCCGAGAATAAAACATGTTTGATCCTCAGCATTAATAATCCTGACAGTGAGCAGCACAAAAGAACATCAAAAGTGAAAACTGAAAATAAGTAGAGCCAATAATTTGTGATGGGCTTAATGAGCGGTTTCATGACGGCAACCTTTCACAAGCAATGTCTCTTTAGAATCCAAACAAGCTGTCAAATATGTAAAAATGCAGTGTTGCCTTGGAGACTTCCTTCAAAGGGTGACTGCACTCTGCTGCTGCTCCTCTCAACTTTAATATATTCAACCATAATGGGAGAGAAATACAGTTTTCAACAAACAGGCCTTTTATGATCAGAGAGACACATGCTTTCCAAGACAGATGAGAAACAGTCATAAGCATGTCACCATCAGCAGTACATTACTGTGACATTGCCTGGGTAACATTCATATGCTTAGCACCAACAATAAATCATTATCACTAAAATACACGATCTGGCCATTATCATATTGCTGTTTGTTGGAGCTTGCTGTGCACAAATTGTCTCTATTTTCTATTACAATAGTGACTACACTTCAAAAACAGTGCAGTGCTTTGGTACATCCTGTGGTTATGAAAGGGGCTATATAAATGAATACCTTTTTCAATTTTTCTGTATTTTGTCCTTTTGATCTTTCTTGTGAAATTGCAACAGCTAATGCTAATCAATGGTCTCAAACGGTAGGAGGTGAGAAGGAAAGCTTGCAACAAGCAAACCCCCAACAGCCAAGTAGTGAAAGATACTGCCTGCTGTGCTGAGCAAGCAGACCAGAAAAGGTACAGTCCATCTGCTCCCTGTGCCAGTTAGCTGTTCTGGGCTGAGGCTGTGATAAGGGTCACATTTGTCCCTCAGCACTGTTAAGGTTCTGAAAATTATTAACAGTGATCCCTGCTCAATTGATCCTGGCTGAAAACCATTGGGGTGGGAACTGGGTTTGAGTTTGGTGTTTAAGTCAAGCAGAGCACTGAAATCCAGACTCTAGCCTCACTTGCAGACTCATCGTTGGGTACCAGAGCAAGCCTGATTCCTGTAGAACAAGACATAACCTGGAGAAGACTGTTATGGGTATATCCAGTCCATGGAGCATTCAGTGCAGGGTTTATTAAGTGTAATGTCTCTTCAGCATACTGTATATTAGATGCAAACTACATTCATTTTACAATGTGTTCATTGAAAATATATTCAGGACAAAGTACTCCATGTCGAATACATTCACTACAGACGATTGAATTGTCCTGAGAACATTCAATATAATGTCTGGCGTGCTGTATATTTTGTCTGGAGCACTTTAAGTGTCGTGCACGTTCAATATGGAGTATATTTAATGTTCATTCAATGCAGAGTATTTTCAGAAAGAGTAGATTTGCTGTTGTATTCATTCCATTCATCGTACATCAATGCATAGTATGTTTGGTGACAATACAGTTAGTATATGGAGCATCTGTGCAACATTGAGTAAATTCAGAGTATAGTGGATGCTCAGTATAGGTATTTTTAGTGCAGTATGTATTCAGTGTAGGGTCAAAGTAGGGTCAAATGTTCAATTTATTGTAGATTTCTATCAAACCATCCAAGATGGCTTTCTTTACACCAGTACCATTCTACACCCATTAAAAACCTAAGCCTTCTACGTTCTTTCTCTCCAATTATCATCCATATCTAAAATCCTGCTTCTCCTCCAAAGGGGAATGCATTGTCACCTCCCAACTCTGTGCTCTCCTCTCCTAAATTTTCCTTTTCAAATCCCTTCAATACCTTTACACCCTACCCATTCAAGATTATCCCAGTTCAACTTACCAGCAGCATTTTCTGCAACTGTGGTTTACAATGAATATGAGGTTTTATGAGGGTCATGATTTAAACTAACTCCTTTAAGTCACGGTAAGATGGAGCAGTGGATAGGGGCATGTGACCTCCAGTAGTTCTTTTTGGTGAGAAGCTCATGTGACCTAGTTGCCATGGGGACTTTGGCTCAGGTCAAGGCCTGTTGAAAGCAAGGTGCCAATTTTTAACACCTGGAGACAAAAGAACAGGCAGCTCGCCTTGTTACTGCCAGACTTAATAACTCAGAGACCCTGAAGGGAGAGAGAGAGAGTGTGTCCCAGACAGACAGATAGGAAAACAGCAGCTTCTGTAATTGGCAGAGGAAAAGGCTGCTTTTTGTTAGCCACCAGACAGGATGCTGGTGGGAGCTTGTTGTTTGGTCAAAGGGACCTGGGAATACTTAAGGACACGGGAAGATTCACCCTGGTGTGGTCAGGAGAAGGAGTCATTAGACTGGGCCTTTCTGCTTAAAGTCAGTTCAGGGGTTCTCCGAAGATTTTGGATGGACACTGGACATTATGACTCAGTGAAACGGAGAGAATTGAGCCTGTTGGATGTTGGGACTAACTTGGGACTGATTCCCCAAAAGACTACAATTCAGCAGAGAGTCTGGTGTAATGTTTCAACGCAGGGCGGGGTTTTCCATCTTGTATTATCCTCTTAAGGGAGGATATCTTTTCTGGAAGTTTGTGTTATTTACAAATTAAGTCATATTTAGTTCAGGTTGGTTTTAATTTGATACAGCTGGTAAAAGTCTTAAAATGTGAAATCTTGTCATGTGCTTCTTTTGGGTCAGCCACTGGGAATTCACATCTCTTCTTAAAAGTTATCAGTCTCTTTGGGGATCATAACATTTGCATTGCCTCGACTTATTCTCCCCAAATTCTCTACCTGTATGACATGGTCAACCACCCCATTCATCTGCAGCCTCCCCCTTTTCTGTTATCTACTCATGGGGACCCCCACTAACTTGGTTTCATTCCGTTGGTAGCCATACCTCTGAACAGCACCATTTCATGCTGTCCCAACATGGTCAGCTTTAGAATACCTCACTACTTAACCTTCATGAAAAATTCGACCCTAAACTGAATAGTAAACCAGTTAACCCCAGGGCTTGAAAATTGCAGCTATGAGGAGAGATTGGGTAGGCTAGGATTGTTTTCCTTGGAACAGAGGAGACTTGGAGGTGACCTAATTGAGGTGTACAAAATTATGAGGGGCCTAGATAGGGTAGACAGGGAGAGACTTGCTTCCCCTAGCTGAGGGGTCATTTACCAGGGGACATAGATTTAAGGTGATTGGTAGAAGGAAGAGAGGGGACATGAGGAAAACCGTTTTCACCCAGAGGTGCCTAATTGGTAGTTGAGGTTGAAATGCTCACCTCCTTTAAAAGGTACCTGGGTCTGCATCTGAAGCGCTGTGACCTGCAAGGCTACAGACTAGGTGCTGGAAAGTGGGATTAATATGAGCGGCTAGTTTCTTTTTTCTCTTTTTGGCCAGTGTAGACATGATGGGCTGAATGGCCTCTTTCTGCACCGTAACATGTCTATGGTTCTAATCTCTTACATGGAACTGTCCGTGTGCATGTGGTTCCAACTGCATACATAGAATTACTGAGACCGTGCAGCATACAAACAGGCCATTTAGCCTAACTAGCCTGTACTCCCCAGGAGTTCTCCCATTCCATGGAGCAATCTGTGTCTATTTATGTCAGGTTTTGTATTTTAGTCGGTGGGTGCTTTTGGCATGTCATGTACCAATATTTGGAGTACAATAGGTCGTGCTATGAATAAAGCTGAAGAAACTTTTTAAGAAAACTGTAAACATAACAATCTTTAACAGTTTAGGAGGAGTGTTTCCTTTAATTTAACAGAGAAGGAAATTATATTTATTTCTGTGCATTACTCCACTGTGCACCACTGTGCATAACATTCTGTACGTATCACTATATAAACCATACGTATATTACCCCATTCTTAATCACTGCACATTAGGGAAGTTGTGTGTTTTACTTTGTGTTTTGATTTCTGTGTGCACCTCATTAGCTTGCTGTCTCCCTCAACTTAAAGAAACAACATTTTAACTCTTTCATTTTCAAATCTTCAAGTCAACATTTTTGAAACAAATAACTGGTAGAATGTTGCACAGCTCCCCTTTGTCCCTTCCTCTCCAAACTTGTGACTGTTTTTCCTCCTCTTGAGCTGTTTCATTTATTCTTCCTACTTGCTACCCTTCCAGACTTGGGAAAGCAGCAAGTAGCCCGCTTAAAATAAACTGTTCAGTAATTTCTGCTGGGCAAGGTGAGGTGTTATCAGTGTCTGCTCTCCCTCTGCCAGCATAAATTACTTCGAGGTCAACTGCAGCGGTGTATTCACCGTCCAACCACAGCATGAGTGCTCAGGAACGGGGAACGTCACTGCAGAGAGATGAGTGGTGATGATTTGGAATAGTGTCTGATCGGCTGGAGGACACAGATTCAACTGTGTCCCACACAAGGAAATTGTACAAATATTTGAACGTGGAGAAAATGCAGGAATAGAGGGGAAGAGTTGGGGATTGACATGAACTGGATTAATTATTAAAAAAAAGAGCCAGGACAGTTTCGATGGGCTGAATAGCCACTTGCTGTACTCATCGATGACTGGAGAAGTAGTAGTGGGGAACAAAGAAATGGCGGAGGAACTGAATAGGTACTTTGCATCAGTCTTCACAGTGGAAGACACCAGTGACATCCCCAAAGTTCAAGAGAGTTGGGGGGGTTGGGGGGGTGGGGGGTGGGGGTGGTGGTGGGGGAGGTGGGCTGTGGGGGTGCAGAGGTGTGTATGGTGGCCATTACCAAGGAGAAGGTGCTAGGAAAACTGAAAGGTCTGAAGGTGAATAAATCACCTGGACCAGATGGATTACACCCCAGAGTTCTGAAGGAGATAGCTGAAGAGATATTGGAGGCATTAGTGGTGATCTTTCAGGAATCACTGGAGTCAGGGAGGGTCCCAGAGGACTGGAAAATCGCTAATGCAACCCCCCTGTTTAAGGGAGTGAGGCAAAAAACGGGAAATTACAGGCCGATTAGCCTGACCTCAGTCGTTGGTAAGATTTTAGAGTCCATTATTAAGGATGAGATTTCAGAATATTTGGAAGTCAGCATGGTTTCATCAAGGGGAGGTCATGCCTGTCAAATCTGTTAGAATTCTTTGAGGAAGTAATGAGTAGGTTAGACAAAGGAGAGCCAATGGATGTTATATACTTGGACTTCCAGAAGGCCTTTGTCAAGGTGCCGCACAGGAGGCTGCTCAGTAAGATACGAGCCCATGGTTTTAGAGGCAAGGTACTAGCATGGATGGAAGATTGGCTGTCTGGCAGGAGGCAGAGAGTGAGGATAAGGGGGTCCTTCTCAGGATGGCGGCCGATGACTAGTGGAGTTCCGCAGGGTTCAGTGTTGGGATCACAAGTTTTCACTTTATACAGTAATGATCTAGATGAAGGAACTGAGGGCATCCTGGCTAAGTTTGCAGATGATACAAAGATAGGTGGAGGGACAGGTAGTATTGAGGAGGCGGGGAGGCTGCAGAAGGATTTGGACAGGTTAGGAGAATGGGCAAAGAAGTGGCAGATGGAATACAACGTGGGGAAGTGTGAGGTCATGCACTTTGGTAGGAAGAATAGAGGCATAGACTATTTTCTAAATGGGGAGAGAATTCAGAAATCTGGAGTGCAAAGGGACTTGGGAGTCCTAGTCCAGGATTCTCTTAAGGTTAACTTGCAGGTTGAGTCGGTAGTTAGGAAGGCAAATGCAATATTGGCATTTATTTCGAGAGGACTAGAATATAAAAGCAGGGATGTGCTGCTGAGGCTTTGTAAGGCTCTGGTCAGACCACATTTAGAATATTGTGAGCAATTTTGGGCCCTGTGTCTCAGGAAGGATGTGCTGGCCCTGGAGAGGGTCCAGAGGAGATTCACGAGAATGATCCCAGGAATGAAAGGCTTAACATATGGGGAATGTTTGAGGACTCTGGGTCTATACTCGATGGAGTTTAGAAGGATGAGGGGGGATCTGATTGAAACTTACAGAATACTGAAAGGCCTGGATAGAGTGGATGTGGGAAAGATGTTTCCATTAGTAGGAGAGACTAGGACCCGAGGGCAAAGCCTCAGAGTAAAGGGAAGACCTTTTAGAACAGGGATGAGGAGAAACTTCTTTAGCCAGAGAGTGGTGAATGTATGGAATTCATTGCCACAGAAGGCTGTGGAGGCCAGGTCATTGAGTATATTTAAGACTGAGATAGATAGGTTCATGATTGGTAAGGGGATCAAAGGTTACGGGGAGAAGGCAGGAGAATGGGGTTGAGAAACTTATCAGCCATGATTGAATGGCGGAGCAGACTCGATGGGCCGAATGGCCTAATTTCTGCTCCTATGTCTTATGGTCTCCCATTCTGCATCTGTGGGTGTGTTTTTAGTGAGATACTGTGTGATTCTGTACAGTTGTGTGACTGTGATAATCTGCGTTTATTCAGTGTGTCTGGGAGTCTGTGTGTGTTTTGCCACTCGTGTGTGTATGGGTTTCTCTCTCTCTCTCTCTCTTAAGGCTACACTGTCTCTTTAAATGGGCGCGTCTCTCTCAGGGCTGGATTAGAGGCTGCGCGGGGTAATCGGGACAAGTTTGCAAAAAAAGGAGATTGGCGGGGGTGGTGGTGGTGGTTTGTGAACTGCTTTGGGAAGAAACCCTGAGCAGCGTTAAGAATATCCATTTCCTTACCGGAAAGAAGGATGTGCTGTGAGGGAGAGAGGGAGTGAGAGAGATGCAGAGAGAAAGGTTCGCTTCTTGTAAGGTTTTAGGCGAGTAAACAATAGGGCTTTAAACATCTGGTCTTTTTCAGCCTGGGACTGACTGGCTGTACATCATTTCTCCATCTCCCTTTACTCCTCCCTCCCTCTCCCTCCCTCCTCCTGCTGACAATTTTCCGCCTGGACCTTCACCCAACATCTCCTGTCGATGCTGCTCCTGCTTTTGGAGAGAAGTTTTCTGGGGGAAAGAAAAAAAGAGACATTGCAGCCGGAAACCCGGGAAGGGAACGTTTGCTGTGAACTCGGGTAAGGAGCTGGCACTTCACTCTGCGACTGTGCACAAGACAGGCAGACAGACAGACAGGCAGGCAGACGCAAATCCCCGGGTCGTTTTAATGCATTGTAGCTCGCTGAATATTTTGTATCAAATCCTCCAGTTGCGGTCAGCACCGAAGATGATTCCTTGGTTATTTTTCCATCTGCTTCCTTCCCATCCTGATTGACTACAATGGTCCCGAATCCGACCCAGTCTCTTCCATTGGCTCAGGACAATGAAAATCAGGAGCAATGGGCGAGAGCGGAATACATTAAGTGGGCTGGGGACAGAAAGACCCCACCAGAACAAAGATTTCAACATTCCTGCGGGTTTAAACGTTATGTATTGAATTTGTTGGGTTTCTAAATATTCTGTTTTCAAAGCAAAGCTAGTTTTTATATATATATATATATATATATGCCTCCCGGTGCGTTCGGCAGTATTTTATTCCCCCACCCCCTCCCTCCCTGTATTCAACACATGTAATTTATCCTGTTGTGCTGCCAGAGAGAAGGTCCAGTTGTGGGGGACCAGCCAGTTGCGTTTTTTTCTGCCGTGCATGGGGACTTTTTTTCCGAAGAGGGGAAAGCCAATCTATTGAATGCCAGGAGGAGGCTGCAGAATTTGGAGGGACCTGTCATAAAATAGGAGCGAATGGGGGAATAAATAGGTTTGCAAATAAATTGGTTCAATCCGTATGATGGTAGATTGAAAATATGCCCTGGGCAAGAACTTCTTGTGTTTTTAAAAGAAAATATTTCTCTTTTTTTGCCCGTTTCGTTGTTATAAGGATTTAGACACGAGCTGGAGCTCCTATTTTAAACATTTCGGACTATGCGTGCACCTGAATCCTCTGTGTGTGTGTGTGTGTGTGTGTGTGTATAAAACACCTATTGTCCTGATCTGCATAATATTTGTAAATCGACGAGGTAGAAGAGAGATGCAACAAGACGGGAGCGGTTTCCGATACGCATGCTGAGTTCTTGTATAGGGAAGACACAAAAAGCTTTTTTTTTTAATTTAAAAAAAAATATATATATATAAATCGAGCTTTTAAGGTTGTTATTAAATGTTGATTGTGTAGAAGGCGGAGTGATGGGATGTGTAGGAGGAGGATCTTTGTAACTTCAGTCGGGCTATTTTGTTTCAAACTGCGTGTGACGCAATTTCATTTAAAGGGGCAGTGTCAGAAAAGTCATATCCATACCTTTTAGCCTATTTAGATCCCTCCCCCACCCCCAGTGGGGCTACCTGTACCTTGCTCCTCCTGCTTTCTACCCTTAATGTCACCTATTGGCACGTGTCTTAGCTAATATCACCACCGTCAACACCCCTTTGTCCTTTTGTTTATGACATCTTTGGCAATCTCTTCTTTGCCTCCACCTATCACAGGCTCTCTATCCAGCTCCACCTGTCCCACCACCCCCCCCCCCCCCCCCACCCCCAAACCAGTTTATATTTGACCTCTCTTCTATCTTTCCTTAGTTCTGTTGAAGAGTCACACAGACTCGAAACGTTAACTGTGTTCCTCTCTGCAGATGCTGTCAGACCTGCTGAGCTTTTTTCCAGGTATTTTTATTTTTGTTCTTGTCAGTCCATACCGGTGGGTGAGGGGAAGTGGGTTGGTGGTGAGGGAGGCATAACTGCCCCGCCAGTTTCAATTCGGTGCTCATCGTGTTGGAGAGTGCGGCAAATGAGCCGTTGTGTAGCTTGCAGCAACAGTATTAAGGTTGGAAACAAGACACCAATCTCTCCATAATCACCCCACGACCTGGGTCATGTAGAACATGGGGTGGATATCAAGTGAAGCTTCCACCTTTAACATTCCCAGGTCAGATACAGCAGCAAGGGGACCAAGAATAAAGCCCCCACCAACAAACTGGCATTTATTCAGCAACCTTCTGCTCTGGAACCCGAGCAAAATTTGACGCTGAGCTACAGATGGTGTTGCTCAGGCAGTTGACCAAAAATTTGGTCAAAGGGATTGGATCTTGGGAGCATCTTCAAGAATGGAAGATATGGAGAGGTTTAGGGAGGCAGCTCTGGAGCTGAGGTTCAGGGTACTTGGAGACAGGGCTGCCAATAGTGGAGCGGTTAAAAATGGGGATTTGTATAAGGTGGGAATTGGAGGAACACGGAGACCACAGACAGTTTACATCTTGAGCTTAGAGTGATAGAGAGGGGTGAGGAATTTGAATGCAAGCATGAAAAGTTTAACGTCGGAGGCAGGACTTAACCAGGAGCCATTGCTTGTCGATGAATGCTGTAGTAATGGGAGAAAGAGACTTGATCTGAGTTACAATGTGGGAAGAGTTTTGGATGACCAGCGAAATGTGGAAATGGGAGACTGGCCAGAAATGTGTTTTGGAATAGTCAAGTCTACATGAGTGAGGGTGAGCAGATAAGCTGAGTCGGGCCATGTTCCAGAGGTGGAAATAGGTCATGTTGGTGCAATATGAGGTAGGGAGGTAGGGAGCTGATCTCGTAGTCACTTATAAGACCCAAGGTCACAAGGGAGGCAGTGGCATGGTTGTATTGTGATGGGAACAGTATTCCAGAGACCCAGGGTCATGCCCTGGGGACCTGGGTTAGAATCCCACCATGGCAGATGGTGAAATTTGAATTCGGTAATCATCAGGAATTTAAAGCTTTTAGATGACCACAAAACCATTGCAGATCGCCATAAAAAACCATCTGGTTCACGAACCTCTTTCAGGGAAGGAAATCTGCCATCCTTTCCCGGGCTGACCTACATGTGACTCAAGACCTACGGCAGTGTGATTGACTCTTAAATGCCCTCTGAACAAGGGCGGTTAAGGATGGGTAATAATTGCTGGCTGAGCCTGCTACACCCACATCCCATGAATGAATAAAAAAAACATAGAAACTAGGAGCAGGAGTAGGCCATTTGGCCCTTCAAGCCTGCTCCGCTATTCATTATGATCATGGCTGATCATCCAACTCAATAGTCTGCTCCCGCTTTCTCCCCATATCCTTTGATCCTTTTCGCCCCAGGAGCTATAACTAACTCCCTCTTGGGCAAAAAAGCCTTGCTCAGCCAGGGGAGAAGAGCTGATGTTAGGACTGACTAGTCCTCCCAATTATTTAGATGAAGGAGATTTCTGGTGTTCATTTCTTGATAGTGGGCAAGTATTCAAAGTACTGCAAATGCTGGAGATCTGAAAGAAAAGACTGCGTGCTGGAAAAACTCACCAGGTCTGGCAGCACCTGTGGAGACAGAAACAGATTTAATATGACTTCTTCGTTGTTTACAGAATCACAGAATTGTTACAGTGCCAAAGGAGGCCATTCAGCCCATCGTGTCTGCACCGGCTCTCTGAGCATTTTAACTTAGTGCCAATCTCCTGCCTTTTCCCCGTAATCCTGCACATTGGATGGTTATGTAAGTGGAGACGATGCCCTCTTGAATGCCTCAAACGAACCTGCATCCACCACAATCCCAGGCAGCGCATTCCAAGCCCAAACTATTCGCTGTGTGAAAAAGTTTTTTCTTGCCTCGCATTTGCTTCTCTTGCAAAACACTTTTTAAAAACTGTGCCCCCCTTGGTTCTCGGTCCACTTGAGCGGGAACAGTTTCTCCCTATCTACTCAGTCCAGACCCCTCATGATTTTGAAAACTTCTATCAATGCTCCTCTTAGCCTTCTCTCCAAAGTAAACAGACCCAACTTCTCCAATCTTTCCTCCTAATTGAAATGTCTCAAGTTCCGAAGAAGTCATAGTGTTAACTCTATTTCTCTCTCCACAGATGCTGACAGACCTGTTGAGTATTGCCAGCACGTGGCGTTTTTATTTTATATGGTAAGCAGCAGTCAGGCAATTGAGAGGGGTTCCCGTTTAGCAATTCCCAGTGCAACATAGCATGAGGTCAATACAGAGTGAAGCAGTTTTCTTCTAGCATCCCAAAAGTGTGATTGTGCTCCAATCTCAGACACACATTGCTACCTGCATTGTAACGTTCTTTGACTTCAAACTCCTTGGATTTCCAAGTGAGATTACTCAATTGGGGTAGTTGTGTGTTTTGAACTTGTCCCCTTTTGGAGCTGCGTTGTGTTTTCCCCCATGGTCAGACTCGTTCAAGCAGCGGAAAGCTATCCCCGGCTAATCCGCGTTGATTTCCAACTGACTGCGCCACTCGGTCCCCCTTCTCAATTGTTCATCTTTTTGAGAAGCAGAAGAGCGGTGTTTGCTAAGCTGCTTTGTGGCTCAGAAGGCTACAGATAGCCTCGGCGTATGTTAGTTATTGATCCGACTTGACCCTGCGCGGTTGCTGCTTATTCTGTGCCAGTCCATTGGCTGCCAAGTGTTCTCCTCAATAATAGCACTTGCTTCTTACTGTTGGCAAAACGGAGCATTAATAGACAGGCACTGAGTAGCCAATCGACTGTTAGTGTCAGTATCGTGTGATTTGGGGTCAAAGTAAAAAGAGTCCTCATTGCTCTGTGATGGGTGTCTACCTCCCACAGTGAGGTGGTCAAAATTGGAACGGCAGCTGTTAACCCATACTCTATTGGATGTTGGCTCTGGATCGTACTGTGCCAGTTTATGGGCACAGCACACGCAGCAGCTTTCAAGAGAAAAGATGGAAAAGTTTTTCACGTTTGACGCCTACTCATGGTTCTGCCTGCTTGACTTCATAAATTTCCTCATTATGGTAATTGCAAAATCAAGTGCCGGGTTCGTTAGGTGTACCGCTCCGGTAAATCAGACAGGAATTGATAGTCTGATGCAGAATGTTCCAGACTGGTGATGTCCATTTAATATCATAGTCCTCTGGAAAATTTGACCATTCATTTGCCTGAGGTGTGGTGCAGTGATAAGAGCCAGCACCACCATCTCTGTGGAGAACGGTTTCCACCAGCACCATTCACCCATTGTTGGGAGTGCGGTCCCTGTTCTCCCCCTAAGCATTGGTTGGGTACCCTCGCCCATGAGGCTTGAGGTGACCACTAACCTACCAATTTGCAACTTGTGCTACTGAGGGATCTCTTGCAGCAGAAGTCCTTTTGGCTCAACAGCTCCTGGCCAGTCTTAATGCTCCACATGAGCCTCCTTTCACTCCAGCAGATATAACTATTCCTTTCTCCCTCGTGCGCTTATATAGCTCTCTGCTACTCGTGTCAAGAACTCCCTGTGGTGGCAAATTCAGCAACTGTCTGGGTAAAGAGGTTGCTTCAGAATTCTGTATTTGGATTTATTGGTTAATAACAGGGCTAAGCTGGCACACAGATCTCAGCTAAGCAATGCAAGAGCACATTCATCTGTGGCTTGTAAGTGGACCCTTGTTCCTCTTGCGATGTTTTTTCATCTATTGCTTTATAATGCTTCCACAAGCATTGGGATGTTTTGGCACATTAAAGGTTCTGATGACGGGTCATACGGACTTGAAACGTTAACTCCGTCTTCCAATCCACAGATGTTGTCAGACCTGCTGAGTTTTTCCAGCAATTTTTGTTTTTGTTTCTATTTCAGTACAAGCTGTTTAAGGCGTTAGATAAACGAGAGTTGTTGGTATCTGTGTGGCTCAATGGATGGTGCGTTCAGCCTCGGGTAATGGTAATGAGCCACAGTCCATAATTGACCCAAAGGATTCTCTGTTTGTTAAAGAGGGGGAGAGAGAGAAAAGTGGTTATATATCTTGAGGGGTGCCATTCCGAATCAAAGTTGAGGCAAAGCAAGGAGGCAGCCCTCCATGAACTACCACAGCTGGTACAGGGACTGAACCGTTCTGTCGGCATCATTCTGCACCACTCTCTAGCCAACTGAGCTAACCTACCCCCACTGAGCCCTCGGGAAAGACCAACTTTCGGACATCACAACAGTGGCTATATTTCTAAAGAGTTTGATTGGCTGTAAAGTGCTTTGGGACATCCTGAGCTTGTAAAAGGCAAATCTTTCTTTGTTTCTGTTATTCAGATGCCTGTTTGTAGGAAAAATAGGCTTGTGTAAGCATTCAGCAAGAGATGGCTTAGTCAATAACGTCCCAGGTAATCCTGTTCCGTTTTATAGCATGTTTGTGCCATTGTTAGGCAGATTTTAAGAATGAGTCACCAGGTTTTGTTGTTGCAATTGAATGTGCCTTTATAATGTGTTTTTTAAGTTACTGAATCACCAGTTTGTTTGCACTTCCTAAATCCCTGTGCCTTGACAACCTGATAGCTGGGGGAGGGGAATGTAATGGTATGGAAGATCATGTTGATTGGGGGAGAAGAATGGTGTGAGAGCAAAAGAAAGCAGGGGAGGTGGGAATGGAGAAGCTGATATGGGAAGAGTGGATTGTAGCGTGTGGAAGCTTTCTCTGCTGGAAGATTGTTCCTGGAAGTATCCTGTTGATTTTCTAATTGCACAGAAGAAAATTGTGCTCTAAATGTAGGCACACGTCAGTTCCTGACTGTGGTAAGAGAAACCTATCTAGTAACATGACACAGACCCACTGTGTTTATATAATTGGCACAGCCAATGTTTTTTCACAGGATCTTCAGCAGGGAAAATTTTCCTAAACACTCGATATCTCTGCGTCATCGATTCAGCCCTGTTATTGTTTCTTTGCACTAGAAATAGAGTCTCGGCAGCTAGAAGTTACCATCAGTGACGTTCTTGGACAAACTCTTCGTACTGGTACCAATCTCATCTCCAGTATTATTTTGGTACATTGTGAGCTCATTTCCTTTGCTCTCTGTCACTGGCAGGATGGACCGAATAGTCTCCTTCAGTGCTGTTAAGATTCTCAGAGTCTACACCACCTCCTGTTCTGTTGTTTGTCAATGTCCCAGCAAATTTTCATTTGTCATCTTTTCCTCCTGCGTTTTAGTCACTAATCACGACTTGATTTATGCCTCTTGCACTATTTCTTTGCTCCCTCCCCACCATCTTCATTGCTGTCCTGAACTTTGGGCCTCAGCTCAATTTGTCCTGAACACCAACCCCGATATGACAAGTTCTAATAATTTATTTTCGAAGCAGATTTCACGTGAGCAGGCATTGTGTCAATGCAGCTTTTAATTCTCTTGCCTTACCTGCCCAATGTAGAAAGCATCTATATCTAGGGCAGCATGGTGCAGACTTGCTCCAGACTATTGGAGGCTGGACACACCATCAGAGAGTCATACCGTCACAATAGGAGACTATTTGCCCCATCCAGCCCATGCCAGCCCTCTGGCGATCATTCCAGTCAGTTACATTGCCCTGCTCTAACCCTGTAGCCCTGCAAGTTTATTCTCCCCCAAGTGACCATCCAGTTTCCTTTTGCAATCGTGACTATTTTGGGTCATTACCATTGGCTGCATTTAGAAAAAAAGTCCTTCATCCCATCTTCCACCCCCACCTCAGCTTCTTGTGCCCAAAATCTTGCATTTGTGTCCCCCTAGTCCTTGTACCATCACCTAATTGTGCACTTCATCTAAACCTTTCAAAACCTTGTACAACTCTTAAATCTCTCCCATTCTCCTTAACTTGGATTGTTCTCCTTGAAGCTTTCAAAGCTAACCTTGTAGCTCAAATCCCTCATCCCTGGGACAATTCCAGTAAATCTAGAAAACCTCTCAGACCCTTGCGTTCTTCAAGTCTGGTGACTAGAAATGGACCAGGTTGGAGTCTTGCGTTGCCATCACTGAGCCACTTCATCTTGCAGCTGTTCTCTAAAGTTGGGAGCTCAGGCTGCCAGTAATAAGCAATGAAGTGGCGGCTCTGGGTCTGCTATGTCAATGTTTGCAGCAGACATTAGCGTCTAAGGCAGGAGTGACACCATCTGACAAAGCTCTGCCTTCGGAGATGTGTGTTTAGCCTAATGAATCTGTGCAAGTGACTGTGTCGCTGTGCTTGATATAGAACTCAGGTCCACAGCATAAACAGGCTACTTGCCTTACTAAACACTCCCCACACCCCAAAAGCTTTATGCGTTGTGTTAACTGAGAACTCTCTGAACCATAACAAGTAGATTGAGTGTGAAACCAACCCAAGTGTCTCTGTCAGACAATTGCAGGGTTGTGGATTGCTTTGTTAGAGGATCTTCAGGTGACAGACGAGAATACTATCATGTGCTTGTTTTCAAGTGCAATTCACTATGTTCCACTCGGCCCTTTTCTTGCTCAGTGTGAAAGGCTGCAGTATTTGGAATTGTACATCAATGCTTAGTTCAATGTGCAAATGAATAAGCTGAAAATTGTTGAGGGGAAAAATATTTTGGCCTTGAAAGGAATCCAGCCAGTATTCTACACTATGGAATGATCCTGGAGCTTATAAGGTTAACTTTTTATACAACAGGTTGCGTAAACCTGGCTTAATATTCCCTTGAGTTTGGAAGGTTGGGGCATGATCTAATCATGTTTGAAGTGCTGAAGGGTTTCAGTGGGCTCAATACACAGGAACCATTTCCCCTGGTAAGGAGAATCCAGAATCAGTAGGCACAATCTTAAAATTGGAGTTTGGCCACCCAGGAGTGAAATCAGAAAACTCCTTCTCAGACAAAGGATTGTGGAAACCTGGCACTCACTCCCTTACAAGTGCTATGCACTCTAGGTCAATTGAAGTTTTCAAGATTTAAGGAATAGATTGTTGTTGGGTAAGGATATTAACTGCTATGGCGGAAAGCAGATCAGTGGATTTTAAGTTTCAGATTAGCTGTGATTGAACGAAACAGGAGTTTGAGGAACTGAATGGGCCACTCCTGTTGTAATACAGCCAGACCTATCCCACAGCAAAGGCTTATCCCAATCCAGTGGAAGATGGTGGCATAGTGGTAATGTCACTGGACTAGTTATCCAGAGAACTAAGCTAACACTCTCGGGGACAAGGGTTCACGTCCCTCCATAGCAGCTGGAATTTAAATTCAATGAACAAAATCTGGAATATCGTGCTAGTCGCAGTAATCGTGACCGTGGAACTCATTGATTGTTGTAAACACCCATCTAGTTCACTAATGTCATGCTTACCAGGTCTGGCTGACATGGAACTCCAGATTCACAGTAATGCGGTTGACTTTTAACTGTCCTCTGCAAACCCAGCCCTGTCAACCCTGCCAAAGTCCTCCTTACTTACATCTGGGGGCTTGTGCCAGAATTGAGAGAGCTGTCTCAGACTAATCAAGCACCAGCCTGACATAGTCACAGAATCATACCTTACCGATCAAGTCCCAGCCACCACCACCATCATCCTTGGATATGTCCTGTCCTACTGGTAGATGTGGCAGCACAGTGGTATATAGTCAGGAGGGAGTTGCCCTGGGAATCCTCAAGATCATCTCTGGCCCCCATGAAGTCTCATGGCAAGGAAACCTCCTGCTGATTACCACTTACCACCCCAGCTCCCCCTCAGCTGAGTAATCGGTGGTACTCCATGTTGAACATCACTTGGCGGAAGCAGTGAGGGTGGCATTGGCGCAGAATGTATTCTGGATGGGGGACTTCAATACCTGTCACCAAGAGCGGCTTAGTACTTGACCTCATCCCCACCAACTTGCCTGCTGCCAGATGCACCTGTCCATGGCAGTACAGGTAGGAGTGACCACCACACAGTTCTTTTGAAGTCCTGTCTTCACATTGAGGATACCCTCCATCATGTTGTGTGATATTAACACGTGGTAAACGGGATAGATATCGAACAGATCTAGCAACTCAAGACTGGGCAACCTTGAGGCACTGTGAGCCATGAGCAGCAGCAGAATTGTACTCCTCCACAACCTGTAACCTTATGACCCGGCATATCCCCCAGTCTACCATTACCACCAAGACAGGGGATGAGCATAGGTTCAATGAACAGTGCAGGAGGGCATGCCAGGAACAGCACCAGGCATTACCTAAAAATGAGGTGTCAACATGATGGAGCAACAACACTGGACTAAATGAGTGCCAAGCAGCAAGTGATAGACAGAGCCATAACCAACGGATCAGTTTTGCAGTCCTGCCACATCCAGTCGTGAATGGTGGTGGACAGCTGAACAACTCGGAGGAGGCAGCTCCACTAATATCCCCACCCTCAGGAGCCCAGCACAGCACTGCAAAAAAATAAGGCTGAAGCATTTGCAACAACCTTCAGCTAGAAGTGCCAAGAGGATGATCCATCTTGGCCTCCTCCGGAGGTCCCAGCATCACCTATGCCAGTCTTCAGCCAATTCAATTCACTCTATGCGATGTTAAGAAACAGCTGAAAGCACTGGATATTGCAAAGGCTATGGGCCCTGACAACATTCCAGCAATAGTACTGAAGAGATGTGCTCCAGAACTTACTGTGCCTCTAGGCAAACAGTTCCAGTGCAGGTACAATACTGGCATCTATATGGCAATGTGGAAACTTGCCCGGGTATGTCCTGTACACAAAGCAGGACAAATCTAACCCAGCTAATTACCACCCCATTAGTCAAGTGTTGGAAGCGGCCATCAGCAGTGCTATCAAGTGGCACTTCAATAGCAATAACCTGCTCACTGATGCTCAGTTTGGGTTCCACCAGAGTCACTCAGCTCCTGACCTCATTACATGGGACAAAGAGCTGAAATCCAGAGATTAGGTGAGAGTGACTGCCCTTGACTGGTACTTGACCTCCGTAAAGTCAGCATTTGATCGAGTGTGGCATCGGGGAGCCCTAGCAAAACTGGAGTCAATGGAAATCTGGGCAAAAATGCTAGGCTGGTTGGAGTCATACCTAGCACTCAGCTGTGGGAGGTCAATCATCTCAGTCCCAGGACATCACTGCAGGAGTTCCTCAGGGTAGTGTCCTCGGCCCAACTATCTTCAGCTGCTTCATCAATGACCTTCCTTTCATCATAAGGTCAGAAGTGGGGATGTTCGCTGATGATTGCACAATGTTCAGCACCATTCACGCCTCCTCAGATACTGAAGCAGTCCACGTCCAAATGCAGCATGACCTGGACAATATCTAGACTTGGGCTGACAAGTGGCAAGTAACATTTGTGCCACAAAAGTGCCAGGCAATGACCATCTCCAACAAGAGAATCTAACCATTGTCCTTGATGTTCAATGGCATTACCATCACTGAATCCCCCACTGTCAACATCCTGGTGGTTACCGTTGACCAGAAACTGAACTGGATAGCCAAATGAATATTGTGGCTATAAGAGCAGGTCAGAGGCTATGAATCCTGCAGCAAGTAACTCACCTCCTGACTCCTCAAAGCCTGTCCACCATCCAAAAGGCACAAGTCAGGAGTGTGATGGAATACTCTTCACTTGCCTGATTGAATGTAGCTCCAACAACACTCGAAGCTCGACACCATCCCAGGCAAAGCAGTGCACTTGATTGGCACCCCAGCCACCACTTTTACTCCCACCACTGACACAGAGGCAGCAGTGTACGCTATGTACAAGATGCACTGCATCAACTCACCAAGGCTCCTTAGGCAGCATGTTCCAAGCCCACAACTTCTAGCATCTAGAAGGACTGGTGGGCAGCAGCAGTAACATGGGAATACCAGGCGGTAGTGTTGCCCTCTAAGCCATTGGCCTCCTGACTTGGAAATATATCACCATTCCTTCACGGTCGCTGGGTCAAAATCCTGGAACACACTTCCTAACAGCACTGTGGGTGTAACTACACTGCAGGGACTGCAGTGGTTCAAGAAGGCAGCTCACCACCACCTCAAGGGAAATCAGGATGGCCAATAAATGCTGGCCTTGCTGGCAATGCCCAAATCCTGTAAAATGAATAAAAATATAATTTGGCATGAGCTACAAATGCTGGCTTGGCCAACAATGTCCACATCCCATGAAATAATATATTTTTAAAAAACCACATGCGTTTTCCGGCAAAGAGCACTCGATGATCAGAAATGGCTGAATACTTGTTTTCAAACCCTTACTCAGCACAGCAATGTTGAGGCTGATTGTGGAACCATTTTGTTTCAGCTGAGCTGAACTGATTCAGTATAGACAGGAGACGACCTTCCGAGTGTATAATGCTTGGTACTGGGAGGTGTGTAATTCTTAGGTGAGCCTAGGAGTGAGCTGACATTGTTTAATTAT
The DNA here is from genome assembly GCF_017639515.1 of Carcharodon carcharias. Taxonomy (NCBI): domain Eukaryota; kingdom Metazoa; phylum Chordata; class Chondrichthyes; order Lamniformes; family Lamnidae; genus Carcharodon; species Carcharodon carcharias. The sequence goes on along the minus strand of NC_054483.1, from coordinate 20,505,310 downwards.
AGGGAAGAAACATATCTTTAGTAAGCTGATGCTATCATCTTTTCTGCTTGCTGAAGACTTCCAGAGCCAAGCCTGAGCTTCAGCGCCACCATGTGCAGGAGTTTTGTGGATGCTGAGTGTGTCCCCTCTGTCGCACCAAGCTTCCAACCCAGCGTCTTGAGCTCGGTCAACTACTGGAGGGTTCGTGGAAATTTCTGAGACTGTATTCCAGTGAAAGTCAGTACCTTGAAGACAAACAGGAGCCTGGGGTGAAAAGCCCCCCCACTTGGGTTCCTTATGAAGATTACTGACATAAAATCCCTTCTTAAATCTTTGATTTGCTTTATTCTCGTTATGTAATATAACAACTATTGCATACGGTAATGTTTAACGTGCAGATGAAAATGAAACAAAAGCCACCTTGTTGGAGATGTCTGTAAGTAATCAGTTGGGGAGTGGTTTGCTTTCATTGCAGTGGGATTTATGTGCAGGCTCATTTGAGACTCTTCCTCTTTTATCCCAGTTTTGTTTTACTGCTGCACTGTTCTTGATCAGGACATTGTGCATTCATTTCTTGCCTGAAGTTCGGACAGATGTGCACAACAGCTGCATTAACGCATGTGAGTAGCTGAATGTCAAGTTAATTGCCCTCCTCCTGTGTTACTGACTTGCTTAGCCATGCTAGCTCCATGCTTGTGGTATGTTCTGCCTGCTCTTTCAGCAGCTGCCTTGGGTTTCTGCGTGATTGGGTTGAAGTGCATAATTGGATGTGCAAGAAATTAAATAGAAAGAGTATCAACCATTTGTGCTGTAAATGCATCAGAGCATTTATAAAACAGATTGTCCTGTCACTGAAAAGGGATAATGTATTTCCACAAGTGATTATACAACAGGATCATAATTCAGTCAAAACGTATTATAAGGTAATTGCTAAAACCAGGATCAAGTTACAGGCTCGAATGTAATGAAGGTATACAGATGGTTTATGTAAGGAGTAATAGGAGTGAGTTGCAGACCAGGATCTGAGTGAGGTTCAGAGCTTGGATGCATAATACTGCATCTGTAAGAGTGAGTGAAGAGCTGATATTTAATAAATGCATTTGGCTTGGTGTTTATAAGGATGTGTACACTTAAGCTTTGAGACTTGAAGAGCCAAGGGGAAGTCAAATTGAGCTCCGGTACGGGGACAACCTTGTCAGTCCCGGAGTGTTGGTGAGAGTGGCTGTCCCAGTTGTCATCTCTGTGAGAGTATGATTTGAGAGCACTTCATAGAAGAGCAAGTAAATAGCTTCTACTAATGGTCTAATAACCCTACTCGCTTCCTCCTGAAACAAAATACGGTGGATGCTAAAAATCTAAAATAAAAACAGAAAATGCAGCATCTGTGCAGAGAAACAGTAAACATTACAGATTGATGACCCTCCCTCAGTACAAGCCGTAACTTCTGAACTGGTTCTCGGGAACAGTCACTGACTGAAACGTTGATTGCTTATGTCCATTGGTGCTGCCTGACCTGCTGAGCATTTTGTGCATTTTCTTTCTGCTCCTTTCAGTGTCTAACAGCCTTTCTCACTCCCAGCCCCAGCCAGCCCACCAAATTGTCAAGTATCTTGTGACCATATTTCTTCAGGCAATCCATGTTCAGTGATACAGCCACTCCTGTTATTGCTCCTGTCTTTTGTATGTGTTCAGTTCTGGCTTTCCATCCAGGATGCAATGTGTTCTATTTACAGACCTACGCTTCCTGTATTACGAGAAATACAAGTTGGTCTGAAGCAACAGGAGACACAGCTTGTATTGACTACCTCTCCTGTCATTTGATTTGTTGTAAATCACATGGAAGCTCAACACACACACACCTTGATGAAATTGTGGCAAGTGGGTTTTACTCAGTTCCCTGCACACACCAGTAGCTCTCGGGAGATGCCTGATGGCTGGGTCAATGACTTCATTACCAAATGTGGGAAGCAAGTGTAGATGTCGTGAGTGGCTCTTCCCTTCTGTGTTTTCCAGTTAGTGGTTCCCTCGTGTGATGCCAGACAGTTGGCCAAGTATTCAACTTGGTGGGGCAGAGTAGTGGCTCCTCCCAAATATCGACATTTTTTTGTAGAGGTCACAGTGACCAACATTGGGAACCTCCTCTTCGTTCCTCAGCCCTTGAAGAGGCCATCAAAGCACAAAGCAAGGAGGGAAACCACACCAGTGTGCTTTGCCTCGCTCCATACCACACCAGACCATGCATATTCAGGCATGATTTTGGCTGCCTTGTCCAAGTTGAGCACTGCTGAATGCATACTGGTTCAGGGAGATGGACTTGAGGTGCTGTGGCATGGCAGATGGGTGGTGAGGTTGTACAGACATTTCTGCCTGCTTCGTGTTTGTGGTCTCGTTCTGCAGAACACACGTTTCTCTCTATATTCCCCAATCAGATCAACTAGCTCATCTCCTAGCGGGCAGCTTCAAAGTGGTGTTACCGTAGTTCACTGATTACTGTTCTGCCTGAGCTGGGAATTGCCAACTTGGATTACTGAGCACTTGCTGCATGATAATGCCTAAAGCGTAAACCAGAGACTCATGATGATATGTACACTCACTGCACAAGCAGTTGGAGTCCTGCATGTGGCCAATTTGAATCAATGGAACATACCTAGTTAAATTAGTCACAATTCCTTCCTTAACACCCTTCAATTTAATAAAGATAATGATCAGGATTTGTTTCTTGAAATATTTAGTTCGGGTGATTCACCTAGGCCTACTTCACCCCAAGTTAAACGCAGAGCAAAACTCCCTCTAAACTCTTCTTACCAGTGCCTGAGAGTAAAGCTTCATCTGATGTAGCCACAACAGCTTACCTTAGTTGTAATCTTTGATCTCTTCTCCACTCATTTTCTACACTAGTCATTCGATGTGCTCTAAGACTTGACTTGCTGCTGCATTCAGGAAATTTTAGTGCTATGCCCGTGAATAACATGATTGGGAATGCCTGAGTTCACCTTTAGACTCTTTTTTTGAGAAACAAAATCAACAAATTAAACTAAAAGTCAATAAATCAGAGGGGGGTGACAGGCACTGTAACTAAAACAAAAACATGAAAGGAAACTCACAAAACTAAATCAAAATGTCATTTCCCGGGGCAGTGATGCAGCCCAGCCCCCACAGTGTCCACCAGTCATGGAAGGCATCCAGTGGACACCATGTGTTCCCTCTCCAGGGCCACAAGGATGCGAACATGCCGCGGTAGAGGGGCAGACAGTCAGGGGGCAAACGACCCCCTTGATTGCTCACTGCTTGGACCTGTTGATGGCCACCTTGGCCAGCCCCAGGAGTAGGCTAACGAGGAGGTGGTCCTCCTTCCCCGCTCCCCTCCCCACCAGACCTTAGGTCACCTGAAGTGCAACCCAAAGTTGAGGAGCAACCCCCTTCAAAAAATGAAAAAGGGTCTGCAGCCTTGGGCAACGGAACACAGGCTCCCTTTGGCCACAGAAAAAGTATGTAGCCTGGGACTCCGTGAACTACTTTAACCTATGATTGCATGGCACTGCTGCATGCAACACCCTCCACGCCAGGTCCCTGATGGAGAAAGGGAGGAGCTCACCTTCTGTTGAACTCCTGTCCATGAGCAAATTAATATTGTCTTCGATTTATAGACTAAATTTTGGGCTTTATTTTTATCGACCTTTCTGACCACTTTTATTAATGGAACAATGAAATGTAGTACACAGGAATCAAACCAGGTGTAACTGAGGACATGAAGCACGGATTTCAAGGGTGGGACAGCTGACTGAATGGAGCCCCTTGTTCTTAATTACAACTGACTGTTCAAAGCTGTAATTTAGTTTTATATTCTTCCTGATTTCTTCCCTTCCGAAGTTGATTGCTGCAGGATTTGGATTCTGGTGGTGGGGTGAGGGGGGCTGGCAATCATCTGGTACCTCGTACAAGGTGGCCATTCATGAGGCATGAACCTGACTAGTAAATGGTGACTGGCTATCCCACTACAGTAGTGTCTTTGTAAAAGGAACAGAGGAGGAGGGGGAGGGGTGGTGGTGGGGTGATGCAGAGGAAGTTAGAAATAGAGAGAAGAGAGCTGGAAAATTAGGCTTCAGTCTGAAAGTAAGGATGTGTGCTTAATTCTCAAGTGTAAAATCTTGAGGGTGGGAGCCATTGATAAATACTCCATCCTAGTTGAGGCACAATCAGTTTATCTTGAGAGTGACTGAGCAAAGGTTTAATCTCCAGCAATAAATTGTAACACAGTAAAACATCTCCAAGTGTTTCACAGAAGAATTGTCAAACAAAATTTGACACAGGCATTGAAGGAGATAGATCAGATGACCAAAAGCTTGGTCCATGAAATTTTGAGGAGTGATGGAGAAGAGAGAGAGATGAGAGGCGGACAGGTTCATTGAGGGAATTTCAGAGTTTAGGACTTGCGCAACTATGGACAAGGCTGCCAATGGTACACCAAGGGACAAGTGGTGATTAGCAAGGATCTAGAGTTTGAGTCATAAATTTGTACCTTTGGATAAAGTGGGGAGGAAGGCCAATTACGATTGTCAGCCCTCTTCACTCTCCAGTGACCCCTGCTGCGAATTGTGTATCTGGACATTCGATTGAGGGTCTGGGTCTCAGCTGTAATTATTGTTTGCTGAACCCCTGCTGCCATTCACTCTCTCAGCTCACGCAAGCCTGATTTAGAGGGCGTGCAATATCTCAAACTGTATCAATCAGTTGCTTAAGGAGGTAATGAGGGCAGCAAATAATTGGCCAGGAAGCTTAGAAAAAAGTACTGATGCTAGGTTTTGCTTTGTATTTTTTGAACTTGAATGATTGCACTCATAAAACGAAGAACAAAGCTGGCACATCCTGTGGGACAGCTGAGATGAGATTTTCTGAAGTCTTCAAATGCTGTCTCTCTTGTTTGTTCCCAGTGATTAAATCTTGAATTGTCATGATTTAGATAAGGGCCCACTCAGGACCCTGGATACAGTTCCCGCAGCCCTGGATAAGGTTGTGACGTGAGCCTGGTCTATGGGGACATCTGGCATTAGGAGGGATGACTGCAGCCAGCTGTTGACGGCACTCTTATGTGCTGAAGCTGGTTACAGCAGTCACATAGAATATACAGCAGAGGAGCAGGCCATTTAACCCAACGAGTCCATGCCAGCATCTATGTTAGACTCCATCTCCTCCCATCTTTTCTGATCTAGCTTGAGCAGTGTAAAACTCTGTTCCCTATTCTTTCATTTGATTACAAAGCTACCCCAAATGCCTCTATAATCTTTGTTTGAATTACTCTTGATGGTAGTGAGTCCCACAACATTCTCACAACTCTGTGGTTAAAGAGGTTTCTTCTGAATTGCCTATTTGATTCCTTGGTGACTATTTTAAACAAACAGCCTTCAGTTTCCCACAAGTGGAAATGGGCTCTCGATATCTACTTTATCAAAAGTCCTTCAGCAGACTGCAGACGAAGATTTTGTTGCAAAGAATCCCACTAATATTTCATTTTCCCAATGGTGCTGCGTCTTTTTGACTTCCATTTTCAAAAGTACTCACCAACGATCCACTAAAGGAGTCACTTGTCTCATTCTTATCTGGACGTATTGTTGAGTATTGGTCATCCGATTTGAGCCCAGCCCCATTCCCATCCCAGATGCGCACATGTTCTGGTAGGTAGTGGTCAGGATCGGGAATCATGGCTGACCCCTAGCCAATTGACGCGTCCCTGCCCCTATACTGGCTGAAGACTGAGTGGAGTGCAGATTCTGCAAAGGATACCTTAAAGGTTATTGGCCCTGACAACTTGCCAACAAATAGTACTGAAGATTGTGCTCCAGAGCTAGCTGCGCCCCTAGCCAGACTCTTCCAGTACAGCTACAGCCATGGAATCCTCCCGGCAATATGTAAAATTGCCCAGTACGTCCTGTCCGTAAAAACAGGACAAATCAAATCTGGCCAATTAATGCCCTATCAGACGACTATCTATCATCAGTAAAGTGATTGAAAGGGCCATCGACAGTGCTCACAATTGGCACTTGCTTGGCAGTGACCTGCTCACTGACGCACGGTTTGGGCTCTGCCAGGGCCACTCGGCTCCTGATCTCATTACAGCCTCGGTCCAAATATGCACGCGAACTGAAGAGGTGAGGTGAGAATGACCGTCCTTGACATGGAGGCAGCATTTGACTGAGTATAGCATCAAGGAGCCTTAGAAAAACTGATATTGACAGGAATCTGGGAAAACACTCCACTAGTTGGAGTCATACATCACGCAAAGGAAAACGGTTGTGGTCGTTGGAGGTCAATCATCTGAGTCCCAGGTCATCACTGCAGTGGAGTTCTCAGGCCAGTGTCCTAGGCTCAGCCATCTTCAGCTGCGTCATCAATGATCTTCCTTCAACCATAAGGTCAGAAGTGGGGATGTTTGCTGATGGTTGCACAGCATTCAGCACCATTTGTGACAACTTATTCTGAGAATTTGTGTCCATATGTTGCTAGACCTGGGCAGCATCCAGGCTTGGGCTGATGAGTGTGAGTAACATTGGCTCCATACAAGTGCCAGGCCATGACCATCTCCAACAAGAGAAAATCTATCCCCCATCACCCCTTGTCATTCAATGGCATTACCATCATTGAATCTCCAACTATTAATAACCGGTGGGGGGTGGGGGGTTACCTTTGACCAGATGCTGAACTGGACCGGCCATATTTATATAGTGTGCCTACAAGAGCATTCGGAGGCTAGGAATTCTGCAGAGAGTAACTCACTTCCTGACTCCCAAAGCCTGCCCACCATCTACAAGGCGCAAGTCAGGAGTGTGATGGAATACTCCCCACTTGCCTGGATGAGTGCAGCTCCAACAACATTCAAGAAGCTTAACGTGGTCCAGGACAAAGTGGCTAGCTTGATCAGCACCCCATCCACAAATATTCACTCCCTCCACCACTGACGCACAGTAACAGCAGTGTGCACCATCTACAAGATACACTGCACCAGAGCTACTTTGACAGTAATTTTCAAACCCGTGACCTCCACCACCTCGAAGAGCAAGAGCAGCAGATGCTTGGAAACGCCACCACCTGCGCGTTCCCCTTCAAACAACACGCCATCCTGACTCGTAACTACATTCTTTCACTGTTACAATGTCAAAATCCTGGAACACCCTTCCCATCAGCACTGTGGATGCATTGACACCACATGGTCTGCAGGGCTTTAAGATGGTGGCTCAGTACCACCTTCTCAGTGGCAATTAAGGATCAGCAACGAATTCTGGCCTCACCAGCGATGCCCACATCCTGTGAACGATTAAAAAATAGTCAGTGATTGAACCTGGGACACTTCCAATCCAAATGGCTTACTTGGCCACTGTGTAGTGTGTTTAACATGAAGCCGCCAGGTCATTTCCCTGGCGGGTGCCCATCACTTGTAGAGAGAGGCCATGTTGCTCAGCCTGGTTGGACACACTCGCTGTTCTGTGGTCGGCTCTGTAACTTAAAGTGATCTTGAACTTGTCTTTGGGGGGAAATAAAAAGTGCTTTGGAACTTTTTGATAAGTTAAAAAGCAAATAGCACATTGTAAATGGATATGTGGAGGGTGGAGGTGGTGGTGAGGGCAGGAGAGATTATAGATCTTGCTTTAAGACAGATTCTCAGCTGCTGAGCACCCTCCCCACCGATTTTAACTCAGAAAAGCAAGTCTTACCAGCTTTTGACAACCTTAGGGCCCCAAGTGCTTCACAGCCTGTGCAGTATTTTTTTTTTTTTTGAAGTGTAGTAACACTTGTCAAGTAGGTAATGTGGGAATCAGTTTGTGCTCAGCAAGTTACCTCAAGCTGCACTGCAATCATGACCAGAAAACTTTATTGTTGTAATGAAGCTGGTTTGATGACCATTGTCTTCATTGACTCTTTGGCCAAGCTTTTCTATGAGCGTGGCAACACTCCTCCTCTTGGGTTAGCTGGTCAGCGAGGGAATGAATCAACCAACGTTCCTGCTCCTGACCGCCGCTGCAAAGTGTTTTCTTCTTGAATGTCGCATGAGAATGGATTGACCATGATCCCGTCTCCTGGCGTGGTCAGATATTCATGAGCGCTGCCTGTTGTACTCATAGGTGAATTATGGTCACTTGGGTGAGAGTCCTGAGGGCAGCCAGCTGTACATCAGGAGCTTTCCCATTTGGGAGAATAATGGACTGCAGGTTGGCAATCACTCGCGATAACAATGAACGTGAGAGAAAATGAAATGAGGGAGATTGTGCTATATTTCCTGTCATAGCAAATGGACTGGTTAGATCTCAGCTGGAGTATTGTGTTCAGTTTTGGGCACTGCTCTTCAGGAAGGATATTGAGGCCGTGGAGAGGGCGCACAAGAGATTTACAGCAATGGTACCAGTGAAAAACATGGAGAGGTGAGGAAAGCTTTAATTGTTGTCTTTCAACCAAAGAAAGCCCAGGCGGGATTTCATATTGAGTTTCAGAATTACGATAGATTTTGATAGAATAAATAGGGAGAAACTTGCCACGAGCAGAAAGGTTGGTTATCAGTGAATACAGATGTAAGGTTACTGGCAAAATAAAACCATAGAAAACTTCCCCTTTTTATACAGGGAATGAGTTGAATGTAGAGTGCACTGCCTGAAAAGTGGCAGAAACATATTCAGCAGTGACTTTTCAAAGGGAAGAGAGCTTTTACTTGAGAAATTTACGGATCTATCTTTGAAAGAATAAACATGATATGCTGAATGGCTACCTTCTGAGCTGTATGATCTTGATACAGACCGACCCATTTGATAAATATTGCATGGTCCAAACCCAGTTTGGAAGTACTGTTTTAACATTAGCATTTTTTCTGCCCTGCTTGAACACAAGGAAAGCAGGATGGGGAGCAGGAGCAGACATCATTATAAGATAGTCATTGATAAGTCTAGTAGGGAATTCAGAAGCAGCGTTTTGACGCAGAGTATGCTAAGAATGTGGAGCTTGGTGACAGAAGAAATAAATAACTGTGATGCATTAAAGGAGGAGCTTGATAAAAAGAGGGAGAAAGGAATTGAAGGGAAAGCAGACAGGGTTAGATGAAGTTGGAGGGAAGGAGGCTTGGGGAGAATACAAGGGTTGGCATAGACCAGTGGGGCTGAGTGGCCTGTCTGTGGTATACATTTGATGTAACAATTAGCCAGTGACCTGTGAGTTTTATTTCGCTGCTTCCATGTCAAATTCCCCGTTCTCACGATGAAGCAGCTGAGGCGCCGAGCTATAACATGCTGAGTTCTGGAGAAATTGCAAGCTCCCTGCCGCAGCATTGGCATGATGTAATTGGGAACAGGCCACGATCTAATTTGCCCGCAATACAGCATGGTGATGAGGGAATAGGCCATGATCTCATTTGCCTGCAATTACGCCAGGGCGACTAGGGGGATGAGACTCCTCTGGGAACTTGTCATTGTAATGTCAATGACGAATCGTTTAATGATGGCAATGATCTCACTGCTGAGGACTCACTTGCTTGGATAGGAATGCTCGGTTGGGATTTGAGATAGCTGAACTGCAGTTGGATGGTAACAGTGACACAGATTGTGGTTGTATCCAGACTACAAAACTGTCTGCATGTTAACAACTTGCCTACATTGCACCACTGACTACAGTTGTAGGGTTCACTGACTGAAGAAACCACAAGCCATGCAGATCCGATAGGGTAACTGGTTTCATCGCTGACCTTGTCAAGCCTAGTATCGGGCGGCACTCCTCTGGGAACTTGTCATTGTAATGTTGAGGGAAGGAGGCTTGGGTAGAATACAAGGGCTGGCATAGACCAGTTGGGCTGAGTGGCCTGTCTGTGGTATACATTTGATGTAACAATTAGCCAGTGACCTGTGAGTTTTATTTCGCTGCTTCCATGTCGAATTCCCCGTGCTCACGATGAAGCAGCTGAGGCGCCGAGCTATAACATGCTGAGTTCTGGAGAAATTGCAAGCTCCCTGCCGCAGCATTGGCATGATGTAATTGGGAACAGGCCACGATCTAATTTGCCCGCAACACAGCATGGTGATGAGGGAATAGGCCATGATCTCATTTGCCTGCAATTACGCCAGGGCGACTAGGGGGATGAGACTCCTCTGGGAACTTGTCATTGTAATGTCAATGACGAATCGTTTAATGATGGCAATGATCTCACTGCTGAGGACTCACTTGCTTGGATAGGAATGCTCGGTTGGGATTTGAGATAGCTGAACTGCAGTTGGATGGTAACTATGACACAGATTGTGGTTGTATCCAGACTGCATAACTGTCTGCATGTTAACAACTTGCCTACATTGCACCACTGACTACAGTTGTAGGGTTCACTGACTGAAGAAACCACAAGCCATGCAGATCCGATAGGGTAACTGGTTTCATCGCTGACCTTGTCGAGCCTAGTATCGGGCGGCACTCCTCTGGGAACTTGTCATTGTAATGTTGAGGGAAGGAGGCTTGGGTAGAATACAAGGGCTGGCATAGACCAGTTGGGCTGAGTGGCCTGTCTGTGGTATACATTTGATGTAACAATTAGCTAGTGACCTGTGAGTTTTATTTCGCTGCTTCCATGTCGAATTCCCCGTGCTCACGATGAAGCAGCTGAGGCGCCGAGCTATAACATGCTGAGTTCTGGAGAAATTGCAAGCTCCCTTCCAATTTTTGGGAAGTGTACATGTCCGACAAAGTTGGATGAGAGTTTGGGCTTGTCAGCCATGCACCCAATGGTTAATGTTATTCATGTCGGCGGTTCTCACTAGAGGGCTGGCCTCTTGGGAGGCTGTTGAGGTTCTTGGAAATCGTAAACTCATCGAGATTTGGGTTCTGAAGAAACTGTATTCGAATTGGAACGTTAACTCTCTTGCTCTCTACAGCTGCTGCCAGACCTACTGAGTGTTGGCAGCATTTTCAGTTTTTATTTTAGATTTGGAGAGAGTGGAAGCGAATTGCAGAGAAAGATCTGTGCGTGTCCTGGTTTGTGCATGTAACACTACACATGATGCAATCTGACTTGTTCCAGACCTCTTCCAGTGGGGCATGGGATTTGGGGTTGAGTTAGATCATTGATCAGCCTAACCTCGGGTTGTAAGTTTTCTTAGCACTTCACCACACCTGAAACGATTTAATAGGCTTTGAAAAGGAGTTGGATAAGTTTAGACAGAAACTGCCCCATCAATCCTATGAAAGATAGGTGTTAACCCTGTCTCCTGGAGCTTGCTTTTATAGAGCCTATATTCTCAGTTCTGTGACCCTTGTGATGTTTTGCACTTCCTCCAGTGCTTCTATGTCCTTTGTTATAACATGGGCAACAGAATTGTTCAGTCCCTCGGGTTAATTTAACTTGTATCCTTCAGTGTTGGGCAGAAACTCACGCACAGATTTAGAAATTGTTCTTGTAATTGAAAGGGAAGCGCGTTTACTTGAACGGCAACAGGGATGTGGAGAGAGTAGAAAAACTGCAATCACCTTCCTGAGAGCAGAGAAGGGTAAAGTGAGATTTGATAGAAATATTTAAAATAAATAAGGTTTTGACAGAGTAGTAAGGGAAAAAAACTCTTCACACTGGCAGGAGGTTAGTAACCAGAGGGCACAGATTTTAGATAATTGGCAAAAAGATCTTGGGAGGTGTGTGAGAATTTTTTTAATGTAATAACTTGTGACCTGGAATGCATTGTCTGTAAGGGTGATGGAAACCGAATCAATAGTAACTTGCAAAAGGCAATTGGATAGATGTAAACCAAGTACTTGCAAGAAAATGGAAAAGCATTGAATAGCTCTGTCTAAGAACCAGTACAGAGGCAATGGGCCGAATGCTGCCTCTGTTATGTATAATTCTTGTGATACTGTTTCCTCTTTGCATCTCATAAGGTATTGTGTGATGGTGGGTGTGGGGAGGAGGCAGTGGCCGATTGGCTCTACGAGGTCTCACTGCTTAAATGCAATGGGCTTGATTGACCAGATGGACTTTGCCTAGCCATTTTCCCTAGTGCAGGCTTTGTGCTGTTTGCAAGTGGACATGGTCTCTGCTCGTCACCTAAAACTCACTTATTATTTAATAACCATTGCAGTGGTGACCAGTAAGTTGAAGACTCTTGACGCGGTGAGGGAAGCCACAAAATAAGACAAAGACGTGACGGTGCTCTGCCAAGGGATGGAAGAGATGGCTGCTGTTGGCGGCTCACGTTTCCTCGTCTTCAACTTTGTGATTATGACGCTACTTCAATTCACACAAGCCAGTGGCTGGAAGGTAGTGCCACGCAAGACAGTGAGCCACAGTGGTGAGTAGCACGTTTCTTTCTGTGTCACTTTTGCTTTTAAGCCTTGGGTGTGACCTCACCCTTGAGGTAGGTGACCAAACTGGTGTTTGAGCAAGTGGGAAAGCAACTCAAAACTCAACCAAAACCAAGCAACCGTGGCACTCGATGCAATATTTCACCAAAGGCTAAAAATTAGAGTGAAAATCTAAATCAGGTAGCACTGATGAGATTGTGCCCAAGCCTGGATTTGAAACGCCTGTTGATGTCTGAAGCTAGAAAGCGAGTGAGGTGAGGAGTTCCAGAGAGGTGACATTCTGGGATCCCATGAATTGGAGAAGAACAGTGCGTGCCAAGATACGCACTGTCTGTTCCAACATGGACTTGCCTCCTCCCTTCATGCTTACCCATGTGGAACAGTTGATAGGAGTTCAGAAGAGCACTGACCAGAGTGCTGTCAATAAATGAAAGGCAAGAACGGACTGCTTGCATGAGATAGAACAAAGTGAAACTAATCTTGCGATGTGCAGCCTTTGCTGTAGCTTGTGTATGGAAGTAAGGGGTATATGGGAGGGGTCTCCTGAAACGCGTGTGTGATATCCTGTAAGAATGTCCTCTGATGTCATGCTTTGACTTGGACTTCTTCATGAGTTGTTGAGTGGAGAAAAAATTGTGGTCTTGAGCACAAAAGTCAAAATGGAAGCCCTTGAAGGCAGTTTGATTGGACAAAGAAAGCAATGATGGGCAGTACCTATTATAATTGTTTTTACATATTAGAGGTGGATAAAGAGAGGCAAGATGGGGGAGGAAATTAAAACGGAAGGGAACTCTGAAGAAGAGTCAAATGGACTTGAAACATTATCTCTGCTTCTCTCTCCACAAATGCTGCCAGATCCGCTGAGTTTCTCCAGCATTTTCTGTTTTTTATTTTAACTTTCCCGCAGTATTTTGCTTTTATAAAAGGGAAGAGAGTTTACTTTCATGCATCACCCTCCTCTGTGGGACTTGTCCCATTCCTGTGTCCAGTGGGACTATTGTTGCTGTCTTCAATCACTGATGTTATCCTCAGTGAGGGACCTGGCAGGGTGTTGGGAGTGGGGGAGGGGGTTGGGGGATGGTAGGCGAGTTGGGAGTGGAGTTATTGTGTCAGGAAATGTCTGAGAGAAGTCAATTACCAGGGATAATTTGAATGCAATCACACCAGAGCCCTACTGAGTAATAGAGTATCTGCGGGCAGGAATTCAGCTCCCTTGACATTTGACTCGGTATATGCAATTAGTACTCGATGCTTTTAAAGAACAAGTGATTTTCACCAAACAGTGTAGTAAATATTATAACACTGATGTCAAGTTCTCAAAAGATGGGGGATGGCTGCAAAGTTTAGCTTGCTGATCCTCTTGTCTGTGGAACTCTCTTGCCTTGTCCAGGACTGCAAACTGGTCATCAAGTCTTTTTTATTCTCGCTGTGCTGGTGAAATGTTTTGATTCTCCCTCTCTGTCCCACTGAAAATGCAGAAATGGCAGTGAGCTATCTCTGAGTGGCTTGTGCCCATCTCCTTCACAATGAGCTCCCTGTCATGTGAAAACACTAAGTTGCCTACGGGCTGTCATCTCTTAACTGAGTGACCATGTTGGCAGCTAATTGTTGGCCCAGTAGAGGACACAGGGAAATTGTGTGGCAGGCCAGCAGGCTTGTTGTTGTGCCATTCTGTCAGTTGGCTTGGTGATCGTAATGTGTAAGCTGGCAGACATACCAGCTCTCCAGTATTCAGTGCTGGGTGGACATGGATCGTTGTTCCAATGTGCTGGATTTGAAGATTTCCAGTGAGCTCACCCCAACCCAACATGACTTATTATCAATTCATCCGACTGGTTCTGTAATGCAAGATATCGCCTGTTTGTTTTCCAAATACTTTGTTTGTCCCTCAGCCCAGTGATTCTGAGCTGGTAGTCACCATGTTGTGCTAACCATAACTCAAGTCCTCTCTGACCTTATCTTGTTCATGAGATCCACTTGCAGTCTGCTGACCCTCCTCCACCCCCCGCCTCCCCCCCCCCCCCCCCCCCCCCCCCCCCCGGATTTCTTGTCTGACCCGCATGTTAGCTGATATTGTAAACAGTTCCTTCTCCTCTGGGACTGTTTCCACCCCTGACACTCCCCTGCTTCTCCCCCCCTCCCACCCCACTGCTCTTAATGTTTCTAAAAACAATGCCTATGACCCTGCTGTCCTTCTAGACTATCCTACCATCTCCAAACTCCTGTTCCTCTGCGAAAGTGCTTGAACCTTCTGCCAACTCCCAAATCTATTCCTCATTTTTGCAGTCATTTTCCCACAACTCCTGTTTCCATTCCTCACTGGGATGTCTGCTGCTGCTGCTGCTACTTCAGTGACATTGTGATATGCTCCAAAGAAGGGCCATTAGTTGTACAGACTCGAAAACTTAACTCTGTTTCTCTCTCCACAGCTGCTGCCAGACCTGCTGAGTTTTTTTCCAGCATTTTCTGTTTTTATTTGTGACATGCCCAACCCTGCCACCTGCACGTGGGACATCAGAGCAAACAAGGCTAAGAAGTACAGGGAGTTGGCAAAAAAACTGAGCAAGTCTGGCAGCATCTGTGGAGAGATAAAGAGAGTTGATGTTTTGATCCAAGATGATTCTTCAGAACTAAGAAACAGGTTAGCACTCGACAGAGATAGCAAGGGGTTGTCTACTTAAACACCGCACTCCTGCGCCCAGCATCCAGTCCGTGCTCTGCGCACTGTGTTTTAGTTGAATGCAGATCCCGTTTTTGTATCTAATCTTTGGAGCTCCACAGATTATACAGCATCTCTGCCAGTATTTGGCTACAGGTCTATAATTAGAGCAAAGAATATAATTTCCTGCAAACCGAAATAGTATCTGAATATGGGCTACCCTATGTTTGTGGATTAGAGGAGCAGGCTTCTGGCCTTGTGACTCAGTTTGTCCGGCTCTAGTTGGAGTTGTTTCTGCTTTTTGTTCGGCTTTGGTGAGTGACTTCTGGATAAGCTTGTGGGACAAATTCTCAACCTTTTTTTGTTTTCTGGCGCTGGAGGTTTGCTCACGCCCAAAAAAAAAAAAAAAAAAAAAATTCTTGAACTCAAATGCTGTGTGAGCCCAAAAGCCTATTACACTGATTTGAACTCATCTGTACTCCAGAACTCCAATAATGTTTTGACAAAAAAACATTTCCTCCTTGATCCCAGCTTGCACAGGAGGAGGTCATTTGTGCCGGGTCTTTAAGAGAGCAGTGCTTGGTGTTTGCAACCTTGGCATCATTTCCCATTCGCCCCAGACCAATCCCATCAATTCCCTGTGTCATCTCAAAAACATCAATTCTCCCACACAAAAATACAAAAGCAGTTGAAGGCAGTTAAAGTTGTTTTGGCCACTGATTTTTTTTTAAAAAAAATGAACAGAAAGCCTTCTGTTTTCATTCATTGAGATCCTGGGACCTTGATGTTAGGAAGAATTGGACACAAATTTGGGCAGCAACCTGAGCGTCCCACATGCTGTTTCTGAAAGGAACTCTTCGCATGTTTCCATTGTTGATGACACTTCTTGTCACAGTGCTCACCATTGACACCCGAAGGATAGGGAGCTGCAAATGTAGATGTAGAAGGGTCAATTTATGAGTTTTACATAGACTATGTTTCTATTCTCTAGAATGCAGAATGTTAAGGGGGTTACTTTGTTGAAATTTTGAGGGTATGAGGGAGAGAGAGAAAAACATTTTGCATTTGTGGGGCAAGCGGAGGATGAAGGGATAAAAGCAAAATACTGTGGATATTGGAAATCTGAAATAAACACAAAATGTTGGAAAAACTTGACAGGACTGACAGCATCTGTGGGGAGAGAAACAGAATTAATGTTTCGAGTCCACATGACACTTCAGAGCTAAAGAGAAGTAGAAAGTGGTGGAATTTATACTGTGTAAGTGATGGGGGGGTAGGGTGGTGGAGCAGGTATAGCAGGATAGAAGGTCAGCAATAGGTGGGGGCTAAAGAGAAAGTGACAAAGATGTTATGGACACAAGACAAAGGGAGTGTTAATGGTAGTGGTAAGGGCTGAAGAAGGTGCTGGTAGTGGCATAAAGGTAGGGTAAGGGCTGAAGAAGGTACTGGTAGTGGCATAAAGGTAAGAAAGCAGAATGTATGATTAGCAGAATAAATGCAGCATGTTGTACTATCAGTGCCAGGCCATTCTGAAGAGAATTTAAGAAACAGTTTTTCATGTAAAGAGCGTGAGAAGTGTGCACTTCTCTCCAATAAAAAGCAGTAGATGTTACCTGAACTAATCTTCTAAATCTGAGATTGGTAGAGCTTTGCTAGCCAATGCAGACAAATAGTGCTCGGATACAGACCAGCCATGATCTCTGAATAAGCAGAACAGGGGCTTGAGCAGCTGAATGGCCTCTTCCCTGTTCCTGTGATTCCCAAGTAGAAAGTATATTTGAGGACAGCATTAGCCTCTGCTCTAGCCCTCCGTACTGAATAAATAATCTTATGAAAGTCACTATCTGAGCTCATAAATCAATGATGGGGTGCTGGAGAGGACTGGTCCTCCCAAGATATTTACCTGTACAAGAGCCTATAAAGGGGGTTTAGTGGGCTGCTTCAAAGAGAACAAAAGTATTGTTCATTGCTGTTTTTGTGCCTTGGTTGAACTAGAGAAGCTGAAAGCCTAAGTCAGGTTACACTTGTGTTTCCCTCTGAACATATTGGTCAGTGTTTTCATGGAGTTTCCCTATTACCAGAGGTGTCTTTCCTTTGCATCAGGAAAGCCTGTGACCCACAGGGATTTCACCAGATCTGGGATCAACCTTGATTGAAGCTCTCTGAGGGAGAGCCTCTGCTTACTCACTATCCCCTCTGCATTCCAGTAGGGACTGGGCTTCAGGTGGCAGAGTCACAGGATTACAATTTTTGTATTGGAACTCCGAGAAAGCCTGCACCCAGACAGGCCCACAGGAACATTTCACACAACCTGAGCAACAGCCTTCAAAAAAGCAGAAAAATCAGCAATAGCCCTGAATGTAGGCCAATGACATATAATGACACCAAATCCAGAAGCTGACAACCCCTGGATAGCCTGAAGAGTGGGAACAGGCAGCATTCTGTTTCAGTAGAGTACAAGGATGCTGACCTGCCTGTGCCTCTTTCTCTCTTCTCCTGTCACACTGCTTCAAAACTCTTACCCGTTAGAGAGGATTGAAAGTGTATGTGAGCTGTGAGAACTGACAACTGATCTCTGGCAACGTCAGTGCAAGCATTACCACCTGCAGGTTCAATGACCACTGGGCTCGCTCCTTTAAGCAGAAGCTGGGACTAGTGTTGATTTCCTGTCATTGAGCATAAGTTCAAAACTCAGCACTTGCACCAAATGCAGGTGGTTGGCAAATACATGCATGTACTTCCTACAGCATGACCACACACTGGTCTAGGGTCATACATCCCCCTGAGTTAGCAAACATCTGCTTCCTGTTTAAAGCAGACCAGCAATATCACAAGTGAAAAGTGAGTTAACCATTGTAACAAAAAAAAAAACTGTGTCCTTGTGGCCCCGAGAGTGGACTAGGGAGATTTCTGCCTTGACTTAAAATCTTATGAGGGAGTTATATTTCCTTCCTTTTTGCCTCGAGAATGTGGTTCCACTGGTACTGAAGCCCAGTGACCAGATGAGCAAATTATTTACATGTGGTGTCGTCCTTGGATATTGCAGTGAGAAAGGTAGTTATTCAGTCCGTCCTGGCTATGCCGGGTATTTGAAAGAGCTGTCAAATTAATCCCACTCTCCTGCTCTTTTCCCATAGCCTTGGAAATGCTTCCTCTTCAAGTACTTCATCAATTCCTTTAATTCAGTTAGGACTAAATTTGCTCCCATCGCTCCTTTTCACATTCCATTTCAGATCATAGCCACTAGCTGTCAAAATCTAAGTGTTTCTTTATGTCGTCTTTGGTTTTTTTTTGAGAGCTAGGAGTAGGCCATTGAGGCTGTTTCAGGGCTGCTAATGGGAACCCTCTTCTCAGCCTGAACAAACCAGTGCCAGTATTGGGGTTGCATCAAAAACCTTCATTGGTGCTTTTATTGGTCTGTGCCATTCAGATTCGGGTGTGCGTTGTATTTTTTCACCCCACTTTTTTACAGTGTAATATATAAGTCTTGTTTATAAATTGCTGAGGAAGAAAGCAAGGTTTGGTGTGCATGATTCTTGAAGTTGTTTCAGCAGTTGAAGGAGATTGAGGACTACACTTGAGGTGAGAGGAGATGCTATGGCCAAGAATGCCAGTATATTGAGGAGGAGCAAAGGTGCAGTCTTTGAAGGTAAGAAGGACTGTAGTTCATTCAGTCTGCAAAGAGACAGAAAATCACCTGATTTTTCCATTGGACAAGAACCTGTTCCAAATAAATGGTGTTGACTTGTACCTTTGAAAAAGTAAAAGAGGATTCTGTTGACTGAAGTGAGGGATGTTTGGGTGATGATGGTGTTGCAATTCAGTCGTTTGAGTACTTAGTGTGCAGTCTGAAGGCAGTTGATGAAATGACAGATTGAAGTCATCAGCAAAAGAATGAATGACTTTAGATCATGAGCGTAGGAGGAGGTTACTGATATGAGGAAGGAACAGAGTGTGGGAGAGAGCTTTGGGAATGGAAACCATCAGCAAATTTACTATCAAGTACAACACAGATGGAGCAATTGGAGGGTAAAGATGATGACGGCAATATGCTGGTGGTATTTAGAGATGACTGAAGCCAGATGAAAGATTGAGGAACTTTACAAAACAATGGAAGATGACTCACCAAACAGTTCAAGAGGCATAAAAACAAAAAACTGCGGATGCTGGAAATCCAAATAAAAAACAGAAATACCTGGAAAAACTCAGCAGGTCTGGCAGCATCGGCGGAGAAGAACAAAGTTGACGTTTTGAGTCCTCATGACCCTTCAATAGAACTTTAGTTCAAGAGGCATGTTGCAACAAAGCAAGACTGTCAGAAATTTGATCATGCCAAAAATTCTCCTGCTTCAAAATGCTCCTTACAACCTACTTGTATAAACATCTCAATGTCCCGGTATAGGGCTTGGTGTTAAATTTGCTCCCTATGAAGCGCTTGCAGGCGTTTTTCTGGTTCTAGATATTTCATAATTGCAAGTTGGGTGAGCTGAACACAGGCTACGTTTGAAGGAGGAGGATAGATGGACTGAGAGTAAAGAAAACAGCAGAAGTTAGTGCCAAGTTTAAACCACGTACTTACAGGATGACAGGGGAGATAGCAGAGGTTTTCATGGAGTCTAATAGATTGAGAATCCAAACGATCTGAAAGGAGGAAGGAAACATGCTGTTGGTTCACTTGGTGGGAGGTTTCCTACCAGAATGTTCAGATGAAAAAGAGAGGAGCGCTGTGATCTTTGAAGGTCAGATTTCTCTTGAGTAGGTAGGACAACTGTCATGAGATCAGCAAGGAGCTCACAGTGGGTCTGAAAGGTCTGTTTGGCAAGGAACTGAAAAGGGAGTGGCAGAAAGATTGCAGACTGCACAACTTTTGCACCAGAGGACTTAGGTTGACTGTTTTGTCCATTTTGGCCAGCAGTATGCCTTTGTGGCAGGGTGTTGAAAATGGTCCAGCCATTGCCAACGTGTACACATTGGTTTGGCACCTTCATGCTGTATGAATGAAGTGAGAACGGACTAATAGTACAACCAGTGAGAGCAGGTTTGTAACATCAACAGAGACTGCCAGTTAGTTACTAAACTGTAACATCATACACAGCATGTAGAGTTCCTCGAGGGAAATAATATTTCCTGTTTCCATTATGGAAGAGTGGAGATCAATAGCATAAAAGGGTGTGGAAGCCGAGGGTTTGTAAAGAAAATCATTCATATCCATTCAAGGTTCCTCTTTTATTTTGCCGCTTATGGATTTGGTACTTGCCGGTGTGAAATATGTTGTTTTCCATTCTTAGCACCAGCTGGTCAGTTGCAGTATAGATAAAGCTCCCACTACACTTTCCACACCAAACACTCCCAAGGCAGATACAGAACTAAACTTTGTCCACATCGCCTCATCAAATACTCCCAGGTTTGTATATAGGCAGGTTAAATAGAGTGAAAATTCATTCACAAATTGCCAGGAGGTCTAAATGAGGCCTCTGAGGCTTGGCTGCTTGGTGTGTTTCTGAGGGCCCTTCCTGTATCAAGGGCAGTAATCGTAAGATTTCTGCTTCTGTGGTTTTGGAGTGAAGCTGTTAATTGTTGAGGTTTAGTTAGTTGGCTCCTGTTTTGTGAAAAGTGGATTGATGAGGCCCCAGACTTATTGCACAGAAGGCTTTCATTGACCAGTCGTTGACCTGCCATGGAGGAGCAGGGCCATTGCTCAACCCACTGCAATATCTGGCCCTTGGAATTACGGTTTCATGAGTCGAATTGGATCAGGCAACCACTCTGCATTTCTATTGCCAATGAACGTTTGTGCTTTTTATTCCAGAAGCTTTTCTGAAGATTCCTTTGTGCATGATGGAGTAATAGCTATAGTCTACTAGAATAAAATATGGTGCCCTATTATATGCCAGTGAATTGCTGAGTCAGCCAAAACCATTGTGTGTTTGCAGCACTGGGTCGTAGTGGTGTGGTGACCAGTCATAGTGCCCACTCACCCACCTAAAAGTTGGCACTGAGTGAGACTCTAATGCTTAACCTTATAACCTTGCATTGTTTAAAAGTGGGTGCAGCAGTAAAGGGTGGCACTAACCACTCCTCTGGGTAGGGGAAAGGAGACTGACGAACCAGGAGCCTGCGCTCCTGACCGCTGTCCAGTGATTGGGGCCAACGGGTGCAAAGTAGGCTTTGGGTGCGGATAGGATTCAGCTCTTTTGTGATGCCTCAGTGGTTGAATATGCAGGTGTGAGAACTGGCATGTGGGGGAGGAAAGGGGGTCCTCTGTACCCTTCTGAGTAGCAAGAAGGTTGGGACTTTAGTTTAATAGCTGATTGCTTCACTGGCACTGCAACATGAGCCAATAGCTTTTGCAATTGCTCATTTGCTCCACCCAACAGTTGAGGTTTTCCTGCTCCACCTTCAGATGTAGTTTTTTTTGCCAATTAGTATTGCATCATGCAAGGATACAGCTCCCAGTTCCCTCCAGCATCTTGCCCAAGTAGTCATTCTTCATGACCAGTGTGTCTTAGTCAATTGGGGTTCACCGGAAGTAGGCCTGATGCTGTCCTTGCTGGTCACCAGCTCTTTCCTGCAATGCATGCTTTCCAATGTGGGGGTTAGCAGATGGAGATGGGAGTTGGTGGCACCGAGGTCACTTTGAGTTCATTAGCTTGGCTGAGTTAAGTGAGTGCCTAGTTGAAGGGATTAAACCCGTGACCTTTCGCACGGAGTTGAGCACAGGCTGCGTTGAAAGGACATGCAATCCTTCAATTAAAATAATGACAAAATGCTTGCAGGAAGTTTGAAGACGGGAATTTCCAGTCCAACTTGGCTTTGAAATAATGCAACTTCAGCCAACCAAGTGCAAGGAGCTCGGGTGTTAAATTACCAGATGACGTGGACTGCTCTTTATTCCCGATCGTGCTTTGGCTTGGACCCCTTCAATTTTAAGGGTGTGTAACTGCCTATTTGCCAAGTATTCTTGGCGGAGGAGCCTTAGGCTTGATTGATGAATGCTCCCAAGTCTTTCCACTTGGGGATCATCAGCAAGATTTCCAGTTATCTCCTGCTTCATTGTCAACATTTTGTGACAGGACCTCTGTTTCTAACTCTGGGATGCGAATGTGGGTTAATTTATGTCTCGGGGTGGCGGGGTGGTGGCAGGCCAGCTCTAATGAGGATCTCTGACAAGGTCATCGCTAGTGGTCATGAGAAGGTGGCAGCGCTGGATCTTGCTTTTGAACGGCTGCAGTCCCATGTGCTCCCACAGTGGTGTGAGTGAGGGAATTCCAGGGTTTGACTGTAGCCATTGTGAAGGAATGGCCACATAATGCTCACGTCAGATTGTTGGTGACCTTGAAGGTGATAGCTGCTGCTCTGGCCCTTGCTGGCAGGAGAGGGAGGTGCTGTGCAAGTAGCCTGGGTGAGTTGCTGCATTTGCACCCTGTTATTTGCCACTGTGTGCCATTGACAGATGGGATGGGCTTTGAGCTCAGTGGCTGAGGCACTGGTTGATTGAGCACCTCAAGTTGTCCAGCCTCCTGAATGTTCCTGCAGCCTCAGTCATTGGGGCAAGTCATGAGTTCTCGGTCAAACTCTGCCCTTTTCAGTTGAGGGTTCACGGTCAAGGGAGGTGATGCCCTGGCACAAAATCCACATGCACACTTTTTCCAGCAAACAGGGACAAGAACCTTGACTTTTTAAAAATTTAACCCCTGTCCAGAACACTCAGTACTAAAGCCAATTGTGGAGGCCCAACTGGCCGTCATTAAGTTAAGCAAACAGGAAATGAACTTTCTGAAATAAATCCATTTCATAGATCCCACACAGCTGTCCAGAGGACTTGGAAAGCTTTATGAAGTCCCCAATCTACAAATACACTGCGATCCTGCTATCCAGGAACAGATCTGCATAAGGCCACTCCGATGTTTGTGGGACAATCCCATGACTCAAACGGCTCCTTTGCCCAGCAGCTGCTTGTTTGATCGTTTCGAGTGAGGGTTTCCGCAGCTCGCCAGGCAGCACTCAGAATTGGAAAGCTGTAAGTCTCAGGGCAGCTGACTGATCAGAGGCAGCTTGGCATCTTTTCTCTGACCGTGTTGGCAGCACCTTCCATCTCTGAGGAGGTGGGCCTGTCCATGTTGGGAGCGAGCGGCCTCTGTCAAGCCAGCTCCCCCAGTCAGCCCATGAGTGAAGAAGCCAGGGAGTTGAGTGGCCCAGATTCCCTGTTTTACTTTGTCATGTGTGCAATGCTCAGTGCACAAGAAGATGCCATTTTTGATCTCCCTCCCCAGAACCCCAGGATGTACTAAGCCTAGGCAGCAACTGAAGAGCTACATTTGGCCCATGTGACCATAGCTGGTGACTGCCCACATATGGAGGAGGGCAGGAGGTTTGGCAATGATGGCCCCTGCAATTCAATAGCCTCCCAGCACACTCTGTTGAGACGTGAGCATGGAGAATAATTTTTAAACAACAGCTCTCCTCCTTTGTAACTGGATACTAGATTTGAGTGTGCCAGGATTCTTCAAAGAGGTGCCCACATTCTAGCTTAATCCCATTTATTCTTGAGACTGGGTGTGTTTTTCTTGATGCTGAACTTGGAGCAACTCCAGACTGGTGCCATATTTAAATGCAGAATCACTGGGAAGCTGGAGTGCCGATATCTCCGAGGAGAGTTGGCCCCCTGCGCTCTAGCTCACAGTCAAACCAGCTGTACCACTATTCTCCTCCCACCATGAAGACGCTCCAGGTTCAAATGGTTTCAGATGCAGCCTATATGATGTGGTAAGGACACACGTTGCTTAACCCAGAATTGGAAGATATTGTTAGCTTGAGCATTCTCCAGCATTTCCGCAGTCTCCAGCGAGTCAGTATCTGCAATGATATCCTGCATCTCTCTCAAGCCAGTTAGTATACTGAGGTCCCCAGGTGCATGGGCTCCCTCGCCGTGTGGATGCAAGAAAACATTGCTGGAGACGTTTCAGAGGATTTTTTTGGTTCCCTGTTTTTCTCATCTGTCCTGAAGCTGCTGACTCTTTGGGCTGTGGCTGTGGTTGAGAAAGTAATGGAAGGTTCTGTTGGTGGAATTGGGTGAAGTAAGGTGCAAGGGGGCTTGTGTGGAATGTAGGCAGAGACTGAGCCAGATGGTGTCTTTCTGTGTGTCGGTACCATGCTCAGTTGTGGAGGAGATCATGGCACAAATTGTTTCGGACTTTGTCTGAGCTGCACACATTTACCCTCCCCAGCACTGGGTGCTGAGACCAGTTGCCCCTCATCTGTTGGCCCTTTTCACTCTTGATTAAACCAATTAAACTAAATTAACACAGTGAGGTACAAATTTTTTTTAAAAAAGCAGGCCCTTAAAGGGATACTGCAAAAATAAAAACTAATCTTAAAGGAAACTTGCAACATCAAACCAAAATGTGGTGAAAGGGGCCAATAAAGCACTCCAGACCCCGCGGTGCCCACCGACCAAGGAAGGCCTTGATGGTGCCGGTAGACACCATGTACTCCCTCTCCAGGGGCACCCAGCCATGACAGTGGCCGTGGAAGAGGGGCAGACAGTCGGGCCGGGTGACCCCCTCGGTCACCTGCTGCCTGGACCTGTTAATGGCCAACTTGGCCAAGCCCAGGATCCGATACATGAGGAGGTCCTCCTCCCTCCCTGCTCCCCTCTGCACCGGGTGCCCGTAGATCAGGAGCATGGGACTGAAGTGAAAACAAAACAAAGGTAAAAGGTTTTTCAAGTAACTGAAAAGTGAGTGCAGCCTACAACACTCTGTACACATGGTCCACAGACTCCATAAGACCACAAACAATGGAGGTGGTTGGCCCTTTTTAACCTGACACAGATCAAACCCAGGCATATAACTTTGCATATTGTTTGGAATCAATGACTAACCGATATGTGGATGGCTTGCAGAGTGTTAATACTGCACCTGCTCCAATAGCAATCACTTGAGGGGAAGCAGTGACCCTATTTTCATAACAGTATGAAGAATGAACGATAGATGAGATTAAAAAGACTTGCATTTGCATAGTGCCTTTCGCAACCTCTTGCTTGTACCAAAGCTCGTTTCAGCAAAGTAAGTACTTTTCAAATGTCAGCAGTGTTATGTGGGAAATGTGGCAGCCAGTTTGCACACCAAGTTTCAGCAAACAGGATTGTAATCACGATCAGATAATCTGTTTTAGGTGATGTTGGTTAACTCCTGAGTACTGCACTGGAATGCCAGCCTTGATGTTTGTGCTCAATCTGGAGTGATTGGGAATAATCCCACAACTGTGGCTACCAGGGCAGGTCAGAGGCTGGGAATTCTGCAGTAACTCCCCTCCTGACTCCCTGAAACCTGTCCACCATCTACAAGGCACGAGTTGGGAGTGTGATGGAATATTCACCCCTTGCCTGGATGAGTGCAGCTCCAACAACACTGGAACCTTGAGACCATCCAGGACAAAGCAGCCCACTTGATTTGTACCCCATCCAAAACCCTACACATTCACTCCCTGCACCACTGGCACACGGTGGAAGCAGTTTCTAGTTTCTACAAGATGCGCTGCATCAATTTGCAAAGCTGCCTCCGACAGCAGCTTCAAAACCCACAACCTCTATGACTGAGAAGGACAAGGGTAGCAGATGCATGGGAACACCATCACCTGAGGTTCCCCTCCAAGCCTCTCACCATCCTGATTTGGAATTATATCGCTGTTCATTCACTGTCGCTGGGTCAGAATTCTGGAACTCCCTCCTAACAGCACTGTGATTCTACCTAAACCAGATTTCTCTACCGTGATTTAAGCAGGTAACTCATCTTTTGAAGCGCAATTGGGGGTGGGGAAAAAAATGCTGGACTGGGAAGCGATTCCTGCATCCCGTGAAAGAATAGATACTTCAAAAAAAAAACTTCTGATGCTGAAGTGAGAAAGTTGCCAACTCTCAAATTAGCAAGACTGCAGGATTCCTTAGACATTAGGAATGTGTCTTGTACGTGTGTACTGTAGGCGGTTGAAGAGATATCTGTTAGTCATTGCATTGGAAACTTCAGATGTCCAATCGTCCGTTTGGTTGATGATTCCTCCATCATGAGGGAGTTGCTGAGCTGGATGATATTGCAACTTCCTCAGATGTATTGACAGATGGCTCGTAGCACAGGGAGCCTCAGAGGTAGCACACTCTGCCATAGCTTTGTTGTAAAACCCACGTTGTCAATGATCTCATTGTGCACTCTGTAAAATCAAGCATTTAACAAAATAAATGTGGTCAGGAATATTCCATGTTGCTTTCTGAGAGATTCACTTGGTGAATGCACTGCCCAGTGTGGTAACTGAATCATGCAGAACAGAAGTTCACAGGTCCCACCCTGCTCGATGCAGAGCCAGCCAATCTCGCCAAGGACAGCGGGCGCAAGTCTATCTCCTGTTAGGCAGTAGGATCCCTGGGTTTGTTGAAGAGGGAGAAAGCAGCCAAGGTTTTCAGCTCCTGATCACCATCCAGTTATATACAATAGCAAGATGTTCATGTGATCTCTTGGATCGATCTTAAATCTGAAGAGATCGGAGATGAATTTTCTGGAGCATTGTCTGTTCAGCCCTACGATTTGAACAAGTATTTGATGATGTTGGGCTGGCCATTATGATTGTGGGGTAGGATTTTCATGTCTGTTATTTTTGTGTGTTCCTAAAGTGCACACATTGTGACCAATACTTGACATTTGTAGGCTGTGACCTGTATTGATTGGAATTTCAAAGCCTGTGTTTTTTTGAGACGGCCCCTAACTGGAACAGCCAGTCGCTTAATGGGAAGGGGGGTTCAATTTATTTGATTGCCTGGCTGTGACATCAAACTTTCTGAGAAATCAATACTCTGGTACGTTGCTAGAAAAATGAAACTAATTGGGTAAAAGTAAAGGTTGAGAGATCGGCTTTCAGCCAGTGGTCAAAATGAGACTGTGGCTGTGAAGCAGTGTGTGGTGCATCAGCTGCAAGGACTGAAGCCATGAGCTGCATGAACAGTTGAGGTACACTGAGAAGCCGGGTGTTTATTTTTTAAACCATAGCCGACCATACCATGTACTGGGATGTCTTGCTGTGTGGTCGGATGCAGATGACTCTGGGAAAGCTACGCTATCAGCACCGTCAGGAATTGAATGAAGGAGGCTCTGTAGAACTATGCCTTGGTATCTGTAAATTTCAGTTGATGGAGGCTACTTGAGGGTCAGACCTTGCGTTTCGGAGTGGTTGAACTGTACCAAAGGAAGACTGAGTTATTATGAAAGACTTGGGAATGCACATGTGCGCAGTGCCACATGTGTACTAAGAGAGCTGCCTAAGAAATTTGTTGCATTGACTATTTCAAGTGTAATTTAAGTGTAATCTATTGAATACAATTAGCCTGTTAATTCACGTTTTAATGTATGTCGATTTTGATTATTGCAGTAAAAGTTTCAAAGAGTGAAATCTTGTCCATTGGTTTCTTCCTTTTGGGGTCATTTGGGATGCTGAGTTCTTTACCTTATGGGTCTCCACAGGGATCATAACAGAATAAACATCAGCTAAAGACAAGATGATGGGCAGCTTTCACAGAACTAAATGCGCAGAAACATTGGGAACTGACCTATGTATTAGCACCTACATACTGCTGGAATGATATCCTGAATTGAACCCTAGCAAGGGCCAGTACCTTGAGAAGAATTGTTCAAGGGGGTCATGCTGTGGATGACTCCTTGCCCCAGCAGAGGAGTGGGGAAAAGCACTCTAGTTGTATTCTGATGGAATAGCCTTTCTTTCTCACCTAAATAGGCTGTGTGGAAAATTCGATGGAAGGTATGATGACAGCCCTCAAGTTACTTGAACTTTTATTGGCAAGCAGTGTTTGCAAGGAAAGATTTTTTTCCAGCCAAAATTGAGATATTCAGCTTCTAATGATGTTTGTGATCTGGCATTTTACGGATGACATCTGAGTACTGTAATCTGGAAGAGTTGTTGCTGGCCTTGTGAAGTGAAATGACACCAAAATTTAGATCTGACTGCTGACAGTAATGGATTCGCAGAGTGAGTTTAACCTTCTGAATCACTTACTGATTAAAGTTTTTTATGTGCAGCATAATGGATACCTGAAGAGTGAGTTACAAACTACGATCTAATGCGGATCGAATGGCTTATACATGACTGGACACCTGGGGATGAGTTACAGGGGACAATCTAACCAAGCAATTTGGATGGTTTATAAATAGAATAATAGATTAACTGGAGCGAGTTAGACGCTGGGAGCTAATTTCAGAGTTTACTGGAGTGAGTTTGCAGGCTGGGATCTAATCGAGCAATGGTGACCACTTGCTGCCTCCACTGAGCTGTGTTCGCTCATCGCATACCAGGGATCAATATCACATTGTTTTTGTCTCCAAGCCTCAACATGTCCTCAACAAGCCTCAACGTTTGGACTCGCAAGCTGATACTTCTGTTTTGGAGTAAACAAGTTCATCTGCATTTTAGCCTGTAAGTCAGGTTTAAGGGAGGAGTTTTTTTGTCTGAGCAGTGGGATAACTTGGCAAAAGTAGCACCTGGAAATACCTGAGCTATGCAACATTACAGGGTGAAAATATGAAGCCAAGGAGGAAGTGGTTCTGTCTTAATCTTTTAAAAGGGTTACACTTTCCACTTGCGGGGTCTACAAGTAGTGCAATGAAATATTCTGGAGATACCATCGAAAATCTGCAAAATATGAAAGCAAAATTGGGCAAGTCCATGTGGAGGACAAAAGACTAAATTGCATTTATGCAGCTCTTACCATAACATATCCAGTCTTTTTGAAGTGCAGTCAGTGTAGTAATGTAGGAAAGGGATCCCATCATCCAGACACCATGCTGTAGCAATCACAAACAAAAATAGCTGGAAAAGCTCAGCAGGTCTGACAGCATCTGCGGAGAGGAATACAGTTAACGTTTCGAGTCCGGATGACTCTTCCTCAGAACTGAGGAAAAATAGAAATGAGATGAAATATAAGCTAGTTGAGGGAGGTGGGACAGGTAGAGCTGGATAGAAGGCCAGTGATAGGTGGAGGCAAAGAAGAGATTGCAAAAGATGTCATAGACAAAAGGACAAAGGGGTGTTGACAGTGGTGATATTAGCTAAGGAATGTGCTAATGGGGACATTAAGGGTAGAAAGCAGGACGAGCAAGGTAAAGATAGCCTTAGTAGCCACCCCACCCCCCACTCGGGCTGTCACTTGCTCGTCCTGCTTTCTACCCTTAATGTCCCCATTAGCACATTCCTTAGCTAATGTCACCACTGTCAACACCCCTTTGTCCTTGTGTCTATGACATCTTTTGCAATCTCTTCTTTGCCTCCACCTATCACTGACCCTCTATCCAGCTCTACCTGTCCCACCCCCCTCAACCAGTTTATATTTCACCTCATTTCTATTTTTCCTTAGTTCTGAGGAAGAGTCATACGGACTCGAAACATTAACTATTCCTCTCTGCAGATGCTGTCAGACCTGCTGAGTTTTTCCAGCTATTTTTGTTTTTGTTTCAATTTCCAGCATCCGCAGTATTTTGCTTTTACCATGCTATAGCAGTCAGGGCAGCTATTGTCGAGTTTTGGTTGAGGCAGGATTTTACTGTCTGCATGTCCAGAGACAGGCCATTTGGCCTATCATGTCTATGCTTGCTCTTTTGAAGGGCTATGCAATGAGTTGCACTTGCCCACGCTTGGCATTCTTGATAACTTTCCCTTCATGTGATTATCTAATCCAGTTTTGCAAGTTAGTATTGATTCCTGCAACCAGTGCATTCCAGATTGCACATCAACCCTGCAGGTTCCTGATGTCACCTCTTTGGTCCTTCTAATTTGTCTTCAGTTGTCTTTGTCTTCTGGTTCGTGACGTGTCTGGCGCTGAAAACAGTTTCTCCCTGTTTACTGCATCAAAGTGCTTCATTTGATTTTGAACCCCTGCAGTGAGTCACAGTTTTAACCTTTGTGGTTAGATTGGTCTCTGCTGTGCTTTATCCTGCTGCCAACTTCTGGCCAAGGCTGTCCAGCTCTCAGCCAAGAACATCTCCCTCGGGGTGAAGTACTAAGGGGAATCCTAGCCCAGAAGGAGTCTCCAGGAGAAATGGTAAGATAAAAATAAGCCAAAACTGACTGCACCTTGTGTTATGGTTAGGAATTGGTGACAGTTGCGCAGCTAGCCTGTCAGTACTGTGGGAGCATCTCGTCTCAGTGCAAGTTGGCAGTAAATCCAGAATCCTTTTCACACAAGTAAAGTTGCAGTTTTAGTTCTGATGCCATCATGAACTTTACCCAATTTGCTTCACCTTTTGAGGGGAGTCAACAATCGCACTTAAAACTTGGCTGACAGGAGATACACTTCTCCCAAAAATAAAATGCTTGAAATACTCAGGAGGACAGGCAGTATCTCTCGATAGAGGAACAGAGTTATGTTTCAGGTCAACAACCTTCCATCACTATTTTTTTCAAAACTGTAACTTGTTGAGGTAAATCACTGAACAGTTCATGTTTGACACTACATAGGGTGCCATACAGATCAGTTTCCAGTTACAAGCGCCTCACAAGCTTGAGTGTTTTTGCTCGGTCATCAGCCCCCAAGGTATATTAGGGTAGGAGGGCTAAAGTCTTGTATGCCAGAAATATTCTTCATTCATAAAATATACAAAAGTATATGACGTGATCATCCAAGGTTGATGTTAGATAAAATCGAACCAAATCAGTTTCTTCCATACTTAACCAATATTTAATATTTATCATACTCTTTACCTGTTTAGCATACAGCCCAAAAGGATTTTTCATTGTTTCCTGCCCCTGGCTGTACTAGACAGTTGCCTTCCCCTGCCCCAACCTTTAGTGTGCCACTCCAGCACCTTTGCTTTGACTGGGTGAGGGTCACATGAGCTCACACAATGCAGGAGTGTAGGAGGAGAGTGTTAATTGCTGATAGCTTCAGGTAGTGAGGGGATTTGGCTCAATCTTTTCAGTATTTGACCCTTACTGCCAGTTTTCAAATGGTGTTTGGGAGGTGAAATGCTAAAACAGGATGATGCCATGGGCAGGGTCACCCAGTCTTAACACGACCTCAGCTCAGCCTGAGTCGCTGTGTGCGTCTGTTGTTAATGTTGGAACTCCTTCTGAGAGTTGAGCTTGTGGTACTGTTTCTTCGGGCTTCTTGGGGGAGCAGGATCACCTGAACTCCGGTGCCTATTGTGCTCTTGCTTTTCTCGAGTCAATCCCTTGAACTGGTTCCATTGCCTGTGTAACGTGAAATTCAACCACTTTGAATGCTCGAAGGTTACAAAATGGGGATCCTTTTCTACTGGCCTCAAACCTATAAATGATAATGGAAAAGCTCAACTTAGAGCAATGGACTAACGACAGAGGACATAGGTGGCTGACGTGCCGGAGATTAACCCTTGACCTATAAATCACCCGGGAAGCAAATTCAGTTGGTGGAGCTCCTACTGCTCATCTGCTATGACCACGTTGACCAGATTACCTTACCTCCCGGACACGAACAGCGCCTTCCCCTGCTCGTGGCTTCTTGAACTCGGGTGCTGTCCAGGCGGCCCACTGAGTCTGCAGTTGCTGTTGGCCTGCTGCAGTGCCACTTCCCGGTTCTCCAGTCACCATCAGAGGTTCTGGTCTGCCCTATTCGTGACCTTGACTCCTCGACACTGTGGCTCAGAAGTCTCGGATTTGTGGTGCTGCTCCTTGCTGCTGGCCTGCGCTCTCATTCTCCCTGAGCTTCTGGCTTCCCCTCCTCAGCTTGGGTCCTGGGCTTCAGGCTCCGCAACACCCACTGTCTGCCAGCCTACCCCCTACCTGCTGAGCTGGGGCATCCCCTTTCTTCTTGAGCCAGGGTTTCCTGCCCGGCATTTGGCTGGGGCCAAGTGCTCTGCAGTGGGTGGGTACTGGCATCCAACCCCACACCTGCATCAGAAGTCAGGATGCGGAGGTCCCACTCATCTCCCCTACTACACCTGCTTCTTGTTCGTTGAGGTTTTGAATAACTTTGTTGAAGTTGCCAAGTGAAAATATTTAATGGCTAGAGCACCCCTTGCCCGCCACCTTTTATTAGCACAACTTCTTGTTACACCTTTACAAAATTCCTGCCCACTAACTAATGTTGAAAAGACCAGCACAGTGATGGTGGTAAATTTTTTTTCATTCCATGCTGTCCGTTCCTGAAGGTGTTGTCACTTGTCCTTTCACTATTTGGTTGCTCCATGGCATTCTTTATCTCTCAGCTAACATGGGGAGTACGACGCAGATATCTGGCTGCCTTTCTCGGTAGGGGAGGACAGGGGGACATGTGTGGATGAGAGCTTCAGATCAAAGGCGCGTGGCGCTCTTCCCAACCAGAAGTCACAGCATAGTGTTGAAGAACAGGAACCCTGGTTATTGGTCTTCATTCTAATCCCCCCCCTCCTTGCTGCCCTGTCTCCCGGCTCCTTCACTGTCCAAAGCAGCTCGGGCATCGGTAGAGCGACACGGCAATGATACTAAGCACTAGAATACAAAGATATGAAGGGGAGGCCAGTGGTTCCCAGAATCTAGACCACCCCCCCCCCCCCCCCCCCCCCCCCCCCCCAACCCACCGCAAGTGCCATCGTATCAGGTTCCACGTTAAAGCATGGTAATTGCATGAATGCTTAATGACACTGCAATGAGTAGTATATTGTGGTTTTGGAGAGTGCAGTGAGCCTGATGGAACATGATTGGACTGTAGTGGGATGAGGGAATTGGCAACACTGGTGATCTGGGTTGAGCAAGTTGTGCACAGCAATGAGTGTGCCACCTGCTGCAGCCAGAAGGACACCATTGGAATTGTACCACTGACCGCAGGCAGAGCCCTAGCCCACCTCACTGTGGCCAATGAGATGACTTAAATGTTTTGGTACACGATCACTCTCTGCCTGGCCTAACCAGGATCTGACTGGAGTAACTGAGCACTCCTTGCAATTGATTTCAGGACTTTGAGCTGGGTCTGAATGGAAAAGAAAGAAAGCTTTGTATGTTTGAAACCTGAAACAAAAGCTTAAAGTGGGCGAAGGCACAACAGCACAGTCAGCATTTGTGCAGCAGAGTGAGAGGTTTCATCTGTGAACCCTTGTGGAGAATGTTTGGAGGAATGTGGAGCAGCCCAGTGTAAAAGGGGTGGATTCCATGTCATCATGGATTAAGTGTTCATGCATTTATCATTGGGGTCTGACTTGGGGGCTGGATCCTGGGAACCGCTCTCCTCTTATGTTTTTGCATTGTAGCGTTCAGTGTCAGCAGATTAAAAGCAAGCAGTTCTAAAGATAACTCCTTCTATGCAGCCGGTTCAGTGAACATTCGCCAAATGAGCTGACTCAACAGTTTTTGGCTGTTCATGTTCTATCGGCCTCATACCCTCACTTAGGTGACAAGTGCGTGTTCCTGCAGAAAAAGGATGTCACATTTCCAGCACTCTGAAATTAAGAGGCTATTCTCATTCGATAACAGAAATCTCCTGAAACCTTCGATAAGGGAGGAGAATCTTTTGAGATTTCTCCCAGTTGTGTCCAGGGAGCTGTTCTACACTTCCACAGTGTGCTGAGTGTTCTAAGTGCTAAGTACACTTCCACAGTGTTCGTAGTGTGACAGCAGCAAGTAGGGAGAACATCCGACTGCCTGATTTCGTGTTCACTTGTAATATCAAGGACATGCAGCAATGCAACATTTGGTGGAACAGAAATACCAGCTCTAAAGTTGAGCTTGATCCCATTTTCACTGTGGCCTGGTTTCTCGTGGTGATGCGGGCATCTGATGTCACCTGCCCAACCTCTTCTGCTATCTCCTTGATCTCAGCTGTGCCGATTAGAGGAATTACGGGAGACAGGAAAAGTTGGATACCTCCCTGTGCCCTCTGGAGGGGAATATCTGACTGTACTGCGCACACATTTCTCATTATCACTGCAGTGTTGTTACAAAGACTCTTCCAACTATGGAGCAGGACAATAATGTATTTACCCCTTCCCCATAGACACATATTGAGAGTTTAACACTAGGGTCAAGTGCTGGTGGTTCCCAATCTGTCATTGATTGTGGGAGCAAGGTTTGAAGGGAGGATAAGTGCCACACAGAAAATTATGCTGTTGCATTCGAGCATGTTGGGTTTAAAAATAAGCATTCCGCTCTCTGAGTCATTGTAGTAATAAAACACGAAGTCATCTCATGGGCAGCTATAATGTGGGTTGGGGCTCTGCCTGCCACCATTGGAATGGTACTCGTGTCCTGGGTGGGTACTGAAGTTTGAAACCATGGGAAATAATTCACCAGGGGCAGTACCAGATTGTAGTAATCGCCCTCCACCTCCAGTGAAACCGGAACTATGTGGTATTTGTAGTTTCGGAGACTCCTTGATCTCCTAAAAAAAATCAGACCACAAGCGACAGCTGATGCAAGCCCTTGTGGTTTCCTGGTGTTGGCTGTTAGCTATTAGTAACCTCCAGTGTGCCTCGAAAAGCAGGATGAGTTAAGAGTGGTGAGATTATAGCAGGGAGAATGCCCACAATGACTCCTCATAGATGTTTACAGCACAGAAGGAAGCCTTTTGGCCCATTGTGTCTGCGCCGGTCAATAAAGATCTGACGACACTAATCCCATTTTCCAGCACTTGGCTCATGGCCCTGGAGGTTATAACAATGCAAATGAATATCTAAATAAAGGGACTTGCTCTGCATTGGCCAGGAATCGAACTTGGGCCTGCTGTATGGTAAGCGAGAATCTACCACTGAACCACCAATGTCAGAGTTTAAAACAACTGAGCAGTCTCTGGTGGCACTCCCTACAGTTATCATTAAGTTTGCACTTGATCTTACTCTGCACTGAGTCCCACCATTAAATTATTTAATCTAACCTCTTCTAGCTGAGCCTATGTCTAAGCCCCTAACTGGGACTTGAACCCAGCACCTTTCACATCCAAACTCTCTAACCGTGAGGTATCACGCTGTGCCAATAAAGTTAAGGAGCAAACATACCTAAATGAATCTAGATGTGGTGGAGGCACAAAGGAATCTACGAGTACCAAATAGACCAATCACGAAGTTGTGATGTTGGTTAATAATGTCATAAAAAAGACAAACCGAGTTCCGGTGTTTATTGCGGGAGAAACGGAATTGAAGAGTAGGGAAGTTATTGTAAATGTCTATCGAACCTTGGTTTGTCCACACTTTGAGCACTCCGTACAGTTCTGGTCGCCATATTACAATAAGGATATAAGGAGGTTCTGGCTAGGGCGGAGACCAGATTTACAAGGATGATAATGAAAATGCACGGATAATATAGCAGGAAAGGATTGACAGGCTGGGTATCTTCATTCTGGAAAAGAGAAAGGCCGAGGGCTCACCTCATAGAGGACTTGAAGATGATGAAGGGTTGCGATCGTGCCGACACAGAACGTTCCAAGTTGTGGGGAAGATGGGAGGGGTTTTGTGGTTTGTTTGGGATTTTTTTCACTGGTATTTCAGTTTCCTGATGTGCAGGCTTTGGCTGCAGTTTGAAATGACAGCTGACAATTACCTGGAAGCTAATCTCCTTCTCTCTTGCAGCCCTGAAAGAGGTGAAACGCTTCTCAAAACCCAATATCTTCAACTACACCACCCTGCGACTGGATGAAGATGAACAGATTCTGTACGTCGGTGCTCGAGAGGCAGTGTTTGCTCTTCTCGTGCACAATATTACAAAGGAGGTGAAAGAAACGGTAAGGAACATTTTACTTTACACAGCCTGTGTCAGATATGACTTCAGCAGTCTGCTGGGATGACTCAGTGCTCCTCACCCAAATGACCAGTGTTTGTGTATTAGCCTTGATGCTGCTGGCAAGTTGAGCAACTGGGAAGCGTAATAATCCTCTCGTTTAATGGTGCCAAGGCAAGTTGTTATAAGTTACCTGTATTGTCCTCTGTTTCGTCTTGAATTTGGAGCTTGGAATAGGATTCTTGAGAGGTCGTCCGTCACCTCGACGATACTACTGCCGGCTGTTATTCGTAAGAACCATTCAGGTCGGCATGTATATCGCCGTGCAACGTATGAGGTTTGCACTTCTTGCTTCCCGCCGGGTCTCTGTCACTTAACCGTGTGACGTTGCACCACACTCGTTTACAAGGACATTTTGTTGGTAAGCCAGACAACATTAGGCTTGTTACAGTTGACTCTTGCAGTCCCCCTCCTTGGCCGTTCGTGGAGTAAAGCGCAGGTCCGTATGCTTCTTGGACAGCTTCTGGCCAGCCTGTTACGGTCTGCCCAGTGTGCGAGATGTGGCAGCTTCCTTCTGCTTTTCCTGCTCTTTGACCAAAGCCAACCAGGCTGTGAGTAAGACTAGTTATTTGTGGTCCCCCATACAGCAAATGGGGGGGGGGGGGGGGGGGGGGGGGGGGGAAACGTATTCAGCTGGTACGACTGACCCTCTGAAATGCTTTTCATCGGGTAAACCAGTACTTCCCAAACCTTTTTCACCAACGTGGCGCCATTTTAACGCCCATGACTTTGTGCGACCCCAGAGTGAACATGGGAGTGAGGGGGCGGGGAGTGAGTGCTTGAGGGGGAGGGGGAGGCCGAGGTTTAAAACAGCTGGCTTTTCCCATAGAAAAGCCAAGACCCACCTTAGTATAAACTGTGGCCGTCACAACAATCAGGCCTCAGAGGACAGATGATGAAATCATGCCCACGGACCAAGAAACCCAAACATCTTGAAGGGATCGTGCGGCTCTCAAAACTCGCTGTGATCCCCATGGCTGCCATCGCAGCCTGGGAGCTGGCAACCCCAAAATCTAGTTCCGTCACCCTCTTCGGGGGTGGG
Organism: Carcharodon carcharias; assembly: GCF_017639515.1. NCBI lineage: Eukaryota > Metazoa > Chordata > Chondrichthyes > Lamniformes > Lamnidae > Carcharodon > Carcharodon carcharias. The sequence continues at coordinate 20,468,549 of NC_054483.1, read as the reverse complement.
GGGTCGGGGCCTACAGTTTGCCCATGTATCTTCCCCTAACCTCCCCCCCCCCCTCCAAAAGATGTAAACTGCTTCCAGTAGCGGGTAGGTCAGGAGCTAGAGGACACAGATTTGGGTACAAGTTATGGGTATAAACAGAAGAAATGAGAATTTTTCTCGAATGCAAACAACTGTTATGATTTGCAACGCACCGAAAGGGCGGTGGAAGCAGATAATTTTGAAAAGGGACTTGAGTATTTGCACAAAGGGAAAATTCCGGGATGCCTAGGCGTGATGAGGCGGGTGCGACAAATTCGATAGCTCTTGCAAAGGGCAGGAAAAGGCACAACGGGCCGAATGGTCTCCTGTGCTTACAGGGCTGTTGTGTAGGGAAATGTCTAGTGTCCACTTGGCTGTGTTATGGTGCAACAATTGAAATCTGGAGGTTTCATTGTGCATCTGTGGGTCAGGTTTGGGAGTGGGGCCTCACTGGCTCAGCTCTTAATCTGAGCCGTGTTGCTGCTTTGCCGAAAAGGCTTTTGAGCAAGACGAGGGCTTTAATTGACTGCCCCACCCCTGGCGCCCACCCCCCCCCCCCCCACACACACACACACACACACACACACACACACACACACACACACACACACACACACAGCATGTACCACTGTTCCTAAGGGGTCATTAGAATTTTTATTCTATTAAACTCGGTGCAACCTGCAGAATATAGCAAGGTTATGTAACCTAGCATATTTACCTGTCACAACAGAGAGACATAACAATATCGTCAGGGGGAGAAAGGATAGCCAGTTTTAAGTTACAGCTAAAATCAGTTCTCCATTCCCGCTGCTCACACGTTGTCTTATAAATATCTCCTTAATTACCATGTTTAATTTTGGTGGCATTGGCTCGAATTCAAGGGCGTTTTTGGATGAATGGTATTGTTCTGCTCACTGACAAATGGGCTTGTAGCTCTGTGCCAGTCTATTCAGCCCCCTGAAGCCTGAAAAAAGAGAGAGCGAGAGAGTCTGTGTCTGTGTCTGTGTGTTCCAGATTCTTTTGACCTGAGATATTAATCGGTTTCACGTAAATGTATCAGTGCCTCAGTCAGCATACTTCACGTGTGCTGCTTCAATCTCAGAACTGAGTGGGCATGATAAGACAGGCCACATGAGAATGGTTCAGCTGCTTTCTTTCACAATGGGTGAACAGCTGTAATCTGACTCTCTCAGTTCCATGTGTGCAAATTGTTTTTGGTGAACAATGCAAAATATTGCGCAAAGCACATCTCCTTGCAGCAGCACGGCCTGGACAAAATAACTCCTTGCTAAATTCATGCTGGCTCCATGTTGCCCTGGTCTGCGCTTAAATGCCTTTCCAACTTGAAGTTTTTTTTTAAAAAAAGTTGACTGGCTTCTCAGTCTTTGCTGGGTCAAACTGACTCCATGCGTGCCCCCACCCCCCCACACCTCTCCTCTTCATCTCCTTTTGTGTTCACGACCAGAAGCTAACACTGGCGTTGGGGATGTTCGTCGATCACTGGGATCACCTGACTGTTCAATGTTCAGTCTGATGAAGAGCAACGTCAAAGCTCAGCTGAATAACTTTCAAACCCTATGCCTCAGTGCAAGTTGCCAGAAAACATCCACATTTAAATACATTCGCATTCCCAAATGCTTTCTGTGGGGAGAGAAAAAAAAATTAAAAAGACCCAAAGTATGAGAATTGGATAAAATCTGATAAACTAATCGGAGTCGAATCAGTTATTTGCTGTCCCTTAGCATTCGTCTTTTGAAGAAGAAATTTGCTATGTGTGTACCACCCCACATCGTAAACCCAGAAACACTGACAGGCCGCAGGAACAGGATGGGCCCTGTTATCAAAGTCTCTTCTCAGTTTTATTCACACTGTTTAGGATTCACCCCCTCTGGTACACTGGTCGAGTTGCGAAGTAGTGGCGAGTAAGTCAGATCCCCAAGCCTGGCTGGTTTTATTTGGTCATTCATTAACTCTGACTCACTTTAGGATGTCCTGAGGCTGTGAAGCAGGCCAAGTTGTGTAATGCACTTCACAATTAACAATGTTCCGGCCCTTGGCCTTGTGTGGTTGCCTTCCAACCAAAGAGGAAATGGCAGCTGTGAATGAAGGAAGGAGGTGGGAGTTCCAGTACCTGTAGGTGGGAGGTTGCTGCTGTTCCCTTCTTTGGTCTGAATAGCAGTAGAAAGAGGATGAATAACTCATCCAACAACTCAGCCATTTGTCCATTGTCTTGTTCAACCTTCACTTGCTCCCTGTTCCTACCCAAAGCATGTTGTTTCAAACTCCTTCGCCTGGTATATGACGCGATCAATGGTTTTGTTTCTTTCTACCTCTGAACTATGGTTCACACTCCAGCCTTAATACTCAGGAGCACAATGGGGCTCCATTTTCCCCCTGCCCTAACTCCTCCATTGTCGATTGCAAACTCTCTTGCCATTATTGCCCTGCAATCTGGAATTCTGCCTCCCTGTATAGCCTTGTGTCGCTCTGCCTTGGTTTCTACTCCCCTGCTCCCCTGCCCTGCTTCAAAGACCCTCTTGAACGACAACACCTTGTGCTGTTGCTGTCCCTGATTGGGGTCATTTCTATGGCAGCACTGTTGCCACAATCTTAACTGGGATGTTTTGCTACATTTAAGGATGCTACTATAAACTATTGGTGATAACAGCAGACCCCTTTGCAGCAAGCATTTTGCAGGGTGATGTTGGAACCGGTGCTTCAGCAAACATCAGTGTGGAGTTTGGCAGGAGGGACCTGGGTCGGGCAGTGGGCATGTCTCAGTTGGTACATGCACGTCTTGCTATGATACTAATGCAGATGGTCAAGACTGCAAGTTTAGCTGACTCCTCCGGCACGAGTACTCGATTTGGCCACACACTCTTGGAATGGAGAGAGGGTTCCTGCCCTAATCCTTGACCTGCAATCCCTGCTGGGGAGCACAGGTCAAATACCCAGAGTCCGACTGTGACAGGCCCATATAGTAAGAGGAAGAGGCCATTTAGCCCCTCAAGCCTGATTCACAATTGAGTGGGATCATACTGCCCCCAGCCTATGTGCCTTGACTCCATATGCCTTAATACATAGGCTTGCAAAAATCTATCAACCACAGATTTAACATAACTAATCCTGCTATGAGTGGAATAGAGTTGCATGCTTAGATCACGGTTCATGTGAAGGATGTTTCTGAAACACCTGCCTGAGTGGCCTGGCTATAATTTTGTCCTTGATTTAACCACCCCCACCACCAACCGCCTCATCGATTCTTTTCAAAAGCCAGAAATGTTCCAGTCCATCACCTATTAGCCTTTGATATGTCAGAGAATCCAAGCCTACTTTACATAACCTGTACTGTATCATGCTTAGTCTGGGGGCATGTATGAGGGATGCGTGGTTGGGTGAGCTACCAGAGAATCGCCCGTGCCCATGGAACTGGATCCCAGATAGTCAGCACCTTGGGAGAGAAAATTGAGGGTGCGCGACACTGGCAGGGTCTGAAAAGCAAAGGCCATTTGTGTGCTTCAGTGATTTGCATTGTAATGGGTTCTTTTTTTTTTCATTATTGAAACAGATTGTTTGGGATGCTCCAATTGAGAAGAAAATGGAGTGTGTTCAGAAGGGGAAAGATAACCAGGTATATTCAAGCGTCGGCTGTGAGATTATGAAATGGCTGTTTGTTCCAGAAGCACAGAGCGTACTGTAAACGGATTAGACCGAGGCATGCAAAGGGCAACCTGGGGTCATCCTGCAGGCACACAGCACAGGAGCATAACATTGCAGCCTGGACTATGTTGGGATAAGGTGGCGTTTTTCCTTTTGCCTTCTAATTTGTGCTGGGTGGTTGCCAATCTGAGGACACCATTGCCATTTTTCATTAGAACCAAGAAATTTTGACAGCGCACCAGTGCTATGAGTTTAAATAAACACAGTGCGCCTAAATTCTGGCTGTAAGTTTGTGCATCCTGAACAAAAGCCAGACTGCTGCACAGGGCTACATTTTGGACACGGTTTTCTAATCTCCCTCTAAACTGAAGCCCGTTGTTGCCGCGCGAAACTGGAATTAGACCATTTGGGCTTGGCTGCTCTACAGTCTTATCCCCTCTTCTCTCCCTTCTTCTCTTTCTGTGCCTCTTTTTCTCTCTCTTTTGCCCCCCCCCCCCCGCCACCCCCACCACCGCCCCCAGCCCCCAACCTCTTCCACCCCACCTTCTCCAGTAGATAGTCTGGGCTTAATGCCTTCTCTTCTTTCTGTTGGCTTCGGGCATCCCTGCCTTTCCTCTCAAAGATACTTCTTAAAACTGGCATCTTTTACCAAGCTTTTGGTCTTAGTATCTTCTGATGCAAGTTATATGTCAACTTTTTTTTTTGGGAGATAATACTCCCTTGAATCATTTTAGCATGTTAAAGACACGAGGTAAGTGCAGGTTGTTGTTGAGTGACTGGATCGTAATTCAGGAGTGATAAATACAGTTAATTCTGTACTTCTGTCTTCTCTGTTTGTAGCCCTTGAGTACAGAGGGCAATTCCAGCACCCAGCAGAGATCAGTGAGCCTGAGCTCACTTCTATACCCCATGCAATGTTTGTATAGCAGGCAATCAACAAAATGGACTTGGCACTTGACAGCTTTGTGCTTTAGGCAACCGTGCCTGAATCTTGTAAGTAGCTTTTGCTAATGATTGAGGACTAAGCTGTTTGTTTGCTCTCTCCTTGCAGACTGACTGCTTCAATTACATTCGTTTCCTGCAGAACTTCAACAGTACTCATCTATACGCCTGTGGGACTTATGCCTTTCAGCCCAGGTGCACATATATCGTAAGTATCCTTTGCATGGTGAGGCTGCTGGTTCCAGTTGTCTTCCATTATGGTTTTCTTGTTCCTTCCTTTTTTTCTCTCATGGGGTGTTAAAGGAGCCGCTGCACTGAGGTGCTGCCTTTTAGATGAGATGTTAAACGGATGCCCTTGATGTAAAACACCCTTCACCGCAATTGGAAGACGAGCAGTATTGGCATCCTGGCCAAAAATGACCCCTTAAGCAACATGACTGAAATGGATTACTGGTCATTATCACGTGGCTGGATGTAGGTGAAAATGCTTCATTGTCTGGCGTTGGGTGTCCTTAGGTCATAGAAGGAGCAATTTAAATGAAGGCCTCTTTTTTTATTTCAAAGCATGGGATTATTGGGGGGGTGACAGCTGGAGTTCTAGGTTCCAATCCATGTCCCATTCCCCTGTCATGTGGTAAAATCACACTATCCCACCAGAGTCTGTGCAGGATTCTGGAGATAGTCTGGAGATGATGCCTTTTCTCCCTTCCTGCAACCTTTGCCTGCCTTAGTGCCTTCTATGGGTGGACATAGGAGATTTCTGATGAGGGGAGCGCGATTGTCTTGGAGAAGTCGTTTCTCCATTCTAGCAGTGGGTGTGGACTTATGCAATGATGTGACACACCAGGAATTGACGGGAAATCACTTGACCCATTATGGCTGTGTTAGCTCTTTGAAAGGGCTGACTGGTTCTTCCTTGTCCCCTACTCTTTCCCCATTGCTCTGTAACCTTTTCCACTTTGAGTATATACTCAGTGCTTATTTGAAAGTTATCATTTGAACTGTTTCCATTCCCCTTTCAAGCATTGCGTTCCAGTGACACAAATTTGCAGGTATCTATATTTCACCAGTAACACAATCTGCCTGGTGCCCAAGGTCTCAAAATGGCTTCTCCTTCTCATTTTTCAGCCTTGGTTCACTGTCTGTCCCTTGGCTGGCATGGAACAAAGCAGGAAATGAGCAGACTGGGACTCGAGCCTCCATATCTACACTGGCACTGAAACTGTGCACCAATCGCCTAGCTACAGGGGAGAGCAACTCATCTTCAAATCCCCAATCCAGCACATGATCAATCCCACCCGTTGCTTTCTGTATGTCCTCTGATCAAACTGTGAATCAGCAGAGATCACAGCTCTGCTGAGGTTGGGGAGAGACACAATAGGATGCACACAGCAGAATCTCCATCCTCTGCAATGGCAGGTTAAACCAGGGTAATAGTAGACCTGTTGTTTACTGGGTGGATCTGATGGAAAGGACTTGTCTCAGAAGGGGACCATTTTGTCGTCAGACCCTGTCACCCTGAACTGGTTCTATTTTGAAAGGAGGCCCTGAAAATGAGCGTTGATTTCAGTCATACCTCAAATTTGGTCACTGTGGAGATCGAGACTAAACTGGAATGAAAGAAGTGCAGAAGTCAGTAGTATCTGAACTGGGTCAGTGACACCAACCAGAGGGTGGGGCGGGTGCAAGAGAGATAAAGCTTGCATGTGGTGGGTGATGACTGTTGTTGGCGTATTCCTTGTCTGGATGGCCAGTGATAGCTATCAGCTGATTCTCATGAGGTTTGGGAGGTGGAAGAGTGAAACCAGGCAGGAGAGATGGATAACGTCTGAATATGGGAAGGGTGACACCAGCCATTCATTTTTTAAATCATCATTTCTCTTGGCTGCTATTCAAAAGGTGCTTATTGGGTAAGGTTTTTTTTTTTAAATTCATTCATGGTGTGTGGCCATCTTTGGCTAGGTCAGCATGTATTAGCCATCCCTAATTACCCTTGAGAAAGGGAGTGGCTTGCTAGATCATCTCGGGGGGCACTTAAGAGTCAACCACATTGCTGTAGATCTGGAATCTCATGTGGGCCAGACTAGGTAGGGATGGCAGATCTCCTTCCCTAAGGGACATAAGTGAACCAGATGCATTTTTTCGACAATGGGTACCTTTAGACTTTTATTCCAGACTTTTGTTTTTGTTGAATTCAAATACCACCATCTGACGTGGTGGGATTCGAACCCAGGTCACCAGAGCATGGCGCTGGGTCTCTGGATTACTTGTCCAGTGACAATATCACGACGGCACTGCCTCTCCTTTCATCTCGGGATCTAGGGTCTGTTCAAATTAGTAGCACTTCCTCTCGGTTGATACTTGTGTACTTTATCTACGCCATGCAATTACTTCAATGAAGGGAAAAGATTGAGGTATTGTCTGACAATTGGGAATAAAATTATTTTGTTCATTTTCCAGGATGTGCGAAACTTCACTTTAAACAGTGCGGCCATGGAGGATGGGAAGGGCAAGTTCCCTTATGGCCCTGCCCAAAGTCACACTGGTCTGATTGTGGGTGAGTAACTCAGGCCCTTGGTTGCATAATCCCTCCAAAACAAGTACTTGTGTTTTTGTGAGCTGTGACATCTTGTTGCTTGGTGGCTGAATGTGGGGGGAAAAGTTGGAGGGAGGGTTGCATCTGGGGCATCCGTTTTGTTTTTGTTTCTCCCTGGTCCCTGATGTTGAAACAAAAACTAGTTTAACTAGAAAAAGTTCAAGACGGTATCAAACTTGAAGGAAAAGCATATAACTGGGCAGAGAAGGGTGGCAGGTCAGAAGATTGGACAGAATATAAAGAGCAGCAAAGAATGACAAAAAGGAGGGATAAATTAGAGTCCGAGAGAAAGCTTGCTAGAAACATAAAGACGGATATTAAGAGTTCTTGTAGATACTTAAGATAAGAGTCAAGAAAGTGAGCGTTGGTCCAATAGAAAGTGAGCCTGGGAAAACAAGTGGAAAATAAGGATATGGCAGCTGATTTGAACAGATATTTTGCACCGGCCTTCACTACAGTGGATATATGTAACATCCCAGAAATAGCTGTAAATCAGGAAATGGGAGGGAGGGAGGAACTCAGGAAAATTGCATTCACCAGGGAAGTGGTATTGAGCAAATTGTTGGAGCTGCGGGCTGACAAGTCACCAGGTAATGATGGACTTCATCCTCGGGTCTTAAAAAAAGTGGCTGGTGAGACCGTTGCTGTGTTGGTTTTAATTTTCCAAAACTCCCTAGATTTGGGGAAGGTTGCATTGGATTGGAAAATAGGAAATGTGACGACATTTATTCAAATAAGGATGGAGCGTGAAAGCCAGGAACTACAGGCCAGTTAGCAGCATCCCTCATTGGGAAAATGTTAGAAGCTATTCTTAGAGATGTTATGGCAGGGCTTTGTAAAAGGGAAAGCATGTTTAACCAATTTATTAGAGCTCTTTGAAGAAGTCACATATGCTGTGGAAAAAGGGGAACCATTGGATGTGCTGTACTTCAATTTTCAGAAGGCATTTGATAAGGTGCCACATCGAATGTTATTGCAGAGAATAAAAGCTAATAGTGCAGGGGGTAACGTATTTGTGTAGATAGAAGCTTTGCTAGCTAACAGGAAACAGAGTAGGCATAAAGGGGTCTTTTTCTGGTTGGCAGGTTGTAATGAGTGCCACAGGTATCTGTGCTATGGCCTCTCCTGTTTACAATTTATATAAATGACTTGGATGAAAGGACAGAAGGTACGGTTGCTAAATTTGCTGATGACACTAAGATAGGTAGGAATTAAGATAAAAGCAAAATTCTGCGGATGCTGGAAATCTGAAACAAAAATACCTGGAAAAACTCAGCGGGTCTGGCAGCGTCTGCGGAGAGGAACACAGTTGACATTTCGAGTCTAAATGACTCTTCAGGTAGGAACTAAGTTGTGAAGCGGACGTAAGGAAGCTACAAAAAGATATAGATCGGTTAAGTGAGTGAGCAAAGATCTGGCAAATGGAGTATAATGTGAATGTGAAATAGTCCATTTTCCCAGGAAGAATCCAAAAGAAATATATTCTCTAAATGGTGAGAGATTGCAATGCTCTCAGATTCCAGAGCGATCTGGGTGTCCTTGTGCCTGAATCACAAAAGGCTTGTTTGCAGGTACAGCAAGTAATTAGCAAAGCTAATAGAATGTTATCGTTTATTGTGAGGGGAATTGAATACAAAAGTAGGAAGGTTGTGCTTCAGTTGTACAGGGCACTGTTGAGACCACATCTGGAGTACTGTGTACACTACTGGTCTCCTTATTTAAGGAAGGATGTCAATGCGTTACAAGCAGTTCAGAGAAGGTTTACTAGACCAATACCAGGAATGGGCGGTTTGTCTTAGGAGGAAAAGCTGAACAGGCTAGGCTTGTATCCGCTGGGGTTTAGAACAGGAAGAAGCAACTTAATTGAAACCTTTAAGATCCTGAGGGGTCTTGACCATGTGGATGTGGAGACGATGTTTCCTGTTGTGGGACAATATTGAACTAGAGACCGCTGTTTAAAAATCATGTGAGACAGCGATGAGTAGAATTTTTTTCTCTGTGGGTCATGAGTCTTTGGAGCTCTCTTCCTCAAAAGGCAGTGGAAGCAGAGTCTTTGAATATTTTTAAGGCAGAAGCAAATATGTTTTTAGAAGCAAGGGGTGAAAGGTTTTCAGGGGTAGGCGAGAGGTTACAATTAGATCAGCCATGACGGTATTGAATGGCGGAGCAGACTCGAGGGGCCGAGTGGCCTACTCCTGCTCCTAATTCGTATGTTCGTATGTTTGTATGTAGTTTAGTGCACCTGAAGGCAATGCATTTGAAATGTGAGCCTGGATGTGGTACCACATCGTGGCTTCAGTGAGTTAGAAGTGACAATGGGACCGCAGTGCAATTGCGTGCCAGGTAATGGGCTCCCTCGGAAAGCTGTGTACCCGTCGGTCTGTGATTCAAGCTCAGCCGGTGCTGGTTGATGCAAACTAAGCAGAATGTTTCCGCTGTGTTGTGTGAAAATAAACAGAAGTGTTTTAGTTTCCCTCCTGGATAATGGCGACACCTTGACCAGAGTTACCAGATTCCACCCTGTGGTCTGCGTTGAGTCAGTTTGATGTGTGGGGTGGGGGCAGTGGGCAAGGGAAGCACCTTGGGCCAATCCACCGGCTCCTGCTGGCCGCTGTGGGATGAGGGCAGGGTTGGGCTTCGCTTTATTGCCTCACGCAGACTTCCAGCTTTCCATTCCTCAACCTTGTAATTGGCGAGAATTGTGCCATTCACCATGAAAACTGCCACACGGCGTGTGTCAATGCCTTTAACACAGGAAGCCAGGTTTGAGGAAATGGGATTGAAATAGCCCAGGAGAGGTATCTGAGACAAGGGTCTGTGCCAGGCTTGTTGTTGAGCTCCTTTGCCAAAAGAGGCTTGTGAGTCCCAGAAATGAGGACTGTTGATGTTCAAGGGAGGGAATAGTTTGCATAAGTTGGACGGGCGTGTTTATTTACCAGTTATCCTGTCTGCCGGCTCCATTTCCACTTGATTACTAGAGTAAACTGATCTGTACAAACATTGAGCATGCTTTCCAAACACTGCACTGCCCCCCCCCGCCACCCTCTGACCTCTCACTCCCCCTAAACCATCCAAACACACATTGCTGGCCAACTCATATACAACTGTCAGCATATCCCAGTAGACTTCTCATGTGCCTAGGGGTGTTCACTACACTTAAAGATAGCTGTCTCTCCTTCCAAAACTCCTTATCCAACAAAACCCAGTCCTGTCAGGGAGTTGTGTGCGTCTCTGAGTTTTCCATAATGCACAAGTCAATTCTGGTTCACGTGGGAGCTAGTTTTCCACAAAATTATCTTTGCATGGGAAATGCATAACAGGAAGTGGCAATATGATATGATAATTGTAAACGGAGTGGAAGTGCTCAACTGCACTGTAAACTTCACATGGTTGACCTTGCATTGACGTCAACTCTGGTTATGTTTTGAAAGATCTTTCCCCTCCTCCCCCACCCTCTGATTTCTCCTTGTCTAAGGTTTCTGACTCTCACCAGCTCTCCTTTTACTCCCCAGTACTGTCTCCCTTTAGCTGTTGGTCAGGAAGGTTACTAGGAAGGGCAGCAGATTGAAATTGGAGGAGATGGTTCTGGTTGAGAGCTGGCACAGGCTTGATGGGGAGAAGGAAAAGTGACCCCCCCATTGCAACCTTTCCACAATTTACTGCAGGTTGCCTGGACCAGAAATGTTGGCAGGCTACCTGATTGTAGATTGTGTGCAATCCCACCTTTGTGCATTAGCTGTGTTCTCACTTTGCAATGGAGTCAGCTATTCTGCTTGGCTGTCATTCCTCAGGAGAGGAAGAGTGTGGGGGTCAAAAGAAATCAGCCAGGATTCCCAGTTCTGACTGCTCTCAACTGGCTCTTGTTCGAAAGTGCATGTGACGCTTGTTAAAAGAACAAAATAAACTAAATGTCATGGGAATGTGGCACAGTGCAGGATGTTCTTGAAGAATAGAAAATGGAGTGTTTGTGAGATAGAGAGTAAGACTGATGGAGGAGGCATGCTGGGGCCAGTACTTAGTCTTGTGTTCATCTGGATAAGTGACCTGGAATTCTGGAACCAATTCTAAGCATGTTAAATTTATAGCTGGTTCTAAAGTAGGGAGCCAGCAGGAGCAGAGAGTGAAGCTAATGGCTTTTCAAAAGGTTCACATCAGTTATGCTGCTCTACAGAAGATGGAAAATAAAATTTAACGCCATGAAACCCGACGTAGTGACGTTGGCTTGGAAAATATCGACAGATGGGCAGTGAAGGGAACCGCATTGGCAGGAGGAGGCTCTGAAAGGAGTCGGGGGAGGGGGGAAAAGCAGTAGCAGATACAGTGTTTTTGATAAGGGGAGAATGTGAAGTAAATGGGATTTTGGGAAGCACGGAGAACAGGTTACGCTGAGCTACACAATGCATTTGGGAATTCTGTGCATCAATTGGCTCGCACCCACATAAAAGCACTGAAGGCAAAAGGCAGGTACTTGAAAGAAAGCAGCTTAAAGCCGGGCAGGGAGGGACCTTTCTGAATTGCGAATCTTTGATGTCATGGTGTCTAGGTAAACAAGAAGGAGAATTGGGCTTGTGTGTTGCTTTAAGTCTGGGTGAACAGCCCTCCAAACAAATCTTGGGTCCAAGTTGACAATGATCTACCAACTGAAATAGTGGGAGGTAGACGATGAGTTGTGTGCGGGGAGGTGAATTGGGGAGTTGCCTCCCTCCCCTCGCTAGCCCTCGAAGCAGTGATTCCGTGCACTGCATGGCAGTTTCTTGTCTTTGACCTTTCCTTTTCCGTGACAGCCCACCGAGGTGAACTGCTCGGCCACGTTCCCTGTTGCAGGCTGACGTGAAAAACATGTGGGTTGCTTCAGGTGCCTTTTCAGCCGGCGTGTTTTATTTGTCAACAAAAGCAGATCTCAGTTGGATTTTGCTCCTGTGCTCTCTTTCCAGATGGAGAATTTTATTCCGCAACCCTGAACAACTTTCTTGGCACAGAAGCAGTTATCCTGCGGCATCTGGGGCAACACTACTCGACGAAGACAGAACATCTAGCTTCCTGGCTGAATGGTAAGGTCTTGTAACTACTTACACCCCCTGCAGTATTAACTCGCTGATAATATAAACAGTGGGAATTCTGAGCAATGGGATTATTTGTACAGCAAGCACTGAATGTTAGCGTCAGGTCGGCTACAGCACAGGATTAGATAGAACGAAACTCCCTTGTTAGATGCTGATAAAGATCATGTGCATTGCCAGCCTTTTAGTTGAATGCAGATTACTTACGGTGACCACAGAAATTGACGAGTCAAAGTTAACTGGGAAGTCTGCAACGTCGTTGGTCCCTATCCCCAAGGCTGGTGCATTGCTGTAGGAAAGCTTGTCGCTTTCTCTCCACCCGCATGTTCTGCATTGGTCTCGTTCTTATTGTGATACCAGAATACTGATTTTTTTTTTTTTTTTTTAACTCATCTTGGCCCTCCTGCTTCATTCAGTCCTCCAAGAGCCTTTACCTGTTTTCTTCAACTGAAGCAGGAAATCCCTGTTAATATTTCAGTAAAACCAAGAACTACCGCATCTAGCCATAGGATTACCTCATTTCCCCACTCCCACTGATGAACCCCTCCCCCCCACCAACTCTTTTGGAGCTTGCCTCTCCAGCCGGAAACATAGGAACCAAGGAGAAGACAGCAAAAACATAGTGTTAGCCGAAGACCCAAGTGCATTCCCCTGTTATATTAGCATCCCTTTCCCTGCTGCAGTGCAGAAACGGAGGAAAAGCTGCAATTGTTGTGGAGCTTGGAATGGTGAGGCCAAAGCCATTCTGGGGTGATTGCTGTCCAGCCGCACTTGTCGGTAGTGAGGTTGATGTTAAGGGCAGGTTCAGAGCTCCGTTGCATTGCTCATGGCTGACATGTGAAGCTCGATTATTTAGACAAGATGGCAGTCCATGTGGTGGGCTGAAGCCCAGCAGTAATTGGTGATTTGGGGTGAATCATAAAAAAATTGTCCAGGCTGTCATTGTCTTGCTTCAGAGGGTTGCAGATGATGTGACAACTGCCAGGTCCCTCTGTAACATCCCAAAACGGAATAAGCTTCTAAATTAGTTTGCGCTGATCTCCCCTTCAATCTGCCAGGTGGTGTGGTCTCTGAGAAACAGGCCCCATGCCAACATGGGAACAAGTGGGAGACTGTGCTCAGGGAGTCAGAGCAACACAACCTCCTTTGCAATAACAGAAAAGAGGGTTGGCAGACGGCTTATAATTGTTGGCCCTGGTTTGTGAAAAGTGATGGTTGTAAGTGACAGCCAGGCACTTGTATGGTTTCTGCAGAGGCAACACATAACTGTGAGGCAGCCAATTCAGTGTCGGGAGCAAGTCAACAGCTCGATGGGCCAAATGGATAAATTAAACAAAGTTGTGGCCTTTGAGGAATTGACTCCCATAAGACATAGGAGCAGAAATTAGGCCATTCGGCCCATCGAGTCTGCTCCGCCATTCAATCATGGCTGATAAGTTTCTCAACCCCATTCTCCTGCCTTCTCCCTGTAACCTTTGATCCCCTTACCAATCAAGAACCTATCTATCTCGGTCTTGAATACACTCAATGACCTGGCCCCCACAGCCTTCTGTGGCAATGAATTCCATAGATTCACCACTCTCTGGCTAAAGAAGTTTCTCCTCATCTCTGTTCTAAAAGGTCTTCCCTTTACTCTGAGGCTGTGCCCTCGGGTCCTAGTCTCTCCTACTAATGGAAACATCTTCCCCACGTCCACTCTATCGAGGCCTTTCAGTATTCTGTAAGTTTCGATCAGATCCCCTCTCATCCTTCTGAACTCCATCGAGTATAGACCCAGAGTCCTCAAACGTTCCTCATATGTTAAGCCTTTCATTCCTGGGATCATTCTCCCAGGTAGGCTTTTCGGATCTTCAGGTTTTTCCCTTTGTTTCCACACAACTACATCACCCTGGAAAATGTTTCCTCATCTCCTGCCGGTGACACCTCTTACTCGTCAGCCCAGTCTCCCATTCAAAAACTCACCCACTCACTCACGCACACAGACCTGGGGGTTCACAGTAGAAATCTTTGAAGGTGGAAGGACAGGTTGACGTGGCTGCTTTATTTTTAAAGAGAAGGCATGTGGGATCCTTGGCTTCATAAATAGATTCTGAACACAAAAGCCTGGAAGTTAAGCTGAGTGATTATAAATGACTGGCTTGGCCCCAGCTGGAGTGCTGTGTCCAATTCTGGGCACCACACTTCGGAAAGGATGTCAAGGCCTTTGAGAAGGTGCAGGAGAGATTTACTCGAATGGTTCCAGGGATCATGTTACATGGTAAGACTGCAGAACCTGGGATTGCTATGCTTCAAGCAGAGAAGGTTACGGAGAAACTTTTATGAAAGGTGTTTGAAATTGTGAGGAGTTTTGATAGACTAAATAGAGAGAAACGGTTTGACTGGCAGAAGGGTCGGTCGCCAGAGGTGGTAAGTGAAAATGGATAGCAAAAGAGCCAAAGGAGGAGAGATTTTGTTGCAGCCAATTGTACCAATCTGTAGAGGTGGCAAAAACAGCTTCAATGGAATTTGGAGAAAGAAAAGTGTTGCAGGGGTCATGGGAAAAGAGTCAGCAAGTAGGAATAATTAGACAACTAAAAGAGCAGACATGAGTGTCAAATGGTATTTTGCGCTACGAAAAACTGTTCGATGTATGTAAGCATTGGGATTGTGTGTCAGGAGATTACTCAACTGTGTAACCATAACAGACTAGCTTCCTCCTACCCTCGTGATATGTATTCTCCCAGGTAGGCTTTTCAGATCTTCAGGTTTTTCCCTTTGTTTCCACACAACTACATCACCCTGAAAAACGTTTCCTTATCTGCTCCTGCCGGTGACACCTCTTACTCGTCAGCCCAGTCTCCCATTCAAAAACTCACCCACTCACTCACGCACAGACCTGGGGGTTCACAGCAGAAATCTTTGAAGGTGGAAGGACAGGTTGACGTGAATGCAGTCACTGGCTTGCATACAGGGGCAGGAGTCATGAGTTATCTGAATTCTCCTTCCTCATGTAGAAACACTTGGATCTCCCAACTGTTGCCTCAGCCAGCTGGAGACAGGGTACGGCTCGAACTGGGGATCTTCCTGATCTGTACAGCTCAGTTCCGACCATGAGCAGCAACATTTACTCACTGAGGAAAGTTAAAATATCTTGAACGTTGAAGACAGAATTGATCTTTTTTGGAGCATCACAGCCAAGCTGGGCCTGGTCCTCGCTAATCTCAGTGGGTGTGCACCAATCAGCAAAGTTCAACAGATGCTCATCGGGACTGGGAGACCTCTCTGCCTGGGGTGCTGAAACCTGATGGCAATAGTCGAACTGCTGCCTGGCCTGAACTAGGATCTGGCCATTATCTATTCAGTCTATTTGGCCGCTTTGTTGCTCCTGTGAAACTCAGTTGCTCTATCAAGCATGTGGATTTTCTTGGGCAAAACCTCTGTTTAATTGGGTGCAACTTCGAGTGATACCTCAGTCCAAATTCAATGATTTGGAGAAGTATACCCACGTGTCTGAAGAGCAACTTTGAATCCCATTCTTCCTGAACAGTTGTAGGACTGTGACAAATAACAGTGCATTGGTATCACAAAGTTAGGGCTTATAAGCACACAAAGGAAACGTAAGCTAATGGCAAACTTCATTGTTCCTCCGAACACTGACTGTTACCATTTATTCCAGAACCAAACTTTGTTGGCTCCGCGTACATCCAAGAAAGTGCCAACAGCGAGACTGGGGATGATGATAAGATCTACTTTTTCTTCAGCGAGAGAGCTGTAGAGTACGACTGCTACAGAGAGCAGGTGGTGGCGAGGGTTGCTCGTGTGTGTAAGGTAAGATGAGCTTTGACATCTGTCGGCTTGCCAACATGTCAGTCCAATCAAGAGGACACACACTGAGGTGGCTTTTTTGATGGCCCTGTTGCATGGAATTAATTGTGCAATTTGAGATGGAACAACCCTGAGGACTCATTCTGAGTTTGTGCTGTGATTGGGACTGAAGAGGGGGCACCCTGTCTGTTTTTTAATCACACTCCCTAGTTGAGGGCTGTTGAAATTAGTTCTATTTCCCTTTCTTTCCCTCTCTTCCCCCATCTTTTCCACCCACCCCTCAGGCTAGGGAAGGGATGGGAAAATGATGAACATGGTAGATGTAGCTATGCAAGTATTTAACGTGAGCTTGAATATTTGCCACCATATTTGTTTTTTATTTGCTAGTCTGAGCAGTTTTCTGACCTTTACATTGATGTTAGGGCACCTTACACCTATGTTTGACTTCTGGATCTCTGTGTGTCTTATATGCTTGTTCCTTCGTCAAAATGGGTTTCCTTTTGCTGTCAGTTTTCTGTGGTACATAAGGTTACTTTGGTAGCCTCTTCCCATTGTCTTCTAGTTTTGCTCTGACTCTCCTTGTCTGACAATGTTTAGCCTGTTTATCTCCTCGCTTTACTCCTGGCTGCAGTTTCATGTTACCCATTCTACTCCCCTCTCCATCTCTCAAAAGTCTTGCTTTAAACTCCATTGTAAGCTCTCAGCATTCTTCGCTGGTCCTAAAAGGCCCTGGGTCAGCCTTTGAACACGAATGGAGTTCTCCCTGGTGTCCTGCCAACACTTATCCCTCAACCAAAATAGCTAAATGCACTTCAGAAGAAGAGTCATAGAGGACTTGAAATGTTGACTCTTGTTTCTTTCTCCACAGATGCTGCCAAACCTGTTGAGTTTTTCCAGGACTTTTTGTTTGTATTTCAGATCTCCAGTACCTGCAGTACTTTCTTCCATTTAACTAAAAGCAGATGATCTGGTCATTGAATACAAAAGTAGGGAGGTTATGATTCAGTAGTACAGCACACTGCTGAGACCACAGCTGGAATATGGGCACAGGATTCCAGGTTTTGATCTCCGTATTTAAGGAAGAATATGACTGCATTAGAAGCAGTTCTGAGAAAGTTTACTAAACTAAGACCAGGAACTTGTGGCTGTCTTATGAGGAAAGATTGCGTTGGCTAGCCTTGTAACCACTGGAGTTTAGAAGAGTACGAGGCGACTTGATTGAAACATAATAGATCCTGATGGGTCTTGACAGGACCAGTGTCAAGTGGGATCTTGACAGGGTCAATGTTGAGATGATGTTTCCTCTTGTGGGAGAATCTGGAACTGGGAGTCACTGTGTAAAAGTAAGGAGTTGCCCATTGAAGACAGATGAGAAGAAATGTCCCTGAGGGCAGTGAGTCTGGAACTCCTCATAAGCCAGAGGAAGCAGAGCCTTTGAATGTTTTCAAGGCTGAAGTACATAGATTCTTGGTAAATAAGGGGGTGAAGGGTTACCGGGGTAGGCGGGAGGTTACAGTCAGATCAGCCATCATCTTATTTAATGGTGGAGCAGGCTCGAAGGGCTGAGCGGCCTACTCCTGTTCCTTGTTCGTATGTATCACAATGCTGTTTGTGTGATCATGCTGAGTACAGGTGGCTCCTGTGTTTCCTACGTTACAACAGTTGCTACACTGCAAAGATAGTGAATAAAGTAAAACAAGCTGGAACATAATGATGTGTAAAAGTCCTTTCCATTCTTCCCTTCCCCTCCACACTGCCCCTTTAATCATCACTTCAGTGAACTGGCAATGCAGTAAGAGATTTTGCTACCTTTGCATCTGTGAAGGTTTTTACCTAGTTACAGTTGTCTCTGACAGACATGAAGCTGTTGGTTGGAGATAATATTTTCATTGAATCCTTATCCCTGAACTCCCAGCGTCAAAGATAACAGCATCTTAGTGCTAACTTCTCTGAGCCTCGACCCCTTCACTTTGCTTCTTTGTGCTGTGAGGCTCAATGCTGCCCTGGTATTCCACACCACATCAAGGTTTAAGCAAAATACTGCGGATGCTGGAAATCTGAAACAGCAAGGTTTGTTAGGATCACAGAATCCAGGATTGTTGCAATGCAGAAGGAGGCCATTTGGCCCATCATGTCTGCAGCAGCTCTCCAAATGAGCCTTTACTAATTCCTTTAGTACCATTCTTCCCACTGTGGCTTCATTCAGATTAGAAGACACGCTCTCATTCCCTCCCCAACTTTCCATCCCTCTGGAGTAATTTATCTCTTGGTGAATTCGGTGCCCAATCTGTATAATTGTTCAACCACAGCTCTGTGTTCTCTGCAGTTGCACAGATTTGCACTCTTCCTGCTTTGTTCCTCAGGCTCCTGATGTGCAGAACATTGAGGAATCCTTTCTTGAGCATGATCTGTTGCTTTCCTTTGTGCTGATTGTAGTGTGGCTCTACCCTTATATTCCGCCTGCTAGCTTCTCATCTCCATGCCTGTCATCTCCCATCCCCCTTCCTCTGCTCTGTAACATCTGGTCTCTGCTACAACCTTGTGTTTCTTCCTCCCCCATCATCTCATTCCGGGTCTAACCTTTTCCAATAAAATCTCCTCCTCCTTCATGCAATGACCATCCAAAATCCCATCATTAGCAGGGATTCTCTCTCTCTCTCTCTCTCTGTCCGTCTGGGGGAGGGAGATGGAAGTTATTATGGTTTACAACACTGCCTTGTGACCCCACAGTCCTCATTTCCAATTCAATTAGCATCACACAAAGGTCTCCGCACAGCTGGTGAGGGCACTGACTGAGACGTTTTTGGACTGCCTCTATCCAATTCCCAGTTGACTTGTTTTCCGCACTAATTGACAGCGAGATTGGGAGAGGTCACAGGTTTAAAATAAATCTGACATGCAGAGACCAGCTTTGTTCAGTCAGTAACATTCTCATCACTGGTTCGAAAAATTTGAATCCGCAGCCAGGTCTAATCTAATTACCAGCAATCTCTGCTGACACTTCATCGCAGCACTGAGGGAGTGCCACATTGCTGGGGGTGCTGCCTTTTGCCCAAATGATTAAACCGAGGTCCTATCTCACCCCCTCCTCCGGTTCTAGTGTCTTCAGTGTCCCTGACTGTAATTGCTGCCCTGTTGGCAGTTGTGCTTTCAACTCTGCAGGCCCTAAGCGCTGAAACTCCCTTCCCAAAGTCCTCTACCGCTTTCTCTTTTTTTAGGTGATCCTTCAGCCCTGCCTCTTCTTGACCAAGCTTTTGGTCATAGACCCTGGTATCTTTGTATGTGGCTCAACTAATTGAATGTTGTTTGATAAAAGTTCCTACACAGTTCCTTGGGGAATTGTGCTATGTTCAAGATGCAATGCAAATACATGTGGTTGCCACGTGACTAAGGATGACATGTCACCGTTAATAGAACGGTAGGGGTGGAGATCTGTTGGTGACTTGGCCAACTTCCTTTCTCGGCCACGATCCCAAAGGTTTCATTGAGCAAATAATTCATGGGTAGTTTTTGATTCGTTGTTGTGGGAGGCAGGTGGCTAGGGTGAGGTGAGGGGGTGGGAAATTATTGTCTACAAATGGGCTGCTATGTTTGAAGTCATATCAGCATTGACTGTGCTGGATAAATGTTAGTTTGCTCTTTCCAATGGCAGGGCGACATGGGTGGGGCTCGAACCCTTCAGAAAAAATGGACAACCTTCTTGAAGGCCCGCTTGCTGTGCTCGGTCCCTGAGCAACAGCTTCACTTCAACAATTTCCAGTCTGTTTACACGCTGATCGACAGCAACTGGCAGAGCACTGTGTTCTTTGGTATCTTCCGGGCGCAGTGGTAAGTCGAGCAGTTCTGATTTCTTTCTTAGCCCTCCGGTCATCAAAGACAGCAGCCTCCCCCCACCACCTCTCTGTCCTGATGCTGACTCTTGAGATAATACCTCTGCCAAATCTGTGGTATGCATGTGTAAGCCTAGACCTTTGAGTGGTGGAAAACTACTCAGCTGCCAGGTCATCGCTACTTAGCCTTAGACCTTTCGTAATGCATCTTCCTGGGATGAGTGTCTGGATGGCGATCAGGTCCATGATCCCCACCCCACCCAGGGAGGTGAACCCCTGCTCTCGCAGCAAGCTACTGAGCATGACCTTCACAGTCTGTGCGGTTCCACACAAGGCAGCCCAACAGATATTGCTGGCCGCGTTTGCTTGCCGGTCTTGGCCACCAAGTCCTGTCCATCCCGATAGACCAAAGGCCATAAGTTTGTTTTTTGGACATTGCTTGCCGTAAACAGACAGGCAGCTTTTCTCATCTTTTTATCACAGCAGGAATCCAGGCATGTTCAGTGCTGAAGCGCCTGATGGTGCTGTGGGGTTGGGGGAGGGTAAGGACTCCATTGATTTCCATGTGTTGAAAGGGAGAGTGAGTGCACAGCTGGAAGCTTGCTGGCCAGAACCTGATGCACTTTCTCGGAATGCAGTGCGGCCAGTCAGCAGTTTAGCTATCGACCCAGCACTTTATCTTTATCAAAGCACTTTCTCCTGATGGGAAAATGAAACCAGCCTTTCAAGGAATGCTGCAGCAAGACCTTGAAACTTTGGAACACCAATGGCAGGAGGCAAATCTTCCTTGCAGTAGAAATTCCAACCGTTGCACTGTCTGAGGCTGAAGGTTTGCCTCCTGTTTTTATTGTTCCGAGAGTGACATTGTTGCTAGTTCTCACCCTCTGCCTGTCTATGCGTTGGTGCTATCATGAAAGTCTCGACCCCCCCTTAACATCACAGACATGATGTGCAATGGGTAAGAACTGCAGTTGTATGCTTTCCCTCCTCTTCCCAGCTGCCCACCCCTCACTGGAACTCATTGGGGAAACTCACCCCCGAAGGATGATGAGGCAAGGTGAACAGCTTGACCAGCCATGTACAATGGATGTCGTTCCACTGAGTTAGACCCGAGAGGATCAGCACTGGGGGGTTTTCTTGCCCATGATCGCTCTCCAGCAATTCCCAGTGGGCAGAGTCTATGTGAGATTATCGGGCAGGAAGCTCTGCTCAGCTGCGATGCCCCCTGTAGTCAAACAGCCTACCAGCATTCACTGCAGCCTGGCACATTGAAGGAAGACTGCAGAGCAGCCAAAAGGACTTGCCATTGCCTGCGGAACCACACCTCAGTGAAGCGTTGGGGGTGGTGGTGGGGGAAGGAATGGGGTGAATGTGAGTGATGAAGCGAGACTGTGGGGAGGGGAAGACACCTTTCACCTTCTGCTTTATTGGCGAGGAAGCTGGCATAATCTGGCTGGGCTCTGTTGCCTTCGCAGCCGGTATGTGAAGGCACAAATGGCGGGGGATGGAGGCTGCAAACTGAAGAGTCGCAGGCTGCACCAATGAGATTTTATTTTAATTGTTCCCTGGAGGGAGTTCTACGTGCTTGATGAGATGTAGTTTGTTCCCTCATCGCGAAGATGAGACACGGCAAAGTATAACTGTTGGACTTGAAGATTGTGTTGATGGGGGTCGTGAGTGATAAGATCAGCTTGGGGGGTGGGTGGGGGGGGTGGCGGAGGTGGGGGGGTGGGGGGAGGTGCAGGTAGTGTGTTTTTTTTCTGATTGCCACTTGGCAGAAGGTGACAAACATGAGCTCAGCAGGCAGCAGCAGCCTGATTTAACATTCTACTGATTTGTGTTTTGTTCCCGTTTTTAACCCAACGATTCTGGCTTTGAAAGGATAATTCACTGACTTTTTTTGAGTTTTCACATTTTATTTTGCAACTACTGTACATGAAGGCACAGTACCACAACAGAACAATGTACAAGATCTTCTCATGACCAGCATCTGAAGTGTATCTGAATTGTCAGTCTTAGAAAAAGATGTACGAATGGAATTGTCAGAGTCCATTTGTCGTGTCAGGTTCAACAAAGCCTGATCAGTACCGCATCTTCAGCAGTTATTCACCTGGGCCTCTGTCTCATCCACGGGAAAGCTCCTGCATTTGTTGTTATCATCAACCCATGAACATTTTTCACTCCCAAATGATGCTGGGGCAGAATTTCCTCTGTGATTCAGAAATCCAGGTAACGGACTGCAGAATCTATCCCTTTTGTTTAAAAAGAGAATCTACCTAGTTCCAAATATGGGGGGGGGGGGGGGGGGGGGGGGGGGGGGGGGGGGGGGGCATTTGAACTAAACCTGAACAGGGACAGAGGAAAAAGGGAATGGTGAGGTGAGCAGGGCAGAAGGTCAGTCAAGGATGAAAAATGAGTTAAATCAACATATCCTACAGCTCCAGGTGTGTTTTAAACAGAAATAAATTGAAATACAACAAAATGAACTCGGGACCTGGTCAAGGATTCAGATTTTTGGAGAAAGAAAGGTGTCTTTAGCTGTGGACAAGTAAGCAGATAAAGGCCTGAGAGTCTGGCCTGTGATTGAGACCAGGCTTCTTTTCAGTGCAGCTTGCTATCAGCGTTATGCAAGTTTATAAATCAGTGGAATTTTTTTTTTCCCACTGCAGTTTGCTCTTGACATTACAGATGTTTTTTTGTCTGTTGCAACTGGCTGAAGAATCGGCCATCTCATGTCACGGGGAGAGCTTCAGCGCTGAGTGCCAGAATAGTTGCAGTTGGCCATTGTTCCAGGGCAGGCACTGCATGAGTTTGCTGGAGAGGAAATCTCCCTCCACACTTGGTTAATTGTGCAGTAATTGAGTAACGCGCTCAGGCTGAAACTGTGCTTGTTAGATGAGGAGCATGTTGGTAACTTATCGCCATAAATCCGCCCTAGAATGTTTAAGGTTTGAGACCCCGGTTCGATCTCTCTCAGCCTGGCTATCTGGAGTAAAATGCACTGTCCCACAGTACAGCATGGGTTAGACACGGTTTTAACAGATGGATTTCTCGCTGGTATCTGTTTTTCCTGTGCCTCTCTTCCATGATGTCAGGAAGCTGAGCTGCAGCGTATCACTTCAGGCTTGGCAAAGGAGTGATGAAACAGCTTGAAGCATTCCTGATAAATGGAGCAACCATCTGTAAGTGCCGGGTGCCAAACGCAGAGTGAAGAGCAGTGACGGTACAAGCCAGTTCATGTGTCAGTCGGTTTGTGCGCACCGTGATTGCTGGCGGGAGCTTGACAACCGCAAGGTCGGTTGGGGGAGTTGGGGTTACCTGCCTGACCGGTGTCTCTACCTTCTGTCTGCTCACAGGGCCGATGTGGACGTGTCTGCTGTCTGCCAGTACAGGATCAAAGACATCCAACAGGCCTTCGACGGACCCTACAAAGAGTACCGGGACCAAGCACAGAAATGGGGTCGATATTCGGGCAAAGTGCCAAGTCCCAGGCCTGGAGCAGTAAGTTCCTCTGAGGACAGGCTTTTATTCTATTCCCTTTCAGCGCCAAAGATTCCTGTTTTAGATATCTTCCAGCTTTGAAGGTTGAAAAGATATTAAAAATGAGTTTATTATTATAACTTCTCACTCTAAATTTTCATCTCCCCCGGCGAAGGTACAAGCACTAGTTAGATTACATTGGATAAACAGCACAGAAACAGTCTGTTTGATGCAGCCAATCCATGCTCCTCCCGTGTTTGCTCATCTAAATCTATCATCCTAAGCCTCTATTCCCTTCTCTTTCATACGCTTGTCTAGCTTTCCCTTAAATGCATTTATACTAGAAGTTCCATGTTATCGCCACTCTTCTGGGTAAAGAAGTTTCTTCACTGTCCCCTACAGGATTTCTTGATGACCATCTTGTATTGATGGCATGTGGTTAAGTTCGTCACTATCGGAGGAGACATTCGCACTGTATCCACTCTATCCAAATATTCCCTAATTTGTACACCTTTTCTACACCCTGTCCAGTGCCTCTATATCCTTTTTTTATTATATGGTGACCAGAACTGCTCACAGCTCTCTGGTCTCACCAAGGTTCGATACAGCGTGGGCGTAACTTCCCTGCAGCCTGGCTGAGAGCAAGCTCGAGTTAAGCTGTGAGGGACCTGGGGGGTCAGAAAACTTGCCCACACTGCCTGTCTAACCTTGTACATGAACCGTGCTGACGTGGCTTGAGGTACCAGAGGTTGGGCAACACCTGTGAAGCTGTAACTCAGGAAGAATCTGCACTTTCAGGACAAGGCAGCATTGGGGTGTATTGTAGGGGGAGCGGCAATGTATGCTGAAATCCACTGTGGGTTTCTACTCATCCTGAAGCTGCAGCAACAGGAAAAGACCATTTTGCTACAAGCCTGTTTATGGGAAATTGTGGCCGATGCGTGTGCAAACTCCGTCAATCTGCCTTGGCTCTATATTCTTTTATACACTTGGTTAGCAAAAAAGTAACTCTTAATGACTTGCATCTAATTGAGCTACTGTCTGCTGCTTTTTGAGAGAGAGAGAGAGTTTCACACAACTCTTCCTCTGAAGGAGTGTTTGCTATCTGAATGACCTGGTTCTGATCGTTCAGGTTCTGACCCCTCACCCTCTACGTGCCCACCAGCAGGAAGTGTTTATCTCTCCCTTATCAATTCCTTTCCAAATCCTAAAAACCCCGGAAAAAAAAAATCAATTCACCCCATAACCTTAGAATCATAGAAATTTACAAGGAAGCCTTTTGACTCATGGTGTTCATTCAAGTAGCCATCCAGCCTAATTGGACTTCCCAGCTCTTGATCCATAGCCTTGATTTTGATGGGGATTCAAGTGCATATCCAAGCACTTTTTAACTGTTAGGAGGGATCTGCCTCTACCACCCTTTTCAGACAGAGAGTTTTGGATCTCCACCACCCCTGGGTGAAAGAGCCGAGATATTCCGTGGAATAGAATGCATGTTTGATGTTCCGAAGTAAGTTCATGATACGCAAGGACAGACACTGTTCAGACGCTGACAGCAGCAGCCTTGATATCGCTGTAGAGTCAATCTCCTGTAATTTTAGCGGTAGACCCCCAAATAAATGGTGTCAGTATCTGTGCACGCCTCGAATTTGGGGATTGTGCTGAAGTTATGGCTGCTAATTTGGAGAATCGTCAAGGAACTTGCAACCTACTGTGATTGGAAGCACGCAGCGCATGCTGGAGCTCCCAAATTGCCGGAGTTCACTCTGCAGAATGCTCAAACTGTAAGAATCTTGTATCTGCATTGGGCATATTTTAGTCTCCGGCTGTTTTGGGAATATTTGGAAGTACTCGGCTGCCCTTTTGTGAAACTGGGTGACCAACTGAAACCAGTTTCACAGTGGCACTCGCTCTCCAGCGGGAGTCAGGAGCCCTAATGATTCCTTCCCTCACCACCACCAGCCCTGACCCACCACCACCACCACCACCACCACACAGCAAGAGGCGCTAGATTCGCACGTACATAAGAACATAAGAATTAGGAGCAGGAGTAGGCAATTCAGCCCCTCGAGCCTGCCCCGCCATTCATTACGATCATGGATCTTCTCATTTCGGCCTCAACCCCAATTTCCCGCCCTCTCCCCATAACCTTTCAACCCGTTACTAATTAAAAATCTGTCTATCTCCTCAAATTTATCCAGCATCCCGGCATCCACTGCACTCTGAGGTAGTGAATTCCACAGATTCATGAACCTTTGAGAAAAGTAATTCCTCCTCATCTCTGATTTAAATCTACGCGCCCCCCCTCCCTTAGCCTAAAACTATGGCCTCTTTTTCTAGAATGTACAGCCCCAACCATCCTCTTGCTGGAGATTGATCAGCTGAATGTTTTGCAGTGCATCTGGGATCTTCCTGTGCTGCGGAGCTCTTACCTGCGGCCATCACCAGTAATATTGTTCAAAGTTGATGTATGTGAACGTTCCAGTATTGGTTTTTCCATGACCTCATGGTGATCTTTTCCCTCATTCCCAGTGCATCATGAACAGCCACAGGCTGAACGGTTACAACACTTCACTGGAGCTGCCCGACAACACCCTCAGCTTTGCCAAGAAGCACCCACTGATGGACGACCTAGTGCAGCCAGTAGACAACCAGCCTCTACTCATCCAGAAAAACATCAACTACACGCAGATTGTGGTGGACCGGGTCCTGGCTGTGAACGGGAATCAGTACGATGTCCTATTTATTGGGACAGGTCAGTCCTGGTTAAGATCTATATTAAGCTAGAAGTGGAAGCAGAGGCTGTGTGTCTGTCAGGTATTGGGCTGAAATGCAGTTTGGATCGATGTTTTCATGCAAATTGAGTCAGGCCATTGTAATGCAATTCCTAACGCACAGTGTGTCCCCAGTGGCTGGCACACTGGTGCAAAAGGCCGAGATCCAGTTACATGTGTTTTGTTTTGGGCAGAACTTAGGGATTGCTTGATGCTGCCATTTGGCACCTTCTGTCTGTTGCCACTGTCCCTCATCTGGGTAAGTGCAGAGCTCTGAAAAATAATTGTTTTAAAAGATTTGGGAAAAAAACCTGAGTCAGAAGATTGTGCCTTTTTGAAATCTCACTTTGCGTTGTTTTTGACACTAGCTCGCAAGGACCAGGTGATTGTGCTGTGGAGAAAAGGAGACGACCACGTGCCTAATGCTTCAATTTTTTTTAACAGCCTCTTCTTTCATGGGATGTGGCCATGGCTGGTGAGACCAGCATTTGTTGCCCATTGTTAATTGCCCTTGAGCTGAGCTCTTGCTAGGTTATTTTCAGGGGACAGTTAAGAGTTAACCATACTGCTCTTGGCCTAGAGCCTTATGTAGGCCGGACTGAGCAAGAATGGCAGATTTCCTTCCAGAAAATCCTGGGCTTTAGACTAAACGTTTGGGGCAATTTTGAGATCCAGATGGTTTTTGGAAAGTCACCCAAGAGCGCTTATGTTTTTTTTGAACGAGGAAACCCAGGCCGAGGCCCTTGATTACAGGATGCTGTTACGGTTCAAAGAAGCAGGAGAAATTATGAGGTGAATTACGAGGTAAATCGGAAGGAAGGAGAACATGAGGAAAGTGAGGAATTCCACAGCATGCAAGGTCCAGAAAAGACTGAGCTCGAGTGAGCAATGGATGATTTGTCTTCATATTAATGCAATGGAAGAGGAAAAGTGTGCTGGGAACTGGACTTTTATTTTTATTCATTCAGGCCAGCATTTATTGTCCACCCATGGACCACCAAGTAGCTTGTTAGGCCATTGAAGAGGGCATTTAAAAACCAGCCATATTACTGTGGTCTGGAGTTCCTTATTGGGCAGGCACGTTACATGTGTAGACAGCAGATTCCTTTCCCAAAAGGACGTTCATGAACCAGATGAATATTATTCGACAGTCTGGTACTTTCATGGTTACCATCACAGATAATCACTTTTTATTCCGGATTTATTTAATCAACTAAACTTAAATTCCCCGGTGGTCATGCCTGTGTTTCAACTCCATTGTCTGGATCACGAGTCTCTGGATTACTCGTCCAGTAACATAACTACTGTGCTCCTGTACCCCATACTGGAGGAAGCAGAGAAATGATCCACCAAACTGTTAAATTTAATTATGGCTTGGCTGTTCTGAGAATAAAATGATCTACTTCTATGATTGGCAGAAAAGCATTGCTTAGAGAAACAGCCTGAGACTGAGTGCAGCAAATGGATGTGGGAGAGACTCAAGAAGCTGCAGTGAATCCACGGTCTGTCTCTCTCTGTCCAACATCGAAAGGAAAACCAGTATTGAAAAGGAAAAGCTGTTGAGGAGGAGTGACTAACATGTCCTGAGACCCTGCTACTTAACATTCCCTCTGTGGGGAATCTGCCCTCTTGAAACTGCAGCCAGATTGAACTCGAAGGTGATACTGACAACAAACAGACTGAAACTGCAGGGAGCATGACGTGAAAATGTCTGATGCTTGCAGATGGTTTGTTTTGGAAGTTTTTCATCGACATGTTCAGTCCAAAAACATGTGCACACCCATAATTTGGGAAAGACACTCAAGGCATGATGCAGCAACAGCCCCCAATTGCCCACCTTAAATGGAGTAAAATACCCCCAGGCACCTAACCGGAGCAATTTGACACCGAACCACTTGAGAAATGAGGACAGGAAGTTTTGGTTGAAACAGTGTCTTAAGTAAGGAGAAAGGCAAAGAGGTTTAGGGACGGAACTCCAGCATATAGGGTTGTGGTAGCTGAAGGCTAGATCACCAACTGGGGGTGTGTGCGGGTTTGGGGGGTGGTGGTGGGGTGGGCGCAGTGCAGGAGAGGTCAAATTGTGGTAATAGTCACACAATGGCAATATTTAATTATCTCCTTGTCTAAATCATTTTGTCCCAGCTATGAATAAGAGTAAAGCTTCTCTCTTCCCTTGCAATGCCCTTCTTCCTACAATCAAGCATGATATTGCTTATAAGGTGGGGAGGGGGGAAAGACTAAGTTGACCCGCTGTTGACAGGAGGGAACGTTACTGTGTCTTGGAACTCTGTGTGAGGGTCAGGAAAGGTGTAGTTGGCCACTCTTCTGCTGGGAGAGGCCCACTACCCAGAGCACTTGCACAGTCTCCATTAGCATTGTGTTATGTTTAACGTCGGACTGTGGACCTGTGCTAGACCCGAAAGGTGTCTGCTTTCGTTCCTTGTCTACATTGCACATAATGGATCTCTGGCAGCTGGCTTCCTGTGATTGGCCAAATAGCCATGACTTAAAGTAGGGATAACTTGGCCCCGTCTGGCATCTTATTGGTATGTATCGATGTGTCTTGAAATTACAGGGACAGATTCGGTGAGGTCCTCTGATAGATTCACTCGCTGACTGATCTGGCAACACCTTGTTTTTACTGTGGTCATGTGGCTTATTTTCAAATCCCTCCATGGCCTCTATCCCCACCCTGTAACCTCCTCTCGCCCCATAACCTCCCCAGATATCTGCCCTCCGCTAATTCTGGCCTGTTGTGCATCCCCTGGTTTCCATCGCTGCAACATTAATGCTTGTGCTTTCAGCTGCCAAGGCTGTAATGCCCTCCCTCGACCTCTCTCCAATCCTTCATGATGCTGCTTAAAATGTCACCCTTTTACTGATCTCTTGGTCACCTCCCCGAATGGAGCGTGAGGTGGCTCCAGTGTCAGATTATATTTGACAACACCCTCGGGGTGATACACACCATGTCAGAGATGGTATAAAATTGAAAAGTTGTTCTTGCTTGGCCCTTGTCTACATTTAGGCTTGAAGAATGTGTCCTCAGGAGAGAGAGGACCGTTTCTTGTAAGATCAGCTCACTTCAGGCAGACTAAAGCTGGCACCTTCTGGCCCCCTTGGCTGAATTCACTAAGCTAAGAGAGCAGCACTCAGCGTTGACCTTCATGCAGTTGTGTTTATGTGGTGATTTTCTGCTTTGGAGGGGTAATGTTTCGTTTGCTGAAGTTTATTTTAAACAGCTCCTTGAGGCACCTGTTTTTTTCCCTTCTTCCCCCCCCCCCCACCCCTCTCAATCAATAGGAGCAGGCTGGCTGCACAAGGCTGTGATGATTGGCTCCCAGATGCATATTATTGAAGAGCTCCAGCTGTTTGAGGAAATGCAGCCGGTGGAAAGCTTGGCCATCTCCAAGAAGAAGGTAAGTTGATCCCATTTGGCTGCCCACCAGGATTCGGTCACAGCAGGCTTTTTCAGACTCGACGCAGCCACCCTGTGCTGTCTGGGTTCTCCCCTCCTGGGTGGTAGGGCTTCCGTTGTCAGATAACCTGTCGGCGCTGAGTGTCCAGGTCACAGAAACACTCTGGCAACTGCAGCCCAGTGCGGGAT
Organism: Carcharodon carcharias; assembly: GCF_017639515.1. NCBI lineage: Eukaryota > Metazoa > Chordata > Chondrichthyes > Lamniformes > Lamnidae > Carcharodon > Carcharodon carcharias. Next base: position 20,438,781 of record NC_054483.1, on the reverse strand, counting down.
AATGGCTGCAGGAGTGCCACATGATAAACTGGGGCCACGTTGTCTTCAGAGGGAGTAGTGGGACAAGGCAAACTGTCATTATTGCACAGAAAGATAGGTTTTTATTTCTTGGCCTGTCTCCGCCAACCCCCTTGCCCCATTCCTACAAAAAAAAATAACTTTCTCAGCTGGAAGGTTTGGGCAGAAAAAAACTGCCTCAGATGGTGTGCAATTCCATCAAAATTTTGAGCATCAGTCACAAACCACAGAATTTTGCTGCCTCTGGCCCACTATCACACTGTGCTCAATGACTTGGATTGGTTTCTGGTCTGAAAAATGACTCCATGTTCAAATTTTCATTGTTGTTTTTAAATCCCTTTGCAGCCTTGTCTCTCCCTAATTCTGTGCTTCACACAGTCCAATAACCCCTTTCGCTATCTAATTCTGGCCTCTTGTGCATCTGCGGTGCAGGTTAACTGCAGCTGTGTCTTGCGCTGCTTGGGCTTTAACCCTTTCTCCCTCTGAGCCACTGCAGAAAACCTTCCTGCTTCACCAAGTGGCCTTAAGTCTCACACCTGTGGCTCGCTGTCAGAGCTTGTTTGATAATGTTGCTGCAAAGCGCCTTGCAGTGTTCTACTGTATTGAATCTGTTCCATAAACCCAGGCGGTTGTTGTGAAGATTTGCAGAGTGAGCAAGAGTCTCTCATAATTGTATCATTAATCCTGGTGTTCCCTCTCATTCCTTCAGAAGCTCCTGTTTGCTGGGTCTCGGAGTCAGGTTGTCCAGATACCCTTTGCGGACTGTGAGAAGTACAGAAGCTGTGCGGATTGCATCCTGGCAAGAGACCCGTACTGTGTCTGGACAAAGCAGGAATGCACGAGGATTGATGCCTTACCAAAGTAAGGAGTGTGGCTTGTGAATTTGTGGTGGACTTATTTTGAATTCAAGGAAATACATAGCCAGGACTTGGGGCCTTGACCCACTGCTGGGAATGTGAAATAAAAGGCAGGTCAGGAAGCATCAGATGGAGAGATGAGCGAAGTTAATATGTGCAATTGTAAACTAAGTCTTCCCTTAATCACCTCAGCTTTAAGGAGAACAAACTCAGCTTCTTTGACCTCTGTAAATAAATGAACTCCCTCATCATTGTTATCATCTTGGTGAGCCTCCAGGGCTTTGGCATCAGTCAAGAGGGAAACCAAATGTTAGTGTAATATGGGCACAATGGTTGGTCTAAAGCATGTGAGGCGAATGTAAATGTCAGAGGAATTAAGCATGGGAGAGTTATTTCCTGGGCTGACACTGGGAAATCCTTCGGAGTTGGGTCACCCAAGGGCATAGTTCGCACCTGTATGCTATGGTGTGTGTTGTTGTATTGTAAGCCACCCACAGCAGGAAGATATGTACTGTGTTAATACCTTCTACGTTAAGCCACCGCTATTTGTCTCTTTGTCCTTGGTTTAAGAAAGGGAATGGAGGTCAGATAGGATTTCCATAGCCACCTCATTATTGATTAAAGAATAACGCATGCATTGGGTGAAGACTAGGTTAAGCTAATTTGTGATCTCTTCCCTTGTCAAATAAGCCATTGATACACATGAAAATTGGCCACTTGGATGAGATAGCAGACAGCAATTGGCAACCTGGAAACTGTAGTTGAATGAGAGCCAGTGAGTTGGAAGCAATTCAGAGAAGGTTCACGCGGCTGATTTCTGGGCTGAAGGGGCAGGTTGTGTCTCTTCTCATTGGAGTTTAGAAGAATAAAATGTGATTTTATTAAAACATAGAAATATCTGAAGGGTCTTGACAGGCTGAGAGAATGTTCCCCCTCATGGGGGAGCTAGAACTAGGAGGCAGAGTTTAAAGATACGGGACCTCCCATTTAAGGCAGAGATGAGGAGGAATTTCTTCTCTGAGGGTCCACTCACTGGTCTTTGGAATTCTCCACCCCGGTGAACTGGGGAAGCTGAGTCATTGAATATAATCAAGTCTGTGTTGGGGCAGATTTTGGGAGAGACAAGGGAGTTAAGGGTTCTGCGGGGCAGGTAGGAAAGTCAGAATCAGATTGGCTGTTATCTGATCGAACGGTGTAGGAGGCTCCAGCCTACTCCTGCTCCGGTTTCTTATGATCTTATTTTATGAATTCAGAAGAGAGGAACATGACATTGATTCAAAAATTGATTGAGACTATTCACAAGCTCTTGGTGTGAAAACAATTGAAGCAAACTTGATTTATAAACCTGGGCACACTGAACGTAAGGTTCTCAGTGTAGTTATGCTGAAACTCTCGATCTGTTTCATGACTTTTTATTTAGTCCACATCCAGCTAATATCCAGAGGTACATAGTTTCCTTGCAGGAAGAGCGTTGAGGCTTTGAATTCTGGGGCGTCTTCTGTTTATTGTCAGCCCACTGGGACTAGAGCATTGTGTTTAAAGGAAGCGATCACTGGAGACGTGAATTGCTGAAATGAATCAGTGCTGGGCCCCGACTCCTGGCACTCCCTCACCTTGTTGCCTTCGGATCTCAAACATTTCCTTTTCACAGGAGTGGGGGAGGGGTAGAGCATTGTGTCCTGAAGCACTTGGTTAACTGGTGGTGTTAGAGCCGGCTCAGTGACAAGAGACCTGCACGTTGTGTGGATGGCCAGTGTGAGCCAATGAGGGAGGCTAGGTTGTCTTTGCCCCCTAAACATTGGCAAGAGGAATTTAACATTTGGCTGTTGGTGTTGTGTTGACCTCCCTGTTGAGTTGCCCATGTGTGCATTTCTGTCAGGACTAATCCCAGGTCACTCCTGTGCTTTTTCTTAGGGTTTTTGATGTCGACCAGGATGTAGGCCAGGACGTAGAGTTTGCAGATGTCAGTCTGTGCCATCGCACTTCAGGTAACAGGAGCTCAGTGCCTTGGGCAGGGTGGGTGGTCAAGCAGTTGTTTTTCTTGGCACTGGCAGCATTGGGAAGATGCCAATGTAAAAACATTGATTCCCATCAGGAACAGGCAAGCTGCTGTTAGAGTTCTCAAGCAGCCAGAGGAAATAACAACTTTAAACCCCCTTCGTGCTACATGAATTACATTGCTTGTGCCCTTCCTCATTTTCATGAGGCCTCAGGGGGCGGCTCTCTTCTGTGCTGAGATTTCCTAACTGAGCACAGGTCATGGAGCAAAAACCTGGGACAATGCAATTGCTGTTGGTGTTTGTCCCTGTTCCAGCTAAGGCCATATACTTATATTGCCACACAGCAGTAGGAGAGCTCGTCCAATATTGTACTCAAAATCATCTGATGCACGTGACTTGTAGCCTAGCCGCAGTGGTCGCACTCTTCTTTGAGTTAATTGTTCGAATCCCACTCCAGGGGCGAGCCTAAAGTCCAGGTTGATGCTCTAGTGCAGTACTGAGCGAGTGCTGCACTGCTGGAGGTGCCATCTTTCAAACAGGATATTAAATTGAGGCCCTATCTGCTTTATTGCCTGGAGATAAAAGATCCCATAACACTATTATAAAGAAGAGCTGGGGAGTTCTTCCTGGTGTCGTGGCCAATATTTGCCCTAGACGTAATCAGATTATCTTGTCAATATCACATATCTGTGGGAGCTTGCTGTGTGCAAATTGGCTGCTGTGTGCAAATTGGCTGCTGCGTTTGCTATGTTGCGACAGTGACTACACTTCATTAGCTGTAAAGCACTTTGAGACATCCAGCGGTTGTGGGCGGTGCTGTATAAAAATGTATTCCTTTTGCCACTTGCCAGCCACCATGATGTTTGCATTGAATAAAGGCTGATGTACTGTCTTTGTTTCTACATTTTTCCAGATAACTTGAAGATGAAGAACCTCACCATTGTAGCTGGCACAAACATCTTCCTGCCGTGCCAACTCATCTCCAACCTGGCCGTGCCCAAGTGGACATTTCAGCAGCAAGACCTTGCCCATGTATCTGACGCCAACTATGAGATCCAACGAAAAGCCTTGTTAATATCAGATGTGGGATCACAGCATGGTGGCAGCTACTGCTGTTTCTCGGAGGAGAAACGCGAGCCCTTTCTTATGGGCAAGTATTCACTCAGTGTTGTTTCGAATAGAGCCATGGCGTTGGAGAGCCAAGCTGCAATAGGTACTCTGGGACTGGTGTGGCTGTACGTCTTTGTCCTGGGTATAGTCTGCGTCTGCTTGTTAGGAGTGGTCATCTATCTGAATCGCAAGCTGAAGGAGAGGCGAGAGAAAACGGTGGTGACCAAGGAAGCTGATCATGTTAATGTGTACCCCACCGAGCGCATCCTGCCCAAGGAGCTGCCCAAAGGCACCAAGTTCATTCCCAGCCAGACGTCGAGCTCGGACGAGAAGCTATGGGAGTCGCCCTCCTACTATTACTCCGACGGCTCCCTGAAGATCGTCCCCGGCCATGCCCTGTGCCAGAACGGGAGCTCGCCGTCGCACAACGGCACCGCCAATGGGATCCCTGGGCAGCCCCTGCCCACCGCCGTCCAGTCTCCCACCCGCCTTAACCTGGCCAACATCCGCGGGGCCAACACCAACGGCTACATCCGGCTGCAACTGGGCGAGGAGGGAGTGGACCCCTTCTCAGAGGAGCTGAGGAAGAAACTGAAGCAGCGGCAGATGTTGCCCGATGCAAACCCGGAGGAGTCTTCAGTGTGAGGGACTGTTGGCTCTCCATTCAGCATAAGGCTACCTCACCTTTTGTGTAAATAGGACAGAATAAAAACAAACACACATTGAAGCCTAAACTTTGTCAAGATTATGTATATATTCCACAATACACCTGCTTTTAAAACATAAAGATTTAAAGTTCCCAACCAAAACAAATCCCTAAAACGTAACACATCTAACTTCGCACAGACTGTCTATATACACTGTACCTGCCATCTCTCCAGCCAAGTTTGTGTGATACTGTGAACAGGAAGAGAGGCTCCGAACTGGGATACTTTTCCCCTTCTTACAACGGTTGCTGTGGTTCGAGGTGGATGCCAGGTTGGTCAGGTAGGTGTAAATCTATCACAGGTGTTGAGGGCTTTCTGTTCTGTGATGGGTTAAGGTGCATGGACTGGCCAGGAGTCTCAACCTCTCTTCACAAAGGCAATGTGTGGAGACAAGGGTGCGAAGAGACTCGGGCAATGCTGCCCTTCAGCTGCTGGGCAGGATTGGGATGTGAAGGAACTGAGAACATTGATGGTCTTACAAGTTCTGGTCACGTGTGATCTGCAGTCATGAAGAGCTCTCTATAAAATGGGCTCAAGCTGACCCTGCCTCATGTTTTCAGTGGGCACGTTGCTGAATAAAGAAATCGGCACAGTTGGTGTTCCACTCTGCCTCAGCCCATTGATGTAGGCCTGAGTTTAATCCAAAGATTTGCGTAGTTTCTGTGTAGGATGTTGGTTGAATTGCTCTGCTGGGCGCCCCAATCTGCATCTCATTCTCCAAGGCCCACAACAGCTTATGTTATAAGTGGACATTTTGGTGATGTGCAGGGTTGCTCAGGCGGAACTGTTCTCTGCTTCCAGTTATTTCCTATTTGCTGTCTCCTCCTTTGGATTGTGAAACGGTAATGTGTTCTAGCTCTCAACATTAATACCTCGACCAGTAAAAATGTGAGACCTGCTGGTTCGGATATAGCTGTGTAGCCAAGAGAATATGATTTTGATCTTGAGACATGACGTGTGGCATCAGAAGGTGTAGTGTCTGCCTGTGCTCCCCTCTCCATATAACTCTACCAATGCTTTTCCCACAGTGTGACCCATCAGTAGACCAGAGATTGCTGCAGTGAACCTATCAGAAACTCCTTGCTGCCACACACCCTTCAGACATGGGCACGTTGATGAGCCAAGTCCATTCGTTCTACTGAGGCTACAACTCGTGGCACTGAGGCTAATTGCATCATGTAGCATAGCAACAAGACACTGATCTGCTCCCCTGGTTTTGAAATCAACTGTGCCATCTGATGAGGTGCACTCTCTGACTGTTGGCTGTTCTGCCTTCTCCTACTACCTTGTTGAGAGATGTGAAATTTGCCACATGACTTGGTGCTGATGGCATGAGCCATTGTTAATGGTGACGAGAACAATTCTGCTGTTCAACATGGCTGAATAATTAAGAAATCAGTGCTCTCCGAGAACTCTGGACTCCAGGCAACAGATTCATGCTTGAGTTTAAACCAAGGATTTAGATGGTTTCTGCCTGGACTGTTGGGTACTTGGAATGTGGGTTTTTGGGAAGGAATCGATGTGTGGGTTTGGGTGGTTTCTGTATTGAATACCAAGAATATCATGGGGTTTGTTTTGAAAACATTTTCTAACCAATTTAAAGGTGGTTTTCAAAGCCCGCATTGGATTGATGCTGTCTCAGCAGTGCTCGCGTGCCAGTGAAAGATTAATGGTTGTCAAATAATGACTAAGCTCAATGATTGTTAATTGGCAATTAGTGGGAATAACTGTGTGTATCTGTAAATATGACAAGAAGGAAGTTTGCTTATCTGTCTGCTAATCTTTGTTTTCTGGGCAGACCATTTTCTGGTGGAGAGTCTGTTGAAGACGTTGTAAAAGCAATTTGATTTTTGGGGGTCATGTGTGCAACTATCATATGTTGTGTGGGGAAAGCTGATTGGGATGTCTGAATTTGACAGGGAGGAATACGATGGCATTGTTAGACTGTCTCTCTATAGTACGAGTCAAGATCCCAAATCAACTATGACCCGTTCCTTGAATTTTTAGAATTGCCAGATGAAGATCCTATACATGTGAATATGGAATATTAGTTAAGATGGAGAGTATGCTCGGCAAGATGTGGCATACTGATCAGACAGGAGTGAGAGAAACTAAGGATTAACTTTGTGTGACATGAAGAAAGGATTCTGCAAATACTCTGCAGGTCAAGACAGCATCTGTGGAGAGAGAAACAGTGGGTTCACATTTCAGGACAATGACGTATTGTCAGAATATGTGTAATTGACAGAAGTGGTAGATGTGAGGAAGAAGACCTGAGACCAAGTGTGCCACCTTGAGCAACCAGCTCCTGTGGCATCACATTGGAACTAGCAGCTGCTACAGAGAAAGAGGCAGAACTGGAGAAATTGCAAATCCTGCAGGACTGAATTGAGAAAGTAGAAGTGATGGGATTGGTGAAAGGTGCAGGTGTCATGAGAAAGTGAGCAGGTGGGGTGGGGGGGGTGTGGGTGGGTGCATGAGGAAAATGCCATACAGCCGCATGGTTAAATGCTGGCCATAGTGTGAATATCTGTACCCCCGGTTGAACTGTGGGCGGAGTACAGTTTACTGAGGTAGGGGCAAAAACAATGGCCATCATACTGGCTGAGTCACGCTGCCCTGGAGCCAGTGGTGGAGAGGAGGGGACAGGCAACAACTCCATGTTTTTTCTCTGCCTCTCAGACGCTTGCTGCTTTGGCAGAGAAGAGAGGAGTGAGCAGAAGAGGAGTTAAGTGATCTGCTGTTGATTGTACTCAGTCCTGTGGATCTGTGCGGGATGTGGCTGTGTCTAATGTACTTGAATCAATTTGCAGGTGGTATTCTACTTTATAATGTAACTTATTGCGCTCAGCATGTAATTTAAGTATTGTACAGTCTCTCCAAAAATATTTATGAAAGTATTTTTATATCAATTAAAAAAGTTTAAAATTTAGTAAACACATACGGTCTCCAATTCTTTTTATCTTAAAGTTTGGGTGGTTTGTACTGCAGCCTACTTCAGATGGCCGTTAGTTTTGACAATGCTTCAATTCACTCTTTTCTGAATTGGCGACTTTTCTATCTTTGCTCTATGGCTTGCACGTTCATCTCTGGAGTTTGAAACTTCCACCTTCAACTTAAAGGACATGAGCACAAAAACTTAAGCTGTAGCCGCAGTGTAACACGGAAGGAGTGCTGCGCTGTTGGGTGTGCCGTATTTTGGATAACGTGTTCAATGAGACCACATCTGCCCCCTCAGGTGGATGTGAAAGATCCCATCGCAGTATTTTTAAGAGCAGGGGAGTTAGCCGTTGTGTCCTGAGCAATATTTATCCTCAACCAATCTCGCAAGTGAGAAAGAGATTGTTTGCAAATGCTCATAATGTTGTTTGTGGGAAGTTGTGTGTAAAAGCTGCTGCGGTGTTTTATGCATTACACCAGTGACTTCAAAGGTCGTCCCATTGGCTGTGAAGCACTTTGAGATATTTTAGTCATTAAAGGTGTCATATAATCTTGGGAATTTGGGTCCCAACCCAGGTTAGACTGAGGGAAAAAATCACCCCACTGCGTACAAGGATCATCAATGAAATAAGTTTTGAACAACTGTGTATGGTTTCCTTGTGGGTGTAGGGGCCAACAGGACTAAACGGACACTAAAGATGCCCAATATGGGAAATGCAAAATGTCACTGCAATGTCACTCCAATAGCTAGGAGGAGAGGGAGAGCAGCCCAGAGCTTTACTGTGCCTGACCCGGGAGTGCTTCTGGAGAGTACAGTGCGGAGGGAGCTCTGCGACTTGGCACCGTTGTATCTGAACTGGGAGTTATTGAGACCACCCATATCGGGGAAAGACGTAGTCAATGTCCCAGGATGACTTTGCAGTGCATCGTTCAGCCATGTAGTTTCCCCTTCGCTGCTTGCTGCACTCACGGCAGCTGAGTCCAGGAGCTGCCTGTTTTGGGTTGGAATTGTAGATGTAGACCTGCAGTTTGCATTACAGCATTGATGACATTGGCCCAAATACAAGACATTGAGTCTGAACCTGGATGAAGAGGTCAGTGAACAAATAAATGACTATTGGAAACTCCTTCAAGCTTATACCTGTCCGAGCTGAAGGCTAAAGTATAATAGCTGGCAGGTTAGTGTGATCTAGTTTCTTACTCTGTTGTATCGTACGTCAGTACTGTATCTGCAGGTCCCCAGGTTGCCACATGTGGCATAGTAACTATGTGAGCAACTGGACACGCTTGAGGCAACATGAGGTGAAGCTGGAGGGCACAGCCTCTGAAAGAAATAGGTAAGGCTTCAGGTTCCAACTTTCTGTGGTGCTTTCAACTGGCTTGTGTGGCTCACGGTCAGCTGAAGTGAGCCCACTCGCTCTCTACCTCGCGCTGTCAGTCTCTCGGACAGTAATGCTCCCTCCCTTGGGCTTGGTAAGAAAGTTCCAGCTCTGGGGGTGGGGTGGAGAAGGTATTTGTTTTCTTGCTTTGATGAACTAAAATGAAAGGTTATTCAACCACTGAGTCCCTGTGTCTTTTTTTCTTCTCGTAATGTGGTGTAAGGATCCAGTAGAAAACATTCCATTGCTGCACACAGCACTCGTGCGGAGAAGCCTGGCAGAGATGCAAGGACTGGAAAGTATCCAGCATCTCTTGCTGCTTTATGTCATGGGAGGTCAGGAGGGGGGTACTCGCATGGAGGAGATATAGAAACAGCTCACAAACATTTCCTTAAATGGTTGGAGCTCTGTTTGGGGCCAGAAGAGGCTCATTTGCTCTCTGCGTGGAGATTGGGTCATAACATCCATCACTTTGACAAGCTGAAACTGGTGGAAATACTGCTGGAATAATACCGTGCTCTGTTCTTCAGCATTTTTTTGAGGGCGAGGGAATGAGGTTTCTTAACCTAAAAAGCCTATCTCTCTCGTTTATCCACTCCATTCCTCCTTCCTATCTTCTCGCCATGTCCTTGTCTAGATAGACCTGCTGCTGCTGAAGGTGATTATCTTTCGAGTCTGGTTTTGACTGTTCAATTGAATATATTTAATTCTAATGCATTTTGAGACCTTTAATTAAATATTTCAGTTGGCTGTAGCAGTGTCTGGGCACGGGGAGTTTCATTGTGTCTTCAGTTTGCATCATATCTGTTCAACTAAACTGCAACCAATCTTTTATTGGTACATGGAGGCCCCCAGCTTTACATCATTGCCCATCAGCCAGGCTGAACACTGAGTTTTGTGGTTAGTGCCCTTTGCTTAGAAAATAGCCTCGATCCCTCACCTCCCCATCCACCATTCCTAGGGCAAATAAAGCATGGGTTTGATTTAGAAAGTAAACCTTCCACTGCCTTTTATTGTCCAGCACTCCCAGGTCAGATATGCCAACTCTCTAGATTTTACGAAACTTTGGTTACGCAAAGCCCTTGGGTAGACCACATCTGGTGGTGTGTTCGGTTTTGGGCACCACATATTAGGAGTGCTATTGTGTAGCGCACAATGTCAACTGCACAGACACCATCTGGAATATGCAGCTTATTTCAGGCCTCTGCAACCTGGCCTAGTTACTATAATTGTGGAATGAGTAGAGGACTAGAGTGCAGAATCACTGGCAGGGTTTAAACAGTTAAATCATGAGGTTCGGTAAGCTTGACTTGTATTCCTCTGAGTGGACCATCTTGCGGGTTAATGAGTCTTGAGATGTTGAGAATATTAGAAGGATTTGATAGGGTATTTAGGGTATTAGAATCCAGGATATAAGGGGGCAATAATGTTTCAAGCTCTAGCCAGACAATTTGAAAATGAAATCAGCAAGTCCTTTTTCACACTGAGGTTGGTTGAAATATGGAACCCTGTAGCCCTGCTAAAGGCTGTCAATCTTGTGGGCGACTGGAGCTTTGAAGGCCGAGGTCTATCAAGTTTTGTTGTGTCTGAATATCTGAGCTGAACCAGTCTGAAATGACTTGAGATGCACATCATCTACAGTCAGATAACGTAGTGAATCAGCTCAATGGCCTCCTGCTGGACCTTTTCAGTGGACAGGCTACCAGAGACCATACAGCTGCATCTTAGGAAAAGGTGACCTTCAGTGCAGGAGTGTGAAAGGGAAGTTATCAGAAGAATCGTTCTTGAATGCTTCTGAGCTGGTTCTATATCTGTGGGTGTTGACAGTCCTTTGTATGTAAAGCCATTAACACTGGATAATCTGCATTTCCTCACATTATGTAGCACACAATGTTAATGGCGCGGACACCATCTGGAATGTGCAACTTATTTCAGGCCTCTGCAGCTTGGCCTAGTTACTATAATTGTTACAGACTGGGTCATGGGATTAGATTCAAAGTTTATAAATCAGACCCAAGGTGACGACAACCCCCACCCCCCCCACACACACACACACACACACACACACACACACACACATGATTTCTGCAGTAAAGGCAACTCACTGTTCTGATGGCTTGGTAAATCTGGTGTAGGATGTGGAATAGAAAGATCCCAGTGCATGTTGAGTTCAGAGAGCTCAGAAGCTTAATTGTGAAAAGGGAAGGTCAGTTAGCATTTGTTCCTCTAAAACCTATAATAGCACTGTCATAAGAACAGAAGAATTAGGAACAGGAGGAGACCATTCAGCCCCTCCAGCCTGCTTCGCCATTCAATAAGACCATGGCTGATCATCTTGTGTTTCGATTTCCACATTGCATCTACACCCAAAGCCTTTGATTCCCTTGCCTAACAAGAATCTATCTACCTCAAAAATATTCAATGACCACGCTTCCATCACCCCTGAGGCAAAGAGTTCCAAAGTTGCACAACCCTCTGAGAGAAAAGCTTTCTCCTCGTGTCTGTCCTAAAAGGGCGACCCCTAATTTTAAAACAGTGCCCCCTAGTTCTGGATTCACCCACAAGAGGAAACATCCTTCCAATGTCCACCTTGTCAAGGCCATTCAGGATCTTGTATACTTCAATCAAATCACCCCTCGCTCTTCTAAACTCCAGTGGAAACAAGCCCAGTCTGTCCAACCTTTCCTCTTAAGGCAACCCACTCAGTCCAGGTATCAATCTAGTAAACCTCCTTTGAACCACCCTCAATGCATTTACATCCTTCCTTAAATAAGGAGATCAAAACTGCAGTATTCGAGGTGCAATCTCATCAATGCCCTGTATAACTGAAGCATAACATATAACTTCTATGTTCAATCCCTCTCGTAATAAAGGATAGCATTCCGTTAGCCTCCTTAATTACTTGCTGTACCTGCATATTAACTTTTTGTGACTCATACTAGAACACCTAGATCCCTCTGCACCTCAGAATTACCCAGCCGTTCTCCATTTAAGTAATATTCTGCTTTTTTTATTCTTTCTGCCAAAGTGAAAAACTCCACGTTTTCCCACATTAAACTTCATTTGCCAGATCTTTGCCCACTCACTCAGCTTATCTATATCCAGCTGCAACCTCCTCATGTCCTCTTCACAATATACTTTCCTACCTATCTTTGTGTCATCTGCAAATTTAGCGACTGTGTCTTCAATCCCCTCATCTAAGCCATTGATGTAAATCGTAAAGAGTTGAGGCTTCAGCACAGACCCCTGTGGGATTCCACTTATCACATCCTGCCAATTCGAAAAAGATCCATTTATTCATACTTTCTGCTAGCCAGCCAATCTTCTATCCATGCTAATATGTTACCCCCTACACCGTGCGCTTTTATTTTCGGTAATAACATTTGAAGTGGCACCTTTATCAAATGTCTTCTGGAAATCCAAGTACAGTATATCTACAGGCTCCCCTTTATCCATTGCGCATGTTACTCCTTCAAAAAAAACTCCAATAAATTGGTTAAAGGTGATTTTCCTTTCACAAAACCATGTTGACTATTTTCAATTGCCTTGAGCTCTTCTAAGTGCCCAGCTACAACCACCTTAATTCTAAGGAAGATTCTAACAGCTTCCCCACGACAGGCGTCAAGCTAAGTTGCCTAAGTTTCCTGTTTTCTGCCTCCCTCCCTTCTTGAATAGAGGGGTTTTATTTCCTACTTTACAGTCTAATGGGACCTTTACAGAATGTAGCAAATTTTGGAAAATTAACACCAGCGCATCGACTATCTCATTAACCACCTCTTTTAGGACCCTGGGAGGTAATCCGTTGGGGACCCGGAGACTTGCCAGCCCGCAGCTCCATCAATTTGCTCAGTACCGTTTCCCTGGTGATTGTACCTTCACCGAGTTCCTCTCTCCCTTTCACCTCCTGATTTGCAGCATAGGCCCGCTGTAGATTTTGGGTACGCGGACAAGGTACCAGAGAGTTTCCAATACCCCGGAATAATATGGCACTGAGAGGCACAAGCAGGAGGGCAGTTTGTGAACCAGCAAACCATTGCGTGTCTCTTAAGGGTAGTGACAATTTCCTTTTTGAATGCATGTTTTCATTTTCCTTGAAAAATATGGGGGTGACACTGGTAAGACTGCAGTTACTGCCAGTTGGCAAGCACCCTGGGCAATGGTGGAGTTAGCCACTACTTTGGATCTTGGACGTTCGTGTGGTGATGGTGTTCTCAAACTGGTGTTATTTTGGGAGTTTCAGGATGCTAGCCTGGGGTTGATTGTATGTCCTGTTGAGGGTGGTATATGACTTCAAGTTGACATGTTGCCATGACAATGCTGCTTCCTTCTTGGGGGGAAGAGACCACAGAAATGGGAGCTACTCTTGAGTAACTAGACAAACTGCTCTGGCCTGTCTGCTATTGAGCTTTGTTTGATTGTTGATTGCAGCTGTGTTCACTTAGGCAAGTGGCGACCACTCCATCACACTCCTTAAGAACCCTTGTAGATAATGCAAAGGTGGGTCAACACATGGACCTCTATTTATTGGGGGGGGGGGGGGGGGCAGTCTTGTTACCATGATCTTCTAAAGATTCCACTGATATGTCTAGTGCAGTGAAGTTACTGGTCAGTAGTAAACTCCAAGATATCTTGGGTAGGGGAGGGTGCGCTCAGTTATTGTACTGTTGAAGGTCAGGGCAGTGGTTAAGCTTAGTATGGGAATTGGAGATTGCCTGCACTAAAGATAATGGGGTTAGTTCCAAGGTGCAGTTGTGAGCAGAGAGAATGGCTTTTTGATGTGCAACAAGAGGATTGTGGCACTGAGGCCATTTTCTTGGCATGACGTGTAAAGGAATGGTTGTTGACACCTGTCTGTCATGGCAGATTTTGGGAGAAGACCAATCCATGGCTGAGCTGCTGGATCTGAGAACCAAACTGCATTGAATCAATTGTAAATTATTCATCTTGGCTGGGGGTTGGGTTCACGAGGCGGCTTGGGCTGCTGATCCGGAGGGAGTTCCAAAGAGCTCTGATTGGAAGGGGGGCTGTGTTGTGTCAGTCAGCTATTGACCCTCTTTTGGTTGTGTTCTTGAGTTTGGTCATCCAGGTCACGGGAACAATGTGATAGGAGGCCAAATTAGTGATCATAAACCCAAAATGGTCAGCATAAATCCAATAGGGAATTCAGGAGAAACTTCTTTATCCAGAGAGTGGTGAGAATGTGAAGCTCACCAAGGCAAATTGTACAAGTACTTTAAAGGGGAAAGTAGATATGAACAGAGGGAGAAGGATTATTTGCTGATAGAGTTAGATAAGCTAGGTTGAGACGAGATTCTTGCGGAGCATAAATGCCAACATGGACCAATAAAGCCAAATTTCCTGGTAGTAAATACTTAAGCGATGTTAATATTGAAGGGTGGCGGGCAGGTGGAGTGTTAGCAGTTTGAAATGGTAACCCAGTTAGTTTGTGGTCATTGAGAAGCAAGCTTTGTGTGAAAGCATTCTGCTTTGTGTGCTGGACAATAATTTGGAAAGATGAGAGGTAGTTCTGAAAAATCATAAATTGATTCTTCTGTCTGAGCAGCTTGGTTGAACACTGAAGGGATCACATAGTTGGTGGACTGTGATAGGCCAGCACATCTCTATTGTTGCAATGCCATGGGAATGGTGTTAATGAACGTGATGGGGGAGAGGAGAATGGTGGACCGTCAGTGAAAGAGAGGCAAACAAATGTTGGGTTAGATATTAAAACAGATTTCCTTCCACAGCTTGTTCTGAGTAATGATGGGGTCACTGCAGAATGGAGCTGGACAAGTTGCTGGAAGTTGAGGATCTTTGGGATCAAGGAGTGGTAGCTATAATCACTGAGATGACTGGGATTTTTTGGAACTTGCTTGATCATCATTTGTCTGAGAGATGTGTTCTGTAAATGAGCCTGAGGGCACTTCTTTATTTTTAGGCTCACTGAGGAGGTTGTGTGACAGGTGGGAGTGGGTGTGTTGGAGGCAGGAACATTAATTAGTAATGCACTGGGCTATGCTATGTTGAGGCAGGACAGGCCCTTGTATGTTTGTATGTCAGAGCCAGGGAGAACAGCTGAAGAATCATCATCATCATATCTGTGTTTCCTGCACGTGTTGAGTGTTGGTGGGAACCTCCCCAGACTGACCATTCATTGAGGTGAACCAAAGCAATGACTGTTGGCAATATGTTAAACCCTGGGGCGTCAGACGGAAGCTTCATGCTGTGTTCTCTCACACTCACACGTGGCCTTTAAGTGGGTGTCAGTGGATTGTGAGCAGAAGCAATGTCCCAGGGCTGTTGTTTTTTTACATCTAACCCTTGCTCTCGCACTCTCTCTTGAGGCAATTGGGGCAGCCACCAGTCATTGCGCATGGTTAACCTTGCTCATCCATGTGGCTCAGTCAGTGTTTGCGAGTGCTGTGATCTGATGAGAGTTTGGCAAGTTGTATATCCGTGTCTTGTGTTGAGATATTCACAGCGTGTATTCAGAGGCTGTGTGGGAACAGTTGAATGATAATTGGTAAAAGGCACCATGGCATAAGAGATAATAGTGTGTTGTTCAGTATGTAGATGTGTGACCTGGTTTACAAATGTAGTCAAGTGGATCATTGACCTATAGGGCAGACAACAATTCCTGGGCATGCGAGCGGAGATTACAGAATAGGTTTGGATTGACAAGGCAGTTGAGGTACTGCAATTGGCTTTAGTATTCCTGTAATAAGCATGGGGAACAAGTAGCTAAGACTTCCTTGTCAGTACCTGTGATTGCTGATATGAAGGTGAGCTATTGAGATATTGGCTGAGCTTAAGACTGGGATTGGGTTTGATAAGTTCTCCTCTTTGTTTGGTACAGATACAGGCCTGATCACTCTCATCTGGCTGAAATCTGCGATGGGAAGACAGTGATTTTCGTGCCTTCACCAGTCATTCCCAGCATCTCTCCAGCTGACTGTCACAAGGAAACAGAGAACAATTTGATAATCGAAACATGCCAATGATCAAAGCCACAGCTCCCCCCCAACCCCTCCACAAGCTGGGCTTCAGCCAAGCTGTTACTGCTCAGTGAATGAGCCAGCACAGATTTATAGTCACGTTTAGAGTGTTATTGCATGGTAGCTGCACACAGCTGTGTCACGCTACCTAGCCCTTTTTGAAATTGACTGTGGAGAAGTATTCTCTCTTTACTGCTGATGTCTTGGCTTTGCTGCCCGAGGCAGCTGTTCAGTTTCTAGGGTGGTATTTGTGTGTTTTAACATGGGGTCAGGAATGGATGGTCCGGTACCAATACTGTACTAATCTTATGACTTGAGTGCAACAGTGCTTTAAGATCTGTTATTGTATTAAGAAATAGGCCACAGGCCGTGTGCTCCTTTGCAGGGTGTGATGTGGTTGCAGATCACATGAGTGAGGTAAGTCAAGCTCCCTCCACACTGCCTCCATCAAACACTCGCAGGATAGCTACAGCTTAGGTTAGGTACAGACTAAAGCTTCCTTGTTTGCCCTGATGATGCAGCATACAGAGGTTACCAGAAGGGTATGAAAGTCAGTTTGTTTCAATTAGCTATCGGGAAGGAATCAGAGAGCAGTGACGACCTGAGAGTCTGACCTCCTGTCTGTCTTTAGTCGTTCTGTGTAAATCTTGGACGACATATGTTTGCTTTCTTCCTATGTTGGGGCTGTAGACTCTGTACAGTAAACATAGCAATTGAGAGGCTTCTTCCTATATCCATCTCCCTGCATATTGACTCCTTCAGTAACACTGCAGTATCCTCTAAAGCTTGCGCTGGGTGTTGTTTCTGGTGGTCTTAGAGAGTGGATGCTGCAGGATGCTTAGGGTCAGATTGGGCATGTGCCTACACACTCCAGTAGCCAGTCCCAGTGACCGTTGTTGATATGTGAGCTGAAATGTTGAGCATAAATTGTTTTTTTTTCCCTTAGTTGGCCAATGCAGCCCTGTCCCCACCAAAGCTGCATCTCCTTCATGTAGCCTGTCTGCTTTCTTTTTTCTTACCCCTGGCCTTAGTTTTCTGATGGGGACTGAGTCAAATTGACTGAGCTCTGTGAATGTGGTACTGGGCACCTGTGAAATGAAGGGATAATATCCAGGGCAGCACAGTTCGTGTTGAGAAGTCAGTTCCTCGCAGTGACTTTTATGTGGCAGCTAGGGAGGATATTATCAATTAATGACCGGGATGCTACAGAAGGATATTAGAGATAAAATGGACAGGGAGTCTGTGACTTCTTACCTTGGCCTGATGGATGGTAATGGCCATGACTTGTCCTGTGGAGTCCTCTGTTGCTGAGATGTTTGAGGACATTTGGCATCCATAACTTGGATGGTAGACACTCTCGCATCTTGAGTCAGGATGTTGTGGGTTTGTCATTCCAGAGTTTTGAACATAAGCTGGAGGCTGGTATTCACGTGTCTTACTGAGGGCATGAGGTACCCATAGAGATGTGACATTCCTGATGAGGCATTAAATTGAAGTCCCCCATGTGCTGGCTTGAGGTGGTGATAAAAGATCCCAAACGTGAAAACCGGAGGAGTTCATCCAGTGTGATTTATCTAGCAACCAGCATCACTGAAACAGATTATCTTGTTGTTCTGTCACTGCAGTTTGTGGAGCCTTGGTTTGTGTGAATTGGCTGCCCTGTTTTCTACATTACACCGTGAGGACTGCAAAAAGGCCTTGGCTGTCTGGGAAGTGTTTTAAGATGTTCTGAGGTTATGGAAGCTGCTCTTTGTTCCTTGGTGTGGTGGAGATTGGGTCAGATCAGTTCTGAATGTTGGATAAAAACAAAAAAACTGCGGATGCTGGAAATCCAAAACAAAAACAGAATTACCTGGAAAAACTCAGCAGGTCTGGCAGCATCGCTGGAGAAGAAAAGAGTTGACGTTTCGAGTCCTCATGACCCTTCCACGGAACTGGAGTTCTCCAGTTCTGTCGAAGGGTCATGAGGACTCGAAACGTCAACTCTTTTCTTCCCCACCGATGCTGCCAGACCTGCTGAGTTTTTCCAGATAATTCTGAATGTTGGATGTTTGTTCTAGGGTTAGACGAAGCCCCCTGGATGTGGTTGGTTCAGTCAAAGGAGAAACTGATGTGGTAGCATAGTGGTATTGTCACTGAACTAGTATTTCAAAGACCCAGGGTATTGCTCTGGGGACCCAGGTTTGAATCTCACTATGGCAGATGGTGAAATTTGAATTCAATAAAAATCGGGAATTAAAAGTTTAATGATGACCACAAAGCCATTGCTGATTGTCGTAAAAACCCATCTGGTTCATTGATGTTCTCTTGGGAAGGAAATCAGCCATCCTTATCTGGTCTGGCCTGCATGTGACTCCAGACCAACAGCAATGTGGTTGACTCTTAACTGCCTTCCGAATAAGGGCAATTTGTGATGGGCAATAAATCCTGGCCTAGCCAGCGAAGCCCACATCCTACGAATGAATAAAAAATAATTGGCCACACTTTGATTTTGGTTTGTCGGGAGCATATCAGAAGGAAGTCAGCTGTTGGACCTTAGGTCAGCTCATGGACAGAGCGGACATGGATGGGTCTCGTGGTCTTTGTTTACGTCACTTCTCTGTTAATAAATGTAGTAGTTTGTAGAATCTTTCACTCCCATGCTACTTGAAGTTCAGAGCACATGTGTTAACAGGCCCCTGTAGAAAGGAATTAATTTATAATCCAGTGTCACCTCAAAGGATTTGGATATAAATATCTGAGTGGGGACAGTTAAAGCAGTGTTTTTTTTCCCATTAAATCCATGGTAGATTAATCAAAGTTTGTCCTTATAATGGTTTGAAGTAAAACTGGACGTCGCATCACAGAAATGGAAGTGAAGTTGGACGTAAGTTGTATTCATGCCTCAGTTATCTTTGATCCTTTGATGATTGATGTTGGTTGACTGTACACAAACTAAAAGCAGCCTTTTGAGCGCTTCAGTTGTGAACTCTGCCCTTTTTTTTAAAAAAGGTCTTTTCTCTCCAATGTTACAGAGACAGTCTTAGAAAACCTTAAGCTTATGAATTGGTGTTCCTGTGGTCATGATTATTGCAAGAAGCTTTCGGGCTGAAAGTCTGTATGAGGCATTTTCGTGGTATCTTGGAAGCTGAGATGACGTAGGTTTTACACAATGACCCTGCAATGCTGTGGGAACTGCACACAGGAAATGTGGCAGCTGGTCTCTGAAGACCAATAATTATCCTGTGAGTCAGAGCAGAATTGCTTTAAATGAGAAAGTTATTGATGCAAGATATTGATAGTGCTGTTGATTCATAAGAGCATTAGGGAAAGGCTAATGGATCCCACAAGTATCTGTCCTTATCATAAATTAGTGCAACCTTTTTGGCTTCAGACTACGTATTTCAATCCCATAACTTATCTGCAATCACATCTCCAATCTGTTTGGTATGCTTTGATAGTGTTGTTATTAAATCTTAAAGGTATGTTATTCAATGCTTGCAGAATTTGGCGTGATTTAAAGTCTCTGCTCCTTTTTCTCCAGGTGCCCCTTGGTCGAATGGCTCTTTAAGTGCCAATGGTGCCACTGTGGATTTGTTTGGTATGCTTACAGCTGGCAATTGAGATCAGACCCATTGAAGTGTGGGGGAGGAACTTCATAGGCGGCCCTTAACCTAGTCGCTACACACTTAGCAGAGGGGCACCAGACAGTGAGGAACTTGGCTAGTTGAACCCATCCATAAATTGGTGGGTGGTTTACAATATAGGGCTGGGATTGTAAAGGGTAGACTATGAGCAAAGGTGCCCTGGGCCAATTGATAGATTGAGCGGGGTTGTGATGAAGATGTTAATTGCCTGAGTGGGGTGTCAGTCAGGGCTAGTTGCAGATTGCACATGCTGGTGTTGCGCAACGCGTGACCGATCTTGCTGAGCATTCGTTAAAGAATAAAAATTGGAGCTTTTCTCCAATTCGGAGTCCGGAATGAAGACAGGATTGTCAATGGAATGTGTGTCAAGGTTGGAAAGAATAGATGAGGGAGATGGAATTGACTTCTGCCCCCTCCATGGTGACAGAAGCAGAGTGCTTGATCTCTGAGTACGTCTGACCTGAAGGCATAGGTGTGATATAGAGTCCAGTGGACAGCTCTATATCTGGTTTAATGAAGGGTACAAGGTTATCTTCTTTTCCTGGCCCATTCAGCCAAGGAGTCTGTTGCAAATTCAGTGCTGGCTCTTGGAAGGTTAAGTCTGGAGATGCAGGGTTAAGATGTTCTTGGGCTTTGCTGGGATTCCAAAGGTGGTTGGATAGCTAGTCCAGCTGCTTGTTCTACAGTTCGCACTGTGTTGAGAAAACATGACAGATGCTCATGGAAACGTGCAACAGGAACCTTGGGAAAGGGGGGTGGCAGGGGTGTGAAAAGGGGAAAAATAAGGTTGAAGGAAGCAATGCCAAGTGAGGTTTAGGAAGATGATGTCCGTTTTTTTTGTCATCGTACTGACTGCCCAGGAATTTGGGCTCTAGAAGAATGGAATATAACTGAGAATATTTTGACGGTAGATTGCAGAGCTATCATGAAGATTGAAGTACAAAGTTGCCCGTGAGACTTTGGAATCGGCTGCATACAAAATGACTCATATCTGCTATTCTCAGGCCGTCACTCATAACCTGGAGTAACTGCAAGCAGCTGTTTGCCATTACACCATGATCCAAAACCACTGGAGCCTGAGAAACTGTGGCCTCTCTAGTCTGTTATTTGCTCACTGTTCCCATTCTCTGTTTCACTGTCTTTCTCTCTACGTTTCTCTGTCTCTGTTTGTGTGTATAGCTCATGCTTTCTTGCCTGGTGTATTTTCGGTGTCCCTCTTTGGCAGTGTCTTTGCTTTTCAAATGTGACTCTCATGTGCAGAACAGTGGTGAGGATGTATGATAGGGATGTCCTGGTGAGCTGAACCGGTGAAAACTGTGTGGGACAGCAGCTTATAAACTGTGCATCGGACTATTTGAAATGATGACAGCATAGAGCCATTGGCCACAGAGAGTTTTTGAGGTAGAGGTCATTTATGCAAAAGTGGATAATTAGGAGTAGGGTAGGATATAGACATGTTGGGAGGAGAGTGGGGTTGAAGAGTTACTTGGGGATTGAACCAAAGGATCTCATTAGTTTACATCTCACAAGAACAGTTTCACTGTCGCATCACTTCCCTGTGAATCTAACGAAGGTCAGGCTGAATGGCTTCCTGTCGTACAAGATATTCGCATGTTCTTCAGAACGGAGTGCAAGCGATTGATGTGCACAGATGATGTAAATGTGATCATTTCTGCACACCTTTCCATTCTCTGGGACTCTGATAATAAGTGATGTGTCGTTTGTCTAAGATGAAATAGTTGTTAAATTATTAAACTGGCAAAGGTCAAGTATCCAACTTTCTTGCAATCCAACCTGTCAAGGTCAGTTTTAAGAATGGTCCTGTAGTCCAAGTGGCTGATCTCATGACATTTGGGTGGTTATCAAGTAACAAATTGTGGTGAGTGTAAAGAGCAGTCAGGGAAATTTCAGTGTTGGTATCTTTCGTATCGGTTTAGTCTAAGACAGTTATGTATAGCTAAAAAGGTGTATTTAGGAAATTTATCCCATTTGGCCATAGGCGAGAGCGATGGAGAAGTTTGAAGTTTGCCTTGTATACAGTCTTTTAAATCTTGATAAGTCAATAAAGGCGGCATTTATATACGGTGAATGTTGTCATGTAGGAAATGTGCACAGTCAGGTCTCAGGAACAGCAGAGTGATCATGACCAGATGATGTTGAATGACAGTGTGTCCCATCGTATGATGTCACAAGCAGGATTTACGTGTGTTCATACAAAACACACTGATCACGGGTAGTATGTGATGTCTGTGTGTTTTCTTACCCTTAGTGATCGTCCCAATTTAAATTATCCCAGCAGCAAGCGTTTTGTGAGTTCTTAAAAAAAAAAAGGTTATTTATTATCACACACTTAGCCCGGAGGTTTAAAACATCAAGTATCAGTCATTTGGTTCTCGCACACTATCTCACACACAAAGATCAGATCAAGACGAAGGTAAAACAATACAATTAGAATGTACATAAAAGCAAAATACCGTGGTACTGGAGATCAGAAATAAAAACTGAAAAGACAGGAGAAACTCAGCAGGTCTCACAGCACCTGTGGAGAAAAAAAATAGAGTTAATGTTTCGAGTTCAATATGACTCTTCAGAACTAGAGAGAGGTAGAAATCTGATGGATTTTATGCTCTTGAACAAAGAGGGGAGGGGCAGAATAGAAGATCAGGGATAAATTGGAGGGCAGGGGAGATTAAATGACAAAGATGTCATGGAACACAAGTCAAAGGGAGTGGTAATGACAATATTAAAGACCAAAGTTTTTTTTTCCAAAATGGGCGTTAGTAGCAGAATCAAGGACTGCACTGTCTGCAGGCAAAATGTGAGAAAAAGATACAGGTTGGCACTCAGGGGGGAAACAAAAGCAAAATGGAAGACAGAGTTCATGGTCTGATGCTGTTGACCTCAATGTTGGGTCCAGAAGACTGTAAATTGCCTATCGGAAGATGAAGTACTGTTCTTCCACTTTGCATTGGGCTTTACTAGGACATTGTAGCAGGTCGAGGGCGGAAGCGTAAGCAAGATGGCGAATTAAAATGACAAGCGACAGGAAAGTCAGGATCATGCTTGCAGACTGAGCGATGAAATTGAGCTTCTTGAGTGTTGCTTGAGCTGCACTCATCCAGGCAAGTATTCCATCACACTCCTGACTTGTGCCTTGTAGATGGTGGGCAGCCTTAGGTGAGTTAATCTCTGCAGAATTATAGACACAGTGTTTCTGTGGCTGGTCTAATTCAGTTTCTGGTCAATGATAATGCCTAGGATGTCGACAGTAGGGAATTCAGTGATGGTAATGCCATTGAATGTCAAGGGGAGACGGTTAAATTCTCTTTTGCTAGAGATGATCGTTGCATGGCACTTGTGTGTAATGAATGTTACTTGACACTTATCAGCCAAAGTCTGGATATCATCCATGTCTTCCTGTTTATAGACAAAGACTGCTTCAGTATCTGAGGAGTCACGAATAGTGCTGAACCTTGTGCAATCATCAGCAAACATCCCCACTTCTGACCTTATGATGTGGAGAAGGTTATTGATGAAATAGCTGAAGATGGTTTGGCCTAGGACATGACCCTGAGGAACTCATGCAGTGACGTCCTGGGATTGAGCTGATTGATCTCCAATAACCACAACCATCTTCTGTTGTGCTCAGTATGACTAATCAGCAGAGAGCTTTCTCTCTGATTCCCATTGACTCCAATTTTGCTGGGGCTCCTTGATGCCACACACAGATGCCACCTTGATGTCATGGACAGTCATTCTTGCCTCGAGTTCAGCTGTTAGTCAACTTTTGAACTAAGGCTATAATGAACTTGGTATCAGTGAACAGGTTATTGCTGTGTAAGTGTACTTAATATCTCTGTGGATGACATTTCCCATAACTTTGATGATCGAGAGTAGACTGACGGGGGAGGGTGGGGGGTGATATTTGGCTAGATTGGACTTCTCCTGGACAGGACTTAACTGGATAATTTTCTAGGTCTAGCAGGATTTGTGGAGAGAGAAACAAGAGTTAATGTTTCGAGTCCGTATGACCCCTCTACAGAGCTCTGAAGAAGGGTCATACAGACTCGAAACATTCATGCTGTTTTTCTCTCCACAGATGCTGCTAGAGCTGCAGAGTTTTTCCAGCATTTTCTGTTCTTGTTTCAGATTTCCAACATCTGCAGAATTTTGCTTTTATCTATGGACAGTTTTTCATATTATTGGGTTGATGCCCGTGCTGTTGACGTGCTGGAACAGTTTGGCTAGTTCTGGAGCATAAGTTCAGTACTACTGTTGGAATGTTGTCAGGATCCATAAACTTTGCCATATCTGGTGCCTTCAGACATTTCTTGATATCACGTGGAGCAAAATGAATTGTCTGAAGAGTGGAATCTGTGACGCTGGGGTCGTTCAGAGGATGCTGGATACTTTCTGGCTGAAAGTAGTTGCAAATGCTTCATCTTTGTCTTTCGCGCTGACGTGATCAGTTCCCACATCAATGAGGATGGGGATATTTGTGGACGCTCCTAGTTGTGTTGGTTGATTAATTGTCCAAACCATTCATGATGTGGCAAGGCTGGAGTGCTTTGACCTAATCTGTTTGTTGTGGAATCACTAAGCTCCATCTATCACATATTGCTTCAGCTGTTTGGCACACAAGTAGCCTGGTGTTGTAGCTTCAGCAGGTTGACACCACATTTTTTAGTATGCCTGGTGCTGCTCCTGATATGTCCCCTGCACTAACCATTGAACCAGTGTTGACTTCCCAGCTCGATGATAATTGCAGACTGAGGGATATGCTGGGCCATGTAAGTACAGATTGTGGTTGATTACAATTCACTTGTTGCTAATGACCCAAAAGTGCCTCATGGGTGTCCAAGTTTGAGCTGCTAGACGTTTTTGAAATCTTTACCATATAGCATGGTGGTTGTGCTACACAAAAGGATGGAGGGTACACTCAGTGTGAAGACTGGACTTCATCTTCACAAGGACTGTACAGTGGTCACTCCTACTTGTACTGTCATGGGCAGATGCATTTGCCATGGGTAGATAGGTGAGGAGAAGGCCTGGTAGATTTTCCCTTCTTGTTGGTTCCTTCATCATCTGCCGTTGGTTCATCTGCCATATATGTTCTTGAGGACTAGGCCAGCTTGGTCAGTAATGGTGCGACCAGAGTACATTCTGTTCCCTTACAACCCTTGGTACTTATTCTAAGTGATGTTCAACATAGAAGAGTACTGATTCATCAGCTGATGGGGCGTGGTATGTGGTAATCAGCAGGGGGTTTCCTTCCCCATGATTGACCTGATACCGTGAGACTTCATGGGGTCTGGACTCCATGTTGAGGATGCCCAGAACAGCTTTCTGCTGACTCTAAACCACAGTGCTACTGCATCTGCTGGGTCTGTCCTGCAGGTGGGAGAGGATATAACCAGGGATGACGATAGTGGTGTCTGGGACATGGCCTATAAAGTGTGATTCTGTGCGTATGACCATGTCAGGCTGCTGCTTGACTAGTTTGTGACCAGCTCTCTCTCAATATTTCCACAAGTCTCCAGATCGCATTTGACCCGTTCTCTGTATAACTGAAGTGTCACTTGCTGCCTTTTGACTTCTGGGCCCCTGTAGACAAGGGCCTGCAGCTTATTGCAGTGTTGGAGACCTGCCTATTAATGCATTGACACAAATCACAAAAATCTTTGAAATCCTTCTCAACTGTCGAGGCCGAACGTTGTAGCAGTGCTGATGATTGGCTGTCAGGCAGGTAAGTGGGGTCTGGGGTTGGTGAGGTAGCAAGGTGGAGAATTGACATAACAAGTGACAGGAAATTCAGCGTCATGCTTGTGGAGTGAATGCAGGTGTTCTGCAAAGTGGTCACTTGGACTGCATTTGGTTTTCACAGCGTAGGGCAGACCACTTCATGAGCAGGCAATACAGATGGTCATAGAGTTATACAGCACAGAAACAGGCGTTTTGCCCCATTGTCAGTGCCGGCCATCAAGCACCTATCTATTCTAATCCCATTTTCCAGCACTTGGCCCATAGCACTGTATGCTATGGAGTTTCAAGCGCTCATCTAAATACTTCTTAAAGAGTTCCCGCCTGTACCACCCCCTCAGACATTTGTTCTAGATTCCAACCAACCTCTGGGTGAAAAATATTTTTCCTCAAATTCCCTCTAAACCTCCTGCCCCTTAGTTTAAATCGATGCCCCCTGGTTACACCTCTGCAAGGGGGAAAAATTTCTTTTTATCTACCCTATCTATGCCCCTCATAATTTTGTATATCTCTGTCAGATCCTCCTCAGCCTTCTCTGCTCTAAGGAAAACAACCCCAGCCTACCCAGTCTCTCTTCATAGCTGAAATGCTCCAGGCCAGGCAACATCCTGGTGAATTTCCTCTGCACCTTCTCCGGTGCAATCACATCCTTCCTATGGTGTGGCGACCAGAACTGCACACAGTACTCCAGATGTGGCCTAACTAGCATTTTATACAGCTCCAACATAACCTCCCAGCTCTTATATTCTCTGCCTCTGCTAATGGTAAATTGGAACAAGTACAGGTCACTTTTTCATTGAGAAGGAGCGTTTGGCATCTTGAATGGTGAGAAAGAAGGAGGTGAAAGGGTAGGGGTTGCATCGCCTGTGTATGCATGGAAAGGGAGCGGTGCTGGTCAATTC
Source organism: Carcharodon carcharias (assembly GCF_017639515.1). Taxonomy (NCBI): domain Eukaryota; kingdom Metazoa; phylum Chordata; class Chondrichthyes; order Lamniformes; family Lamnidae; genus Carcharodon; species Carcharodon carcharias. The sequence continues at coordinate 20,412,487 of NC_054483.1, read as the reverse complement.
TCCACTTGGCTCCCGATGTGAGCTTTCTGTCCTTGGCGTGCTAGAGGGTACCAGTGAAGCTGAGTTTAAGCTTGACGAACAGCAGCTCATCCTTTGACTCATCAGTTCTACAGCCCTCTGGACTCAATATGGAGTTCAACAATTGAAGGTCATCAAGACTGTCTGCATTTTGTTTCATGTTTTTGTTGGCTGGCTGTTGTTCTGTGTGATTTTTTTTTTCTCTTTATTCCATTACTTGATATTTGGATGGCTGTTGTCCAGCTATTCACACCTTATCAGGATGGATCTCTTTCTTTGTTACCACACCCTTTCGTTCTTTCTCCTCGCTCTACCCTACCATTTTCACTTCATCAGAGCCTGTGACTAAAGTGTCACATTTTTCATTTCTGAAGAAGGGTCAATAAAGCTGAAACGTTAACTCACTTTCTCTCTCCACAGATGCTGCCTGGCCTGTTCACTATTCCCAACATTTTCTGTTGTTTTAGGTTTCCAGCATCTGCTGCAGTGTTTTGCTTTGGCATTAAACGCAACATGTTATTCCTGATGACTAATGTTTTGATCGTATTCACTGTTTTCACTTATTCCTCTGGTTAACATCAAGTTTCCATCTAACAAGTGTTTGATTACGTTATTGTTCCTTTTAATGTCTTCTGCATTTGTCCTGAATGGGTACACATTTCACCTCCCCCCCCCCCCTTATTCTTTCTCTTGAGATAGAGGGGAAGAAATAAAAGTCTTCCTTAGCTTTGAAATCTCATTTTTTTTTATTGGCTGTTTGTGTTCAGTGCCTCATTGCTTTTATGGTATTCCTTCATCTTATTTTTGTTGGTCTTGCAGTCCACTGCCTTTGGCCTTCACTTGCATTTGTGTGAGAAGCTTTTGAGGTTGATGTGGCTTCTCAGCGGAATGGCTGACCATGGTTTCTTAACACACTAGTGGAGTTTCTGTCTTATCGGCACATAAACATTTCATATTCTAGTATAAATTGTTACTGGGTAAATGTAGAGACAAACAGCAGCAAATGGTGTGGCCAGATTATTGTGGTAGAATGATGCCTCATGGCTTTCAGGTGTAGTCTTCGTTAAATTGAAATCTTTTGTTTCCTATTCTTAAATGTGCATCTTCAAGCTGCTGTCGCAGTCACATAATTGTTCTGTTTCCAAGATGTGAACTTCAGGTCAGATGGTGACTAAGTTTGGTTCATGAGTCAAGATGAAACACAGCTTGGGTCTGATCCCTTGTTCTTTATAAGTAAATGGTTCTACAAACCTGTTCATCAATGTATTGTGGCAATTACTTGCGTGCATGAATTGAGCTGTTGTGTTTCTGCTTGCCTCTGAAGATTAAAATCTTGCTTTGCAATTTGATTCTTTTTGCATCTTGCCTAGGTACTCTGAGTTTAGACATTGCCCAACTCCATCATTGCCATCAGGAGGTATTTGGAGAACTGTAACAGAGATATTGCATCACTGCCTGACAAGATAAATAATGAAATTGATTAAACTAAATACAGAAAATGTAGGAAACGTTGAATAGATCTGGCAACATCTGCCAAGAGGAATGGACTCGATGTATTGTGTCAGACAGTAAACATGAGTTGAAATGTTAACTCTATTGCTCTCCATGCTGAGTGTTTGCATCATTTTCTGTTTTTATTTCATGTTTTCAGCCTCTGGAGTGTTTTGATGTTGGTAAAAAGACAGACATACTGCTGAAGCTTTTTGTCTTGCACTCACCAGGACAAATGCAAGAATGCGAAATTTCAAATGATCACGACAGTTTAGACAACAGGAGAAAAAGGTGCTGATTGGTTGGCAAGTTCACTCTGGCTCAGGCATTGCCATGGAGAAACTTTAGGCTTCAACTATTGGTTTTCTGTGCAGAGAATGGGTACATGTGTATGAATATATGTTGATTCAATTAAGGGTCAATCAGACAAGTTATGAGCTTGACTGATTTATCTTAAATTGCAAGATATTAATTGGATGTTGTGGGACAATGGCTATCCTGATCAGATTATTGTTTGCTGTAAACTTGAAAATGGGCCAAAGGCAGCCAGTTCAGAGCAGAAAATTATGTTGTAAACACCAAGATGTCAAAAAATTTGAAGTTAAGCCAGTGTTTCATGCCGCAATTATGCAACGGCTACCTGAGTGGTATTATCCACTAATAGGATGTTACTGTCAGTCCAAAAAGACATTCTGCCTGCCACATAATTGAGCAACTGGGTGTGTAAGAATCTCATTACCGGTGTGGTGCCAGGTATGTAGGCCGTATGTACTGGCATGTTCCTTTGATTGTTTGTGATAGGCAGAGTAGACACCAGACTGAACCAGCCCACGCATGCAAACTGCGAAACAAAATGTTGACTGTTAGATGTGATTCAGTGCTTGGGCAGCATTTGTTGAACAATCCTGTGTGTATGTGTGTGTGTGTGACTAGTTCTAATAACAACCAACTTAGGATAATCAGTTGAACTGGTAACACAGCTCATCAACACTAGCGAGAAGTGATATTCTAATGCATGGATTCGTTCTCTGCAAACAGAAGGAAACAGTTTAAAGCGTGTGCCTTTTTAAGAATTACCCCAGGAGCTGGGGGAATTGTGTAAAATTTCCTGTTGAAATCTGAGCTGACTCGTCAACAAATCAGCATACCGTTTACCATGTAATGAAAATTGTCATCTTTTTTTGAAATTTGGCATTTTTGCCTTTGTCCTAATATGTACAACATGAAAAGCTTCGGCAACATGTCTTTCTTTTCCCCAGAACATTGTTTTTGTATTGGATTTTTACTGTTTGCAACAGGATGAGACCATTCAGCACCTTGAGTCTGCTGTCTCATCTCGGTTAAAATACTCAAAGAAATCTCTCATTTAGATTTGAGATAACAAATTGCGAGAGTTGTACGGGTGACAGCTCTAGATTTATTCTACAGTTAAGGGAAGAAGCGCTATGGTGGTGTTGTAAAATCAATAATAGTGTACATCTTATGAAGTTACAGGTCTTTTTCTGAAGGTGCTGGAGCCTAGATTGTTTGGCTCCTCGTTTGAAGCTGTGTTCTCGCGATAGGTGCTGCAGTTTCATGTGTTGAAGTAAACTTGTGCTTCTAACATGCAACTTCAAATCAGGTGGATGCTAATTGAGGGACACAGCACTGCCTGGGCCATAGAGTGGAAATAAAGCAATCCCTTGCGTAACTTCACACTATCAGATGTTGGTTGACCCCCTGTGCAATTGGGCTTGTTAAGTGTGTTGTTTTGGTCATGAATATGGGATGTGGAGTTTGGAAACAAACTTGTCTTTATTAGCATCTGCACAGGCTATGATACAGCCAGCTTCTTTCGTAGCCCCTGTGTCACCTCTTTAGATTTCTGATAGAAAGGATTATCTGCTCCCCCATTGTTGGAGCATGCATTTGGAGTGTATTTTTTGTCTGCCAGATTGACTGACGACAGTTGAACATAGAAATGGTGTTCCAAACCCACTCCCCTCACCGATAAGCTTTTGAGCAGTTAAATTTGATTGTGTGGTTGTGTGCTTCATTGTGTGCCTGCCTTGTAAGATGCAATCTGATTGCCACACAGAATCTTGCCTTTAGCTGGCAATGTGAAGGACATGAAGAGACTGGAGGGTTGTGCAGTTTGTAGCGGCTCATGTTCAGGTTAAATGGGATTGAGGTATTTTCAAGGTTGCGAGGTTAGAGAGGAGTCCAGAAGAAGGGGATGTTGCTTGACAAAGAAAAAGCAGGCACTAATGTGAAGTGCACCATGGAAATAATTTTTTGTGCCCGCTGAATGTATTTTGAAGTGCTTCCTAATTGCAGCAGTGAGGTCAGTGGAAATTAAGAGTAATGAAGTGACTGGAAGTAAGTTGATCATGTACTGTACAGGAAAGGCAAGGTTTAATTGTATGGCCTAGTTGTGCTAGGTGCTAGACACCATCAAAGTAACATCAGAAAGCCCTTATTGCTGAATGTGAGCCATTGTAGCTCATGTAATTTGATTTGTGAGATAAGAACATTTCTGTGCATTTTGCATTCCATTCACTGAGTCCTGAAAACAAAGTAGTGGGCTGAGGAAAAGTGAGTCAGTGTTGATGGATCTGGCTGTTGCTTTTTAGCACCCTCTGGTGCTGAGAAGAAGTCATGGTACTTGTAGTTGTTGGATATTTGCACTGACTGATGATGTTACAATTGCCTTATGGCTCTGAGAATGGAGGTTTGGATTTTGGTGGGTTTGGGTGTTACGCAATGTGAACTGAGTTTCTTCGATGACGCTGTTTTGCACCGTAAATGTCATAAACTAATTGTCAATTGGACTGTTGTCATGAAAACAGTGCCGCATAAACTGTCCAGGAAGAAAGAAAATCTCAGTCATTGAATATTAGAAATGTACATAAATTTAATTTTTAAAGTCAGTCCAGCAGAAGGGCTTCTTCCAGTTTCAGCTGACTGGTACAACGTGAAGAAAATGCACACAGTCCTTCACAGTGTTGTAGAGCAGAGTCTTCATCTAGAGAACGGGAGAGGAAAATTAGTGCATGGAGTGAGAGCGAGTGCTCCTTTCCCACAGGTGCCCTTCTGCTACCCTGGGTGCCCTGTTCCCTCCCCCGCCTGTGTATCCTTCAGCCCCACTCCTGGTCCCACGTGCCCCTCTGCCCAATTATTCCCCTCCGGTGCTCCAGGTGACGCTCTGTCTCAGTGCTCTCCTCTGCTCTGGGTGCCCCTGTCACCCCTCTGCTTCTGGCACTCATATAACCCCCTCTGCCCTTGTGCTGCTTTGCCAACCTTCCCTAGGTGTCACCCTGTCTGAGTGGCCCACCCGACCTGGTTTGTCCCTCTGTCCTAGTGTCCCTCCACCCCTGGTGCCCTTCTGCCTGAGTGCCCCCCAAACCCCCCCCCCCCCCCACCTAGCCCGTCCATGTGCTCCACGTGTCCCCTGCCCTGAGTTGCCCCTCTGCACCCCTCACCTGCAGCTTCTGCATCTCTGCTGTCCAAGATTCGCGTTCTGATATTGGCTGCCTTTGCAAGGAACATCTGACATGCTCTGAAGAGACAAACGCTTTGGTCACAGTAATACAATTGGTGAAATAGTGTACCTGAAAATAAAACACATGGTTACATAGAATCCCCAAGCACAAAAACATAGAAACCAAAACACTAACATCAATTGCCCCTTTTCATGTGAATAAATATTCAGTGTATGTTTACAAGATGCTGAGCTGTCTGTAGCCACCCTTTTGCATTAATTGCATACCTGATAACTAGTTGCTGCAGGAATGAGGACTGCATCACCCCCAAACTGTAACACAACTCTGCTGCGGATTCCACATTCTTCAAACAATCTTGTCCGTAGAACCTGGTCCAGGTAATACCTCTGTCTGCATATTTGATCCTGACCAGGAACAGCCTTGGTATCTCCCTCATCCGCCACCTAGTCACAACATAAGACATTGTATTTACAACTGTTCACCAATTCATCTACAGCCACGCACACACACACCCCCGCACGCACAGTCACTCGACACTTCCACTTGCAATACAATTCCACTGTCCTCACTTGACCAGGGTCAAGGGGACCACTGAACAGCTGGAGGAGGACAGTCATGACCTACCTCTGCACCAATAAAAGAGGGAGGTCGTGCAGCCCAAACTCAGGCAGCTAGAAAAAAAGGATTATGAAGCAGTACCGAAGGTTTCAATCTCTTGATTACTCCCAAATTAGTGTTGGTGTCGCTGGAGAGAGAGGGCAGGAGGGAGGTCTTCAGATTCTTGGAACCTGAATCTGGTGGAAACAGCTCTGGTGGAAATGGGACCTGTACAGGCCAGCTGGCTTGCATCTAAACACAGCTGGGACCAGTGTCCGTGAACGGCAATATGCGAATTGTATTGGTGATGGTTCCAAGTAAATTACAAAGCGTGGGAACCAAGAAATAATTTTGAAAAGGAAAACCAAGAAGCACATATCTTTTGCACTGATGTAGGAAAATTATTACAGGCAGCAAAATGTAACGGCATGTAATAAGATCTAAATTAGGGTCACATTCTATGTATATGAATGCATGGAGTGTACTAAAGTTTCTTAACTCCAGCCTAGCTGGAAATGTCATGTCACAATCAGATCCCTGGCTCAGAAAAGCACAGCTGGGTCCTAAATGTTCCTGCACACAACGAGTTCCAGAAATAGAGGGAAGAAAAGAAAGGCAAAGGGGTAGCTGAGTTAACTGAGGAGAATACGGTAATTCTGCAAACACAGGATGCCCTCCAGGAGTGGACTAGAGTCTAATTGACTGAATTTAAGTAACAATAAATAACAAAACATACACCACTATGTACTCTATTGACCTCCAAGTAGAAATATGGAGAGGAATAAATTTGGGAGGAAATTACAGAAAAACACAATTATATATTAGTCATATACTGGAATTATACTACCACAGACTGGGAGAATAATAGTGTAAAGGGCAGAGAGGGGTCAGAGTTCCAAGAATGTGTTGAGCTGTATTTTCTATATCATTATGGTTCCAGTTCAACAAGGAACATAGTAGCAGGAATAGATCATGCAGCTCCTCAAGCCTACTCTGCCATTCAACTAAATCATGGGTTGATCATCAACCTCAACACCATTTTCATTCACATCCCCTTTGATGTCACTAGTATCTAGAAGCCTATTGATCTCTGTCTTGAACCTTCTCAGTGACTGACAGCCCTTTGGGTAGGAAACTCGAAAGACTGACAGTCCTCCAACTGAAGAAATTCCTCACCTCAGTCCTAAATGGCTTTCCCCTTATTCTTAGACTGTGTCAGTGAAGGAGACACTGGTGGATGTGCCTCAGGTTCTGAGGTGGGTCACAAGGATCCACTATCAAAGAGGTTAAGATTTAGTGGCCAGTGACCATGGTATCAATAGGTTGACATCATCCATGACAAAAACAAGGAGCAACCCGCAATAAAATTCATCAATTAGGAGAAAGCAAAATTCAATTGGGTGACTGCAGATCTGTGAATAGTAAAATAAAAGCAAAATATTGTGGATGCTGGAAATCTGAAACAAATACAGAATAGGCTGGAAAAACACAGCAGGTCTGGCAGCATCTATGGAGAGATCTGTTTCTCTGCAGATGCTGCCAGACCTGCTGAGTTTTCCCAGCTAATTCTGTTTTAAATCAAATAAGGTTTGGGTACAGTGAAGGTGGGGTGGCAGGGGTGGAGACATGTAGATCAACATCTCACAGTATTACAAAATAAATAGAGAGTAACCTGAGGCAGTGAAAGGAGTCTCAGAGCTGGATATTACAATTGATAATCAGGCTGCTTGTAGAAGGTTCACAGTACAAGTTAAAGAAAACAAATAATAAAGGCAAAGCAAGTGTCTGAAAACATACTGCCATCTAACATAATATGGATTCCAGAAGTCTTCTGTCAGTGTATATATAGTAATAAGGTGTGAGAGGAGGATTGAGCGCAATGAGGGGTCTAAAAGGGGATTTATGCATGGAGGCACGGACAAGGTACTAAATGTGTACTTTGTATCCGTCTTTTCCAAGGAAAGGAGATGCCCTAGTCATAATGCAAGAGGATCTACTGGAGACACTGAATAGGCTAACAATTTATAAAAATTAGCTATTTGCCTGTTCAAGTTGGTAAGTGGCAAGGCCAGATAAGATGCAACCAAGGCGACTGAGGGAAGGAATGGTGGAGGCATTGGCCATAATCATACCATTTTCCTTAAATCCAAGGGTTTTGCATCCTTGTTCGAAAAAGGGTCCAACAAGAAGCCCAGCAACTACAGAACCAATCAGTTTAACTTCAGTGCTAGGAATGATGATAGAAATGATAATCCACATCTGACCAAGAGCCTGTTACGTTTGTGCTGAATTAAGGAAAGCCAGCATGACATTTTTGAGGACAAATCATTTTTAACATCACAGAGAGGGAAGTTCAGTTCATGTAGTGTACATGGGTTTGCAAAGGCTTTTGCTCAAGTTCCACACTATAAGCTTGACCATGAAGTTCAAGACCTTGGAATAAATGGGGCAGTATCAACATAAGAAATTGGCTGGATGACAGGAAACGGAGTCGAAATGGATTTCTGACTTGTAGGAAGGTTTCTGGTGGGTTTCCACGGGGGTCTGGTTTAGGATTCCCCACTTTTATTGATGTACATCAATAAACTACGCTTTGGCATGCAGGGCACAGTTACACAACTTGTGAAGGACACCGAACTTGGAGCCATTGTCAACTGTGAGGAGGAGGAGGAGCTTCATGGGGACATGGACAGGCTTGGGGCAAAGGTGGACAAGTCACTGATAAAATCTCTATCAGAGAACTGTTAAGTGATTCATTTTGGCAGGAAAAACATAAAGACATTAGAAATGTACACTTGATCTTATAAAGAGGGTGCTTGAGCAGAGGGACCTGGGGTAGATGTACGCAACTCACTGAAGGTGGAAGGGCTGTTTTCAGAGCACTATGTATGAATGAAGCATACAGGTTTGTATATTTCATAAAGAAAGACAGAGTACAAAAGCAAGGAAGTTAATAACTTCTAAAACACTAATTCGGCCTCAACTGGCGTGTTCTTTCCAATTCTGGTCACCACACTTGGGATATACAGGCATTCAAGAGGGTACAGATAATATTTCCATGAATAGTTTGCATTGATGACAACATACAAACATACAGGTTAGGAGGAGTAGGCCGTTCAGCCATTTGAGCATGGTTCATGCTCCACCATTTGATAACTTCATGGCTGCTTGTGGCCTAAACTTCCTGCATGATTGACAAAGGAGTCAAGGGTATAGGGGGCAATCAAAAATCTGTCTAACTCAGCCTTAAAAATATTCAATGACCCTGCCTCCACTACTCTTAGGGGAGGATAATTTCACAAACTAACAACACGCAAAAGATTTCTCTTCATTTCTGTCTTAAATGGCAGACCCCTTATTTTAAACTGTACCAGTTTTGTCCCTCCCACAAGGGGAAACAAGAAGTTCCCTGAGGGTCTGTTTTCATCAGATCACCTCTCATTCTCCTAAACTTCAATGGATTCAGGCCCAACCTGGCCAACCTTTCAGCTTAAAATAATCCCTTCATGCCAGGAATCGGTAAAGTAAACCTCCTCTTAATGGCTTCTACAGCAATTGTATCCGTCCTTAAGTAAGGAGACCAAAGTTGTATACGGTACTCCAGATGTGGTCTCAGCAACAATTGTATTAAAACTTCCCTACTTTATTCTTTCTGCTAAAGTGGACTATTTCACATTTTCTCACATTATACTCCATCTGCTTACTCACTCAATCTATTGATATCACTTTGCAGAGTCCTTAAATCTTCTTCACAACTTAATTTCCTACCTATTTTTGTGTCATCAGCAAATTTAGCAAGCATACATTTGGTCCCTTCATCCAAGTCATTGATGCAGGCTATAAATAGTTCAGCCCCACCATTGATCCCTGTGTCACTCCACTAGTTACACCTAGCCAACCTGAAAATGACTCATTTATACCAATGTTTGCTTACTGTCAGCTCATCAATCCTCCACCCATACTAATATGTTAACCCCCACACCATGAGCTCTTATTTTCTGTGGTAACCTTTGATGTGCTGCCTTGTCAAGTGCCTTGTGGAACTTCAAGTATACAAAATCTGCAGGTTCCCATTATCCATGATGCTTGTTACTTCCTCACAGAAGTCAAATCAATTTGTTAAACATGATTTCCCTTCCACAAAGACCTTTTTGACTCTGTCTGATTGCGCTGAGATTTTCTAAGTGGCCTGCCATAACCTCCTGAATAATAGATTCTAGCATTTTCCCCATGACTGATATTAGGCTGGCTGAGATGCATTTCTTGCTTTCTGTGTCCCTCCTTTCTTGAATAGAAAAGTTACAGTCACTATTTTCCAATCTGTTGGGTCCTTTTCAGAATCAAGGAAATTATGGAAAATTTCGAGCAATGCATCTCCTGTCTTTGCAGCCCCTTCTTGTATGACCCTAGGATGAAGTCCATCAGAGCCTAGGGACTTGGTGGCCTTTAGTACTAGTAGTTTTCTTGGTATCCTTTTGCTGGGGATTGTAATTGTTTGAGTTTCTCCCTCCCTTTCACCTGTTCATTTACAAATATTTCTAGGATGTTCTTTGTAGCCTCTACAGTGAAGACAGACACACAAAATGTCTGTTCACAGCATCCACCACTTCCTTATTTCCAATTATCAATTCCCCAGATTCGATCACCAGAGGAGCGATGCTCACTTTAGCTTGTTTTAAAAAAAACACCTGTAGAAAATCTTACTATCTGCTTTTATGGGCCATATCATCCGAGCTCCCCAGCATCGGATGCAGTGGGGGGTACCCCAAAGATATGCTGGGGAATCGCCTTTGGAAGTTGACAAGTAAGGTGCAAACTTGCCATGGGCAATTGTCCTGCGCTGGGAACCATCTGGAAATTCGAATTAAATTGCAAACTTCAAATGGTTCTGACTGGGTTACACTAGTAATTACACAGAAAAAGCTAGAAGAATTAAAACCACTTTTAACTTCTACCGTACAGACCCAGACAAACCCCTCACTGGGTTTCTCCACCTCCCCGACCATCTAGGGATCCTCCTAACCCCTGAGCATCCCCCCATGGGTCTCCCCCACCCACTCCCCCTATGACCCTCCCCACCCAGGATTCTCCCACTCACTGCACATCCACCGACCTCCCTACAAATGAACAGGATTCCCAACATCTGCATGGGACTGCTCCTCCAGCTCCCCCTGCAGGCCAAACTCAAACTCACATGCTCCCTAGGCCTGACCTGACCAAAGACTCGACATCCAAACCCCCCAACCCCAAGGCCCTCCCTGACAACCCCCCACCCCATTGTCCAGGCCCAACCCAATCTGAAGCCTAACATTGTGACACCACCCCACCCCAACCTTCGATTCCCACCCCCCCCCCACACCTCAAATCCTAGCCACCTAACTTAGACACTTATCTTCTCCCTAGCCTGTCATTGAAGCTTTAAATGTACCTAGTTTGCTAGTGCTGTGTAAAAAAAAAACAAGGGGGTGTGGCCTCCTTCACTTTGACTCTGCTACACCTTGATGCTGGCCGTCGAGGACACACTGCACTGCCTGGCTCTCACCTGGTCTGAGTCTGAAGGTTGGAGAAGACAGGCTGGAAAAAAACATTCATGTAAGTAATTGGGCACAATTGAGTACTGGACAGAACGTTTCTCTGTCATTGGACTGAATAAAAGTAATTGTGTACTGTTATAATGCTTATTTTCTGGTGACAATTGCAGTGGAAAACACCTCTCCTCTTGTGTCACTGTGGACAAATTCAATGGTATCAGGAAATGTTCAGTGGGCAAATTTGTTTGGTCCTGTCTGAACTATCCTGGAGATTGTGGTCGTTGATGTGAACCACACTGAGGGTTTTTGGCTGTACCAGGCCAGTTATCCCAGTGTTCGTATGTCAGCACAATCTGTAGACGTAGACACCCGAAGGCAGCAAATGACAGTGGGCACCACTTTTGTCGTAGTTGCTGCTTTTACAATTTATAAGGTATAATGTTCACCGATATTGAGAGATAGGCGAACAGTTAGAGCAGGTAAGATCTTTGAGCGAGACTGGTCAATCTTGCTTTGGTTTCCTGAATGTTGCCAAGCCGTGTTCTGACGCAGCAGTGTGTAAGAAAGAAGTGGACATTGTTCTGCTTGAAAAATGGAGTACGAATCATGGTTTGTGTGTGATCTGTTTGATCATCGTTGCTTGTTAGATTTTGGGAACTGCTGGACTCTCAAAGTGTACATAGTACCTGGCTTTAATCAGGTGTGTATGTGCATTGCAGGGATGGAGGCTTGAAGAGACAAAAGGTGAAGGACACCTACAAAGAGGAGCAACAGAAACTCTACGGTAAGATGATAATGGGAAACCATAAAGACTGAAGCTGTTCATGAACTCTCCATGGGACTAACCGCGGCACTTCCAGTGAAAGGACACATCATTGGTCATGTTTCTGGCCTGTAATGAACTGAAGGGTACCAATTTGTCCAAATACTTCAGTTTTTCTCTCTCACTGAGGAATAAAAAAACTCGACACAGTGGGAAAAACATCTGTCAAGGCTCAGACCAACCACACCTGGAAATGGGAGAGTGTCTCACTAAAATGGCAAATGTATCTAGTAGTTGTAGGAATGAGGGAAAAAGAATGGTACATGACTGATTGCAAGGAGGAAAGGAGTAGTGCAGCTGGTGTGGGTTATACCAAGCCCATTTCCAAATGGGACACTTAACAGTCTATCTATTTTAGCTCATTGGGTCTGTAGCATTCTATTTAGGGAGAGGGGCTGTGAAGAAGCAGAAGTACAAAACCTTTGGCAAACTGACAATATGCCCACTTAAGAGACCCCGCGATGCATGTTTTGATGGGCTTTATTTTATATCGACCCCTTTTTAAGATCTGTACTTGCATGCTTAGAACGTGCAATTTCAAGAAAGACAAAGCTTTCATTGTAATCGGGAGAGAAGATATTCTGCCACCTAAGCAGATATGAAAGATTACCATTTCTTGTCATAAGTTTGCTTTACCTGAAGTGTGCTGTCAGGGTGAAGACTAGTGAGGAAGATTACTGGCAAATACCTATCAATTCAGTTCCTCAAAGTTTATTCCTCTATTGATAGACCTGGCTGCTCAGAATAGGCTATTTCAGAAAAAAGTTTTTCATTCCAGTTTGATGGAATGATGTTGTTTGTCTCTAGGTCAAAGCTCGTGGAATAGTTCACAACCTTGAGTTGTATTGGTGTGTCTTCCAAATGTCTCATTGTGCGAACCAGATTGGATGGCTTCAGAAGATGGCTGATGAGAATAAAATCACTTTTGGCTACAAAAATTTCAGTGTGGTGTCTTGTAATTGTTTTGGACTGCTAGATTTGTTCATAGGGTTCATTGCACAGGACGTGGGGAGGATTGCCTCATGATGGAGGCAAGAGTTAGTGTTTGGAAGAACTTAGCAGTGTTTAATGGGAAATGTGCAAATGGCAGAGGCTTTGAACAAGGCTTTTAAATTGTCTTCACCATACAAGTCACAGAAACCATCTGAAGAATAGTAGAAAATCATGAAACATAAGGCAAGGAGGAACTTAATCATGATCACTAGAGAAAAAGTATAGAGAATACTGAGGACTTGAGGCTGACAAATGCCCTGAAGCTGATGGCCTGCATCCTCGGGTCTTAAAGAAGTGGCTGCAGAAATGGATGCATTGGTTGTAAAGTCCCAGCAGAAGGAAAAGTGCAAATGTAATGCCTCTGTTCAAGAAAGGCAGGAGACAGAAAGCAGGAAAGTACAGGCCAGTTAGTCTCATGTCTGTCATTGGGGAAAATGCTAGAATCTATTATTGAATAGGTAGTAACAGGGCATTCAGAAAATCATACAATCAGGTAGTCAGCATGGTTTTGTGAAACAGAAATTGTGTTTGACAAATTTATTAGAGTTCTTTCAGGATGTAACAAGCAGGGTAGATAAAGGGAGACTATTAGATGTAGTGTACTTGGATTTCTAAAGGCATTCGATAAGGTGCCACAGAAAAGGCTGCTGCATAAGAAGTCATGGTGTTGAGGGTGATGCACTAGCATTGATAGAGAACTGACTATCTAATAGGAGACAGAACGTGATAAATGGGTGATTTTCAGGATGGCAAACTGTTACTAGTGGAGTTTTGCAGGGATCACTGCTGGGCCACAGCTCTTTATGATCTATACTAATGAATTTGATATAGCCAAATTTGCTGACAATACAAAGATACTTTGGAAAGCAAGTTGTGAGGAAGATACAAAGAGTCTGCAAAGAGACTTAAACAAAGTGAGTGGGCACAGATTTGGCAGATGGAGTGTAATTTGGGAAAATGTGATGTTTTCCACTTTGGCAGGAAGAACAGAAAAACAGAACATCATTACAATGGAGAGGCTGCAGAATGCTTCAATAAAGAGGGATCGAGGTGTCCTTGTCCTTGATGCACAAAAAATTAGCATTAAGGCGCAGCAAGTAATTAAGACAGCAAACAGAACATTGGCTCTTATTGCAAGGAGGAATAGAGTATGAAAGCGAAGTCTTGCTGCAACTGCACCTGGGAGGACTGTGTACAGTTTTGGTCACCCTACTTAGAGAGATATAGCATGCATTGGAAGCAATTCAAGGTAGATTCACTTGGCTGATTCCTGGGATGAGGGGGTCTGTCTTATGAGGAAAGGTTTAGCAGGTTAAGCCTATACTTCGCGGAATTCTGAAGAATGAGAGCTGGTCTTACTGAAACATGGAACATTCTGAGAAGATGTTTCTCCTAGTGGGGGAATCTAGAAGAGGGGACACTGTTTCAAAATGAGAGGACTACCATTTAAGACAGAGGTGAGGAAGAATGTCTTCCCTCAAAGGGTCATTAGTCTATAGAATTATCTTCCCCAGAGAAGGGTGGAGGCTGGAACATTGAATATATTCAAGGCTGTTAGTTTTTTGATTGACAAGGGGGGTCAAAGGTGATGTAGGGCAGGCAGGAAAGTGGAGTTAAGACAATGATGGAGCAGACTCAATGGGCCAAATGGCCTACTCTTCCTTACGCTTAGTGAGCCAGATGGCCAGCCTGAAAGAGTCACTTAGAGCTAGTATATAGAAGAACATCTTTGTATTGGAAGGTCGTGTAGGGATGGCCGGCTCTCAAGGGATGACTCGGTCTCATGATGGCTGGCTTTTTAGGGGAGAACATGAGAATGCAATTGTGCTCAACATAAAATGGAACCCAAAAATCTTCAACTGGCCTACAAACGTTAAGAGGTGGAGTGGGCCCTATGAGGGTCCAAGAAGGTGATTTATGCTTAGAGGTGCAGGACTAGGCTGGAACACTTGAGTTCCTAATATCGATGTTTATTAAGGAGGAGAAATCTGACAAAAGGCAGAAGTGGAGATAGCAGAAGAAATGGTGTGAGATTGAATGGGAGGCAGGGTACTGGAAAGGCTGGTTATACTTAGAGTAAATAAGTCACCTGGTCCCGATGGCTTGCATCCCAGGTTGTTAAAGGAAGTGGAAGATGGTGATAGTGGAAGGGCTTGCCTTAATTGTGGAGGTTCCTGAGGATAGAGTGGCAAATGTGACATCCTTATTCAAGAAAGGGTGTAAAGACAATCCTAGCAAATACAGGCCAGGTAGTCTAACATCACTAGTGGGTAGATTTTGAAATCCTTAATCAGGGAAAACACCAACAGGCAGTTTGAGAGGTTTGAGTTAGAGAACCTGCATGGTTTTGTAAAAGGCAGATTGTGCTTGGCTAATCTAATTAAAATCTTTGATTAACTAAGGTGGGTGAAGGGAATGCGGTGGACGTTGTCTAATTGGATATTAAGTAAGTGTTTGACAAAATACCACATAATAGGCTGATAAATAAAATTGAGGCTCATGGAATGAGAGGGTCAATGTCAGCTTGGATAAAAGATTAGCTTAAGGACAGAAAACGGAGTTGTGTTAAATAGTTATTTTTCAGACTGGAGGATGGTAGTAGACAGTGATGTTTGTCAAGCATTCGTAAGAAGGTCACTTTTTTTTTGCTAACTTGGATCTTGAAATATGGAGTAAAATTTATAAAGTTACTGATGATACCAAACTTGGAAGAGTGGCAAACAAACAATTATCTGAGATAAAAACAAAAAACTGCAGATGCTGGAAATCCAAAACGAAAACAGAATTACCTGGAAAAACTCAGCAGGTCTGGCAGCATCAGCGGAGAAGAAAAGAGTTGACGTTTTGAGTCCTCATGACCCTTCAACAGAACTGAATGAATCTTAGGAAAGGGGTGAAATATAAGCTGGTTTGGGGTTGGGGGGGTGGGGGGTGGGGGGGGGTGTGGTTGCGGGGGGGGGGGTGCGGGGTGGTGGTGGTGGGTGGAGAGGGTGAGAGAAGTTGGGGGGGGTGGTGTGGTTGTAGGGACAAGCAAGCAGTGATAGGAGCAGATAATCAAAATATGTCACAGACAAAAGAACAAAGGAATGCAGAGGTGTTGAAGGTGGTGATATTATCTAAATGAATGTGCTAATTAAGAATGGATGGCAGGGCACTCAAGGTACAGCTCTACTGGGGGTGGGGGGAGCATAAAAGATTTAAAAATATTTAAAAATAATGGAAATAGGTGGGAAAAGGAAAATCTATATAAATTATTGGAAAAAACAAAAGGAATGGGGAAGAAACAGAAAGGGGGTGGGGATGGAGGAGGGAGTTCAGGATCTAAAGTTGTTGAATTCAATATTCAGTCTGGACGGTTTCCACATCCACCACTCTTGTGGACAGTGAATTTCAGTTCATTATTGCTTGCTGCATTCAAAAAGTTCTTCCTCCAATCCCTGGCTGTATCTCTTGCCCTAAACCTTAAATCTGTGTCCCACTCATCATCGTACCACCAACGGTGAAGACCTTTTCCTTGTATACCTTATCTAATCTGGTCATAATTTTCTACACTTCTACCAAATCTCCCCTTAATCTCTTTTGCTCCAAAGGAAAACAACCCCAGCTTTTCCAACTTGAACTTCTAATTAAAATTCCACATCCTTAGAACATTCTGCTAAATCTCATCCAGACCCCCTCAAGCACACTCGCATTCTTCCCAAAGTATGGCAATGAGAACTGGACACAATACTCTATCACTGTGGCCTAACCAGAGCCTTAAAGGGTCAGTATAAGTTCCTTGCTTTTGTACTCAATACCTCTATTTATGAAGCCCATGATCCCATATGCTTTTCTAACCAGTCTCAAAATATTCTGCCAGCTTCAAACAATCTTGTTCCTGCACACTCTTCAGAACTGGGCGATTAAGTCTGTATTGCCTCTCCCCATCCCTTCTGCTAAAATGCATCACTCACACTTCTCAACATTAAATTCCACCTGCCACTTCTCTGTCCATTCTGGTGGCCTATGTCATGTTGCAGGCAATTCAGATCATTGTTTGGCAGCATCGGTGGAGAAGAAAAGAGTTGACGTTTCGAGTCCTCATGACCCTTCAACTGAACTGAGTGAATCTTAGGAAAGGGGTGAAATATAAGCTGGTTTAAGGTTGGAGGGAGGTGGGGAGGGTGGGGGGGGGGTGGGGGTGGTAAGAGAGAAGTGGGGTGTGGGGAGTGGTGTGGTTGTAGGAACAAGCAGGCAGTGATAGGAGCAGATAATCAAAAGATGTCACAGACAAAAGAACAAAGGAACACAGAGGCGTTGAAGGTGGTGATGTTATCTAAATGAATGTGCTAATTAAGAATGGATGGTAGGGCACTCAAGGTACAGCTCTAGTGGGGGTGGGGTGGAAAGGCTAGCAGGGCATAAAAGATTTAAAAATAATGGAAATAGGTGGGAAAAGAAAAATCTATATAAATTATTGGAAAAAACAAAAGGAAAGGGGAAGAAACAGAAAGGGGGTGGGGATGGAGGAGGGAGTTCAAGATCTAAAGTTGTTGAATTCAATATTCAGTCCGGAAGGCTGTAAAGTGCCTAGTCGGAAGATGAGGTGCTGTTCCTCCAGTTTGTGTTGGGCTTCACTGGAACAATGCAGCAAGCCAAGGACAGACATGTGGGCAAGAGACCAGGGTGGTTTGGGTCATTCTTGCGGACAGACAGCAGGTGTTCTGCAAAGCGGTCGCCCAGTTTACGTTTGGTCTCTCCAATGCATTGGGAACAACGAATGCAGTAGACTAAGTTGGGGGAAATGCAAGTGAAATGCTGCTTCACTTGAAAGGAGTGTTTGGGGCCTTGACGGTGAGGAGAGAGGAAGTGAAGGGGCAGGTGTTACATCTTTTGCGTGGGCATGGGGAGGTGCCATAGGTGGGGGTTGAGGAGTAGGGGGTGATGGAGGAGTGGACCAGGGTGTCACGGAGGGAACGATACCTATGGAATGCCGACAGTGGGGGTGAAGGGAAGATGTGTTTGGTGGTGGCATCATGCTGGACTTGGCGGAAATGGCGGAGGATGATCCTTTGAATGCGGAGGCTGGTGGGGTGATAAGTGGGGACAAAGGGGACCCTATCATGTTTCTGGGAGGGAGGAGAAGGTGTGAGGGCGGATGCGCGGGAGATGTGCCGGACACGGTTGAGGGCTCTGTCAACGACTGTGGGTGGAAAACCTCGGTTAAGGAAGAAGGAGTACATGTCAGAGGAACTGTTTTTGAAGGTAGCATCATCAGAACAGATGCGACGGAGGCGAAGGAACTGAGAGAATGGAATGGAGTCCTTACAGGAAGCGGGGTGTGAGGAGCTGTAGTCGAGGTAACTGTGGGAGTCGGTAGGATTGTAATGAATATTGGTGAACAGTCTATCACCAGAGATTGAGACAGAGAGGTCAAGGAAGGGAAGAGAAGTGTCAGAGATGGACCATGTGCAAATGATGGAAGGGTGGAGATTGGAAGCAAAATTAATAAATTTTTCCAAGTCCCGACGAGAGCATGAAGCAGCACCGAAGCAATCATCGATGTACCGGAGAAAGAGTTGTGGAAGGGGGCCAGAGTAGGACTGGAACAAGGAATGTTCCACATACCCAATAAAGAGACAGGTATAGCTGGGGCCCATGCGGGTACCCATAGCCACACCTTTTATTTGGAGGAAGTGAGAGGAGTTGAAGGAGAAATTGTTCAGCGTGAGAACAAGTTCAGCCAGACAGAGGAGAGTAGTGGTGGATGGGGATTGTTTGGGCCTCTGTTTGAGGAAGAAGCTAAGGGCCCTCAGACAATCCTGATGGGGGATGGAGGTGTAGAGGGATTGGACGTCCATGGTGAAGAGGAAGCAGTTGGGGCCAGGGAACTGGAAATTGTTGATATGACGTAAGGTGTCGGAGGAATCACGGATGTAGGTGGGAAGGGACTGGACAAGGGGAGAGAGAAGGGAGTCAAGATAACGAGAAATGAGTTCCGTGGGGCAGGAGCAAGCTGACACAATCGCTCTACCGGGACAGTTCTGTTTGTGGATTTTGGGTAGTAGGTAGAGGCGAGCCGTCCGAGGTTGGGTGACTATCAGGTTGGAAGCTGTGGGACGAAGATCTCCAAAGGAGATGATGTCAGTGACAGTCCTGGAAACAATGACCGGATTAGATAAGGTATACGAGGAAAAGGTCTTCACAGCTGATGGTACGATGATGAGTGGGACACAGATTTAAGGTTTAGGGCAAGAGATACAGCCAGGGATTGGAGGAAGAACTTTTTGAATGCAGCAAGCAATAATGAACTGAAATTCACTGTCCACAAGAGTGGTGGATGTGGAAACCGTCCATGATTTTGAATGGAAATGGGATGGGAGCAAATGCCAGAAAGAAAGAAACTTGCAGGGCTATGGGGTACAAGTGGAGGTGGGGCAGGAGTGGAATTGCCTGGATTGTTCTGCCACCAGCCAGCAGGGACCAATGGGCCAACTGGCCATTTTCTGTGCTGTAAATTACTGATGTTTTTAAGCAAGCAAACAATGAGCTGTACTATGCTCTGCCATCTCACAGAAGACTTCTGAATTTAAATAGAGCAGCCTGCTTTTGCTGCAGGTTTTTAGCCAGTCTGTCCTCATGTGGTCAGCAGCAGAATTACAGTGTTTTTTTTTGCTGAATCTGAGTCACAGCTGTGTGAAAATGAATGATAACACCAGGTAATTACTCCAAGCTAATGAGAATCAGCATGATTGCCCCCCTAGTCAACATCAGAGAGAGAAATATCAAGCCCATGGACAATGTGTGTCCTTTAACTAAAAATATTGTGTAGGCACCTGCCAGTTGCATTTGGAAAGATGGGAAGCTTTCAGCTGTTCCATGTGCAAGCCAAGCAGGCAGAGTCTGCCACTGCTATGATCTGAAGACTGTGAAAAATGTGAGTGAGTGCAAGTGTCCTGCTGATGAGGCACGACTGTGTTTCACTCACTCATGATGTCAGTGCACAAAGACTGAGTTGAAATTTGAAACAGATGTATCTCTACCGGAATAATTCCAGTTGTTTAGCTATCAATTTAATTGTAATAATTTATAATCAAATTCATTTCCAATTATAATTAATTAAAAAGTACATATTGTTCTTTGTGACAAGCAAAGATATGAACCATCATCTCTGCAAGAAAGATGTTCTGAGCATTTTTGTAAATGTTTTACTCATTTAACCACTGGCTCTGGAATAAGTCTGAGTATCTCCAAGTCTATTCATCTTGTGATGAAACAATTGTACGCAAATGTTCAGTTTAAGTTCCAAAAAAATTATTAGTGTGAAAGCTTTGGTGGTAACATGTTAGAGCCATGGCCCTTAAGGAAAGGCAGGCTGAGTTCAAATCCCACATCTGCTGTGAAATGGGATTTTTAAAATGTTTTTTGTGGAGATGTGAATTCAAGTAAAACCCAGCAGTCTCTGGTGGCACTCCCTTGAGTTTGCACTTGATCTTACTCCGCACTGAATTCACTGATCCTCACCATTAAATTATTTAATCTAACCTCTCCTAGCTGAGCCTATGTCTAGGGCCCTCACTGGGACTTGAACCCAGCATTTTTCAGGTCATATCTGAACTCTCTAACTGCATAGCCACCAGACACATGCTTGAAAGGAATACTTTTGGCAACTACTTATATGCTAGAATTTTCTTGTCAAGTTAAGAACTGAGTAACCTTCTGCCACACATAGTGAATTTTATCTTCAAGTCAAAATGTCACTTCTGCATACAAACAAGAGTAAGATCTGTCACTAGCCTTGGTTCCCCAGCACCATCAAGCACAGACACAATGCTTAGTTTTAAAAATTTGTTTTTCTGAACCCCAAGTCTCTGTGTCATTTATTGTTTATCCATCCCATGCACATGCCCTCTTTCAGCCTCCTGGAAGATAATCTCACATTTCTAAATATTAAACTTTTCTGCCAGCTCCGACAGCACAATCTCTTCGAAAAGATGTGCAGTTATCTTGGGGTCAGGTCGTTCAACAGCAACTTCCAAACCCACAACACCTACCACCAAGAAGGACAAGGGCAGCAGGTAGATGGGAACTCCACCACCTGGAAATTCCCTTCCCAGCCACTCTCCATTGTGACTTGGAAATATATCGCCGCTCCTTCACTGTCGCTGAGTCAAAATCCTGGAGCTCCCTCCCAAAACAGCACTGTGTGTGTACCTACACCACATGGACTGCAGCGGTTCAAGAAGGCAGCTCACCACCTTCTTAAGGGTAGGTAGGGAAGGGCAATAAATGCTGGCCTAACCCGTGACGCCCAATATATTTTACAGTTAGAATACATTTTAAAAAGCTCTGCTCCCAGTCCCTCCCTCACCACCTACTTTTGATAGGAGAACATTGTACCTTTTAGTATTTGTGAATCAAAATCAACAGAGAAAATACAAAAGTTCCAAACCTATTGCTGGTAATCATAATTTGTTAGAAATAAGTCTATCCTCTCACAAAAAATTATCCTTTTTAATTTATGAAAACATAAAAAGACTGTCATCATGTTTAAGCAAGCAACTGCACAAAAGCAGCACCAGTGAGAGCTTTCAACAACACCTCAGTCACCTTTACATTCTCTTATCACTACTGACTGATATGGGCTTCAGGTGAGATGTGTGGTTTGTTTAGTATTGAGGCATTACAAAATATTACCTGCTGCAATGGAAACATCATGATGGGTGATGGATTGGACTTGTCTGCCTGAGCAAAGGTGAGTGTTGGAGAAAATAATTGCTAGAGCAGTATTATTGAGGACAGCACCAAGACTGGCTACATGGATCTTGATCCAGTTCTACACATTTCTAATGGAATCATGAGTCTGATAAATGACCTTCCTCTATTACATATTGTTCAAGATTGAAGGCTTTGTCTGGTGAAGTCTTAATACTCAAGCTATCTTAAACAGGATACCATTTCTCACACTGGCTACCATTCTGAACTCTGCTGAGATCAGGTCCTGGCCTGGAATTTCAGGTACCATGAAATGCATTCAATATACTACTGACTTGTTGCTTCATAAGACCTCGGGGAAACTTTCATTTCTTTCGTTTGGATTGGATTTATACGCAGTGAAGATATTTCAAAATCCACTGCACTGTCAACCAATAACTTGATTATCTGGTCTATAGGTCAAAAGATCAGGTTCCTATTCTAATCTGATGGACATTTCTATGAGGTACTCCTGCTGATAGGTATAGGGTTAGAAAACTATTTCTGGCTAGCTTTTTCTCATACTTTAATTTCTCCCTCATTTCTTCATTTTTACCATTCTTTGCTGGATTTTATATTCTGTCCAACCCTCTGACCTGCTATTAATCTACATGCAATTGTCTGTTTTTTTCAATTTGATACAATACTTAACTTCCCTTAACTACGAATGGTGTATCCTTCTCTGAGAGTCCATCTTTGCAGAGCATTATGAAATATCTCCTTAAATGTCTGCCACTGTATCTCTACTGACCTATCCCCTTAACCTATTTTCCTAGTTCACTTTAGCCAGCTCTATCTTCACACCCTTGTAATTTCCTTTATTTATGTTTAAAACACGAATCTTCGACCCCACTCTACCTCAAACTGAATGAGCATCCGCAGTTTTTTTGTTTTTATCTCTGTGCAAAATTCAATTATGTTATGATCGCTGCCACCTGGAGGCTCCTTTACAATGAGGTCATTAATTAATCCAATCTTATTGCACATTACCAGGTCAAGAAAAGCCTGCTCTCTGGCTTGCTCTTGCATGTGCTGCTCTAAGAAATTGTCCTGAAAACAGTCTATGAACTCACCTTCCAGGCTACCACTGTCAATCTGATTCATCCAGTCTATATGTAGATTAAAATCACTCATGATTATTGTTGTGTCTTTCTTACGAGACCCCATTATTTCTGTTCTGCAGTGCAGTTACTGTAAGGGGGCTTATAAACTACCCCCACTACTGACTTCCGAACTTGACTGTTTCTCATCTTTACCCAAACTGATTCTACATTTAGAACTTCAAAAGTAAGGTGATCTCTCACTATTGTCAAGTTCAACTCTGTGCACAGATTGGAGAAACTGATCTCGTTACAGAGGACAAGGTTGAGAGATTTGAGATAAATTTTCAAAATCAAAAGGGGTCTGGACAGAAAAAGTGGGGAGAAACTTTCCATTGGGGGATGGATTGAGAACCAAAGGGCTCCACTTTAATGTGATGGGGAAAGAAGCAATGGTGTGACGAAGCAAAAACACAGAGTGTGGTTAGGAAATGCAATGCTCTGTCTCATAGCAATGGAGGCAGTTCAATTGAGGCCTTCTCAAGATAATTGCATAATTATCTCGAGATAATTATTTCAAAGAAAAACATAAAACATTTGCGGGGTTCTGGCCAAAGAACAAGGGGGAGGGGGACTCAGTAAGTCACTCTTGCGCAGAGCTGGCATAGACAGTACAGGCCAAATGGCCTAACTTGTGTTAGAAGCACCAGATGGTTTCATGATACATCAATTGGTCCTCATCAGGGCAGACTCATGGCAGCCAAGTGTTCATTGTGGAATCACAACTGACTTTCAATATCCACCCTGACCTGCAGTATCTCTAAGTTAATCAAGAATTCACATAGGAGTGCTCAAAATCCAAACTTACCTTCTGCAAAAACTTCCTTATCCTGTCTGTGTCCTGGCTGCTGTAAATATGCCAGAGGGCCCCAGGCCTCTCACTCGAGTCTTTCAGTCTCCTCATTGCTGCATCGTCCACGATATCTCCCTCCATTCCAGCGAGAATCACTGCACAAAATACATGGCACCTTTACCGACAGCAGGTCACACAAGAGCTGCCTTCCAAGCTTATTTTGATCTATTGCTTCTCAACAAGTACTCTTTGTCAACCTATACCTATCTGCCCAAACTTCTGCTCGTCAGTTTTGGTCATGATCAAACACGTATTGAGAAACTTGACTAACCATTACACCGTTGCCAACAGCATTTTTTTCTCCATGCCAAATGCACATTACCACTACCAATCCCAACTTCTCACTGCCCAGTGCAGAAAGTAGGAATTTCCTCTGAGCTCACCCTGTTCTCCTGTTGTCAGTGCACTAGAAACTCAGCTTCCTTGCTCTATTATCACTTCTGTGTCATAGACTTCTCTACTCCATCAACACAACTCCCCACCCCTAATATCTCGAACTGTGGATTCATTATGATCCCTTCAAACCCCATCACGACCCCACACACCCGCCCCGCAACCTCCACCCTGCTGACCTCCAGTCAATAGGGAATAGCTTCAATAACGCAGTGGACTGTAGCTGCATATTTTGCCTCTCTGCCACTATGGCCATCCCCTGAGCAACACCGAGGGGAACGATAATCCAGCTGACATACCTCAGTTTTAGTAACTGCTAACTACACCTGGGTGATGGCCCCATTCTGCTCAAACTAATCAGAGATAGCCCTGTGGCATAAAAATTGGAACAGCGCTAATCCTGAGCTAGAGTAGGAGGCATTTGCAGAGACCAGGATTACCCACTGATGCCTCTCAAAAACTGTATCAAGCAGGAAGGCTTCCTGTGGTTAACCATTGCTTCTAGTTTTACAATCTTAGCTCAGGCTGAATTCCTTAGCACTCTGCATTGATTTGCAATATCCTTCACTGAGTATCTGCCTTCCTCTAAGTGTGGGAGAACAGGCTTGGATCCTCCTTGCAGTGCCATAACCAGCTGAGATTCCCTGGACATTCCCATGCACACAAAACATGCAAGATAAAGCAGGGCAGCCATGGCAACAGTCAACACAGTGACCATAAGAAATAATTTGCTGTAGAGCACTTGTGTATTTCCTGAGGTTGTGAAAGGCTTTGTAGAAATGCAAACCATATTTGGCATGGGTTTTCTCAGTTGTGATGAGAACATCACTTTTCTTAATATTTTGAGTCAGATCCATGACGTTCAACCTGCCAAAAACATGGATCCACTTCACATGACTCTGTGCCATCAAAAGACATGCTTCAGGGAATTCCCAACCCTTCATACTCCACACAGAGGTTCACACAAGTAACACGCACAGAAAAAGAGAAAGAGAGCTTTGAATGAACCTTTTTCGAGCGCATCCCGGTCTTCCTGCAGCGGCTCTGCATGGACCAGGACATGAATGGTGTCCGTCAGTTCCAGACGCAAGCTGGTGCTTCCTGCATTGCCATCATCCAGCCTGAGCCCTATGAAAGCAAGGCACTTTCCAATCAGAAAAATTACGAACAACAATGCAGTCCGAAACACAAATGCATTTCATTTTCAGTTCCACGATCAAGAAACAGGCATACTATTTCCCCTGATTATCAAACATTCAGGGCTCCAGGATCTCTCCTCCTGCTCTATACTATGTTTGCATGACATGAAACCAGGAATTTGTCTAGCCTTAAGCTGAGGAACAGCCAAGGGAAATCAGCACCAGTTAACCTTGGCTCCCAGTTTATAAACAGGGTATGATCCTTTACAAGGTGAGATTAAGCAGCTGAGATTCTCTGTGTACACACATCTACATTTAAGCCATGCCAACAGTCAATGAGACATGCACAACATTAGGTTGAGGGGGTGGAACAGAATTGAGGTCTAATACCCGTAGAATGTCCACCCCTCCCAAATGGTGGTCAGTGGGCAGCAACAGGCAATGACATGTCAAATAAAGCTTCTGCCATTCATATCTAAGTAGCAACAAACAGACGTTGTGGGACTGAAGCAAGGTGAGGGAAAAGGCATTGGAAAACTCTTGATAATCACAAGACATTGCTGACCGTATACACTGCACACCCTCAGTTCCAGCTGGGACTTCGCTGTCTCTTCTGGAAATCGGGATACAAGGTTCAGTTTTCCATCATTCCTGGTGTATTCTGGTAATGGCAAGTGTCTGTGAAGCTCATCAAACCTGCAATCAAACAGTGTCACAAATTCATCTCATGTCTCACGAGACCACTAAGACCAAAGTCATGGGGGCAGAGCTTCAGAGGTTCCAATATCTGAGCTTCAATAAAAACATAAGCTCATTTGTGTCACAATAGGGGGAAGAAAGTGGAACATGGTCTGCAGCTGTCAGCAGGACTGTGAAATTTACCAGCTTTAAAACATTTCTACCTAAAGTGCAGACAAAGGCTGGGTGTGTAATGAGCCATCCTAAGCCACCATTACAAGGTTTTTATAACAGAATGAGGCCCTTTAGCCAGCATTTATGCTCCATATGACCTCCCTTCCACCCTTGTTCATACAACCCCGTCAATCTAGTATAAGGTCTGGCACAGATAGGGTTAACGTGGGACTGAGTACAGTCCCACACTGTGATGTAAGAGAACATATGACACACACCTAGAGGTCAGTGTTGGACAAAACTATGTGCAAAGCATGCATGTAGACAGCTGCTAGCTTGAACCCTTCACTATTGTATGTGCATTGTTCTTGTAGTTAATAATACATAGTTAACCTTGTTAAAACTATGAAGGATTCATTAAGACCGACCAAACGGTATCCAAAACCCTACAACAATCAACATCTTCTCTTGCTTTTCTCCTTCATGCGCGTGGACAGCTTCCTCTTAAATACATCTATACTATTTACTTCAACATTCTAACCACTGTCAGGGTAACGGCAGAAATTTCTTTTGAATTCCCTATGATATATGACCTTCTTATACTCAGGACTCTTTCCCTGCTCTACTGCATTGCAACAGATTATCACACCCTGTATTTACTGAACAACAAAACATGGCTTCATTCCCTCTAATGTTCGTAGAAGCAGCCACCATTTTAGGTGGTCCAGACTTACTGAGCAGGCATCCGTTCATTGAATTCCTTCTCTGAAGTGCAATAATCTAACCGCAAAATCTTTGTGCCTCTAGATTTGGGCCTGTGGCAGTCTGCAGGAAAAACAGATTGTCTTCATAAATCTGTGTCTGACAGCAGGAGAGTCTGCAACTCACTTCCTCACAGCACCAGTTTCCTTAGAGTTCATTGAATTCATTTCACAAGCAGAGAACATCAGGAGTGAATGAAATGCTGGAATCAAATCGAGGACTTCAGAGGGTTTATATTTCTGTACTTATACTAACAGAAATCCAGGAATAAAAACAGAAAATGCTGCAATTATTTAGCAGCTGTGACAGCATCCATGGAGAGAGAAACAGAGTTAATGTTTCAGGTTGATGGCCTTTTGTCAATGTTTCCAGCATTTTTTGTTTTCACTTAAGATTCCCAGCTTCTGTGAGTTACACACTGAAATCTAATGGGTGAGCTGAGACACTTCGAAAATAGAACAGTAATATACTCAGGTGAGCATTAAAACTTGTAAGGAGCAGTAAATAAGGAGTAAAACTAATGAATATACAGTTCAGGATAGCTTCAGTATATTGGCATTGATCAAGTAATTTATCATCATATGCCTTGTTACATTAGATGTGAACTCTTGTCCATAAGACCATAAGACATAGGAGCAGAACTTAGGCCATTCAGCCCATCGAGTCTGCTCTGCCATTCAATCATGGCTGATAAGTTTCTCAACCCCATTCTCCTGCCTTCTCCCCGTAACCTTTGATCCCCTTACCAATCAAGAACCTATCTATCTCGGTCTTAAGTACACTCAATGACCTGGCCTCCACAGCCTTCTGTGGCAATGAATTCCATAGATTCACCACTCTCTGGCTAAAGAAGTTTCTCCTCAGCTCTGTTCTAAAAGGTCTTCCCTTTACTCTGAGGCTGTGCCCTCAGGTCCTAGTCTCTCCTACTAATGGAAACATCTTCCCCACGTCCACTCTATCCAGGCCTTTCAGTATTCTGTAAGTTTCAATCAGATCCCCCCTCATCCTTATAATCTCCATCGAGTATAGACCCAGAGTCCTCCAACGTTCCTCATATGTTAAGCCTTTCATTCCTGTGATCATTCTCGTGAACCTCCTACGGACACTTTCCTTCCTGAGATAGGGGGCCCAAAATTTATCACAATATTCTAAATGTGGTCTGACCAGAGCCTTATAAAGCCTCAGCAGCACATCGCTGCTTTTATATTCTAGTCCTCTCGAAATAAATGCCAACATTGCATTTGCCTTCCTAACTACTGACTCATCCTGCTTGTTAACCTTAAAAGAATCCTGGACTAGAACTCCCAAGTCCCTTTGCACTCCAGATTTCTGAATTCTCTCCCCATTTAGAACATAGTCTATGCCTCTATTCTTCCTAACAAAGTGCATGACCTCACACTTCCCCATGTTGTATTCCATCTGCCAATTCTTTGCCCATTCTCCTAACCTGTCCAAATGCTTCTGCAGCCTCCCCGCTTTCTCAATACTACCTGTCCCTCCACCTATCTTTGTATCATCTGCAAACTTAGCCAGAATGCCCTCAGTTTCTTCATCTAGATCATTAATGTATAAAGTGAAAAGTTGTGGTCCCAACGTTGACCCTTGCGGAACTCCTCTAGTAACCGGCCACCATCCTGAGAAGGACCCCACTCTCTGCCTCCTGCCAGACAGCCAATCTTCTATCCATACCAGTATCTTGCCTCTAACACCATGGGCTCTCATCTTACTGAGCAGCCTCCTGTGCGGCATCTTGTAGATAACATCCATTGGCTCTCCTTTGTCTAACCTACTCGTTACCTCCTCAAAGAATTCTAACAGGTTTGTCAGGCATGACCTCCCCTTGATGAAACCATGCTGACTTTGCCCTATTTTACTATACATTTCCAAGGATTCTGAAATCTCATCCTTAATAATGGACTCTAAAATCTTACCAATGACCGAGGTCAGGCTAATCGGCCTGTAATTTCCTATCTTTCGCCTCACTCCCTTCTTAAACAGGGGGGTTACATTAGCGATTTTCCAGTCCTCTGGGACACTCCAGTACTGAGGCACTTACCAGAGTTGGTTTTGAATCCTTGCCAGAATTCCTTGCTCCTTGCCCTGGTCAGGACAGACTGGTCCCTGCAGTTAACCAAGCTGACACTCTGTTCTCCCAGCTTCTCCTTCAAGCATTCAGGTGTCCAGGAATTACTGTCAGTTGCTGTCAAGACCCCTGATACTATCACAGGCTTCACAGGAAAACACAGAAGAAACAACAAGAGATTCATCAATTCATCAATGGGGACAGTGTGAAGGGAACATTATATGTATCAAACCTGTGTTATACCACCCTGACAGTGTTTGACAGGACAGTATCTGCTGTAGCAGTGGCTGATATTATACTACAGAGGGAAATTAATGTTAATTCATTCTGAAACCAGTTGGTGAAGTAAGAAACCAGACTTCAATCTTTTACTTCATACTAGATTTATTACAGAATGCAACATTACGTATTTCTGCCTCCTCCTTAACCAACACCCCGTGTCCCAGAAGCCTCTCTTCAAGTATTCAAGGTACTTCAATCAATCAAAACCCTCCACCTGTATTATCCTTAACCTTCATAATACAATGAACATACCATTAACAATTTAATATCCTTTAGAAATTTCATAAGATCATGACTCACCAGGCCCTTTATCCAGTATTCCTGGAACAGCTTCCAGTTCTTCTTATTATTGGGGCTCTGAAACCAGGGACAAATCCCTTTGGAAAGCCATGAATGAGGACTCTTAGCATCCTCCTCTTGGGTCTGCTTTGGAACAGCACCTTCCTTGCTCTGCCTTGGTGATTTGGTGATTGGGATTTTCTGCTCCACCACCGACGCAATTATGTCATCCAGAATGTTTGGCATGCTCTGCTTTGCCATATTGCACTGCCAATCCCCAGAAAACAGTTCATTAGACAGTGACATATTGAACAGCTACAAGTTATGGAATAACATACTAGGAAAGTTCAGCAGACTTTGCGAGACAGGCACAGGTTAGACATGGATACTGGAGTTCAGATTCTCCAGGCACTGGCTTTAGCAAGGGAGGCTAATCAAGTGCAAGGCCAGATTGCAGTAAAGATGAAACTAATTTAAATGTACGCCTTCCACATCCTCAGGAGACCTGGAAACTCCAAAATATTTTGGAATAACGGTCATGATTGGCATTATTATGCAGAGCAATTCAGCAGCCAATTTGCACACAGCAAGGTTCCATGAACGGCTATGAAATGAATAATTGGTTCATCTGTTTGGGTTGGAAGGAGTACACTGAGAATAGGAAGATAATCTTTCAGAAATTTTTGTAAGGTTTTTGTCAAGATTGAAGAGGCACAAGGCTAAGAAGCAAGGAGCAGAAATGAAGGCGAAGGAGATGCAGAATTCAAGAATGAGTCACCCAGCAAGCATAAGTGCAGCCCAGTGTTAGTATAGCTATTGGAATATAGGAGGTATTGGATTAGCACAGCTGGCCTATTTACCATTCCACACTACCATCCTCAGAAGTTAACTTTCCTGGTGGGACATGGAGTGAAATTTCAGCCTGCAGCTCACCACTACTGTCGCTGGATGTGCAAACCCCAAGCTACATGATTGCTGCAGAACGGCATTAGTTAGGACAGTTCTGCATCTGGCTGTCTGCCACACAAACAGCTCTTTGTGACCATTGCCTGCTGTGAGCAACAGTGCTTGTTGGTGTCTGCAGCCCATCAGGCAATGATGCCGCTTGATCATCCCACTGTGTCTTCCTTCAGGTTGTCAATGATGCTGTCTAATATACTCCAATACTGCTGCTTGCACAGCAGCATCCAATAGCACCAGTTGTCAAGCAGCATGCTATTTTAGCTGCCTTTCAGAGTGGGAACCTTCTCCTTCAAAATCAGGCTGCTCAAGTGAGCTGTGGCTTCTTCAAGAGGCAGATGTAATGGATGCACAGAAGAACTCATCTGCAACCTGATATAAATGACAACCTTCAGTTGGTCTTCCACTTGTTGCACTGCGCCAGACATGGCAGTTCCCACTGGTACAGTCATGATGGGAGGGTAAAGGGAACAAGCCACAAGTGCTCATGTCTTGATGAATGCATTGCGTGTTGACTCAGACCCACCCCCCCACCACAGCTAATTGACATCTAATGGAGTTCAACACCATGCCTTTGTGCCCTGGCAGGTTCCTGATCACCACACAACTATACTTTGACTTCTTTACTCCTATTCCACATTTGCCGAACCTGCTGAGACCTCTCAATCCTTTGCCTACACCAAGACTTACATTGCTTAATGTTGTGTAGACCGGGGCAAATGCAATGCCAGCATCTGTGGATCCCAGGCGCAGTTTCCCCGCTGTAGTGGTGAGCAGATCACACAAGGTTGAGGATTGCTCTGTTGACCTTGCTCTCTGGTCAGTCAGGCTGCTGCTCACTGATGCATTTCTGTACCTGCGATATGGCGCCTCTTCTACTTCTGTGTGATTACCATGGAGACAATCAATTTCACAGCATTTTCAGCATTCATCAGCAAAATCACATTCTCAGTATCACTCTGCACTGTCCCATCAAACACTCCCAGGGCAGATACAAACTCAGGTTAGGTACAGGGTAAAGATCCTGCTACACTGTCCCATTTAACACTCCTAGGGCAGGTACAATACAGGTTTGAATTTCAATTGCAGAGAGTAAAAGCATGCGATTGCTTGAGTGTGGAGATAATGCCCATTGTGGATTGTAATCCACTGTCCCCTAGTAAATCCTCCCTGCTGGAAGTGTGCTTTCATATAGTTACCTACCATTTGCTTCCTGTTTGGCTTTCTGTGAAGCTAATTCTGCCAGCCAGTGCAGTGGTGATTGGGAGCTGGAGCTGACGTGGTTGCTGCTTGACTCTTGGCTGAGTTCTGCTGTAGACGTGGATTTGGCAGACTCCTCTCTAGCAGTCAGGGAATGAGTCAGTTCCACATTGCTTTTAGCCTGTGACTGAAAGTCAGGACCATGGGAGAAACTGTTAGTGCTTTACAGGTCTGTGAAATGAACAGTCAGGAAACAACAATCCCCAGTAATAACTTACCAAAAAATCATCACCATTTAACACTGTTGCACCATTATTTACTTGAAGGGACACCTCCCACTTCCTTCCCCCTCCTCTCCTGAAGGACTTGTGAACCCTTGCAAACCGGCATGAATACTATTCTTCACCCTTCAGCTCAGACAACAAGCGTTGCAAAGCTGTCTGACCGTGGTGGGCCTGCAAGCCAGCCCCCCATCCCTAACCTGGCACCAGTACAAATGTTCAATACAAGTCAGGAAGTAAGAATACTGTGGGAAGCTTACAGTCCATTGTGCTTGTGCTGGATCTTCATGAAGAGCTGAGGGAGTAACCAACCCAAGATTTTGCCTCCTTGGTGTTGCGGTCAGCTCATTTTTCAGCGGGAGCGGGAGATGGATTAGTCAGATAATTGCAAGCTCACATGAGCAGGAATAAATAGTCTATGTTTGAGATAAGTCATTACCTTGGGACTGTTGCTCATGCCAGATGCTTTTTTTGGGCACTTCATATCTCCATCAACGCAAGTGCAGTTTGACTTGATGCCCAGTCTCTTCTTGCTGCTGTGCATCTTTTCACACAGGCTCATCAAGGCTGTGAAAGTAACCCAAGTAAATGGAGAGTGAGTGAAGGCATTTGCCCCTTCTCCCATTCCCAAAGCGCTGGTTCTTCCTGCGGTATGAATCCATAAAGCGGAGCACTGTCTAATACTGCACTCAGTCATCCTTCTCCATGTGTCAACTTTGACTCCAAGGGGGTGAGTTTTCACTGGGTGGGGGTTGGGGGGGGGGGGGTGGTGGTTCATGACCCCACCTACAACCTTCAGACAAATACTGCAAAACCTTTACCCGTGAACAAGAACACGTCTTCTGGCAAGCTAATAGCTGACAAGTGGGAAAGCAGGGTGAAAATAGGGGCCTGATCCAGCCCTCATCCCACTCTTCAAGAGGACCCAGCTCCATCCTTCTTCTTGTGTCCACTGCCTGCAGACACCGAGGGGCCCCTGCACTTAACAGTCTGGCACTACTTGACTTATTTGCTTGCTAGCTCTGTGAACATGCTTCCCTGAACTACTGCTTGGTTTGATGAAGAGTCATCATGCTGCCCACACAAACATGTGGCAGAAATACAGCAGGCTGTGGAGAAATTACTCGGGACATACACACACACACACCAGTCAGCTGAAGTCACATTCAACAACAACTTACTTTTGTATCATACCTTCAATCTCGTAAAATCTCCTAAGACATCTGAGCAGCATTATCAAATACTATTTGACTCCCAGCTATGTAAGCACCTAAGAAGCACATTTTAATGTTTTTAAAGAAGGAGAGAAGGGCAGAGGGGTTTTGAGAGAGAATTCCAAATGCTTGAGATGTCAGCAACTGAAGGCAAGGCTGCCAATGGTGCAGCAATTACAGTCAGGGGTGTGTAACTGCGCAGATTTGGACAAGTACAGCTATGTTCCCCTCCAAGCCACTCACCATCCTGACTTAGAAATATACCGCCATCCCTTCACTGTCATTGGGTCAAAATCCTGGAACTTCCTCCCAAAAGCACTGTGGGTGTACCTACACCACATGGACTGCAGAGTTTCAAGAAGGCAGCTCACCACCACCTTCTCATGGGCAATTAGGGATGGGCAATAAATGCTAGCTGAACCAGTGATTCATCCCATGAATGAATTAAAAAAATATTGAAGGGTTGTAGGGTTGGAGGGATTTACAAACAAGAATGCTAATTTTATAATCAAGGCATTGCTTAACTGCAGTCAATATTGGAAATATATCACAAACATGATGGGCCAATGGCATGTGGTGCAAGCTTAGATATGGGCAACACAGTTCTGGATTAACGTTGGTTTATACACAACTTTGAACTGGGGCATGGCCAGGGATCTGCTGATGCAGACTCACTTAATGCCAACTCCAGCAACTCATCCATCCCACCTCAACCACAAGAGTGACCAAGCCACTAAACATGAATGGAAACCAACTTGTCAGGCACAATGACTAGATTCGGATGTCTCACAGTCTGCAGATTCAGCTAAACGAAGAACAAACGTGCTACCTCACGCCAGACCCACACTCCTCCCAGTGTAAGCCCAGTGATGGCAAGAAGCACTGAACTTCCAGTCCCACAAATGCCACACATTCAAAAACACCCCATGGCTTCAGAAACATGACCACATTTTCTTCTCATTCCACGACCAACAAAAACGCCACTATCAGTGAGTGTGACGCGACCTGTAAAGAAGGACACAAGCTAGGACCATCAAGGCAGCATGCAGCAATTTCAAGCAAACTTAAATTCCATTGTTGACTTGGGAATTTGTATCAGCAAAAGTGCTCTGGGAAGCTCTTACCAGAATTGGGAACTAGCTGTGTCGGACGCAAGCTTTTTATGTCGTGATTTTGTCCCTTAACACATTTAAGCCAGGCTGCCACATCCTCTCCTCGTTCTGAATGGAAATATTAATGCCATCAGAGTTTGCCAATGAAATTTACATTCTGTAACCTCATGTATAAGAGAGCAACATTTGTCTAGTGACAGTCATGCATTCTATCCCTTTAAAAACCTGTTCATTTTTAACTGATTCATCAGCACCTCACAGATTTAACTTTTGCCAACTACTTAAAATAAATATTACAATGTACCTGCCTTGTAAATACTGTGGCTACAAAAACAGGTCAAAGATTAGGAATCCTGCACTGAGCAATGTGCCAGCCATGTAAACACCGTGACTACAAAAACAGGTCAAAAGTCAGGAATCCTGCACTGAGCAGCTCACCCCCTGACTCCCAAAAGTCTGTTCACCATCAGATACATGGCAGAAGTGCGACTGAGTACCCATACTGGCCTGGTTGAGTGTGGCTCCACCGACACAAGAAGCTCAACACAATCCATGACAAAGGGACTTGGTGGATCGGAAACCCCATCCGACATCTTCAACATTCATCTGTTCGCACTGGCACGCAGTGCAAGATGCACTGTGGCAGATTTCCAGCCAGGTCAAAACAGCCCAGTTGATTAGAATTCCAACCACCGCCTTCAACATTTACTCCCCCATCACTGACACACAGTG
This sequence comes from Carcharodon carcharias, assembly GCF_017639515.1. Classification (NCBI taxonomy): domain Eukaryota; kingdom Metazoa; phylum Chordata; class Chondrichthyes; order Lamniformes; family Lamnidae; genus Carcharodon; species Carcharodon carcharias. Next base: position 20,377,577 of record NC_054483.1, on the reverse strand, counting down.
ACAGCAGTGTATGCACAGCAGGAACTCACCAAGACTCCTTAGACAGCACCTTCCAAACCCGCAACCTCTATCACCAGGAATGACAAGGGCTGCAGGTGCATTGGAACAGCACCACCTGCAAGCTCCCCTCCAACTCACACACTAGCCTTACTTGGAACTATATTGCTGTTCCTTCACTGTCGCTGAAACTCCCAAAATCCTGGAATTCCCTCCCCAACAGCATTGAGAGTGTCCCTACACAAGATGGACAGCAACAGTTCGAGGCTGTTGACCACCACAGGGGCAATTAGGGATGGGCAATAAATTTGGCCTTGCTCACATCCCATGAATGAATAAAAATCTCATCACCCACTCCCTCCACTGTGGCCAAACATTTCAAACCAAACAAAATGCAAGTTTAATTCTAATTCCTGCAAGTAAGATGTTCAAAGTCTTGTGATTACAGATCACAGTCTTGATGTGGATTCCATACAGTTACAAAATATGAACAATGGGGCTCAATTCAAGTGAATGACTGGATTTTAAGATTTTTGCATGTTTTAAAAGTGGAGGCAATCCTGTTTTGACTTTAAGCATGAGACACAGACCTGCCCTATTTTGTTTATCATCCTCACAAGTACCAGGTGCCACATTTAAAAGTAATGTCACAAAAATGAATACATTTTTTGCCATATTCGACTCGAAACGTTAACGCTATTGCTCTCCATAGATGTTGCCAGATCTCTTTAATGTTTCCAGCACTTTTTATTTCAAATTTCCAACATCTGCTGTATTATGCTTTTGCTTGGGGGTTTTCTTTGGCATTTTGGTTTACTGGCTGAGCCTTCAAATCAATTCAATAAAGTTTGGGGCAAAATTCACCAGCTTTGTGTCTACTGGTAGCAGAATGGGGAAAGCAGGATTTCCAGGTGCCAGATGCCATGCGCACCCACGTCAGACCACAATTCCAGTTAAGAGCCACTAGAAGGTTTGGGATGGGCAACCGTCCAGATCTGACAGCAGGATGGGACAGTCTCCACTCATCCAGGGGTACATGGGGGCTCTCCAAGAGTGACCACCTCGATTCTGCCAATGATTTGGTGCCTGAAAAGACTCTCGGGAAAAAGTGTATCAGCCGAGGTTTCACGCTCATGTCTCTGGAGAAGGACTTGAACCCCAATCTTCTGACTCTGAGGTGAGTGTGCTGCACACTGAGCTACAGCTTTGTTGCTGGTACACGTGCACACACGTGCACTCACAATCACACATTTACATACATGTGAACACACATGCTGTCTCACCTTTTTCGTTCCTCACGCTTTTTTTATGCTTCAGGTCAAAACAGTCCATACAAACGAAGAAACCACACCTCGGGCAGATCCAGTGAAGGTTAAACACTACAGAGTGACAGCTGTCACAGGTTTCTTCCTTCTCTCCAAATGCAGCTTTACAGGCAATGGCCCCTGTGGAACAACAGTTGGTAATTGCATTGCCTGAACCACACTAAAGACTTGATTTCATACACTATCTGCAGCATGGCAGGTCCTGAATTTAACCTCAGAAACCTGGAGGGAAATCCTGGCATTGCAACTCCTGATTGCTGGCCAGCCAGTCTGGCGAGGAAAGGCTTTATGTGACAACATTGGGTGAGGCTTACAATGAGCTTGCTGCCACTCACAGACTATACTCATGGACGCAGAGTGAGCAGTTGGATGATTTACGGGAAGCTTGCAGTGGAACTGAATACCAGAAGTGACAGTGCCTTGAGGAAGAGGGGCAGGACAAAATATGACAGGAGTAAAAACCACAAAGCACTGAAGGCCCTGAGAGCTCTCCCCCACCATGTATACGGTTCACTGATTTGATTGGCACATCCACAAAAATAGGCTTGTCAGCAAGCTTGAAGCCGTGGAATAAAAAGGGAAAATAAAATGGCAGTATGGATATGAAGTTGGCTAAGTGACAGCAAACAGTCCTGATGTATGGTTGTCATTCAGACTGGAGGAAGGTATTCAATGGGGTTCCCGGGGATCAGTACTTGGACAGCTGCTTTTCTTGATTGATATTAATGGCCTAGGCTTGGGTGTGGGGGGCAGATGACACATGACTTGTTAGTAATGTGAACCGTAAAGCGATAGTGATAGAATTCTTGAGGTCACATGTTGGTGGAATTGGCAGACATGTAGCAGATAAAATTTAATGTTAGGAAGAACGAAGAGAGGCAACAAAAAAATAAAGGATACAATTCTAAAGGGGGTACACAAAAACAGAGGGGCATGGGCATACCTGCACAAATTATTGAAGGCTTCAGGGTAAGTTGAGAGAGCAGTTAAAAAGGCATACAGGATCCTGGTCTTTATAAATAGGAGTATAGATTACAAATGCAATCAGGTTATGATGAGCCTTCACAAAACACTGGTTTGGCCTCAAGTGGAATATAGTGCCTAATGCTGGACATCATATATTTGGAAGGATGTGCTGACTTTAGAGAGGGTGCAGAAAAGATTTATGAGAATGGTTCCGGGGATTAGGGATTGCAGTTACATGGATAGATTGAAGAAAGAGGTGTTGTTCTCCTTAGAGAACCAAAGATTGAGAAGATAGACATGTTGAAAATAATGAGGATTCAAGGCAGAGTGGATGGAGAGAAACTGTTCCCATTGGAAAAAGGGTCAAGAGCCATAGGACATCAATTGAACAACATTGACAAACTAACTAACATTTTTATGCTGTGAATGGTAAGGATTTGGAATGCACTGACTGAGAGTGTGGTGGAGCCAGATTCAATCAATGCCTTGACAAGAGAATTGGACCATGTTTTCAAAAGAAAAATTTAGTAGGGCTTTGGTGAAAGGGCAGGGGAGAAGGATGAGCTGAGTTCTTCTTGCAATGAGCTAGCATGACATGATGACCCAAATGGCCTCATTCTGTGTTTCATCATTCTGTGATTTCTAGGATCCCTCTACTATATATGACTCCTTTGAAGAGGAGAGATTTGGCTTAAGTTGCCACTCAGTGTAATCGTTCATAAAAGTCAGGAACTATTATTGTTCCTGACCCATACTCTTACCATCATAGCTTTCGCTGATCTGCTTGAGCAATCTTTGTTCGGCCAGCACAAGTTCACAAAATGGATCGCCGACATGTGTCAAGATGTAGGCTGAGGTTTCAGGGTCCAAGACAGTCCCTGTGGCATGGGCCACTGGCTCCAGTGGAGCTTCTTCATTGACCTGGTCTTCTGTGGAGAATCCTTCAACCTTCAGACCTCCATTCCTGCTGACGGACAACCTGACAAAGGAAACAAAGACAGAAAGAGAGACAGGTAAGAGGGGACAACTTCTTGGTTGCAAACAGTGAATATTTTTCCCTGAGGTTCTGGGCCAATGCTGGACAATTTCATTAGCAATCCATTCAAATCACATCCCAATATCCAGCACAGTGATATGCAGGGGGCTATTTCAGCACCAAATAACCAAACCTAAGTGTAAAAAAAAACACCAAAATTCCTCCAGTCAATAAATTTATCCAAGAAGTAAAAGAGTCTTGAACTAAACATGATGGAGCAGAAGTGGAAGGACCCAAATGGTTCACAATTGCTTCAACAAATTCTTTCAAATGATCATTGAGCAACAACCTGACTTTTTGCTTGTTAAGGCCTTGTCAAGGTTATTCATGATGAGCTTACAACAGCTACATGGTGAGCGATTCACTGCACCTTGGGTCTAGTCTTGATCAGTTGCATAGATGGGACCACGCTGTGCTGCAGCTGTGGCACAAATCAAGCAGCATCCGTGTTCAATGAGCTCCATTAACTGCCAAACCAGCAATACCTCATTTTTAAAGTCCTTATCCTTCTTTACAAATCCCTCCATGGCCTCTGCCCGCCCTATCTCTGGTAACATCCTCCAGCCTCAAATCTGCCCATGATCCCACCAAGATATCTGCACTGCTCTAATTCTGGCCTCATAGGCACAGACAATTTTCATCATCCACTATTGTTGTCCATCCTATTAATGCCAAGATCCTTACCACCGAAATTCCATTCCTAAACTTGTATATGCTCCTACAAATCCACGTTTTTGACCAAGCTTTTGGTGAAATTTTCAAATATCTCCTTACGTGGCTCAAGGTCAAATTTTGTTTGAAAATGGTCCTGTGAAGCACCTTGGGACATTTGGGGATATTTTACAATGTGAAAAGTGCCTTATAAATACAAGGTTGTGTTCAGTGGAAAATATTTGTGCAAGGTAGCATGAGCAGCATGGGCAATGGCAGATACATTGCTGTATAGCTGAGGAACAGAATGGGTGTAATGAGTAGCAATCATAATTGATAAAATTCTGACTGAAACTTATACAACTCTTTATGTACCTCATATTTCTTTGTGTGAAATACCTGCGGAGATGCATGAACCTGCAGGAAGAGTATAGTGGAGGGAAATCTTGTCCCTTTCTAGTGCGACTTGGCCAGCAATCACGGCAGCGAGGGATGTTGGTGAAAAGTTCAGTGCAGGGGACATCTTGGAGGAAGGAATCTCCTGCACTCTTGATAAGCATGGGCAATGGCACATCCGATTGATCTACATAACACATGAGAAAAGGCAGTAACAGCAATGTTGGCAATAGCAACATTTCTCACCATTCACAAATGAGTCCAGTTTCAAAAAAATCAAGGTCAATTTCCAGGTGGATTCTCCATAATATCAGTGGAAACATGGTTTCTCTACCATTTCTGTGGTTTCTGCACCAAGGTAAAGTTGGATGAATGAGGACAAACCCCTCACTCCCATGGAAATGCTCTCTTCTCCTCCCCCCAACCATTTGCTGTGATAAACACACTCACCCTCATGGTTTAACGGATTGAACTATCACTTGATGCAGCGTTAGCCACAAGGAGCAGAGAGATGCCCATGTCTCCATACCATGGACAGTCCGAATTCACGTCCACAGAACATGAAGCTAGATATGCCCTTGGCACCCCTGCACATCAGGTTGCCAACTCTCCAGGATTATCTTGGAGTCTTCAGCAATGAAAGATTCATCTCCAGATCACTTCTGCAAGCAATTTTGTGGGTTAGGAAAACCAGTCAAGTGTTTACTATGAAAAATGGCCGGTTTTCCATTTATTCTGAGAACTGTGATGTGTATATTTTTATATTTTTGTGTTTGTATATATATTCTGTGTAGGTAAGGGTAAGCTGTGCCTGTCTGTGTCAAGGGTTAATCAAAGGTCAGGTTGTTGGAGTCAGATTGTCTGTAGAATCTAAGGAATGAAAGACAAAAGGTGTCATCTTGCATTTTATAATAAGGCCTTATGGCGAGTGTTAACTTATACGAAAAAAGAATAGATCTGAAATTAGCACTGGGAATAAGTTTTGAAATTGATTTGTAGCTGTTGCATTTCAAAGAAGTCTCAAAGGTTAAAAAGAACATTTGCATTTTACAGGAGATTTGTGAGTAAACAGGGACAAGCGTTTTAAATTTTATTGACCCGATACAGAGGTAAAATAGGAATATGAACAGTTTTGATATTTGAGAACCTGAGTTTTCAAAGAGGTATTTAAAGACAATGGGGAACTAAGATGAAAGGGGTGATAAGGTGTTTATGAAAACGGGGTTCCAGCTGCCGTAGTTGCTGTGGGAGAAGTCCTACTGAAGGCCAACTCTGCTGTTTAGGAGTCTGCCTATTTGTCCTGAGAAACAGTTTGTTTTAAATCTCCCTTTGGAAAACTCACATTAACATGGATTTGTTCTGAAAAGTCGTGGATTATACTTCTGTTTAAAGTGAAAGCAGTTTCTCAGTTTGGGTACTATTTCCTGGCTTTTATGCTTAAGAATCTGTACGGGCTGTTGCCAGAAAGATAGTTTGATTGTATAACTTTGATAAAGCATTTTGGGGGTTATTTTGTAAGATTTCTTTATAACTGTGCATCTTTTATCTTGAACAAGAACAAAAATAGCTGGAAAAACTCAGCAGGCCTGACAGCATCTGCGGAGAGGAATACAGTTAATGTTTCGAGTCCGATGACTCTTCATCAGAACTAAGGAAATATAGAAATGAGGTGAAATATAAGCTGGAAGAGGGAGGTGGGACAGGTAGAGCTGGATAGAGGGCCAGTGATAGGTGGAGACAAAGAAGAGATTGCCAAAGATGTCATAGACAAAAGGACAAAGGGGTAGTGATATTATCTAAGGAATGTGCTAATGGTGACATTAAGGGTAGAAGGTAGGACAAGCAAGAGACAGATGGCTCTAGTGGGGGTGGGGTGGGGGGAAGGGGTCGAACTGGGCTAAAAGGTGGAGATAAAATGATAGATCGAAATAAATTTAAAAATAGGTGGGAAAAGAAAAATATGTTTTAAAAATTATAAATGATTGGAAAAAGGGAGACCAGAAAGGGGGTGGGGATCAAGGAGAAAGTTCATGATCTGAAATTTTTGAACTCAATATTCAGTCCGGAAGGCTGCAAAGTGCCTAGTCGGAAGATGATGTGTTGTTCCTCCAGTTTGCCTTGAGCTTCACTAGAACATTGCAGCAGGCCAAGGACAGACATGTGGGCATGAGAGTAGGGTGGAGTGTTGAAATGGCAAGCGACGGGGAGGTCCGGGTCATGCTTGTGGACAGACCGAAGGTGCTCCGCAAAGCAGTCACCCAGTCTGCGTTTGGTCTCTCCAATGTAGAGGAGACTGCATTGGGAGCAGCGAATGCAGTAGACTAAATTGAGGGAAATGCAAATGAAATGCCGCTTCACTTGAAAGGAATGTTTGGGCCCTTGGACGGTGAGGAGGGGGAACGAAAGGGGCAGGTGTTACATCTTCTGCGGTTGCATGGGAAGGTGGGAGGGGGTTGAGGTGTAGGGGATGATGGAGGAGTGGACCAGGGTGTCCCGGAGGGAATGAATTGTGTGTTCAGGGTTTTATTTTTTTGCCTTTTCTTTCAATAAGCATTTGAATTCTTCAGCTTTTAAAAGTTATCACTGAAGTCCTGTGCTTCTCTGTTCAGAAGCTTTCCCTCCTCGTTTACAAAAATAAATTATGATCAGCTGAGACAGATTTCAGCCTGAGACCTGGCTTGTTCAGTCTTAACTTTGGCTACAGTCGCTACAGAACCTCCATTTATTTAAATAGTATCAGAGATGGCGGAAAGCAGCGCCTGACTAAGAAGGTCATTTGATGCTGATGCAACCTCCAGGACCGTGTCCAACCAGAGTTGGCAATGACATTACTTAAACGGAGAATGGCTGGAGAATTCAGAGGTACAGAGGGGTCGAGGTGTTCTTGTGCATGACGTACAATAAGTTAGTATGCAGGTACAGCAAGTAATTAAGAAGGCTAATGGAATGTTATCCTTTATTATGAAAGGAATTGAACATAAAAGTAAGGATGTTATGCTTTAGTGGCACAGGGTATTGGTGAGGCCACATCTTGAATACTGTGTGCAGTTTTGGTGACCTTATTTAAGCAAGGATTTAACTGCATTGGAGGCGGTTCAGAGGAAGTTTACTATATTGATACGTGGAATGAGTGGGTTGTCTTATGAGGAAAGGTTGGACAGACTGGGCTTGTTTCCACTGGAGTTAGAAGTGCGAGGGGTGACTTGACTGAAGAATACATGATCCTGAACGGTACTGACAAGGTGGATGTGGAAAGGATGTTTCCTCCCGTTGGTAAGTCCAGAACCAAAATTAGGGGCCGCCCTTTTAGGACAGAGATGAGGAGAATATTTTTCTCTCAGAGGGTTGTGTGACTTTGGAACTCTGCCTCAGAAGGTGGTGGAGGCAGGGTCATGAATAATTTTAAGGCCGAGGTATATAGATTCTCGTTAGGCAAGGGACTCAAAGGTGATCAGGGGTAGATGGGAATGTAGAATTTGAAGCACAAACAGATCAGCCAGGATCTTATTGAATGGCGGAGCAGGCTCAAGGGCCGAATGGCCTACTTGTGCTCCTATCTCATATGCTCATATATACTGGACTAGAAGAGAGTAACCAATCAACATTCCTGTTCTCTATCCAGCGACAACTGTAGTAAAGTAACTATCCTGCAAACACACACCAGTTCCTGAAGATACATGAAACTTTGATCCAACACAAATTAGACAAAGAGAGAGAGTGAAAAATAAACAGGAAAGACAATTTATTACATATTACACAAATCACTCAAAGCATCTGAATAAGTCCATTAAAAAAAACAAAGCCCTGGAGGTCTACATTTCAAGGGATGAACTGAAAAGAAGAGGGGTTGTATTAAACTTGTCTTGGACCTTTCTGAAACTACATTGAAATGTGGAGCACAATTCTAGTCTTCACATCATAAAAAGGATATGGCGAAAATGCAAAAAAGTTCTACTTTACAAGATCAAGAGGTTATACCTATCAGGAACAATTGAACCTGCTGGGGCTTTTGACTCCAGCAAAGAAATGACTGAGTGAATGACTAGATTTAGATCATCAACAACCATTTTGATCGGGTAAATTTGGAGAAGATAATTTTATTTGTCAAGACCAGAATGAGGGACCAAAATATCAGATCATGACTGCTAAAGCAAATAGGGAATATTGTGGTGTTGGACCTTTGCCCAGAGAGTGGTGAGAATGTGGAACTCTACCACTGAGAGGTGTTGAGGTGAAAAGAGGCATTTCAGGGGAAGCTAAACATGAGGGAGAATGGAAGAACAAGTTGGTGAGTCAGATAAAGTAGGGTTGAACGAGGTGCATGTGGACCACAAACACAGAAATGGACCAGTTGGCTGAATGGCTTGTTTTTTCAATGTAACTTGAAGTCATAAAAACAAAAAATTCTCAACACCATACCATTGCAACATACCATTCTGAACATGGCCACTTTCTTTGTCCAGTTTTCTGCTCAGAGTTCGATCTCCTCTCAGTTCTTCGTCCTCCTTGCTGCTGTTTCTCACCTTCTCCTCCAAGGCTTGACCTGACTTGTGCTGGTTTGCAAGCTTGCCTTCTCTCCTTGTCCTAAGCCAGTGTCTATTCTCTGCCAGGTCACTATACTCACTGTCACAGCTCATTTTGGCTGCTAGCCTCTTAATGCTTTCTTCCTTCTGATTTGAATTATTTAGCAAGGCAGCAGGTTCTATCTCTAGCCCTTTGGAAACGTTACGTCCTGAAAGTGTCTCATTTTCGTCGCCATGACTTTCTTGTTGCTTCCTCGTGTTGTCTTGTGCTGAGTGCCGGGTGAGCCACGCTTTCTTCAACTTTGTGTGGCAATTGTGCAGGTTGGACCGCAAAGATGGCCCAGCACTCGAAGTATTCTGACTGGACAGCTGCTTGATCAGAGAAACACTGGGTGGTAGTATTTCTGGTGAATTCGTGTCCTTTTTTACACTACTGGTCCTCATCTCCCCAGCAGAATGCAGACACTCATTGGAGAGTTTCTTGGAACAGGGAGTTTCTGTTCTGGATGCCTTGTACTTTTTGGGTGTGTAGTAATCCGTGGGACTGGTTACGTGACTAATTCTTTTGGTGTTTAAGGTATCATTTAAGGGAGACAAATTGGCTTTATAGCGTCCCAAACTTTGATTGCTTTGCGTGGGGGTGGGGGTGGGTGAGCTGGAGAGACATTGGTTATTAAAAGAAGTGCAGCCAGTGTTCGCCTCCTGATGTATGTTCCTGTTAACCTCAGTCATGGTGTACGTGCCTTTGTTTATCTTTGCACCTAATTCCATCTGTGGAACTAGTGTAATTTGTTTTGCAGAGGGTCGAGGGCAGGGTGTAGTGGGTATTTGATTACAAACATAAGTTTTGTTTGAAATACCAGAAAAGTCACTTGTTTGCTCAGGCTCCAGTCTTCCATGTTGGCAATTTCCATTGGAATCTATGTTCATATCATCTTTTGGAATTTTAGTTAATGTGGGAGCCTTCAACGTTGGCATTATCAATGAGTGCTGCCTGGGGTGATGTATCTCCACTGGTGCAGCAAGTAGAGGTAAAGCTTGGACTTTGGCCAGATCATATTTCTCTTCAAGGTAACCACAACTCAAGTCTTGAAAGGTCTCTTTACTGTCTAATGAATTCTGCTGAAGCATTGAAAGGGATGTTTTATATTGGACATCGTGATCTTTCATCTTCTGGGCAGTTTCTCTTGGCAGTCTACGTAAGGACGACTGTTGTAGAATGGTATCATCAACTGCTGAATACAAGGAAGTTGCTTCGAAATTTAAATCTCTTTGCACTCCATCATTGGCAAACAGTTGGTGTTGAGTGTTAAGTTCTACCTTGCTGGCAAAATTGGAAGTGTATTTCAACAACGTCAAGTCCAAAGCAGAAGTGGAGCACACTTTACTGTTCCAAGATGGCCTGGGATTTGGAGAGACTGAATGATGCTCTCCAGATTTGGTCTTCTGCTCATTCCTCTGGGCCAATGAGAGTGGCTTCATGTCTCTGGTCTCTGCCACCATAACTGAGTTGTCTCTCTTATCATTTCTCACTTCCATTGGGTCATGAGAACCAAGGTTCTGTTTGAACAGGTATTTGTTACACAGCTGGACCTCTGATACTGGCTGAATGTCAGCTTTTGAACCTGGAGTACTTTGGACTTTCAGACTATGTGGAAAGGGATGTAAAAAATCCCCACACAACTCGGTGCCATTTATATCTCTAGAAGAGAAATTACATCGTTACTTCACAGATGACAACTTTCTTACAGTGTTCAGTACTGTTTTACAACTTCTATAAGGTGTGGTCTCTGTGACATAAGCACATCATCAGCTTCACTCCGCTTTGCCCTGACTGTTATAAGTGTAGTACAGGGATCAAAGCTGTAATACCCCTTGACTAAGTGGTTAATTTCCCCACTAACCCATTGGAGGAGCTGCCACTTTTGACTCTTGTTATCATTCGGAAGCCAGTATACCTGACTCCATTTCTACCCCCAAGTCATTTTGCAAGAATATTTTGGTGTGGCAGTCTTTTTTTATTAATTCGTAGGATGTGGGCCACGCTGGCTAGGCCAGCATTTATTGCCCAAACCTAATTGCCCTTGCTTGAAGGGCATGTAAGAGTCAACTACGTTGCTCTGGATCTGGAGTCATATGTAGACCAGACCAGGTAAGGACAGCAGATTTCCTTCCCTAAAGAATATTAGTGAACCAGATAGATTTTTGCAACAATCGACAATTGTTATCATTATTGCCATCATTAGACTTCAAATTCCACAATCTGCTGGGGCGGGATTCAAACCTGGGTCCCCAGAGCATTACCCTGGGTCCCTGGATTACTAGTCCAGCGAAAATACCACTAATCCCTTTAAAGTCTTCTGCTTATTTTGATGCCTTTCACTGGACAGCAGATCACTAAAGGCTAATCCAGGATAGAATTCAAACCCTGAATACAAAGCAGATTTCCCCTCTCCCTGACAACCTCAGATAGCTACCTATCCGTGGGTCCTATATTCTCTGGAGTTTAGAAGAATGAAAGGTGATGTCATTGAAAAGTAAATAATTCTTAGAGTCTTGACAGGCTAGATAATGGAGAGTATAGAACTAATGGTAAGAGTCTGAGAATGAGGGTTCAATCATTTAGGACTAAGATGACAAGGAATTTCTAACCACTTAAACTTTTTCAGATGGCAGCTTTTGCTAATAGTGCTGTAATTCCCATTTACACCCCCTCCAGACCTATCTCTTGTTTTTTTTTTGACTTATCCCATCACCATCTTCTTTTGCCTTGCACCAAAATCCCTTGTCATTCAAGCTGCCGTGTCTTCCACTCTATAACAGACCTTTCCTTTTGTTCTTTCCTCCCCCTTCTCCTTTCCCTGCTTTTTTACTTGTTTAAAATCTGTTATCTCTCTAACCTGGTTCTGATGAAAGGTCATAGAGCTGAAACATTAATTTCAGACACTGCCTGATTTGCTGACCAAATCTAGCATATTGTTTTTATGGGGTTTTTTTTGGTGGAGGGCAGTTTCAAGAGGGAGTTGAGATCAGAAGATACAGCTGAGTGAATGCCTTTGATTTTCTACATAGGTCCATGAGTTCTGCCATTTACAGCCCAAATGAGGATGAGCAGTGTGGAGCCAAGAGGGACCCAGTTTGGTGGCTTGTGAAGAAATGCTTGTACAGCCTTGAAATAACAGACTGCTTCAGCCAAGGAAAAGAAGCAACAGCACAGCTTGAGGTATACTGACAAACAAACCAGCCAGCATACAGACGGTTAGTTGCCATGCTGATTCAGCCTGAGAACCTTCAAATAAGGCTTGAGGAAGTGGACGCTACAACAGAGTGAATAATGGCAGACAGAGGATGATAGATGCATTAGAGGGGAAAAAAACACCATGTAGACCAAGTCCAATGAGGTATTGAGGATAATTTTGACTTCAAATGATAAAATCTGCAATATCAGCTCAGACTTATTTAACAGCTTTCCCAATTGAAGTCAACAGAAACAAGGTTCAGCATATGTGTTTAACAGGCTGATCAACCAATACATTGAACAAATAAATCAATGAAGACCCTAAGCATCATCCAAAGTCATAATTGAGTCTAAATATATGTAATGAAAAAGGAAGCTTGTGAAATAGATCAACTGGTCTGAACCAAGTTCCCTGAAACAAAAATTTTACTTACTCTCGGTAAAAATAAGTGGAACGTGCTTTTGAACTCGAAGCTGCCAAGAGCTCCTTACTGTTTGATTTGCTGGCAAACTGTCCACCAGCTGGTTGATTGTCAGCAATTTGATTCTGGTATTGATGGAAGTACCATGGGTTCAGAAGGCCCTGTTCAACAGATCACAGGCAAGCATGTCATCATTCATTTCCACTAAGTTTTGCAATGTAATGAATCAATCCATCAGTCAGTAGCAGAATCAAAGTGCCTCATGGAACTTTTTTCAGCTTTTACTGAAGCACTTGATCTCATGTCAGCATGAGTGTCTTACACAACATAAAATCACACAATGTACAGTCCATTCAACCCACTATTCTATGCTGGTATTCATGCTCCACTTGAGCCTCCTTCATCCTTCCTCATCCAACTCCCAGGATTGGAGTTGCCCTCATTTATTCATCCAGCTTCCACTTCTATGCATTGATACTATTCAGCTCAACAGCTCCATGCGGCAGCTCCATATTTTAACCATTCTCTGGATGAAGATATTCCTCCTGAATTCCCTGTTGGATTTATGACCTTTAATTTTGGACTCCCCTAAAGTAAAAATACTCAGTCTACTCTGTCAAAAATTTCTCTAATTCGACAAGACCACTACAGTATAAGGTCACACCCCCCCCACCCCCACCCCCCAGCTTCCTCTTTTCTCTGCCCTGACAGATATAACGGCACAGTGACAATGCAGTGACAAGTAACAATGTTTCATCTGAAGCCAGAGCAGCTTGTTTTTTCCACTGGTTTTCACTCCATGATCATGTATGCAAGCATCTCTGGATAATGACCAGGAATGTGCTTTGACTAATTTCTCCCTTTCTAGCTTAGACTAATTACATTATGGCCGAATATGTTTGCAGCACAGTCAGTGAATTTAGCATAGGCTGCACATGGAAACTTGACCAGATAATTCATTCAACTGAAGCCCCGAGGCATCTGAGCTGGAAATGAGAGTGCCCGCAGGATTATTTGCAGAAAAGGCCAGTTCTTGTATGTCCCAGCCAACATATATCCCTCAAACAACATGATTGAAAACACATTATCCAGTTATTTATTTCACTGCTGCATATGGGATCGTGCTGTACATACATTGGCTACCAAGTTTTCTCACATTACATAAGTGACTGCACTTCAACAAATACTTCATTGGTTATGATCTATTGTGTTCATGGATAGTGCAACAGAAAGGAGGCTTCATTCCTTAATGTTGAGAGAATAGAGTATTGGGAATGTCATATGATTACCATTACCAAGTACACAGCCCCTTTAGACTTTGCTCCTGCATTCTAAAATCTGGTTACAAATGATTCTACCCACTAGTGCTCTCTTTGTGACATTGTTTTGCCTCCCTCTACTACCTGTTATTGCCTTCTTCCCTCCTCGTTTTCATTGTCACGTTGAGTTCCACCACAAATCTGATTTTGTCCGTCAGATCCTGACTAATTCTGTGCATTTCCAACATTTTGTTTCTTTTCCCCCAAATATATAAAAGTTGGCAGAGTACAAATACTAACCATATTGATGGTGCTTTGCTCATTCACATAACCCTGATGAGGGACTGGCAACCTTGGCTCTGAGTGGATGTCCATGTTCACATTTTGCCACATCATGGGATAGGGATTGAGCTGCCCATATGCTGTGGTTAGTTGGGCCTGGCTAGAGGCCTGGAGATGCTTTGGATGATAACAACTGTAAGCAGAAAGCTGAGGTCCAAGACTGCTGCTGTATGTGGAGTCCAACTGAGGTTTTATGGTAAACACGGAGGAGAGAGATGATGGATTTCCACTGGGTAGGTTGGTGCTTAAGTGTGGAAAATTTGTATTTAAATGTGAATAGCTGCTCGCTCCCATGCCTGTGCTCACATGCGAAGCAAGCATAGGGCTACAAACTGCACTAGATACAGCTGAAGAGTAAAGTGGATGCCATGTGCCCTCCAATGCTCTGGATGCATTGTATGATGACAATGGATCATTCTTGTTCAACAATAATGTCTTCTCTGATTTATCAGCTGTGTTGGCTTCAGGTAAAGGGAGTTGCAAGTTCTGCTGGGAACTCAGTCTCAACTGCAGACTGTCAATGGAAGTTGTAGAAACTTTACAAAGTGCATCTCTGGCATTCCCCTCTTCTTGGCCAGGTGATTTATTGCAACCTGAGTGACTGAGTAAACTCAACAATCCTTTTGATTCAACATTTGAACAGTGCAACACTTGACCTGCAAATGAAGATTGCAAAGGGCCTTTCATGATGTCCATTTTTTGATCATCTTGCCCAATGATTAATCTATGACTATCTCTCCAGTTCTCATTCTTTGGATTATACATGGGCAATGTCACTGGTGACTTTTCAATGTCTTCCAGGTGGTTCCGAAATGTCAAGGAGTTTTTATGAATGGACATGTTGTCATCACCTATCCAAGAAGATTGCACCAATCTCTTTTCACTTCTGCAACAATTTGGCTTCAATTCCACTAGGCCATCATTTTTCTTCTTTCCTGCAAACTCTTGGGATAACGATGCCATATTTTCCACAAATTGTTCTTCTTGTGGAGAAGTTTTAGACTGGTTTCTGTCATCACATACTACCTGTCCCATCTCCTCCATTTGTTTGTGGAGTTCATGTCGAGGCAATGGTGTTTCCTTTCTATCCAGTTGCTTGGTGTCCAGCGGAACTTGCATGTTGCCATTTTCTAGTCTTGCATCAGAGTTATGGCATGTTCTTGGCAGCTTTGCTAAGTTGATATCACTTCCCTCATTGTGGTTCAACTTCCTCTTGTGATTTTTCATCTCTGCTTCTTCAGAAGATATATTGCCTGGGAAAAGGAAAGTGAGTATTAAAACACGCAGTATCTTTACAGCTGTTCAAACACTTGGCACTCAACTGCCTCTATATCTTAAAAGCAAAATACCGCAGATGCTGGGAATCTGAAACAAAAACACAAAATGCTGGAATAATTCAGCAGGACTAGCAGCATCTGTGGAGAGAGAAACAGAGTTGATGTTTCAAGTCCGTATGACCCTTCTTCAGCTCTGAAGAAGGGTCATTCAGACTCGAAATGTCAACTCTGTTTCTCCCTTCACAGACGCTGTGAGACCTGCTGAGTTTTTCTAGCATTTTCTGTTTTTACCTCTGCACCTTGGCAGGTAAATGAATTGTGCGATCGTCCCAGCCAGGATTCCATGCTTCATCGAAGCAATTTTGGCTTAGCCAACTTCAGGCACATTCCTGATTTTTATTTTTCAACCATTAGCGACCATGTCTTCAGCTCTAAACTCTGAATGCCCTCGCTCAGTCATGATTTTATTGAATGGCAGGGCTTGAGGGGCTGAATAGCCTATTCCTGCTCCTGTTTCTTATGTTCTTATGTCACCCCCTCCACCTTTTTCTGCTCCTTTTAAGATGATCCTTGAAATGTATCTCTTGGACCAAGCTTTTGTAATATCTCTTTCTGTGGCATAGTGTCAAATTTTGACAGACAATTGTTATTGTGAATCACCTTGGTTTTACTGTCTGGAATGCAATGCCTCAAATTAAAAGTTCTCATTCTTGGTGTTCAAATCCCTCCACAGCCTTGGCCTTTCATGTCTCAATAACCTTCTCCAGCTTTACAACTCTGAGTTCTCTGCACACCTCCAATTCTGGCCACTTGTGCATCTGCAATTTTCATCACGCCACCATTGGAAGCTAACTATACCTTCAGTTGCTTAGGCCCAAGCTCTGGAATTCCCTCCTTATACCTCTCTGCCTCTCTACTTTTCTTTCCTCTTTAAGGACATGCCTTAAAACCTACCTCTTTGACCAAGCTTTTGGTCATCTGCCCTAATATCTCCTTATATGGCTCGGTGTCAAATTTCATTTGATGACAATCCGCAGTGTGCCTGGGTCATTTTATTGTGACAATACATAAATGCAACTTGTTGATAAGATAACATGTTATTTATTCACAATGGCTCCTACGTTGTTGGCGAACTGGAGAAGGTGGCAGGAAGCAGCATTTTCTCTCCTTAGATTCACGTTCTGGAATTTGACCCATTATCTTTGGGAATCAAATATTTACAAAGCACTTGCCCTCAGGATATTGAATTTGTGAGGTACCTTAATTGAATTGTTTGGACATGGCCTGCGGAAGCAATGGGCTTGAAGTCTCATATCTTTTGTTTTTGCAATTCTTCTGAACAGTCTTTGCAGGCACTTCAAAACGTCAATTCTCAAATGGGTCAACGTCTCCAGACAGTTCTCAATAATGGAAACTCAAATAAATTTCCTTTTCTCCATTCACGTATGGAGCATTTGCATCAAATGCACTGTCAAGATGACACACAGTATTCCATTGTTGTAGCTTTCACCAGCATGCTTCCTTATCTTCAGTAGACATCCACTATCAAGTTCACCACTAGTGCACTTTATATCTAACCGTTGCCCCATGTGCCACCCCCCGGCTCATGCGGACCATATATCAGTTTCAGAGTAAATCTCCCTCAACTCAGGTTTAATGCGTCTCAGTTTCAAATCTCAAAGGTGCAACAGTGGGAGATCTTTTCCATATCTCATAACAGCCACTCTGTGGCATAGGAGGGAGATTGCCAATTGAGTGCAGAGTTACTTTAATTTGGCAACTGTGCTCCATGTCCAACAAGAGCTGGATTGACATTGCCCAAATGAGCAACATCTTTAATATTTGGAGCTATGGGCTACATTTAGAGTCTTTGGATTTTAGATAGGTAGAGGGCAGGCATTAATCCAATGTACCATCCTGTCTCCTTGGGCTCTTTCACTTGTTCATTAAAAATCTAAGCGACTGCAAAATTTTTTTTTTGGCAAAGATGTCAATTCTCTTGTCATACCCTCTCTGCTGTGCTTTGCTGAATCCTCACAGGCAAGGGAGCCTTTTCTGTTCTTTGGAGCGCTGTATTGGTCCTGTGCTCGCCTTGGAAATGTGGACTGACAGTTCATGGGCAGACTTGTGAATTGTCTCTGAAAATACAGAACATAGAATCATAGAATGATACTGCAAGGAAGAGACCATTTGACACATCATGCCTGTGCTGGCTCTTAGGTAGAATTTTGCAACTAATCCTCTGCTCTTTCCCCATAATTTCCCCTTCAAGTATATTTTCAGTTGCCTTCTGGAAGTTGTGACTTATCCTGCCTTCACCAACGTCCAGGCAGTGCATTCCAGATTACTTTAACTCACTGTGTAAAAAATATTCCATGTGATGTCTCCTATGGTTCTTTTGCCAATTGCCTTGTGTTTTCTGTTTACTGACCTTTATGCGATTGGAAACAGTTTCTCCAACTGACTCGATCAAAACCATTCATGGTTTTGAACACATCTATGACATCTCCTCCTTATCAACACTGTTCCAGGGAGAACAACCCCAGTTAGAATAATCTGAGTGGCTGCTTACACAGACTCGAAGGGGCACAGGAAAAGGTCCTTATTTCCCCAATCTCACCCATATGTGGTTTTTCATATTTTACTGGATTTCCATGAGAAACTTGCGATTCACAAGTCTATGCAATTTCCAATCGCCATGGAAATGGCTGCTGAGGTAATCATGTACTCCAGGAATTCAGGCCACTATTATGTTTAGGCTCAGTTTCTGCAGCAACAAGAACATGGTGAAAGGCCAAGGAATGAAGACCAAAGAGAGAAAAACAGCAGAATGAGGAAAAGAAATAGAAGCCACATTACAGAAAGATTGAAGAGAGAAGCAAGGGAACTGTGTAGTAATGGAAGAGGAAACATTAAATTTGACACTGAGCCACATAAGGATATATTTGTCAGGTAACGTTGACAGGAATTGCTGACAGTGCTATAATGTGGCACTTACTCAGCAATAACATGCTCACTGACGCATTGTTTGGGTTCCACCAGGGCCATTCAGCTTCTGACCTTATTACAGCCTTGATCCAAACATGGACAAAAGAGCTGAACTCAAGAAGTGAGGTGAGAGTAACTGCCCTTGATATCAAGGCAGCATTTCATCATGTGTGGCATCAGGGAGCCCTAGTAAAACTGGAGTCAATGGGAGTCAATGGGGGAAAGCCCTCCACTGGTTGTAGTCATACCGAGCACAAAGGAAGATGGTTGTGTTTATTGGAGGTCTATCATCTAAGTACCAGCCATATAAATACTGTGGCTACCAGAGCAGGTCAGAGGCTGGGAATTCTACAGAGAGTAACTAACCTTCTGATTCCCCCCAAAGACTGTCCACCAATAACAAGGCACAAGTTAGGAGTGTGATGGAAGACTCTCCACTTGTCTGGAAGAGTGCAGCTCCATCAACACTCAAGAAGCTCAACACCATCCAGGACAAAGCAGCCCACTTGATTGGCACCCCACCCATCACCTTCAACATTCACTCCCTCCACCACCAACTCACAATGGTAGCAGTGACTGCACGATGCACTGCAGGAACTCACCAAGGCTTCCTTGACAGCACCTTCCAAAGCCACAACCTCTACTATCTTGAGGGGCAAGGGTAGAAGATGCATGGGAACACCACTGCCTGCAAGTTCCCCTCCAAGCCACATACCCTCCTGACTTATAATTATATTGTTTTTCCTTCACTGTCACTGGGTCATAATCCTGGAGATTATGGCACTGTGGATGTACCTACACACATGGACTGCAGTGGTTCAAGAAGGCAGCTCACCACCACCTTCTCAAGGGCAATTAGGGAAGGGCAATAAATGCTGGCCTAGCCAGCGATGCTCACATCCTGGGAAAGAATTTTTAAAAAACTTGGTCCAAGAAGTAGGATTTTAGGAACAGCTTCAAGGAAGACAGAGAAGTAGAGAGGTTAAGAGATTTAGGAACAGAATTCCCGAGCTTAGGTCCATGCAACTTAAGACATGGCTGACAATGGAGGAGCGAGAGGCCAGAATTGGAGCTGTGCAAGTATCTTGGGAGAGTTGTAAAGTTGGAGCAGGTTAGATAGATGGGGGTGGACAAGGTCATGGAAGTCTGAAAACCTACACATGCAAACAATTTGATTCTTTCATCACTTCTTCCAATTGCAATCAGGTCTAAGTATACTAAGAACTACTGCTCACCAGATCCCATTTGTTAACTGAAAGTGACTGCACTCCAAAGTCACTGATTTGATGTCAAGTCTTTCCATGTATTTGAAATACAGTAAGATATTAGATAAATAAGTTTTTTTTCATTATTCCAACTTCCTTAACCTTTCTTTCTGGGTTGAATGATCATTTCCGAATAATCTATTTCCTCTATTTGGTAAATTAAACTGCATGCAGTGCCTTGGGTACAATCTAATCCCTGTTTATTTGCAGCACCAAGATGACTTTTCCCACCTCTGACTCTGTCCTGCCACTAATCAGCCCAGAATCTTAATTCTCTTTTGTTAACTGATGCCCTGAACTGGGCTGGTGGTTTTATATCTAGATCCACACACCTTGATCCTGATCTACACATTGCTCTACTCTCATATATACACATATACATGTTGTACCTGGAACCCGTTGGCTTGCCAACCAGAAAATTCTGAACCTGATTGCATTGCTTGCTAGTCCCTATGCCTGGGGATTCATAACTTTTGTTTGGAAAAATTCACTTGGAAAGTAAGATCCAAGAGTACTGAGTAACCAGAAACTAAGTAAAGAGTAACCAGATACTCACATGGCTGTTGTCTGGGCTGCCTTGATGAGATGGTGTTCTGAAGCTGCTTCCTTCACACTGAGATGGGCCCTCATCTCCACGGACAGACACGCGGATCAGAGCGGGTTCCACACTGTGAGCATCGAGAATCTGAACACAAGAACACCAAGCTCTCCACTAAATTACCAAGTACTCACAGCACAGAGACAGGCCACTCAGTGCTATTGTCCATGTTTGTATTCCATACCAGCCTCCTCCCATCTTTTTTATTTAACCTCATCTTTCTACTCCTTCATGCACTTAACTAGCTCATCTGCAAACTGACTGAAGCGCTGCTGATGAATAGCTTGACCAGGCTTCACTCAGACTCACTTTCCAGAAGGAAATGAACCTAGTCACACAAATAGCCAATGCATTCCTACTTTAGTGTTACCATTCAGCACTCAGTGCAAGTTGACTGGGATGACCAAATAGTTTTTTCTGCTTCTCTTCACTATCTGCACCTGCCAACAGCACTGCAAGGCACGGTTGTAACCTGCCTCCCCATCGCTGACAACCAACAACTGCTCAAGGCACATCTGGACCAGCACTCACGCCCTATCCAGCACTTCGGTAGAGGTGGAACTCAGCCCTGTTCCTGTCTCTCCAATAAAAAAAGGAAATACCAGTCCATGAACAAGAATGAAAGGGCCTATTACAATGAAACTGTTGAACTGAATATCATGAAGCTGATTATATTGTACGTGTGCATAGGTGACTGGCTTTGATCCAATTAATTAGTGAAACAGGTTTGAGTGGCACAATGGTTCCTCCTTTTTTCATATTCATCTCCTTCTCATATTCATCTGCTTGACACTGCCCCAACAAGTGAAGGATCTCAGGCCATTCACTGTGCTATAACATCCTGGGGAGTGATCCTCAAACAACACATTGATTGGTCATGTGCTCCTTACCAGGAGTTTACTGAGTAACACAACACTGAGTGAGCCATCCCTAAAGACACAGCTCATAAACCGAATATTTCCAAATTAAAAGAAAAAGAATGTTTTGTCTCATGCATTGATGATCTTGCATCCCAAAGTGCATCAGAACAAATTAATTACTTGAAGTGTAGTTAATGTTGTAATGTAGGAAACACAGCAGCCAATCTTCACCCAGCAAGCTCCCACAAATGATAATGAGATAATAACCAGATAATAACTATCTTTTGGTGATTTAATGAGGGATAAATATTGGCCAGGACACCAGAGAGAACACCGCTGCTTTTGTTCAAAATGGCAGATTGGGATCTTTAACCTGAGAGAGCAGACAGGACCTCTGTTTTGTGCCTCATTCAAAAGACAGCATCTCTGGCAATGCAGCACTCCGTCAGTGCTGCACTGGAGTGTCAGTCTGAATATTTGTGCTCAAGTCTCTGGAGCATGACTCACACCCACCACCTTGTGACTCAGAGGTGACAGTTCCAACCACTGAATCATGTCAAGCATAATACTCCCTCACCTTATCGTTCATCACGATCATCACGCTGCTGATACTGGGTACAAGGTCATGCATCCAATGTGACCACTAGATGGTGCTGCCTTTCTGACTCAGTGAAGTTCCTTCAACAACTGAAAAGTTGCAGACCTGTGGAAAGATCACACACAAAGGTGAAGACAACCTCCAGTGAACAGGCCAGGGGATTCCTCAATTGCACTGAATTGTGCAGACCAGATTCTATCACTGGTCAGCACTGACTTGAATTAACTTGGTAGGATGGTGGCAGGAGTGCTTCAGTTGGCCCTCTGGAAGGAGATGGGGGGGAGGGGGACAGGTCCCCTGCAGCTAGGAACTAGCAAGCAGTAAGGCCTGTGTGAGGTTGGCTGGGATAGTAACACAGCATCCACTGCTCTGCACAGGCAAAGAGCACACCTGACACCTTAGTGCTGCCGGCATTCACACCTCTCACCCCTGCTCTCACAACCACTACTGCCGAGAATCAGAAGCTTCGGCAAAGAAAGGCTTACATTTCCAAAGCACCTTTCACACCCTCAGGTCATCCCAAGTGCTTCACAGCCAACGAAGCACTTTTTTGAAGTGTAGTCATTGGTGTCACGTGGAGCACCCAGCAGCCGATTTACAAATAACAGGCTCCCACAAAAAGTAATATGATAACAATCAGGTTATCTGTTTTTAGTCATGTTGATTTGGGGATAGGTACTGGTGGGGAGACTGGGAATAACTCCTCAGCTCTTTTCAGAAATATTTTCATGGAATCTTGAGGGCAAATGGGGGTCTTGGTTTAATGTCTGTCCAAAAGATGGCAGCACCTCTGACAGTGCATCACTCGCTCAGTTTTGCACTGAAGTGTCAGCCAAAATTTATTTGTATTGGGACTTGAACCCACAACCTTGTAATTCAGCGACCAACTGAGCCATGGCTGACAGAGGAGATGGGAGCCCAGGGCTTAAACAAACACCAGTTACCCTGCATTCATTGAACTACTGACTCATTCTCATCTTGCCATGGTGTTTTGCTATACAGGAGTTCAGCTTGGACACAGCGCTGCTTCTCCAGAGTGAAGGAAAATTCCCAGGAGAAAAACAAATATTGAAAAATGGTGACATGCACCAAGTGACTAATTTTTCTATTTATGTAACCACCCCTTTTTGATGTGCTGTGTTGAGCTGTGGCCTACACATAGTTCTGCAACCAAAATTTGTTGGTAGTGCTTAGGGGATGCTTTCAGGACCAAATCAACACTCCTGTATATCCATGAGAGTCTTGCAAGGGAATTTGCAATTATCCCACTCAACGATTGTGATATCAGCCATTACCTTCCAATATTGCTCTGACAGAAAAATGAAAGAAACTAAGGAAATGCTCATCATTCAGTCATTACCAAAGGTCTCTGCTAAAAAATATAGCTCGATACCATGGCTGTCTCTTGCTCTTTACTAAGAGAACTCAAGAAAAAAATATTGGAAATCCCACTGCCTGAGGTGCTGTGGAGAAAGAGAGGGGGAATGAACGTCTAAAAGTCACAAACGTGAGAAAGAAAGGGAGTCAATATGTCAGAGAAAGAAAAGGGAGGCAAGGAACATTTCCAAATGATTCCAGGCCAGTGTCCCACGTGGTCAACACAGCTTGCTATTTCCAACTGCGTGTGCAGAGCGACATGTAGGGTCCAAAGCTGCCGATTGAATCTCACGCCTGGCATTTGCCCAGTGTTGACTGCTGTGCTCAGATATGCTGAACTCTGATAGAAGCTTCCTCACTGACCAGTAAAACATGTTTTCACAGAGGCGATCGAGTAGCAATGAAATTTTCTTGCAGTATGTACTATGCACATCAACAGAGAAACCGGACCGATTGCAAACACAAGGCCCAACAGAGAGAGAGCGAGATAGAGGGGGGCAGAGGGAGAGAGGAGAGAGATAGAACACACACACTACAGGATTGGGATTATCACCCTGAACTTTGGGTAAAACTTTTCATTTAAATTAAAAAGGGCATCAGATCGTCCATAAATGCCTTCTTGTTTCAAAAAAAAACAATCTTACCTCAGCATTATGCTCTCAGTGAAACAAAGAAAGCCCTCTGAGACAGTCTACGTTCTGTTGCTTGCAATACGTGTCTGGAAAGCCTGGGAGTCCAGGGGGCATGGGAGGACAGCAGTTCCCAGCCTGCAGCCAACTTTCAGAACTCTAGGCCCAAAGCCGAACTGTCTTGGCAGCCTTTCAAGTTCTCGCACAATCAAGGGCCAGTTCCATCTCATTGAGACACAGTCTTCCAATGGGCAGACAGTTGTGGAGTCTGTTAGCTCTGAGATTTACAGTCATCTCCTAACTGAACTGCAAGAATTAGCTGTTTCTTCATAACATTCCCATTCATGTTAAAGAGGGTTAACATGGGCAGAAGTCCTCTTATATGGGACTTTTGTGTCAAAGAATTATTTGCAGTCCCCCCACACTTAATGCATGGCACATCGACTGGTGAAGGCATTGCCCCTGTTATGCTTTTGGAAAGTCAAAGGCCCAGTTTATGCTCAATTTGCTGCTCTGAGTCAGGGAGATAATCACATCCTAGGTGACCCCTGTAAGTACTCGGGACTCTTGCTCCTTCACAAGGCCAGAAGGCTGTTGGTGATTGTGAACTTGAACCCCAGTAAAAGCCAGAAACTTCAGTGTGCAGCAGGTGAACATACTCTCTTTGCTCCATTCTCTCATCCGCCTCCTACACCCTTCAATTCCTTTCAGTGTTTCTTCATGGGTGTAAACTGAAATGGAAAACTCCACAAATACATTTAACCAAGGAATCTCTTCAACAACGTCCACTTTGCTTTCTGTTTAGCGGGGGAGGAGTGAAAAATTGAAACCAGTTTCCAGTTTCACCCTTTCTTCTGTGTCCCTGCTTTCATTCAAGCCCTGCTCCCCAGAAAACCTGGTATTAAGGACATTGGAAAAAGGGGCAAGATTGAGCCATTCAGCTCTTCAAGCCCACTCTGCCATTCAATGAGATAATGGCTGATCTTCAACTTCAACACCATTTTCCTGCACCATCCTTGTGTCCCTGATGTTTTTAGTATTTAGAAATCTATTATCTATAGAATCTATTGATCTCAGTATTGAACATACTCAATGACTGATCCTCCACAGTCCTCTGGGGCAGAGAATTCCAATGATTCACCTACCTCTGAGCAAAGAAATTCCTCCTCATCTCAGTCCTAAATGGCCTGCTCCTTATTCTGAGACTCTGTCCTCTGGTTCTAGACACTCCAGCCAGGGGAAACATCCTTCACGTATGTAGCCTGTTGAGTCTTGTAAGAATTTTCTGTTTGAATGAGGTCATCTCTCATTCTTCTAAACTCCAGACAATAAAGGCTCAGTCTATTTCATCTTTCCTCATAGAAGAATCCCTCCTTCTCAGGAATTAGTTTAGTGGACCTTTGTTGCACTCCCTCTATGGCAAGTATATCTTTCTATGGTAAGTAGACCAAAACTGCACATAATACTCCAGGTATGGTCTCACCAAGGCTCTATATAATTGCAGTAAGACATCTTTACTCATATACTCCATTCCTCTTAAATAAAAGGCCACCATAACAAGTTGCTACTGAATTGCTTGCTGTAACTGCATGTTAGCTTTCAGTGACTCATGAAGGACACCCAAGTCCCTTGGAAGTTCAACACTTCCCAACACCTCACCATTTAAGAAATACTCTGTCTTTCTGTTTTTCCTACCAAAGTGCATAACATCACATTTCTCCACATTGTATTCCATCTGTCAAATTTTTGTCTATTCGCTAAGCCTCCCCAAATCCCCTTGAAGCTTCTTTGCTGCATCCTCATAATTCACGCTTCCACCGAGTATTGTATTTCCTTTTCTGATAACACATGTCCATGCCACGTGTCTGCTTCCTTCTGCTCAACCTCTTTTACAGTCCCATTCTTCCCATGAGTTAGCATGAAATTTTTGCTGTTAACATAGAAAGCAAGAAAGCTCAATACTGGGCAATCTCTCCGACATCTTCCGTATTCAATCTGTCCCTGACCCTCGCAATCTCACTAGTCTGTTAGCAGGAACCAAGGGTCATGTAATTGGTGCACTATGCTCCTGTAACCAGATTCAAACTTGCATCCATGGTGACGGCCCCAGTGTACAATTCACAGCTGAAAATCACCCAGTGGTTGGCCAGGGATTAGAGGTTGTTAGTGGACGATCACATGAAGCACTTATCAGTTCAGGGAGTACCAACTTCTTTCTTAGATATCTGGGTGAGAACCTCTCTCTCCCACCTCTGTGTCTCACTGAAGTTCTGCCATGAGGAAAAGTTGACTTACATGGAAGACAAAATCCCAAAGCATCTCAAAGAGGGGAAGAATTAAGGAAGGAATTAAAGGAACCACTGCCCACCCTTCTTAAGGCCAATTAGAGATGGGCAATAAGTACTGACATCACCAGCAATGCCCACATCCCAAGAACAACACAAGAAAAAATAGACATGATGGGAGGCTTGCTAAGTTTTGAAGATCACTATAAAGGTGGAGGTTGAGGAGCTGAAACTGACAGAGCTACAAAAAGAATTCTATCAGGCTGTGACACTTCTAATGAAACACAACAGGCCAGTGTCAGAGGAAGGGATGAAGATGAGATGGTGGGGCAAGGCCATGGAGGGATGGTAAATGAAAAGGAGAATGTCCAAGTCCATGTGCTAGGTGAAAATGAATACTTAGGATTGGGGCAATGAGCTTCAGATCGAGTTGAAGGACCTCAGTCACAGAAGCATTTGTTACTGTAATATACAATGGCCAGAATGTTTGAAGGGACTGAAGCACCAGTTTAGTCATAACCTGCATAGTGGGAGTAAGTGAAGCCTCAGCCGCACATTATATCTTTTAGAGTCCCATTCTTGCTATGAGTTAGTACGAGCTTTTTGTCATCAGCCTGGAAAAAGAAAAAGAACCTGCAGGAAAGCAGGTTGGAACTTGTAATCAAGTGTGAAATGATTCATGAGAAGCAATACATACTAGAGTGGTACGTAGCCACAGGCTACAATATATGAAGATACTTCAGAATCCAGGATTTGCCTAAGAATGTGTGTTGTTTTAAGCACCCTACAGAGCCTACTGGGTCCATAGAGTGCCTGTTGAAGTTACTGAGAGGACAGAGCAGGAAGGTCAGTGCTTTGAGAACCAGAGGGAGACTAAAATTTGCCACAGAGAGGAAAACCATTCATATAGGTCCTCTTGCTGCTCATGACAGTGGCTGGTAGCAAGGGAAAAAGATGGCTTCATTCTCTTCACCTGCCTAAAGGTTTGCCTGACTGATTAATGTTAATCATGCATCTGGCAACACAGAGAAGTCGAGCCTGAAGTGGTGGAGGGGTACAGCTGGGTGTTATCGGTATAGATATGGGAGCTGAGTAAATGCCTGGATAAAGTAATTGTGTGAATGTAAATGGAGAAGTGGGAGGGTAAAAGTACTATATTGAGGGGCGCAGGAGAAATTAAACAGATGACAGTACAATGCGTGTGAAACAAAGTTCTTTCAAGCTACCATTTGAGATCTAAGAAGTATACTCAATAGCACAGTGTCTACTATAGACCGCATGTTAGCTATTCCATAATATATTAGATAGAAATGGAATCTACAAAGACAGATGAAACACCACTCTGAAGGAGATTAGAGAGGCATGGCAAGGGTTAAGTTGTAGTTAGAAGGGACCCTAAGATTTAGTCGGCTTCTGAAGTGTGCAGTGATGGCGGGTTGAAAGAAAGACTTGCATTTATATAACGCTTCTCATGACCACTGGACATCTCAAAGCCCTTTTCAGCCATTGAAGTATTTCTGAAATGACCTTTTTGCACTGAGGGAAACTTAGCAGCTAATTTGTGCACAGAAAGCTGCCACAAACAGCAGCGTGATAGCAACTAGATAATTAGTTCTTGTGATGTTGATTGAGAGGTTAATGTTGGCCAGGACATCAGGGAAAACTCAGGAGATACAGCTTTATTTTCTCCCACAAATCTTTCCTAAAATTCCAAGATTATCCCAGTGGTCAAACACAGCCCATTACTCATTTTTCTCCACAGTTAACCATCTTCTCCAACCTCCCCCTCCCCACTTCTCACCTCCTACACAATGACAGCTGATCTGAGAAGAGTACATGGTCATTTCATCACCGTGAAATAAATAGGTGATCTTTGGGGACAGGAGTTGGGTGATTAGCCAGTCAAGGGAGAGGGAGAAGGAGAAATCTGTACTCAAGAAATAACCTTGGAAAAGGCAACTGAGGAGGCAGGGTCTGGGCTAGGTTTGATGGCAAAGAAAGTACAGTATGACAGGAGACTGGGCTATCAAGGACAGCAGGGGAAAACAGGGTCAGCAGCAAAGGGAATTGCATGGCTGGACTCTATCTCAGATATAAAGAAACCAATTCTTTCACTTGGTGTTTGAAATGGAATGAAAGGCAGAGGGGTGTGGAAGAGAAAAGAAGTGGCTGACTATGAGTAAAAGAATGGTTGTGTTTATTTAGGAGCAGGGAAATCTTGGCTGGAGGAAAGGAAGGCGTGGTGCAGTTTCATGTGGTCAGATTGAATTGGAGGTGTGGTACAGTTTAATGTGGTCAGGTATGATCTGGAAATGACTGATCAGACTGACTCCATGCCAAGTGGTTGTTGTTTTCACAAGCCTTGGCAGACTGGTAATCTCCAATCTCATAGCCACAGTCACATGGTAGAACAGCAAACTTGGGCTCACTGCGCTACATCCTAAACCAAAACCATGTGCAGCAGGAGAAAGGCTGAAAAGAGCAGCAGGTAGGAGCCAGTCAGAAAACTGAGAGGCCATGCTTGGTGTCTGGAGGTGGATGGAAGAGGAAGGGATCAAGAGAGGGTCAAAGAGCATGGGGGAGGGGGATGGGGGGAGGGAAGAGGCTGAAAAGAGGGAATGGAGAGGTTGTGAAGAGGGGAGGAAGGGGGGAAGCCCAACAAAGGCAGAAGAGGATCGAAGAGAAGGGTTGGGGAGGGGAGACACAAGAGGAGGGGCTGAGAAGAGGGGGTGGGAGCGAGAATGGAAGCCCAATGGAGGGGAGGAGTTCCACAGCTTTTAGCTACTAGAAAGGAACAAGGTCTAAGAGGCCATAATGTCCTGATCTGGACCAGCATTGTTAGGGTGTAGGGATGAAAGAAGGGTGTGGCATTTGGAGTGTTGGATCAGCGAGGAAAGTTTGATGGAGTCCTGACTATTGTAGTACAAAAATCATGAAAAAATGAATTCTGGGGGAAACTAAGATAGTCAGGGATAAGAGGCAAATTCAAAATTGAATTAGACAATCCGCTTTTCCTTTTCTAACACTTCCAAGAATGAGGCACAGGCCTAAGAAATCTCTCCTTGGCTCTCCAACGCCAACTTGTTTAAAGCCTGAAACACATTCTCTCAGTGTTGGAATCTTAGCAAGAGCTATGAATTGCTGGGGTGATTTATACCCTGATTCTAAAGTGGAGCATTCAGCACATTCCTGTCTCTGCTTTTGTCCAACACCATTCACTGTTGGGGACACTGTTCCAGTATACAGTACGCCATAACACACCTGTGATTCCTGAGTAGAATTCTCCAATTTGTACTGCATAATAATATACTACATACACAAACATGACTGTATATGTCATGACTGTATGACTGTACATATACTGGATAACAACACTCTTACTCTGTTTAAAACTGTTGTATTTCTCATTAATTGACATACAAAGCATCAGTAAGGGAAACCATTCTAGTATACAACACAGTACATGTTACTTGCACAGTGACCATTAATATATTATGGAATAGCCAACAGGTATTAGGAGAGTTCAATATCCCTTTAAACACACTCTAAAGCAGACACTGTGCTACTGAGTATAATACTTGTTAGATTCATACAATCACAAAATGATAGAGCACAGGAGGCCATTCAGCCCTTTGTACTCAAGCCAGCTCTTCAAAAGAGATAAGTCTCAGTGCTCTTTCCACAGTATCTTGCGAATACCGATCCCGCACCTCCACCCACCCCAACCTCCACCACTGCCAACAGCCAGTGACAACCCCAACATGCAACCCCAACATGCAAGTACTGCTGGATATCCTGCTGCATTGCTCATGAGCGGCCTACCAGAGGGCTGAACTTTTCCTTTATTGCACTGCTTAGCAAGTTACTCTGGTGAAATGAATCTCAAGAGGCAGGCCCAAAGAATTCTAGTTGTTTAGAAACTATTGCTAACAACTGGGGCCAACAGTAACCACTTCAGGCTCCAGATCCAGGCTGTCTATTTTTTTTAAGATTCGTGCACTTTAAATCATGGTGTCTGGAATAAAATACTTGCACTTGGATGTCTGGAGTGTGACTGACATTTGCTCACTGTAAGCCTTTTATATCAAAGGAAGACAGGTCACATATTGATGGCTGATAGGTAATTAGATACCGTGTTATTGGGCTGTGACAGTTGGATGTACATAACACAAAAAATGTTAGTAGGTATAATATTCTGAAATATATCTTACATAACCTGTTAGTGATTTATACATATTATACAATAATATGCACAGCATTAACCAACTGTGCATTTGATAAGCCACCAGTATTGCTAGTGGGTTGGATGCCATGTGTACATCATACAATATTAATTGGTTCATTCATGAACCCTCAGTAAACATCATGTGTTTGCTATATAATAATTAATATTATACATAACCCACCATGCACTACGTTATGATCCTGTTCTTATATTCTGCTGGCAGTTAGGTTATATCAGAGCTGTGTGTTTAACAGTACTCTGAAAGGGTTAATCAGTAGAGCAGCTGAAATACTTGAAGCAGAAATTGAGTAAGCCTTGGCTCCTGGATGTGACTCTGCCCAGCACTGCCTCAGGATATTCCAACACTTTTCCCATTGTTTCTAGACACCAAACTATTTCCACAACAGAAACACATAGGGTAGTGTTTGCTGCTTTGGAGTAGCGCGCTACCCGAACCACCCTTACAGATTCAGCCACCCCCACTGACACACACAAACACATGCACACTGAGAAAGAGACACCACACACAGACACCACACATGCACACACCACCATCCTCCCACAGTCCGCCACTTCCCATAGACACTCCCCCACCCGACCATACTCCCACTCCAACATATAATCACCACCCCCCACACACCCCGCCCCAAGACACCCACAGAACTCAAGCCAAACCCTCACTGTGGGATCAGCATCGGTGAGATTTTAACACAGCTTTGCTGTGAATCCACGTCACAACAAAGTGTGAGGAATTAGCTGGATTAACAGTGTTCCCTCTCTCAGCGTTTATTCGGTGCTGGCTTTCTTTTATAACTCAACCTACTCCAGCAATAAACTCATACAATTATGGAGGTCATGGATTCACATTCTGCTCAAATGTAAAACAAGATAATATTCCAGCTTCCATAATGCGATCTGAAAGGGCTACACATCGATGCTGACATCCACACATCAACCACAGTGTATCCACCCTGGCAAAAGCCGACATCTACCAGTGACAGATAATCTCAGCCCACAATGGGCTGTATTGTATCAGGAGCACACTTGTGGGACTTAGAAGGAGATTTTCTCCACTTGGTTAAATGACCTTGAGAGGGTTTGACAGAGGAGCACTCAACCAGCAGTACCTCTGGAGATCTCCTTAGGACTGAGGCTTTTAAAATTAAGGGAGGTAGCACTCGCGCCACAGCCCTGCTGTGATTAGCCCTGTCAAAACAAGCAGCAACTGCAGAGACGTCCAGATAACAATGAAAGCTGAGACAAAGTGTCTAGTCTGGCTGAGTTGTGGGATGGAGGGGTTTTTTGGTGGGGTGGCTTCGGTCAAAGGTCACAAGGTTATGGGTTCAAGCTGTACACTAAGACATGAGTACATACGTCTGCATTGCAGGACTCAAGAGAACACAACACCCTTTGATGAGCCTGAAGTTCTGTCTGCCCTCTATGGTGGTCTTTTTAAAACGTTTGTCTGAAGATGAGATAGTTTGTATGGTCGAGTTAACAGGCATATCCTTACCAAAAAACAAGTTTTAAAATGAATTAAATCCGAGTCAAGGCACTTATACACTCACCTTCAAGCTCTAGAAGATCTTTTCACTCAGGCAAGGATTTATTAACAAATCTGGCTACTCTCCAGAGTTTCGACTCCTCAGTGTCTTGTTCCGAGTGTTCTGGAGAAATCCTGGTATTGAAGGCAGTTAAAATCTCAGCTTTTTTAACAATGTCGAGCAGTGATTTGCAGCTACCGTTCGCACCACTTGGGAGACAGAAAAGACAAGCTTAATTGCTTGTGGCACAGCCCTCATTAAGAGCTTGATGCAAGCACAGGCGTGGTGGTATAGGATCTCCTCTGAACGTCCTCTCTCTCTCTTCCCCTGGGAAGAGGCATGTGCAGCCGACTTCACATGCACAATCGAGCTCAGTGAGTGACTCACAAGAAAAGGAATGACATCAGCCATGAAGAGGGCAGGCTGCCATCTGCTGCTGCCAGGAGTTACTGAGCTGGGAGAGCCAGCCCATTAGCAAGCATAGCTGTGCTGTCACAACTGGGAGGAGAAGAATAGCAATACAGGGCCACTCCGCTCTGACAGTTAGCTATGCAGAGAATGTGCTGATAATGGGCGAGGCCACAAACATACCAACGGCTGGACAACAGATGCCAGATGGATGCCGGGGGGGTGGTGGGGGAAGAGAGGTGCTTTGACAGTCATGTGCTTCAATTTGAAGGTTCACTGTCTTGTTTGGATGACATGCCATTCAAATGTGGGCTTCAGTTTTGTTCCCTCCTTGACCCCATCAAAACGCTATCATCCCTATTACTCCAAGGGCTCTTATTGTTACTGCCCTGGGGGGTGGGGCGGGGTTGGGAGAGAGCAGGTATCTCTCTAGTGCCTCTTCTGAACAACTATTCAACCTCAGCAGGCATCACAGTCTTGTGCACTCCTCCCAACCTGCACACCCTTCACCCCAAACAGGCGTCAATGGATAATCTTCAGCTGAGAGGCAGTCGGCGGCTGCTTCCCTTCTCTCACACAGGACTGCTAGACTGAGATGAGTAAACTCTGTACTGTCTGGTGACGGGTTGGGGATGTCATCTCGGTCCTCACATGTCAGCCTGGCTCTGTGCCATGTCAGCCTTCAGGCTACCACCATTTAGCCCAAGCAAATTGATTGTATCCAGGCGACCCCTGATTAAAACCATCTCACCCACTGTTATCAGCAATTATACTTCACGCTGTCTTTACCTTTCCTTCAAGAGGTAAATGTGCCACTTGGCAGTTTTACTGAGCCTCACAGGCCAGATGGTCCCAAATATGAGAGCTGAGCGAGAGATTATTATTCTCCAGACAAAACACTGGATCCAATCAGTCGTTGCGAATAAATAACAGTTCTGAAGCCAAGTCATTGACCTGAAATGTTAACTTGATTTCTCTCTCCACAAATGCTATCTGACCCCCTCAGTATTTCCAACATTATGTTTATTTCAGTAATTATTAATATTTGACTTGATGATGGGGGAAGGGTGTAGAGAAATGCAAAACATTTTTCAAGTAAAAACTAATTTAATGTCTGTCTTTGGGTTGCATTTGCAGGTGTCTCTGATTTTTTTACCCCCTTACAATTCTAACTTTCAGACATGTCAAGAGTGGAATTTGCAGAGTGAGCAGCTGTGATCTTAGATGTAACTTGTGTAATCACGAATAAGTGTCTGGTCTGCCTGCACTATTCCCTAGCCAAGTATCTTGAGCGCTGTTGCCTCTGGGTCAGCTGTGGCTAGCTTTGCTGGGTGAAACTGCGAATTGCAATGAGATTGATGCAGGATCTTACTGGGCGGCAATGTTCAAATTGCAAGTTTCTTTTGACAAGATTTGGAGTGGGGTTGGAATTGAATCCACGTTTTCCAATTTGTGATCTTTCCAAAACTCCTTCAATTTCTTTCTGTCTCTTTCACCAGTTCTTTTTGATAAAAAAAAACTCACATTGGCTGTCAGTTTTCTTGGAAGTTAAGAGGGCAGGAGGCTTTGTTGGCAGGCCATTCCAATCTGGGGGAAGGTCACAGATGAGCTAAATCCTGGCCTCACCTGCTGTGCACAGTCCTGCAGTTTACAATTGGGGTTGGCTCTGGATGGCAATCTGGTGTATTTTATTCCCTATTGTCTATTCGGGGAAAATGAGGCCACTCACCATCCACTGGGGTACTGCCCTGGATGAGTCCATCTCATTTAAGCAAGCCAAGATCCTTGCTTGTCTAGAGCTTGCAGAACCACAGCAGTCTGTGCATTACACACCCAAGCTACCCACCCTACATTAATATAGGAACAGGAAGCGGCCATTCAGCATCTCAAGTCTGTTCTGCCATTCAATAAGAACATGGTTGATCTGGATCTTAAATCACATCGATCCGCCTTGGCTCATTCTGTACTTTACAATTTTAACTGTGTTTACACCTTTGGCACCAGGCAACTCAAGAACACAAAAAATAGGAGGAGGAGAGGCCATATGGCTCATCAAGCCTGCGCTGAATTCACTGTAATTATGGCTGAGCTTGGGCTTCAATTCCACTTTCCCACCCACTCCCCATATCCCTCGATTCCCTGAGAGAACAAAAATCTGTCTGTCCCAGCCTTAAATATATTTAATTCCAGAACCAAATGGCTCACAACTGAATATTTTACCCAAACCGAACAAAAACCTCTCTCCCTTTGTTAAGTTTTCAGTTGACTCCTAGCCTCTGGAGTGTTTTGGGAGAGTTCCAGATTTCCACTACCCTTTTTGTTTCCTGGAATAATTCCCTGAAGGGCCTAGCTCTAATTTCACAGTTACAGCTCCTCATTCCAGACTCTGCTATTGCACATCTCCATTCCAATCTCCTTCACGTGACAGCGCCTGCAGCTTTATCTAGGTGTCTGCCACTTAAAGGTTCATTAGACATATTAAAAAAAAACAAGCAGAATGAACCCTTGGCTTCTTTTACATTGTGTGCTGCAGTGAACTCATGCCATCACAGAATACACATTCAGAACACTACCTACTATGACTCAGGCCTCAAAGCCTCTCCCATGAGGTGGGAGTCTCATGTGGGGCATTAAAACCTTGGGAGTCTCACTTCCAATTTTTGCCATTCCTTTCACTTTTCCCATGAGACAGTGACAAGCCACAAAGGCACGCTTTGGTGGCAAGGGCGTCTGGCAAACTGTAAGGTTATGGTAAGATCTCTTCTGATATCAGGCCTGCACTTGACTAGAGCACTTGTAATGCCACAATGGATGCTGGGACAACTGGTTATTCTCCAATAAGAGAGCAGTCAAACTGACCACTGTAAGCAGTGAGGAGAGTAATGGGTAAATAGTGACGGAGAGTATCAGTGAAAATGTAATGAAAAGAAAAAGAATACATAATTGGCAGTCCTTGAAGTATCCAGGTTTAACTTGCCAAATTTAAACATGTTTACAGCATAGACACAAGGCAAAACCACCAGAATAAGGCTTGTAACTTAATAGTTTACAACAACACACGTTCACATAGCACCTTTAAAGCAAAACACCAAAGGCACTTGAGAGGAGTGATCACCAGGCAAAAATTCTGAGCCATTTAAGGACACATTAGGTCAGAGGACCAAAAGCTTGGTCAAAGTTTTGAGGAGCGCCTTAAAGGAGGAGAGAGGTATGGAAGTAAAGACCTTAGGGAGGAAACTCTGGAGCACAGGGCAATGACATGGCTGCCAAAGCCACATAAGATTAAAAGTGGGGATGCACAAGAGGCCATAATTGGTAAGCATAGAACATTTTACATCTGGCATTGGCCTACAGTTCAGTTTTGAGCTTTAACTTTATTTACATAATGTGCTCCCTTCACACTGTACAAACAAAGGTGAGTTAGCTGTATCGTCTGAAGGGAGCCCAGTCCATTCTACAAGGAGGTGGCTGACCCAGAGTTGTTTGACGTTACAGCCAAACACAAGGGCTTATCTACACTGGATAAACATGACTGAAAACCAATGACCTATAAAGCATGTTCCTGATCGGCAATGATTTCCTCCCCTTCCTCCATCCAAATTTCTGACGTTATGCCTGTCACCTTCACTCTGCTACATTGAACACGACAACAATCATGAGAGAAGACCTAAGACAAAACCCTGCTTATCCCTGGGGCTCAAAACTGAGGAGTCTGGAGTAATGCGACCCAAAATGATTTGGGCAGACCATGAACCAAGCTTTCTGGGAGCCAGGGGAGTAATTTAGAAGTAGTTCACTATTAGGTGTTTACGACTGTTGTTCAGGAATTTCAGTAGAATATATTCTCCTGGCAAGGAAACATTACAAGAAAAAATATCAATTTTCAAGCTGACAGAGAGAAGATTCCATGAATTCTGATCATTAGCTTCCAATGTAAGGATATAATCTGCTGGTGACAACACCATAATCAACTGCACCTTATGAAACTATTTCCATCTGAGCGGCTGTGCATCTAGTTGCAACAACTTGAATTTGTAGAGTGCTTTTGGAGTAAAGTATCATAAGGTGCTTCACAGAAGCTTCAACAAACAAAATTTTACACAGCCCCAAAAGGAGATACTAGGAGAGGAACCTTGATCCTCAAGGTAGGTTTTAAAGCGTGTCTTAAAAGAGGTGGTTTAGGGAGGAAATTGCAGGTTAAATATGGCCTTGTCAACTCAAGGCATGGCCACCAATGGTGGAGCAACTAAAATCAGGGATGCACAAGAGGTCAGAATTATAACAGTGCAGTGATTCATCCAACATGAGAAATATTCAT
Organism: Carcharodon carcharias; assembly: GCF_017639515.1. Lineage (NCBI taxonomy): Eukaryota > Metazoa > Chordata > Chondrichthyes > Lamniformes > Lamnidae > Carcharodon > Carcharodon carcharias. Next base: position 20,341,050 of record NC_054483.1, on the reverse strand, counting down.
TGGCGAATAACAGTACATGTTTTTCTGTATATATTCAGTTACTTTATGTTGCAGGTGCAATTGAGCATAATTTGAACTCACTGTGGAAATGCACCAGCCAAAAATGAGAAAAGACGATGAGCAGAGGATAAAGCTAAACAGCCCTTTGTGGTACTGACCAACTTAGGTGAGGAAAGTTAAAGACCTGTGCTGTGCCTGCTGCCATCTGCAGTAGGAGTGTTATGTGTCCTCAGCACATCAGAGTTCAACCAGTCTTCCTGCTCTAATCTCTGTGCAGTAATCCCACCCGGAGCCTGTTTGATCCCAAACTGAGCTTCCGCCCTCAAATGAAGATCACTTGGTCCACCTCTATCATCAATCTCCTCGTTTTCTTGGCCATCCATTGCTGAAATCCTCATCCATGCCTCGGTCAGCTTAAGGCACTAATCTTCCTATACTCTGCTTGTCAGCCTCCCATCCTCCACCTTCCAGTAGGGTCAATTCTTCGAAAAGACTGGTCTACAACTTAACACTCCAAGTCCCACTCACCTATCACTCATTCCTTTACCAACCTATTTTGGTTCCTGACCCCCAAAGAAATGGAGGACACAGGGCAGATGATGACTGGGGTATAATGTTGACGGGATTCAGTGGTTATGTCGCATGCAAGAGGTTGTGATCGAGGGAAAGGTGGAGGAATGATGGAGAGGGCACAGTAATGATGAGTGAAAATACAAGGCTCCCATTGGTCCATCGCCCTTCATAAAGAATAAAATAAGTGACAGAAGCAGAACAAGAGATCGAGAGATACTCATACACAGAGAAGTGAGAGAAATTAAGCAAGACACAAAGAACGATAAAGAATGTAGAGAGAGGCAAGAGAGCCAATTCTTTATCTCATTGTGAGCAGTGCCAGGTGTGGACCATGTTCAGAATTTTGCACTTCCTTCAGTGTAATTTTCAAATCCCAGAATATTTTACATGTCACGATATGTAGCTACCACTCATTGCAGAGCTTGTTCCCCTGTTCACTCAGTGCAACATCACAGGAAAGGTGCTAGATTTGATCAATAAGACTTAATCATTTTTTGCAATGTCAATCTTCAGTGACAACACTGTACTATGAATTGTAGAGCGCCACAGAAAGATTGTTCCCTCTCCCTGCCAGTGCCACATATGTGATCCGTCTGCATGCAAGTTGCCACCCATTGCCACTTTTCGGAGTGTGCAGCTGCCCACCAGACCTGCCAAGCAATGTGACCGATTGAGAGAGACAGCTGTGCTGTCAGCCTTGCAATGTAAAGAGGCGAGTCTCTCGCAACATCACACCACGTCCACCTCTCTCAGAACCTAGGACACAAAAGAAGGCAATAAAATAGCTTTCCCAGTGAGCTGCTGTCAGCCCAGCAAATTACAGTTTCCACTAAATGGTACTGAACACTGAATGAGGCTACAAGCCAGCAAGGTATCAAAGCAAAGTGCTGCAATGACGGACATCTCACTGTGGCTTAGAAACTCTCCAGTTCAACCAGGGCAGGCTGGCTTCGTGAGATGATGACTATTCTTCATAACCACAGAAGCTAAATGCTGCCGATGCCCGAAATCTGAAATAAAAACCGAAAATGCTCCCAAGGTCAGGTAGCATCTGTGGAGAGAGAAACAGAGGTAGCATTTCAGGTTGATGGCCTTTCAGGGTAAGCTTAAACCCATGATTTTCTCGACACAGATGCTGCCTGATTTGAAGAGTTTCTAGCTCACACTTTTTAATCTTAAAGCCTTGTAATCTTAAAGGCTCACCACTTTCCCTATGTCACTGTTGTTGTTGCCTTGTACAAGTGTGACTCAGTCATGGTTCAGTGCATTGCAGATTTGCACATAAGGTTAGTTCCCTTGAGACCTGAGCACAACCTAGGCTGACACTGCACAGTACTGAGGCTGTACTGAAGTGTTGTAAGTGACTTGTTTCAGCCAGTATCTCCCTGGCACTATTTTCGAGAATAGCAGGTGAATTGACCCCGATATCCTGGCTAATGTTTATGCCACAAGTAACATCACTAAACAGACTGCCTGGTCGTTTATCACATTGCTGCTTTTGGAAACTTGCTGTTTGAAAATTGGCTGCTATTTCCAGCATTATAACACTGACTACACTTCACAAGCCCTCTACACTTCAGAATTGGGGAACCATTTACATTGGCTGCAGCTGTGAAAGGCACTATATGTTCAGTACCATTCACGATTCCTGTGATACTGAAGCAGTCCATGTCCAAATATAGCAAGACCTGGACAATATCCAGGCTTGGGCTGACAAGTGGCAAGTAACATTCATGCCACACAAATGCCAGGCAATGAACATCTCCAACAAGAGAGAATCTAACCATCGCCCCTTGACATTCAATGGTACTACCATGGCTGAATTCCCAACTATCCACATCTTTGGGGGGGGGGGGAGGGGGGGGGGGGTTGACCATGAACCAGAAACTGAATTAGATTAGCCATATAAATACCGTGGCTACAAGAGCAGGACAGATGCAAACATTCATTCCCTCCACCACCGACGCACAGTGGCAACAGTGTGTACCATTTCCAAGATGCACTGCAGGAACTCACCAAGTTTCCTTTTACAGCACCTTCCAAATCTATGACAGCTACCATCTAGATGGACAAGGGCAGCAGACACAAGGGAATACCATCATCTGGAAGTTCCCCTTTAAGGCACTCACCATCCTGACTTGGAAATATATCACCATTTCTTCACTGTTGCTGGGTCAAAATCCTGGAACTCCCTCCCTAATAGCACAGTGGGTGTACCTATAACACATGGACTGCAGTGGTTCAAGACTGCGGATCACCGCCACCGTCGCAAGGGCAGTTAGGGATGGGCAATAAATACTGGCCTAGCCAACAACACCCACATACCATGAATAAACATTAAAAAACTATGTAAATACAAGACTGACTTTCTCTGAGAAGTGACACAAGTGATAATAGAAACCAGCTGCATTAAGTACGACACTGCCTACCTTAACATGACATTCTGAAATGAAATAGTGTCGGAGATTCCCAGAGCTCCCACTCCTGATCATGAGGGACCGGAGAGGGGTCGAGGACAGCACCACAGTGCATTGCTGCGAAGGGTGTTATGAAGCTGCTTTAGTCATATCCAGCATTGATATTCAGAACTAATGTTCAAACAAAGGAATTACAGATGCCAGTACTCAGCCTGTGTTTTAAATTGCTTAAAAGGTTCAATTACTCCTCCTCATCCTGTTCTATTCAGTGAACTCTGGTCTGCTGTGTACAGAGACACACAAACACAGACAGAGCCAGCAGGTCAAAGCAAAGAGGAAGGACATAAGAATTATTTTAGTTACAAGAAAAATTAAGTTAATAGATCAAACTGATCTTTTCCACAGCTCCACATCGGTCAGAGAGTTTCAGGATTCTTGACGGAGATAGTTATGCACAAACTGGAGAAGGTACAAGCTGATTTCAAAGTCCAAGGCGCATCTGCCTGCCTGTGTGCATCCATCTCTGTCTGTCTGTGAACGTCTGTCTGCCTGCTTGTGTATGTATGGACATTGATTTACAACCCCTGCACACCAGTACTGCACTGTCAGGGAACCAGATCGCCCAGAAAAGGGGACAGTATGAGGGACTGATAAATAAATTTCCACTTTGAATTTCAATGCATCAATAACCCCCTTTGACAGAGTGGGTAAATTAACCAGCCAGTGTGGGCCTCACTCTCAGCCCAGAGCATCCAAAATGTCATCCCTTGTCTGTGGTGAGTGAACTGATCAACAGAGTCAAGACAGTAGGGTTACTTCAACTGACTTAAGCTTCTTCCGTCCTCCAATCCTAACCTTAATGCTCCAAGTTTCTATGCAGTGACTGTTGCACACGTGCAAATGTTTGGCTGTGACGTACCTCAGAGTCAGAGAGCTAGGTAATGGTTCTGGGCCCCATTAGGGATTCAATGAAAAACCAGGAGCATGAGCAACATCCATGGCGCCAGACTACAGCACAAGGAGAGGAGGAGAAAAAGAGAAAGAAAAGAAACTTTGTCCTTTTAAACAGCGCAGAGACACACTGCTGTTCTTGTCTGCTGACTAAACTCATGTAGTTGCAATGGAATGATCGATGCTCCCTATGTTTAACTAACAGATAAAATCAAATCAGGGAAATAAACTCACAACCTTTGAAAACCTTTCACATTTCTCCAAAGAAGCTGGTTGTAAATATAAACACAAGCTCGCCAATGTGGCGAGAGACTGGCTTTAGAAAGAGACAGGCCCGAGTGCTGCATCCTTACCTCCTTTCTGTGAATGGCTTAAAAATTAACTACTGAACTCCACTGGCCTGTGGTTTGTGTATGCTTTACATCCCAGATCCTCTAGATAGCACCTTCAGAAGCGTGGGTCACCAAGGTTGAGAGTCAGCTGTGGGACAAAATCCTCGGATTTCACAGGCTTTGAAACTCAAAGCCGCGTGAGCAACAAGTGGAGTGAGCAGATGGAAGGGAAGTGTGTCGCTGGCACAGGTTCCTGAGTGCCTGTTTCCCCACTGCTATCCTGTGCTTGGCAACCGCTGCAAATGTCTCGATGTGCGAACAGGCCGATAAACCGGATTTCTGATTCATGTCTGGCAGGGTGTTGTGCAACCAGTCAGATGCTCTTGTTCTGATCAGCCAAGGTTACACTGCAATAAAGGGATCTTTGAAAACAGTGCAGGGGAGATGACCTTTTGCAGAGTTTAAAGTTGTACAGATACTCTGTGTTGTTTGTTGGCACTCTGCCAGCCCACAGCAGCAACTGCAGAGCTTCTTGACGAGTTGCCAAGCAGCCACACACACGCACACTCGGAGTTAACCCCTAACTGGCTCACACCTGCTACCCACAGACAAGCTGACTTCATTGCACATCGGCTCCGTTCAGTCTCTTCCAAGCACTTGTTTCCATTCTTGAGTTCACAGGCCAAATGTACAAATTTTAAAAGAGTAGTAGGCCTTTTGCGGGGTGTGGGGTGTGGGGAGGGTAGGAAGGCAGTGTGTAGTTTTTGTGACATTTAACCACATTTCCAACCATGAGCCCCAGATCAGAAAAATAAAACAAGCTTTGCATTAGTATAGTCTCTGTTGCCAATTTGCACACAGCAAGCTTCCACTAACGGCAATGATCAGATAATCTGTTTCAGTGATGCTGCTTAATGGATAAACATTGAGGGATAAATGTTGGCCAGGACAACAGGGAGAACACCACTCCCCTTCTACATCACATTCAAAAGGCAGCACTCCCCTCAGTAATATACTAACATGCCTGTCTAGATTTTTGGCTCAAGTTTCTGGCGTGGGGCTTAAACCCACATCCTTTCCCCTCAGGGGCTGCACAAGTGTTCCCAACTGAGCCACAGATGCCGCAATGGCCATTTCCATCATGGCATCTGGCAAGAGGTTGATGGTCCAAAGGCAGATCTATGGTGAGGGTCTAGGTGCAGAGCACAGGGAAGGGAGATTATCTACCCAACCTGTCAAAATTACAGCAACTGATGTTAGCTAAAGGCTGGACTATTCTAATGTTCTCCTATCTAGCCTCCCATTCTCCACCCTCCATAAGCTTCAGCTCATCCAAAACTCTGCTGTCAAATTCTAACTCGGTCCAGATCCTGCTCACCCATCACCCCTGTGCTCGCTAACCTGTAGTGGCTCCCTGTGCAGTAGTGTCTTGATTTTGAACTTATCCTCCTTGTTCTTCATTTCCATCATGGCTTTGCCTCTCTTTATCTCCATAATCTCCCCCAGCCCTGCAACTCTTGAAGATCTCTGCCCTCCTCCAATTCGAGCCTCTTGCACATCCCCGATTTACATCATTCACCACAGGTAGCCATGTTTTCAGCTCAACAATTCCCTCCCTAAACTCCTTTGCCAAACTCCTCTACTTTTAAGACAATCCTTAAGACTTACCTCTTTGACCAAGATTTTGATCATCACTCCTGCTATCTCCTGCCACCTCCTTCTGTGCATCAGTGGCAAACTTTGTTTGATATTGCTTCTGTGACTCTGATTGGGATGTTTTAATGTGTTAAGGGCACCATATAAATGTAAGTTATTTGTTGTTGTTCCTGCTTCAGTAGTGTTGCACCTGGAGTATCCAATGAGTACGTGGGTCCCTCAGGCAAGGTTTCCTTTTAAACGGCTAACTTATCTTATTTTCCTCCTGGTTTTGTTTTGCCTCCTCATCTCCAGAGCCACGGACTCCCACTAGGATTAAGTTGCACAACTATGGCCCACTAGCACCCACGGAACTTCATTGCAACAAAAATCAACAACCAGGCCAAAAAAGGGAGTCACGCAGAGGCTTAATGAGAAAATCGTCTTGCCAAGATCAGGCACATTCCAACCGTGTGCCTTCAATCATGAGTGGCTCTGTCAGTCTGCCACATAGAGGGCCTGTGCCCAGCTGTGAATGCACTGCACTCTACGTGCGCACAAGGCTCATATGTCCATTCTTAAGCAGTGGCTGCAAATTAGCAATGCCCATAATCTCTTGTTGGATTTGATGTTTTTATTATGGTGAGCACACCCTTGTTGCCCAGCAACCAGTCGCACTCTGCTTCCGCTATTGACAGTTTTACACCTATATTCTGAGGATGAAGTCATTAATCCTCTACTCACTCATCTCCCAGCGCACAAAATCAGGCAGTCCTTAACTCTCTCCTTACCTTCCTGCTTCAGTCACTGGATTTTCATCCTCCACCTCCCCTTGTCACCATCCCTGGGGACCCTGCACCTCCCTCCAAACTCAAGAATCCTGTAACTTCTTCAATCAGCCCATGGCTTAAAGGCTTCCAAAACCCAGATTTGGCATGGTCCAAGCACTGCTTCCTGACCTATCCACGTTATCCGTTACCCTTGCTGGTGCCTGTTACCAGGGTCTTTTACTTTCAGCTTCTCAACAACGTGACTATTAAAACCCACTGGTGCCACGAGTGAATCCCTCTTGCAGTGAAAGTGGAAATTTATTCTGGTGTAAGCTGGACCCATCTCTGGTTACTCAAGCCATACCATTTAACTGACTCATAAATAACTAGGAATTCAACGGCACTGACAATAACACTTTAAGTTGACATTAATCAATAAGAGATCAAATGTAGGAACATGTGGTAAATCAAAGAGTAAAGACAAGGTAAGAGAGGAAGGTATTAATATGGGAAATGATAAACAGACCAGGACAGGAAGGGACAGAGAATACAAATCTATGAGTAAATCAACAGGTAAGGTTAGAGGTTACAAAAATAATAAAAGGACAAAACTTAAGGCTCTGTATCTGAATGTGCGTCACGTTCGAAACAAAACAGATGAACTGACAGTGCAAATACAGATAAATAACTACAATCTAATTGCCATTTCAGAGGCATACCTGCAGGATGACAGATTGGGACCTGACTATTGAAGAGTGTGTGATATTTAGGAAGAATAGAAAGTTAGCAAATGGTGGAGGGATAGCTCTGTTAATTAAAGATGACATTAGCATAATAGAGAGGAATGACCCAGGTTCAGGAAACCAGGATATAGAAGTGGTTGGGTAGAGATGAGGAATGATAAAGACAAATCAATTGTTGAAGTGGTGTACAGGCCCCCTAACAGTAATCACATGGTAGGACAAGGTATCAAAGATGAAACAATGAGAACTTGTCAGAAAGGTATGGGGATTATCATGGTGGATTTTAATCCACATATAGACTGGAAAAGTCAGATGGGGAAAGGTAGACTACATAAGGAATGTATAAAATGTTTTCAGGATAGTTTCTTAGAACAGCACGTGCTGGAGCCAACCAGACAGTAGACTTACTAGACCTGGTATTGTGCAATGAGATAGGATTAATTTGACAAGGAAGTATTCAATGAATGGCATGGCACTAGGAAGTTCTGAGGAACAAAGGGACATTGGCGTGTGTGTCCATAGATCTCTGAAGGTGGAGGGGCATGTTAGTGGGGTGGTGAAAAAGGCATATGGGACATTTGCCTTTATCAATTGAGGCATAGATTACAAAAGTAGGGAGGTCATGTTCAAGTTGTATAGAACCTTGGTGAGGCCAGAGATGGAGTACTGTGTGCAATTCTGGTCACCATATTATAGGAAGGATGTGATTGCACTGGAGGGGGTGTAGAGGAGATTCACCAGAATGTTGCCTGGGATGAAACATTTAAGTTATGAAGAGAGGTTGGATAGACTTGGGTTGTTTTCATTGGAGCAGAGAAGACTGAGGGGCGACCTGATCGAGGTGTACAAGATTATGAGGAGCATGGACAAGGTGGAAAGGGAGCAGCTGTTCCCCTTAGTTGAAGGGTCAGTCACAAGGGGGCATCAGTTCAAGGTGAGGGGCAGGAGGTTTAGGGGGGATGTGAGGAAAAACCTGGTGACGGTCTGGAATGCACTTCCTGGGAGGATGGTGGAGGCGGGTTGCCTCACATCCTTTAAAAAGTACCTGGAAGAGCACTTGGCCCCGTCATAACATTCAAGGCTATGGGCCAAGTGCTGGTAAATGGGATTAGGTAGGTAGGTCAGGTGTTTCTCACATGTCGGTGCAGACTCGATGGGCCGAACGGCCTCTTCTGCACTATGATTCTGTGATTACCCGAATAAGCACCCCTAGGTAGCAGTGATCATAACATGAATGAATTCTACATTAAACTGAGGGAGAGAACGGTGGGTCTATGGCTAGTATTTCAGACTTAAATAAAGGCAATTATGCGGAGATGAAAGTAGAGCTAGTGAGAATGAACTGGCAACTTAGGTTAAGGGATGGGTCAATAGAAATGTAGTGGCAGACATTTAAGAGGATATTTCAGAGTACACAGAATAGATACATTCCAACAGCAAAGAAAAAGGAAGAACCCACCTTCTGTGGTTAACTGAAAATGTTAAAGATAGTATCAAACTTAAAGAAAAAGCATATAATTGCACAAAGATGGGTGGCAGGTCAGAAAACTGGAAGAATATAAAAAGCAGCAAAGAATAATTAAAAGATTAATAAGAAAGGAAAAATTAGAGTATGAGAGAAAGCTAGCGAGAAATATAAAGAGTTTCTCTAAGTATTTAAAAAAGGAAAGAGTTAACAAAGTGAGTGTTGGTCTGATTGAAATTGACTCTGGAGAATTAATAATGGAAAATAAGGAGATGGCAGACGAATTGAACAAGTGTCTTGCATCCGTCTCACTATTTAAGATCCAAGTAACATCCCAGAAATAGATTTAATCAGCAGTTGGAAGGGAGAAAGGAACTCAAGAAAATTACAATCACCAGGGAAGTGGTACTTAGCAAATTGCTGGAACTGCAGCGTTACAAGTTTCCAGGTCCTGATGGATTTCAGCCTAGCATCTTAAAAAGAAGTAGCTAGTGAGACAGTTGAAGTGTTAGTTTTAATTTTCCAAAATTCACTAGATTCATGGAAGGTTCAATTAGATTGGAAAATAGCTAATGTAACTCCTTTAATAAAAATGGAGGGAGACAGAAAGCAAGAAACAAAAGGCCAGATAGCTTAACATTTGTCATAGGGAAGATGTCAGAGGCTATTATTAGATACATTATCACAGGGCACTTAAATTCAAGGTAATCAGGCAGAGTCAACATGGTTTTGTGAAAAGAAAATCATGTTTAAGTTCTTTGAAGAGATAACACGTGTTGTGGATAAATGGAAACTGGTGATGTATTGTACTTAGATTTTCAGAATGCATTTGATAAGGTGCCACACCAAAGATTATTGTGGAAAATAAAAGGTCATGGTGTAGAGGTAACATATTGGCATGGATAGAAGATTGGCTAGCAAACAGGATACAGAGAGTAGCCATAAATGGGTCATTCTTTGATTGGCAGGATGTGACAAGTGGTTATCTACGAGGATCAGTGCTAAGCCCTCAACGCTTTACAATTTATATATATGATTTAGATAAAAGGACCAATGTAATGGTTGCTAAATTTGCTGATGACATAAAGTTAGATAGGAAAGTAAGTTGTGACGAGAACATAAGGAGGCTGCAAAATATCTGGCAAATGGAGTATACTGAATGAAAATGTGAGGTTGTCCATTTTGACAGGACAAATGAAATGGTGAGAGATTGCAGAGCTCTGAGATGCAGAGGGATCTGGGTGTCCTAGTGCATGAATTGCAAAAGCTAAGTATGCAGGTACAGCAAGTAATGAGCAAAGCTAATAGAATGTTATCATTTATTGCAAGGGGAGTTGAGTACAGAAGTAGGGAGCTATGTTTCAGGCATTGGTAAGACTGTGTACAGTATTGGTCTGCTTATTTAAGGAAGGATGTAAATACATCAGAAGCAGTTCGGAGAAGATTTATTAGACTAATACCTGGAATGGGAGGGTTGTCTTAAGGACAGGTTAGGCTTGCATCTGCTGGAATTTAGAACAGTAAGAGGCGATTTGATTAAAATCTTAAAACTCCTGAGGGGTCTTGGCAGGGTGGATGTGGAGAGGAAGTTTCCTCTTGCGGGAGAACCTAGAACTAGGTGTCACTGTTTAAAAAATAAGGGGTTGCCCATTTAAGGCAGAAACGAGCAGAAATGTTTTCTCTCAGAGGGTTGTGAGAATTTGGAATTCTCTTCCTCAAAAGATGGGCGAGGGAGAGGCTTTGACTATTTTTAAGGCAGAAGTAGATAGATTCTTCATAAGCAATGGGGTGAAAGGTTATCGGGGATAGGCAGGAATGTGGAGTTGAGTTTAAAATTAGATCAACCATGACCTTATTGAACAGCAGAGCAAGCTCGAGTGGGCCGAGTGGTCTACTCCTGCTCCTAATTCGTATGTTCGGAATAAATCAGTCAGGCAGGTCCCTTTGTTATAAATTTCCACCTGAAACCATTAGCCACCAAAATACCCTTGCATTTGATGCTTTCTTCTTTCAACCAAAATGAGTGCTGGCATCCCACTCAGGGAAGCTGCTGCCCTGGCACAGGCTGGAATCCACAGGCACCTGTCCTTCTCTGATATTTCAGACTATTTGGCTGTGGGGCCATCATAAGTGAACAAGCTCAGATCAAGGGTATCAGCTGCAAGGCATTTTTCTGTTTCTGAGCCATGGAAACCAATTTTTCCTCTTTGTGGCTTCAGTGGATACAACTAAATTAGCGCAGAATAAGGTTGGATCACAGTCCCGCGAATAAACTTGACTCGCCAAGCTTTGGATTATCATTACCTTTTACTTTTCAACTGACCCAAAAATATTCCTGTCTATCCTCATTATTGAAATACAGACCCATGATGCTATCTGGCCTTACTCGTTCTTTTCCAGATCTTTGAACTCAGCTGTCCCCTCACCACCTCCTCAAATTATTATCTTTGAGCTGGTTGTGGTGAGCTGCCTTCTTGAATTGCTGCAGTCCATGTGGTGTAGGTAAACCCACAGTGCTGTTGGGAGGGAGTTCCAGGATTTTGACTCAGCCACAGTGAAGGAATTGTGATATAGTTCCAAGTCAGGGTGAGTGACTGGGAGGAGAACTTCCAGGTGGTGGTGTCCCATCTGTCTGCTGCCCTTGTCCTTCCAGGTGGTAGTGGTCGTGGGTTTGGAAGGTGGTGACTAAGGACCTAAGGGTTGAATTGCTGCAGTTCATCTCCTATATGGTACGCACTGCTGATACTATGCATGGATGGTGGAGGGAGAGAATGTTTAAGGTTGGGGGGTGGGGTGGGGTGCGGTCACTACTGTAACTCTCTGATATTGCTCATTACTTTGACTCTTTCCAGCTCTGTTGGTGCCCTGCGCTTTGGGACCTCGTCCAGATACATGGGTTTCCAAAAGCAAAGTTGGAGAGTGACACACGGTAATTTTAATGATAGAATAAACCTGAAAATCACAGAGTATGAAGAGACTTGGTCAATTCTTGGCATGCAGCTGTTTAAAAAAAGGCACATTTTCCAACTGAAGAATTTTACTCTTTTCCATTAGGCCATTATCGTAAGCGGTGTCAGCCACTAAGTTGGTTGCACTTTTGCCTCTGAGCTGGAAGCTTGTGGATTCAAGCCCTGCTCAGGGAAATGAGCAGAATAATTTTAGCCAATATTCCAGGGTACAGTCCTGAGGGATTGCTGCATTGTTGAACAGGCTGTCTTTCAGGTGAGACATGCACCTAAGGACCTGTCTGCTCTCTCAGGTGGGCATAAACGTTCCCATGGCACGATTCAAAGAAAAGCAGAATCGCTGTTACCCCTCATATTCAACCAATATTTACCCCTCAATCAACAATCACCAAAAACCAATTAACTGGTCATGATCACAATTCTGTTTGTGGGAGCTTGCTGAATGCAATGGGATCTTTAACAGACCGATAGCATCATGGAAACAGATTTTCAAAAGGGAACTGTAGAAGTCCTTGAAAGAGAAAATAATGTGGGCAGGCGGCGAAAGATCAGAGTGTGAGTTAAGCTACAATGCTCTTTGAAAAATCTTGCGCAATATCGATGGGCCTAATGGCCTCCTGCTGCTCTGTACCATCGTATGCTGCTATAACTTATTTCTTACAACTGGCAGGCAGCAATCACTCAGCAAATCAGCCATGATCCCACTGAATGGTGAAACTGGCCCCAGGGCCAGTACAGCCGATAGTACAGCACTCCCTCGGCACTACACTGGAGGTGTCAGCCTAGATTTAGGAGATCACATTCCCTGGTACAAGGTTCAAAGCCAAACTCCCAAACCATCAACTGAGTCATGCTGACTCGCCAGTGCTCAGTTCCAGCAAATGATCCCTGTTAACTTTCTTGCCAACATGAGAAAGATTCAAAATTCTTGTCAAAAATGGATATCAAGTGCAAACCGTTTAAATCACAGGTTTAAGGCAGGCTTGAGTGAGGCACAATGGGGTGTTGGACTGCTTCTGGATCAGTCCCAAGTTTCTTCGTTACACTGCTGAGTGGCTTCCTACTCCAATCACACTGTAGAGATTGTGTAAATATCAAAGAATAGATGCAAGATGATTCATACAATGTTTCATACAAGCTGCATGTAGCTGTCCTACAGTTACTCAGAGGTGGTAAATGCATACCGACTGACAATAACGTTGGAATCCATTTCGCAGTTATGAGTCTCCCTGACAAGTGAGTGTCTTTTGGTTTCTATTTCTCTGCTTTCCTCCTCCACCTCACACTGAACTTGCCAAGAGAAGGAAGGCAGATTCTAGACTTCCAACTGTGACTCCCAGACAAAATATTGTGGGTTTGCAGGTTTTTAAATTTGGTTGGAAGTTCAGCTTTGGGACCATCACTTGCGTTTATATAGAGCCTGGAACATAGCAAAACTTTCCAAGGAACTTCATAGGAATGATCCAACAAGCTGTGACACCTAGTCACAGAAAGAGATATTAGGACAGGTCAAACAAGTCTGAAAAGGGAAGAGAGGTAGATGTGGAGAGGTTCAGGGAACAAATTCCAATGCTTAGGAGATAAACTGCGTATGGAATGTGGGAGGTTGGCAAGAAATCATTACAAAGTGAGGAAAAAAAACTCTCTCAACCATTCCTCCAGCTGCTGTCATTGGGGACCCACATTCATCATTTCTGGCACACAGGCTCCTGGAAAGAAGTTACACGAACACAGGCAAAAAAGATTGGAAACAAGACAGGGAATGAAGCACTGAAGCGTGATGAGGCTGAATGAGCAGAAAGGTCCAAGTTCAGGCCCTCGAGTCAGTTGAATGCTTAAACATCGGTTGCAAGACCCAAGTATAACACAGGAGATCCTGAGGGGGTTTTGACAGGGTGGATGTGGAGAGGAAGTTTCCTCTTGTTGAACAATCTATAACTAGGGAATCACTATTTAAAACTAAGGGGTCGCCAGTTTAGGACAGAGATGAGGAGAAATTTTTTCTCTGAGGGCTGTGAGCCTTTGGAACTCTGTTCCTCAAAAGGCGGTGGAAGCAGAGTCTTTGAATATTGTTAAGGCAGAGGTAGATGGATTCTTGATAAGCAAAGGGGTGAAAGGTTATTGGGGGTAGGCGGGAATGTGGGGTTGAAGTTACAGTCAGATCAGCCATGATCTTATTGAATGGTTCTACAGGTCCAAGTGGCCTCGTCCTGCTTTGTATGTTTGAGTGACATTCACCCAAGTTCCTGCTTCTAACAGCAATCAATCACTAACCAGAAGAAGCCTGTGGACAGACTGTTGAGGGGTGACGGTGGGGGTGGGTTGGGGTAGAGGGGCGTGGTGTCGGGGCCTTGGGGAAACGAGGAGAATTATGGCAAGGCGCTGCAATGGCCATTAACCCACACACCCTTCAAGTACAAGTGAGCTACAGGGCTTCTCTGAACCTGCACCCAACTCCATAGAGCCCTACTCCAGGCAAATACCAGGGAGACAGGGAAGGATTTAAAAAAGAAGTTTATTTCTCTCGAGGTCTGCCAAGTTTCATTAGTTTATTGATATTTTTGCTTGAGTAGTCATTGCAGCTGGTGCAAAATGCAAGCCAAGTTGGAGAGACAGCTGCTGAAAGCTGCCTGCCAATTGCAGGTCAGGGTTCACATTAATTTCACACATTCAAATGGAGGGCAATATATTGCTTCGAATATATTTTCAAGCTGCTTGTTGGTTAGTCTTGCCTTTAAGAGTACTTTCTCCTGTGTTCAATCTCAGATCCTACAATTTGAGCTTGGCTACTATCTGCCCTCTATGGCACATTACATTCCCTGCACACAGTGTACCACAGAGAGCCTTCCTCAGCCACCATCAGATAGAGTCAAGGCGGGGCCAGTCCTTTACACCCAGACTTCATTCAGTGCCTTGACATTCAGCTTTTCAATCAAACCCCTCTCTCACAGCTTTCACCATCTGCTTCTTGCTCACTCTATTGTAATCTCTCATTTCCATCAATAACCCTTGGAACTTGCTGTTCCTCTCCCATTGAAAACATGTCAACCAGCATGGCCTTCCTCTTCCTCAAATGAATTCAAGCCTTTCTTACCATCTCGGATACCATCTCATTGCTCCTGTCGGCCTTAAAAAAAATCATCAGTCCTTACCTCTTGCAGACTTCCTTTTCTCTTGCAATCTTCAGGCTGCTGAGTGGCTTCTTATTTTGCTCCAAGGTGGCTCCAAATTACTTACATTTCTCTACGTTAAAAGCTTGGAACCAAATCAAGCCCTGAGGTTCCAGACTCCAAAAACTGACAACAGATCTGCAGTGCTCCAGGGTAGTGTTAATGATGGACCAACATCAGTCGAATTGAATCTGGGGACAGCTATACTTCCCACTTTGCTCCAGGTAACGCTGTAAGGAAGATTGTTATCTTTGGACAAGTAGCACTTTTATCGAGCTTTGTGCTGGTGATCCGTATGGGTTTAGCTGGTTCAGTCCCAGCAGCTCCCTCTGCACACACGTGGGCGTCCCTAACACTACCCACTGCACCTCAAATTTCTGTTCTGAGCTACATATGATCTATGCTTGAGTAGAGTATGCACATGGCTGAACACACATAATACACCTGTAGATTTCACAATAGCTTGCATTATAGGCTTTCCAATGTGTTGCTTGGTTTCCCTGCTGGTTAGAAATCAGGCCAAACAAAAAAAATAAAAATAAGGCAACTGGCTTTTCAAATCCAAATCACTCAATTTTTCTCCCCAAGTTTAATCATCTTAAGATGGTAACCTGTTCAATTGACCGTGGACCTTCACAGAATCACAGAATTGTTACGGTGTAGAAGGAGGCCATTTGACCCATCGTGTCTGCACCAGCTTTCTGAGCATACAATATCCTGCCATGGGCCTTCGCCACATCTTTCAAAAGTAGTTAGAACGGAAGACAAGAACTAAATCAGGGTTCCTTGGCAAAGTCACATTGGGTTACATGAAGTCATGAACTCCTTTGAAGATGTTGATGATTGCAGATCGCAATCTCCAAATTTATGACAGCATTGTCTGCAAGGAATTTGGCTGGCAAACCTTATCCATCTGGTAATGTACAAGTACTCAACTCCCATGACATCAACAATATCAACCCCAATAACTAAAATCTTTGGCAGGACTTCAAAAAATAATGCATTTAAGGCTGCAAGGTAAAATGGGGGCCTGTAAATTAAGATTTGCAATATGTTTAAGACTATGGACTTGAAGCACAGGATGATTCTATACTAATTTCACTCCTGCAGATGGTGAATGTTCTTGAACAGGTAATTCAGATATCCTCCAGTGTCCGGTGAAACTCAGTTCACTGATTAGTTTATAAAATTCCAAGTATCTGCTTCCAACCCATCACAATCACACACTATTGCTTGGTCTGATATGACTCACCCACTCTCCATAATCAGTTCTATGTCTGCTGTCACACCACTGCCACACAAAAACAAAGGCATGACTATCTCTGGAATGGAACTTTGATCAGATCAGCACCATCTCAACTCATTTTACTGGTAAGACTCCATTCCAGGAATGCAATCATGGTGAGGATGGTCCAACATGAGCAATGCATTCAGCTCCATTTTTTCCACAGTTCCTTGTTCCTGGGTGTGTGGTTGGTCGCAAGGTCACCTTGCCTTGTAATTGCAATTCATCACCTCCAGATTAATTTATCAACATGTCACAAAAGTCAAGTGAGCTCCCTCCACTCTCATACTTTAAGGCCAGCCCTTGCTTCTCCTGCAGTACACAATCTGCAAACAAAGGGAAGGAAGAAAATTGCAGTGTTCAAGTGCAGGAGGGCAGTAGAATAGAATGAAGACAAGCATGCAAAAAGAAAAAAATCTGTTGTCTTTCTCCTCCACATCACCATACACCACCAGCAAAAGGAACAAACTTACCTCCCATCCCTGCTACATCCTGCCCCTTGGTGAGGTTATCACAAACATAACACCAGAGTCCACATATACGCTAAGGACACTCAGTTCCACATCATGGCCGCTTCTCTCAACTTTTCCCTTATTTCTAATTGATCAAGCTGCTCGCCTGACATCCAGATTAAGAAGATGGAAATGACCATCTCTGGTTCCTGCCACAACCACCAGTGCCTAGGCACTGACCCCATCACTCTCCCTGGTCAGTGTCTGAACAGACCATTTGCAATCTTTATGTGAGCTTATGAGCACATATCCTCTTAATTGGAAAGCATGCCTATTCCCTTGCCATAATAGCACTTGTCTTAATCCCTGTTTGTGCTCATCTGCTTGGGGTGCAAAACCAGAGACACCTGAGACATACAAATCTTCAAGATTGGCAGGAGACCTTAAGAATGCCGTTAAACAGCCATACAGGATGCTTGGCTTCATGAACTTTACAGCTAAGAAAGTAACTCATGCCTGCATATAGCAGGACTGAAACAACACTGAAGCTTGGGCTGAAAAGCAGCAAGTCACATCAAGTGCACGGCGATGGCCATCTTCAACAAAAGGGTTACAGGGTTGTGGAAAATTGTTACAGTGGAGAAGGTGCCAGATGGTTAAGGATGAAGGCATTTCAAAACGAGGATGGGAATTTCAAAATTGAAATGTTGCTGTACCAGCAGTCCTGGAACTCCCTTCCTAATAGCACTGTGGGTGTACCTACACCACATGGACTGCAATGGTGCAACAAGGTAACTCACCACCACTTACTCAAGGACAATTAGCAATGGGCAAGAAATGCTGGCATAGTCAGCGACACCCACATCCCGTGATAGAATAACAAAAGGAGTCAACATAGGTAACGGGGCATAGGGATCATCGGGGAAGAAGATTTGAGACGAATTGTGTCACAGGCATACCAGTTTTCTCTGAGCTTGAGTTTAGAGGGTGGGAAATGGGAAGTGGTGAACAGAGTGTTGGAATAGTCTATTTTGAAGTTAACCAAGGCATGGATGAGGGGTTCAGTAGCTGAGGCAAGAGGGGAGACAAGTGATGTTTTGGAGATAGAAGTAGGTGGTCTTTGTAATTGAGATGGTATGGGCCGTAGACAGCTGAGTGAATGGAAATGGGTGGCTAAAGAACAACATTTTTGGTGGTCAAAGGAATGGCATCGTTCCTCCAAATGGTTAATTGAAAGAAGAGAAAACAGAGGAACCAGATCAATTTAGGGACCTGCTTAGCTGAATCAGATGCATCCTCTTCATCCGATCTACTGCCCAGGCAGATTAAGCTCCCTGCGGCATGTTCTTAGATTGTACTTTACTGTGAATTAGACTGATTAAAGCCCAGTGCACAGTGAACAGCACAGTGATGGTCTGCATCTGTTCACCGTTCTTCACTACCAGCTGCTCAGGGGAAATGGTGGCATAGTGGTAATGTCACTGGACTAGTAATCCAGAGGCGTAGGCTAATTCTCTGAGGACATGGGTTCAAATCCCACCACAGCAGTTGGTGGAATTTGAACTCAATTAATAAAATCTGGAATTGAAAGCTTGTATCAGGAATGGTGACCATGAAACTATCATTGATTGTCATAAAAACCCATCTGGTTCACTAATGCCCTTCAGGGAAAGAAATCTGCCATTCTTACCTGGTCTGACCTAGCTGTGACTCCAATGTGGTTGACTCTTAAGTGCCCTCTGAAATGGTCTAGCAAGCCACTCAGATGGGCAACAAATGCTGGCCTTGTCAGTGATGCCCACGTCCCATTGAAGAATAAATAATAAAAAAAAAATTCAATCAATGGTGGGTCATTGGCAAGGGAAAGCCAGTGTCTTGTCAAAATGACAAGCTTGCCAAAGAGGCATTACACATCCAATATTGAAAGGATAATAGGATGCAAAAAAATTACTTTCAGAAACAATCAACATGTGTTAATATAGTTATCCTCTACCTCAGCATGTCACAAAGTGCTTTAACTGAAATGTGTTCACTACTGTGATGTAGGAAACGCCACGCCATACAGCACACAGCAAGCTCCCACAAACACAGAAGTGTTTTCATGATGCCATTTTAAGGGCATGCTGGGAACTCTCCTTTTTAGAAATAGCACCATGGGATCTTTAAAATACACTTTTAACAGTGCTGCACTCAACTATCAAGAAGTGACAATAAAAATGGCTGAATCTCAACCCAGCAATGTTCAACAGCTTGCATAAGATAGCAACACAAGGTGGTTCAGGCACTGGGTGAAGGTTGAAATGCAAACCAACAGCACTTAAGATGAAATCTGCACACCATTGATTCATTAAAATGGTCCAACGGGTTCATTTGTGGTTTAAAGAAGCAAAAGAGGCACTTGAGAGTTTTTTTCAAAATACCCTAATAAATGCGAGGAATCAGGGTCATGTTTTAAGAACATACGAAACAGGGGCAGAAGTAAGCCACTTGGCCCATCGAACCTGCTCTGCCATTCAATAAGATAATGGCTGTATTACTAATTCCATATTCCCATCTACCCCCGATAACCTTTGATTCCCTAGTCTAACAAGAATCTATCTACCTCCACTTTAAAAATATCCAATGACCCCACCTCCACCACCTTCCGAGGCAGAGAGTTCCAAAATCACACGATTCTCTGAGAAAAAAATTTCTCCTCATCTCTGTCATAAAAAGGTGACCCCTAATTTTAAAAACAATTTCCCACATTATACCCCATCTGTCAGATTTTTGCCCACTTATCTGTCCGCAACCACCTTATGTCTTCGTCACAACCTACTTTTCTACCTATCTTTGTGTCATCTGCAATTTTAGCTGCCTTGCC
This sequence comes from Carcharodon carcharias, assembly GCF_017639515.1. Classification (NCBI taxonomy): domain Eukaryota; kingdom Metazoa; phylum Chordata; class Chondrichthyes; order Lamniformes; family Lamnidae; genus Carcharodon; species Carcharodon carcharias. The sequence continues at coordinate 20,321,428 of NC_054483.1, read as the reverse complement.
TTTGCTCCCCTGATCTGAATCATTGAAGTAAATTGTAAAAAGTTCAGGCCTCAGCACAGACCCCTTGGGACTCTGCTCATCACATCCTGCCAATCAGACAAAGACCCATTTATGCATACTCTCTATTTTCTGCCAGCCAGCCAATCTTATATCTATGCAAATATGTTGCCCGCTACACCACAAGCTTTTATATTTTGTAATAACCTTTGATCGGATATCTTATCAAATGCCTTCTAGAAATCCAAGTACAGTACGCCTATAGGTTCCACTTTGTCCAGAGCACATATCACTCTTTCAAAGAACTCTAACAAATTGGCTAACCATGATTTCCCTTTTACAAAACCACGTTGGCTCTTCCCGATTACCTTGAACTTTTCTAAGTGCCTCTTTAATGGTCGACTCTAACACATTCCCCAAGACAGAGGTCAAGTTAACTGGCCTGTAGTTTCCTTGAAACTTTGTCTCCAGTGAACTTGAAACCTGAACCAGCACTTCACCCTGAGCCAACACTCGAATAGTTTTGTAACACAGGCCTTCCAAGTAACAAGGATCCACTCCTAGTGGCATCCCATCTATCGGTCTTTGCAGGTTGCTGGAGATTGCAGCATTATAGTTGAAAATGGTTTGTCGCCCCCCTAAATTTACCAACTGCAACTATCAATTTTAAATCTGTGGATTATTTTTCAAGTATTATTCAGTGTGAAAGCAAATACTATTGGCAAGTTTTTTTTTTACCATTCATTTGTCCTCTTACTCTGGATATTTTTGGCTTTTCAGTTTCCAACAACTCCCACAGTGCTTTCACTTACCCTGGTTTCATGGTGTTATCAATAATGCAATGAGAACAAACTGAGAACCCTCTTCAATGTGTTACTTATTTTATCACCCACACGCTCCCCCCATATCACTGCATCTTCACAAGGTAGGAGCACATTTTTACATTGGACGGAGACTCTGGCTTTAACCAAACATATTTGTTAGATGGTTAGAGAACAAAATAAGTAACAGCAACAAACTATATAAAAATTGAGCTATTAAACTTAACTACCTTCAAGCAGAAAATAAAACATTTTGAAAAGATGTTAATCTGCCGTAAGCAAAGGATGCAAGACACAACACTAGGGACATAGCCCCTGCTCTTATTGGGACTGAGGAATCTTCTACATCCACCTGAGGCAACAGACAGGGCTTCAATTTAATGTCTTATCTGAACGACAGCATCTCAAACAGTGCAGCACTTTCTCATTACTGCACTGCAGAATCAGCCTACATTACATACTCAAGTTCCTGCAGAGTGACTTGGCCCACAATGGTCCGATTCCAAAGCAAGAGTGCTACCCACTAAGCCAAGGCTGACGCTGAAGACATAAAAAGAAAACATGCTGGAAATACTCAGCAACTCAAGTTCTGATGAAACATTGTCAACCTGAAATGTTATTTCTTTTTCTCCACAGATTATCAGCCTGATTATCAGCATTTTTCTTTTGGTTTCAAATTTCCAGCATCTGCAATATTTTGCTTTTGTGACACTTAAGATAGTCTGTGAATTATCTTGAAAAAGTGACCAGGAGCAGTACATTTAAAATAAGCAAACCATTGCTAATTCAGTATGCATTTGAACAAATTGGCAAGTTGCTTGAATTTGAATTGTGATTGCCTTGGTACTTCTCAGGTCCACGAAGTACTGAACCAATCTTAAAGCTATCAAAAATAAGTGAGAGCAAACTCCTGCAAAGTGAAGTTGGTTTTAAAATCAGCTCATATGTAACTGAATCATCAACAAAAATGCTTAAGAGTCTAACATGTTTTGCTAATTGTTAAGGTCATTCAATAATTAAAAAGGCCAAAGGCAGAAAGCACAGGATTTGAGATGACTGTTTGAAGCACCTTTGAGCTCCAGCTAAGGATCAAGAGGAAAAGTACAACTAGTGCCAAATTCAGATTTGTGCTGAGTTACCTGACTGGGTGGTGACAGGTTGCTCAACCTGTAATAGAGTGGAATAAAACATGACTTTGTGCTTCAGAGCAGTTGCTGCAAAGTGTTTGTGTGGTGTACGTATGGTGCAACCACCTGGATCAGAGCCAGCTACGATGCTCGACTTGGTCAAGTAACATGGAATATCTGGCTTCACATGAAGAATGATGACTTGGAAGAGACACCAAAGGGCAGCTGGTGAATCAAGCCCTTTAGGTGAGGAATAGTGGGCAGGAAGACAAGTAACGAATTTATAAAGTCATTTCAATGTGTAAAAGTACCTGTGCAAGGTGTAGACAATTCTATGTTCTTCTTGTGCAGTTATCCCGAATCTACTCGCGCAGTTATCCAGAATCTACATGAAAGTCCAAAGTCCTTGAGAATCATCTACCCGCAGAAGTACAAAAGAAAAATGCCTTTGCTTCATTTTACTTCTCCACAACCTGCAATGTAACATGGCTCATTTACAGGCACAGACATAAGTCGTCTCTCCCAACTTGAGTACTCATCAGGAAGAAATGATATGTTGTTCTCAATGGGCTTTGGGCGCTGATGTATCAGCCTGCCAGGGCTGGTGCCAGTGCAGAATGAAGTATTAATAAATGTCAAACACCGCGACCCCAAAGGTGGGGGACAGGATGAGAGTTTGAAATTACAAGCCAAACTTATTAATGGTATGTAGGATTAAGGTAGTTTCAAAGAGATGGTGTGTGATAGAATAATACCACAATGTTAAGATCTTACTTCAAGCCTTCCAAAGCGCTATGACAACCTACCATATTCAGATTGTTGCAACAATCTTTGCACTGCTTTGAAATTGCCTCTCTTCCTTCTAAGCTTCAAGTGCACCAGAGCATAGATCAGATATCACAACACTAAGCAGCCCTGTACTGTTCATTGTCTACAACAATGATGAAGGGTAACTACGTAGAGTATCTGCAATGTAGAGTATGAGCTGGAATAAAAGCTACGGAAACCATGGTGAAGGCAGGGTTGGGAAGTGTGATGGAAGAAGGGACATGACTCTGCGAGTCCAATTCTCTATTTTCCAAAATCTTAACATTTTGGGATGATTTGCTTCCTAGCCTTACCTTACTGCTACAATTGATAGGTTTTTACAACTTTCACTTGCTATTGCCTGATGACAATTTCATTCATTTTACTTCCAATGGAGGAAGTTCACTGCAGTGGAATGACCTTCATTTTCTAGGGTTCCACATGCAACTGTCAAGCCTCATGTCCACGAGCATAGAATAATGTTCACTAGTGTTGCGTAAGAGGTAATGCACAAATTTAAGTTGTTGGTTGAAGAAGCCAATTGTCAACTTCAAGTTGATGCTTCATCCCAGACAATCTTGATTTTTTCTGTTATGGTGCCATCTACAGGCTCAAAGTACCACATAAAAACTCAACAATTTGAAGTGAGAATGTCTGAGAGTGACAGCCAATCCTGGAACTTCAACTCACACAGTAAAGCAAAGACATTAAGGTTCTTTCAATTGTTCTTTCATGGGAAGTGGGCAACACTGGCTAGGCCAACGTTTATTGCTCATCCCTAATTGTCCTTGAAAAGGTGGTTTTGAGGAACTTTAATGACTGCAGTGCACAAGGGAGTTCCAAGATTTTGACCCAGTTGTAGAGGAATGACAAGAGTTACAAATCAGGATGGTGTGTGGCTTGGAAGAGAACTTGAAGGTGGTTGTGTACCCATGCATCTGCTGGTTTATCTGTGTAGGTTTGGAAGGTGTTATCAAAGGAGCTTTGACAAATTGCTGCAACGCATCTTGTATATGGTACTGTTCTGGACACAAGGCCGAGATGAATTGAATTATTATTACTTTCCCCTCTTCTGCCTGTGACAGTGATAGTTACTGATGGCTCGAATGAGTTAATGAATTAAGGACCTTCATTAAAACCCATTGTACTTTGAGCAGGTAACTGTGGAACCATGAGCATAATTTTGGAAATGAGGAGTAACAAATAGCTCTGCCTTTGTCCAGAGCAGGCTGGGGCAGACATCTCATCTCGTTCTTTGTGCTGGCTTGGCTGGAATGTTCATACAATGCAAAGTGGGCATTGCATTCCAGAAGGATGATGAGTGAGCCTTTGTTCATTCGAACAACTTAGAATCTTCCATAACTACCAGTATGTGGCCAGCTGCAGCCATTTTATCAGTCCAGCAATTGTCCATTTTAAAATTAAATAGACCATAGAAGAGAAACAAATAAAGGTTCTTTTTTCTTCATGCCTTCTTGGCACGACTACACACTGCTGCCATTGTGTGTCAGTGGTGGACGGGGTGCCAATCTTCAGCAGGCCGCTTTGTCTTGGATGGTTGCGAGCTTCTTCAGTGTTGTGGGAGCTGCACTCATCTAGGCAAGTGGCGAGCATTCCATCATACCCCTGAATTGTGCCTTGTAGGTGGTGATAGTCTTTAGGGAGGTGCGTTACTTTCTACAGAATTCTCAGCCTCAGACATGCTCTTGTAAGCACAGTATTTATAGGGACGGTCCAGTTCAGTTTCTGGTCAATGATGACCCCAGATGTTGATGATGGAGAATTCAGCAACAATAGTGTCATGGAATGTCAAGGGGAGGTGCTTAGATTCTCTCTTGTTGGAGATGATCATTGCCTGGCACACAAATACAAATTGCCACTTACCAGCCCAAGCTTAAATGTTATCCATATGCAAGAACTAGACACTGACAGGAACAGGCCGGTTAGCTTAACATGCAGCACAGGGAAAATGTTAGAAGCTATTGTTAAAGGCATTATAGAGGGCACTTAGGAAAATTCAGGGTAATCAGGCAGAGTCAACATGGATTTGTGAAAGGGAAATCATGTTAACCAATTTATTGGAGATCTTTGTAGAAGTAACATGTGCTATGGATAAATGGGATGTACTATATTTCAATTTCCAGAAAGCATTTGATAAGATGCCACATCAAAGGTTAATGCAAAAAATAAAAGCTTATGCTGCAGGAGGTAACATTGGCATGGATAGAAGATTGGCTAGCTAACAGGAAACAGGGGCTAGGCATAAAAATGTCTCTTTCTGATTGGTAAGGTGTAATGAGTGGTGTGCTACAGGGATGAGGGCTGGAACCTCAACTATTCACAATTTATATTAAATGACTTGGATGAAATGACTGAAGGTATGGTTGCTAAATTTGCTGATGACACAAAGATAGGAAGGAACTAAGTTGTGAAGAGGACAGGACAAAGGGATATAGACAGGTTAAGTGAGGGGGAAAAGACCTGGGCAAAGACCTGGTAGCTGGAGTATAATGTGGAAAAGTGTGAAATTGCCAAATTTGGCTGGAAAAAATAAAAAAAAAAGCATATTGTCTATATGGTGAGACTGCAGAACTCAGATGCAGAGGGATCTCGGAATATGAGTACATGAATCGCAAAAGGCTACTATGCAGGGACAGCAAGTAACTAGGAAAGCTAACAGAAGGCTATCGTTTATTGCAAGGGGAATTGAATGCAAAAGTAGGGATGTTATGCTTCAGTTATACAGGGTATTGGCAAAACCACATTTGGAGTACTATGTACAATATTGCTTTCCTTGTTTAAAAAAGGATGCAAATGCGATGGAAGCAATTCAGAGAAGGCTGACTTAACTGATAAAAACAAAAAAAACTGCGGATGCTGGAAATCCAAAACAAAAACAGAATTACCTGGAAAAACTCAGCAGGTCTGGCAGCATTTGATGCTGCCAGACCTGCTGAGTTTTTCCAGGTAATTCTGATTTTGTTTTGACTTAACTGATGCCTGGATTGAGCAGGTTGGCTTATGAGGAAAGGTTGGGCAGGCTAGGCTTGTATCCTTTGGGGTTTATAAGAGTAAGAGGCTTCTTAACCAAAACCTACAAGACTTGAGGGGTATTGACAGGGAGGATGTGGAGAGGATGTTTTTTCTTGTGGGAGAATCTAGAACTTGGGGTCACTGTTTAAAAATAAGGGGTCACCCATTCAAGACAGATGAGGAGAAATGTTTTCTATCAGAAGGTAGTGAGTCTTTGGAATTCTCTTCCTCAAAAGGCAGTGGAAGCAGTCTTTGAATATTTTCAAGACTGAGATAGGTAGATTGATTCTTGATAAGCAAAGGTTATTGGGGGTAGGCGGGAAGGTGGAGTTGAGGTTACAATCAGATCAACCATGATCTCATTGAATGGCAGAGTAGGCACGAAGAGCTGAGTGGCCTACTCCTAATTAATATGTTCATTACCTGAGGATTCATGAGTGGTGCTAAAAATTGTGCAATCATTCACAAACATACGCACTCCTGACCAGAGGGAAGGTTATTGATGAGGGCCATGGGTTGGGCCTAGGACACCATCCTGAGTAACTCCTGCATTGATATCCTGGAACTTAGATGAGTGGCCTCCTAACAATCATTTTCCTTTGTGCTAAGTATAACTACAACCAGTGGAGAGTTTTCCCCAATTGCCATTGACTCCAGTTATGGCAGACTTTGTCAAATGCTGCCTTGATGTCAAGGGGAATTGCACACTCACCTCACCAAGTCCAGCTCTTTATCCATGATTGGACCAAGGCTGTAATGAGGTCAGGAGCTGAGTGGCCTTGGTGGAACCCAACTGGGACATGGGCAGGTTATTGCTGTCTCATTGCCACTTGACAGCATGGTTAACGTTTCATGATTTTGTTCATGAGTAATTGGATGGGTTGGATTTGTTCTGTTTTTCGTGGACAGGAAATAGCTAGAAACGTTTCCAAAATGATGGGGCAGATCAGAGTATTGTAGCGAAACTAGGACTGCTTAGCTAGGGCCTTGCTAGTTGTGGAGCACAAGTCTTCAGTAATATTGCAGGAATATTGTCAGGGCCCATAGCCTTTGCAGTATCCAGTGACTTAAGCCCTTTCTTGACATCACATGGAGCGAATCGCATTAGCTCAAGACCTGTGATGCCAAGGATCTCAGGAAAAGGCCAAGATGGATCATCCACTCGGCACTCTGGCTGAAAATGCTTCAGCCTTGTCTTTTGCACTGATGTGCTGGGCGCCCCCATCATTGAGGATATGGATATTTAGGGATCCCCCTCCTCCAGTTAAATGTTTAATTGTCTATCACCATTCATGACTGAATGTAGCAAAATTGCAGAGCTTTGATTCAATCTATAGATTTTGGATTGGATTTGCAAAGCTGTCTGTCACATGCCGCTTGTACTGTTTGACATGCCAATAGACCTGTGTTGTAGCTTCACCAGGTAGAAATTTTGAGGTATGCCTGGTGCTGCTCCTGGCATGTATTTCTGCACTTATTGAACCAGAGTTGATACCTCGGCTTGATGATAATGTAAACTAAGGGACATACCAGGCCATAAGGTTAAGATTGTTGTTGAATGCAACTCCGCTGCTGATGCCCCCAAGTGCCTCATGGATGCCCAGTTTAAAGTTGCTTGGTTAGTTTGTTCAAAACCTGTGCCATTGTGCAGGGTGGCAGTGCCATACAACACAATGGAAGGTATCCTCAATGTGAAGATGTGTCTTTGTCCTACAAGGACTGTGCCATGGTCACTCCACTCAATACTATATACATCTGCAACAGGTAGATCGGTGAGGACGAGGTCTGTGATATTGTCTAAGGTATGATTGAGAGTTTTACTCTGTCAGCCCATTGCTTGGCTAGTCTATGGGACAGCTCAATTTTTGCACCCAGATGTTTGCAAGGAAGACTTTGGAGGGTTGAAAGGGATGGGTACGCCATTGTCATTTCCAGCACTTGGGTTGATGCCGGGTTGCCCTTTCGGTTTCTTTGCTTTTTCACTTTTCTCCAAGTGGTTTGGCAAAACTGCTTGCTAGGCCATTTCATAAGGCAGTTGAGAAAACTACATAGCTTTGGGTCTGGAGTTGTATCTTGGACTGACCATGTATGGAAAGGAGACTTCCTTTCCTAAAATGAAAATGGAGGTGACAGCTGCCGAAATTATATCTATTATTGCTGAAGAGATCAAAGACTGAAAAGAAATGAGACAAACTAAAAACACCAAACAACAATTATCCAACAACTTTATTGTGAAAACAATATTGACTTTAAAAATGACCCACTTGTAAAGGATTAAGAAACAATGGATATCATACATGAATAGCAAGTAGAGATGTGGATATGAAGAGGTACTGACAGGAGGATTCTGAGTGACCAGTTGGGTTCCCTGCAGTTTGTTAGCTTAAGATTCAGTTAAGAGGAACTTCTCATTTAGCTGACAACGAACTTTGTCAGGCTTCACAAAACTTGTTCTTTCAATAAATCGTGCTTTAAAAAAAAATCAAGCGTTGACAGCCCAAAGCAGCTAAACCCAATCTGCCATCAGAGGTCTGCCTAATATACTTCAAGCCAGAAGTTGGATATCATATGAACAATTGCATGTTCCTCTGTTCAACTTAGCGACAATAGCAAAAAAAAGAGCCAGAGGAACTTGCAGTAATGAGAGCAAACTTGACGTACTTTAACAGGGATTATCCTCACTTCACATTATATACATCAGTGGTGATATCTCCCAACTGCATTGCCTGTTGGGGATCTGCTGCTGCTGAACCTGCTCACTTATCACATGGTCCTCAGCTGTCACTGGCTTATTACAAAGCCTTGCCATTCAAGAGCTGCAATTGTCTCACTTGGTAAAACGTGATGCAGAACTTATGTCCAGGTGAACAGGACAGTTTCTGCCATAACCAAAATGATGAGGTATATCCTTTTCTGTTACAAGCCCATTCTTGTGTCCCCATTCTGCAAGTCAGAGAAGAACAGTGGAAAAGGTAGCAACTTGCTATCACAGAAATGCCACTTTCCTTTTTTCAGTGGTAACATTCATTAAATATAAAATGTAACTATTTAAGACATCTTGAACTATCCAAATATAAGTCACTTGTTTGGAATTGAGACTTCAAAAGACCTGGCAAAAAAAAACTTAAGGGAGTTTTAGTGCTCATTTTAAACTGGAAAAGCAAGCATATGCTCCTTGTAGTCATTAGTAGGTAGTGGAAATTGAAGATTTTCCAGTTAAGGTGACATTTCCACCTAGATTCATGGGTATGCATGTGTGAACAGTTGCCATTATTTTGGGAAATTGCTGATGAGCTCAATGACCCAGTGCATTGATATTCATACTAATACCAACCATGACTGAAATAAGGTGGAGATCAAGGAAATTCCTTGGTTACTTTGAGGCAGAGATTCTCACCATACTGGTAAATTCTACTGCCTGAAAGACAAGCGAGATGTACGTGTAGTCCATCACACTTAGCTTACTTTTGAAATGGGGAGTACCCTAGAAGGAGATCCGTGAAGCAGAGAATACAAATATTTAGACGTTTTAAGCAACTTAAAAACATGTCAAAATTTAGCTCTAACAAACTACAGGACCGCCCAGATAGTTCCAACACCCAAGAATTGCTCCACGCAAAACCGAATTGCTAATGACATTGAAATTGCTGAAGTAAACAAATATGCTCCGTTAATAGACGATATTTGCAATGACCATGTGAGTGGATGACAAAATATCACAATGATCTTTGAGTTTTCTACCACTTGAAGCTTCACTCTAGTCTTCATCTCTTTATGTACATCAACTCACAGATGCTGCACTCCTGGCATTCTCATACATTTCAGCACATGCATATGACACATTATGTTCTGCTGCACAAACATGAAAATTCAAATGGCAGGAGGCCCTTCATTTTGACAGAGCAGTGTTTGCATTTCAAATAAATACATATTTGACAAAGAGAAAAAGATCCACACTTTTCCATGGGTTACATTTATCCCACAAGGCAGCGATATATCCACTAAAATGCAAACCATTAAGAGGAGCTTTAACTCTAAAATCATTGAAGTAGTGACAAAACAGGGATATTCTGATGTCATTAAACTCAAAATTATGGATAAAAGGCAGAAAACAAACCTCAACATTTGTGAAAGCAGTCAGTGCAAGCTCATTATCATCATCATTTTGCTGTTCCATAGTAAACTTGAGAGTAAGCCACAAACATGGCACGTTTATATTTGGAATACAACAAAAGGGAGTTCCAGACTCCCTCAGAACCACCCACACCAAGCAAGCATTCCTTGACAGGGGACAAAATAGATTTATTAAAAGAAACACTTGTAAGGTGCCCCTTGATACTCATTTGTTAATTCAATTACAGACGAGGGCTCAACACTCTTTGGCTTAAGAAGAGTTTTTGTCTTTAATGTTGGTCCAGCCTGTGGCACCATTGTCTACAGCAGAATTAGCTTTTAAAAAGGGGCATGCAACAACATGGCAAAATATTTGCCCCAGTTTTACAAGATTACAACATTCAGCCATTTGAAAATTGCCAGTGATTTAAAAAAAGCAGCGGTAATTTTTATCCACGAGCTCAGTGCTTCTGACGAGTGGTGCAATGCTCTCTGCTGGAGTTCATAAAGTGTCAAAATTCGAACGCAGAGTCTTCTTCTTTGGTCTAACTTTGACTGATTTTATCACACCCTAGGAATAGACAACATATCAATGAGATTTATTAAAATATAACATGCCCCTGTATTTACTCAACACTAGTATATTGGCTGCTTGTGGGAGCAACTTTCAGTGAACATTGTATGCTGGTGGAGGAAGTTGAAGCAGCATCTGGGTTCTTAAAACCAAGTTATCTTAGATGGCAAATAATTCCTTCTGGCTTCTGTATCCCAAGCTTTGCGCAGGGGAGGGTAATGCAGACTGTCTGAAAACAAACAAACAAACATTCAGCATGATTCTGCCTCCGAGTGAATCCTGCTGAATGCAGGAGGGCCAAGATTAGGCTTTGTTGTGATGTCTCCACAGTGGAATGACCTACCAACACTATCGAGATTCACACTCAAAGCATTGCGAAGTGGGAGAGACAGGGTTGGTCGAGTTACTGCTTCGGGCAACGGACAGAAGTCAAAAAGGGAGGGATGGTGGTTTTAGGATTTTACATATTTGGATAAGGTACAATTTTCTGTGAGAAAAGTGATCCTCTGTTTAACATATGAAAAAATCTTTGGTCAAGGATTGCAGGAGACCTCACTCCATCAGCACAGACTGCCAAGTCAAACTGGATGCAGTTCTCATTGTCATCCACTGGAGGTCCTCAAAGCATCACAGAAAGCAACCAGCTACATTACCATTTCATCAAGAACCATGTTTGGAACAAAAACAGAATTACCTGGAAAAATTCAGCAGGTCTGGCAGCATCGGCGGAGAAGAAAAGAGTTGACGTTTCGAGTCCTCATGACCCTTCGACAGATGGGTCATGAGGACTCGAAACGTCAACTCTTTTCTTCTCCGCCGATGCTGCCAGACCTGCTGAATTTTTCCAGGTAATTCTGTTTTTGTTTTGGATTTCCAGCATCCGCAGTTTTTTTGTTTTTATCACCATGTTTGGAAGTCTGCAAACAGATGTTGCAGTAAAATGCATTCAGTAATAAGTTCCAATAAAAAGCAGAATGCAATTCAAGCAGAGGACACTGTTGATTAAACACAGGTTGACAATTTAGCTCACCCCAAGCATGACCATTTTTACATCTTAAAATTGAGATTATTTTAACTTAATCACATGGAGCGTGACCTCCAGTAAATTGCAAGATCAGGAGATCAAAAGAAATCAAACATACAAAGCAAATACAAATACCAAGCCCAGTTAAAAAATGATCTGATAGAAGACCAGACAAGTTAGCATCATAAAATTGATGAAGATAGCCTGTAAGCTATTAGGTGTAAACAGTAAAATTATGTTTATAACCAGTTCTGTTTTTCAGCAACAGGATGATAGAACTACCGCAAACAGTTTGGAATTGTAGAAGCACAGCGTGCTTCAGTCAAGACACTGCTTCCTCCAGTAATTTGCAACAGCCAGGTCAGGATGCCAATTAGACATGTCAATTTTTCCTTGGTGACTAACGTTCTTGCGCATTTGAAAATAACCTCAATTTTCTGTGCAAGGCAAGTGCAGAGCAGGGTGGCCATGTGGCCCATACAGAAGATAGCACATATCATTTCAATGGGTCAAATAACCTTGAAAGTATTTCTTTGATGATACAGAAGACTTGTACCTCTTTGCCCTGCGGCTTTTTTCTGGACACTTGATGGGTCTGGACTCGTCTGGTCCGTTTGACGTTTTGTACTTCATGACAATGCAATGGACTTCTCGGGTTTTCAGCTTCCCCATCAGACTTGTACTCAGCTGGAGAGTCACTCTCATCCATGTATCGATCATTTAGTGCGGTCACAGGGAGTCTTGGAGCTGAAGAACAAAGCATTACTCAAAAATGAGATCAGAACAGAAACACTGGTTTCACCTCCCAAATTATAGTTTAATGCAAACAATAGTTGGCATTTCCTCTTTTCCTCTCCTGTAAACCCTGACCTTAGCTAGAATATATATGCGAAGTACTGTTGGGTTTTTCACTCAGCAGCTATTCTACATGATGCAAGGCTCTAGTGATTTAGCAAGCCACTAAGCTCCACAGTACAGCCCCCATCAGTTTCCCAGAAACAAGCATTTTGCTGTGGGCATCACTGGATAATCAGAAGGAACCTCTCATCTTCTCTTTAAATAGGAGCACTGAGGACCACTGCTCAGCTGCAACTGCTAAGATGAACTTGCAACCTTCTTGATCTGTACAGCTCAGGACAGTCATCTCCTTGAGTTTTCACTGGGACTCGCTTCTACCAATGCCATTCAAAAGTGAGAGACTTGAACCGATGATAACTCAAATTGTCCTTCAGCCTTTAGTCTCCTGTAGCTTCTGACCCCAACAAGATGCCACTTATTAGCATTTTAACTTGTTATCTCATACATGTTAGAATTACAATAATAGAGTACAATTTTTTAAGCTGTGACCCTAACAGTTTGATTTGCTACATGGACACAGACTTGATAACTAGTCTGGAAAACTCCAAATTTCCAGTCCAATCAGCAACACAGGACAAAACACAGATGACCCACCCAGATTATGAATGCCAACTGCCCTGATGGGGCAAGCCAAGTAGAGGCCACCACTATAGACCATTTTTTTCCTGTATTTTCCTCTATTGGATTGGTGGACTCAATTATCTTAAGACCAAATATAGTTAGAAGAAATTTCAATCTGATAAAGTATGGCTGACATGATACCAAATAATTCAAACTTGGAATTCTCATGACATCCATGGAGGTAATCGTGCTTTAATGTGCATGTCAGAATGCCATTCAAATAGGCTTGTGCTAGAGTTTTACTTCATTTTCAACTGTCCCTCAGTACTTCGGACATAGGTTGAACAGTCAAAGTGGTTACCTCTAATTGTAATATTGTGGTTGTGATTCGCTCAGTCTTTACCCATAAAACTAGGAACATCATTGACAGTTCTGTACTCAATTCACTTTTAGAGCTCCAAGGAAGGAAACTAAACACAGATCAAGTCCAGAGAATAGCTACAGCATATGCAATAAACATCAGCTTCCCAATCTGCAAGTTCAGATTTTCATACCCATATACATGTATAGATGATATGACTGACTGACTGAAGGCCCATAAAATATTCATCTATGTATTAGTTACCTCCAAAACAAGAACAGTCAATTTTAAAGCGAAGTAATTTAAAACCCCACAATTCTATACAGGAAAATGACTCATTGCCCAACTGAAGGCTGCTTTGAAGATTGCATTGATTGCAGAGCACATTGGTGTATTCAGTTATAAAGATCATTTAACCCATTTCTCTTTAAGCTTCTGAACAGGAAATGAAACTAACTGGTCTCCAAAGTGAGTCTCTAGTGTCCATTTCCTCAATACCTTGTCAACAAAATTGATAGACTCACAGTACTTTACTCGTGCAGCAGAGATAGGTTCCCTTCCCATTAGCTCCTCCTCAGGATAAAGAGGGTCTCTGTAATGTACTGGCTCATCGCCCGGAATGCTCGTTAAATCCTGCATGCTGAAACTACGCAGGCGTCCAGCAATAGCTCCCTGGCTCTGCAGTATCAGGAAAACAAGACAGAAATTTCACTCAAACAGCAAGTACTGTTCACACTAAGGTACCTGAAAGTGAAATAAAAATAATTGAGCAAAACACACAGGTGGTCAACATGTAAAGGACAGCCACATTTCCAAGGATGACCCTTAAAAAAAATTAAATCTTAACCCAAATGGTAAGTAAATCAATAAGAAAATAAATGACTTGTCAAACATGTTGTGAATCTCCAATGCTTTTTCTCCTTTCATTATGTAGTATTGAATATCACCCTGAAGGGGAACATTTTCATTGTTCATCAAGTTGTTTTTATGCACTCTCTTTTGAAACTTGTTTAATGAGGCAGCATGAAGTGCTGCCAAGCTGGTAGACAAATTAAACGTACACTCCAGTTAAAAAGGGTGCAGCAGCAATCCCCAAGGTAGTAGACAATCAGCCAGTATTGAAAACTTACATAACACCACAAGAAATAGGCGTAGGCGTAGACGTTCAGCCTTTAAAGCTCGCTCTGCCAATTATATCATGGCTGATCTTCAAATTCAACACCATTTTCCTAAACTATCCCCATTATCCCTCGATTTTTTTTAGTCTTAGAAGTCTATTCATCTCAGTCTTTAACATACTCAACAACTGAGTTTCCCCTGCCCTCTGGGGCAGTGAATTCCAATAATTCGCCAACCTCTCCGAGTGAAGAAATTCCTCCTCATTTCAGTCTTTAATGACTCGCCGCTTAGTCTGAGACTGTGTCCCCTGGTTCCAGAACCACTGCAACCTTCCCCACCACAGCCCAGCCAGGGGAATCATCCTGACTGAATCTACCCTGTCGAGCCTTCTAAGAATTTGGTACGTTTGAATGACATCATCTCTCATTCTTCTAAACTTCAGAGAATAAAAGTCTTGTCTATTTAACCTTTGCTCAAAGGACAAACCCTCCATCCCAGAAATTAACACTTGGAAAAATCAGCCACTGTTAATAATGAAGCCCAGCTTCACAAGGATGCAAACATACATACTGGTTATGCTAGAGAAGCTGCAAATTCATATGCCAAGTGTCCTGCATTGAGACAAGAACAGTGCAGGGTGACCTAGCAAATTTGGTATGGTGTTTCCTTCATGCTCTGCTACAAGGTCCTATCTTGCTCAGTAACTCTTAGTAAGCCAGTCTAAACATTGCAGTAAACTATCTGCAGCACAGTTATCATGGTCTGGAAAAAATTACTTTGAAAAGTCACAAGAATCACTATCTAATGATTAAAGGATAGTCCATGGTTACTAATAATTACCTTTGCAGCAGCACTTACAGCAGCAGTTGCTGCCATGTTTAATCCCTTCCTGCCAAAATTCACCATGGTTTCATAGCCACGCTCCTTGGCTTGACTGATGTAGCAATCAATTTCCTAAGGGGAAAGGCAGAAAATCAAGTTAAAAGCAGCCACTCTTTCATATCCTATTATCCTGGCAGTATAGATCCATTCTGGGGAGATGGTGGCAGAGTGCTATTGTTACTGGACTAGTAATCCAGAGGTAATGTTTTGGGGACCCAGGTTCAAATCCCACTACGGCAGTTGGTGGAATTTGAATTCAATAAAAATCTGGAATTCCAAGGCTCATGACTCATTATTAAATTGATCATCTAATGGCCACCATGAAACCATTGTCGATTGTTGTAAAAACCCATCTTTTTTAAATTAATTGATGGGATGTGGGCTTTACTGGCTGGGCCTGCATTTATTGTCCATCCCTAAATGCCTTTGAGAAGGTGGTGATGAGTTGCCTTCTTGAACTGCTGCAGTCCATGTGGTGTATGTACACCCATAGTGCTGTTATGAAGGGAGTTCCAGGATTTTGACAGTGAAAGAATAGCAATATTTTTCCAAGTCAGGATGGTGAGTTACTTGAAGGGGAGCTTCCAGGTGGTTGCATTCCCATTTATCTGCTGCCCTTGTCCTTCTAGGTGGTAGGGGTCATGGGTTTGGAAGGTGCTGTCTAAGGAGCCTTGATGAATTACTGCAGTGCATCTTGTAGATGGTACACACTGCTGCTACTGTGCGTCAGTGGTGGAGGGAGTCAATGTTTGTGGATGTGGTGCCAATCAAGCAGGCTGCTTTGTCCTGGATGCTGTCAGTGTTGGGAGAGCTGCACTCATCCATGCAAGTGATGAGTATTCCATCACACTCCTGACTTGTGCCTTGTAGATGGTGGACAGGCTTTGGGGAGTCAGGAGGGGAGTTACTCACTCCACAGGAATCCTAGCCTCTGACCTGCTCTTGTAGCCACAGTAGTTATATGGCTAGTCCAGTTCTGTTTCTGGTCAATCACCCCCAGGATGTTGATAGTGGGAGAATTCAATGCCATTGAACATCATGGGGCGATGGGTGGATTCTCTCTTGTTGGAGATGGTCATTGTCTGACACTTGTGTGGCTCGAATGCTACTTCCCACTAGTCAGCCCAAGCCTGGATATTGTCCAGGTCTTGTTGCATTTGGACAAGGACTGCTTCAGTATCTGAGGAGTCTCGAATGGTGAACATTGTGAAATCCTCAGGTGAACATCCCCACTTCTGGCCTTATGATGGAAGGAAGGTCATTGATGAAGCAGCTGAAGATGGTTGGGCCTAGGACACTACCCTGAGGAACTCCTGCAGTGATGTCCTGGAGCTAAGATGACTGACCTCCAACAACCACAACCATCTTCCTTTGTGTTAGGTATGAATCCAACCAGTGGAGAGCTTTCCCCCTGATTCCCAATGACTTTAGTTTTGCTAGGGCTCCTTGATGTCACACTCTGTCGAATGCTGCCTTGATGTCAAGGGCATCTCACCTCACCTCACCTCGTGAGTTCAGCTCTTTTGTCCACGTTTGAACTAAGGCTGTAATGAGGTCAGGAGCTGAGTGGCCCTGGCAGAACCCAAACTGGGCGTCAGTAAGCAGGTTATTGCTAAGCGAGTGCCGCTTGACTGCACTGTTGATGACCCCTTCCATTGCTTTAATGATGATCGAGGGTAGACTGACGGGGAGGTAATTGGCCCAGGTTGGATCTGTCCTGCTTTTTGTGTACAGGGCATACCTGGGCAATTTTTCACATAGCTGGGTGGATGCCAGTGTTGTAGCTGTACTTGAAGAGCTGCCTGGGGGCATGGCAAGTTCTGGAGCACAAGTCTTCAGTACTATTGCCGGAATATTGTCAGGGCCCATAGCCTTTACATTATCCAGTGCCTTCAGCCATTTCTTGATATCACGTGGAGTGAATCGAATTGGTTCACTAATGTCTGCTGTCCTTAGCTGGTCTGGCCTACATATGACCCCAGTTGACTCTTAAATGCCCGGAACCTTAACCACATGGACTGCAGCGATCCAAGAAAGCTGCTCACCGCCACCTTCTGAAGGGCAATTAAGGATAGGCAATAAATGTTGGCCTAGCCAGCAATGCCCAAATCTCATGAACGAATATTAGAAAAACAAATTTATTTGGCCATCAATTTGCTATTTGAGATTGGCTGCTGAATTAGCCTATATAACAATAGTGACTAAACTTTTAACATGTCCAGAGAACACAAAAGATGCAATATAAAGCTATTTTTTCCATAACACTAGCAAGTGGAAATGAATCATCAGACTCATCATATAAATGACTGTGGGTCATGGTGCTACCTGCCCGTGTTAAGACCAAATGTCTGATAATAGGATTCCCAAACAAGATTGTAATTCTGTTGTAATTGACGAAAAATTGCACCAGATTTCCTGGTTGTTAGCTTCTGACTTCATAGTCAGAAACATTATGCATCAACAGAAGGTGCAGACAGGATTGTGCTCACTAGTGCTGCCTGGCATTGAGTAAACTGCCATCAGGCAGCTTTGATCACAATTCAAGTGAGGTCACATACTCAAAATATTGGAGCTAAGCATTTGCTCATGCAAAAATACCTGAGCAAAACGACTGTTGTATCTGAAGAGGGAAAACTGAAGCACGTAAAAATTGATGTTAAGAGATGAAGTAGAAATGAACAAAAAATCTTGGCCACCAGTCCAACATAGAACTGAGCGAGTTCTACAGCGTCATAGGTCCCATCTTTCAGATGAGACATGAAACAGAGGCCCCATCTGCCTGCTCAGGTCCATGTAAAAGATCCCTTGGCACTATACTGAATCAGAACAGGCAAGTTATTCCCAGTGTTCTGACCAATATTTATCCCTCAAAAACAGATCATCTGATCATTATCATATTACCTTAACATGGGAGCTTGCTGTGCACAAATTAGCTGCCACCTTTCCTACATTGAAAACAGTAACTACACTTCTAAGGTAGTTCACTGGCCGTCCAGTGCTTTAGGGCACCCTCAGGTTCTGCAAGGCAATAAATAAACTGCAAGTCTTTATTTTAACTAATATGTTACATTTTTAGTCACAGTTAGGTAGATCCATGACAAGAAAAATCTCGATCTTTTTGGTGATCATTTAGCAATACTGACCTCTACCATTGCATGTCAAACTCGTAAAACTCCATTATCTCTCGTTATTTTTATGGTCATGAAAAAGAATCAGTTACATGCCAGATCTGGGGCAGCTTGAAATTAACATTAAAGCTTGTATTCTGTTTGGTTGCAACAAGCTGTCTTCGTAGGGCACTATGTCCACGAAACATGGTTGGGCATTTAGCTTGCCAAGTGCACCTGGTACATCGCAAAAGGTTTCCTTTCGCATTGTTGCATGTCAAATGTTACCACTTTTCCTCTTCACACTTGAGGGTGGCTATCAGGGAGTTGAAAAGCCTTGTTTGCCAGGTCAGATATTTTTAGCCGTTATTCCGTGATCTCTCTTTCCTCGCCTCTTTTAATTTGGCCTAAACTGAGATCGTGATTTATCCAATTTGGGCAATGATGTATCTCCTTTGATGCTACTTCAATTGGAAATGAAATACATCAATATTCACTTGGTAATAATCTGTTTTTCTTCACCAGATGATAAGAGATGGGTATGTACAACACCAAAATATCAATAGAAAGTAAAATTTCTGATACCAAGCTCCCACTATTAAAAAAAACCCTGCTTGCATTTCAAGAATATCACTGACAGGCCAGGCAACAACACAATGGCTTACATGAGCTGATGGTTGGACTACAAGTCAAAATTTAATTGCTATGTTGATCAGAACTCAGTCCGATTAATTGATGTGGTTCAGATCATCTAACCACAGGAATGATACTGCTTCTGAGGTTTCAAACACGTGTAAAAATAAATGCTTTCCCACTTGTCAGAATTCCCACATAGAGGTGAACATTTTGCTCACCTCAACTCATGTGCTGCTGACATCCTCATTCATGCCTTAATTATCTCTGGACACAACTATTTCCTTGCATTCCTGGTTTGTCTCCTACATTCTACCCAATGCAAACTCATCCAAAACTCTGCTGCACATGTCTTAACTTGCAGCAAGTCTCATTTCCCTTTCACCCGTGCTCCCTGACCTACACTGGCTCCCAGTCAAGTAATGTCTGCATTTTCAAGTTGTCATCCTTGTTTTTAAATCCCTCCATGGCCTTGCCCCTCCTGAGTTCCTTAAGCCCCTCCAGCCTCACAACCTTTCATGATGTCGGAGTTCCTGCAATTCTAGCCTCGAGCATCCCCGATTTTAATTGCTCCGCCATTGGTGGCTGTGCCTTGAACTGCCTAGGCTACAAGCTCTGCACTTTCTTCCAAACACCTCTTCCCCTATACCCAATTACTTATCATCTAACCCTAACCAAGCTTTTGGTCATCTGACTTAATATCTCTGTTATATTTTGTTTTATAACGAAGAGCCTTGGGACATTCATTATGTTAAAGGTGCTTGTATAAATTTGAGTTCCTAAAAGTAGCTTACTGCAACTATTATTTTCCATTTTATGGGCTATTTAGTGAGCAAGGTGATGGACCTCAGGATTGGGCAATGGAACACTTTTGTAGTTCAGCAACTCAAGCCTCCGAACCTCAGCATCATTGTAATTTAGTCTTACGTGACGAGGAAATAGTTCAAGTACATAGCGTGCTAATCCATACCAGGTTGCATGGTTATCCACGCTCATCCTTCAAAGCTCCTGCAGTGAGGGACACGGTGACAAGGTTGGAAAATCTCAGTTTAGGCCAAATTAAAAGAGGTGGGAAAAGAGAGGTCACAGAATAGCAGCTAAATATCTGACAAGGCGAACAAGGCGTTTCAACTCTGGTAGCCACCCTCAAGTCTGAAGGGGAAAAGTGGTAATATTTGACATGCAACAATGCAAAAGGAAATCTTTTGCAATGCACCAGATGCACTTGGCAAGCTAAGTGCCCAACCATGTTTCGTGGAGATAGTGCCCCAAGAAGCCTGCTTGTTGCAACAAAATAGAATATAAGCTTTAATGTTAATTTCAAGCTGTCCCAGATCTGGTACAGTGGAGCCCTCTGTTCTGTCCAGTCCAATAACTGCATGAACATGTGTTATAAAAACAAAAATTCAGTTCTTTTCAGTTGTAGCTGAACACCAAAAACCATTGGACTATCAAATTACTTCATTTTTAATAACTGATCAGCTTTTTAAAAAGCTTCAGCACCAACTTTCCATAAAAGCACACTTATTTAAAACTGCAGCCTAACATAATTGAAGAGATGGAGTTAATTGCTTTTATTTACCTTCTCTTTTGAAGAGAGTGTAGGATGAATAAACTTCCTGTAAATCATGCTGGCACCCTTGGTGTACGGGGATAAAAGCCAGACAATAAATGCAACCTTGATTTCATAATAGAAAGGGAACCTGCGGGTGAGAGAATTTCAGGCTAGTTATCAAGTAACAATTACACACCCTTGTATAAAACAATCGGCAACGGTCTGATTCAGATTCATTCACCAACTGGGGGAAGATTACCATATTTAAGATCTGTTACAACACACAATTTGATACCTAGTTCAAGTTAATAAATAAAATGTCATTTCTGTGTTCCACATTCACCTATTTAAGGTAGCTACAATGCAATATCTTCGGCCAACAGGCTTTGGAAAAGTGTACTGGGTTACATATCATAATAGATGTAAACAAAGGAAGGATATGCAAGTCATGTCAAAATTCATATGGCTGGCCTTCTGCCTGGGCAGCCAAAAAATCAGGTAGCAATGGCATTGACCATTTGCTACAGTGGCAGCAGGGTTTTGCCTCCAAGGTCGGAGTTAAATCCACTTTAAGCAAGCAATGCTAATTTGCTTGGTGTCAGTCTACTTTATTTAACTAATCCCACGTGCAGATCTACTGTTCAACTCCTACCATGCTGTTGAAGCAGCTTTATGTATTACCCAGCACAAAATTCATGTTAACATGAAGTCAAGATGCCCAATTCAAATGAAGCAGTTGGACAGCTTTACCCCTCTTCACCCCCAATGATCAAATTTCTTGAATCCCTCACTCTCCCAACAAGTACACTTAAAAAGGGTGCAGTAATCGCTCAGCTACCTATAATATGTTAGAGGTAGTTTACAACTTACCAGGAAACGAATATGTCCATGAAGGTTTCTACAGTTGTGAAGATTGCAAACACAATCCAATACATCATCCATCGGACCTAAGGAGAAATCAGATGCCCGTTGACTTAGCTGCACTATCAACAGAACACAAGATTGCTCTCTAAGCAGTCCAGAGTCCAAGCTCCTACTGTCTTACATGGAAATGAAAACTTCTGCGGAGTGACAATCACAGTTGGATTGCCCCCCACTGCTCCGAGTTACTTACCCCTGAAATGCAGCTGCACCTTTCTGCCCTAAGTTGGAAGCTTGGGCTGAGCAGTGAGCTCCCGAAGCCTTGAGTCAAGGACAACTGAGTTGAAGGTAAGGGCCACATCCCCTAGCTGCAGTAAAGCAGGTAGTTTTAAAGGTCTAGCCACATTGAAAAGTTAAATGTTCAAGTTAAATGGGTGATCCGGGGTTGGGAGGTCAGTCAGGGCTTCCTGGGAGGGGATGGGGGGCAGCATTTGTGTTATAGTAGAGCACAGTGAGTAGCAATTTTAATCCTAACTTTTCCTGGGTAACTATTGCTTCAAGACAGTCAGAACCATCTTAAGTCTGCCATTTAAAATTGCAGTATCAAATGGTTCCTAGTGCAGGGTATTGCCCAACCTAAGTTTGAACTTCCTGGGCAACTGCCATGCAATCCTTATGTGGGATGGGAGAACGGTGCCTGTCTGGAGATAGGAAGTTGTTCGCCAATCCATGATGCTCCATCTCCCATTTAAAATAAATGCATATTAGAATTCATTGCTGCACTAAAGATTAATAGGCACCCCCCCCCCAAAAAATGTTAAGCAAACTTAAGTGAAATTTTTCACCAAGGGCCATTATTTCAACTTGGATGAAAAAAGACCTTGCATTAGATATTAGGAGACAATTAATACAATTCAAGCCCAGCAACTTTTCTGAAGTAGTCAACCAAAAGCTGCAATCGTTGTAGATTGTTTTCTTCGACAGTTAATTATTCCCCCCCACCCCCCAAGTTTCCTATACTCACAAAGCTGTCACACCTTAAATATAAATCTGCAGCAACACCACAGCAAAGTTGCTCACGTGCATAATTGATTAATTCACCACCCAAAAAGACTCGGTCAGACAGACCAAAACAGACATAGATTTTTGTGCATTTCACCCTGGGCAGCAATTAAGGCTTTGCAGCTAAGTTCAGAACCCATTGCTAACTGGGGTGAGTGAGAAAAGGACCTAGCTATTCACTGAACCCAAAGCCTGTAGGGGTGGGATGAGGATGACATCAGGCTTCACCGAGTCACCTGAAATTGGACAGTGACTGCATTCACTGTCCACTCAGGGGAATAACATGGAAGACACCTGATAATAGATACCTATCAGGAAATGTTGTGAGCAGCCTTTTTACCATCCTTAAGACTTATTGACATTGTTATTGTCGTGTTAATGCAAGCACAAAATACAAGAAAATCAAAACTTTCAACACCAAGACAATATTGATTGCAATATGCTAATAGAGTGGCAAACAGTGGCCAACTCAAAGTGTCTGGGTAATCTATATATTGTTCACCCTTCAAAATCATAAAGGAAGGCCATTGTTGTACTCTACCCAGTATTGCAACACCTTTAGGGAAGTCACTTCAAACGCGCAACCTCTATCACCTTGAAGCAAGGGTAGCAGGTGCATCGGAGCGCCAGCACCTGCAAGCTCCCCTCCAAGCTCCACACCATCTTAACTTGGAACTGTATCGTCATTCCTTCACTGTCTCTAGGTCACAATGATGGAACTCCTAAGGCCACCATGGGTGTACCTACACAACAAGATTTGTAATGGTTCAAGATGGCGGCTCACCATCTCAAAGGCAATTAACGATGGGCAATAAATGTCAGTGAAAAATATTTTGAAACTCCATTACTCATTTTCCACAGACCAAAAGTACTGGTAATGATCCACTAACTGCCACATAAAGGCTGTCAGTGTGAAGAATGCCCATTTTTGTCATTTTCAAACATGCTGCAAACTGTCAATGAGTATAAAATAAAAATACAGGTTCATTTTTAAAAGATCATCTCAACAATTTCAAATTCAAGCTTCAATGATATTCAGATGTTATGAATTTCTTAAGGAAAACTTCTCCAACTGAAGCTATTGTGTAGTCTATTTACATGGCACACAGATGCAAGTAAAACAAATAAGTTTTATCTAAGCTTAAGAGTTCAACATGTTTACATTTTGAGACAGATTTCACAGTACAGAAGGTGTGTGTACGAAACAACTGCTAAACTTCATGATTTCACTCTCCCCACTTCCTGATTCCTCAACCTTCTCAAGCTCTGTTAACTGTATTGGTGCAAGAAAAACAAGGCCATTGGAGGCAGCTTAGCCACCTCAGTTACAGTACTTTCAAACATCTGATGTCTGGGATTCAAGAGCAGTGGAAAAGCTGCTTGGTAAAAAGAGTAAAGACTGAAAACCAAAAAGTATACTGTAGCTTAAGGGCTGGGAAAATCTGAGGGATCATATTTTGCAAATAAAGCTCGAGAAATAGCCTTCATTTTCACATTCTGCCATTACAGTTTGCCAAACAGATAATTAACAGCAATTCACTAAGTTGCTCACATTTCTGATTCAATTTAATTTGGGTTGTTCAGGTCAAATGCATGACTGTCACTTCTTTCACATTTGTCTTGCTGGAGCACTTCCTGCTTTTAAACCTGTCTAGCCACAATAAAGGTCCCATCACAGACTGGAGGGATGGGAGAGGAAGAAATAGATGATAAAATGCAATTTAACAAAAAGGTTTCTTTTTGGTTTCTCACCCCCTCCCAAGAAAGCAATTCTGAACTTGAGTTTTCCCATGCCCTATGCATCGATCCAAAATTGTACATTGACACATCAAAACCTAACATCATTCTGTTCTGCAGCACATTTATTTGAGTTGCCCATCTTGTTAAACAGGAACTTTTGAGGGAGGCTTCTCAGAGATGCCTCATGCAGGTGTGCCTTAAAGTCTGTCCAGAGGTCCTACAATAAGGATGAACCCAAAGCTTTCAACCAGCTGAGTTCTCAGATCCCTAATGCAAGTTTGCATCTCAAGCAGGCAACTTGTAAAGCACATACTTGATAATGAAAGCTCAAATTATTTCAAGGTAGGGGGGTGCTTAAAGGAACTAAGCTTTCCTATATACTTCGACTTGAGGAGGGATGAAAAATTGGGGTTCAGACTGCTTGTTCTGCTAAATCTTCAGTCTCAGAATGTGGAGATAGTTTGAGTATCAGAACGATTCATTTAGAGTTAAATTAACTCTCAGACAGTCTGAAGTCGTAGCCCCTCCCACCAAGCACAGTGGACTTGGGGTCCTCCTATGCCCAGTATCCCAAGTTTCCTTTCTTATAAAATTATGCCATCTCTTCTTTTAAACTTGTGGAATGTTGCCATATATTGTCACCCAGATTCATACATGGGCAAAGATTTGAGTATAATAAATAAATAAGTTTCCTAATTAGCTTATTCTTCTTCTAAGATACTTCAACACAAGAAATAGGAGCAGAAGACCATAAAGCCTGTCGACCCTGCTCCACCCTTCAATATAATCATGGCATACTTTGGGCTTCAACTCCATTTTCCTGCCAACCCCCCATATCCCTTAATTCCCTGAAACCAAAATCTGTTTTGCCAGCCTTAAATGTATTCAACGATGGAACATCCACAACCCTCTGGGGTAGAGAATTTCAGCGATTCACCACCCTTTTAAAAATGTTACAACAGATTCAGTATAACATTCCTTAGTAAATCGATAACAGAATCATCTGGCAACAGGCTACCTGCTGTAGCTTATGAGAGAGTTTCATTGCAAACTGGGGAATGAGAGCATCATAGAATCACTAGCAGATGCCTTTTGTTTCAGTGTCCGTTCGCTACAAATGGCATCACACCAACAAATGTTAGGTGAACTGTTAAGTAAACGATTGGGAAAGTAGGCAATATATTTTGTTAGAACCATATCTTCAAGAACTACATTTTCTTTTACAATTTGGAAGGACATCGCATTATTTGGACACATGGAAGCAGACCTGTATCTTTTTTTTAAAAAAAAAGGGTCATGAGTTCACCTTGGACTGTTTTTAAAAAAAAGGGTCATGAGTTCACCTTGGACCTTTTCTAATGCTCACTGACCAGCATGGTCTTTGAGGTGGGGGAAAGTTTTTTGCTTAGTTGAACTGCAATTTCTTCAAATTTATGGGGAACGAAACTGTTTTAAGGGCAAAGACCCAAAAAGATTTATTAGAAATCATCTGAGGGAGATAAGCTTGTCTGCATTTCGCAACCCAAGAGACTGAGACAAGGAGGATTGATCTGACTACTCTCTGCGACACCAAAGCTCCATTGATGAGAACCTCCAGGCATCTACTGGGGCTGGCAATCTGTCTTCACACAAGGGAGCTCCAAATTGACAACATTGAAACCCTGCTACCTTTAACCTTTTTTCCTCTAAAGTCTTTTCTTCAACTGCCCATCTCTGCAGTGTTATGGCCAGGATGGGAGAAGTGCATGTATGACCTAGCCCACTAATCCAAAGGCTGTACCATGAATTTGAAAGTTTAATTTTCTCACCAAAACAGCCAATCATCCATTTAACCTACTGTTGCTCAGAATAAAAGAATCTTCAACCAGGCTTCTTTCAATCAACTCAGAACGATTGCTTTTAACAAGTTGCAAGTACTGGTTAACACGCAATTGTAATCGTGAAGTATAAGTATCTATCTCTTCCTAAAGAACTGCCCCCAGGACACACACACAGCAAACAGAGAGAGTCGCTGTAGAGATGAGCTTTAAAGGATGGGTGTTATAAAATAAAGCACAAAGTTTGCAGGGTCTCAATGCTGTGGACCTGGAGTTCCCTCATGTGAAGATGTCTGGAAGTTCTCACCAACTTTTCTCAGCTTTGCAGGCCCAAATGTGGTCCAGTTTCACTCAGATGAGGGTTCTCTGGTTACAGGTTGATAGCCCTACACAATTTCAGGCAAGGGAGAGAGAGAATTACAGCAGCCTTCCTCCATTTCTTCCCCAACAGGACTGCTTTCAAAACCAGTAGGTTCAAACTTTAGTTTTTTTCTCTCTCCCAAGTGATTTCCAGCAAATTACCAAGCTTTGCCTTTTCAGTTTGCTCCCACCCTCAATTAAAGTGATTGCTGTTCAAAAACAAACAACCAGGTCTTCAAGTACCATAAAGGTCAGCTGATTTCTAGGAAGAAGCCTGCTTGTTCACAGTTCCAACGTGAACTTGTGACTTGTTTTTAAGACAAAGAATCCCATCCAATTGCACAGATAATGCCATGTCCTTCCATTTTTTTTTAGAAGAAAAATTCAGCTTTAAGAGATATGATTCTGACGGGAAAGACCCTATTTGTTTGTCTGTGCATGCGCTCGGGAATTTTCAAAGTGATAGATACGCTACCAGATTACAAATTGTGTTAACCAATTCTTGCAACTTGTTTTGGATAAAAAAATGTTGTTTTAAAATAAATCAATCATGAAACAAAAATGGTTAAAGTCTCTTTTGTTCTGGGTCTAATAGTAGCGAAGGTAAATAATTGACCATTTGTGAGAGAATTAAACTTTTAAACTAATGGTGCGACCTGTGCAGCAGCAGAGCTAGATAAACTGCGCACTCCTCTCATCCCAGTTGCAACAACATACCCTTTTAAATAGTACATGAACATGACGAATTGCAGAACAAAGTGCTTCAACTGCAGAGCCAATTACATGCTCAAACTTGCAGATATAGATCTGAAACACACTGCTGTGTTCAAAGGCCCTAAACCTCTTTCTTAGAACAGATCCTGAACCAAAGGAGCTACAACACAATAGCCCAAGCCAACAAAGAGCACCCACTGTTAGGCCAGTTGCTTGAAGCGAGAGATGGAAGGAACACAATTGCTTCTACAATCCATATTGGATGGCAGTGAACAGCTAAGGTAACTGGGTAAATAAAAATACAAAAATGTTGGAAAAACTCGGCAGGTTTAGCTATATGTGTGGAGAGGGAAACAGAGTTCATGTTGAGTACATGTGACTCTTCTTCAGCTGTTTCCATATGACTCTTCTTCAGCTGTGAAGAGTCATATTGACTCAATGTCAACTCTGTTTTTCTTTCCGCAGAAGCTACCAGGCTTGCTGAGTTTTCCCAGCAACTTATTTTTATTTCAGATTTCCAGCATCTGTAGTATTTTGCTTTTATTTAAGGTAACTAGGTACCTCCTTAACAAATCAGGGTGAAAGGAACAACACAAGATCGGAATGAGAAAACAAGAATGGTGAAGCCAATGCCCAATCAGGTACAAGAGGGAAGAAGGGGAAAAAAGAGAAAAAAAGTCAGGAGATAATCAAGCTTCAACTGCAATTCTATGGCCTGCTTACTTGGGATCTACAGGGCAAGATCAGAAACTGCATGTCACATAATTCATCCGAATGGGGAGCCAGCCAGCAAGTTATTCTTTTTGCAAAGCTAATGGTGGACTGATACATCACCCTTAATTGCTCAATTTGTGTTTAATGGGGCATGCCTTCACCTGAAGTTGCTTTGGCATTTTCACAAACTGAGAGTGCCTTTAAGGTCTCTGCCAATTTGACAGCAATTTTTGGGCCAGTGTTTCAAACTCCACCCATTTTGTTCCTTCGTTCCAAATTGTTGTCCAACTGTTAAAATTACATGGTCAATAAGTTACAATTCTTCCCTTTGGGGTTAAAAAATAGACAAAACAGTTGGTCCATCATTGAGCAACGTAAATAGCTGTTTTTGTTTGAACAGATGTTTTAAGCAAGGAGCATCAGCTAGCAGCTCCTCATCCAAAGGCAAATACACTTACAGAATAAGTTACCAGTGACAAGTATTGCAGCTGATAATATATATGGCTTCACTAAAAGCTGAATACTTTTACAGAAATCAGATATTCAGGGATAATGGTTCAAATGGGAGTCTTAAGAGTTCACATTTTACAAACTATGCAGCCATAGCTGTACATACCATATTTGTTATTCGATCTTAAT
The DNA here is from genome assembly GCF_017639515.1 of Carcharodon carcharias. Classification (NCBI taxonomy): domain Eukaryota; kingdom Metazoa; phylum Chordata; class Chondrichthyes; order Lamniformes; family Lamnidae; genus Carcharodon; species Carcharodon carcharias. Next base: position 20,292,949 of record NC_054483.1, on the reverse strand, counting down.
TTCATAAAAAGAGCAAAATGGCAGCCAATCTGAAGGTGCTGTTCCTTGCTGGGATTAGTCAATAGGTACCTCAACCAAGTGGCCAACTAGAACAAGTAACGTCCCAATTTCTGCACTGATGGATCTTCCGGAAGAGCTGCCAATTATCCATTTGAACTAAGAAACCTGGCATATTTTGTCCTTTCCTGGGTTTTAAGACATGCTGCACTGCATCAACTGAGACCCTCAAAGTCAGCTGAGACCAGTGAAGGAATGTGGACCACCCTATTCTTTACGACTCAGCTCTCATGCTTCCAGTTTGAACCGCCAAGGTGGCGTTGAGCAAACAGTTGTATGCCAATTGCAACAGAATGATTAAAAACTATATTGATTGTTAAAATATACAGTACTCACATATTCCTTCACATTTTTTGTCTTGACAGCTTTATATGATGTGTAGGCAGGATACAATGTGCCAAATGTAAGCCTGTTTAAAAAAAAATAAAAGTTATAAAGCACATAAATGATATCAAATTCACAGCATATCAATTGCCAGTTAGATGCCACAGCAAAAAAAAAGTTCAGCAAGACAATAGCTGAAAACGTTAGCATGTGGGATTGATTCATTGCCTTTTTACCACTATGTACAATAACACACATACACAGCTATACTGTGTCTTGGAACATATATAGACTTGTGCCATTTACACTTGCATTGATAAACAATACTGCAGTGTTTGGCTTTAAAAAGTTGTTCTTTTTTGAAAGCATATACACAGACTTCAGCTTCACACTGTAGCAGAAGTAGTAATATAATAATCATAGCGAAGTTTAACCAAACATGATTGAATCTCAAATGTTGACTTTGTATGAAAAATGATGACTGGTTATGGAGTTCAGAGCAAGGCACATGGATTTTTTTCTTCTTTATTCTGTGATGGGCTTCACTGGCAAGGTCAGCATTTGTTGCCCATCCTGAATTGCACTTGAACTGTGTGGCTTGCTCGGCCATTTTAGAGGGCAGTTAAGAGTCAACTACACTGCTGTGGGTCTGGAGTCTCGTGTAGGTCAGACCAGGTAATGATGGCACATTTCCTTCCCTCGAGGACATTCGTGAGCCAGATGGATTTTTTCCACAAGTGATGATAGCTGTCGTGGTCACCATTACTGAGACTATCTTTATATTCCAGATGTTTTAATTGAATTGAAATGCCACTAGCTGTTGTAGTGGGATTTGAACCATGTCCCCAGAGCATTAGCCTGAGCCTTTGGATTACAACTGCAGTGACATTACCATTACATCATCTCTCCCGCTTTAGGTTTCCTTAACTTGTGTCACCAAAAACAATTACTGGACAGATATGCTAATATGACTCAAAGAGCATTCAACAGAAAAGTTTCTGTTAGAGTTTCAGTACTGCATACTTGTCAAAGAAATCCAATATGAGTTGCTAACAGGGGATACATAGGTGGAAAATGAACAAACAGCTTATTGTAGCAGTCCAAAATACAAAAAAAAGACAGTACACACAAAACAGGTAGTTGTTGAAATATGCAATTAGCTGAACAGCAGCTGCAACAGCATACTTATTACTTATTGCCCTCTGATGGCTCTCTGGTTAGCTGTTAATTACCTGTACATCTCTATTTTAACAAACATGGTCAATTGTTTACCCATCAGATACAAAAAAAGGTTTTCCTATAATTTTCATGTTAAGACTCCCGAGAGCCACAAATTTATTTAACTCCAACTTCCTTTTAGAAAAACTAACTGTTCTTTATATAAGTCTAAAGATTACAGAAACTCAGCAATTCAGACAACTGTCATACACTGTTTCACACTAGCCAGCAACATGTTGCACAAATACAGCTCAGCATCCAGAATTTCTCAAGTTACCTTTCACACACACACAACTCACAAGCATGCAACAGTTGGCCAGATATGCCAAAAACATGGCACAGGCATGTTCATTTTTACTTTTACAGCTGTCTGAAAGAGACTCTTTGAACAAGTGATGCATCAACTCACTGCTGCTTCATGTGTTCAGGGAGCACTATATATGGCATGAAATCAAGACTTCAGTTTGTGTGAGAGTTCACCAATATTCAAGCCCACTGAAACCCATCTTTAACAATGGTGTAATATGGAGTGAAGGGTTCAAGTCTGCCATTTCCTCATTTGAACCTTCAATTTAAATCATGCTACTCAGAGATGTTGTCAAGTAGAGGCCAGGTTTTTTTTTCTGACAGGAAGGGAACCATAAAACTACAAAAATACAGTTGATATTAACAGGCCCTTATAAAATGGACCTTTATCTGCAGGATTAAGAATATCTGTTCAGCTGCCTCTGTTTGTTCCCCTTGCCTGCCAAATCTAACTTCTCAGCCTGCCCACACCCTTACTTCTCATATTTCTCTCATTTCTTTCTTAGTATTCCCCCTCATGCTCTTAGAAGTTCATTTTACTTACCCACAAGATCTACTTCCTGCTCTAATCAGCTTATTCCCACTGAACTGGCCACAGCCCTTCTTTGCTCCCTTATTAGTTCACATTGTTGGAAGATTCCAGCTCCTCCAGTACTGTTCACCCTTTCCAATCAACCATCACCCCATTCCTCAGAATCAAATAAACACCCATAACACCTCTGTTCTTGGGAACTAATACCCTATCTCTAACCTCTTGCTCTCCAGAGTCCTTGAATGCATCAACTCCCAAATGCAGCTCTCCTACAACTCTCTGTATGAACCGCTCTAATTTGGTTTTCTCCCTTGTCACAGCACTGAAAATCCCCCATATCTGAAACAGACAAGAAGCTACATGTTTTATTGGGTGCTGCTTTAGACATTACCGAAAGCATGAAAATAGCGCATATGGGGAAAAGGGGTAGGCTGTTCAGATCTTAAGTCTGTTCCACCATTTCATCTTACTTGGCTTCATGTGCTTAATATCCTTGGCTAGGAAAAGTATTAAATGTAAAACAAAATGTGATATCATGAATCATAGCTCGACATATGGGTTTCAGTCAAGTGTGTCAACATTAAGTTCAATTTACAGGTTCAGGCAAATACTGCTAAAACCCATTTTTAAAAAAGCATTTCTCTTGCTTACAGAATACATTTAACATTTCTTATCAATTTGTATCACAATTATGAACTCAAATCAGTTTATCTAAATCCCCATACTGCAACTTTCCAGTTATCTGAAGCAAAAACTTACAGTCCACAATCAATAGCAGTGAAAATCAACCCGAGACACAAGTTGAACATTACCACAAAGTGTTGACAGATAGCAGCTTCTTCTGCATGCTAGGAGCTTCAAGATTCACTGGAATAAAAGGATTCAATCTGTGCCACACAGACCAGCTGACAGTTCACCACTACAGCAAACAAAAGTATTTAACACTAATTAGTTTTCAACTTAAATGGAGCACAGGTGTGGACAGCAACAACATACTGGAGACCTTCCTCTTTTATGATGCATTAATCAGTTTTTGTTGTCAATGGTTTGGGCAAGATAGCTCCAACCTTAACTTAAACAAACCATTCCATTGGCTCAAATTTGCTGCAACAAGGTCACCTCCAAAAAAAAAACACACCAATGTTGAACAAAATGAGCAATGACGCAGCTGCCACAAGTCAATTTTTGGCCAACTTGTAAAACAATATCCAACTGTATCACTTAGGAGATAAAACCTGGAAGCTCTGGTATTTTACCATTCAATTTTATCCTTAAAATCTGATTTCTTACTCCAAATTTCCTCTAATATTGGCAACTGTGTGTGCAGCATATAATCCCATGAATACTATAGTGACTGCTCTCCCAATTCCTCAACCAAGCAACGGATCTTCAAGTGTGAATAAGTTATTCACACTTATGCAGAGGACATGACAGCCAATCTGGGTTTTGTCCTGAACCAATATTCATCTTCAGTTATCAGCTAGTGATGGCAATGCTCATCATAAGCAAAAACGCTGGCTATGAGATTTCCTCTTCCTGTTCAAAGATTGTAGCTAATTCAAGTACTCAGCCAGATTCAGACAACTGATTCACTTTCTACAGCTCACAATCTGCTAATTACTCAGCTACAGTTCAAATGATTTTAAGAATTGAGGGAGATTTTTTCATGTTAATCAAACTTCAAATTTTCTCAGTGGCTGAGGTACAATAAACTTGTGTCTTTCTCTCATGTCTGCCTTCATGTCCTCTTCAATCTCACCTGATGCATGGGACCATCCACTGCTCCCTCAACTCTATGTCCACAAAACTGCTAACCAGTAACTTGCCCTCAGCTGATATTGTTAGTTTTCTCTCTTCACTTGTTATCCCCCTCTACTTCTCTACCCCTCTGCTCAAAAGAGCCATCTCACTTGCAACAGCATCTCTCCTGTTCCTGCACCTGCACCATTATCTATCCTTCACATTCTCCTATTTCTCATCTGCTTGCTGCCCTTCAACGACATGGTTATTTTTCACATGACATTCACTAAACTCAGCTTGAGCTCACCACCACCTCTCTCTAATCCTCCACTGTTGCTAAATTATTAGACTGCTTCTATGACTTTCAGTATAGTGGACAAGCAGACATTTCCTCCAATTAAGCAGTGGGAAGACAGAAGCCATTGTCTTAGTCTCCACTCCAAACTCCATTTGCCAACTACCAGCTCCATCCCTCTCACTTGCAATGGTGAGACTAAACCAGACTGTTGACAGTCTTATCATATTTGACCCTGACCCAAGATCCTGACTGTAACTTATCCCAGCTATTGTCACCTCTTTAACATGACCCAACTTGCACCCCATCTCATCTGCTGTCGAGACCCTCATTCATACCTTTGTTACCCCGAGACTTGATTATTTCAAAGCAGTCATGACTGGTCCCCCATATTTTATACCTTCTGTAAACAAAGTCATCCAACACTTTGTTGCCTGTCTGTCTTAACTTGTATCAAGTCCCATTCCCCTATCAGCCCTGTGCTCGCTGGCCTACATTTGCTCCCAGTCAACCAACATCTTGATTTCAAAATTCTCTTCCTTGTTTTCAGATCCCTCCATGACCTAGCCCTCCCAATTTCTAATTTATTATAGCCCAACAACCCTTGAAGATATCTGTGCTCTTCTAACTCTGGTCTGTTGTGCATTGCCAATTTCAATTGCTCGATCATCAGTGTATGAACCTTCATTTGTCTACACCCCAAGTTGTGGAATACATTCCCGACTCCTCTCTGCCTCACCTCACCACCACCACACCACACCCCCCCCTACCCCCCGCCTAAAGACGCTACTTAAAACCTCTCTGCCCAAGCTGTGGGCAGCCTAATTATCTCACGTGGCTTGCTGCCACACTTTGTTTTACAATGCTCCTGTGAAGTGGGTTGGGACTTGTTATTTCGTAAAAGGCAGTATATATACATTGTTGCTATTTGAGTTTCTGCTACAGTCGACACACACCAGCTCTAAACTTCAAACACATCAAGGCAAGGAAACTCAGGGGTGTTGAGAGAGATCTTGGGAGGTGCAGGTTACATACCTTGCATTTATGTACATGTCAAATGTGAAACATCACCCAGTAGGATAATTATATGTTTTGTCCCATACTGTGGTTGTGCACGCAGCAAGCATTTTTCAGCCTTTTAATACTTTGGCATTGAACTGGTGGTAGTAGTGATTGGAGAAATTGCAGGCAATGGATTCTCACATTAAGGTTAAGCACTAATTTTCCTACAATCTAACATCAAGATTAAGCACAGGACAGAAAGCACCTGAGGAAAAAAATCATTACTTTTGAAGTGTAGTGAGAGGAGAGAGCATCAAATGACAAGACCAATTAACAATATCATAATGCCCATTTTATTGCAAATTACCCAAGATAACCTAAGATTAAAGCAAGAGGATTGGAAAGGGTTTTCCACCCATGGTGGTTGGCAGGGCCCTCAACCGTGTCCGGCCCATCACACCCTCACAGCTTCATCCCCCTCCCAGAACCACGATAGGGTCCCTTTCGTCCTCACTTATCACCCCACCAGCCTCCGCATTCAAAGGATCATCCTCCACCATTTCTGCCAACTCCAGCACTACCATACATATCTTCCCTTCACCCTGCCCCCGGTGGCATTCCGCAGGGATCATTCCCTCCAGGACACCCTAGTCCACTCCTCCATCACCCCCTGCACCTCAACCCCCTCCTACTGCACGTTCCCAAGCAACTGCAGAAGGTGCAACACCTGCCCCTTTACTTCCCCTCTCTCACCCGTCCAAGGGCCCAAACATTCCTTTCAAGTGAAGCAGCATTTCACTTGCACTTCCCTCAATTTATTCTACTGCATTCGCTGCTCCCAATGTGGTTTCCTTTACATTGGATAGACCAAACACAGACTGGGTGATCGCTTTGAGGAACACCTTCGGTCTGTCCGCAAGCATGACCCAGAACTCCCTGTCGCTTGCCATTTCAACACTCCACCCTGCTCTCATGCCAACATGTCTGTCCTTGGCCTGCTGCAATGTTCCAGTGAAGCTTGACGCAAACTGGAGGAACAGCACCTCATCTTCCGACAAGGCACTTTACAGCCTTCCGGACTGAATATTGAGTTCAACAACTTTAGATCATGAACTCTCTCCTCCATCCCCATCCCCTTTCCAATCTCCTTTTTTCCAATAATTTATATAGATTTTTCTTTTCCCAATAATTTCCATTATTTTTAAATGTATTTCCATCCACTGTTTTACCTCTACCTTTTAGCCTATTTTGATCCCATCCCCCCACCCTGCCCCCACTAGGGCTATCTGTACCTTGCTCGTCCTGATTTCTACCCTTAATGTCACCTATTAGCACATATCTTAGCTAATGTCACCACTGTCAATACCTCTTTGTCCTTTTGTCTATGACATCTTTGGCAATCTCTTCTTTGCCTCTACCTATCACTGGCCCTCTATCCAGCTCTACTGGTCCCACCCTCCCTTAAACCAATTTATACTTCACCTCTCTTCTATATTTCCTTAGTTCTGTTGAAGAATCATACGGACTCAAAACGTTAACTGTATTCCTCTCTGCAGATGCTGTCAGACCTGCTGAGTTTTTCCAGGTATTTTTATTTTTGTTTTTGATTGGAAAGGGTTCTTGAGTATGCTCCAAGGATGACAGAGAATGATTTTCTTTATATTCATCAGACTGTCCTCAAGTCTATTAATATTATATAGGTTATCGTTGGAGTCTCTCTCTTGCTCCATGATCTATCCTCAATCCCCCTCCATGTCTCATCTTTGCAACGTTATCCAAAAATACAGCAAGTTCCATATATAGACCGTCAACGCTATCTCACCATCACATCTCTTGGCCCCTCCATTGTCTGATTGGTCACTCTCACTTCCAGTAGAAATTTCCTCCAACTAAATATTGCCTTTGGTCTTCAAAACAAGTTCTGTTCCTGATCGACTGCTTCCATCCCACTCTCTATGTAAGTGGCTGAAGCCAGGCCAAACAATTCACAAACTTGGTGTTCATCGGTCATTCGACTCCACCCTTGTCTCACTCATAACTGTTACCTCTAGACTGACTAAGCCAATGCTCTCCTGGTCAGCCTCCTATCTTCCACCCGACAGAAATTTGTCCTCATCCAAAATCAATTCCCATATCTTAACTTGCAGCAAATACTATTTACCCATCACTCCTGCCTTGCTCTCAATTTTAAAACCCTTATATCCTTGTTTTCCAATGGGATAGCCCTCCCCTCTCAAGATCACATCCATCTCTTAAGATATCATCAGTACTTGTCCAATTCTGTTATCGTCCGCTACCCTGATTATAATTATTTCACTGTTGGCAACAATGCCTTCACCTAAGACCTGGACCCTAAAACCCTTAATTAAGAACTCCCTCACAACCTCACCCTCTTAGTTAAGATAGTCCTTAAAACCTATCTCACTGACCAAGCTTTTGGTCATCTGTCTTCACATCTCCTCCTGTGGCTTGGTAACAACATACTTATTGCTAAGGCTCTTGTTCAGCACCTTTGTACATATTGCACTATTAAGGTAGTTCTTGATTTCTCTGTATATTGTTCTTATATTAGCTTTGAAGTTGGATAGTTAGGATTAGTATTAATATATAAAAACCTACCCACAAAGTGTATGCATTAATAAATTCAGAGAAGACTCAAGGGGCATGAAAGGGTATTTGACATTCTGGAGCTGCTCAAAGCCTGTGTAAACATGAGGGAGATAAAGGAAATTCAATTCCAAACAGGACAGGAAGGACCAAGCTGAAAGATGAGATAACATCTGCTTTTCACGTATTGTTTAGCTCACTGATTAGGTCAAAGAAACAAGGCGATCTATGTATTAGAATAATCAGTCGTTAGCAGCTGGTAACAAGGGACCTGGCAGTAATGTTAGCAACTGAGAATTATAAAAGGGTGTGGTAGATGGTAAATTTTTGAGAAACTTCCCTTGGCTGACTCAGGAGCTTCGCCCGTGCATGCTCAAATAAAAGCGTTTTACTTACATGAACCTCAGGCCCTAGAGTGGCTGTTTTTTCTCCAAACAGCTGTTAGATGGAGGGCTGCAAGTTAATTTTAAAATGGTGACCACTGTAGAACCAAAGCTGACTCTCCAGCGGTGGTCATTTCAAGATTAAGGAAACACTTGGTAACAAAACTATTTTAAGACCTGCCATTGCATTTTAGAGTCTTAAGTTTGAGGAAGCAATAATCATTCATATTAGGTGCAGAGAAAACAGTTCCACCCTTCGTCAGCTCTGACCTTTTCCAGATATCCCTCAACAAACCCAACAGTCTAGTTTATGACCTTCCATTCATCGCTGTACACCAGCAGGTAAGAATCTACTCAATCAAATCCTCACTATTAACTTTGGTGCACTTGTCCCTAGTAAAACCAACTACCTGTCCAAACCTGTTCGTTTCCCTTCGTACGGACCCCAACTCCAGAGTGTTCCCTTAAGTTGAAAGATGACAGACTCAAAGGTCAACTGTGCACATCTAAGTTAGTCATTAATTGGTAGATATCGACTGCATCCAGCACCCTCAGTCCCTGCCAAAGCTGCTAACATTATCCTGGAATACAAACAATCACTGGTTTCTTTTCTCTGCTGTCAACTGTCTCTAGATCCCTCTTCCTTTCATCCTTGCTTCCAACAATTGAGAAGAGCTGATGGGCTTGTTACCAAGGTTAAGGCCACATGTTCAACTGCCTTTGCTGCATCCCTTTCTTCCTCTTTCCTCAAGTGTCTGAACAGATAGTGAAAGAGATTGAAGTGGTTAAAAATGGCATTGACTAGAGAGCATAGCTGCATCTTGTGCTCTGCACAGGGATTCTGGTTGTAGCTTTCAGGTGAATATGCACAAATTACAGGATTACTGCGTGCCACAGATGTGGTAAAGTTATAACAGCTATTATCACCAGTTAGAGAGTTATTGCATTACTGTTGATTTAATTTTTTTTACTCATTGTTTTATGGGATGTGGGTGTTGCTGGCTAGGCCAGAATTTATTGCCCATCCCTAATTGCCCTCGAGAAGATGGGTGGTGAACCCAGTGCTCTTAGGGAAGGAGTTCCAGGATTTTGACCAGTGACAGTGAAGGACCGTTGATCTCGTTCCACGTCAGGATGGCCTGAGACTTGGAGGGGAATTTGCAGGTGGTGGTGTTGCGCTGCATCTGTTGCCCTTGTCCTTCAAGGTGGTAAATGTCTCAGCTTTAAAAAGTGATAGCAAAGGAGCCTTGCTGAACTGCTGCAGTCTATCACTGAGATGACACACTGCTGCCACTGTGCATCGGTGCTGGAGGGAGTGCCGATCAAGTGAGCTGCTTTGCCGTGGATGGTGTCTAGCTTCCTCAGTTGTGCAGCTGCAATTATCCAGCCAAAAGGAAAGTATTCCATCACATCATGACTTGTGCTTTCTGGATGGCGGACAGACTCTGGGGAGTCAAAAGATCAGTTACTTGCCACAGAATTTCCAGCCATTGACCTGCTCCTTAAATGGGATGTGGGTGCTGCTACCAAGGCCAGCATTTGTTGCCCATTGAGTCAACCACACTGTTGAGAGCCTGGAGTGGCATGCTAACAGACCAGCTAAGAAAAGCAGATTTTGTTCCCTAAATGACATTAGTTACTAAATTTACAACAATCAATGATGGTTGTCATGGTCACCATTACTGAGATTAGCTTCATGTTCTAGGTTTAATAATTGAATTTAAATTCCATCAGCAGTGATGGTAGGGTTTGAACCTGTGTCCCCAGAGCATTAGCCTAGCCTACTGAAATTACTCATGACTGAATTACTACATTACCACTATCCCACCATCTTAGTGTTATGATTAATAACTGGTGCAATTTCACAGTTATTTGTGACTAGTGGAATCCATGCTTCTCCCAGTTCTGGTGACCACCACCATCCCCAACCTCTACATTTCCCCTCTTTCTGAACTTTCTGATATGAGCAGGATGATGATCTAATCAATTAAAAACTAGCCTCTGAAATGTCACAAAAACTCAGGTATTTTTTCTTAAAATCCATGTTCCTGTTTGATCATTTATCCAAAAATCATGTTGCTAATAATATGTTTATTCTGAGCTGTGGCAGAAACTTGCAGAACTACATTAGTAGATGAAAGAAGACAGTTGTTTCAAATGGGACAGAAGAGAAAAAAAAATCAACTTTCAATAAAGGAAGAAGAAATAATTGGCAAGTGTTGCAGACCCTTGTACCCTTTCCCCAAGTGCGCACCAGGGTGTTTTTTGAAAAGGAATATGTATTTCTTAGTCCCAGCGTGTGTGCGTTCAACTTAAACATCAGCAAGCTATCAACATGATTATTTATTGACGCACTATGTCTAAACATGACGACACACACACTATACATGTCAAGAGAATAGTGCAATTTTACCAAGTTCAAAACAAAGGAAGAGTTCCTAGTTCACATGTTTAGCTCCTCATAGGAAGAAGAGTAATTGCAGGCCTGTTGCAGACAGTGTTTTCACTCCAAAAGGATAGTTTAGGTGGGGTCAATAGCTGGAGTCATAGATCAGAATTATTGCAAGATTCCTTCAAAGAGATGGAAGATCACCAGGTCATAAGAGTTAGTCACTTGTAGTTTTTCTTACTAGGTCGTCAAATTTCTTTACAGGTGAACTTGGAATAGGAGTCAGGTTGGGAGACTTAAAATGTAGCTGTCTCCAGGTTTAAAAAGGCGTAGATGAGGTTGCCCTGTTCTGCAGCTCATAATCTCATGGGGGTTCTTTGCAGACTGCCTCGTTTCTCCCTTGTCCTTGGGATAATAAAAATGATCTGAAGACAGTTTTAGTCAATGACCATCCATAATGCTTTTAAAGTCTGAAGTCGTGGCTACACAATAGAAGATCAATGATGGTGGTTAACTGGTTCCTCCAGCTCTCTTTTGGTAAATTTAGAACTTGGAGACATGAAACCTTGAGGTATTAACTTTTGAGATTTGCTAAATCACAAACAATAGATGTAAATTGCACCAATGGGTTCCATCTGGGGAGGTCCATTCAAGGGGGAGGACCACATCCAAGGTTATTCAAATCAGGAGCTTTGCAAAGGCTTGAGGTCATGTGTGTTGAATTTAAAAGTCACCTGACCCTTCCCAGTCAATTTAAATAGCCTGTTTAATTTACATTTTTGAAAGTAAAGGCAGTTCCAGAAACTTACATATGCAATGCATTTAGAGTTATGTTTAAACTTTTGCAATCTCTCCTTTGCCTCCAGCTATCGCTGGCCTTCTAAACAGCTTCACCTGTCCCACCCTCCTTAAACAGTATATATTTCACCATATTTTTACTTCTTAGTTCTGAAGGAGAGTCATACAGACTTGAAAAGTTAACTGTCTTTCTCTCTACATTTGCTGTCAGATCTGTTGAGTATTTCGAACACTTTTTGTTTTTATTTAAAGTTATGAATAGGATATGCCTCACTGGACACAAGTAAGACAAAAACAACTTGGATTTACACAGTGCTTTAAAATTCCAAAGCACTTCACAAAAGAGTCACCAAATAAAATAACATCAAGCCACATAAGGAGATATTAAAACAGGCAACCAAAGACTTGGTCAAAGACAATCAGCCAAATGCAAAAAAGGCCAGAATTGAAAGAGTGCAGAGAGCCAAGTGTTGTGGAGATGCAGGAGGTTGCAGAGACTGGGAGGTTTTTAAAATTCATTCACTGCCATAACAAATATGAGAATTTTAAAAGCAGGATCTTGTCAGGCTGGGAGCCAAAGTTGTCACTGATGTTTTCATTGGTTTATCACTGATGTTTTCATCGGTCCATATTGGGGTTTGACACAGAAAACAAAAAAGCAATATTCAAAATCCAAATTTAAAATAATGTCAAAAATCTCCTGCATTTAAATCAAATCTTCATTTTCAAGTCCACAATACAAAAACAAAATGAAATGTCATTGGAATATGGGGGCTGAATTGCGTACAATTGTCTTCAGTGCAAATAAGCTTTTTGAATGCAATTAACTCAGCCACCTCTGAATGCAATGCTGTCAAGCATTTTAATTGTTAACAACTGATCTCTCAAATTAAACATGTGGGGAAACTTAATGGGCTAACAGGACAGTTTAATTTAGATTTGGGTGTCCTGCCAACAAACTTGGTGCTCGACTGAATACTTTGAATCTAAGTAGATTTTCCATTGGCTGGCTAAATGCAATGGCAAGGTTCATGTACAACTATATCAATTCAAACTACACTGTAATCTATAGCAATTACAGGATTTACAAATTCCAGGCCATATATTTTGTGAAATAAGGCTTCAAGATAAAACATTTATTTTCCATTCAAAAAGGCTGTTCCATTTCCAGTCTTTCCACTCAACCTTCATATCACAAAGCTATTTAATGGAAACTCCCAGAGTAAAAGATAAATTATTTTTCTTTATGGCTGGAAAGAGAGGTTGCTGGATCTAGCACTGTTTTAATACTCGCCCATCAAAATTGCCTGTTGAAACATGAACAAATGCCTAATTGGGAAAGGTGCCAGACTATTACCTCCAGGACAATATACCAGCAAAACTCAGCACTTTTGCAATAGCATGGGAGAAATGTCAAATGGAAGTAGAAAAGGCTTCTTGGCAAAAAAGTCACCTAAAGATCCTCTCTATTCAGTTTACTAATAGTGTCAGCAATTTTACACCCTCAAATCTGGCCCCAATTGTCATTACATCCAACAACTTGCGAACTTAGAATTACTTTTTTTCTACAAAAAATCTTCCAACAGTGGGAATGGGGTTGTGAATTAAACAAGCCTCCATATGCTTCAAAGTCAACATTCAATTCACAGATATACAATTCAAGATTTGTTGGTGACACAAATCTTCATTTCCCCTGTTCCCTGAAGCGCACACAATCTGAAGCAAGAAAGTGAGTAAAGGATTGACTTCAAGGCCTCTGTCAATGCCACTTGAGCCAACAAATGGGCTACTTTTCTAACTCCTCCAAAGTATGCTACATCAAATATTATCCGAACTAGAGCCGACATCAGCCAGGAAGGGAAGCACTGAAGTCCTGCCAAAGAGCACAGATCACCCAATAGGCTGTGCCAATAAAATGCACTAAATATATATTTTGCATCTTAACTGCTTTTTCCACACAAATCCTACCACATTCTAAGATCCTAAACAGTGAACCTGTAATCTTAGTTTGTAACCAAGCAGACCGGCTAGCAAACACTGCAGAGTTAAATGGAGCACATACAATTACTTTTAAAATGATATTTATTTACCCCTATCCCCTTGTATCCCTCAGCATTCTCAAACCCCACACTAACCTCTTCCAACCCCTCTTCCTTCTGTGACCACCTCCAGGGAAAAAACTTCACCCTCCAAATGATTTACAGCACCACAAGCAAACCTGCAACTGTCCAGTCTTTGATCTTCCATTCACCATGACATCTCCTGGCCATTTCTTCGCTCAACCCATCTGCTACTTTCACTTTTAACACCATCAACTTCTACAAAGTCTTCACTGCTTATCCAAGTATTATGACCCTCATTTTGCTCCCTCAAGTTCAAGAGATACAGATTCAAATGCATGTGGCACACAACCAGCTTGGTGGCCTAGTCTGGCCAGATCAATCATCAAATTCAAAAGGGCTTGCTCTCCTCTGCAAGACCCTATATACTGTTAAGAATCATCCTGGAGAGCTCAGGTAACATTTCTTGTCCCCACTTTTTCCTTAAACTCCTTTCTACTGCTGGTTCCAACCTCACCTCCACCAAGTATTACAAGTTTGTGGATTTGCAGCAAGATATAAAAGAATCTCAAGCTACATCTGGCACTCAAGCTATCAACCCTGTATGAAGTACATTTGTTTCCAGTCCTTCAACAACTGTTATTTGTGAATGCTCACTGTATTTTGTTGCCTTGATGAACTCAACTCTCCCTTTGTATAATCTCTTCAGGCTCTAAAGAGAAAAATACTTCCATGACTGTAAAGCACTTTGGGACATTTTTAAGTTATGAAAGGTGCTGTATGATTATAAACAAAAACAAGAAATGGTGGATAAACTCAGCAGGTCTGACAGCATCTGTGGAGAGAGAAACAGAGTTGACATTGAGTCCGCATGACTCTTCTTCAGACTCTTCTTCAAACGTCATACGGACTCAATGTCAACTCTGTTTCTCTCTCCACAGATGCTGTCAGACCTGAGTTTTTCCAGCATTTTCTGTTTTTGTTTCAGATTTCCAGCATCCGCAGTATTTTGCTTTTATCTTATTGTATAAATACAAAGTATCCTTCCTTCTAACTGTCATCAGGCTATGTCTCTTTTCAACACTCACCTGGTAATGATTGAGTATATGATGGGAGAACATGCAAGGTTATGGGGATAAGGCAGGGGAGTGGGACTAGGTGCAGTGCTCTTATGGAGAACCAGTGTGGACTTGATGGGCCGAATGGCCTCCTTCTGCACTATAAAAGGTAGTGCAACATCCTTCAATGTTAAATAGTGCAATATACAAATTTATACAAATAGTTCCTATCAGATTAAACTCATCCACAGTTTGGTGGAACATCTGTTACACAGTGCCAACAAATGAAACATTCCCCGTACACTGTTGATTTAAAGGGGAATAATGTAATTTGGTAGATTATCAATGATTCCCTAAATATTGTATATCAATAGTGTAAGGATTGGAATGAAAACAATACTACACAAATAATCAAAGCTGTGGAATGAGAGTATTTCACAAAAAGAATGACAAACAACAGAATTTGGATCACAGAGCTTTTACAATAAAGAAACCTATCAGCTGATATTTCATGCCTTCTTTTTGAAGCATGGACATTGTATAATTCCATCTGAACTAAATAATCCACGACTCAAATCAGCAGAAAGTTCAGAAAACAGACGTTAATAATCAAGCAATGTTCATTTGCCTTGGAAATCAATCCCTTCTACACAACAAATTTAAAATTCATACTCCAGGGGTCAGAATGCCAGAAAAACACAGAAAGAGTAACCTTACAAATGTCACTCATGGCATAAAAGGTGCTGTTACTCAAAATGACTTGCTTTATTGGGACCTTATAAAACCAAATGTTTGGAGAGATACAGCTTAAGGAGCCTGCACAATGAACACTGGCTTTAGTAACAAAAACAGAATTACCTGGAAAAACTCAGCAGGTCTGGCAGCATCGGCGGAGAAGAGTTGACGTTTCGAGTCCTCATGACCCTTCGACAGAACTTGAGTTCGAGTTCAAGAAAGAGTTGAAATATAAGCTGGTTTAAGGTGTGTGTGTGTATGTGTGTGGGGGGGGGGGGGGGGGGGGGGGGGGGGGGGGTGGCGGGGAGAGAGAGAGAGAGAGAGAGAGAGAAGTGGAGGGGGGGGTGTGGTTGTAGGGGCAAACAAGCAGTGATAGAAGCAGATCATCAAAAGATGTCAACAACAATAGAACAAAAGAACACAAAAAAAATGTTGTTGACATCTTTTGATGATCTGCTTCTATCACTGCTTGTTTGTCCCTACAACCACACCCCCCCTCCACTTCTCTCTCTCTCTCTCTCCGCCCCCCCCACACACCTTAAACCAGCTTATATTTCAACTCTTTCTTGGACTCGAACTCAAGTTCTGTCGAAGGGTCATGAGGACTCGAAACGTCAACTCTTTTCTTCTCCGCCGATGCTGCCAGACCTGCTGAGTTTTTCCAGGTAATTCTGTTTTTGTTTTGGATTTCCAGCATCCGCAGTTTTTTTGTTTTTATCACTGGCTTTAGTAATCCATTCATAGGTCCGCTCAAGGCACAGTGCGGGCTCACTGACGTCAGTCTGATGGACTAAGTGCAAGATTACTATTCAAACGGCCAATGAGACCACAGTGGATAGCACCTCCCATAATCCAAGAAAACATGCAGACAAGATCAAGCTGCAAGTGAGGCAATACTAAACAAAAACAAAAATATCTGGAAAAACTCAGCAGGTCTGACAGCATCTGCAGAGAGGAATACGGTTAATGTTTCAAGTCCGTATGACTCTTCACCAGAACTAAGGAAAAATAAAAGAGAGGTGAAATATAAGCTGGTTTAAGGGGGTGTGGGACAGGTAGAGCTGGATAGAGGGCCAGTGATAGGTGGAGATTGCCAAAACAGCACCGAGGCAATATTAAACTTGGGATTTGAAAAGAATAAAATAGACATGCCTCATTCTGATTCAAACCAACTCTGCTTGCTTCCTCTTCAGGCTTTTAAAACATAAGCTCTGTGTCACCCAACTTCCAGACTTATCTTGTGATTTTCTGACATTTTCGGGCACAAGTTACTAACTTAAAGAGCTTAGAGATTGTGTTCTGATGAAGAATCATAGAGGCTTGAGATGTTAAACTCTGTCTTCCTTTCCACAGATGCTGTCAAATCCGCTGAGTTTTTCCAGCAATTTTTGCTTTTGTTTCAGATTTCCAGCATCTGCAGTATTTTGCTTTTATTTGAGTTTAGAGACTCTAACTAGAGGCTGAGAGTATAAAAGGAGTACACCAAGCCCTGGCTCGACCATACCTCGAGAATTGTGTACAGTTCAGGGCACTGCACCTCTGGAAGGATATGATAAGCCTTGAAGAAAGTGCAGTGCAGATTCGCCAGAAAGTTTCCAAGGCCCCATGGCTAAGTTTATAAGCAAAGTACATAAACGAAGCTTGCATTCTACAGGAGGCTAAGAGGTGATTTGTTAAAGATTTTTAGGCTTTTAAATGCAAATAATAGATTAGAGAGAGAATCTTATTTGGTGAGACTGTAAACCAAGGGGACTAATTTCAAAATTAAAGCCAGGGCATTCAGAAGTGAAATTAGGAAATACTTATTCGTGCAAGTGATGGTACAAGTGTGGAGCTCTCTCCACCCCCCCAGAAAAAATAAACAGCAGATGCGAGCTCAATTTATCATTTTAAACCGGAGATGGATAGATTTTTGTTACACAAGGGTCGGAAAGGCTACGGAGCCTAAGCAAGTGGGTCGAATTGAGATGCAGATCAGCCGTGATCTCACCCGATCTTGACCGCAGCTTCAGTTTGTAACCAAAAGGAGGTCATTCACCCAGTCCTGAAAAGCTCTCCATTCCGAGAGTGGTCCCGACGCAATGACGGTAACTGGACGCTCGGTCCCTGCAAGGTACCTCCAGCGCCGTAAGGTTTGTGCAACGGGGCTGAACAGGGAAATGCAGCTGAACCACGTATTAGATCATCAGCGCGGTAGCTTCTTGCTCACGTCCGGCGGACTATTAGCCCAGAAGGCTGGACGAACAATCCGAAACACCCGGGGAGGAGTGGGGGGCTCGGAATCCGTCCACGGCAGCTGTGGAGAGCAACCGGCTCATCGAGTCCAGATATCAAACAGCCGACAACCGGGAATAGCCAGACCAGGAAAAAGCATACCCAACTGATTCGTTCACGTCCATCAGGTCAAATGTGAAAAATCAAACTAGATCTACCTTTTATGTAGGGGGAAAAAAAACACAAGCTGCAAAGTGCACAGACCCATTTGAGAATTGTCACGCAGAAAAAGGGGGCAATTTAACAACGATTCGTTCTGATTCTAGGCTTCAGGACTCCAGAAGTCCAGACTTCTAAATGACACAAGAAGTAGTACTCAGTTCAGAGCCAGGCCCCTACTTGCCATCTCCACATTTTTATCCAACCCGGCTACACTCTTAAGTGTGTTATCCAAAGCCAAGGCAACCCTTTCTGATTGCAAAAGCTGGAGGACAAGACAAGACTTCTGCTGCTGCTGGTGCAGAAAGAGGGAGAAACAAAAAATGAAAGCGTCCAAAAATAAAAAGAATGAGGGAAAACAGATTTAACTTTTTTTTAAAAAAAACCAAAACGGATTCAAAACTTGCATTGAGGAGAAACTTAAGCAAAAATAAAAACGAACAAGTGTTCAAAGGAAGGTCCCACTAAACTTCCGAGGCTGGTGCAAACTTTAGTCCCAGCCCGAGCCTGATTTTTTTTAAAAAAAAGGGGATTAAAAAAAGGTCGGGGGGGGGGGGGGGACACAGAAAAGGTCGGGGGGGGGGGGGGGGGGGACACACAGAAAAGGTCGGGGGGGGGGACACACAGAAAAGGTCGGGGGGGGGGGCCCCACAGAAAAGGTCGGGGGGGGGGGGAAACACAGAAAAGGTCGGGGGGGGGGGACACACAGAAAAGGTCGGGGGGGGGGGGACACACAGAAAAGGTCGGGGGGGGGACACACAGAAAAGGTCGGGGGGGGGGACACACAGAAAAGGTCGGGGGGGGGGAGACACAGAAAAGGTCGGGGGGGGGGGGAGACACAGAAAAGGTCGGGGGGGGGAGACACAGAAAAGGTCGGGGGGGGGGGGACACACAGAAAAGGTCGGGGGGGGGACACACAGAAAAGGTCGGGGGGGGGGACACACAGAAAAGGTCGGGGGGGGGAGGACACACAGAAAAGGTCGGGGGGGGGAGACACACAGAAAAGGTCGGGGGGGGGAGACACACAGAAAAGGTCGGGGGGGGGAGACACACAGAAAAGGTCGGGGGGGGGAGACACACAGAAAAGGTCGGGGGGGGGACACACAGAAAAGGTCGGGGGGGGACACAGAAAAGGTCGGGGGGGGGACACAGAAAAGGTCGGGGGGGGGACACAGAAAAGGTCGGGGGGGGGGACACACAGAAAAGGTCGGGGGGGGGCAAACAGAAAAGGTCGGGGGGGGACACACAGAAAAGGTCGGGGGGGGACACACAGAAAAGGTCGGGGGGGGACACACAGAAAAGGTCGGGGGGGGGGGACACACACAAAAGGTGGGGGGGGGGGGACACACAGAAAAGGTCGGGGGGGGGGACACACAGAAAAGGTCGGGGGGGGGGACACACAGAAAAGGTCGGGGGGGGGACACAGAAAAGGTCGGGGGGGGACACAGAAAAGGTCGGGGGGGGGACACAGAAAAGGTCGGGGGGGGACACACAGAAAAGGTCGGGGGGGGGACACACAGAAAAGGTCGGGGGGGGGGGACACAGAAAAGGTCGGGGGGGGACACACAGAAAAGGTCGGGGGGGGGACACACAGAAAAGGTCGGGGGGGGGGACACAGAAAAGGTCGGGGGGGGGGACACACAGAAAAGGTCGGGGGGGGACACACAGAAAAGGTCGGGGGGGGGACACACAGAAAAGGTCGGGGGGGGGGACACAGAAAAGGTCGGGGGGGGACACACAGAAAAGGTCGGGGGGGGGACACACAGAAAAGGTCGGGGGGGGGGGACACACAGAAAAGGTCGGGGGGGGGGACACACAGAAAAGGTCGGGGGGGGGACACACAGAAAAGGTCGGGGGGGGGGGACACACAGAAAAGGTCGGGGGGGGGGACACACAGAAAAGGTCGGGGGGGGGGACACACAGAAAAGGTCGGGGGGGGGGACACACAGAAAAGGTCGGGGGGGGGGGACACACAGAAAAGGTCGGGGGGGGGGGACACACAGAAAAGGTCGGGGGGGGGGGACACACAGAAAAGGTCGGGGGGGGGGACACACAGAAAAGGTCGGGGGGGGGGGACACACAGAAAGGTCGCGGGGGGGGGGACACACAGAAAAGGTCGCGGGGGGGGGGACACACAGAAAAGGTCGCGGGGGGGGGGGGACACACAGAAAAGGTCGGGGGGGGGGACACAGAAAAGGTCGGGGGGGGGGACACAGAAAAGGTCGGGGGGGGACACACACAGAAAAGGTCGGGGGGGGACACACACAGAAAAGGTCGGCGGGGGGGGATAAAAAAAGGCCGGGGGGGGGGTAGATAAAAAAGGCCGGGGGGGTGGGAGATAAAAAAGGCCGGGGGGGTGGGAGATAAAAAAGGCCGGGGGGGTGGGAGATAAAAAAGGCCGGGGGGGGGGGGGGGAGATAAAAAAGGCCGGGGGGGGGGGGGGGGGGGAGATAAAAAAAAGGCCGGGGGGGGGGAGATAAAAAAAAGGCCGGGGGGGGGAGATAAAAAAGGCCGGGGGGGGGGGGGAGATAAAAAAGGCCGGGGGGGGAGATAAAAAAGGCCGGGGGGGGGGGGGGGGGGAGATAAAAAAGGCCGGGGGGGGGGGGGGAGATAAAAAAGGCCGGGTGGAGGGGGGGGGGGAGATAAAAAAGGCCGGGGGGGGGGGGAAACAGCTGTGTCAGAATTGTTTCAGCTTTTTTTTGGGGGGGGGGGGAAGGAAGTCGAGCAAATGAAATATTTATTTTCTTCTTTGCAGATATTGGAAACCGACAACCACAAACCGGGAACAAACTTTCAAGACATTTTATTTTTACTTTTTTTTTGGCCAAAAGAAAAATTAAAAGAACAATTGTTAAACGAATAGGAATGACAGGTGCCGGCTGCATTGTTAAAAGACACGCGGGTTAAGATAAAAAGTTGCCTACTCACACCACCAGCCTGGATATGAGCCACGACACCATGTTTGCAAAAACCCGCCGCCGCCGACGATTCAAACTTTCAAACCAATTCCGGCCGTTGGAAAGTGCCGAGAGCGGCACGCGCAGCTTCCGCGCGGGGGTGGTCGGGTCGGACACACACACTCTCTAACCGACAAACTCACTCACTCCTCTCTACCCGGTCCGCAAAGGGCCGGCGAAAACTTCACTCAAGGCTGGGTTGCTCCTACCCGGTCCTCTTTTACCGCCGAGAGAAAGAGAGAGAGAGAGAGAGAGAGGGAGGGGGATAGGTTGCTTCTATCAGGTCCGCATCTGGTGGGGGGGGGGTGGTGGAAATTTTGTCCGTTGATCGGTTCTACCGGGTCCGCTTTGCTGGTTCTTCCAGCCCCTCTCCCTCCCCCTCCCCCTCCCCCTCCCCCTCGCCTCCCCTTCCCTTCCCTTGACAGCTGTCGCTGGCCGCTCTCACCCTCGGACAGATTTCCGAGGAAGGGTGGTGGGTGAAATATTCTAACGTCCTCCTACTTGTTCTCGGTGGGGGTTAGGGTGGGGAGAAATGGGGTGTCGGCTTAGCGTGTGTGGTGCGGGTGAACCCGATTGTGTCGCCTCACCCCCACCGCCTCTGTATGTTTTAACCACCCCCCCCCCCCCCCCCCCCCCCCCCCCCCCCCCCCGTGTTTTGATTGCCCCTACTGAGTCCGCTTTCTTCAGTCCCAAAGTGGGGGAGGGGGGGGGGGCGGGATGTCGGGACAGGTGTGAGCGACGCCCCTTGATCGCCTCTAGCCGGTCCGCACGAGCTCGACGAACGCCCCCACTCCTCTTTTCCCCCTTGTCTCTAAACGGTCCGCATCTGTCCCGGGGCTGCTTCCTCCGAGGTCCGCGCTCTGCGTCCAGTTTAAAACTTCTCGGGGACCGCCTCCCACTGCGCCTGCGCGCTGGTCGTCAGCTGCCTTTCTTTGTCTTGTCGACCAGATGAGCAGTGATGTGATTGGCTCAAAGTTTACTTTTCTGGTTGTGTTGAGCACCGCCACCCACCCCCCCCCAAAAAAACTGCACTTGATCTCGGCACCAGAACTAACTTTCGTTTTGCCGGAAAATGAAAAGGGAAACGAAGAACAATATTTAAAAAAAAATCTCCAGTGGATCTTCACAGAATCCCAGAATTGTTTTTTTAAATCTCCAGTGGATCTTCACAGAATCCCAGAATTGTTTTTTTAAATCTCCAGTGAATCTTCACAGAATCCCAGAATTTTTTTTATATCTCAAGTGAATCTTCACAGAATCCCAGAATTGTTTTTTTATATCTCAAGTGAATCTTCACAGAATCCCAGAATTTTTTTTTTAAATCTCCAGTGGATCTTCACAGAATCCCAGAATTGTTTTTTTAAATCTCCAGTGGATCTTCACAGAATCCCAGAATTGTTTTTTTAAATCTCCAGTGGATCTTCACAGAATCCCAGAATTGTTTTTTTTAATCTCCAGTGGATCTTCACAGAATCCCAGAATTGTTTTTTAAATCTCCAGTGGATCTTCACAGAATCCCAGAATTGTTTTTTTAAATCTCCAGTGGATCTTTACAGAATCCCAGAATTGTTTTTTTAATATCTCAAGTGAATCTTCACAGAATCCCAGAATTATTTTTTTAATCTACAGTGGATCTTCAGAATCCCAGAATTGTTTATTTTTTAATATCTCAAATGGATCTTCACAGAATCCCAAAATTGTTACAGTGCAGAAGGAGATCATTCGAGCCGCCGTGTCTTGTGCTGGCTCTCCTCAAGAAGCTGTGCCTCTCCCCGGCCTTCTCCCCTTAGCCCGGTGCATTCTTCCTTTTCAGATAATAATCCACTGCCCTCTTGAATGCCTTGAATGAACCTGCTTCCATCTTGCTGTCAGGCAGCGCATTCCAGATCCCAGCCAGTCGCTGCATAAAAAAAGCTTTTCCTCCTGCCTCCATTGCTTCTTTTACCAATTACCTGAAGCCCACAGCCTCTTGTTCTCAATCTTGTTTGGTCGATCTTGATCGGTGCAAGCTTCCTACAATGCGAACAGTTTCCCACCCCCCCCACCCCTCTGCTCTGTCTGTTCTGCCCCAGATGCCTCGTGATTTTGTACCACCTCCATCATATCTCTCAACCTCTTTTCTCTTTCCCTTCTTTCAGCTAAGTTACCTCAGGCTGTTCAAATAGAAACATTATTACCTCTTCAAGGGCAATTAGTGTTGGGCAATAAACACTGACCTGACCAGCAATTCCTACATCCCATGAATTAATTAGAAAAGGGTCTGAACTTCATGGCTTTCCATACTCAACATCAACTTTCAGATGAGAGCCACGGCTCCTCACCTTTCAAGCAGAAACTATTTGTAATGATAAAAACAAAAAAACTGCGGATGCTGGAAATCCAAAACAAAAACAGAATTACCTGGAAAAACTCAGCAGATCTGGCAGCATCGGCGGAGAAGATCTTCTCCGCCGATGCTGCCAGGCCTGCTGAGTTTTTCCAGGTAATTCTGTTTTTGTTAACTATTTGTAATGGTTCTGTGATTGCCATATACCCCTCCTCCAGGCGCCATATTTTTTCTTTACTTGTCCCATTTCCACCTTTTGCCTTGCACCATCATCTCTTTCGTCATTTAATTTCTCCTGCCATCCATTCATTCACATACATTTTGTCCTTTCATCAACTTCACCCTCTTCCACTGGTGCTGTGACATTTTCCAATGATGACGGAAGATCATTGACCTGAAAGATTTCTCTGCCAATGCTGCCTGACCCATTGAGTATTTCCAACATTTCTTGTCCATATTATTAGATTATAGTCACGGCATTGTGTGTGTGCTGATTTGCTAGAACGATTAAATATTAATCCCACTGCCCTGTTCTCTCCCATATGCCTCTTGGGTGGGAGGAGTGTCAGTATTAAGAAGAGCATTCCAGTGCTGGAGAAAGAGAATGTCCCAGAGGGATCAAGGACAGAACCTACTTGGCTAGAGCTAAGGAACAAAAAAGGCACAACTACATTGCTTGGTGTAGTCCATAGGCCACCTACTAGTGGGAAAACTGTGGAAGAAAACATTTGTAAGGAAATTACAGGGAGGTGCAAAGATTATAGAGTGGTTATAATTGAGGACTTTCAATATCCTAATATACATTGGGATAGTGGTAGTGTAAAGGGCAGAGAGGGGCAAGAGGTCCAAGAGTGTGTTCAGGAAAATTTTGTACAGCAGTGCGTTTCCAGTCTCAACGAGAGAGGAGGCGCTGCTAGACCTGGCTCTTGGGAACGAGGTGGCCAAGTAAATCAAAGTGTCAGCAGGAGGACGATTGGGGGACAGTGATCAGTGCATCATAACGTTTAGGCTGGCCAGGGTAAAGGACAATCCAGTGTGATAATAAATAACTGGGGGAAAGTCAGTTTCAAAGGATAAGAATGGATATGGACCGAATCAAATGGAATCAAATAGAAAAACTGTAATTGGTCAATGCGCTACCTCCAAAGAAGAGATAGTTTGGGCACAGTCAAGATATATTCCTATGAAGGGGAAAGGTAGGGCAAAAAACTCCAGAGAACCCTGGATGACAAAAGAGATAGAGATTATGATGAAGAAGGAAATTTGTGCTGACAACAGATAAAAGCAAAATACTGTGGATGCTGGAAATCTGAAATAAAAGCAGAATATGCTGTAAAAACTCAGCAGGTCTGGCAGCGTCTGTGGAGAGAGAAACTGTTTTTCTGCACAGATGCCGCCAAACCTGTTGAGCTTTTCCAGCATTTTCTGTGCTGACAGCAGATGCCAGGTAGAAACTGCCTTTGAGAACCAGGCTGAACATCGGAAGTTCACAAGGGGAAGTGAAAAAGCAAATAAGAGAAGCAAAGAGAGAGTATGAAAAGAGGCTGGCAGCTCACATAAAAGGGAATCCCAAAGTCTTCTATAGGCATATAAATAGTAAAAGGGTGGTGAAAGGAGGAGTCAGGCTGATCCAGGACCAGAAAGGGGGTTTACACATGGAGGAAGGGGGCATGGCTGAGGTATTAATTACTTTGTATCTGTCTTTACAAAGGCAGAAGATACTGTGCAGGTCATGGTGAAAGGGGAGGCAATTTGGACACTTGAAGAATTTAAAATTGATAAGGAGACATTGGATAGGCTGTCTGTACATAAAGTTGATAAGGCACCAGGACCTGTTGAGATGCATCCAGGAATACTGAGGGAAGTGAGAGTGGAAATTGCAAAGACACTGGCCATTATGTTCCAGTCTTCCTTAGATTTAGGGGTGGTGCCAGAGGACTGGAGAATTGCAAATATTACACCCTTGTTCAAAAAAGTATGTGTAAAGATAAGCCCAGCAACGACAGGTGGTGGGGACACTTCTAGAAACAGTAATCGGGCAAAATTAACAGCCAAATGGACAAATGTGGGTTAATTAAGAAAAGCCAGCACATATTTGTTGAGGGAAAATTGTGTTTGGCTAACGCTGAAGTTTTTTTGAGGAAGCAACAGAGAGCGTTGATGAGGGCGTTGCTGGTTATGTGGTGTACATGGATTCCCAAAAGATATTTGATACAATGCCACATAACAGACTTCTGAGCAAAGTTATGGCTCATAGAATAAAATGGACAGTAGTAATGTGGATACAAAATTAGCTGAGTGACAGGAAACAGAGAATAGCGATTAATGGATGTTTTTCGGGCTGGAGGAAGGTTTGTAGTGGAGTTCAGTGTTGGGACCCCTGCTCCTCCTGATATATATTACTGACCTCGATCTAGGTCTACAGGGCATGATTTCAAAGTTTGAGGATGATGTAAAACTTGGAAGCATTGTGAACTGTGATGGAGATAGTGTAGAATTTCAAAAGCACACAGGTCGAATGGGCAGACAGGTGCAGATGAAGTTAAATGCAGAGAAATGTGATGTGTTTCATTTTGGTATGGAGGACATGGAGAGATGATGTAAGATGAAGGGTACAACTCTAAATGGGGTGCAGGAGCAGAGGGACCTGGTTTTATATGTGCATAAGTCATTGACGGTTGAGAGCATGGCTGCTAGCATACAGCATCCGAGGCTTAACTAATGGGGCATAGAGTACAAGAGCAATGAGGTTATGTTGAACATGTATAAGTCACTAGTTTGGCCTAATCTGGAGTATTGCATCCAGTTCTTGGCACCACACTTTACGATGGGTGTGAAAGCATTGGAGAGAGTCCAGAAAAGATTCACGATAAAGAAGTTCCACATCCTGGAACCAGTTATAAAGATAGAATGGAGAAGTTGGAACTATTTTTTTGGAGAAAAGAAAGTTGAAGGGAGATCTGATAGAGGTATTCAAAATCATGAGATGTCTGAACAGAGTAGGTAGGGAGAAACTGTTCCTACTCATGAAAGGATCAAGAACGAGAAGGCACAGATTTAAAGTAATTGGCAAAAGAAGCAAAAGCGAAATGAGAAAGAACTTCTTCGCACAGCGAATGGTTAGTGTCTGGAATGCATTTCCTGAGATTGTGGTGGAGGTAGGTTCAATTGAGGCATTCAAAAGGGAGTAAGACTGTTATCTAAAAAGGAAGAATTTGCAGGATTACGGAGAGAAGGCAGGGGAATGGTACTAGGTGAGCTGCTCATTTGGAGAGATAGCACAGACATGATGGGCTCAATGGCCTCCTTCTGCGCTGCAACAGTTCTGTTATTCTCTATTTCATATCTTCATATTCCCTTCCATTTTGCAATGCTGTCTGCCTCAGACTCTCCCCTGCATATTCTCTGCAATGGCATTTCTCCCCACTGCCCTATTCAGCTTCTTGGTCATAAAATCATTGAATAGTTACAGCACAGAAGGATGCCATTCAGCCCGTCATGTCTGTGCCAGCTCTCTGCAAGAATAACTCAGCTATTGACGACAACTTTAAATTGAAAGCCCTCATAAAAAAAACTCGCCAAACAGAAGAAATAATCTTTCTCTCTTTACCCTATTGTGATTCACTCGTTGCATGTTAAATCTCCTTTTAGCTTTCTTTACTATTGTAGAAATACTTACACTTTGTGAAGTTAAGAATAGTGTCTCAATACTTATGTCCTTCTCTCCCTCTGTGGCATTCATGTCCTTTGTATTTTTTTTTCATTCTTTCATGGAGTCACTGGCAAGGCCAGCGCTTATTGCCCATCCCTAACTGCCCTTGAATGGCTTGCTTGGCCATTTCAGAGTCACCCATGTGTCTCTGGGGCAGCAGACTTACTTTTTTGAAGGACATCAGTGAACCAGGTTGGTTTTTACAACAGTCGATGATAATTTATTTTCCCTATTTTCAACTGAATCCCACCAGATGTTGGGATCTGAACCCATGTCCCAGCCTGGGCCTCTGGAGTACTCCCATTGATGTTATCACTTTGCCACTGTATCCTTGTATGATGAGGTGCCCAGTGGCACGCGGTACTCTAAGAACTAAGCTGCATTTACACATCTCTTTCCACAACTTTAGAATATGGCAAAATACTTTACAATCAGTAAAGTACTTGTGAATTGTAGTCATTCTTGTTGATAGCACTGGAGACATTTTGCGCACTTCAAGATCCCAGTAATTGGGGTTAATCCAATACTCTAAACAGATTACATCCTTGACCAGAACCACAAAATCAGCCACCAACAATGAGTGAAAGGTTGCTTCTTGCTCGATATGCCTGAAGTTAACTTTCCAGCTTTGAGGGTTGGGCGCCAGGCAGAGGTGGCAATATTCAAGGGGCACTGGACAAGGTCCATAAATGTTGAGGCAACACCTAAACTAGGTGGTGACCTCTTCAGCTTCCAAAATGGACTGGACCATGCCAGCTACATTATGTGGTGGCTGCTCAATTTACATTTAAATTGGGGGCCAAAGGAGTCAAGCTGACAACCAGCACCCAGCTCTCACCTCTCTTTGTACTCACTGCCTGCAATGTTGGAGCCTTGAGTATTTACGTGCATTGTCGGCTTCGCACTGTACGTTTGGGCATTGGTGCCCGTTGCCTTGAACGTCCCATACTAAAGACTTTCTGTATGGTGAGGTAGCTGGACCCGATGACCAGCAGGTTGCTCGAAGCTCCGCGTCAAGGATGCTTGCAAGTGTGACGTGAAGGCGCGAGACTTCCGATTATCACACCTGGGAGTCATAAGCTAACAACAGAGAAAAATGGCAACACCTCCTGTGGGCTGGTGGTGCACCACCATCATGACCAGCGGTTACGGTGGCTTGGTGACAGACACCAAGCACCGAAAACAACAGCCCACAAGGACACTTGGCAGCTTCATGTGTGGCACTTGTGACAGAACCTGTCTCTCAAGTGTTGGCCTCTTCAGCTGAGAGCAAATGTACTCCATATGAAGAACCCCCCTCATTTACCCCCCAATCTGAAACGGATTTGTTTGCTGCATGTCCATCATCTTTCATAGATGGAAGGATGCCTGAACCAGCTTGTTTTATTGAACCACATCACCCGCCTATCACATTATCTGCCCCCCTTTTTTAAAGTTGATTTTCGAGTGGGCCCAGTCTTAAAGGACATAGCTGCGAGACTGGGTCTGCAGCAGGTGGGAGGGAACCAACAAGACCTCATCCTCACTAACCTACCTGTCACAGATGCATCTGTCCATGACAGTATCGGTGGGAGTGATCACCGCACAGTCATTGTGGAGACAAAGTCCCGGCTTCACATTGAGAATACCCTCCATCGTGTTGTGTGGCACTGCTACTGTGCTAAATTTCAAGCAGATCTAGCAACTCAAGAGTTGGCATCCATGAGATGCTGTGGGCCATCAGCAGCAGCAGAATTGTACTCAAACACAATCTGTAACCTCATGACCTGGCATATCCCTCACTCTACCATTACTATCAAGCCAGGGGATCAACCCTGGTTCAATGAAGAGTGCAGGAGGGCATGCCAGGAGCAGCAGCAGGCATACCTAAAAATGAGGTGTCAACCTGGTGAAGCTGTAAAACAGAATTACTTACCTGCCAGACAGCATAACCAGCAAGTGATAGACAGAGCTAAGCGATCCCACAACCATCGGATCAGATCTAAGCTCTGCAATCCTACCACATCCAGATGTGAATGGTGGTGGACAATTAAATAACTCATTGGAGGAGGAGGCTCCATAATTAACCCCATCCTCAATGATGGAGGAGCCAAGCACAGCAGTACAAAAGGTAAGGCTGAAGCATTCGCAACAATCTTCAGCTAGAAGCACTGAGTGAATGATCCATCTTGGCCTCCTCCGGAGATCCCCAGCATCACAGATGCCAGTCTTCAGCCCATTCGTTTCACTCCACGTGATATCAAGAAACAGCTGAAAGCACTGGATACTGCAAAGGCTATGGACCATGACAATATTCCGGCAATAGTACTGAAGACTTGTGCTCCAGAACTTGCCGCGCCCCTAGTCAAGCTGTTACATTATTGCTAGAACACTGGCATTTACCCAGCTACGTGGAAAATTGCCCAGGTATGTCCTGTACACAAAAAGCAGGACAAATCCAACCCGACCATTTACCGCCCCATCAATCTACGCTCCATCATCAGTAAAGTGATGGAAAGGGTCAGTGCTATCAAGTGGCACTTGCTTAACAATAATCTGCTCACTGATGCCCAGTTTGGGTTCCGCCAGGGCCACTCAGCTCCTGACTTCATTACAGCCTTGATTCAAACATGGACAAAAGAGCTGAACTCCCAAGGTGAGTATTTGACCGAGTGTGGCATCAAGGAGCCCGAGCAAAACTGGAGTCAATGGGAATCAGGGGGAAACTCTCCATTGGTTGGAGTCACACCTAGCACAAAGTTAGATGGTTGTGGTTGTTGTAGCCCCAGGACATCACTGCAGGAGTTCCTCAGGGTTGTGTCCTAGGCCCAACCATCTTCAGCTGCTTCATCAATGACCTTCCTTCCATCATAAGGTTAGAAGTGGGGATGTTTGCTGATGATTGCACAATGTTCAGCACTATTTGCGACTCCTCAGATACTAAAGCAGTCCATGTCCAAATGTAGCATGACCTGGACAATATCCAGGCTTGGGCTGACAATTGGCAAGTAACATTCGCGCCACACAAGTGTCAGACAATGACCATTTCCAACAAGAGAGAATCCAACCATCATCCCTTGATGTTCAATGGCATTGCCATCACTGAATCTCCCACTATCAACATCCTGGGGGTTACCATTGACCAGAAACTGAACTGGACTAGCCATAATCAATACTGTGCTACAAGAGCAGGTCAGAGGCTTGGAATTGTGTGACAAGTAACTAATTTCCTGACTCCCTAAAGCATGTCCACCGTTTACAAGGCACAGGAATGTGAAGGAATACTCCCTGCTTGTCTGGGTGAGTGCAGCTCCTACAACACTGAGGAAGCTTGACACCATCCAGGACAAAGCAGTCCGCTTGATCGGCATCCCATCCTCAAACATTCACTCCCTCCACCACCGACACACAATAGCAGCAGTGTGTACTATCTACAAGTTGCACTGCACGAATACACCAAGGCTCCTTAGTCACCACCTCCCAAACCCACGACCACTTCCACCTGGAAGGACAAGGACAGCAGACAGATGGGACACCACCACCTGAAAGTTCTCCTCCAAGTCACTCACCATCCTGATTTGGAAATATATTGCTGTTCCTTCACGGTCGCTGGGTCAAAATCCTGGAACTCCCTTCCTAACAGCACTGTGGGTGTACCTACACCACATGGACTGCAGCGGTTCAAGAAGGCAGCTCACCACCACCTTCTCAAGGGCAACTAGGGATGGGCAATAAATGCTGGCCCAGCCCGCGAAGCCCACATCTCCGTGAATGAATAATAAAAAAGTGAGCATTGCTGACAAGGCTGGCATTTATTCACCCACCTCTAGTCGCCCTCAGAGAAGGTGGCGGTGATTGAGTGGCTGGTTAGGCTATCGGTCCAGAGTCACAGATACGCCAGACTGGGTAAGGACGACAGCTTCCCTTCCCTATTCGTGCAACAACTGGGGTTTTTAACGACAATGTTTGCTTCTTCGCTCTTCCGACCAGCTTTTTAACTCTACATTTATTCACTGAGTTCAAATTGTCAGACTGCCACGGTGAACTTGAACTTGCATTCTCTGGATTAGCAATCCAAATTTCTGAATTGTCCTAGTCCAGTCGCAACCAACGTCTGCCAAAGCCTAAGCTGTTAACAACAATGACAGCTTGCATTTATATGGCACTTATAAAACACCCCAAGATGATCCACACAGTGGGCAAGTGAGTGAGTATAACGTGTGAAAATGTGAAGTTGTCCACTTTGCCAGGAGGAATAAAAAAGCAGGGTGTTACTTAAATGGAGAACGACTGCAGGGGGATCGAGGCGTTCTTGTGCATGAGTCACAAAAAGTTAGTATTGCAGGTACAGCAAGTAATTAAGAAGGCCAATGGGAACGTTCTCCTCTATTACGAGAGGAATCCAACATAAAAGTAAGGATAAAAGCAAAAAAACTGCGGATGCTGGAAATCCAAAACAAAAACAGAAATAAAAATAGCTGGAAAAACTCAGCAGGTCTGACAGCATCTGCGGAGTGGAACACAGTTAACGTTTCGAGTCCGTTTAACTCTTCAGCAGAGCTAAGGAAAAATAGAAGAGTGGTGAAATATCAACTGGTTTAAAGGGGGTGGGGGTGTTGGGACAAGTAGAGCTGGATAGAGGGCCAGTGATAGGTGGAGATTGCCAAAAGATGTCACAGACAAAAGGACAAAGAGTTGTTGACGGTGGTGATATTAACTAAGAAATGTGCTAATAGGTGACATTAAGGGTAGAAAGCAGGACGAGCAAGGTACAGATAGCCCTAGTGGGAATGGGGTGGGCAGAAGGGATCGAAATAGGCTAAAAGGTAGAGATAAAACAATGAATGGAAATACATTTAAAAATAATGGAAATCAGTGGGAAAAGAAAAATCTATATAAATTATTGGAAAAAAGGGAGATTGGAAAGGGGCTGGGGATGGAGGAGAGAGTTCATGATCTAAAGTTGTTGAACTCAATATTTAGTCCGGAAGGCTGTGAAATGCCTAGTTGGAAGATGAGGTGCTGTTCCTCCAGTTTGCGTTGAGCTTCACTGGAACAATGCAGCAGGCCAAGGACGGACATATGGGCATGAGAACAGGGTGGAGTGTTGAAATGGCAAGTGACAGGGAGGTCTGGATCATGCTTGCGGACAGACCGAAGGTGTTCCGCAAAGTGGTCACCCAGTCTGCGTTTGGTCTCTCCAATGTAGAGGAAACCGCATTGGGAGCAGCAAAAGCAGTAGACTAAATTGAGGGAAGTGCAAGTGAAATGCTGCTTCACTTGAAAGGAGGGTTTGGACCCTTGGATGGTGAGGAGAGGGGAAGTAAAGGGGCAGGTGTTGCACCTTCTGCAGTTGCATGGGAAGGTGCCGTGGGAAGGGGTTGAGGTGTAGGGGGTGATGGAGGAGTGGACCAGGGTGTCCCGGAGGGAACGATCCCTGCGGAATGCTGCCCGGGGGGTGAAGGGAAGAGGTGTTTGGTGGTGGCATCATGCTGGAGTTGGCGGAAATGGCGGAGGATGATCCTTTTTAATGTGGAGGCTGTTGGGGTGATAAGTGAGGACAAGGGGGACCCTATCATGGTTCTGGGAGGGAGAGGAAGGTATGAGGGCGAATGCGCGGGAGATGGGCTGGACATGGTTGAGGGCCCTGTCAACCACTGTGGGTGGAAAACATCGGTTAAGGAAGAAGGAGGACATGTCAGAGGAACTGTTTTTGAAAGTGGCATCATCAGAACAGATGCAACGGAGGCAAAGGAACTGAGAGATTGGGATAGAGTCCTTACAGGAAGATGGGGTGTGAGGATCTGTAGTCAAGGTAGCTGTGGGAGTTGGTAGGCTATACATCGATGACTGCTTCGCTGCTGCTTCATGCTCTCGTCTGGACCTGGAAAAATGTATTAATTTTGCTTCCAATTTCCAACCCTCCATCATTTTCACATGCTCCATCTCTGACACTTCCCTTCCCTTCCTTGACCTCTCTGTCTCAATTTCTGGTGATAGACTGTCCACCTATATTCATTACAAGCCTACCGACTCCCACAGCTACCTTGACTACAGCTCCTCACATCCCACTACCTGTAAGGACTCCATCGCATTCTCTCAGTTCCTTCGCCTCCGTCGCATCTGTTCTGATGTTGCCACTTTCAAAAACAGTTCCTCTGACACGTCTCCCTTCTTCCTTAACCGAGGTTTTTCACCCACGGTGGTTGACAGAGCCCTCAGCCGTGTCTGGCCCATCTCCCGCGCATCTGCCCTCACACCTTCCTCTCCCACCCAGAACCATGATAGGGTCCCCCTTGTCCTCACTTATCACCCCACCAGCCTCCACATTCAAAGGATCATCCTCCACCATTTCCGCCAACTCCAGCATGATGCCACCACCAAACACCTCTTCCCTTCACCACACCCCCGGCAGCATTCTGCAGGGATCGTTCCCTCCGGGACACCCTGGTCCACTCCTCCATCACCCCCTACACCTCAACCCCCTCCCACGGCACCTTCCCATGCAACTGCAGAAGGTGCAACACCTGTCCCTTTACTTCCCCTCTCCTCACCGTCCAAGAGCTCAAACCCTCCTTTCAAGTGAAGCAGCATTTCACTTGCACTTCCCTCAATTTAGTGTAGTGCATTCACTGCTCCCAATGCGGTTTCCTCTGCATTGGAGAGACCAAACGCAGACTGGGTGACCACTTTGCGGAACACCTTCGGTCTGTCCGCAAGCATGACCCAGACCTCCCTGTCGCTTGCCATTTCAACACTCCACCCTGCTCTCATGCCCACATGTCCATCCTTGGCCTGCTGCAATGTTCCAGTGAAGCTCAACGCAAACTGGAGGAACAGCACCTCATCTTCCGACTAGGCACTTTACAGCCTTCCGGACTGAATATTGAGTTCAACAACTTTAGATCATGAACTCTCTCCTCCATCCCCAGCCCCTTTCCAATTCCCCTTTATTCCAATAATTTATATAGATTTTTCTTTTCCCACTGATTTCCATTATTTTTAAATGTATTTCCATTCATTGTTTTATCTCTTCCTTTTAGCCTATTTCGATCCCTTCCCCCCACCCCACCCCCACTAGGGCTATCTGTCCCTTGCTCATCCTGCTTTCTACCCTTAATGTCACCTATTAGCACATTTCTTAGCTAATGTCACCACCGTCAACAACTCTTTGTCCTTTTGTCTATGACATCTTTTGGCGATCTCCACTTATCACTTCCCCTCTATCCAGCTCTACCTGTCCCACCCCCCCTTAAACCAGTTTATATTTCACCTCTCTTCTATTTTTCCTTAGTTCTGTTGAAGAGTCATACAGACTCGAAACGTTAACTGTGTTCCTCTCCGCAGATGCTGCCAGACCTGCTGAGTTTTTCCAGGTATTTTTATTTTTGTTTTTGTACAAAAGTAAGGATGTTATGCTTCCATTATACAGGGTATTGGTGAAACCACATCTCGAATACTGTGAGCAGTTTTGGCTTCCTTATTTAAGGAAGGGTGTAAATGTGTTGGATGCGGTTTACTCAATGCCTGGAATGAACAAGTTGTCTAATGACGATAGGTTGGATAGGCTGGGCCTGTCTCCACTGGGGTTTAAAAGAGTGACGGGTAACTTGATTGAAGTATATAAGGCCCTGAATGGACTTGACAAGGTGGACGTCAAAAGGATGTTTCCTTTTGTGGGTGAGTCCAGAATTAGAGGGCACTGTTTTAAAATTAGGGGTCGCACTTTTAGGACAGAGAGGAGGAGAAATTTTTTCTCTCAGAGAGTTGCGCAACTTAGGAACTCTCAGAAGGTGGTGGAGGTGGGGGGTCATTGAATATTTTTAAGGCGGAGGTAGATAGATTCTTGTTAGGCAAGGACATCAAAGGTTATTGTAGGTAGATGGGAATGTGGACTTCGAAACACAAAAAGATCAGCCATGATCTTATTGACTGGCGGAGCGGTCTGTAGGGGCCGAATGGCCTACTTCTGCTCCCATTTCTCATGTTTGTATGTGCAGGAGCATTATTCAACTAAATTTGACACTGAGCCACATAGAGAGATAAGGAAAGGTGATCAAAAGCCTGATGTTGAGGAGAGGGACTACCACTTTCAAATATTTTGATCTATAATCGAACCATGTTCCGCTGAGCGAACATCTCACACCAGCAAATGAACTCTACCTGACTGACAGAAAGATTCAACTGCCTGACAAACTATCACAATTCGCATTTATAAAGCGCCTTTAATGTAGAGTAGATCTTTAAACAAACCGTCCAACCCTAATGTGTCTATTGTACACAAGACCCCAGTCCCACATTACATGAAACAAAAACAGGAAATGCTGGAAGAACTCAGCAGGTCCGGCAGCATCTGTGGAGAGAGAGAAGCAGAGTTAACATTTCGGGTCCCTGTGACCCTTCTTTTGTTTCAGATTTCCAGCATCCACAGTATTTTGTTTTTACTTTAGCATTTAACCCACAGTACACGTGTTGACACTTAATGACTTAAGGGAAACAAGGGATGGACTGCCTCACCAATGTCACCCTATTCCCAGGAATATATCATTTTTATAAAGGCTATTTAATACGGAAGCAAAAATGGAGGGACGCAAGCTGTAACCCAAACTTCTGGCTGTATGACCAGAACCTTCTTCCTGCTAAATCGCGGGAAAACTATCATTCTGTGGACTACGTAGAATTGACGATACACCACCATCTGTGACACAAAGCCCCCAACACCGCCTCGTCACCAAGGAAAATGAGTGCTCTGAAAGGAATGAGATCATCATCAGTTTCAAGGTGGATGGGTGGGAGCACAAGCTTTGCAGCTTCTGGAGTCTCCTGATAGATCCAGAGCACCACCAACCATTTTACTGATGCACATCAGAATTATGTGGAGGGGTGTCATCTGAGTCACCAGACCACACTGCCGTAATGGGAAAGGAATTGGAATACGTCCTGGCGAGTTGTTGACATTGAGTGGCATCAAACGTTTTTCTTTGGGTGCAGAACCTCTATTTTCTCCCCAGAAAGCCTTTCCTTTAAATGGCTTTATAAATTCCATGAACCTTCCTTCTCGTGTTCCACCATTTCCTGTAATTCAACATCATAAATCTAACCTCTTTCTGAAAAACTGATAGGCGGGGTAAAGAGGAAGAGAAACAGAAAGCACAGCCGTCTGAGGAGAGGGTCCAGAAAAAACAGGCCAGCGAGTCCTCCACCTTCCCAGCCCACCAAGTATTTCCCTGCAGCACATGTGGCAGAGACTGCCATGCCAGAGTAAATAAGGCTCCTGATCAATACCAGGCGAAGTTTAATACCAAGATACAAACCATCATCTCATGAGGCGGAAAGCTGCAAAGATAATTTGTCTAAGCTGAGTGACTGGTGAGGCATTCTGAAACACCTGACTGTCTTTCAGAGGCCGGGAGTATTTTGTTGTGTGGTTGGGGTTGTCATGATGACGGTAATTGTGACTGAGTGATATCTACCTATAACTTCACCAGCTAATCAAAAACATATTGAGCTGTTTAAAAAGGACCCTTTTTATGAAGACAAAGGTGGCTGCCACAAGTCACCTAATGTTTGGAATTGTAAGTGGACCACTTCTGACTAGTTACGATATGGATTGCATATGCAGTGCATTCCATTTCGTAATTATTCATGCCCTGACATCTTGCTCATGAAATTTCACACCTGGAAGTGTCAAAGTCCACTTCAAAAAGGACTATTGAAAGGAATGGTCATGTAATCTGCATCTTTATGAGCTTACCGCGCTCGCAGAGACCGAGAGTCCATCAAGACAATGGGGAACTACTAGCCAGCCAGGATATACAATCCACACTCAAACCCCCTGTGGAGGACGAAATAACCCCATCTCCCATTGGTTTCTACTATACTGAAATGGGTCAAAATTTCCTGAGATGAAACATTAAAATGTGATTACTTGTTCTACAACAATGACTGTGGCAGACATGGTAATCAAATTCCTTTGGAATATACAGAGAACAGGACTTTAACTACTGGTTTTGCTAAGCAGAGGCAGAGCAATTTGGAAAAGCTGCGAATGGAGCCGTAAGGAATCTCTCTCTCTCTTAAACTCAGTAAAGCCCGATCTCTGCAGTCTAAAAATCCATCCCAAAAGAAAGTAAATGTCCATCGGAAAGAACCTCAGGAGAAACTCATCGATTCCTAGAAGATGGATCATGGATTAAAAGAAAGGAAACTGGCTCCAGCAAATGCAGTTACATGGAGTTCAATTCAACAAAGAACAAGATAACTTAAATCAGCTGTAACATTTAACAATATACGTCTCAAAGACAAGCAAAGGAATTCTAACTGTAGATACTCTTAACTTTCATTTGGACTCCAATTTTCCTTACTTCTGATACCTTTATGTGTGTAATGTCACGTCTTTGCTACCTTTTCCCTCATGTTTAGTCGTTAATTCTCTTGCTCGTTCTATAACTCAAGGCAATGGCATAATTGGCTCCTGATTGTTCACTGCATAGATAATAAAATATATATTTAGATTTGAAAAAGGCATCCATGGGGAAAAGAAAATTTAAAAAGCTTTGTTGTGACTAACCGAGGAAGCTGAATAGAGAGGAACCAGTTCACTCCTCCTCACCTGGTCATAATAGGATCTGCTGGGAGGAGTGGGGGTTGGGGGGAGGAGGGAGGGTGGTGTTGGTTTTTGGGATTGTCTCCTCTCCCAAAGTATGCTGTTCGACTCTGTAGTTTCCCAAAACCAGGACCCTTTACTTATAGCCAATGTTTACACATTTGGACCTCTACACGAGGTTGGAGCTTCTCCTCCTTCCAAATCTCTCTTACTTCTCAATCAGGTGACCTGACATCATTATTACATCAGCACTGTATATGCTTCTGGTGTCGACACTTTACATGGGTGGAGGCTTGGTCAGAACCCAGGTTTGGCAAATAAATCTGTATCCGTGTTGATGGACTGTTTTGTTCCAACATACCATCCGACGCCATTCCATTTTGCCAGATTCTCCAGTTTTAACTAACACAGAACCAAGATGCATTGAAGATGCAACTCAGCTGTGATCAAACTGTCTGATGGAACAGGCTTGAGGGCCTGAATGGCCTGTTCCTGCATCCCTTCTGTTATGGAGAGGGGAGAAAGGCAAACTGAACTCTTTATTTTTGTTGCCGTCTGTTTGGAAGCAGAGGTGTTTTAATTTTTGAAATAGACTGTTTCTCCCAAACCCTCTGTTTGTGCAGTCACTTTTAAAGGGACTCGCTGCAAACTCTCTTTAAGGTTAAACCAGAAGCATTGTTTATTCATACATTCAAACCCGGGGTCAGGGCGGTGGGGGGGCGGTGGGGGGTGGGGGGGGGGGGGGGGGTGGGGGGGGGGGGGGGGGGGGGGGGTTGGTGGGGGGGAGGGGGAGGAATGATAGTCACAGTAGAAACACACACACAAGAAGGAGGTTTGGGGAAAAAGGAGTTTCACAACTAGGAATAACTTGGAACAAAAAAAAGAAATATGAATATTAATTCACATGACTGTCAGAGTCCAGTGAGAGATCCTTCACGTAGAAGCTAAAGTTCAGGCAGGTTCAGCCAGCTGAAAGCAGGAGTTGCCAAGTTCCTTCAAAGTTGGTGATAGCACACCAAGAAGAGTTTGGTGTGCACAGACCTGGTCCAGTCTACAGGCGATGGCAGGAATCTTCCAGAGAACCAGGCTTGGAGGAGGTTTAGTCTTAAGGCAGGCTTTTTTGTCAGCCCGGAGTCCTGCTTCGGTGTTGATGTTAAACAGCCGACTGCCTGGGAGTCCAGGAACGTAACAGTAAAATTTTGCAAAGGCCGGAGGAGATTGGGTCACATGGTGTTGCCCACTGATGAGCCAGTTTCCGGGTAACAATCAGTTTCTATGGCTCTGGTCGAAATCCATTGTTCACCTTAGGAGATAGATTGTGGCTATTAGTGCCTCCACAGGTATAACGAGTTTCAATGACTCTCTCTTTGCTCTAAGTCCAGGCTAGGGAGACAGAGTGTCTGCTGCTCACTTGTTTCATTGATTGTAATGGGTCTACACAATGATAGGTATGGGATTGCACAAGGATAAGGGTTGAGCTTTTTCTTGTAGCTACTGTTGGAAGTTTCCAGAACTGTAGCCAACTTGCAAATCATGTGACCTGGTCTAGCCATGTCCATTTTTAAAAAATCAGAAATTGAGGTTTGAGTTAAACAGTTTATGATCTCTTTCTTGTCTTATGGACATGACACTTCCTAATTTCAGGCTCAATTTCTATCACATTTTCCTTGGGTTGCCTCCTATCAACCTCACTGTTTACAACTCCTCTTTCTCATGTAATATAAACAGAAAATACTGGAAGGCCTCAACAGGTCAGACAGCATTCGGAGAGAAAGAGAAAGAAGCAATTGTGGAAAGATCATTGACCTGTAGCTCTGTTTGTCTCTCCAAAGATGCTGGCAGACATACTGAGGGTTTCTGAAACTTTCTTTTTATTTCAGATTTTCAGCATCCACAGTATTTTGCTTCTGTTTCTCTTAGAGCTCTTCAATTTCTTACATAAGAAATTGAAGCAAGAGTAGGCTATTCAGTTTCTCGAACCTGCTCTGCAAGTCAGTAAGATCATGGCGGATCAGACTGAGGCCTTAACTACAATTTGTAGCCTGCCATATACCTTGACTCCCTTGTAGATCAAAATTGTGCCTAACTCAGCCTTGAATAAGTGCAATGACTCAACCTCCACTGTTTGCTGTGGGAGAGAATTTCAAACACTAATGACCCTCTGAGAGAAGAAATTCCTCCTCATCTCCAGGGAGACCCCTTATTCTGAAACTGTGCCCCCTTGTCTGGATTCCCCCATGAGGGGAAACATCCTCTCAGCATTTAGCCTGTCAAGCCCCCTCAGAATCTTATATGTGTCAATAAGATCACCTCTCACTCTTCTGAACCCCAACCTGCTCAACCTCTCCTCATAAGTGATCTGAGGTGGTCCTTTCATCTTGGACTCTACTCGGTTAGTAGACAGATTTCAGTCATACTCTGGTATTTGCTGAACGCTTCTTTATTAGTACTACCTCTAAGCAGGTTATACATTTGGCAAGTTGCTTGTAGATATGGTGTTCCACACTCTCTCTCTGTCTGTCTCTTCAGAGTCTAACACATGATGTCAATGGTAACATCATCCCTTAGAATGTCCCATCTGTTAACATTTTATACCACAGCCAGATAGCCCCTTTATCCCAGGAATCGACCCAGTCTCAAGGCTCTAATACACAGGCCAGGCTTTTCACATCGACATGTGGGGACAGGCCCCGCACGCCTATGCATAAAATGACTTGTGGTGACATCAGGCATGTGTCCCAACATCACCGTGCTATTTCGGTGGGCAGGCGCGCTATGATCTCCAATGCGTGCCTGCCATTAATTAACGGGCCAGTAAAGGCCCTTGAGCCATTAATAGACGGAAATTTTTCGGAGCCCGTGCGATCTTCAGGTCGTCGCACAGGCGCAACGGGCAGGCCATATTTTTATAAACCTCATCCACGGGTGGGATAAGCCGGGTGAGTGGGGTTGCGAGTGGTCTTTAATAGACATTTAATGTTTAAACTTCCTCCTACATGCCTGTGTGAGCAGGACAACTTCAAATCTCTTCACAGCTGCTTGGACAGGAATAACAGGCTTCAGGTCAGGATTCTGGAGTAACCATCATTCTTGGGGCCTTCCCTTAGCCTGGGAATGGGAGCTGGGCTCTCCACTGGAGGCACCTTCTCTGAGGAGGAAGGGAGGGCCAGAAGGGGGAGGAGGCCAGGAGTCCATATTCAGCCTCCAGGGGAGCCACCTTTGGGAGGACAGGCACAGGCATAAGGGGCAAAGGACCAACAGGAAGTGCAAGGCAGAAGAGGCTGCAGAAGACGCCATTATCCTACTGCCAGGGTATACAGACGGCGAAGCAGCCTGAGGTGCAGTGCCAAAGGAGGCTTCATCTCTCAAGGGAGACAGTGACCTCCATCTGTCAGATGATAGGCCCTGAGATCTGCCCCAACTGTGTGGGTAGGCACCCCATGCCACTGTCGTTGAAGGTCACAGCTGCCCTCAACTTCTATGCCTCCAGCTCTTTCCAGGGGTCGGTGTGTGATCTTTGTGGAAAACTGAATGGTCTGAAGGTGGATAAATCACCTGGGCCAGATGGATTACACCCCAGAGTTCTGAAGGAGATAGCTGAAGAGATAGTGGAGGGGTTAGTGGTGATCCTTCAGGAATCACTGGAGTCAGGGAGGGTCCCAGAGGACTGGAAAATCACTAATGTAACCCCCCTGTTTAAGAAGGGAGTGAGGCAAAAGACGCGAAATTACAGGCCGATTAGCCTGACCTCGGTTGTTGGTAAGATTTTAGAGTCCATTATTAAGGGTGAGATTTCAAAATACTTGGAAGTGCATGGTAAAATCGGGCAAAGTCAACATGGTTTCATCAATGGGAGGTCATGTCTGACAAATCTGTTAGAATTCTTTGAGGAGGTAATGAGTAGGTTAGACAAAGGAGAGCCAATGGATGTTATCTACTTGGACTTCCAGAAGGCCTTTGACAAGGTGCCGTACAGGAGGCTGCTCAGTAAGATAAGAGCTCATGGTGTTAGAGGCAAGGTACTAGCATGGATAGAAGATTGGCTGTCTGGCAGGAGGCAGAGAGTGGGGATAAGGGGGTCCTTCTCAGGATGGCGGCCGGTGACTAGTGGAGTTCCGCAGGGGTCAGTGTTGGGACCACAACTTTTCACTTTATACATTAATGATCTAGATGAAGGAACTGAGGGCATCCTGTCTAAGTTTGCAGATGATACAAAGATAGGTGGAGGGACAGGTAGTATTGAGGAGGTGGGGAGGTTGCAGAAGGATTTGGACAGGTTAGGAGAATGGGCAAAGAGTGGCAGATGGAATACAACGTGGAAATGTGAAGTCATGCACTTTGGTAGGAAGAATAGAGGCATAGACTATTTTCTAAATGGGGAGAGAATTCAGAAGTCTGGAGTGCAAAGGGACTTGGGAGTCCTAGTCCAGGATTCTCTTAAGGTTAACTTGCAGGTTGAGTCAGTAGTTAGGAAGGCAAATGCAATGTTGGCATTTATTTCAAGAGGAGTAGAATATAAAAGCAGGGATGTGCTACTGAGACTTTATAAGGCTCTGGTCAGACCACATTTAGAATATTGTGAGCAATTTTGGGCTCCATATCTCAGGAAGGATGTGCTGGCCCTGGAGAGGGTCCAGAGGAGGTTCATGAGAACGATCCCAGGAATGACAGGCTTAACATATGAGGAACGTTTTAGGACTCTGGGTCTATACTCGATGGAGTTTAGAAGGATGAGGGGAGATCTGATTGAAACTTACAAAATACTGAAAGGCCTTGATAGAGTGGACTTGGGGAAGATGTTTCCATTAGTAGGCGAGACTAGGACCCGAGGGCACAGCCTCAGAGTAAAGGGAAGACCTTTTAGAACAGAGATGAGGAGAAACTTCTTTAGCCAGAGAGTGGTGAATCTATGGAATTCATTGCCACAGAAGGCTGTGGAGGCCAGGTCATTGAGTGTATTTAAGACCAAAATAGATAATTTCTTGATTCATAAGGGGATCAAAGGTTACGGGGAGAAAGCGGGAGAATGGGGTTGAGAAACTTATCAGCCATGATTGAATGGCGGAGCAGACTCGATGGGCCGAATGGCTTAATTTCTGCTCCTATATCTTATGGTCTTTGTGGCGTCTCCCAGTCAGCTGGCCATGCTTGTGTTAAGCAGGTGACCGACGCTCTGTTCAGGTGTGCATTGACTTTCGTTCACTGCTGCTGGGACGAGGCCAGCTAGACAGAGTGAGCTAGAGGCTTCACAGCGATTGCTGGCTGTCCTTGTGTCCAAAGTGCAATTGACTGTACACACGTGGCCATCAAGGTCCCAGCGGCTGAGCTCGGTGCCTTCGTCAACAGGAAGGGATTCCACTCCATGAATGTGCAGACAGTGTTTGACCAAAGGATGCAGATTGTGCAAGTTTGTGCAAGGCAGCTCCCATGACACCTCCATCCTCAGACACTCCCAGGTGCCGGGGCTCTTCAGTGCTCCAGCCCGGCTGGATGGATGGCTGCTGGGTGACAAGGGCCATCCCCTCAGAAGGTGGCTCATGACGCCCCTCCGCCATCCAAGAACAGAAGCTGAGCAGCGGTACAATAGGAGCCGCGGCTCCACAAGGGCTGTGGTAAAGAGTCTTAAGATGCGCTTCCGATGCCTGGACCGTTCAGGGGACGCACTGCAATACCCCCCCAGATTGTGTATCGCTGATAGTGGTTGCATGCTGCACTCTCCACAATCTGGCGTTGGAAAAGGGGGACGCAGTGGAGGAAGAAGATGTTGATGCAGATGCTCCGGCTGCACATGATGAGTCTAGTAGTGAGTCCGAGGACAAGCACACTCAGGAGAATGCTGAGGGGATAGATGGCAACCCGGGCAAGCTCCAGGGAGGCAGGGACACCCGGGAGGCTTTAATCCAATGAACCTTCAGCTAGCCCATCACATGTGGACCTCCAGCACATGCCAGGGCTGCAGGCTCCATACTCGATACCTGAGAGCAACATCTGCCTGGTTAGGAACATTAACTATGTGCCTTGTCAATAAAGCTCAATGACAAACAAGTCACTCATAACATCACATGGGTTCCCCTGCACCTGCAGAAGTAAGGAGTCATCCTGAGCCTTGTTCACATATAAAGCATTTCATGAATGTAACAAATAAAACAGAAAAGATACTTAATTCAAAGGTGTTGAGCATCACACCAAATTATAATCAATTAATAGCGGGGCAACAGAAAACCACCATTGGGAAGCCCGTGGTGTGCTTAAGGTGCCTTAAGCTTATGTTTCTGGGTGC
Organism: Carcharodon carcharias; assembly: GCF_017639515.1. NCBI lineage: Eukaryota > Metazoa > Chordata > Chondrichthyes > Lamniformes > Lamnidae > Carcharodon > Carcharodon carcharias. The sequence continues at coordinate 20,249,152 of NC_054483.1, read as the reverse complement.
TACATCTAGGTGCTACCCCATCGCTGGCACTGGCATCTGAGACAGCCTGCTCACTTTGCTGCCCTGTTGGCCTTGATGACCTTGGCGGGTGTCCTCTGGCCTGTGGAGCCTTTGATAGCCCCGCCTGGGAGGGAGCGGCCAGTTCCACAGCTGGCATCTCCCCAGTCACCGCAGCCTCATCGGATCCCACGGTCACTGGCAGAGGGGCAGAGGAGCTGCCGCCCTCATCCTGAGTGCCCTGAGAGGAGCCTGCAGAGACGAGAGGCAACTTGTGTGCCGACGTGAGGCCGCTTCAGACCTCCCTGCTCACCATTGATGAATGGGCACCAAGCTGGAATACTGGGTCCCCAATCCATCTCCCACACTGACACTGACCAGCTGAGGTCAATGCCGCTGTGAGGGCTTGCAGCTCTGAGCGCATCCACAGGAAGCCCTGATTGTTCTCCTGGAGGAGCCTGTGCAAGAGAGTTGCCACTCTCTCAATGGAGGAAGCATTGCACACGGCCATGAGGGTCAATGCATCAGTGATGCTCCGCATGGACTCCTCCAGCATGGAGACCATGCCATGCATAGCTCCATGCATCTCCACCAGATCCTCCTACACATCCTGCTGGACATCCAGCATCTGCTGCCTCAGGGACGACTCCAGAGGCCCATCATCAGCCACTGACTGAGCATGTTCCTGGTCCCCAGCAGTCCTCGGACTGCTGACGCCATGGGCACTCTCCGTCTCCGCCTGAACCTCAAGTGAGTGTGAGGTGCCTTCAACACTGTGCCCCAGGACACTAGCCGATGATCTAATCCCCACCAAGGTGCTAGTATCTGCGCTGGTGCATGTTTGGTAGAGATGGTGTGATGCTGGTGAGTCCAATTGTTCAGGGCCCTCAGGTGTTAGAGGCAGCCCCTCTGCCTCCTCATCCCGGCCCTGCTCCTGTGAGGCTGAAAGGAAGAACAAGGACGTTTGATTAGTTGAAGTGGAGACGCCTGGCCCCCAGCTCAGTATGCGCTCATCCTTCCATAATCAATGGGAAACCCATGTTGGAAGCTTAAATCACTAAACAGTCAACAGTGGAATGGCTGCTGGGACACACATGGTGACCTCAGTGCACGGCACTCTTACCTCCCCCAGGCACCCCAGCCTCACTGCTACCAGTGGACCTGGGCGCATGGCGCTTCTCCAGCTCCATCGCCTCTGCTCGCATCTGGTTATAATTGCCAACTGTGTCTGGCCTCTGCCAGTCTGCATTCGCTGGGTGGCATTGTGTGCAGTCTTCTCCTGAAAAGGAGAGAGGGGCATTGATTAATCCACCCTGTACCTGGACTGCCATCGCATCCCTGCCACCCCCACCTGAGTGAAACATTGAAGAGCTCATGTGAATCGTGACCCTGGAGCAGCCGTACACTCACACCAGCAGCCAGGGCTGACCCCCTTACCTAGATGCTGCCTCCATGACATTTGCCACCCACACTGTTTGACCTTCCAAAGCAAGGAAGCACTACCACGTGGAATGCCAAGGGCAGGAGATGGATGGGTGCCCCGCCACCTGGAAGTTCCCCTCCCAGTCAGTCAGCAGCCTGACTTTGACATGTTTCGGAGTTCCAGCACTGCGCCTAGGTGCAGATCCTTGAGGTTGTCCCCAAAACAGTAGCAGTGTGGATGTAAGTCTACCACATGCAGCGGGTACAGAACCCAGCTCAGCACAACCCTCTTAGGGTGAACTAGGCATGGACAATGAATGCTGGCCCACCCAGCGAAGGCCACATGCCATGAATGATTCAATGCAGTAACTACATTCAGAGTTAGTATGGTGGTGGGCCAGGGGTAAGACCTACCTGCTGTGTAAAGTGATCAATGCCAACACAGTACTCACCCTTCTCGAGCGCAAGAGGTCATTGAAACGCTTGTGGCACTGAACCCAGGTGCGTGGCACCACACCGTGCAAGCTGACAATTTCTGCCACCACCTCCCAGGCACGTTTGGCCATGTGGGGGCCTCCCACTCCTCCTCACCCTCCTCCCCCCTCCTCCTTCCCCTCCTCCTCCCCCTCCTCCTCCTCCCCTACCCCTCCTCCTCCTCCCCCTCCTCATCCTCCCCTACCCCTCCTCCTGCTCCCCTCCTCCTCCCCTACCCCTCCTCCTCCTCCCCTCCCCCTCCTCCTCACCCTCCTCCTCCTCCCCTCCCCCTCCTCCCCCGTCCCCTCCTCCTCCTCACCCTCCTCCTCCTCCCCTCGCCCTCCTCCCCTCCTCCTCCCCTCCTCGCCGTGCCCTCCTCCTCCTCACCCTCCTCCCCTCCTCCCCGTCCCCTCCTCCTCCTCACCCTCCTCCCCTTCCTCCCCGTCCCCCTCCTCCCCCTTCTCCTCCTTCCCCTCCCCCTCCTCCCCGTCCCCCTCCTCCCCCTCCTACTCCTTCCCCTCCCCCTCCTCCCCCTCCCCGTCCCCCTCCTCCCCTCCTCCTCCTCCTCACTCTCTTCCTCCTACCCCTCCTCCTCCTCCACCTCCCCCCCTTCCCCCTCCTCTCCATCTCCCTCCTCCCCATCCTACTCCTCACCCTCCTCCCCTCCTCCCCCTCCTACTCCTTCCCCTCCCCCTCCTCCCCCTCCCTTCCTCCTCCTCCTCACTCTCTTCCTCCTACCCCTCCTCCTCTTCCACCTCCTCCCCTTCCCCCTCCTCTCCATCCCCCTCCTCCCCATCCTACCCCTCACCCTCCTCCCCTCCTCCCCTCCTCTCCTCCTCCCCTCCTCTCCTCCTCCCCCTCCTCTCCTCCTCCCTCTCCTCCTCCCCCTCCTCCCCTCCTCCCTCTCCTCCTCCCCTTCCCCCTCCTCCCCTCCCCCTCTCCTCCTCCTCCCCCTCACCCTCCCCCTCCTCCTCCCCTCCTCCTCACCCTCCTCCCCTCCTCCTCCCCCTCCTCTCTTCCTCCCTCTCCCCCTCCTCCCCTCCTCCTCCTACCCTCTCCTCCTCCTCTCCTCCTCCTCCTCACCCTCCTCCTCCTCCTCCCTCTCCCCTCCTCCCCTCCTCCCTCTCCTCCTCCTACCCCCTCCTCCTCCTCAGCCTCTTCCTCCTCCCCTCCTCCTGCTCACCCTCCTCCTCCTCCTCCTCCTTCTCCTCGTCCTCCGTCTCCTCCCCCTTCCTCCTCTTCCTTCCCTCCTTCCCCTCCTCCCCCTCCCCTCCTCCTCCTCCTCCCCCACTCCTCCTCCTCCCCCTCCTCCCACTCCTCCTCCTGTCCCTCGGCACAAGGATCTCACGCCGTGTTGCAACCTCCTCGAAGAGGGCAGCAAGGCACTTGTCTGAGAAGGGGGGGGGGTGCACAGTGCCCCTCTCGATCTGCCCTCCTGCCTGGCTTGCTCACCAGCAGTGGTCCCGGGAGCCCCTCTGCTGGCCATGGTTGCCAGCCTTCGGAAGGCTGCCTGTGCTCTCTTGAAACAGGCCGCCGGGTCGCCATTGGACCCGAAGGTCATAGCAGTCCCACCGCCGCCTGCCCACTCCTGCTGTCCTCGGGAGCCGCTCACGTAGAGTGGCGGCGCGGAGTCGATTGCGGGCGGCAATCGCCTCCGGACCCACCTGTGCCCGCTCCCGACCAGCCTGCCCGACAGGGAGAAAATTCTCCCCATGATGTCAGTGGTAACATCATCACCTATGTAATCCTTTAGGCTGTCCCCTCTGTTAACCCTTTGAACCACACCCAGACAACCCCTTCATCCCAGGAATCAACCCAGTGAACCTTCTCTGAACTGCTTCCAACGCAAGTATATCCTTTCTTAAAGAAGGAGACCAAAACCCAGTTCAATGCTTCTTAATTCCTTTCCCTAAGCTAAGCATCCTCTAAGTCAGCAAACAAGCTCTTGTTTCTCTCTTCTGAAGATGACAGTTTTTTCCACTTGCCCCTCTGAACCTGCACTCTTACGTTACCTTCCCTTTGTTCTGTTTCCCGCATCCTTTGTTTATTTTTCCCTTTGTTTTCACCACAGCGCTGATGAAAGGTTGCAGCCCCACAGATTAACCTGCCTCTTCTCTCTCCACATGGGACCAGACCTGCTGAGTGTTTCCAGCTTCATGTTTTGAAGTTTCCTTGTTATCAGCTCTCGCTTGAGTTAACGAGATACCTCACTCGGCAACTAAACTGGCCCTTGTGACTTCCATTTGTCTGATCTGATGACATGAGGAGGAGGTTACGAGCCAGCAGAGAAAAGACTTGTATTTATATTGCGCCTTTCCCAACCTCAGAATATCCCCTTCCCTTTGCAGCCAATCAAGTACTTTTGAAGCGCAGCCACTGCTGCAATGCGGCAGCTAATTTGTGCACAGCAAGATCCAACAAACAGCATTGTGGTGACGATAAGGCCATCTGCCTCAGTGATGTTGACTGAGGGATAAATATTGGTCACAGCACTGGGGAGATCTTCCCCAGTCTTCTTTGAAATGGAACCATGGGATCTTTCACATCCACCTGAGAGAGCAGATGGCGGCCTCAAATGAATGTTTCACCCGAAAGATGGCACTTCTGACAGCGGGGTACTGGCTCAGCGCTGCACTGGACTGCCAGCCAAGATGTTTATGCCCAGGTTTCTGGAACATGAGTTAAACTCATAACCTGACTCAGACGGAAAATTGTTGACCAACTGAGCCTTGGATGAAGACGGGCTGAGACCTGGCTGAAGGATTTTCAGCAGGCTCCTGATAGGGTCATCCAGGCCTGTGAATCTAGACAATACGTAGGGATTTGAGACTGGGTTTGAACCAGAAGTGATACTGATCATGCCGGACACGTATCTTTTTCAGTGAAAATAAAGGGTGCAGTGCACTAACAACCAGTAGGTGATGCTACAGTGTAAAGCATTCACTGCTCTGCACTTCTGTGAAAGAGCCACATTATATTTACTGGATGTTAAAGTCTTCTCCACTGCCATCTACTGTTAATACAAGGAAAGTCCTGTCAGCATCTATGCTGAATTTTAGACAGACCCTGCAACACAGAAGCAAGCGATGTGGCCCAAGTGGTCAATGCTATGCTCCACACAACACTCCTCGCCCACAAAGTTCATCTAACCCGATCAGCATATCCTCCTATTCCTTTCTCCCTCACGTTCTTATCTAATTCCCTTTAATGTATCAAAAATATTTACCTCAATGACTCTTTGTGGTAAATGGGGAGATGGTGGCCTAGGGGTCATATTGCTGGATGAGTAATCCAGAGACCCCTCCCTGCTCATGCTCTGGGGATATAGGTTCAAATCCCACTATGGAAGCCGGTGGAACTTGAATTCCGTCCATAAACCTGGAACATTCTCTCATGGGATATGGGCGTCACGGGCAAGGCCGGCATTTGTTGCCCATCCCTAATTGCCCTTGCTAGGTTATTTCACAGGGCAGTTCAGAATCAACCGCATTGCTGTGGGTCTGGAGTCACATGTAGGCCAGACCAGGATGGTGACCACGAAACCATCATTGATTGTCGTAAAAACTCACCTGGTTCACCAATGTCCTTTAGGGAAGCAAATCTGCCATCCTGGTCTGGCCTACATGTGACTCCAGACCCACGGCAATGCGGCTGACTCTGAACTGCCCTCTGAAATAACCTAGCAAGGGCAATTAAGAATGGGCAACAAATTCCGGCCTTGTCCCTGATGCCCACATCTCATGAGAGAATAAGAGGGGAAAGAAAATCCTATCTTCCAACCACTCCCTGGGTAAAGAAGTTTGTCCTGACCTGCCAATTGGATTTATGAGTGACTGAGTTATATTAATGAACCCTAGTCTTGGGTTCCCTCAAAAGTAGAAACTTTCTCCCTAGAATGACTGTAAAACACCGATACATTATAAAGATTTAAGATCTGGGAAGTTTTGTAGATGAATCATCAGGTAAAAAAAATAATGTTTGAGCTAAAGGAACAGATATTAGGACAGATGACCAAATGCATGGTGAAAGAGAGAGGTTGCTGGGAGGAAATTTCGGATTGTGGAACCTGGACAGTTATGGCATGTCTGCTAATGACGGGGTAAAGAAAGGAGATGGATGCAAGCCTGGAGTCAGAGGATTAGAGACTGATTTGAACATGCCTTTTAAAAAACGATAACAGCTCCTACGGTCTGGCTTCTTCCAGCTGACGTGAGAAAACCAGCCACAACACTTCAATGTCATCGTGTTCCACCACCCTGACTTTCGACGCTGAAGGTGCTGACTTGAGACTGTAGTGTGGTTCCTAGTTGGCAGCTAGCTTCTGATCCCCTAACCATGTTATCCAAGTGTGAGCCTGGTGGTGAGAGTCAACCATAACAACATTCGTGTAGCACCTTTAACATAGTAAGACATCCCTAAGGTGCTTCACAGGATCGTTGAACAAATCTTGACACTGAGCCACTGAAGAGGATATTAGAACAATTGACCAAAAAGACTTGGTCAAAGAGGTCGGTTTTGAGCACCATCTTGGAAGCGCAGAGGTTTCAGTTGGGGATGGGGAATTCTCAAGAAACCAGAATTGGAGGAATGCAGATATCTCAGGAAGTTGGAGGGCTAGAGGTGACAGGGCTGAGGAGGGATGAGGCCATGGAGGGATTTGAAAACAAGAGGATTTTTAAAATCAAGGCATTGCTTGAGACAGGGGTTAGGCATTTCTGCTGACTTGCACATCGCTGATTTTAAAATCGCTCTGCTATTGCCAGACATGCCTTCAGCTGCCGAAACCTTAGCTCTGAGAATTCCTGTCTTAAACCTCCCCGCCCCTTAAATCTCTCCTCCTCTGACACCCTGTGTAAAACCCAGCTCTTTGACAAAGTTTTTGATCACTTGTCCTCGTACCTCCTTTTGTGGCTCAATGTCAAATAATGTTTGAAAGTGCCTCTGTCGTGCACCCTGGGATGTTTCATTCTGTTAAAGTCACTATATAAAGAGGCAGTTGTTGTTGTTTTTGATTTAGAGTAGTGATCTTTTGGGGACAGTCCAGGAGAGCAACCAAACAATGCAACCTTACTCCTGAGCCCAGACTTCCCAAATGCAGCACCTGCAGCAAACCAGATTGCTGTAAAATAATATTTGTTTTATTATTTGTTCATGGCATGAAGGTGTTGCTGGCTGGGCCAGCATTTATTGCCCATCCCTAGTTGCTCTTGAGAAGGTGGTGGTGAGCTGCCTTCTTGAACCACTGCAGTCCATGTGGTGTAGGTACACCCATTGTGCTGGTGTGTGTGTGTGTGTGTGTGTGTGTGTGTGTGTGTGTGTGTGTGTGTGTGTGTGTGTGTGTGTGTGTACCAAATCTCTTTAACTTTAATGCCATGAATGCTAGTTACCTCAAAGTCAAGATGAGAAAAAGAAGGGTGGAGCCTGTAATTCAGATTCCTCCCCCACCACCCGCCTAACTGCCCCATCTTTCGGCACTCAGAGATTCCCAGGGCTCCTTTCAAATGCTGGCCTGCAGTGCTGTTTGGGAGGGTGTTCCAGGATTTTGACCCAGCCACACGGAAGGAACAGTGGTATATTTCCAAGTCAGGATGGTGAGTGACTTGGAGTGGAACTTGCAGGTGGTAGTGTTCCCATGCACCTGCTGCTCTTGTCCTTCTAGATGATAGAGGTCACAGGTTTTGTTAGGTGCTGTTGAAGGAGCCTTGGCGAGTTGCTGCAGTGGGCCCACTCAATTGCCAGCCTCGGCCCAGTATTGCTATGGTAATGTGGTGGGAGTGGCCCATTCACGTCCGGGGTGGGGGGTGCTAATTTCAGGGATTACACCAAGAGGCTGGTGCTGGGCCTTGCCACTGGAGGGCTGCTGAGATCTGAAGGGGGGTCAGGCAGCAAGCAGAATAAGGGCGAGTGGTCTCTTTTTGTTCCACGACCCCAGTGCACATTCACGTCTGGAGAGCAGTCAAACCTCTAGGTCGCCAGGAACTGAAGATTAATCTCCTCAACACTTCGACCAGCAACTCTGCGGGGGGAGAAAATAACAGTTTTTAATGGAATGTTTTTCTCTTCTTAGCGTAGTGGAGATGAGGGTAAAAAAGAGGCTGCTTGACGAGTCAGAGGTTGTGGGGTTCAGGGGGTGGGGGTGGAGGGGAGGAGGCAAGGTTGATGGTCATGTGACAGAGTTGGTGACCAACCCCCCCACCCTCCCCCAACCCACCCACCCCCCACCCCCCCCCAACCTCCACCTTCCCTCCCCCACTTCCCCCAATGGACCCTGAGGGCAAATCTGCAGCCAGGGTCCCATTCGCAATCAATTCTGTCAGTCTCAGTTCAAACTCAAAAATGCAAATTCAGAGTGGGGGTGGGGGGGGGGGGGGGGGGGGGGGGGGGGGGGGAGGGGTGGGGGTGGGGTGTGTGTGGTGGGGAGGGGCGGGGAAGGTGGTGGGGTGTGGCAGTGGGGGGGGGCGTTGGGGGGTCACCAACCATCAGCCTCCCAAGCCTGGCAAGACATTTGCAGGACTAGCCCACGCCGAATGAAGACCAACCTTCGACGAAGACCTTCCCATGAAATCAATGTAATTCCTTTGAAGCTCTTAAGTTGCCTTGGTCACCTGAATTTTAGAAATGATAATCTTTACACTTGCCAGGGAGTCGCTACAACAGCAGATTAATCGGCCTGGGGTTTAAACACAGAGTCGCAATCAGACTCCAAATATTTGCATTTACTTCCAGACAATAAATATTTGCTCAGTTATGAATACTCTGCTGAGGAAAAACACAATGGGACATTTTCAACCTAATAGATTTACAAACGTAGAGTAATAAATCCTCATAATTCATTGTAAAGCGCTCAGAGGGGAGTCCCCAGTGCCGCAGCAACTAAATGGATCACCCAGAGTGTGATAAAAAGGCAGGCAGACCACAAGGGTAAACACGGCTTAGGGAGGCATTCAGTGCATCATTTTACAGAAACTTCTACTCCCCTTTGTCACAGCAATTAAAAGGCTCTCAAATGCCCCCCAAAAGACACTGAAATGTGGCAGACTGTATCTCACTTTCAGCCCAAGACATTCCTCTCAGACTCTCTCTCTGTTTCAGCCAAGGGTTTGAAGGTCTCTGAAGAGACTGTCGCAAAGAAAGGCTCCTCAGTCTCCAACATTGCAGGCCTGCAGATGGAGCAGGCTCGAAGGGCCGAATGGCCTACTCCTGCTTCTAAGTCCTATGTTCCTATGAGCCAAGAATTGGGATTACAGTAGATGGGTCCAATGGAACAGCCAAAACAGAGAATGCCTCACTTGGCATCCATTTTTTTTTAACCCTTTCGGGGGAGGTGGGTGTCACTGGCAAGGTCAGCCTTTTTATTACCCATCCCTAATTGCCCTTGAGAAGGTGGTGGTGAGCTGCCTTCTTGAACCGCTGCAGTCCGTGTGGTGTAGGTACACCCGCAGCGCTGTTTGGAGGGGAGTCTTAGGATTTTGACCCAAAGACAGTGAAGGAACGGCGATGTATTTCCAAGTCAGGATGATGAGTGACTTGGAGGGGAACTTGCAGGTGGTGGCGTTTCCATGCATCTGCTGCCCTTGTCCTTCTCGGTGGTTGAGATTGTGGGTTTGAAAAATGCTGCAGAAGGAGCATTGGTGAGTTACTGAAGTGCATCCTGTAGATGGTACACACTGCTGCCACTGTGCATCAATGCTGGAGAGAGTGAATGTTGAAAGTTGTGGGTGGGGTGCCAATCGAGTGGGCTACTTTGTCCTGGATGGTGGCGAGCTTGATGAGTGTTGTTGGAGTTGTACCCATTCAGGCAAGTGAAGAGTATTTCATCACACTCCTGACCTGTGCCTTGTAGATGGTGGGCAGGCCTTGTGGAGTCAGGAGGCGAGTTACTTGCTGAAGAATTCCCAGCCTCTGACCTGCTCCTTTAGCCACAGTATTTATATTGCTGGACGAGTTCAGTTTCTGGTCATTGGTAGCCCTAGGATGTTGATAGTTGGGGATTCAGCGATTGTAATGCCATTGAATGTGGTTAGATTCTCTCTTGTTGCAGATAGTCATTGTCTGGCACTTGAGTGGCACAAATGTAACTTGCCACTTAGCAGCTCAAGCTTGAATGTTGTTCAGGTCTTGCTGTATATGGGCAAAGACTGCTTCAGTATTTGAGGAGTCATGAATTGTGCTGAACGTTGTGCAATCATCAGCGAACATCCCCACTTCTGACCTTGTGATGGAGGGAATGTCATTGATAAAACAGCTGAAGATGGTTGGGCCTAGGACATTGCCCTGAGGAACTCCTGCGGTGATGCCTTGGAGCTGAGATGACTGACCTCCAACAACCACAACCATCTTCCTTTGTGCTAGGTATGACTCCAACCAGCAGATTGTTTTCCCCCTGATTTCCATTGACTCCAGCTTTGCTAGGGCTCCTTGATGTCACACTCAGTCAAATGCGACCTTGATGCCAAGGGCAGTCACCCTCACCTCACCTCGGGAGTTCAGCTCTTTTGTCCATGTTTGGACTAAGGCTGTAATGAGGTCAGGAGCTGAGTGGCCCTGGCAGAACCCAAACTGAGCATTAATGAGCAGGTTATTGCTGAGTAAGTGCTACTTGATAGCAATGTTTGTGACACCTTCCATCACTTTGCTGATGATTGAGGGTAGACTGTTGGGCGGTAATTGGCCGGGTTGGATTTGTCCTGCTTTTTGTGTACAGGACGTAGCTGGGGAATTTTCCACATTGTTGGGTAAATGCCAGTGTCGTAGCTGCACTGGAACAGCTTGGCTCAGGGCTTAGCTAGTTCTGGAGCACTTCAGCACTATTGCTGGAATATTGTCAGGTCCCATAGCCTTTGCCGTATCCAATGCTTTCAGCCATTTCTTGATATCATGGCAGTGAATCAAATTGGCCAAAGACTGGCATCTATGATGTTGGGGACCTCTGGAGGAGGCCAGAATGGACCATTCACTTGGCACTTCTGGCTGAAGATAGGGTGCAAATGCTAAACATGTTTTTTGATCAGTCTCTATGAAGCATTATGTAGCATTTTTGATGTTGATGGTGCTATCCAAATGCAAGTTGTTGTTGGCTGTCACTCTTTCAATGAGGAGAGTTCTGAGGGTGACAGAGAGAAAGGAGGGGAGAGAGAGAGAGACAGGCATGTCATGTTGCAAATTAAGATTGAGGTATTGGAGGAGACAGTTAAAATGTTAGTAACATTATTAAATGATGGTCTCAAAGGAAGCTTGGCGCAAAACTTTGCGAAGGGATTCCAGATGGTGGCACCCCCATGGCTGAAGGCATGGGTTCCAATGGCGGGTGAAAGAAAGTGTGGATGCACAGGAGGGTGGACTCGCAGAAGCACTAAGTTTGGTGGGGAAGTGGGAGGGTGGGACATTACAGAAATGGTGAGGGACAAGGACATGAAATATCAGAATGAGTCCCTGTCACAATGGTAATGAAGGCAGACAAACTGTGGTGGGTGCCAATGACGATAACTGTTTCGTCTTGTGTTCAGGGTCTTGATGTGGCCTCTTAAGGGTTTGACTGTTTCCCAAGGAAAGCTACAATAATCTGCAATTCATGAAAAGCCACCCTTGTTCATTTACAGATCTAAGTATATCTCAGAGCTCTACACAAGCTTGTACTTCCACTTCTCTTCAGATCTCAGTGACTTAACCATGTGACATTGCATTATAGTTACATCAGCAGTTACGTTAATACCAGGTGCTCCTGATGTTCATCCTTCACATTACAAGGACCCACCAGACAATGGGTATTGTAGACAGTGAGGATTTGGAAAGGATAAGGGTGGTTGCAGATCCACGGATTGTGTGGAAAGGAAACCTGCTGATCGATGTTTTGGGAACAAGTGCTGGCTTCTTGCTTTTGTCTTTTTATTGTGACAACAAAGTTTATATTTACATAACAACATCACAAGGCACTTGACAGGAGCATTATTAAACCAAGTATGACACCGTACCGCAGAATGAGATATTTAGGTCAGACAACAAAAAGCATGTTCAAAGAGGTAGGTTCTAAGAAGTGTCTTCCAGGCGGAAAGCAAAACAGAAGCAAACAGAATGCAATGACAGCCGTGTCTCAGACAAAACTATATTTTACTAGTCAATCAGAAACACTGAGCCAACAAGAAAGCTCAACTATGAGCCTACATCAAGATATGAGCCAAATTCTCAAGGTGCTAACTGTTGCTCATTTTTATAGACGATGGACTTTTTCTACATGACCAAACACTTAATGTAAAACAAAAACAAAAATACCCGGAAAAACTCAGCAGGGCTGACAGCATCTGTGGAGAGGAATAGAAACACTTCATGTGTGTTTGCACTCAGTGAGAGTCAACAAGCTATTGCATTATGACTGCCCTCACTCACCATCCTTCACAGGGATCGCTTAACGGCAGCCAGGAACAGGAGCACTGACTGAAATATTCCGTACACTGAAGTCAATTTTTCCAACATATGTATAACAATAATGGAGGTCTCCAAGCCCAACACTGACCAGTGATGGGACCTGGGATGGCTCAGCAGTCATAAGATGGTACACTGATCTACTAAGCCTCAAGGGGAGTCTTCTGTTGAGTTCCGGAGAGCAATGACATTGGAGATCCATGCGTAGGATGTTTATTATACCCTATTCAGAAGTAAGGGCGGGTCAGATAACAAAAGGATTGATGGAGCATTTTTCATTTTCTCCAAAGCATTGCAGATAATGCAATGGCCCTTTAAGTAAATCACATCACACCTGCTTCATGGCTTGCATGAAACTTGGAAGGGAAAAGATAAATTATTCAATCAAGTTGAAATCTGAGAATTCGACCAGCTAAGTTTACTTCCAGAGTTTATGCACACAATGGAGTCACTGGCACTGAGCAGACATGTGCCAAGGCCAAAATGTGCACAGAAAGATCCCACAAAGAGCAGAATGAGACAAATTACAATTTTTTTCATTCTTGACGGTATAGGTTGAGAGTGAGATTTTGGTCATAATACCATGAGAATATCATTCACTTCTTCTAAAAGTTCCACAGAGAATGCAGCACACCTTCCGTGTTTACCTAGATTATATGCTCAAATCTCTGGAGTGGTTCCTGATCCCACACATTTGGAATACTGCACACAGTCTTGGTCTCCATATTACATAAAAAAAAAAGATACAGAGGCACTAAAGAATGTGCAAACTAGGTTTGCAAGGATGATACCAGTGCTGCAAAGCTATAACTACCAGGCAGGACTCAAAGGCTGGGTCTTCTTTCTCTGGGAAAGAGAAGATTGATAGTCTTTAGAATAAGAAAGGGTAAATGTAGGCAAGACGTTTCGTCTTGGAGGGAGTCCAAGACCAAGAGCCATGAGTATGAGTCAGTCATAAATCCAATAAAAAAGTCAGGAGAAACTTGTTTATTCAGAGAGTGGTGAGAATGTGGAACTTGGAGCAGTTACATTGAATAGCACAGGCACCTTTAAGGGGAAGCCTTGGTAAACACAAGGGAGAAATAAATAGAATGATTTGTTGACAAGGTGAAATGAAGTAGAGGAGGCATTTGTGGAGTATAAAGACCACCATACACTTCTTGGACTGAATGGTCTGCTGCTGTGCTTGTACTTCTATGGAACCAGAATAGGCAGACAGGCCTTTGTACAAAAGAGAGCATCGCTGACAATGCAGCACTCTCTCAACGCTGCACCCTAGTGTCAGCTTCCATCATACAGGTTCCAGAGTGGAACCTTAAGGTACCCTTAAGCTACCCTTAAGGTATCGAGACAGGTAGATAAGGTGATTAAGAAGGCATATGGGATACTTACCTTTATTAGCCGAGGCATAGAATATAAGAGCAACTGTATATAAAATGCTGGTTAGGGCACAGCTAGAGTATTGCGTGCAGTTCTGGAATCCGCATTATAGGAAGGATGTGTTTGTACTAGAGAGAGAGCAGAGGAGATTTACCAGCATGTTGCCTGGGCTGGAGAGTTTTAGTTATGAGGAGAGATTGGAGAGACTGGGGTTATTTTCCCTGGAGCAGAGGAGATTGAGGGGATACATGATTGAGCTGTATAAAATTATGAGGGGCATGGATAGGGCACACAGGAAGGAACTTTTCCCCTTGGTGGAGGTATCAATAAACAGGGGACATGGATTTAAGGTAAGGGGCAGGAGGCTTAGAGGGGATGTGAGGAAGAATTTTTTCACCCGGAGAGTTGTGGGAATCTGGAAATCACTGCCTGAAAGCGTGGAAGAGGCAGAAACCCTCATAACATTTAAGAAGTATTTGGATGTGCACTTGCGATGCCATGACATACAAGGCTATGGGCCTAGTGCTGGAAAATGGGATTGGAATAGTTAGGTACTTGTTTGACTGGCGCAGACTTGATGGGCCGAAGGACCTTTTTCTGTGCTGTAGACCTCTATGACTATGAGTGGGTCTTGAACGCACAGCCTCCCGAGCTAGAGGCCAGAGTGTCACCAGCTAAGCCCAGCTGACAACTTTGCCTTGTTAGATAGACACAATGGAAATTGTTAACAATTGTACTAAGTTGAGAAATCAAACTGAGGCTGAACCACCGACTTCACAATGACGCCATGTTTTATGAGACAACTCTCAATGGATTCCCTTTCAGTATGCTGAAGGCCTGAACCTCCTGCAGGAGAATTCCCTGAAATTAAAATTAATTTCTGGTCACGGAAGAAAAAAAGTAAACATTTCCTTCCTCTTAACAGAAAGCTCAGCAAAAACCCGGGCACCTAGCTGAGTTACTGAGAGGTTAAGAAATCAAGATGAATGCCCACTATTGACTGTCAGTTGTTGAGTGATGAACCTCATTGCTACCAAAGTTCCAGGAATAATTGTAAACCTTGGAATTGCTCAACTAATCTCACCTTCAGATTTGACCATTTAAGGGAACCCCATCTTTGTGCAGTATTCGAGAACTATTTCTCTAGGAAGGTGGGAAAGGAAATAAAATTGAGGATTTTACCCTCCAGGGGGACACTAAGGGAAGCAACAAAACTGTTTCTTGTGTCAGGAATAGAGCTGATGAGGGATATTAGAAAAGTTGCATCTATGTGTCGCCTTTCACAATCTCAGGATGTCCAAAAGCATTTTATTTCCGATTAAGAAGTACTTTTTAAGTGTAGTCACTGTTGTAATATCGGAAACGAGGCACCCAATTTGTGCATAGGAAGGTCTCACATTTGTCAGGAGGCAAATGGTGAGGTAATCTGATTTAATGATGTTGGTTAGGGGAATAAGTATTGACCTGGACACTGAGGACATCTCCATTTCTTTTCTTCAAAATAGTGCCGCCGTGCCCTTCATATTCACCTGAGAAAGCAGGGGTGCCCTCGGTTTAACAAAAGGCTGCACCTCTGACTGTGCAGCATTTCCTTCATTCCACACTGGAGCGTCAGCCTAAATTCCAGCTTGAGTCTCTAGAGTCGGACTCAAACTCTGATACAGTGGTGGGGAAGAAGGTGAAGGCAGTTGGGCTTATTTCATTTGATAAACGGAGCATTAAGTGAAACCTTGAAACCTTGATGAAGAGATTTCAGAATGCAGATCAGGCACATTGTTCACGATTGTGAAGGAGTTAAACATCATAGGACGCAAGCTAAGAATTTGGGGTTGGAAGTTGAGAAGGACACCAGTTGAAATATTTCCAGCTGAAGGATAATAGAGTTGTGGAATACATTTCCAGGGAAGATCACCGAAGACAACAGTATGATAGGTTCAGGAGTTAATTTGATGGATTTCTGGAGAAGTGATTGAATAGGGTGAAAGAGAAGGTGCACAAAATCGATCTTCCGGAAAGTAAAGCCTTTGTTGGGTTGATTGCCTTTTTTATTCCTGAAATATTTATTTGTTGAACAGGAGGCAGAAAAGCTGTGTTTCATTTTTGCCTGAATTATATGACACTGTGACGTATCCTAATGCAACTTATGTATCACAACAGCAGTTTAGAAAATGTGCAGCTCTGAAAATGACTTGACAAACACTCATAAAATTGGTGTGCCTTTAAATATAATAACAAGCAGAATATTTTATGATTGGGCTTTTAATATTTGATGACTCGGCAATGATTTATACAAGGTAATGCGTTGAAACATTGGAATTATTTTAATATTTAAAGACCCTCTCCAAGTTTTGTAAATTAATTTCCGGGTGTTATTACCTCTTGCCCAAGTCTGTACTAAATTGTGGGCCATGGGAGAGGTAGGTAACTCAGCTAGATGCATCATTGAGGCAGCAGGTGCAAAAATCACGGCCAAGATTTTCTCACCCCCTTCACGTGTTAATCAGGATGGTTGCTGCTGCCAGGCTAATAGGCCATTGTGTGCCAGTTCAATCCTGTCCTCCTACAGATTGCACACTTCCTCACTAACAACCACAGGTTTGCAACGAGAAGAAACCTTGGCTGATTCTTTCGTCCCTCGCATTTGGCCAAAGGCATAGGTTTTCAAACTGCTGGGTGCTAATGTTTACGTTAACTGTATAGTTAAGGATAAGGATAAACAGGTCAAAGGTATTGATTGATTATCGTGAGCCTACATAAAGAGGGACTCTGGGCCCATGGAGGGGGTCGTTGGACCCGGCTATCTGTCCCTATTCCACAGCTACCTTTGCACCCAGGTGCCCCCACAGAAGGAGCTTGAGGCCTTCTGCAGCCGGTGGGTGCTGCAGGGGCTGGAGTGCATCATCAGCCCCGGAATCATTATTTTAATTTAATTTGATAAGTTTCTATTAGAGTTTTTGATTTTTGTGGCCCTTTAAGGGGCTGATCATTAGATTATTTGTTCATTTGTTTTAATTGCTACTTGAAAGATTATAAAGAGAGACTGTTTCCCACTCAAGTTTTTGCTTCGGTTACAGTCAAGTTACAGTACCCCTTTCCAAGGGATTGTTCATTAGTTTTTTTGTTTAAAGGAGTGTAACAATGGACTCTGAAGTGCATTGTCACTCCTGATAATTTAATTTTAACTTGATAGGTTTCCATTCATGATTTTTGCTTTTGTTACAATAAGCTTTCTACGGGTTTGATTTTTTATGTGCTTAATTAATTTATCAAAAGAGTGTAAAGAGGGACTTCTGGGACACTAGGGGGTTGGTAGGTAAGAGGCAGACATACGTAATGCTGCACTCTGTAAATAAACCAACTATCAAGAAAAGAATTTGTGTCTAGTTTCCTCCTTCACCATCTATCCCGAGATCCAGTTAACACCGGGGTCCTACATGACTTGAGATCAGGATCAGATCTCAGTAGATGGACTTGCGAATTAGGAGGCCACTTGGCCCCTCGAGCCTGCTACATTATTCAATAAGATCATGGCTGATCTAATTGTAACCTCAACCCCACATTCCTGCCTACCCCTGATAACCTTTCATCCCCTTGCTTAGCAAGGATCTATCTAGCTCTGCTCTGCTCCCACCACCTTTTGAGGAAGAGAGTTCCAAAGACTCACAGCTCTTAGATAAAAAAAATCATCCTCATCTCTGTCTTAAATGAGTGACCTCTTATTTTTAAATAGCAACCCCTAGTTCTAGATTCTCCCACTAGAGGAAACATTCTCTCCGCATCCACCCTGTCAAGACCCCTCAGGAACTTAAATGTTTCAATCAAGTTGCCTCTTACTCTTCTAACTTCCAGTGGATACAAGCCTATCCTGTCCAGCCTTTCCTCATAAGACAACCTGCCCATTCCTGGTAATAGTCTGATAGATTTTCTCTGAACTGCCTCTCATGCATTTACATCTTCCTTTAAATAAGGAGACTAGTACTATACACAATACTCCAGATGTAGTCTCAGCAGGGCCCTGTACAACTGGAGCATAACCTCCCTACTTTTGTATTCAATTCCCCTCTCAGTAAATGATAACATTCTATTGGCTTTCCTAATTTCCTGCTGTACCTGCAAACCAGCCTTTTGTATTTCATGCACTAGGACACCCAGGTCCCTCTGAATCTCAGAGCTCTGCAATCTCTCACCATTTAGATACTGAGCTTTTTTTATTCTTCCTGTCAAAATGGACAATTTCACATTTGCCAACATTATACGCTGTTTTCCAGACCTTTACCCACTCACTGAACCTATCTATGTCCATTTGTAGCCTCCTAGTGTCCTCTTCACAATTTAGTTCCCTACCTATCTTTACGCTGTCAGCAAATTTAGCCAACATTCCTTTGGTCTCTTCATCCAAGTCATTTATATAAATTGTAAAAAGTTGAGGCCCCAGCACTGATCCCTGTGGCACACCACTTGTCACATCTTGCCAACCAGAAAAAGACCCATTTATGCCAACTCTCTGCTTCCTGTTAGCTAACCAATCTTCTATCCAAGCAAATATGTTACCCACTATGCCATAAGCTTTTATTTTCTGAATAACCTTTGATGTGGCACCTTATCAAATGCCTTCTGGAAATCTAAGTACAGTACACCCACCCACCGGTTCTCCTTTATCCACAGCACATGTGACTCCTTCAAAGAACTCCAATAAATTGGTTGAACATGATTTCCCTTTCACAAAACCATGTTGACTCTGCCTGAATGCCTTGAATTTTTCTAAGTGCCCTGCTATAACATCTTTAATGAACCTTAAATGAATCTTAAATGATCGATTCCTTATTTCTCAATTGTGACCCCTAGTTCTAGATTCTCCCACAAGATGGAACATCCATTCCACATCCACCCTGTGAAGACCCCTCAGGATCTTCTATGTTTCAATCAAGTTGCTTCTTGCTCTTATTTCTACTCTGTTATCTTTGGAATACAAAGATAACCCTGCAACAATAACTTGCCTTTATATAGTACCTTCAACTTAGTTCAGTGTCTGGGGTGCTTTACAGGAGCTTTAGCAAACAGAAATTGGCACTGAGCCGCATATGGTGATAATTGGACCAAAAAGCTAGATCCAGAGATTGGCTTTTGGAAACATTAAATGAAAAGAGAAAAAGAGGTAAATAGGGTCAGAGAGGTTTCGGGAGGGAACTTACAAGGTTAGGATCTAGGCAGCTGGAGGCACAACCATCAAGAGTGGCAGCAGTGTGCAGCATCTATGAGATGCACTGCAGCAACTCATCAAGCCTTCTTCGACAGTACCTTCCAAACATACGGCCACAAGAAAGGCAAGGGCAGAAGCTACATGAGAACACCACCACCTGCAAGACCCCCTCCGAGCCAAACATCACCCTGACTTGAAACTATATCACCGTTCCTTCACTGTGGCAGGATCAAAATCCTGAAACTTACTTTGTAATAGAACTGTGGGTGTAATTGCATCAGATGGACTGCCGTGGTTCAACAAAGTGGCTCACCACCACCTTCTCAAGGGCAATTTGGGATGGGCAACAAATGCTGGCTTTGCCAGCAACGCTCACATCCCATGAAAGAATGAAAAGAACTTAAAGCTGGGGAAGCGCAGGAGGCTAGAATTAGAGGAGTTCAGAGATATTTGGAGGGTTGCAGGAGATTACACGGATCGGGAAGGGGCGAGGCCATGGAGAGATTGGAAAATAAGAAAGAGAATTCGAAGATCGAGCTCTGGCTCACCCGGGATCCAATATAGGGCAGCAAACACAAGATTGATAGATGGATGGGGATCGGTGTGAGATTGGAGTGTGGGCTGCAGGAATTTGCATGGCTTCTGCTGTATCACATGACAGAGCTGAGTGTGTCAATACTTACACGGGTGCTTGGCAATGTGCCAACATTTTCCTGGCGCTGGGGGAAGAGGTTCCATTATCTGCAAGAGACATGGGTTCCCCCACACACACACAAACTGCTGATGGCGCCCGTGGGACCGGTGTTATCATCCAGGCCGAGAACAGCACCGATCAAAGGCGTACGTGCGTATCTCAGGGATTGTGACATGCGCTGGCTCTCTTTACCCCACTGCGCCAGGGAGAGGAGGGGAGGGTAGCAGCTCTTCAAGGTGGAAGTTCGTCTTTCACAGCAACACAAAGCAGGCAGTATCTGCAGCATCGGCCTACCCCTCTGTTCTCAGCTGTGGTCATTTGGGAAACGCACACAGTTTGCACAGCAGAGGGCCAATATTTGATCAGGCAGTGGAGTACAAAATGCTGAGTGGCTCAGATGATTTATAAAGAAACTGACACCTTACAGAAATGATTCAGGTCAGCTCCAGTGGGACACAAGACAATCACAAGCACATTGTCCAAAAGGACAGATGCAAGAGGAATACTTCACTCTGAGCAGAGGTGGTCAAAGATTGGTTCTGTAATGATGCATATAATTTCAAAGCACAGGCATCAGTCACAAGAACCCCGCTGACAAATGAAGACATTAGCTTCTTTTTATTCCTCAATCTTGTTCCCTGCTCCCCTGAGCCTTTCTGCAATTCAGTTTCACAGGCACTCACCTATTCTTCATGTTCATGCCCATACTGAGAGTTAGGAGGCTATTTGACTACATAAGGCAGCATAGCCAAGGCTGATCCTGCTGGTAGCCCCTTGCCATTTGCTGCCACGCCCTGACTGGGAATTCAGTATGAACAGAACATGGATCAAAATATTCTACAATTATACCCTTCCATAACATTCTCCGCTTTGACAGAGTTCAAACTGAAAGAAAACAACGCCCACGGTCTTTCAAAGACAAACAATAAGGTATCATAAATTTAACTTACTTGGAAAGGTTAAAGAAATTACACTTGTTGTGAAAAGAAAATGCTTCAAGGGGACCTAGTTAAAATCTTTAACGTTATACAAGTAATAAGGAAAATTGATCACAGTAAATGTTGACTGGGCTGGTAGTTACATATACCTGGCGGCTGGGGTGGGTGGGGGTGGTGGTGGGGGCTGTGGGGGGGTGGGGCGGTCACGAATATTAGCAAGTTGAGTGCAATTCCGCTCCTAATTTGTACAAGAGCTGTGGAATAATTCATGATGTAAGACCTTTGAAGGAGCTGGTGTCAGCTGATTCAAAAGATAACTGGATTTTGATTCCACAGAGACGAAGGTAAGTCGGTGTGGTTGAGGTCACAGAATCATACGCCCCTGGACTTTCCGGTCCTGCCAGTGGCGCGCATCATGGTGGGCGGGACAGGAAAATTTGGCCGCTCTCCAAATTTCCCTGTCCGGCCCACGACTGGAAGATCCCACCCACGGAGTGGTACAGCATTTTGTGCCGGTGCTATCCGTATGGGAGAGCTATCCGTTCGTCCTACTCCCCTGCTCTTTCCCCCCCAGCCTGGTAATTTTGCTTCCCTTCAAGTACTTATCCAAGTCTTACCAAAACAGGGATGGCCTGTTGGGGTGAACGGCCTTTTCCTGTTTCAAAAGCATCCTGCTTTATACTGCTTAAAGGGATCCTGATTATGAGGAAGCAGTTACCCAGAAGGGAAAAAAAACAGTAAAAGCTGGGAAATGACAGTACTGGTCCAAACTGTTTTTCTCCTTCTGGATAGGCTGAAGAATGATCTGGAAAAACTCAGCAGATCCGGCAGCATCGGCGGAGAAGGAAAGAGCTGACGTTTCGAGTCCTCATGACCCTTTAGCAGAACCAGTTCCGTTGAAGGGTCATGAGGACTCGAAACGTCAACTCTTCTTCTCCGCCGATGCTGCCGGACCTGCTGAGTTTTTCCAGGTCATTCTGTTTTTGTTTTGGATTTCCAGCATCCGCAGTTTTTTGTTTTTATCTCTTTGAAGAATGATCTGTGTGTGCACTGCCAAATCGTCTTCATGTTAGTAAAACTGAGGAGTCTATGAGGAACTGTCTCTGAAACGCTTATTTCTATCAGGCCAGAGCAACAATTAGGAAGATTATTTGTTGGGTATGTCTCCCTATTGGTTAAAAAAAAAACACTGATGTAATCATGTTACACAAGGATTGAAGGTTATTGTACACGAGTCGGGGTTGACTCTCAGTGCACTTAGCACGACTCAAGTGTAAAAGGTCGCAGAACGTGTCTGTTGAAAAAAACTTTGTAGTCTTCTGTGTTATAACTTGTAACAATGTACAAATATACAGTAAAGGGTGCAGGCATGTAGATATCTCCATCCTACATCTTAAAATGTCTCGGTTAATACCACACTGACCCTAGGTCTAGGTTATGTGCCTTATTACATCACTGCATGGGCAGTCCTGTACTCATGCCAGAACCTTCTACTCCAGTAACTGATAAAGCAGTGAAAGATTAAGAATTGAGTGGATTGGTCAGTGCAGCAGTTTATAAGCTGTCACTTCACCTTCTAGGACCTGGATTCAAATTCAGTCCATATTCATGACCTGGTAAGAATCTAAAGCAAAGGGACTCTAAGCTATAGCTGTGATCTTCCTGAATTCAGGCTACATTTTACTTAGATGCACTCAGTCATTTTACCCACTTTTAAAAACTACTTGTGAATTTTTATGCTGAATAAGCTTAAGACTGTTTTTGCTAGGGAATGGTATACTTTCCATTTCAGACATCAGGTGCTCCCAGATACGATACAATGTGAGTCAGACTGTAACTCCAATTACTCTATCTAGCAATATGATGAAAGAAAAATAAAAAATGGAATTATATTTTGCCTTTCATGAGCTAAACACATTTCAAAGTGCTTTTTCAACCAATGGGATACTTTTTAAGCGTGATTGCTGGTGTAATGTACAAAATGCAGCAACCAATTTGCACACAGCAAGCTTCCTCAAACAGCATATGGTATTGACCAGAGCACCTATTTTAGTATTGGTGCAGGACCAATATTGGCCAGAACATGATGAAGAACTCCCCTGTTCTTCTTAAAAATATGCCATGGGATCTATTATGTCTGCAGGGAGGGCAGACAGCCGGGACCTGAGCCGAACATCTCATCTGAAAGACGGTACCTCTCCTCTGCCAGTGCAACACCCCTTCATTATTTCATCATAATGGGACCTGAACCACACCCTTCTCACTCTAAGGCATGTATGGTATTATCCATTGATGGCTGAAACAGAAACCTCAAACCATAAGCTCAGAAACATAGCCCAAACATTTCTCCGGTTCAGTTTAGTTCACACTCAGGACGAAGGGGCAGTGATTGCTGGCATGAAATCGGGGTCATTCTGTGAGCGTGTATCCATACAGTTGAGGTCTCTGGGAGTCGAACCTAAACACTGTCCAGTCCCGGCCCCCACTGGAACACACCACGTAAGTACTGTGTGCTCTCCAAACTTGGAAGTGTGAGTGCTGTGAGCTCTGAATCAAGTAACTCTGTTTGTCCTGAAAGCAGTGGTGTTAGCATTGAGAGATCTGGTGCCTGCCTGTGACTTGGTTCAAATTACATATTCCAAACAAACTGTTAAGTATGTCTTCTCCTCTAGATTAAAAATTTGGTCCAACCAATTTATGGCACATATAAGCCTAGCCGCCAACGAACTGAGCTCATGCCCGCTGGTAACTTGGGTGTAACTAGTCGAAGTACAAAGTTAATCTATTGGCCTGGTTAATCCAATAGATTAGCACTGGGAAGTATATTGGCCAACTCACTTTGAGGGTTCATACAGCATGAGGATATTTTATGCCTGATTCATTGCTCTGTGCATCAAACAGTGACTTTTATTTTCATCAAATGCTATCGACACACTAAGAAAAGCTGAAAGTGGAGGTGGTGCAATTCATTCATCACCTCAGTATTCACTGTCAGCCCACCATTATAGAGAGAAATGTAACCCATATACTACACTGTGAAGTAGAAACTGGAGAGACTCAAGATCAGGGATGAAGATGTATACTTATCCTTCTGACTGCCAATTTCTACAGCTTCACCATTTATAAGCAGCACAGAGGGAGAGGATAAGAAGTTGACAGCAATAGAGAGAGAGAGACAAAGAAAGAACAAAAAGACAGAGGCAGACAAAGAAACAGCTAGAGAAAGAGAGAAGGAAACAGACAGAGGGACATAGCAAGAAAGACAGAGACTGAAAATTCAACAAAGAAAGAGAGATGGAGTCTAGCCAAGACTGAGAGAAAAAGAAGCAAAGGAGGACATCAAACTAGAAAGTGATGTTGATCAAGACAGGAAGAACGAGGGAGAAAGTGAGTGAGCAACAAACTTGGAAATGGGCTTTGGGCTCTACAAAGGCCACAGGCACAAGTTTGGCTGATGTGTTTCTTTCTGTGACTCCCCCGCTGGTGATGTTATGTGAAACATAGGCCCGATTTTTTGCCACAACGGAAAGGCTCTCTGTCATGTCAAAAATCCCAGAAATGGCCAAAAATTCTAAGTCCCACCCCCGAACCCGGAATTTCCCATCTTTGTCCGGGGAGGGTGGGGGTGGCGGGGGGGCTGGAGTTGGGTTGATGTTCGTGCATGCACGATACACAAGGGCAGCTGGGATTTAAATCACAATCTTCCTCCACTGAAGTGGGATTTTGGGAGAACAGGAGTGTGAAATCCATAGTACGCAGATTAAAACAAGTTACAGGAGGCCTGAACTTGGAGGTTGCATTTGTATAGCCAGTGAGCCCTTATGGAGAGGTAAAATATTGCTTTGGATAGAGTCCCGGGACACCTTTTGGAGAAGTAAGAAACTCTTTGACAAAGGTAAGGCACCATTTGGGATTGTTAATAGTGAACATGACCATGCACTCGCACAAACATATTGGAACTGGCAAGTTATCAAAGGACTGTCCAGCTGTCAAGGAACTGTTCAGCAGTGAAGGAACTGTTAAAGAACTGTCCACTTGTCAAAGCTGAACCGGAAGTATCAAAGCTGTCAAAACTGTCCATGAAGTGTCAAAGTAGTCAAGGAACTGTCCAAGGCTACAAGGTGAGTTGACATGGAGGGGATCACGGCAAAGAGTGTTGCATGGGAGGCATGTGTTGGCATAGATTGGCTTGGATGGAGCATAGGGAGGGTGTGGAGGGGGTGATGGGTGAGAGCTGGGGAATGTTTCTGGTTTTATTATTATTTTTTATTTATTTAAACACAGTGCCGGAGCTCAAGGCAGGCATTGCACCCAGCCTCCTCCGCACCAGACAGCTTGCGCATTCGTTCCAGGGTGCCCAACCCTGACTCCTGTTTCAGCCTGCACCCACCCCCTTCACCCCCATGACCAACAATCCAAGCTGCATGTGACCATTCTTAAAGGTTGGATTCGCCAAGCCGGGAAATCTCTGGGGACGAATATCTAGGCCGGAAGTAACTCACCATGGATCTTTCAACAGCATCTCCCAAATCTGTGACCTCTACCATCCAGAAGGACAAGGGCAACAGATGCATGAGAACACCACCACCTTCAAGTTCCCCTCCAAATCACAAACCATCCTGACTTGGAAATATATCACTGTTCTTTCACTGCCGCTGGGTTAAGATCTTGGAATTCCCTCCCTAACAGCACTGTGGGTGTACGTACACCACATGGACTGCACTGGTTCAAGAAGGCAGCTCACCCTTTTCAAGGGTGGTTAGCAATGGGCAATAAATGCTGGTTGAGCCAGCGGCAACCAGATCCCATGAAGGAATTTAAAAAAAGGTTGCATTTGTTGCCAATGCGCAGTTTTAGTGTTTTACTCTGTTACTTCATTGCGAGCGATGGAGTAGGTCGTGACTGTAAATAAACAGGAGCAACATGGTGGCACTTTTACTCGATTTATTTAGGGAAACCGAGGTTTGGAATGATTTTCCTCTCTTCATCCTCTTTGTGGAGAAGCCTCTGCCTCCCTCCATCCCTCCCTCCCTCCACCCCCAGGCTGGCCTTCAGCGCCGTCCATCCTGGAGTGATGTTCACCTGAGATCCTCAAACTAATCTGTTAATGGGGGCAGGGGAGAAGGCTGCACCACACACACACACACACACACACAAACACATCCCTGGCCACACGCCCCGTGGGCTGTGTATGAGGCTGCCTGCCTCAGCGCTTTTTCAAAACAAAAAGAATCTTGGTTCGGGACAACTTAATGGCTGAGGCCGAACTTTGGAGTTTGGATCCTGGCCCCCGCTTCCTACCCATTGGCTCCACAGCACCACCGCCGCTCCCCCGCAGCCTGCCCATTGGTCAGCGTGCCTGTCAATGAAGCCGTCGCTATAGCATTTTGTCCTTTGTCATAAAGAAGCTTTCTGACAGGCTGGGAGTGACATCACTGGATTTCTGCACATGTGTGGACAAGTGCACATGCTCAGACAGGTATGGGCGGCCATCTTGCATTGGCAGGGGACACATTGAATAAAGGAAGGCTGAGGGATAGCATGATTGAATTATAAGACAGTTTTAACGGCATGGCATGGGAAAGGCAAACTGAAGTGAAGACGTCGATGGACTAGTGTCAACTCTCCCCCAGCTGAACTCAATGGCCTAAAATTCTGTGGGAAGAGCATGGAATTTCTCAACCACGATAGGCAGGGAAGTGTTATAACAAAGGGACAGGCCTCAGGGCCCTTACAGGCAGCTCTGAGTGAAATTATCAGAACGAGGGGTATATTGACAGCGAAATGATGGCTTCCATGGTCTAATTGGCTCAGCTTTAATGACTTCCACGGGGGAAATGCCTGCTCGCACTCTGGCCCGACCACTTACTCCGGGTACCCAAGCAGCAGTACAAGAGCAAGAGTCAGCATCTTCAGGAAGGGAGGGAATTAGAAAGAAAAGAGAAAGACATTGGCTCTTACATCTCAATACACTCCAAAAGTCTTGCGCCGCCAATGAAGTTATAATGCAGGGAAATGTGGCAGGCAGTTTAGCTGGCACACAGCAAGATCCCACAGATATCCATGACATCATAGGGGGTTAATGCATGGTCTTCATGAAAATGAAATGGATACGTTTAGAATTACGAGCAATACGCTGCCATGGGTTTGTACAATTCACTTGTCAAGCTTCAGACAAAAGCAAGAATCTTGTTCAAACTCCCAAAGCTCAATGGCAGAAAATGTGCTCAGTTTGTTGAATGTTTCATACTGAGCTGCCTGTGAATCGAATGCAATTTGCCAGCCCAGTGAGTGTCAGCAGTTTCTGTACAGTGCTCAGTCTCTCCGTCCGTTCCGGGTTCAAGACCCACTCCAAGACTTGAGCACAAAAAGCAAAGGCTGATTCTTCCAGTTCAGTAATGAGGGTACTCTCGCACTGCTGAGGTGCTGACTTTCAGGTGAGATGTTAAACCGAGGCCCCGGTGCTCTGGCGGAGGTTTCAAATACTGAGGCTGATGGCACACCTCAGGGATTTGGTCTCAAATTCCCTCCACCTTGAGGGGAGGCAGGTTTCTTCTAGCTATGGGCTTCAAGAGTTTCATGTGGAGGAGCTATTTGGAGTAATTTCAGCCTCACTCCAAGTGGCCCTCGGTCTCATAGTTAATTTTAATTGACATGAAATAAACTGTAATCAGTAACCTCACACAGAAAGACCAAGAGCTGACTGGTGCGCAAAGTGGAATCTTACATTTGCTGAAAGGAACACTTTGGATATGGAACAGGGACATTTTGCAGGAGAAGCAGCTTTACTCTACGTTTAACTTGCACTATGGCTTATCTGGGACTGTAGCTAATTGTCCCACAAATACTCTGAGGGTAGTTAAAGCACAGGTCAGATTCAGAATAAAGCCCGCTCTACACTGACCTATCAAACACACCCAAGGCAGGCTCAGCAGAGATTAGATAGAGCAATGCTTCCTCGACACTGACCTCCTAAACACTTCCAGGACAGGCACAGCACGGGTTCAATGCAAAATAAAGCTCCTTCTGCATGGCCTCATCAAGCACTCCGGGTCTGTTATGGCATGGGTTAGACACAGGATAGAGCTCCCTTTACACTGCCTCACCAAACACTCCCAGGGCAGGTACAGCTCAGGGTCAGATCAGAGTAAAGCTCTCTCTACATTACTCCCTTGAGCATTCCCGGATCATCTGGAGTTCAGATGACATGTCGAGCAAATCCAGCTCTGTAATGTTCCATCAAGTATTCCAAGGTCAGGTAAAGCATGGGTTAGATGCAGAGTCAAAGTATCTTTGTTCTGATCTAAGAATGTGTCAATCTCATTCTCTATATTAGTTTCATGTATTTAAGCAGTGTGACCTTGTTTCCCACAACAGCTATCTTTGCACCTTTCTGAATGAAATGGCCAGTGAACTGCTGAGCTTTAGGAGTTTCTGTGTTCTGCACACATATCAGTTTGTAATTGGATTGAAAGCTGCGCTAAAGTCATTCTTCTTTCTTTGTTAATGACATGTGAGTGTCACTGGCAAGGCCAACATGAATTGCCTATCCCTAATTGCCCTTGAGAAGGTGTTGGTGAGCCACCTTCTTGAACTGCTGCAGTCGATGTGGAGGCACATCCGTCGTGCTGACCGGGAGAGACTTTCAGGCTTGTAACCCAGTGACAGTGAAGGAGAGTCAATGTAGTTCCAAGCCAGGATAGTGTGTGACTTGGAGGGGGAACTTGCAGGTGGTTGGTGTTCCCACGTTTCTGCTGCTCTCGCTTTTCTTGGTGATAGAAGTTGCAGGTTTGGAGGGGAACTGCTGAAGGAGCCTTGGCAAATTTCTGCAGCGTATCATGTAGCTGGTACACGCTGATGGTACACATTGCTGCCATTGTGTGTTGATGGCGGAGGGAGGAGATGATTAAATGGCAGAGGCTGGCAGAGGTTCAGAGAGGTGAAAGTTAGCGTTCCTAGTTTTGCTGCATGTTAATAGAAGCAACTTTTATCAGGACATGTCACAGAGGAAGACACATTGCTTTTCAGTTGTCTTGGTTATTTGCCCTTTCTGAAGACATGTCAGCTCCTTTAGGAAGCAATCACTGGCCTTGACTGTCACACCTCTAAGTTTTGCTCTAGTATTCCTGATGAATTGGTTCCAATTTGCTGGTGCAGTGATTCAAGTTTGATTGCTCTGACCATTTCAAAGACAACTGCTGATTATCATGGGCATTTCTGAATGTGCATGGCCCACCCTCAGCTCAGAAACCAAATGCATCACCCAGAGTTGTGATCATGTCACTCAGCCCAGAAAGGTCCCAGCCTCTGTACTGACTTGTATTATCCCAACTGGAGCTGCAGTTAAAAAAAAATAACAACTTGCATTTCTACAGTGCTTTTCAAGACCTCAGGATGTCCAATAGCACTTTATAGCTCATGGAGCATTTTTGAAAGTGAACCCGCTGTTGCTGTGCAGGAAACCTGCTCACAATTTATGCATAGCAAGCTTCACAACTAATGGCTGGATAATGTGGTTTTCCATGATGCTGGCTGAGGGCTAAATGTTGGCCAGGACACTGGGGATAACCCCCTGCTCTTCAAAATAGTGCCAGGCAAATATCCTCTTTGAAAGACGGCACCTCCCTCACTACAGCACTCCCTTAGTATTGCACTGGAGCATCAGCCTTGGCTTTGTGCTCAAGTCCCCGGAGTGGGATTTGAACCTTCTGACTGAGAGAGAGAGAGAGAGAGACAGTGCGATCAAGGCTCAGATTTGGAGCATTTTACTGGGGTCTCAGTTAACCAGAGTATATGGGTCTATGCAGATTTGATGAGGACAGGTTCCTACTCGGAAATACTCACCATCAAGGCTGACATGTAAAGAGAGGGCAGTTGGACCAGGTATCGAAAGGCAGCCAGAGGCAAGAGAAGTGATCTCTTTGGATCAGGAAACAGGCCTTGCCGTGCTGCAACAACAACTTGTGGCTGTTGAGTAATGTTGCAGCTGGGAGCTGCTGCTGTATCAGGATTGATAAATTATTCTCAGAGGAAAATGAATTTAGTGTGGCACGATCAGGTGAGGAGCTGGGCACCTCAGTTCTCCTCTAACTTCCATTCCCCTAATGACATTCTGAAACCTTTCATGCCCATCTACTGTTGTCACAGTTATCACAGCCCCCAATGCTGTGATTATTAGATACAGGCTTAGAACTAGTCCCACAGGGATGCCTGAGAGCTGTATAAATATCACTGCTTGATAAGAAGCATATGGTTTCCTTTTACCAGTGAATCCGTATTTATTAGGAGCTGCTAATGCTGGGGCAGTAGATCATCTTCCATTTCAGGCTCCAGCTGGCAGCACATGACTTGTCCAAAATGGATCTACCACCATGATTTAGATACTGGGGATTGGTTTCCTCTACCCAGTCCCAACAACAAGTCTCAGCCACCAGGCACAGATGAACTGCACTGAGATCGCTCCAAACTCATTTCACATGCGTCCCCGAAGAGGCTTTCATCCCTTTCGTCAGGGCTAAATTTGAACCCAGAGTCCTGTACTGAAAAATCAGCCTCCAACCCTTCAAAAACCCTCATACTCCAGTTCTACTAGGGGTCCTGTGCTGCTGAACATTGGTGGCTTCGGTGTCTCCAAGAAATTGTTCATGGATTTCATGGAGATGACTTCACAACTGAAAACCGAGTCCAAGGAATAGGAACTGCTGCGCGATGACACCATCACTGTGGGTCACCTTTAATAAAAACACCTCCATCCCTTTGCTTTAAGTTTGCAATTAGCAACAGAATCCATGGTTGGTCGAATGGGATGCAAGCTGAGATGAGGTGAGGGGAAATTACTTCACTCAAAGGGCTGTGAACTTTGGAACTCTCTACCTCAGAGGGCTGTGGATGCTCCATCATTGAATTTATTTAAGGCTGAGATGGTCAGGCTTTTGGTCCCTTAGGGAATCAAGGGATATGGGGAGCGGGCGGGAAGGTGGAGTTGAAGCCAAGATAACCATAATTGTACTGAATAGTGGAGCAGGGTCGCCAGGCCATGTGGTCTATCCCTGCTTCTATTTCTGGTGTTCTTAGTGTATTCTTTCCCTCAGTTGCAAACACTAGCTGGAACTTGTTCATGATTTTGCCCCTCATCAATAAGCAGTTGACACAAGAACAGGGCTGAGCGATCACAGTAGGAGCAATCTTCATGCTGCATGGAATACGCTTCAAATGTGAAATTCCTTCCCTCACTTTTCAGTGTTCTTTGATGGTCTCCGAGTTCCAGTTCATAAGGGTGGGGTGTGGGGGGGGGGTGCGGGGGGGGGGGTTAGGAATTTGAGTGGGGTCTGGCTTCCTGCTGAGGATCGCAGTCACAATGATTTGACTATTATAAAAGTGGCTTCATCGCTCCCTGGATCAGTCCCTGGATCTAGCCCCAACAATAGAAACAGTACTCAAACTAGCTTATGACTTTTGAAGAGGGGCTGTACTTGTTACATCTGTAGAGCTGTACTGACCTGTTTGTCCAGCATTTCCTGTGTTACAATTCTGACGTTGATCAGATGTTTTGGGATGGTGTCTTGCAATTAAGGTAAAATGAAGGGGGGGTCATGTAACCTGTTCTGAAGTCTGCATGTCAACAAGACTGGGTTGGATTGTTACAGATGAAAGGTGGGGGGGGGGGGCGGGGGTGGCAGATTGTTTTACTGGGAATAAGGTGCAAGGACTTTACACTTGTAGACATTGGCAGTAGCCTGTATGCTAACAGTGGATAGACTGTGAGTCTCCAAAGTCCCAAAAAAGTGTTGAGAATATTGTATTGTAAACTGTCAAGCTTTAAACTGTCCATTTACTTCCAAGATAAAAGAAAGTTGGGATCTCAAGGATAGATAATCAGCATCTCTATCTGAATACAAGGCCCTTGTGATTGATGCTGCCAAGGAGATGGGTTTTGAGAGGGGGAGGGTCTAAGATACCTTTGAGCAATCACAGACAAGGTTAGTCTGCTGTGGCCTGGAAGAGGAAGAGCAGCAAAAGGCAGCAAGATGCCTTTTCATCTCGAAAATACTGGAATCGTGAGGAGTTAAAATGAGACTGGAAGATTTGCCTAGCTTGGTCAAGAGGAAGGATCCCCAGGGGTGGTGGGAGTGGAATCCTCACTGTGAAAGACAGTTCTGAGATTAAACATTTGCAGTCTGGGGAAGGCAAAGAACAGAATTAAACCCTCAGGAACGAAGGATCACCAGGAACTGATTCTGAGAGAATTGAATATTTACTTAAAAGTATACCTGTGAAGTGTATTTTTGGGAATGCTAAAAGGAAAAGGGGGATGTTCTGATTTATGGTCTATGTATAAGTTGTCCACAAAGGTGGTGTTTAGTCAACGAGGCTTTTAGCCCTTTGTTACAGTAAAAAAAAAGTCTGAAAATGTAAAATCTTGAGGTATCATCTTTTCAGCTATTAACTGGAAGTTCCAACTTTTTAAAAAAAAGTTAGCGGTCTCCATGGAGATGGTAACATCTGTTTGAGATTGCCATTGCCAAGTTTTCAAGCCATTCGCAAGCCCTGCGTTTTATATCTTCAGACATGTGAAGCTATCAATCAAATGATTCCCAGCTTGTGCTTGTGGCACTGTGGTAGATAGGAGCATGTGAAGAGGGGTGGCAGGTGTTATCAAATGAAATCAGATACAGAACCACTTAGAACTGATAAAGTGAGTCTCCTTCAGTGCTCCTTCAGCAATGAGCTCTAAGGCACATACCTTTGTGTTTTAGATAGAGTACAGGTCTCTCTATACTATCACATCAAGCACTCCCAGGACCAATACAGGTTAGACACAGAGCTCACACTACATTATTCCATCACGCTGTCACATCAGGTATAGCATATTTTAGAAATAAAGTAAACCTCTTTCTCTCCATTGTTCCACCAAGCATTTCAAGCGAAGGTCCAACACGTTACAGGATCAAGGTCCCTCTAGTAATCGGTTTGGCACAGCTTAGACACTTTTCTGCTGCCACATCCTTGGTCAACCTTAAATATGTTAGCTGACCTTTAACACTCTCTCTCTCTCGCCATCTGATGTATCAAGACCTCTACACTGCCCCTCCAATTCACCTCGATTGCAGTCGCATAACGTCTAGAAGCAATGTGACAATACTCATTTCCCACAGCTGTCTCTCCGAGTCAGATCACCATTTTAAGGGCGATGTTATGTTCTGGACCCTTTATTGGATTGAGAATGCCTCTAATTTCCCAGAAACCAACCAAGAGCACAAACACTGTTGCCAAGTACAACTCACAATGTTCTTTGTAAGTCTTATCAGCAACCATGTTACATTTTTCCCCATTCCAAGCAAATAATGATAATATAAAAATGCATAAATATAATTATTGTCAAAAAATACACTTATCAAGATTCAACAAAAGAATAAAGGAACAGATGTCTGTTGTAATGCAATAATGAAGGAAGGATGTCAAAGTCTAAGGCCGGGATTTCCCAGCCCTGCCTGCCCCCAGGATCTTCTGGTCCCGCCGAGAGTCAATGGACCTTCGGCTGGGCCGCCGCAACCCCGCGGCAGGTTCCCCCGCAGCTGGGCCGGGAAATCCCATCCCAAGAAGGAGTGCGGAGGAGCTTTACCAGAATGGCACCAGGGGTTTGGGGCTTTGGTTACATAAGAGAGTGGGGAAGCTGCGATTGTTCTCCTTAGAGCAGAGGAGAAACAAAGAAAATCTTTGTGAGGCAGAGTTTATAACCTGAAATGAAAAGCGTGCTGGAGGGAGGTGCAGTCTTAACTTGCAAAAATGAATGAGATAAACACTTGATGAGTAAAGGTTTGTAGAGCTATCGGGAAAAAGGACAAATTGGATAGTTTTTAAAAAAAATTAGCACAGGCTAGATGGATCAAATAGCCTCCTTGTGTTGTATCATTCTATGATCCTGGAGGAGATGGAGAGAACCTGCTCTCCACACCTGGAAGCCCCTTGTGGTTGTGTGCAGTGTATGTCGAACATGCCATTCTCAGCATCTGGCTCATAAGCCAAACGCAATTGCTAAGTGTGGTTGAGGTGCAATGCATCTCAAGAGTGCAGAGCAACAACACATTGCAGCTTGTGACCTGACTTGCCATGAGATCGGGGTAGGTGTATTACATCAAATAAAAATAGATCTGAGATTCCTTACTCTGTTCTATCTTTGCAAGTAGCGACTAAATCTCCAACTCAAAAAATAGACCTTTAGTGGTATTTTAGCAACGCTCAGTCGCTCTCATTTTTTAATCACTTGCCTTTGGCAGACAAGGCAAACCCACTGAAAATGCACTCTTAATTTCACTGTCTTTTCTCTTGCTGCTTCATTATTAATGGACAGTATAAATTCCATCTTGTGCTTAAACATACACAGGGCAGAGGGTGGGTATTAAACTAAATTATCATTAAATCCATGAATCTTTCAACACATGAATTTTTTATCAAGAATCCAAAACTAGAAGAATTAGTCATGGGGGAGAGAGCAAGTAAAAGCTATAATCTATGACCACAGGTTTATGAATATTTCATGGTGATCTGGGTCCTGACTGCAGCCTCAGGATATAGTTGACATATAATTCATGGTGGCTGTATTCAAAGCAAATGTATCTCCAAACAACCTGAATCAATAGAGTCACCTTAATATAGCAATCACGTCAGCTTTGATTGTTATTTAACTTGACCAAGCCAGGCTCTGTGAACACATAAAGACGTATTTGCTTTTGCGATGAAAACATAGCTGTGTGTCCCTGTGTGTACCTTCCGCTTCTCACACACCAAGGTTCCCCTCCCATTCTCCAATGCTTCATCCCCTACCCAAGCAGCTCTGACTTGACCACTTCCCTGCTGGCTTTCCTAAGCCTTTGTT
This sequence comes from Carcharodon carcharias, assembly GCF_017639515.1. Taxonomy (NCBI): domain Eukaryota; kingdom Metazoa; phylum Chordata; class Chondrichthyes; order Lamniformes; family Lamnidae; genus Carcharodon; species Carcharodon carcharias. The sequence goes on along the minus strand of NC_054483.1, from coordinate 20,214,752 downwards.
TCAGCTACGCTTGCCCTGTTTTGCTCAGCGTTCATCATCTGCCCCTCGCTCAAAAAGAGCTCTCTGTCCACCAGGAGCACCACTGGCATCCAAGTTGTTGCTGCTTTGATTCAGGCAGGAAGCGTCTGATCAAACAGCCCCCACAACTCTACCTGAGTGATACTGTTTACAATACGGGAAAAACAATAATCGATAGGTTATTTTCATTCACGTGTGACCTTGCGGCTTTTAACCCGCCTATTAAAAATTGCTTGGTATAACTTCAAGTCAGCTGAACAACTAGTTTGACAAGTCCAGCAAACTGAGGCTGATTCCATGAAAAGAGTCAACTTTCTAAAGTTATCAATGGAACACTTACAGGTTTGTGTCATTTCCCTTTTTTCTCTAAACAGCGCCGGGCTTCACCATTTTGTTCCATGACTTCTAAACCAAATTATTAATCCACAACGTGGGAAACCTCATCAAAAGCCAAGCGTCGAAGACCATTTTTTTCACCCATCATCTTATTCACATCTTCAGCTAACTGCGGCAGGTAAACTAAATGTCCATTTAAGCCACAAGGTCATGGATCCACTTGAAAGTTGAGGCAGATCAAGAACAATCATCTTCATTGTGCTCAGAAACCTAAGTTCCATGTCCCAAAGTGTGGGGTTATCACAATAGGTATAGCCGCTCAGGGCTGGTATCACTCTTGCGAAATTTTTTTGCACCCTTTCCAGTGCCTCGACATCATTTCTATCACATGGAGCACAGGGGTGTGCACAGTGCAAGGCCTGAATTTTTCGAATGGTGGGAGTGTCCCTTCCCACCACCCACAGAGTCCCTCGTCGACTCCAAGTGCCCTGTAGGTGTTTCACACTGGAATGAGCGACAAGTGGCTGCAGGTGGGACTTCTGCCCCTGACTCCGGAGAAGATCCCACCTTAGAGAGCTGCCAGGTTGGCCGGCAGCACTCCAGTCCCTGCGGTGACTAGAGCTGCAGCGGACTGAAGAGGAAGTGCACCAACATGCCTGACCCCGAATCCTGGAACCGGAGGACAAGGTAAGTTTCAGGGGTCCCAGGGGTGGGAGGGAGGGGAAGACATCGGGGGTGGAAAGCGGGCGATCAGGGTGTCAGGGGAAAAGCTGGGGCCGGGATTGGGGGGGTGGTGGGGGGAGTCCAGCGAACACCGGACCTTAAGCGGTGGGGGGGGGGGGGGGGGGCGGGGGGGGCGGTGGGGGGCACCCATTATTAGAAGGTGGCTTCTGACGGCATTTCCAACTTCCCGCCCAAGATCTAGATCCCAGTCTTTTTCTGGCTTCCCCCATGCCAGTTCAATCCTCCCGCCAGCCTAAAAATTGACGCTGGGCGGGAAACAGCCCGTAAGCAGCCAAAAATTGGGGGCCTCAATCGGGGCAAGGGGTGGGCTTCCCTCCAAGGCCTTGCCTGCCCCTGCGTAAAATTGCTGCACAGTTGGGACAGGTGGGAACCCGGAGGGAACCACACTCCTTCAATTTCACGTTGCCGCCCCCGCCAACCCTCCACCCCCCAAACCCCCCCACCCCCCCCATGCTTAAAAACTCGTTGGCGGGGGGAGTGTGAAATTTTAGCCCAAGTGTGCTCCAACCAAGGTTCAATTGAAGTTGAACATAACTTCTCTGCTTTTTCAATTCCAACCCTCTGGAATTTTGAAAAGAAATTTATTCGATTTTCGGGATGTGGGCGTCGCTGGCAAGGCCAGCATTTTTCGTCCAGCCCTGACTGCCTTTGAACTGAGTGGCTTGCTAGGCCATTTTAGAGGGCAATTAAGAATCAACCACATTGCTGTGGGTTTGGAGTCACGTGTAGGCCAGACCAGGTATGGATGGCACATTTCCTTCCCTGAAAGGACATGAGTGAACCAGATGGGCCCTTACAACAATCGGTGCTGGTTTCATGGTTGCTGTTACTGAGCCTAGTGTAGCAGGTGGGGTGAGAGAGAGCCCTTGGCGACCCGACTTCCGACTTCAGAGTGGGGCCGGAAGCCTGCGGCACATTCACTGCGGGGCACGAGGTTCCCACCAGCGGAGGTCGTTGGCCTGGGAGGACGTCAGGCAGGGGATTCAGTTGGCCTAGAGGCCCCCCCTCCCCACTTGGAACAGGAGCCTAAGCCCTGAAGAAAGCTGGAGGTGGGGCCTGAGCCGGGAGTGTCGACCGGAGGAGAAGGAGGCCTTGTGCAGAGGTAGAGGAGAACTGCAGCCGGGAGTTGGAGAACCAGATCAAACCTGGTGAGTCGCTTGATTGAGGCACCGGGGTTCTGAATTGGACAGCGATCTGGAGCGCCAGCAGTTAATATTCTCTGTAAATAGTTTGCTCTTGAAGTTACACTTTCACTCGAAGGTTTATACAGTTTTGGTGCCAGTGGAATAAAGGAACCTGCATGTGCTTAAATTCATGATACATGAACTTTCAAGTTCAGATTTTCTGAATTGAATTGAAATTGCCATCATGGGATTTAAACAGAGGGGATAAGCCTGAGCTTCCACATTACTAGTCCAGTGACATTACCATAACATCACCATCTCCACTATCATCCGCCCACTCTAATCTGTGCCACTAATTCTAGTGACTTGCGAATTTGTATTGCTGGATTCCTTTGGAAAATCGATAGGTTCTATAAAGGGTGAGTTTTCCTGAATAATGAAGACAGTGAGGAATAAAATCTACCCACAGGATTGCGTTACCCCAGGATTTATAAGTACATCCTTCCGACCAAACTACAAACAATACTCCATATTTATTGAGACTGTCCCAGTGGAAAGGCCTTACTATCACCCCATACCCTGAAGAGTGGGTGTCTTGTGGTGCAGTGGGTAGCGTCTCTGCCTCCAAGAGCGGGATTTTTCAGCCCCACCTGCCACCGAGATTGTCCGGTCCTGCCGAAAGTCAGTGGATTTTTGGCTGGCCTGCCCCATCTCCCACGGGAGGTCCCAACATGGCGGGGCCGGAAAATCCCAGCCGAAGTCAGAAGCTCCGGGTTCGAGTCCCACCCCAGAACTTGATGGCCAAGGGAGGTGTGTTCCTAACGCAACCAAATGGGCTGAGTATCAACCTATAAATCCTTCCAACACATGTCAATGGCAGGCTCTAAGAGCGGAAGAGATTCTGGGTCAGCCACATGATGAAAAAAGCATTGGAGCATCTAGCCATAGCTCCAAAGAACAACATGCATCTTGCATGTTGCCACAGCAACTCAGGCTCCCTGAGTGAACTGTAACCCATCACCCTGAAGAGTACATTGAACAAAGGAATAGGAGATAGCCCGTCAAGCCTGTTCCACCATTCAGTTCGATCATGGATGATGTAAAACCTTACTCCAACCAGAGAAATCCCCTTTCTCTTCTTTGAAAAGGGATACGGGATATTTTACATCCATCCGAGAGGGCACATGGAGCCTTGCTTTAACATCTCATCCAAAAGATGCAGGGCAGGTGTAGCACAGGTTAGATACGGAGAATAGGTCTCTCCACACTATCTCATCAAATGCTCCCGGGCCGATATAACAGCTGGTTAGATCGAGAGTAAAGCTCCCTCTGCAATGTCCCATCAAACATTCCAGGGCAGGTTCAGCATGTGTTAAAATATGAATAGAGCTCATTGTCTCATCAAAAACACACTTGAATGTTAATTGTAGCAACCTCGCCCCAGTACTTCACAGTTCATTTCCTGCAGCCATTTTGTACTGTAGATTTTTATCAAAATGGTTAAATAACAATTGTAAAATATATTGTGATCCTTAAAAGCTCTATTTTAATTAGATCAATTATTGGAAGCTGAGAATATTAAAGTTCAGCATAGATTCATCATTCCACGATTTCAGCACTGTGTGATCTGGGTTTGTTATCTTTTCAGCCCAGCTTGTAATGCCAGACAATCATCTTTTGTGTGTTTAATCTGTATATAAATAATAAAATTAAAATCAAAAAATTAATTAACAAGAAATTCACAAGTCGGATATTTCACTAAGTAGTGCTACCACACGCTGCGACACTCAGATGTTATCACGAGAGAGAGCTCAGCTGGGTTCTCGCAATAGGCACAAGCAATCTGTGAGCTTTTCAAACCCACGCCGAGTTTCAGCAGATTACTGTTTCCTCATTTATCTCATTGGACTGTGCTGCTTAATTGAATCTTATCGGAACTCTGCCCTACCGCAGTTCGAGCATTGGTTCTGCCTGAAAGATGGTTGGCTCAGCAGAACTGCACCTTTGTCACAGCAATTGTACATCGCCCTGGAATGGAACTGAAGCAAGACAAGATGACGGAGCGAGTGACTTGGGGTTGCCAACCCTCCAGGATTGGCCCGGGAGACTCCGGGAGTTGAACATCAATCTTCAGGGCACGGCTGTGGGCAATCCTTGAGAAAAATCATTGGCACATTAAAAAGGAACATCTCTCTTTATACCAGATATAAAAATGTTGAAAATGAGAAAAAAAAAGGCTGCTTGGCCGACAGTCAAGCATCAGCCAATTGGGTAATGAGTCTTTTTTGCTTTACAATTGGCGAAGGAAGACAGTGTGTCACAAGGATGGATGTGTTGACCAATAATGGCTGGAGCATGAGGGCAATTCATGTGATGAAACCTCCAGGGATACATTTAATTACAGTTGGCAACCTGGTCCACAACAGCAAGTACAATAGATTAAGATCATGGTAAACCAAGGTATTTTCTACTCGAGTAGGCTGAAGAGTTGTTAGGTTGGCTGCAGGTCACAATATTCCCCTTGGTGCTTGCACAGACCTGCATATCTTCTCATGTTCATCACCGTCTGTTTTTGAATCAGTCTGATCTGGCTGGCGTAGGAAGGCAGTATGTCATAAGGACGGATCTGTTGACACGTATTGACTGGACTATACCGGGGTTGGGTGGGAAGGTGGGAATAGAAGTCATCGATGAAACCTCCAGGAATACATTTAATCACAGTTGACAAACCTATTCACTTACAACGCTACATATTTTCCTGTGACCTTTGCCTCAAGCTTGAAGTGAATGGGAGATAATTCCTAATGAACCGCACTCCCACCCCCACAACACTCCTACCACTGCTAACAACGGCAAATGCATATTTTCTGCATAGCTGCCACTTCGGCTTAATTATAATGATGATTTTGATGTGGTAGTGGTGAGGGTGCAAATGATTTTTTTTTAAAGAATCACTCAAACGATTAAACATGGACCAGACTGAGACAAGAGGATAAGTTGTGCAGCCCTGTAGAATTGCCATACTCACATTCATGACATAAACAATATGTAATGCACATTTGACCCGAGGCACAAATGACTCACTCCAAAGTGGTCTTCCCAGCAGCCAGCGGGTTCCATGATCTTTTGGTTTCCACCAACCTGGTAACACCAGCACCATGTCAATGAAAGCATCTTAATTACTGGCACACAGTTACCGCGATTTGTACCTTCTGCAAGATGCACTGCCGCCCCTTGCCAAGGCTTCTTCGGCAGCACCTTCCAAATCCCAACATTTACGATCAAGAAGGACAAAGGCAAGCTGACACATGGAAAACAATCATAGCAAATCATATATCACCTCAACTGGATATGCGTAAGCTGTATCCTCATTTTGGCTGTTTTGGCTGGGTCAAATTCTCAGAATTTCCGATCCTACAGCCCTACCTACACCACACGAATTGCAGCGGTTCAAGAAAGCGGCTCACCGCCACCTTCTCAAGGACCGCAAGAATGGGCAATAAATGCTGGCCTTGCCCGATAATGAGCAAAGACATACGTTTGCCACTTTATGGTCACATTTGGGCAGTTTCAGATTGAGGTCCAGAGATAAACTAGAGCGTACCTTCCGCATCTAGATGTTATCAGATCACCTAGAAATTCCTACACTGTAATCTTCTCAACCAATCCTGTTGCAGCTCCACTGCACGGTCACGCAGGTTAGAGAGAGGACGTTCAGCCCGTCTACTTCATTCTGCCAGGTAAAAAAAACTGACTCCACCATCATGGTGTCTAACTGCCTCTTGCAGGATTTCAAGATTTCTGTCTTTCTGTTTATCTTGCCTGGAGAACAGATTGTGGGGAGCTGTGTCTTCTGACATCAGGGCAGAGACTGCCATTAACCCGTTTCTATCTGAATCCCCTTTGCCCTGCGGCTGCAGAGATACCATGAAAACACAACTCCAAGTTGAAAAGAGGGAAACCTGTACATTCAGAGATGCATATGATCAGTGCATGCTAATTTCAGCAGCTCTCCAAAATGCCTTTTATTGAGGGAAAAAGAAGAGTTATTAAAGTGCCACAAGCATTTAATCATCATCGTCATGATGTGTGCTCTGCCTGAAGGCAGGTCTTAACTTGCCATAAACCTCTTTCAGTTTGCTGAAATCTGTTACAGAAAGCTAGTCACAGTAATGGTGACCATGAAACTATCATTGATTGTTGTAAAAAGCCATCTGGTTCACTCATGTCCTTTAGGGAAGGGAATCTGCTATCCTTAAAAGGTCTGGCTTATGTGTGACTCCGGACCCATCGTCATGTGGTTGACTCTCAATTGCCCTCTAAAATGGTCGAGCAAGCCACTCAGTTTGAGGGCAATTGGGGATGGGAAAATTAAGAAAAGCAAGAGAGACTGGGTTGGGTACTCCTAAAGGGGGAATGGATATCCTGGAGGGAACATTTCAAGGAAAAAGGGTAAGAGGAAGGAACAGAATATCAATGCCAGATGGCTTGAAAATTGAAGCAAGTTATTGCAGGCATTTAATATTACAATGGAAATGAATGGGAGATTTATATTTTGGAACTCCAAGGTGAATGAGGCTCATTCCTTCACCATGCCAGTGCAATGTCAGCTCATTTCACTTAGCGCCGTATAAGACACAGCAGCCTTTTATAAAACAAGCTAATATTCCCCTCTTCTGAAGGCACACACACACACATATGCTGGCTCCTTGCACTCTTTGAGTGCCTCACAAAATTGGGCGTTCTTCATGAGTTTGAATTCAGTTACAGATTTGACTATCTCTGCGGGTACAGCAGCATAGTGGCTATGTTACTGGACTAGTAATCCAGATAAAGTCAATTGTAGTGCAGTTATTTCTTAGACAAGGCAATCTTAATTAATGTTTTTAATTAGTTAATTATAAATAGACCGTCTCATGTGGCACTCAGCCATTCCCACCAAAAAATGAACAGCATTCAATTCTGATCTCAATCAGGGCAGTTTTTCCCAGCTTTTCTTTTAATTTATCCTTTTGCGGAATGTGGGCATCACTAGCAAGGCCAGCATTTGTTGCCCACCCTTAATTGCCCTTGAGCAGAGTGGCTTGCTAGGCCATTTCAGAGGACAGGTGCGAGTCAACCACATTGCTCTGGGTCTGGAGTTACAAGTGGGCCAGATCAGGTAAGGATGGCAGATTTCCTTCCCTCTAGAACATTCGCGAACCAGATGGCTTTTTACAACGATTGAGGTTAGTTCTGTGGTCACCATTACTGTGACCAGCTGTCTATTCCAGAATTATTAATCAAATTTAAATTCCACCAGCTGCCATGGATGGATTTGAACTACGTCCCGACAGCATTAGCCTGGGCCAGTAACATTACCACTACACTGCTGTATCCCCCTGATGGATTAGATTCAAGTGTCCTGGAATTTGAGAGGAGGAAAATCAGCCAGGGTCCTGATCCTAATCCTTAATTTTTATTCATTGGCAGGGTGTGAGCATCATAAACCATAAGAGATAGGAGCAGAAATTAGGCCATTCGGCCCATCGAGTCTGCTCCGCCATTCATTCATGGCTGATAAGTTTCTCAACCCCATTCTCCCGCCTTCGCCCCGTAACCTTTGATCCCTTTACCAATCAAGAACCTATCTATCTCAGTCTTAAATACACTCAATGATCTGGCCTTCACAACCTTCTGTGGCAATGAATTCCATAGATTCACCACTCTCTGGCTAAAGAAGTTTCTCCTCATCTCTGTTCTAAAAGGTCTTCCTTTTACTCTGAGGCTGTGCCCTCGGGTCCTAGTCTCTCCTACTAATGGAAACATCTTCCCCACGTCCACTCTATCCAGGCCTTTCAGTATTCTGTAATTTTCAATCAGATCCCCCCTTATCCTTCTAAACTCAATTGAGTATAGACCCAGAGTCCTCAAACATTCCTCATATGTTAAGCCTTTCATTCCTGGGATCATTCTCCTGAACCTTCTCTGGACCTTCTCCAGGGCCAGCACATTCGTCCTGAGATACGGGGCCCAAAATTGCTCACAATATTCTAAATGTGGTCTGACCAGAGCCTTATAAAGCCTCAGCAACACATCCCTGCTTTTATATTCTAGTCCTCATGAAATAAATGCCAACATTGCATTTGCCTTTCTAACTACCGACTCAACCTGCAAGTTAACTTTAAGAGAATCCTGGACTAGGACTCCCAAGTCCCTTTGCACTCCAGATTTCTGAATTCTCTCTCCACTTAGAAAATAGTCTATGCCTCTATTCTTCCACTAAAGTGCATGACCTCACACTTCCCAACGTTGTATTTCATCTGCCACTTCTTTGCCCATTCTCCTAGCCTGTCTAAATCCTTCTGCAACCTCCCCGCCTCCTCAATACTACCTGTCCCTCCAACTATCTTTGTATCATCTGCAAACTTAGACAGGATGCCCTCAGTTCCTCCATCTAGATCATTAACGTATAGAGTGAAAAGTTGTGTTCCCAACACTGACACCTGCGGAACTCCACAAGTCACCGGCCGCCATCCTGAGAAGGACCCCCTTATCCCCACTCTCTGCCTCCTGCCAGACAGCCAATCTTCTATCCATGCTAGTACCTTGCCTCTAACACCATGGGCTCTTATCTTACTGAGCAGCCTCCTGTGCGGCACCTTGTCAAAGGCCTTCTGGAAGTCCAAGTAGATAACATCCATTGGCTCTCCTTTGTCTAACCTGCTCGTTACCTCCTCAAAGAATTCTAACAGGTTTGTCAGTTATGACCTCCCCTTGATGAAACCATGCTGACTTTGCCCTATTTTATCATGCACTTCCAAGTATTCTGAAATTTCATCCTTAATAATGGACTCTAAAATCTTACCAACGACCGAGGTCAGGCTAATCGGCCTGTAATTTCCCGTCTTTTGCCTCACTCCTTTCTTAAACAGGGGGGTTACATTAGCGATTTTCCAGTACTCTGGGACCCTCCCTGACTCCAGTGATTCCTGAAAGGTCACCACTAACGCCTCCACTATCTCTTCAGCTATCTCCTTCAGAACTCTGGGGGGTAATCCATCTGGTCCAGGTGATTTATCCACCTTCAGACCATTCAGTTTTCCTAGCACCTTCTCCTTGGTAATGGCCACCATAGTCACCTCTGCCCCCCGACTCTCTTGAACTTTGGGGATGTTACTCGTGTCTTCCACCGTGAAGACTGACGCAAAATACCTACTCAGTTCCTCCGCCATTTCTTTGTTCCCCACTACTACTTCTCCAGCGTCATTTTCCAGCGGCCCAATGTCCACTTTTGCCTCTCCCTTACTCTTTGTATATCTAAAAAACTCTTGCAAACTTCTTTTATATTACTGGCTAGTTTACCCTCATATTTAATCTTCTCCCTCCTTATTTCTTTTTTAGTTGTCCTCTGTTGTTCTTTGTAGGCTTCCCAATTCACTGCTCTTCGGCGCATTGTATGCTTTCTCTTTAGCTTTTATGCTGTCCCTGACTTCCCTTGTCAGCCATGGTTGCTTTGTCCTCCCTTTAGTATGCTCACTGGCAAGGTCAGCATTTACTGCCCTTCCCTGACTGCCCTTGAGGACAGTTAAGAGCCAACCACCTTCTTGTGAGAATGGAGTTAAATATAGGGCAGACCCAGGTAGGGCCAGCAGATGTCCTTCCCTCCAGCACTTCAGTGAACCAGGTAGCTTTTTATGACAATCAGTAATATCATCGTCATGATTATATTACACCATACAAACATGAGATTATATCTCATATTGTACAGCCGGCTTACAGAGTCTATTTATGAAAAGTCTCTATGTGTAGCAGCAAACAGAACTGCAGCAACTTTTCCCGACATCCGTGGAGGATAGTTACATGATTCAGATTACGTGGTCAGTTCCAGCAATACGTTCTCTGGGCATGACTGACAGAGGGAAATATCCAATCACGTTCATTCTGTTTGGAAACAGCGGTACCACTACATGCAGCTGCGAGTGTGGGGGACTGAAACAATTCAGCCGAATAAAATTCCTCCTTTTAAATTTCAAAGATCATCTGGAGGGGTGGAGATTGGACTAATTAATGCTCCAGTTCTGCAGGCAACATGTCTCCATATTGGAGTTTTCTGCAATCCTGTCAAGCATTTCCGGACTCTAAGGGAATCATGGAATGTGGGGATCAGGCACGAAAGTGGAGATGAGGTTGAAAAATCAGCCATGATCTTATTGAATAGGGGGGCAAGCTTGAACGATCAGGTTGCCTCCTCCCATTCTCCTGAGTCTTAAAAACAAAAAAACTGCAGATGCTGGAAATCCAAAACAAAAACAGAATTACCTGGAAAAAGTCAGCAGGTCTGGCAGCATCGGCGGAGAAGAAAAGAGTTGACGTTTCGAGTCCTCATGACCCTTCAACAGAACTGAGGGAATCCAAGGAAGGAGTGAAATATAAGCTGGTTTAAGGTGTGTGTGTGTGTGTGTGTGTGTGTGTGTGTGTGTGTGTGTGTGTGTGTGTGTGTGTGTGTGTGTGTGTGTGGGGTGTTTGGGTCGGGGGAGAGAAGTGGAGGGGATTGGTGTGGTTGTAGGGACAAACAAGCAGTGATAGAAGCAGATCATCAAAAGATGTCACAGACAACAGAACAAAAGAACACATAGGTGTTAAAATTGGTGATATTATCTAAACGAATGTGCTAATTAAGAATGGATGGTAGGGCACTCAAGGTATAGCTCTAGTGGGGGTGGGGGGAGCATAAAAGATTTAAAAATATTTAAAAATAATGGAGATAGGTGGGAAAAGAAAAATCTATATAATTAATTGGAAAAAAACAAAAGGAATGGGGAAGAAACAGAAAGGGGGTGGGGATGGAGGAGGGAGCTCAAGACCTAAAGTTGTTGAACTCAATATTCAGTCCGGAAGGCTGTAAAGTGCCTAGTCGGAAGATGAGGTGTTGTTCCTCCAGTTTGCGTTGGGCTTCACTGGAACAATGCAGCAAGCCAAGGACAGACATGTGGGCAAGAGAGCAGGGTGGAGTGTTAAAATGACAAGCGACAGGGAGGTTTGGGTCATTCTTGCGGACAGACCGCAGGTGTTCTGCAAAGCGGTCGCCCAGTTTACGTTTGGTCTCTCCAATGTAGAGGAGACCACATTGGGAGCAACGAATGCAGTAGACTAAGTCTTATGTTAACTTAAAAACGATTGGTGCTTTGATATCACACCAAGTACTGGTAAAATGATCTTCCACATTTTGTAGTTTCTGACCATCAGGGGGAAGAACTAGGTGCACTCAAGCATGTCAAGATTGAATGTCAGGTCATGTCTGTTGCCGAAGATAATAAGTGCTTGAGTTGACCTAAATAAAAAACCATCTTATCACGCACTGCCTTGGGCGATAAATTAAGTCCAGTAAGTGTGAAGAAAGTCTTCTTAGAAGTAACCTAATTCTTATCTAAATTGCCTTGCCATAGTTACTTAAACCCCGTTGAAGTAAAGCATCTCGCGGCTAATGAGCAGAACTGTCTTTTTCTCAAGTAATTAAGAATTTTCTCATTACGAGGGCAAGGCAGATCCTGCACACAAAAGGTATCAGACACTTTGGTTGAAATGAAAAGCGGTTTGACTTTGAGAATCGAAAACATCCTTTTCGACACAAACATCAAAGAAAGAAGGGAAATTGAAGGGCTTTAAGAAAGGGAGAATGAGAGAGATTGCGGACTTTCAGGGACACCTCAAGAATTCTGTTGTTCAGAAACAGGCAAACGATTCAGTGCACCCAGGTATTAAGATTCTGAGAACAGAAGCAAGATGAATTATAATGAGAGACCAGACCTTAGAAGGAGGGAGAAAGGTGACAATACCAGACTGGACAAATGCATAAGAACATTAGAAATAGGAGCAGGGGAAGATCACGTGACCCATCGAGCCTGCTCTGGCATTCAACATGATCATGGCTGATATTGGGCTTCAACTCCCATTGTCCCACCCACTTCCCATATCCCTTAATTGCCTGAAAAGTCAAAAATCTGTCTAACCCCAGAAAGAAGCCCAAATTCTCAAAGGGAAGTAAGACCATCAGGAATTCACGATAAATTTCTTAAATCAGAGAGTAGTTAGAATGTGGAACTCACTACTACAAGGAGTAATTAAGGCAAATAGTGTGGGCGCATTTAAGAGGAAGCTAGATAAACATCATGAGGAAGAAAGGAATAGAAGGTGATGATGATAAGTTAGAGGAAGAAGGGTGGTAGGAGATAAATGTGGAGCGTAAACATGTTGAGTTGAATGGTTTGCTTTGGTCCAGTAAATACCATGTAATACAATGTGAGACAATCAACTCTACTGCCTCAAGGAGAAAGTCATAATCGTTGCTGAAGTTGTGAGTTATTCAGCAATAAATGTCCTAACTTAGTTTCATTATGGCTGACAGACATGTCATATGAAGCTGTCTTTGGTAACAAATCCTGTAAACATTATGTCAAACTTGGACTTTGAGCATAATATAATTTTTAATGAATTGACTGCACTGAATTACTGTGATTATTCCTGAACTGCCTTTAAAATCTCAGATTCCATTAGACAGTCATGCTCAGTATCTTGTGTACCCTTGTTAGGTATTAAACTATTGTTAAGTGAATTGTAATTGTGTTCATAAAGAAATATTAGTTCACTATGGTCTGTCCCTGCTCACTCAGTAGCTTACATTCATGTCACCTACGCTCTGTCACCTTCAGACTTGGCTATTCCAATGCTTTCCTGGCTGGCCTCCTATCTTCTGTCTTCTATCAATGTCAGATTTTCTAAGATTCTTCTGCCCGTACCTTAAATTACATTAAGTCCCATTCATCCAGCTTACTGACTTGCACTGGCTTCCAGTCTGGCAACATCTTGCCTTTAGAATTCTCATCTTCACGATCAAATCCCTCAATGGTCTCTACCGATCTCTATAACTTCTTCCAGCCATACAACTCTCTGAAAACTCTGTGCTCCTCAAATTCTGGCCTCTTGCACATCTCCTACTTACTTCACCACACCAGTGGTGGCCATGCCTTCACCTGCCTAGAACCTTGGGCTTCCAACCCTCCAGGATTGAAGACCAACCTCCAGGACACTGCTGTGTGAAACCCTGGAGAAAAATCATCAGGACATTAGAAAAGATTGGTTACTTTTAAAATTTTCTTTGAACATTTGTCTTTACTAGATAGAAAGGTAATGAAAATGGTAAAAAGAAAGGCTGTTTGGCTGACAGTCTAGCATGATCCAATTGGGTCATGAGTCTTGTTGCTTTCCCACTGGTGTAGGAAGGCAGTGTGTATCACAAGGATGGATGTGCTAGCCGACACACGGTTGGAGCATGGGGACAAGTCATGTGATGAAACCTCCAGGAATATGTTTAATCACAGTTGGCAACCCTACAAGAATTTAAGTTCTGGAATTCTTGCCCCTAAACCTCTCTACCTCTCTCTGATCTTTCAAGTCATTCCTTCAAACCTACCAACCAAGTACAGGTCCTAATGTCTATCCAATGGGTCAGTGTCAAATTTTATCTGATAATGTTCCTGTTAAGCGCCTTGGGATGTTTTGTTATGTTAAAGATGGTGTATAAGTAAAAGTTGTTGTTGTAATAGGGAGTTGGGAGCATCAATGGTATAATTTGGACTGGTAGATGTAACACGGTCCAAGGGAGTGAAACTCAGGTGCTTACCACAATCCTCGACTCGATCGGTAAATGGTTCTTCACTGTGGTGTTATTAAGGGGCTTAGGGATTCATCTGGTTTGGCTTAATGAATATTCTCTGTGAAGTTAATGAGCTAACTCCAAAGTCACACACCCGTCAGAAAAAACATTTCTCCTCATCTCTGTTCTATAAGGACAGGGCCTAATTTTAAACCAGTGCCCCCTAGTTCTGGACTCACCCACAAGAGGAAACATCCTTTCCATGTCCATCTTGTCAAGACCATTCAGGATCTTATGTGCTTCAAACAAGTCACCTCTCACTCTTCTAAACTCTGGTGAGAACAAGCCCAGTCTGTCTAACCTTTCCTCCTAAGACAACCCACTTATTCCAGGTATCAATCTAATAAATTTCCTCTGACCTGCCTCCAATGCATTTACATCCTTCCTTATATAACGAGACCAAAACTGAGCATAGTATTCGAGGTGCAGTCTCACCAATGCCCTATACAACTGAACCATAACATCCCTACTTTTATGTTCAATTCCTCTCATAATAAAAGGTAACATTCCATTAGCCTTCTTGATTACTTGCTATACCTGCAAACTAACTTTTTGTGACTCATACATGAGAATGCCCAGATCCATCCTCACCTCTGAATTCTGCAGTCGTTCTCCGTTTAAGTGTTTCTCTGCTTTTTTTATTGCTGCTTTTGGCTGCCTTGACCTGAAGCTCTGGAATTCCCTCCCTAAACCTCTCTGCCTCCCTATTTTTCTCTCTTTGTCTCCTCCTTTAAGATGCTCCTAACTTGCCTCTTTGATCAAGTTTTTAGTCACCTGTTCTGCTATCTCCTTTTGCAGCTTGGTGCCAATTTTGATTGATAATGCTCTTGTGAAGCTCCTTGGGACTCCTTGCCACGTTAAAGGTACTACTTCAATGCAAATGGTTCTCGTTGAACCACTTGATCAGCTAATACCTCTGTACTTCATAAGTTAAAACATAACAGTGCTGGAAAATTCTTCTAAATAGCCTACATGCTTCTCCTGACCAGGTATCATACTTTTGCATGACTGAGCCAAATGGCCAACTCCTCCTCCTATTTTTTTATGTTCTAAAGTTGCTTTGCATTGCAATCTGTCACAGCAGTGCAACAAAGAGCAAGTGCTTGCTTCTTAAACAGAATATACTGCCAGCCATGTTGTCATATGGGTTCTTTAGATGTCTCAGTGATGAGATCTTGAGACTTGTGTATTTAAACATGAACCCTTTATTGTTCACCTTTAACTATTTACAGATCTCAGGTTACTGTCATGCATGGTGCATGGTTATCTTCATGCAGGCTGGTTCCAGAGTGTTCTTTCCAGACTGTTCTCTCAGTCTATTACCATGTGACTCTATGCATCATACCCGAAGAGGTGCTGTTCTCAAATCCCACATTGACCCTTGCTCTGCCAAGCACTTGATGTTACAATGGCATGCAGGCACATTCAACATCATACAACAAGCCACATTGGTGCTAATGTTGTAACCCTTTATACATATGCCTGTATAAACATTCAGAGCCCATCACAATTCAGGTACTGTGATTCAAGGTATTACATTTTGTTATGGATTCAAAGCAACCTTCTTGGAGCAGAGAGAAGGAGCAATACAACTATTTGTCAAATTGCAGATATTTGTGGTTCCAAGTGTCAGCTGTCGCATAGCAACGATGTCAAAAGCTTTGTGATTGACAACTGTGCGATGATGACACCTTTCGAGTCAAACTCAAAACTTGACGTTTGTGTTGAGTCCTGGAATTGGCCAGTGCCAGAAAAACACATTTCCTGTGTTCGCTGCAAGCAAAGGTGCTGCCTACTGCTCATTTAACAAAATTAAAGCACTTGGAATCCCAATCAGACTTATGAAGGCAATGGAACAGCTGTTATGAAGAACAAGGATGTCTGAGCTTAACTGAAACACCACAATTGGCTGTTAATGACTTGTTGTAATCCTTCTCCATGCTGTGATTTTCAATATGGCTGTCATGTCTCTGTGGGGAAAATACTGCAAGTTTCAAGTAATTTAACCACCCTATCATCATTTGCTTTTCTTAAGAAAACTGTCCTCTTCTACCATATTATTCAGGGATAGACACCAGGCTTTGTCAAGGGCTGCAGCTCTCTACAGCAACTCTACTGCCCTCGAGAGCTTACTGCAACACATTGAAAAATAATTCCACATGCTTAATTGTTTCACAACACAAGTAAAGTAGTGCCACAAAGGGAACGCCTAGAGGAGGGACAATGGAAAGGGATTTTAAAAAAATCTTCTTCCTCTGGTCCACCTATTTCCCTGCCTTGCCATCTCTTGCTGTTTCTCTCTTTGCGTGAGACTTTCTTTAGTTTTTGGCCTGTTCTCTCTTATGCTATTCTCAGCAAGCTCGCAAAAGGTGAGCGGCAGCCTGTTCAGTCCTACGGGCTTGTGACAAAGATGTGCCAAAGGGGGGAGGTGGGCTCTCATACGTAACAATGTAAAAATGCCGCAAATCTGTGTTAACGGATTTAAGGCTCAGAATCACATGTAAAACTGATGTAGGGATCTGTTGTTGCCAAGTGTTTGGGTTCGGATCTAGTCTTAAATAGTGAGATGGAACTTTTCTCTTATTACTTGGTTACCAAGATTCTGCAAGAGTTGCAGCAATCTCTCCTCATTATCTATCTCAGGCTTGTCCAGCTTGTGGCCCCCTCCAGAGTGATTGTTAAAAACGCTGGTAAGACGGGTCAGTGAGGTTTGAAGATTATGCAGGGGTCTGCTCCTTCAGTGACACTCTGTTTCTTTCCCGCGTTTGCTGCTGAGAGGCTCACTAATCATCTTCTCAAGATTTGCTCACTGGCTCACCAAGTGTGAGAGAAATTGAAATGTGGTCCCCCCCCATACATAAAGGTTGGACAAGCCTGAAGGGAAATATGTCATGTGATTCAGTCTTAGTCTCACTTTTGCTTTGAGTGGAACACAGACACGCCGCTCTGATGCCTTCAAGCTTTATGCCGATGTGTAACCATTCTCATTTGCCTAGTCTTGATAATTGGACCCACAATGTGTTTACCCAATCCCTTATGAGTGATTGGTGCCTTGTTTCTTGTACAGCAAATAAACTCAAGCTATTATATTATTATATTAACATAATGGTGATCAGCGGTGGTAAGAGAGTGGCACCAATGATAAGTACAGGTATAACATGGTGGACAGCCTCAGAGCATGATACATGGCATGAGAAAACCCTCAATGTTTGGGTCAGGCTGCAGCAAAGTTGCAGCGTTGGAGAGTTATGAAAATGCAGCGTGCTGACTGAAGAAAAGTTCCGGAGACGCAGTGCTCAAATGAAGAGTCGGTAAGAGCCGAGCTTGTGCTCAAATGAAGATCCGGTAAGCAGACTGATCTCACGTGGTGAGGTTGCAGCACAAACCCTGTCATTTCTGTTGGAAACATATCTACTTGAACCATATTTTCTTTTAAAAATTGTAAGGACATTACATTTGAGTGCTGACCTGGATTTCTTTTTTATATAAAAAGTCATAAGTTCATCTTGGACTGGAGCAAGCATGCCTTTTCTGAGGAGTAACATGACATCGGCCAAATGACCAGCAAGGCAATTATGGAGGACAGCTATTCATTTATTTGAACTGCAATCGCTTTAATTGATGGTTTTTAAAGAAAAACTGTTTTCAAGGCAAAGGCATGGTGATTTACTTGGAAATCACCTGACGGACGAGCTTTTTGTTCTGAACTTCTTGTTTTGAACTCAGTTGTGAATGAGCCCAGAAGAGAAGAGGCTGCCCTGCTCACGCTCTCCTTGCCTTGCTTGAAATATAATGTGATTGTCAGTATCCAGCTAGGAACCTTCATTTCAGCAGAACTTGTCTGTACTTGGAAACCCAAGAGGCTGAGAGGAGAAGGATTGATCTGGCTCTATTTTCCTCCACACTGAAGCTCCATTGGTGAGAACCTTCAGACCCCAGCAACCAGCCTTCGCATGAGGGAGTACCAGATTGATAGCATCAAAACCCGAAGAACTTTATCCTTTTTACAAAGTTTTGTCTGCAACCACCCATTTCTGCAGAGACCTTATTGGTTTGTTGTTTGTCATGTGGGGCAACGTGGGATTTTAAAAGGGATATTTAGTTATACTTCCAGATTACAAATTGTGTGTTTACCAGTTCTTGAAACCTGTTTTTAAAAAAAGAAGTTTTGTTTGAGTTTATTGAAAGAAGCCTGGATCAAGTCTCTTTTATTCTGGGTCTAACAGAACTGAAGGTAAGTAATTGGCCATTTTGGTAAGTGAATTGAACATTTACACTAATGGTATGACCGGTGCAGTAGTGGGGCTGGATAAACTGCGCACTCCTCCCATCCCAGTCGTAACAGTTCTATGAGTAGGACAGTGTACCAGCACTGGTACACAGGTTAGCTCAGTCGGGGAAGGTGAGTGACCAGTGTGTGGACCAGGTCGATAACGAGCAAGGGAGAGTCAAAGTAAAATAAAAAGTAAACTAAAAAAGTCATAAAAATTGGGCCAGAGAAGGTCGCGATTATAACGAGTCACTGTTGGAGTTGTTGAACAATAAATTCAATAAAAAGCAAGACCCCATTGCCCCATGATGCATTCACACCACAACTCATCTTCATGGGTGGAGCTTCGGAAAAGTATGTGAAAGCAACTATAGCGATACTCATCCTAGAAAGGAAGGTCGAAGGGGATCAAAGGGAAGGTCAGAATGTCCACAACATTCCCCAATTTGAATTGGGATGCAGCTGATTATCTGACTTCAAAATATTTAAACACCGTACAGAGCTGTGGTTTCTTGATTCAGGTGTGTCTGAACTAGATAAATAAGCCATAAAAATTCACCTAGCAATTAGGAATGAAGGCCTACACAGGCTGAAACTGTCAGGATTAACAGAAAAAGAGCCAAAGGATCCCCAAAATATATGGACAACTTTGGAAGACCAATTCAGACTAGAGTTCATTTCATTTCGACAATAGCCTACAGAACCCACAGACCAGTCTGTCAGCAGTTGTAGAGAAAATGGTATGTACTGTGATGTTTCAAATGCAGAGCGAGCAGACAGAATTGTTGAGTGGTGATCACATCTCTCCCATGGAAGTATTTTAGAGAGATCTGCTCCACAAGCCCAAATGCATCGTATCGAAGAGCTACTCAAGGATGGATGTAAGTACAAAATGATGCTCATAGGTCGTTGAATTGTTCAGGCATTTACTGAAATGCCCAAACCTGGCAAGACATGTGAAAGGTGTGGTCTCCTGAATGCACCAAGGAAATGGCCAGCTTTTCATAAATTCTGCAAGGCATGTGGGAAAAAGGGCCTTTGGTAGTGGCAGGGCACTAGAGCAAAGGCTGATGCAGCTACAGAGAGCTGTCCACTGATCCAAACAGATCATACACATCTTCAAACATTGAGAATGATCACCTGGCATCCTGTCAGAAACATATATATGAGGTGACTGATAAACCAGAAAACGACCATGATGTGCACGATGAAACAAAGAGCAGTGAACACATGTTTCATACTGTCAATCCCGTGGAAAACATAGATACCATCTCACCGTCCTAAATGTTTGCCAAGATTCAAATTATCTCAGGTCCAACCCCAACCTTGTCATCAAACCCGCTGACAAGTGTGGTGCTGTTGTTGTCTGGCGCACTGACCTCTACCTCGCGGAGGCTGAGCATCAACTCGCAGACACTTCCTCCTATCTCTCCCTGGACCATGACCCCACCACTGATCATCAAGCCATTGTTTCCAGGACTGTCACTGACCTCATCTCCTCTGGAGATCTTCTTGCCACAGCTTCCAACCTGATAGTCGCCCAACCTCGGACGGCCCTCTTCTACCTCCTACCCAAAATCCACAAACAGAACTGTCCCGGCAGACCGATTGTGTCAGCCTCTTCCTGCCCCATGGAACTCATTTCTCGTTATCTTGACTCCCTTCTCTCTCCCCTTGTCCAGTCCCTTCCCAACCAAATCCGTGATTCCTCTGACACCTTACGTCACATCAACAATTTCCAGTTCCCTGGCCCCAACCGCCTCCTCTTCACCATGGATGTCCAATCCCCCTACACCTCCATCCCCCACCAGGAGGGTCTGAGGGCCCTTAGCTGCTTCCTCGAACAGAAGCCCGAACAATCCCCATCCACCACTACTCTCCTCCGTCTGGCTGAACTTGTTCTCATACCGAACAATTTCTCCTTTAACTCCTTTCACTTCCTCCAAATAAAAGGTGTGGCTATGGGTACCCGCATGGGCCCCAGCTATGCCTGTCTCTTTATGGGGTATGTGGAACATTCCTTGTTCCAGTCCTACTCGGCCCCCTCCCACAACTCTTTCTCTGGTACATCGATGATTACATCGGTGCTGCTTCATGCTCTGGTCGGGACCTGGAAAAATTTATTAATTTTGCTTCCATTCTCCACCTCTCCATCATTTTCACATGGTCTATCACTGACACTTCCCTTCCCTTCCTTGACCTCTCTGTCTCAATTTCTGGTGATAGACTGTCCACCAATATCAATTACAAGCCTACCGACTCCCACACTTACCTCGACTACAGCTCCTCACACCCCACTTCCTGTAAGGACTCCATCCCATTCTCTCAGTTCCTTCGCCTCTGTCGCATCTGTTCTGATGATGCCACTTTCAAAAACAGTTCCTCTGACATATCGTCCTTCTTCCTTAACCGAGGTTTTCCACCCACGGTCGTTGACAGGGCCCTCAACCGTGTCCGGCCCATCTCCCGCGCATCCGCCCTCACGCCTTCTCCTCCCTCCCAGAAACATGATAGGGTCCCCCTTGTCCTCACTTATCACCCCACCAGCCTCCGCATTCAAAGGATCATCCTCTGCCATTTCCGCCAACTCCAGCATGATGTCATCACCAAACACATCTTCTCTTCAGCCCCCCTTGTGGCATTCCATAGGGATTGTTCCCTCCGGGACACCCTGGTCCACTCCTCTATCACCCCCTACTCCTCAACTCCCACCTATGGCACCTCCCCACGCCCACGCAAAAGATGCAACACCTGCCCCTTCACTTCCTCTCTCCTCACCGTCCAAGGGCCCAAACACCCCTTTCAAGTAAAGCAGCATTTCACTTGCATTTCCCCTAACTTAGTCTACTGCATTCGTTGCTCCCAATGCGGTCTCCTCTACATTGGAGAGACCAAACGTAAACTGGATGACCGCTTTGCAGAACACCTGCGGTCTGTCCGCAAGAATGACCCAAACCTCCCTGTCGCTTGCCATTTTAACACTCCACCCTGCTCTCTTGCCCACATGTCTGTTCTTGGCTTGCTGCATTGTTCCAGTGAAGCCCACCGCAAACTGGAGAAACGGCACCTCATCTTCCGACTAGGCACTTTACAGCCTTCCGGACTGAATATTGAATTCAACAACTTTAGGTCTTGAACTCCCTCCTCCATCCCTACCCCCTTTCCACTTCTTCCCCCTTTTGTTTTTTCCAATAATTTATATAGATTTTTCTTTTCCCACCTATTTCCATTATTTTTAAATCTATATCTTTTATGCCCCGCTAGTCTTTCCACCCCACCCCCACTAGAGCTGTACCTTGTGTGTCCTGCCATCCATTCTTAATTAGCACATTCATTTAGATAATATCACCACCTTCAACACCTCTTTGTTCTTCTGTCTGTGACATCTTTTGATTATCTGCTCCTATCACTGCTTGCTTGTCCCTACAACCATAACCCCCCTTCTCTTCACCCACCACCACCCCCCCCGCCCCACCTTAAACCAGCTTATATTTCACCCCTCTCCTAATATTCACTCAGTTCTGTTGAAGGGTCATGAGGACTCGAAACGTCAACTCTTTTCTTCTCCGCCGATGCTGCCAGACCTGCTGAGTTTTTCCAGGTAATTCTGTTTTTGTTTCAAATTATCTGCCCTGGTAAGAAAGCTGGTAACTATTCATTATTTGCTAAGATTGACACAGAGGCAAGTGCTAACCTACTACCTCTGCGAATTCTGTACTCTGTACCCAGAGATGTGCAAGGCCATCCTGAAACCTCCTGCTGTGAAACTTGCAGGGTACAATGGCTCATTAATTCCAGGTGCAGGATCCATAGTCTTGGAGTGCAAATACAATCAATCTCCTGGGTGTCACAGATGCTGTATATCGTGTAAGCTGAAGGCCCAGCTATTACAGGTCCACTGGCCTGTCGTGACCTCACACTGGTAACAAACCATGGAACCAGTCAGACATTGCAAGGCAGGCAGGTTGCCATACCGGAATTTTTGCGACCAGACATTCTTCAACAACTTCATCACTCACACATTTGTCACATGTGTCTTGTGCAGCAAATAAGCCCAGGGTATTATATCATTATAATAACGTGAAAGAGGCTAGAGCGCTACCCACTGAGCCTGCAGAGTGAGTTTCAGCTGCTTTGGAGCAATGAAGCTAACTTGGATGGGGGAACTGAAGGGAAGCCAGTGCCTGTGGAAATGCAGCCCAACAGTGGTAAAGGTGCAAGGAAAGAGAAGATCAGAGAACACTCTTGCTGAGTTATGACAACAACTTGTGGCTGGTGAATAATGTTACAGGTGACAGCAGACCCTGGGAGCTGCTGCTGTATCAGGAAAGTAAATCATTCCTCTAGGAAAATGAATCTGTCAAATTTAGTGCAGCACGATCAGATGAGGAGGTGGAGTCTTCAGCTTCCTTCTAACTTCCATTACCCTAATGACATTCTGAAGCTCTTAATGTCCATCTACAGTTGTCAGTGTTATCACAGCGCCCAATGCTGTGATTATTAGCTACAGGCTTATAACAAGCTCCACAGGGACACTTGGAGCTGTATAGATATCACTGCTTGGTAGAAAGCAGGCCATTAAGAAACCCACACATAGTTCATGTTCTGCTCCCTATCTTGTCTATCCTCACATCACATCCTGTCCTCCTCCAACTCATTCTTTCCCTGGGCCTGGAAACTGTGAGACTCCATATTCCCTTCCAACATTAACCTACACGCTTTTAACATCTGACTGTTGCATCTCTGAGTTCTTGATTTACCTTACTTTCTCTCCTACTCTTGGGGAGGGGCGGGGGGGGGGTGGGGGGGGGGGGGGGGGGGGGGGGGGGGTGGGGGGGTGGGGGGGGGGGGGGGGGGGGTGGAGGGGTGGGGAGGTGGGGGGCAGTATGCCTTGCCCTGTGCCTTAACAACAAAATTGTGATTTCACAATGAAAATAAAAAATAATTAATGAGCTTGAGGGCAAAGTTCTTTCAAAATTTATAAAGCGAATAATGACATTTCAGATCACCTCAGATTCCAAACTCGGCTATTTAAGCACACATAATTCTCTAAGTCCAGTGGTTTGACAAGGAGTGGGCAGTTCTGGCTGCTGTAATTGATCATCCTAAGAGGCTAAGCAATTTCCCCTTTTCCCAGAAGATTGCCTCAATCACTGATTCATGTTCTTTGGTGTGACTTAATTCCTTGTTAACTGGTCCCGAGGGCAACAACCAGTTTAATTGCTTCTCAGCAACGCATTTAGGGAGGGAACTGTAACACATGAATCCGAGAATCGCACACAATTTTTACAAACACAGGAACAGGCCCGTCAACAGGTTTGTCCAAGTTTATGCTCCCCACAAGCCTTTTCCCATCCGGCCAGCGGGCGAACGCTATAGGGGCAGAGGCAATTACGTTAAACTGCATGGGATGGGTAGTGAAAGGTTTCCGTTGAAATGACGGGATGGATGAGTTATACGATCATTTGGAATGCTGGGATGGGATGGCCCGACCTTCATGGCAAGCTCATGCTTCCTGTACACCGCACCCCCCCACCCCAACCATCGCTTAATCCATCATAACTTAATTTCAACGATTCTTCTCATGGTGGTGATGATTATTCTGAGTGCTTTCGTGGACAGGAATGTTTTATGACCCACTTTATGCAGAGGTACCTGATGGGTTAAGGTTGAAGCATAACAAAAACAAAAACAGAATTACCTGGAAAAACTCAGCAGGTCTGGCAGCATCGGCGGAGAAGAAAAGAGTTGACGTTTCGAGTCCTCGTGACCCTTCGACAGAACTTGAGGTCGAGTCCAAGAAAGAGTTGAAATATAAGCTCTTTCTTCAACTCTTTCTTGGACTCGAACTCAAGTTCTGTCGAAGGGTCATGAGGACTCGAAACGTCAACTCTTTTCTTCTCCGCTGATGCTGCCAGACCTGCTGAGTTTTTCCAGGTAACTCTGTTTTTGTTTTTGTTTTGGATTTTCAGCATCCGCAGTTTTTTTGTTTTTATATAAGGTTGAGGCATGTTTATGTAAATATCTCACCCTTGTTTGCACATTTCTTCACGGTCTCCCATATCTCTGTAAGCACCTTCAGCCCACAGCCCTCTGAGATCCCGGTGCTCCTTCAATTCTGGCCTGTTGCGTAGCCCTAATTTTAAACGCTCTATTAGCAGCAATGCCTTCAGTTTCCAAAGCTCTAAACACTAGAAATGCAACCTCCGTCTCCAACCCCCACTTTCTCAAAACTCTTGCCTCTTACTCCTCCTCTACAACATCCCTTTAAACCTCTCTCTCTTGTCCGAATGTGTCCTGAAGCAGCTTGGTGAAGGTATGGCCATCAATGAGAGAGCCATTAAAACTGGGCATGTGCTAGAGGCCAGAATTGGGGGAGTGCAGAGGTCCCAGAGTGTTGTAGGACTGTAGGAGTTTACGGAGAGAGGGAGAGAATGTATGAACATAAGAAATAGGAGCAGGAGAAGGCTCCCTTAAGCCTGCTCCATCATTCAGTAAGATCATGGCTGATCTGATTGTAACCTGAACTCCACATTCCTGCATGCCCCTCATAACCCTTGACTGCCTTGTAGATTAAAAATCTACCCAACTCAGCCCTGAATATATTCAATGACCCAACCTCCATTGCTTTCTGGGATAGAGCATTCCTAGGTTACCATCCTCGAGAGATGAAATTTGCCCTCATCTCTGCCCTAAACAGGAGACCCCTTACTTTGCATTTGTGCTCCCTTGTTCTAGATTCCAGCCCAAAAGAGAGGAAACATCCTCCCAGCATCTACCCTGTCAAGCCTCCTCAGTATCTTACTTGTTTCCATAAGATCATCCCTTATTCTTCTCAAATCACAGAATCACAGAATCACACAGTGCAGAAGAGGTCCTTCGGCCCATCGAGTCTGCACCGACACGTGAGAAACACCTGACCTACCTACCTAATCCCATTTACCAGCACTTGGCCCATATCCTTGAACGTTATGATGTGCCAAGTGCTCATCCAGGTACTTTTTAAAGGATGTGAGGCAACCCACCTCCACCACTCTCCTAGGCAGTACATTCCAGACCATCACCACCCTCTGGGTAAAAAAAATTTCCCTCACATCCCCCCTAAACCTCCTGTCCCTCACTTTGAACTTGTGTCCCCTTGTGACTGACCCTTCAATTAAGGGGAACAGCTGCTCTCTATACACCCTGTCCATGCCCCTCATAATCTTGTACACCACGATCAGGTCGCCCCTCAGTCTTCTCTGCTCCAATGAAAACAACCCAAGTCTATCCAACCACTCTTCATGACTTAAATATTTCATCCCAGCAACATCCTGGTGAATCTCCTCTGCACCCCCTCCAGTGCAATCACATCCTTCCTATAATGTGGTGACCAGAACTGCACACAGTACTCCAGCTGTGGCCTCACCAAGGTTCTATACAACTCCAACATAACCTCCCTACTTTTGTAATCTATGCCTCGACTGATAAAGGCAAGTGTCCCATATGACTTTTTCACCACCCCACTAACATGACCCTCTGCCTTCAGAGATCTATCGACACACACGCAAGGTCCCTTTGTTCCTCAGAACTTCCTAATGTCATGCCGTTCATTGAATACTTCCTTGTCAAATTACTCCTTCCAAAGTGTATCACCTCACACTTTTCAGGGTTAAATTCCATCTGCCACTTATCTGCCCATTTGACCATCCCGTCTATATCTTTCTGTAGCCCAAGACACTCAACCTCATTGTTAACCAACCCGCCAATCTTTGTGTCATTTGCAAACTTACTAATCCTAACCCCACATAGTCATCTATGTCATTTATATAAATGACGAATAATAGGGGACCCAGCGCAGATCCCTGTGGTATGCCACTGGACACTGGCTTCCAGTCACTAAAGCACCCTTCTGTCATCACCCTGTCTCTCCTACAACTAAACCAATTTTGAATCTGCCTTATCAAATTACCCTGTATCCCATGTGCATTTGCCTTCTGTATAATCTCCCATGTGGGACCTTGTCAAAGGCTTTGCTGAAATCCATTTAATCTACATCAACTGCACTACCCTCATCTACACATCTGGTCACCTCCTCAAAAAATTCAATCAAATTTGTTAGGCATGACCTCCCTCTAACAAAGCCATGCTGACTATCCCTGATCAAACCTTGCCTCTCCAAGTGGAGATAGATGCTCTCCTTCAGAACTTTCTCCAATAGTTTCCCTACCACTGACATGAGACTCACTCGTCTGTAGTTCTGTGGCTTATCTCTAAAACCCTTCTTAAATCCAATGAGCATTGATGCAAAACAAAAACAGAAAATACTGGAAAAGCTCAGAAGGTCTGAGAGAATCTGTGGAGAGAGAAAATCAAAGTTAACGTTTCGAGTCTGTAAGATCCTCCTTCAGTGGTCATACAGACTCGATATGTTAACTTTGTTTTTCTCTCTCCACAGATGCTGTCAGACCTGCTGAGTATTTCCAGCATTTTTTGTTTTTGTTTCAGATTTCCAGCATCCCGCAGTATTTCGCTTTTATCTGAATGTTGATCCAATCTGCTCAACGTTTCCCTCATGAGACAAACCCTTCATCCCAGGAATCAACTTGGTGAACCTTCTCTGAACCTCCTCCAATGCATGCATATCCCTCTTTAAATAAGGAGATCAAAACTGTCTGAAGTACTCCAGATGTGGTCTCACCAATGTCCTGTGCAGCTGTAGCAAGACTTCCCAACTGTTGTACTCCATGCTCCTTGCAATAAAGGCAAAACTATGTAGGAATGTAGAAACAAGGAAAAGAATTCTGTTACGGGCCTAAGGGTGAGATGAATTGAATTATTACTATTGTTCTCCTTTCCTGACCATGACAGCTGTAATTTTAATTTCTAATGTAATTTATTTCCCTTAGTATCCTTTCCCTTGTTGAAATGGGCCGTGGATTGTTTCCCAGGCCCCGATTTATGAGGTCCAATGTTGAAAGTATCCCCACAGCAAATTCTTTGAGGTGAAACTAAACTAGGATTTATTAACAACATTGAAAACCCGTGGACCGGATCGTGACACACAGTCACGTTCACAAGCATACAAGCTCGAGAGACAGAGAAAGAAAGAAGTTACAAATTGCGAGTTGCTTTAAAAAAAAATGAAGGGTATTGGCATTAATTGACCTGAGTAGAGTCCCGTAAGTCAATGTCCAATGAAGGTTCTTTCAGGTGGCTTTGTCTGGCTGAATTCCTGGCTGCAGGTTGAAGATTCAGCAATGTATTCCTGTATCCTGGGAATGAGTTCATTCTGTAAGTGGAATACAGGATTCTTTCTGGAGATCCAACTTTGATAGAGATGGAAGTCAAAGGCAGGCTACTCACCTGGAGTCCAGTTTCCTCTTCTGAGGTTAAACCCCAACTGAAAACAGAGTTGAAAAGCTGTGTAATCGAAACAATTCAAACAGCTCCAGCCTCAGTCATGTGACAGGGTGGTTTTGGGTCAAGCCATTTTGCTCATGTTGGACGTTATGGAGGGTGGTTAAAACCCATTGTATTTTGAGCTGCTAACTGTGGAACCATTAGCACAACGTTGGAAACGAGGAGTCGCAAAAAGCTCTGACTTTGTTCAGCGCTGGATGGTGCAGACATCTCGTCTACTAGTCCTTTGTGTTGGCTTGGTTGGAATGTTCATACAATGCAAAGAGTTGTCTCATTTCAGGAGGGTGATGTCGACTGGAGCTGTTCAGAAACTTCTAGAACAAAGGGCATGTGACCAGCTGTGGCCATTTTATCAGTCCAGCAATTTGTCCTTCTCTTAAAAAGCAGAATTTAAATGAGGGATTATGGAAGAGAAACAAATCCCTTCTAAACTTTTTTTCTTCATGCCTTCTCAGCACGGTAAGATGAAAACTGAGGCGATGCCAGAAAGTGAGCGGGTATAGGTCAGTGAGAAGAGGACTGATGGGGCGAATGGGATTTGGGTGGGGGTTAGGAATGGGTAACAGAATTTTGGATAATCTCAGATTTATGGAGGATGGATGGTGAGAAGTCAGTCAGGGGAGGGTTGGAATAGTCAAGTCTAGACGTAACAAAGGAATGGATGGATGAGGGAATGAAATTACTTGGTTAGCTTTACCAAGACTCGGCACATGCACAATGGGACAAATGCTCCCTTCTGTGTGGTGTTGCTGTTAGATTCTGTGTGATAAGCCATGATATAAATGCAACCTTTCTCTCCCATCAATGTTCACAAATCTCCTTTCGTTCTGTTCAAGACAATGACCTGGAACTTGCGCGCTGTTGGGGCAAACCTGGAGGCTCGACTCAAAAATGCACCTAGTATCTTGCTGATTCTGTCAGATTAGGCTGAGGTTTCCTGTGCGTCTCATTAGAATATATAAAATGGGTAGAAATCAGCATCAACAATTGGGACCCAAGGCCAATGTTACACAACAAAAACAGAATTACCTGGAAAAACTCAGCAGGTCTGGCAGCATCGGCGGAGAAGAAAAGAGTTGACGTTTCGAGTCCTCATGACCCTTCGACAGAACTTGCGTTCGAGTCCAAGAAAGAGTTGAAATATAAGCTGGTTTAAGGTGTGTGTGTGGGGGGCGGAGAGATAGAGAGACCAAGAGGTGGAGCGGGGGTGGTGGGGGGGTGTGATTGTAGGGACAAACAAGCAGTGATAGAAGCAGATCATCAAAAGATGTCAACGACAATAGTACAATAGAACACATAGGTGTTAAAATTAAAGTTGGTGATATTATCTAAACGAATGTGCTAATTAAGAATGGATGGTAGGGCACTCAAGGTATAGCTCTAGTGGGTTTTTTTTTATATAATGGAAATAGGTGGGAAAAGGAAAATCTTTATAATTTATTGGAAAAAAAAGGGGAAAGGGGAAACAGAAAGGGGGTGGGGATGGGGGAGGGAGCTTACGACCTAAAGTTGTTGAATTCAATATTCAGTCCAGAAGGCTGTAAAGTCCCTAGTCGGAAGATGAGGTGTTGTTCCTCCAGTTTGCGTTGGGCTTCACTGGAACAATGCAGCAAGCCAAGGACAGACATGTGGGCAAGAGAGCAGGGTGGAGTGTTGAAATGGCAAGCGACAGGGAGGTTTGGGTCATTCTTGCGGACAGACCGCAGGTGTTCTGCAAAGCAGTCGCCCAGTTTACGTTTGGTCTCTCCAATGTAGAGGAGACCACATTGGGAGCAACGGATGCAGTAGACTAAGTTGGGGGAAATGCAAGTGAAATGCTGCTTCACTTGAAAGGAGTGTTTGGGTCCTTGGACGGTGAGGAGAGAGGAAGTGAAGGGGCAGGTATTGCATTTTTTGCATGGACATGGGGTGGTGCCATAGGAGGGGGTTGAGGAGTAGGGGGTGATGGAGGAGTGGACCAGGGTGTCCTTTCTTTTGATGATCTGCTTCTATCACTGCTTGTTTGTCCCTACAATCACACCTCCCCACCACCCCCGCTCCACCTCTTGGTCTCTCTATCTCTCTGCCCCCCACACACACACCTTAAACCAGCTTATATTTCAACTCTTTCTTGGACTCGAACGCAAGTTCTGTCGAAGGGTCATGAGGACTCGAAACGTCAACTCTTTTCTTCTCCGCTGATGCTGCCAGACCTGCTGAGTTTTTCCAGGTAATTCTGTTTTTGTTTTGGATTTCCAGCATCCGCAGTTTTTTTGTTTTTATGCCAATGTTACACCCTCACTGTATATTCCATCTTGAAAATTGTAGTTTCTCCTCACCTGGCCATTATTAATTCAGATCAGGCACAGCCTGTTGCAAAACCTGCAATTGGCGGGGGTCTCTCAATTTTTAATGTGACTTTATTCTGGCACCAGAAAAATATTCTTAAGGGAACAGCAAATAAAGAGCAGGTCTCAATGAGGATTAATATTTTTCAACAAATATTCAAACCAAGAATGCAATACACACCAGAAAAAAAACCTTCATTCCATTCTGTAATGGAAACAAACTGTTTGTACTTTCAGAGAGAGTTTTGGGGCAAATCCGTATGCAGGAATCTCATGTATAAGTTGGAAACCAGGCCATTATGAACGGTGGAAGTGCATTTGAGCAGAGGGATTGATAGGTGCTCGTCAAAGATGGAGCAGAAATAGGAATGCTGTATCTGCGCATTTAAGAACATGGGAAAGTAAGAAATAGAAATAGGAGAAGGCCCTTTGGACTCTCCCCACCATTCAATAAGGTCATGGCTGATCTGGTTGTGGCTTTAACTCTACTTCCCTGCCTGTACCTCTTGACTTCATTGTTGATCAAAAATCTGTCTAACTCAGCCTTGAATATACTCAATAACATAGCCTGCACTGCTTTTGGAGGTAGAGATTTTCTCACCCATCTCATACTTAAGCCCAAATTTCCTTGCACTTTTAGACTTGCATCTCAATTGCGCTCAGAGACATGCACAAAGATGCAGGAAATTCAAGGCTCTTTAATTTTGCAGAACACAATGTCCCATTTAGAGAAAGGATGACATTTAAAAAGCTCTGCAAATAGTACTGTAAGTGGCAATAGGTGTTCACGGCAGAGATTGAATAGATTTAATAATCTCAGGTCATGTAGGAATTAATTAGTTCTCATCAAGAGCCCACTGTGGCAGTTCTTCCCTTCCACCATTCATTACCATGCTCTCTAAAGACCTTGAAAATTAGACTTCAGGCAAATTAGCAACTGGTTTAATTTGCTTAGTCAAAATAGACTATATTGGAGAAGATCAGAGGTGAAGAGTGGCACCTTTGGTTCCTGTGTTCAATTTCAGTTTGGGCTGATGTAACAAAATAATTTTATCAGACAGATGGGTTTCAGGTCTTTCAAGTTATCCAGGGCATATATAGCATAAAAGCCTGAAGTGATGGGAGCTCAGGATGATGGGAGAGAATGGGAGGGGTTTGATTTTTCACAGTAAGTGAAATAGTGGTGACTGGCTTTGCACAGATCTTTAAAAAAGCCTTGGATGTGTTTTTGGACAGGGGTGAAGAGAGGGTAAGGTTTGGGTAATAATCAGTGGGCTCAGGGCCTCTTGCAGCTTACCTGGTCATGTTTGGAGGGCAGTTTTTCACAGCAGTGTCCTGAATTGGCTATTACTGCTCTCCTTATTGGTCATCCTCTCTCTGGGGGTTTAGGCAAATAGTTGCAAGGGTCGGGGAGGAAGGAAGGATGGGGCTTGGAAATGAATTCAGCTGGAAACAGAGCAAGTGCATATAATAACAGAAGATGAATGTAAACCAGCAAAAACATAAAAACGGACTGCAAAAGCTTCTGTAGGTCTGTGAAAAGAAACCATTTGGCAAAGACAAATGTGGGTCCATTACAGGCAGATTCAGGAGAATTAATAATGGGGAATATTGAAATGGCAGAGAAGATAAGTGATCACTTTGTGTCTGTCTTCACTCAGGAGGAGAAATCTTCCAGAATTAGAGATCCAAGGGACTCGGTAGGGGGACTCAGAACCTTCCAAACCCATGACCACTACCATCTAGAAGGACAAGAGCAGAAGATAGATGGGAACACCACCGCCTAGATGTTCCCCTCCAAGTCTCTCGCCATCCTGACTTGGAACAATATCGCCGTTCCTTCACTGTCGCTGGGTCAAAATCCTGGAACTCCTTCCTAATATGCCCTATGGGTGTACCTAGACCACACGGACTGCAACGGTTCAAGAAGGCAGCTCACCACCATCTTCTCAAGGGCAACTAGGGATGGGCAATAAATGCTGGCCCAGCCTGCAAAGCCCACATCCTGTGAATGAATAAAGAAAAAGAATGAAGAATTGAAGTAAATTAGTATTAGTAAGAAGATGTGTTGGAGAAATTAACATGACTGAAGATTGATAGGTCCCAGGGACCTGATATTCTACATCTCAGAGCGTTGGAAGACGTAGCTGTGGAGATATTGGATGCATCGGTGATCATCTTCCAAAATACCGTAGATTCTCAGGCAGTTCCTGCAGATTGGAAGGTCACTATTTCAAAAGGGAGGGAAAGAGAAAATGGGGAATGACAGATCTGTTAGCTTTACATCAGTAAAAAGGAAAATGCTGGAATCTATTATAACGGATGTGATAGGTGGACACGTGGATAATAATGACCTGACTGGGCATAGTCAATTTGGATTTATGAGTGGCGAATCATGTTTGACAAACCTGTTTGAATTTTTTTTGAAAATGTTACAAACAGAATTGATAAAGGGGAGCTAGTTGACGTATTGTACTTGGATTTTCAGGAGGTTGGTTAGCAAAATTAAAGCACATGGGATAAGAGGTAATATATTGGCATAGATTAAGGATTGGCTAACAGACAGAAAACAGAGAGTAGGAATAAACAGGTCATTGTCACATTGGCAGGCTGTGACCAGTGGAGTACCGTAAGGATCAGTATTTGGGCACTAGCTGTTCGCAGGATATAAAAATGATTTGGATATGGGGACCAAATAAAATATTTCCAAATTTGTGGATGTCACAAAGCAAGTTGGGAATGTGTGTCGTGAGGAAGATGTAAAACAGCTTCAAGGGGATTTAGTCAGACATAGTGAATGGGCAAGAACATGGAAGATGGAATATAATGTGGAAAAATGTGAGGTGATCCACTTTGGTAGGAGGAACAAATGTGCAGAATATTTCTTAAATGGCAAGAGATTAGAAAGTGTAGATGTACAAAGGGACCTGGGTGTCGTCATCAGTAAGCCACTGAAAGGTAACATGAAGATGCAGCAAACAATTAGAAAGGCTAATAGTATGTTAGGCTTTATTGCAAGAGGATTTGCTTCAATTGTGTGGGACCTTGGTTGGATTACACCTGGAGTCCTGTGTGTAGTTTTGGTCCCCTGACATTAGGAAAGATGGTATTGCCACAGAGGGAGTGCAACAAAGGTTCACCAGGCTTGTTTCCAGGATTGCAGGACTGTCCTATTAAAAAACTTTGGGGGAAATGGGCCTGTATTCTCTAGTGATTTGAAGAATGAGAGGTGATTTCATTGAAACCTACAAAATACTTAAGGGGATAGACAGGAAAGATGCAGGCAATATGTTTCCCCTGGTTGGGGAGAGTAGAACCAGGGGACCAATTTCAAAATTAGGACCAAGATTAGAAATTTTTTGACTCAGAGGGTTGTGAATTTTTGGAATTCTCTACCCCAGAGGGCTGTGCAAGCTCAGTCATTGAGTATGCTTATATCAGAGATTGACAGATGTTGAAACACCAATGACGTAAAGGGATATGGGGAAAGTGTGTGAAAAAGGCATTGAAGTGGATGATCAGCCATGATTGCATTGAATGGCGGAGCACGCTCGGTGGGCTGAATGGCCTACTCCCGCTCCTATGTCCCTCTATGGACCTGATGGGCTTCCCCCTGTCCGTGATACAGTGCATGACCAGCCTCCTCGCTTTGAGGCCATTTACATGATGCACCTGTAATGAGTTTGATCAATCTGCAGAATTCCCAACCTCTCCCTGCAGAGATACACACCACTCCTGCTCAATATTCAGCGAATCCCAATGAATTATGCCTGTGGCGCAGAAATCAAGCGAAGACTGAAACAAGTTCAGCTGTGACGACCCTTAATGCTCAACAAACATGAACAACAAGTACTTGAGGTAATAAATACAGAGTCTACAGCATGGTAACCTCAGATTAGTGACTTCAGAAGAGATAGAGTGAAAAGTGGGACAGTAAGAGCTCTCAAAATATCTAGGATGCAGACTCTGCTTGGACTAGAACTCTGCAACATTATAAAATCAGGGCTCAAAGGAAATACAAAAAGAGAGCACTGGACAGCTCTATTAACGCTAATCTCGAGACTAAATGCAAAGGAATTGAAACACATCACTTTGTAATCTCTGAGGCAAAACAGTACATGGTCTGTGAAGGGTATATGAAGCATACCTGCTGAGATTTCTTCAATATTGTATTTGGTTAGTAGTGCTGGCTCCTCATGATTCATTACAGAGAATCAAGCTTAATTATTAATGAATTGCGAATCTAAAAATGAATTGAAATATTACCTTGTCAATCTTCTATTTACTCTTGCTTGTTCCTCAGCAGTTTGAGCTTTTATTATTTTTATTTCAACAAGGCTGCTTTTAGCAAAATAGGTTTAGGGTAATGATACCCTCTTCTCTCAATTCATTTTATCAATTGCTTTGTTCAGTTTCCAATTTATGAACCAAATTTACTTGGCACGGTCGATTCATTAGTTTAGCTGGCATGATAGGTTAACCCGGGTAGGCGGGATGCAGATTTGAGGTTACTATCAGATCAACCCATGATCTTTATTAAATGGCAGAGCAGGCTTGAGGGGCTGAATGGCCTACTCCTGCTCCTTGTTCGTATGTAAGTGCACAACCTCCGCCACAAGGCTACTTGTGAACAAGCTATGAAGTCGGCGGACACCGATGCAGGCAAATTGGGGGACAGTCATTGACAGTCTGGAGACTGACTTTTCGGAGGAGCGGTGGAAGAGGCGAGGAGAAACAGAAAGCTGAGCTGGCCAGGAAGTGGGCCCAGAAAGAACGGAGTCCAGCAAATGGTGCACCTTCTTGGCCCCTGTTTTCCTCGGCAGCAAATGTGGCAGAAAGCACCATGTCAGAGTGGGACTCCTGAGCCACACCTGGCGACGTTTAACACAGAGTCGACAACCAAAGGGCAAACCATCATTTCACGAGACAGCGGGCTGAAGTACTGCCTCCCTGCACTCTGCCTAGCCTGAGAAGTTTGTACTGGGTCTCTTCTGCTCAAAACGACGGAGTGGCTTTTGTTAGGCTGCTTCCGGCGGCAATCATGTTGGTGTGGGACTGGAGTCACCTATAGGCCCAGACCGGGTAAGGGCAGCAAGTTTCCTTCCCCGAAGGGTATTGATCTTTTTCTGATCTTGCCCCTTCAGGCATAAGCCGTGCCGGGGGGCGGCCAGTTTTCCTGGGCAGCGGCACAGCCTGGATGTTGGGCAGGATCCCACCCTGGGCTGAGGTGACCGCTCCCGGCGGCTTGTTGAGCTCCTCGTCATTGTGGATGGTGAGCCGCTGCTGGTGGGGGATGATTCGGGTCTTCTTGTGTTGTCCCGGGCTGCGTTGCCAGCCAGCTCGAGGATCTCAACCGTCAAGTACTCCAGGATAGTGGCCAAGTAGACAGGGAATCCAGCCCTGACACACCCGACATAGTGACCCAGCGGATACGGCCGATGGGGGAGACTGGAGACCAGCTCTGGAGCAGCAATGAGTCTTGGCCTGGCCTGCCCTTTGCCTCCGGTTTTACCGCAACTGGACATCTTGAATTCTGCCCCTGCTGAAAAATCTTCACCATTGTTCAATAAGCCGACTGCACCTAGTATTTCCAGGCAGTCTCCCATCCAAGCACTAACCAGGCCTGAGTCTGTTTAGTTTCCGAGATCAGACAAGACTAGTACAGCCTTAGGCAAAGTGTTAGACAACTACGTCTCTGGGTGGGATTGAACCAGCAACCATTTGGTTAACAGCCGAATGCGCTAACCAATTGTGCTATAAGAGTAGCCATAGAAGTGATGCACAGCTACTGGTGTAGTCACTCCTACTCTAGATGGTCTCAAAATGTGATCGCAAAATGTGATTTTGGGATTGCAACTGAACGGAGTCAGTAGCAAACATGCTTCAACGCAGGTAAGTCTCGTAAGTGGCGGTGGGGGGGGTGGGGGGGGGGCTTCCTTCAAGCCGGAAATGAACCAGTGACCTTAGGATGCCAGTTTTACAGTCACCTACAGTCCTCCGCTCTACCAACCGAGCCATGAAGGGGAGCACAAAGGATTTCCCAAAGGGCAGTTTTAGCGGCAGTGGGAAACTAGATGGGCTTTTTACGACAATGCAGTGGCTTCACGGTCACCAGAACAGAGACTCCTTTTGTTCCCCAGATTAATAAAATTTAAATTCCACAGGCGTCATTTTGGGATTTGATAATATGGTTCCCAACTGTGGTTAAATGTATTCCTGGAGGTTCCATCGCATAACTTGCCACCACCATTAGTCGGCCAACACATCCATCCTTGTGCTGTACTGCCTTCCTACACCGGTTGGAAAGCAAAAACACTTGTTACCTACTTGGTTGCTGCTTGACCATCAGCCAAATAGCATTTTTGTTGCTCCAATTTCAATATTTTATTTTTACCCGGTAAAGAGAAACGTTCAAAGAAAATGCCAAGTAAAGCCAGTCCTTTTTAAATATCCTGGACTTTGGTCTTAATCTCAGGAGACTGCAGGTCAACCCTGGAGGGTTGGCAATTCCCGTGTGAAATGACGTTTCTGATCGCTCGTCCAGACCCTGGATTGTTATTACCTGCAATGAATAAATTCGAGAATGGGGAGGGAAGGTATGAAGAGGAAGGGGTATGTGCGGGTCTTGCTTATGTTACTGGACTGGCATCCCGGAAAATATGAGTTCAGATCCAACTGGTCCCACAGTTTAGTCACCATGTCATAAAAAGGGCATAACTGGCTGAGAGAGGTCGGAGAAAAGAGTAAGACCAATTCCGTGTGGATGTGTGAAAGGACGTTCATGAAAACGGAAGGTTTCAGAGTTGATAGAATTGGTTTCCGGGGGCACGCATTTCACTGAAGTATGTAAAATATTAAATGGTTCTGATCAATTAAATCCAGAATAATACTTAAAAGTTAAGCCAGGCCAGAAGACATAAATTGAAATGAGTTAGGAGCGCCTGCTGGAAACTCAAAATAAGAAGAGAAAGTGCTGGAAACATTCAAAATGTCTGGAGGAATCTGTGGAGAGAGAGAGAGAGAGAGTGACAGGCAGGGTTTGTTGGGATGTGTGCCTGCATGCATTGTCATGTGAAGCAGAGCAAGGGTTAACGTGGGACAGGAGAATAGCCCACCCAGGGTATGATGTATAGAGTCACATGACACACTCTCACAGAACTCTCCAGAAAAGCACTCTGCTAGCAGCCGACCTGCATGACAGGAACAGCTCCATGCAAGATAGTAACCTGGGAACTGTAAATAGTTAAAGAGCCGATGTTATCACAGAATCACAGAACATTACAACGCCAGGAGGAGGCCATTCGGCCCATTGTGTCCGCACCGGCTCTCTGACTGAGCATTATGACTTAGTGCCATTCTCTTGCCTTTTTCCAGTACCCTTGCACATTGTTTCTGTTCAAATAATCATCCAATGCTCTCCTGAATGTCTCGATTGAACCTGCCTCTCCCACCCTTCTGGGCAGTGCATTCTAGACTTAAGTCACTCGCTGTGTGAAAGGAAAACGTACAATCCAGCAGGATCTCATCAATGAGCCACCCTCCCACTGAAGCAGCAAGAACACTGACCACGACATGGTTGGTACCAGTGGGACCTTATGACAACAGGGTGAACATTTCAGGTTAATGGCCTGTCACAAAAATGGCACAAGGGAAATGGACCTTTCCTGCCAAAATATCATGGACCTGAAATGATAACTATGTTTCTTCCTCTCCAGTCTCCACAGGTGCTGCCTGGGCTGCTGAGTATTTCTGGCATTTTCTTTTGGAACAGTAAATTTGGCCGGCTAATGAAAGAAACTTGCTAACTCAGAATGATGAACA
This sequence comes from Carcharodon carcharias, assembly GCF_017639515.1. Taxonomy (NCBI): domain Eukaryota; kingdom Metazoa; phylum Chordata; class Chondrichthyes; order Lamniformes; family Lamnidae; genus Carcharodon; species Carcharodon carcharias. Next base: position 20,177,015 of record NC_054483.1, on the reverse strand, counting down.
TTTGGAACAGTCCACCATGTAGGATTGTACAGACATGAAGGTTAAAGCAGAGTTGGGAGGGTTGGAAAACAATAGCAGTGAACTTGGATGGATCAAATGCCTCTTATTGTTCTGAATGCAACTAAGGTTGTCTTGGTTAATGTGGGTGACACGTTGATGATCATATCACCCACCGAACTATCATTGAATGATATAGCACAGAAAGAGGCTATTTGGTCCATTGGACCTATGTTGTTGATTGAGTGATCCAACTGATTGCAATCCCTTGCTCTATTCTCATTGCCCAGTTCAAATATTTATCCAAATCTCCTTTGAGTGTAATTTTTAAATTTCCTTCTGCCATCCTTTCATGCAATGCACTGTAGATCACAAAAACTTACCTTGTCAATATAAGTCTCCTCTGCTCCTTTTGCCAATAGCCTTAAACCTGTGTCCTCGGGTTACTGACCCTTATTCCACTGGCAGCAGTTTCTCTTCATTGACTCTATCAAAACCCTTCCTCATTGAAACCTACAGGACTCTGAAAGGGTTTGACAGGGTAGACGCTGAGAGATTGTTCCCATTGGTCGGGGACTCTAAAACACAGGGGCACAGTTTCAGGATATGGGGCTAATCATTTAGGACTGAGATGAGGAGAAATTACTTCAATAAAAGGATTGCGAATCTTTGGAATTCTCTACCCCAGAAGGTTGTGGAAGCTCCATCGTGGAATGCATTTAAGGCTGGGATAGATAGATCTTTGGTCTCTCTAGGAAATGAATGGATATGGGGAGCGGGCTGCAAAAGTGAGTTGAAGTCCAAGATCAGCCAGAACATATTGAATGGTGGAGCAGGCTCGAGGGGCCATGTGATCTACTCCTGCTCCTATTTCTCGTGTGCTTGTGTTCTGATTTTGAAGAACTCTATCAAATCTCCTCCTAAGCTTCTTTGCTCTGAGGTGAACAATCCCAAATTTTCCAGTTTCTCCACATCATTAAGTCCCTCATCCCTTGTACCAGTCTTTTCCGCATCTAATGCTGAAATAATGTAATTAAGCAGTTGCTGGTCATACATCAATTTGTGTCTTGGTGTGTCATGAGTTAATTGGGTTTAATCAGTGCTATGCTCATCTCCTGCTGGTACCCAAGCTGTATCTGAATCCTTTTAATTGAGTCCGTTTGTTTTGGACAACTTAAACAACTTAAGAATGTTCAATCAGATCCAAAGACAAAAACACAACTCAAATAAATCTGTTATTCTTGCCGGAGGAAGGAAGGGAGAGAAGGAGGGAGGGAGAAGGAGGGAGGGAGAGAAGGAGGGAGGGAGGGGGAGGAGGAGGGATAGAGGGGGAGAAGGAGGGGGGGAAGGAGGGAGTGTGAGAGAGAAGGAGGGAGGGAGGGAGGATGAGAGAGAAGGAGGGAGGGAGAGAAGGAGGGAAGGAGGAGGGTGGGAGGGAGCGAAGGAGGGAGGGAGGGAGGTAGAGAGGGAGGGAGGGGGGATAGAAAGAGGGAGGGTGGAAGAGAAAGAGGGAAGGAGAGAGAGAAGGATGGAGGGAAGGAGGGTGGGAGGGAGAGAGAGAAGGGGGAGGGTAGAAGAGAAGGAAGGAGGGAGGGAGGGAGAGAAGGAGGGAGGGAAGGAAGGAGGTGGGAGGATGGGTGGGAGAGAAGGAGGGTGGGAGGGAGAGATGGAGAGAGGGAGGGAGAGTAGGAGGGAGGGAGAGAGAGAAGGACAGAGGGAGAGGGGAGTTGTTGGAGGGAGGGGGAAGGGAGAGAACGACAGAGGGAGAGAAGGAGGGAGGGAGAGAAGGAGGAAGGGAGGGATAGAAGGACGGAGGGAGAGAAGGCCGGAGGGAGAGAAGGATGGACGGAGGAAGGAGGGGAAAGAAAGAGGGAAGGAGAGAAGGAGGGGGTGAGGGAGAGAAAGAGGGAGGAGGGAGAGAAGGATAGAGGGAGGGAAGGAGGGAGGGAGAGAAGGAGGGAGGGAGGGGGAGGAGGAGGGATAGAGGGGGAGAAGGAGGGGGGGAAGGAGGGAGTGTGAGAGAGAAGGAGGGAGGGAGGGAGGATGAGAGAGAAGGAGGGAGGGAGAGAAGGAGGGAAGGAGGAGGGTGGGAGGGAGCGAAGGAGGGAGGGAGGGAGGTAGAGAGGGAGGGAGGGGGGATAGAAAGAGGGAGGGTGGAAGAGAAAGAGGGAAGGAGAGAGAGAAGGATGGAGGGAAGGAGGGTGGGAGGGAGAGAGAGAAGGGGGAGGGTAGAAGAGAAGGAAGGAGGGAGGGAGGGAGAGAAGGAGGGAGGGAAGGAAGGAGGTGGGAGGATGGGTGGGAGAGAAGGAGGGTGGGAGGGAGAGATGGAGAGAGGGAGGGAGAGTAGGAGGGAGGGAGAGAGAGAAGGACAGAGGGAGAGGGGAGTTGTTGGAGGGAGGGGGAAGGGAGAGAACGACAGAGGGAGAGAAGGAGGGAGGGAGAGAAGGAGGAAGGGAGGGATAGAAGGACGGAGGGAGAGAAGGCCGGAGGGAGAGAAGGATGGACGGAGGAAGGAGGGGAAAGAAAGAGGGAAGGAGAGAAGGAGGGGGTGAGGGAGAGAAAGAGGGAGGAGGGAGAGAAGGATAGAGGGAGGGAAGGAGGGAGGGAGAGAAGGAGGGAGGGGCAGGAGGGAAGGAAAGATGTAGGTGGAGGGAAGGATGGAGGGAAGGGGAGGGGAGGAAGAAAGGAGTGAAGGAGGAAGGAAAAGATGGAGAAGATGAAGGAAAGGAGGATAAAACAGTTACTAAAAGAAAAATGAATGTCAGCCAATGGTTCACAAGACTAAGTTTATATTTTTACCCATTTTTTTGTTTCAATCCTTGGCAGTTCTGACCAATTGGATTGGGGCTAGTTCTGTTGGTGCAAGTTACCTCGTAATTGACTTTGGTTCTTAATCTCAGACCATCACACCGCAGTCTCACCGAGTGGGCCATGGGATGAGCTGTGCTGCCCTTACTGGGAGCCGGCAGGGACAGGACGACCCGAATGGCCTCTTTCAATGCAACTGGTCCATGATTCTCCGTGACAGCCCAGGGACCCTGAACCTGGGTTGTATGGGGTGGAAATATATGCTGGACAGCAATGAAGAAAGGGACAATACTGCATGGGCAACCTGTTACATACCTGGACAATATATGCCTTTGCTGGAAATAAATCTCGGGCAGGTACGTAGCCAATGTAAGACCACCCCCATTGTGTGCTGCCTTCCACCCCCACATCCCACCTCTCCCCCCACCCCCAAGGCGAACTTCCACCCTTGTGCTTCAGTGCAATCTCTGGCCTTATGGAACTTGCATCCTTGCTCGACATTCAGAGCTCGCAGGTTTCAACAATGGCAAGATACCGAGGGGGCTGTCACAACATGGTCACTTGACTCCCTTCACCAGCACCCTGATAAAGAGCCAATAACAGTGCCTTTCTGATGGATGGACAGCGAAGTTCTGCACCCTCCCCTCCACCCGCCCCACCCTGTCCACCCCCACACTAACCCCCCCCGCCCCCTCCCCCAGCTTCCCCCCTCTGCTCCCACCTCTGCTCCCCCACCCACCACCTCTCCCTCTGTCCCCTGGCAGTCCCTCCTGCATGCCCCCCACACCCCCTCCCACCCCACTCCACCCACTGCCCCTTCCCCACCCTGTTGCAATTGAAACTAGGTTAAGATCTCGCTCCAATTGCCACAGACTGGCTCAGATTAAGCAAGGTTCGGATAATACAGGCATCTCATTGCTCTTTAAATAAACCAGAGTCTGCTGCGTGTCTGCTGAACTGTCAACGGCGTGTTAAGGCCAGTAAAAAAGTAATTAACCATATTATCACTGCTGGCCTGTCCAACATTAAGGTTGTCAGGCAGGCGAAGAGCTCAAGTGGCCTCAATCTGCTGGCTAAAGAAAAGGAAGTTAAGAAAACTCACTTTGAATTCGACTGTTCAGGTTATTGTGTTACTTTGCCTGGGTCTTTTAAAATATGTGATTTTACTGTTGCCTTAACAGAGGTGTAACTGGGAGTTAGTTTAATCCAGGGATTTAGAAGTTATCACAGTAGTAATTTGTAGAGCTATGTATGTGCTTAAAATCATTTCTTCTATTAACAAAGGTTTAATTTAGTTTTGTAATAAGTACAAATTGCAAATAGTTGAGGCAGCTGCTTCAGGATTCCCTCTGGGATTTGGGCAGCTTGGCGTTAACCATTTTGGGTAAGGTGTGAGGTGATGCACTTGCGCAGTACAAACAAAGCACCGGAACACACGATGAATGTAGGACCCTGGGAAGTACCGAGGATCAGAGGGACCTTGGTGTGCATGTCCACTGGTCCCTTAAGGTAGTGGGACAGGTAGATAAGGTGGTTAAGGTGGCATATAGGATACTTGCCTTTATTAGCCGAGGCATAGAATATAAGAGCAGTGAGGTTATGCTGGAACTGTATAAAATGCTGGTTAGGCCAAAGCTGGAGTCTTGCATGCAGTTCTGGAATCTGTATTATAGGAAGGATGTGATTGCACTAGAGAGAGTGCAGAGGAGATTTACCAGGATGTTGCCTGGGCCAGAGAACTTTAGTTATGAGAAGAGATTGGATAGACTGGGGTTATTTTCCCTGGAGCACAGGAGATTGAGGGGGGACATGATTGAGGTGTATAAAATTATGAGGGGTATAGATAGGGTAGACCAGAAGGATCTTTTCCCCTTGGTGGAGGGATCAATAACCAGGGGGCATGGATTTAAGGTATGGGGCAGGAGGTTTAGAGGGGATGTGAGGAAGAATTTTTTCACCCAGAGGGTGGTGAGAATCTGGAACTCACTGCCTGAAAGGGTGGTAGAGGCAGAAACCCTCATAACATTTAAATAGTATTTGGATGTGCACTTGCGATGCCATGGCATACAAAGCTATGGACCTAGTGCTGGAAAATGGGATTAGAATAGTTAGGTACTTGCTTGACCGGCACAGGCTCAATGGGCCGAAGGGTCTTTTTCTGTGCTGTCGGCCTCTATGACTCCATGACTCATCTGCCTGCCATAACAACCACACACTCTCAGGCTGCGTATTCCAGATCTTAACTACTTGCTGAGTGAAAAAGCTTTCCCTCATGCTTCTACTGCTTCTTTCATCATTTGCCTTAAAACTGTGCCTTCCTGTTTTCGATCTGTAATCCAATAGCAACAGATTGTTCCTGATCTACTCTGTCCAGACCCTTCATTATCTTGTATACCTCTTTTCTGTACCTCTTTTTATAGGGCCATTGGGTAGGAGCAGGCGGGGGTGGGATTAATAGGATAGCTGTTCTAAAGTGCTTGCACAGTACAATGGGCTGAATGGATTCTTTCTGTGCCGAATCATCAGCGATTCTAGAATGGGCTCAGTTACAAGCGATGCTATACTTGCACACTAACACACAGGACCTGACCTCACAAGCCGCCAAATTATCAACCAAAAGAACATTGCTTTGCGCTCCCATATTTTATGCAACATCCTCCTCCCTCTAAGTTCATTAACAGTCATCAGAACTTGCGCAATCGTTGACATTTGCTCATTTTCGCTCCTTGTCAAGAGCGCCTTTTACACACCAATTAATCCTCTCCTGCATTAACAAAGCACTTTAGTGCCTGTTAATTGGCCTACTTCATCACAGTAGAGAGCTCTTCAACATGTCATTTCCACCTCCAATTCCTCACATCTATTTGGATCAATAGTCTCTGCCCATTCATAGCCTGCACTATTGTTGTCTTCTCATGATTGAATTGAGACCTGGTTCAGCATGTTGGCGTGAATTTATTTGAAAGCAGCAATGTGAATTCACATACAATTAGCTCAAGAATCCACACCCCTTTTGCCCAAACTACTGATGACAATAATAGCACCTCTAAATGCCACGCTGGTCGATAAGGGTTCTCTTAATATAGACAAGAGCATCAAGCCTGGAATCATCTGGTCTGTTTGGCTCCTCACTGCCATTGTAAACTGAAGCACTCGGAACAGCGGGTAAGGGTTTGAGTGGGTACCCCCCCTTTCAATTCGATGTTGTGCAATCCTCCCCTTGCAGTACTAATGGAGTGCAGCACGGTCAGGAGGTGCCTTCTGTTGGTTGAGACATTAACTGAGGCCCCTTCTGCACTCTCAGGCGGACGTAAAAGTTCACTATCCGGACTAAGAGTAGGGGGATTCTCTGTTGGTGCCCCTCAGCCAACACCACTGATAAAAGATGATCCGCTCAGCATCACACACTGCTGATCATGTTCCGAAGATGAGCCAGATTGGACTGGAGAGGTTAGCTCCATTTCTCTTCCACAGACCTGCTGAGTTTTCCCAGCATTTTCTGTTTTCATTTCAGACTTCCAGCATCCAGAGTGTTTTGCTTTATCACATGGCAGGTTGAGGGAGCCTTGCCGCGGGCAAATCGACTCATGCGTTTCCAGGATCACAACAGCGGCTACGCTCCAAAGTGTACTTCACTGGCTGGGAAGCGCCTTGGCATACCCCGAAGACGTGAAAAGTGCCGTGCAGGGGCAGGAGCACCCTGGGTCTTGGAGGTATGTAGAAAAACTTGACAGGATTTGGCACTTTTGCTGTGAAGCACATTTCCAGAAAGTTATGACTGCAATCTTTTGAAGGAAAAAGAAAGATGTATATGGCCTGTCTCGATGCTGACTTTGAGCAATTGGCGTCCTTTCATGAGAGTGGGAAGTACCGTAATTCAGCCACAAGTGACTTATGACAGCCTTTAAGCCTTGTGAGAGGTGCTCTGTAACTCACTGTCACTGGCAAGGTATTCTGTTTATTCTATGGGAGTGAATGTTCCCAGGAATCTTAACTCAGCATTCCAATAAATCCCAGGAAGTTCAGATCTGACAACACTCAGGTGATAATTCAGTGCAGTGGATAATCAGCGTTGGGTGAATTATCACTTCATCAGGGCAGTGAATATATTGTTTGTTCAAACTCAGGCACATGAAAAGTGTCATTTCAGTTGAATTCAGTTTCTTACAGCCTACCTGGAGCCCTGGTGAACAGGAGCTGCCCTATAGCAGGAAGGACTTTTTAATTAAACACATTTATCTTGCTGTTTTGACCACTGAACTTTCACATCTTCATGTGTTCCAATCCAGCCCAGACTGCCAAAATGAGAGACGAAAGCCTGCCTCTCCTGTGAAATGGTTTTGGCAGCCATCCCGTTACCAGTTCTTGTGGGTGGAAACTGCCGCTGCCTTGGCATTCAGGGCTAATCTTGCCTTCGTCAGAGACCGCAAAATGTACAATCAGAAATGTCAGCCCTGTCAGGAGGGGGTTACTTACATAGGTTTGAAGTTAGGCTGAAGCACGTTGTTGGGACAGTGCGGTGATAGCAGCTCTCAACTTCGAATTCATAATGTACCTGTCCTGTGTGTGTTTGATGGGGACAGTGTAGAGAGAGCTTTACTCTGTATCAAACCCCGTGCTGTACCTGTCCTGGGAGTGTTTGATGGGGACAGTGTAGAAGGAGCTTTACTCTGTATCAAACCCTGTGCTGTACCTGTCGGGAGTGTTTGATGGGGAGAGTGTAGAGGGAGCTTTACTCTGGATCTAACCAGGTGCTGTACCTGCCCTGGGAATGTTTGATGGGTTCAGTGTAGAGGGAGTTTACTCTGTATGTAACCCTGTGCTGTACCTGTCCTGGGAATGTTTGATTGGGACAGTGTAGAGGGAGCTTTACTCTGTATCTAACCTCATGCTGTACCTGTCCTGAGAGTGTTTGATGGGGATAATGTAGAGGGAGCTTTACTCTGTATCCAACCCCGTGCTGTACCTGTCCTGGGAGTGTTTGATGGGGACAGTGTAGAGGGAGCTTTACTCTGTATCTAACCCCGTGCTGTACCTGTCCTGGGAATGTTTGATGGGGACAGTGTAGAGAGAGCTTTACTCTGTATCCAACCCCGTGCTGTACCTGTCCTGGGAATGTTTGATTGGGACAGTGTAGAGGGAGCTTTACTCTCTATCTAACCTCATGCTGTACCTGTCCTGCGAGTGTTTGATGGGGACAGTGTAGAGGGATCTTTAATCTGTATCTAACCCCATGCTGTACCTGTCCTTGGGGTGTTTGATGGGGACAGTGTAGATGGGGCTTTACTCTGTACTTAACTCCGTGCTGTACCTGTCCTGCGAGTGTTTGATGGGGAGAGTGTAGAGGGAGCTTTACTCTGGATCTAACCAGGTGCTGTACCTGTCCTGGGAATGTTTGATGGGTTCAATGTAGAGGGAGCTTTACTCTGTATGTAACCCCGTGCTGTATCTGTCCTGGGAATGTTTGATTGGGACAGTGTAGAGAGAGTTTTACTCTATATCTAACCTCGTGCTGTACCTGTCCTGAGAGTGTTTGATGGGGATAATGTAGAGGGAGATTTACTCTGTATCCAACCCCGTGCTGTATCTGTCCTGGGAATGTTTGATTGGGACAGTGTAGAGGGATCTTTACTCTCTATCTAACCTCGTGCTGTACCTATCCTGCGACTGTTTGATCGGGACAGTGTAGAGGGAGCTTTAATCTGTATCTAACCCCGTGCTGTACCTGTCCTTGGGGTGTTTGATGGGGACAGTGTAGATGGGGCTTTACTCTGTATCTAACTCCATGCTGTATCTGGCCTGGGAGTGTTTGATTTGAGGACAGTGTAGAGGGTGCTTCACTCTGTATCTAACTCTGTGCTGCACTTGTCTTGCAATGGTTCATGGAATGGTGTAGAGGGAGCTTTTTTCTGTATGTAACCCATGCGGTACTTGATCTGAGAGTAGTTGACACTCACACTGGACAACTGAAATTAAAAGTGATCTACTCCTCAGCAGTAATATTCTCGAGCAGGAAAAAAATGAAGCATCAGGTCAAAGCAGAACTGAATTTTCATTTCTCATGGAGTTCTCCACATATTCAATGGAACATAAATGCACACATCCCAATGTTTGCTGAATCATTGCATCAAGTGTATAGATTCAGGCAGGATGGGGATGTAACAGGGTCACCACTGATGTGCTGGAAGAATGGCTGGTTCAGTGGTGAAGCACCCCAGGGCTAATGAGCTCAGCAGATGTCGAGGAGATATTTTTCTGACCATTTTTGTCTGGCTTCAAGAGCTCAAATCTTGGTTTTACTTTTGCTTTGTTTCTTTGGAGAGTTGGCATCATAGAAGGCCAAAGTGGGGGAGAGAGAAATATAGGCTTAGAATTTGCAAAATTTACATGTGCTTTTTGATATTTTGTGCTCCATTTTGGCAGAAATTTTAACGCACTTGGGGGTGTGATGGAATACTTTTCACTTGCCTGGATGAGTGCAGCTCCAGCAACACTCATGAAGCACAACGCCATCCAGGACAAAGCAGTCTGCTTGACTGGCACCCCATCCACCCTCTTAAACATTACCTCCCTCCAGCACCGATGCACAGTGGCAGCCGTGTGTACCACCAACAAGATCCACTGGAGCAACTCATTAAGTCTGCTTCAACATCATCTTCCAAACCTGCAACCTTTGAAGGGCAAGGACTGCAGGTGCATGGGAACACCACTACTGCAAGTTCCCCTCCAAGTCACACACCATCCTGACTTGGAACCATATCACCATCCATTCCCGGGTCACTGGGTCAAAATTCTGGAACTCCCTTCCCAACAGCACCAAATGGACTGCAGTGGTTCAAAATAAGAAATTTACAAATGGATATGGACAGGCTAGGTGAATGGGCCAAAATTTGGCAGATGGAGTTTAACGTGGTTAAGTGTGAGATTATCCATTTTGGTCGGAAGAATAAAAAGGCGACTTATTATTTAAATGGAGAGAAACTTCAGAATGCTTCAGTGCAGAGGGATCTGGGTGTCCTCGTGCATGAATTGCTGAAAGCTAGTATGCAGGTAAAGCAGGTAATAAGGAAGACAAATGGAATTTTAGCATTTATTGCTAAAGGAATAGAGTATAAAAATAGAGAAGTGTTGTTGCATCTGTACAAGGCATTGGTGAGACTGTACCTGGAGTACTGTGCGCAGTTTTAGTCCCCTTACTTGAGAAAGGATGTAGTTGCACTGGAAGCGGTTCAAAGGAGGTTCATTAGATTGATTCCAGAGATGCAGGGCTTGTCTTATGAGGAGAGATTGAGCAGTTTAGGCCCATACTCGTTAGCGTTTAGATGAGAGGAGATTTAATTGAGGTATATAAGATGCTAAAGGGGATAGACAAAGTTAACAGATCTTTACTGACACTCCAGTGCAGACCTGAGTGAGTGAGTGCTACGCTGTCAGTGGCACTGTCTTTCAGGTGAGACTTAAAGCCAAGGCCTATCTACCCTCACAGGTGGACATCAAAGAGCGCACAGCACACTTTTGAAGAAGAGTGTGGGAGTTATCCCTGGTGTCCTGGCAAATATTTGTCCCTCAACCAACATCGCAAAGGGCGAGATTATCTGGCCATTATCACATTGCTGTTTGTGGGAGCTTGCTGTGCACAAATTGGAGGCTGTGTTTCCTACATTCCAACAGTGATTGCACTTCAAAAGTAAGTCAATGGCTGTAAAGCACTTTAGGAAGTTGTGAAAGGTGCTATTGAAATGTACATTCCTCAATATCATATCCTTACCTTTCTTCCTCTTTGCTCTCCCACTTTTGGCAGAATTTTTCTGTCCCTTATTTCAGTCCTTCTACGGCGGAGGAGTTGAGAGCAAGGTGGGCTTTGCCCAGCATCCAGAGTGGTAACAGTCTACACTTTTAAGAGAGGGCATACATTGCAGTTGTGAATGCTGGGCTAGAACTCCCCCCATTGCCAGACAAATCATGGCACAGTCCATACATACCTGTGATTACAGGGCAGAAGTGGGTAGATTGCAGTCTCAGTACGTTGCGATCTCAGGCACCAAACAGGGTTGTAGCAGCTGTCCTGCGGGTGCTTGAAAATGAAATTTAGGGCATTAATATCCCTTGTCACAATAAGTACACATAATCCACCCCTTCCACTCCCCTCAAAGGGAAATGACCCTTGAGAACAAGACCCATCTTGTACAGGAATTTACTTAGCCTAGCCAGATCAGACTGATTCAATAACAGAGAGTGATGAACATGAGGAAATATGTGGATCTGTGCAAGCACCAATGGGAATATTGTGACCTGTGGCCAACTTAACCACTCTTCAGCCTACTCAAGTAGAAAATACCTTGGTTTACCATGATCTTAATCTATTGTACTTGCTGTTGTGGACCAGGTTGCCAACTGTAATTAAATGTATCCCTGGAGGTTTCATTCCATGAATTGCCCCCACGCTCCAGCCATTACTGGTCAACACTTCCGTCCTTTTGGCGCACTGTCTTCCTTAGCCAATTGTAAAGCAAAAAGACTCATCATCCAATTGGGTGATACTTGACTGTCGGCCAAGCAGCCTTTTTCTCCTTACCCATTTTCAATATTTTGATATCAGGTAAAGAAAAATGTTCAAAGAACATATGAAAAAATCTTTTTGAATGTCCCGACGATTTTTCTCCAGGGTTGCACACAGCAAGGTCCTGGAGATTGACCTTCAATTCCTGGAGACTCCAGATCAATCCTGGAGGCAACTCTAGTGCTGTGGCCTAATATTTGGAGTCTTTGTCACAATGTTAAAGGTGCTATTTAAATGAAATTTGTTTCCATCATTATTGGATCGAGTCCTTGGGAGCGAATTTCAAACGGGGTACTCGAAGAGTGAGGGACTCTGTCGGATGTCGGTGGGAAGGGGTGGGCATGGGGCAGGGTGACCCATGAGAATATCTGATATGGTCAGCCACAAAACTGGTGCAGATACGGCACTTTCTATGGCAGGAGGGCTGCATGCACAACCTGTGTTGATATTCAGGTCATGGTGAATGACAACTATGTTTCAGGAATAAATGGAAATGGTAGGAGCACCAGTGGAGCAGGAGCAGGACGCACAACAGGAGCAGGCGGAACAGGACGAGGATCTGAACCAGAATCAGTTGCAGGATCTAGATCATTAGCAAGAGCAGGAGCAGAGGAGGCAGGAACAGATGGAGAGGCAGGGTCTTGACAGACAGAATTAGGAGAGGGATCCGAATAAGGACCAGGAGCAGGATTAGGATCCGGGGCTGGATCAGGTGCAGGTGGAACAGAATCTTGAGGAGGATCTGAATTAGAATCAGATGTACGATCTGGATCTGGAACCAGAGTAGGAATTCGAACAGGCGTAGAGGAAATTCGGACAGAACCGGGAAGGACAGAATTTGAACGAGGATCTGAATCAGAGTCGGCATCAGGATCAGGCACTGGGATCAGGAGCAGGAGGAAGAGCAGGAGCAGGAGACGCAGGGACAAGGGGAACAGGGGCAGAAGGGATTGAATCAGAATCAGGATCCTGGGTAGCAGGAGCAGGAGGAGCAGGAACACAGGGAGGGACAAGAGGAGCCGGGGGTGGGGGGGGGGGGGGGGGGGGGGTGCGGTGGAAGAGGAACAGGATCAGGATGATAATCGGGATCCCAGTCAGAGGCAGGATCAGGAACAGCTGGAGCTCGAGAGAATTTCATAACCAGCACTTTCTTTTCACACCAACAGCTTGGGCTGAATTTCAGTCTAGGTTCCAGGAATTCAATTCTTCCAATTCACAACATGCCTCCATGCACCCAGAAAGCTAAGGCATTGTGTATTGTTTGAACTCATGTCATATTCTAAGATGTAATTGCCTTGTGCTCTGGTGGTGTCCAGGGTAATTATACGCTGTTCAGCACACCATTACTTATTCATGTGAATTTTTACTTTGCATTATTGATGCTAATTATTATGACTAGTTAAACACTGCTGTAGGGAACTGAGAAAAAGCTGTTAATGTGGCATCACAGCAGACTGTTTGATGCCACTTCATCCACCAAGGTAAATTAAGTTTGTTCGTGTACTTTTCTTTAATGTCTTTTGACAGATTGAGTATGAAGGGATAGAACACGATAAGACCCTAAGGCTGCTCCCCAGGGGTAACACTTCCAGTGGTGAGGTGAAGGCATGATACACTCAGGTTCTACACCTTTTGAAAAGAAGAGGTGTCACAGAAGATGCGAAAATGGAAGTGGAAAGGTGATCCAGGGCACCCTTTTTTTAAGTTAACCTTTGAGTGTAGGACAAGCAGGCACTGGTAGGAATCAGAAAAAGGCCAAGTTCAGGGCTAAGGCCAGAAAGCAGCCATTGCAAGCAGTCTGATTAATACCTGCAGGCATTTTCTGTGTAAAGAGTGGAGCCAAGAATTCTGGAAGGAGTCGTGATTCACTGGAATGGTATAAGGGCAGCTGCTTAATTGAAGAGGTAGGTTTTAAGCTGTGCCTTAAAGGAGGAAAGTGAGGGAGAAGGGCCTAGAGGTTTAGGGAAGGAATTCCAGAGCTAAGGGCTTTGGCCATTAGTGTTGGAGTGATTAAAATCAGTGATGGACAAGAAACTAAAGTGATGTATAAAGTTCCTGTTGTTGGTGAAAGGCTGTGATGTGACAGCTGGGTAGTGTGGATGCGAACAATTAGGTTTCCTTCAAAGGGTGAGCGAGACAAGCCCTGCTTGTCTTTATGAATGCAGACAACAAGGTGCAACATGAATCCTGGACAATATCAGTTGCCCTTGCTCTTGAGTTGTCTCTGGTGGAGGTGTGACTCCTATCTGGAAGGTAACCCAAGGATGTCACCTCCGTCAGGCACATCTCTGCCATTCATGTGCCAGGTTAGACAATGCGTTGGCACACAATTCAACCATGTGGTGCACCGCAGGTCAGTCTGTCCACACACACACAGGCCGCAGTTTCCTTTTCGAGCGGGGCTGGTGTTGGATCCTAGTCACCAGTTTGTTGGATCCTGTTCGTGTGCTTGTTGTGAGGGGTGGCCGAGTTAGTACTAATGATAGAGTTGAGTAGCAAACACTTCATAGATAGAAACTCTGTGCTTATTTACAAAGATACTCAACAGTAACTAAACATGTGCTTACACTTCAAACTCTATTTCTACACTCCTCTGCTACTAACTACTGACTACTAACTACAAAGGTAGCCCACGCTACTCTGCTATTGGATACTGAGATCATGTGATCTTCCGTTATAACATTTTTAAAGGTGTATTTAATGTCTTGGGTAAATTAGTTCATTGTCCAACCAAACTCTGCTTGCAATCAATAAGGGGAGAGACTGATGTAAGAATAAATTGTGGTGGTTTATTGAGACATAGGGGAGAGCATCAGATCACATGTGCTCACTCCGAAACCTCCAGACTAGACATAGTTCCCAGTTGCCTGCGCTGTACAGTGATTCGTCAGTGCTGTCACATGATCAGTACACTTGCATTATCTTAAAGGGACAGGGTACCTTTACCGCCGTACATTACACATCAGATTACCACTGGTGGTGGGGGGAGGCAGTGTCACAGCAGGAAGGGATTCTCTGCCCCAATCTTCCAACTCCACCACAGTCTATTTCCCTGGCTCAGGAGATCATTCACGATTAATTTATCATGCCTCTCCCTCCCACTTCCAGCAATGCAATTCCCATTGCCAAGAGAGGATAGCATCCCGCCCCCATCCCCAACTCCCAAGTGCAATCTGCCGCTCCTGAGACGGGGGATCTCCCAGTGGGGGAAGGGGTCCTGAAGGAGTGGCAGCTAATTGGAGGCCTTGGGACAAAATTCAGCCCCCTCTCCACCCCAAGTGTCCATAGGTCTACACTTTCAAGATCTAGGATGGAAGGTGGGCTTCCTTCACCTGCAGTTTAAGGCAACAACTGTTGGCATCTTGGTTCATGAGGACATCCTGGAACATTGAGGGAAATTAAAGTTTATGATTATGAAAGGACTTGCTAGGGTAGACATGGAGAAGATGTTTCCACTTTCAGGGGACACTAGAACTCGGGGCCGTAAATCTCAGACAACAGCTTATAAATCTCATAGGGAACTCAGGAGGAACTTCTTTATCCAGAGGGATTTTAGAATGTTCAACTTACTCCCACAGGGAGTAGCCGAGGCCAATAGCATTGGTGGGAGAGCTGGAGAAGTACGAGGAGGAATGGGATGGAAGGGTTATGTTGATGTGGTGGGAGAGAGAGTGGGAGAAGGTTCAGGTGAGCATAGACACTGGTACAGGTTCGTTGGGTGAATAACCTGTTTCTGTGCGATAAATTCTACGTAAAGTACTATCTTGTGTTTACCTCTCTCTCGCTCTCTCTCTTCTGAAAGCCAATATCCAAAGTACAGGGTTCAAGGAGAGATAGAGTCGTAAACTCTTGTTACTATCCTGGTAAATTAGCTCTCGCTTCCCTCCATTCTACTACCCGTGGTGATTGGTTCAGTCCACACACAAACTCCCTTTCTAAGCAGCTCTGTCTCACCACTTCCCACCTTCCTTCTTAGCACGCTGTCTTAGTCCTCACAACCTGCGATGAACCACTCCATCTGTCCTTGCATTCCGTCTTTAACCCTCCGCTCTGTAAAGCACTCCTGGAATTCTTCGTTTGGTGGGGAGGGGATCTGCAGGAACGGAGAACTGGTCCCTGTGAAATGTGCTCGGATGGGCCTCCTCCCATGAATTTGCATTGAAGTCGAACAGATGTCTCGTCACTTAATACCCACTGGAAAAAAAACCCGTCAAGATAAACCAGGGACAGGAAATTTCATTCACAAGGGAAACAAAACATGATGAGCTTGGGATAACATTTTCCTGACACTAAAGTCAATATCTGCTCAATCAACAGAAGAAAACTAAAATACCTCCAAACCATCAATAAAATATTTTCTAAGAAATAGCAGGATGACACAGTTGAATGAATTTGTAATCTCCTGCATCACTGACTAGTTATCAATAGGTTATTGTACCACACATGCTAGGTAGACAGAGGTTAAATTGTAAGAGAGTCAGGCCATCCCTGGAGGATCTGTTTGATCTACAAATGTCTGACTGCAATTACATTCCTTTGCTCGAGCGTTCGGCGGTGATGCAACATGCTGAATTTAAACATCTTGGCTGTACATCTTCCTGGCTTGGCAGCAGCAAGGAGGCCAACTGCACCCTGGGCAGGTTGCGAGTGCAATAAAGCTGACGGTTTTTCACTGGCTGCCTTAAGGTTGTTGGCAGGTGTTCCGAGTTTGAGTATGTGTCAGCAGGCATCCGCATTCACGTGGGCCCATGCGCGACAGGTCGATCGTTCTGTGCAGCTGAACCGCTAGCCCCATCTTGTGAACAACAGCAGGCAAACCCTCCTGCCTGAGCTTTTGACTTCTAGGGAGGGGCCCTTTGCAGTAGGCAGTATTCATTCCGTTTGGCAATCAGCTGTATGGCCCTGGTCACAGAGTAAAAGGTGCATTTGGAACTCTCCGCTGCTGGATTACGTTGAAATCTCGTAAAATTAAATGGGGTGGATGTGGATCTTGATTTGCAGCCCTGGAAAATAACCTGTGGCCTCAGTCCTGGGATTGCTGCAGCCTGCGCAATCTTACCCCAGACCTAACAACGGAAGGCTCAGCAAGGGGGTAGGGTCTCCTTTAAACATCCAAATGAGGACTTCCCCATTGTTGTGCAATGGAAAGCATCAACTGACTGGGATATTCCCAATTCATTGTCAATTCAGACATAAGAACATAAATTGGAGCAGGAGAGAGCCATTGAGCCCTTCAAGCCTGCTCGACCATTCAACAAGATCATGGTTGATCTTCTACCTCAACTTGTTGTGCACTATCCCACATCCCTTGATATACAGAAGTCTATTGATCTCAGTCTTGACTATACTCAATGACTAAGCATCCATTGGCTCCTTTGGGGCCAAGAATTCCAAAGATTCATAGCTCTTGTTGCCATATGTGGGAGGTTTGGGAGCGAGTAGTTTACAGATGGGTGAAGCTACGCTAAATCAAATTTTATCTAATCACCAATCTTGGAAGGCTGCAGGGCAGGTTGATAAGGTAGTTAGCAAAGTGTATGGGATCCTGGGCTTTTCAAATGGGAGTATTAAATAGATAAACAAAAAAGACCTTCACAAGCCATGGGTTCGGTTTCAGCTGAAGTAATGTCGACAGTTTTGGGCAGCACACTTTAGGAAGGATGTCAATGGCTTAGAATGGGTGCAGGAGAGGTTTACCCCCCTCACCCCCCAACCTACACCTCGTCCCCCTCCACCCCAAACCTGCACACCACCGCCCCCCCCCACCCCGTAGTAATTCGTTGTATCTATATCTGTCTAAGCAACTCAGCTACAAATACATCCATTAATTTTAACCCGAGTTTAACACATATACAGCATGGGATTGACTGCTTTTCTGTCAAGACAGGAGAACATGGGAAGGACAGCCCACTTAGATCTCCAATGTATTGTACTCCGCAGTGACACATTGTTCTGAGACGTGCCAGCACACACTCAGCCTTAACAAAGATACACCTTTCGATTCAGAAGAGACCTGGTCTGCTTATGAAAACTGTCAATCTTCCGAGAGCACTGGACAAAATAATTTGAGGAGAAGGACCAGGCTCTGAAATGATACACTCCAGCAGTGATTTCGCTTGCCTGAGACGTATCACCTGCGAAAGTTAAGACTATCCAGGGACCAGTTTCAAAATCTGATATACTCTTGTCTGAACGCCTGAAAGACCCTGTCAGCTACCTTACAGAAAGCAGTGCTGTGCCATCATGGAACAAGGTTCAGCCATTCAGCCCATCAAGCCTGTTATGCCATTCACTTAGATCATGGTTCAGCTGCACCTTAACTTCACCAATATGTCTTGGTTCCGCCTCCCTTTTCTCTATCAATCTCAGCTGTGAACTTTCATTTGCCTTCACCCTACCTTCTCCCCACCTCAACCCTCATCATCATTTTTAAGGGGGGGGGGGGGGAGGGTGTGCAGAATTTCACTAGGCCTTTGTGTGAGAATGTGCCTCCTCACATCACCAGTGAATGACCTAGCTCCAATTTCTGAAATATGTCCCCTTGCTCTGGGCCTCCCCTTCCAGGGTATTTCTGATTGGTTGCAATGCAATGAACTGAAAATCTCCAACTTATGCACTGAAGTGAATTCCAGGAAATTTATAATTGCATTAAAAATCATCCAGATTGCAAGCATCTAATCATGATACAGAACAGAATTGTTCAATGCTCTAATGCTTTTTGAGATGAAAACATTGCTGGCGACTCTACTCAAGCGATTAATCTTTCCATCAGCAACAGTAATTGCGAACCAAAGTTTTTCCAATAATTTAGGCTTCTTAAATGACAAGGGAATAGCAATTGTCAGAACTATGACTCCAAAATGAACAACTTCCTGCTTTTATTCTGATGGATCAACAGAACTGTCAGTTTCCCCAGCAGTTCTGCTGAGTACTTCCTAAAATTGGAGCTGGGTCATTCACTGGTGATGTCAGGAAACACTTCCTCACACAAAGGTTAGTGGAAATCTGCACACCCTCCCCTCATAAAAATGATGGCGAGTAGTTGCTGCAGTTGAATTGGGCTTTGGTGAGAACACATCTGGAATGCTGTGCACAGTTTTTGGTCTCTTTACCAAAGGAAGGATCTACCCGCTCTGAGAGGAGGGGTTGGGGAGGGGGCGAGGAGCCAACAAAGGTCCATTGATCCCTCGGATGAGATGGCTGTCCCAGAAGGGAGATTGAGGAGAACTTGCCAATCCTCCCCACAGGTTGGAAGAATGAAAGCGAACCTCATTAAAACATGTAAGATTATGAAAGGGCTTGAAGGGGTACATACCGAGATGAGGTTTCCCCTGGTTGGATGGCCTAGGACTAGGGGGTCACAGTCTCGGGACAAAAGGGTCGGCATTTAAATTTGTGTTGAGGAGAAATTCATTCACTCAAGTAATTGCAAATCTTTGGAATTCTTTATCCCAGAGATCTATGAATGCTCAGTTGTTGAGTCTATTCACAGCAAGATGAGAGAGAGAGAGAGAGGGAGAGAGATGGTGGCATAGTGGATGTCACTGGACTAGTAATTCAGAGGACCAGGTTCATGTTCTGGGGACACAGGTTCGTATCCCACCACGGCAGCTGTAGAATTTAAATTTAACTGATAATCTGGAATTGAAAAGCTAGTTCCACCAATGGTGACCATGACACCATCATCAATTGTTGTAAAAGCTCATCTGATTCACTAGTGTCCTTTATGGAAGGAAATCTGCCGTCTTTACCTGGTCTGGTCTACATGTAACTCCAGATTCACAGTAATGTGGTTGACTCTTAACTGCCTTCGAAAATGGTGCGGCCAGCCACTCAGTTCAAGGACGATTAGGGATGGTCAACAAATGCTGGCCTTGCCAGAGACGTCCAAATCCCATAAAATAATAAATTAAAAAAAACTAAGGTCAATAGATTTTTCGACTGTATGCGATTCAGTTGGAGATGGGGTGGGAATTTGGAGTTGAAGTCCAAGATCTGCGATGATCTTTTTGAATGATGTAGCATTCTTGGACCATAGACCCAACTCCTGTTCAGGGTTCTTGTGTTTTCCTATATTTCAGACTTTAAAGACTTTGTCTCATCATTGGGGAAAAGGTGAATGGCTTCTTTGTTTGGGATCTAGTCATCATACACCAGAATATGCTGCCTTTCCTCAGTCAAAACAGTTTGCAAGGTAGGAAGCCTTGCACTGTTGCCCAGAGATAATTATACCTGACTGGCTATCAATGGCATTTTGAAAAGCCTGAGTTGTAGAAAAAACTGAAAATGTACACGGAACAGCAAAGAGGGTAAGGCAGGAACAGAAGTGACATTAAAAGGAGATTGTGATTGTGGGTTCGTAAGCTCAAATCCAAACACAGAGTGAAAAGGTATAAAACTGACAACACTGTGAGCTGAGAAAGCTGAATATAGAATGTTAAGTGAGAGCATCGTGCTAATTTGCCAACAAGAGGTGATAAAGCCTCAAGGATGAACAAATGCTTGAGTGTCCTAAGAGATAAGAAAGCACTGACCGACCTGAACAACCTCACATTGACAACAAAGAACAGATGGAATCACAGTGCATATGTGCACAAGAGGAGGGGAAGTGATTGAGACTGTTGCTGTCCTTATGTATTAACCTTGGATACGATGTCAGTGTTCAGGTACTAATCTTACATACGGAACTGCATAAAGTTAGAAGACACAGGGAACCTGCAGGGCTTCTAACATGTCTTGAAGAGGCTCCCAAGAATGGTAGGAGAGTTTAGTGATCAAATCACCGATGCTTCTGTAACTTGTGAGCAGCAAAGTGCCATCTAACAAGCACTGCAAATGTAGAATTTGTATTGATTTCATAAAATTATTGATCAGATGACTGACTCCCTGGTCTCTTGAGTCCATCAGGCTGCAAGGTATTAAAAGGACACAGATTGTCCTAACACTGCACTCTATTCCTGTTATGCTGTCAATGTGGATACATCTTTGTATCCCCCTCATCCAAGACTGTTACAGCCATTCTAAGCTGGAACAAAAGTAATAATTACAATAAACTTGAATCACTCTCTGTGATGCCTGAACACATCATGCGAGTTATGCAGAGCAGGTCCACTGGGGTCTCTGCTCCTTCGTGTGATCCAGTAACCCATGCTAGAAAATGCAAGAGTGGAGAATCGGCCATTGGCTGAGACAGTGCAGGAGAGGTGACACTGTGGATGATGAGTAGGAAGAAAACCTTGTATCATCTCAAGACATCCCAAAACACTTTGTAACCAATGAAGTAATTCAGTCACTCAGTGAAACATGAAGGGGCTTGACAGGCTAGATGCTAAGGGTGGAATGTAATCCAAGTAATAGGGGCAAGAGAGCCAGTGAGAATCCTGCGTTGCCTCCTTTGGGGGAGGCCCGTTGTATCAAGTGCTTTAGGCTCTTCCTCAGGATCAAGAACCCCAGGGGCTGAAATCTCCACCCCCACCCCACCCTTGCCATCCATCAAGGGCAACTGGCCAATCAGAGACCAGCAGCTCCTTATTGCTGTCAGCACCTCTTGAGGGAGCAGCGGTAGCTCTCCACAATGCACCCAAAATCAGCGAGGGGCCGAGGCCACTGCTGAGTGAGGATGGGATGTGGATCACGTGGAGCTGGATGCTGGCTGGGGAGGGGGGGCAGGGCAGAAGGAAGAAGGGCAGTGGGGTTGCTCTCAGCAAGGCCCCCCCCATTTCCTTATGATGGGTATTGCTATATGCCTTTAAGAGATAGCAGCATACCATAAGAGGAAGGAAGTGTGTCATGGGATCCAGTCTTCACGTTGGCCTGTGAGCAGAACACAGCACACGCTGCCCTGCTCCTGGTGTCTTCAAACTTTCTATTCAAGCATAAATATTCTCATGTGCCTAGTCTAAATAAATGAACCCATAACGTGTTTACACAATCCTTTATGAGCGATGGCATGCTACTATCTCTTAAAGGGATATTACAACATCCCCTTTTCCTGCCATCATCCAGGCCAAGGAGTAGACAGACCAAGCAAGAGCTACACCTTGCAGCGTTACATCTGAGAGCTGTGCCTTCATGAGCCGCCAATCCATCACCGGCAGAGATCACGGGCAGAGTTGAGCCCATGTTGAGCGAGGGAGGGCGAGGGTGGTCAGCAGACCCCCACCCACGACTGAGGCCGGAAGGTGATCCCGCGCTGGCTCAGCTCCGCCTGTGCCGGCGGGAGGAGGAGTGCAAGTGGGGAAAGCGCGAACTTCGTGCATGTGCGCGCTTCGGATTTCCCCCCCCCCCGAGGCACGGAGCTGCCTCAGGGAAATGATGAGCTTAAAAAAAAAAATGAACAATGGAAGAATGTAATGGAACATATCCCCTCATGCGGCTCTGTCACAGGGAGTAGGGACATGTTATCAATTCAATTTTAAAACTTTGACTTTATTTTTATTTGCTTTTGGAAACTTCATCCCGTCCCTGGATGAGGTTTCCAAAAGAATGCAAAGGCCCACTTGGCCTTCACGCCTGCCCACCGACTGTAAGGTTGGACAGGCAGTGCAAAATTGAACTTAATTGATTCTTTCATGGCCTTAACAGACCTTTTAATTGTCGGCGGGCGCGCTGCCAACTCCGGCGCGTTCCCACTGACCGAATTATCGCTCAACTATGCGTTGACATTGGGACAATTGCCTGATGTCAACGCGCGTCATTTCACGCTCGAGCAGGTCGGGCACATGCCTGCCCGCTGAGCTAAACATTTTGCCCCATGTTTGACAGACCAGTGCATACCAAATTACCTCCTCTTACCCCACCTACTCTCAGAAGCTGGAGAGCAGCCTTTCAAGCTGCAAGAGAAAGTGACTAACGTTGCACGATAAAAATGCAGGTACAGAATTGCCAGGTTTACAGTTGGGACGAAGAGTTCCAGGATCCCACAGAAGGCACACGGCAACCAGCTGAGGTGACAAGGGATTTGTTCAGAATTAAGGTGCCATGAAGTCATTACGTGCAAAGTTGCATTGGTGAGACGTCAGCAAGGACAAATCAGGTCCATTCCAGCTCCTCAACCACTATGCAGTCCTATGGCATCAAGGACAAGTGATCAGCCAGCTCGTGCTCACGAACTCAGAGCACAGTGTCTAGCGTTAAATGTGATTCCACAATTGGACAGCACTTAATGAGCAGTTCTGAATGTGCTAAGAATTACACAAACAACCCAAGTTGAGATTATCAGTCAGGCTTGAAACATTGGCTCGCTTACACTTGCTGGAGGCTGCATGTGT
The DNA here is from genome assembly GCF_017639515.1 of Carcharodon carcharias. Taxonomy (NCBI): domain Eukaryota; kingdom Metazoa; phylum Chordata; class Chondrichthyes; order Lamniformes; family Lamnidae; genus Carcharodon; species Carcharodon carcharias. The sequence goes on along the minus strand of NC_054483.1, from coordinate 20,154,380 downwards.
TCATGGGTGGGGCCCTGTCTTCTGCGGGCAGAGGGAGCATGTCCAGGCATTGCGCCTTTTTCAATTCAGTGAAGGGATGGGGGCAATCGTTTTCTGGTGCATTTTTCCATGGTAACACCTCAACCAATTAGCGTCCAGCTGCCAACCAATCAGCACCCTTTTCTCATGCAATGTAGGTTGTTATTCACTTTGAGATGTGGTATTCTTGCGTCTGTCCTGGTGAGTACAGGATGAAGGGCTTGGATAGTGTGTCTCTTTTTTTTCTGCAATAATCAATGTTCTCCTGGCTTCTTCTGGATCCAGTATTAAGATCGCTATTCCTGCCGCTTCACTGGCAGCTCCCTCGGGAGTTTCTTTCCCCTGCAACTTGAACCTTGGCCATCAGCTGCCATCTTGTGGTCTTTCTCCACCCACCCCAAGCTCCTATTTAAGTTCTCCTGATTCTAATAGTGGGTGTGTTTTAACCTAACTACGAGTTGACACCGAGTTTAGCGTTACCCTGGCTATTCCTGTTGTTTGTCTTCATCAGCAAATGCTGGATCTTTGCTTGAATTTGGCTTCCAACTCCTGTCGAGCCCACACCTCTCCATTGGCTTACACGCTGCTGTGTCTCTGACCTGCTACTCAACTGCCTACAGTTTGAGGTAACTTTGTCTAGCCTTCAGTTCGTCACCACTGCTGCTGTTGCCCACTGAGTTAAAGGCTGCCTGACAGATGTCTTGGCCCCAACTGCTGATCATGAATTAATTACCCTGGGCTGAAGCCCATTTCTCCACTACCTCCGCTTCCTGTGCTGCCGTTTTCCTGTCCTGCAGTCAATCCTGCACATCTCTTGTTTCTTCGTTGCCATGGGAGCCCTTCCTGCAAGTGTGTCCATCCATACTCTACCCTTCTAAGCTCACTGGCCCTCGCTGCCGATCAGCCTGGACAACATCCTGTCCATGTTCTAAACTGACTCCCCTCCTCCCAACGTCAGCCTCATCTCACCGTGACTCTCCGGCACGATTTTTAAAGAAAACAATAAAATCCCTCCCTTGTTTTCAAATCCCTCCCTTGGCCTCGTCCCGCTCCCATCTAACTCCAGCCTCACAATCTTGCGAAATGCTTGGAATCTGGGGCCATCATGAGCATCTCTGATTTTTAATTACTCCCCACCATTTGTGGTGGAGGCCCTAAGATTTAGAAGCCCTTCCCTAAATCTCTCCACTTCCCCACTTTAACTCCTGTAAACTTTCTCTTCCACCGAGGCTTTGTGCAGTTGTCTTAGAATCTCCTCCTGTGGTACCGGTGTCAAATGTTGTTGATAACTGATAAGATGCCTGTGTGGAGCCTTGGGATGTGTTACTTTGCAAAGATTTGTTGCTGTTGCCCCTTTTGTGGTTTCAAGAAGCTGCTTCACCTTGAGCGGCTTCCTGTCTGCAGGAACTGGCGGCAATGCCTGTTACATGGAAGTGATGAAGAACGTGGAGATGGTGGAAGACGATGAAGGACAGATGTGCATTAACATGGAGTGAGGAGCGTTTGGGGACGATGGCTTCCTGGACAACGTCAGGACAGGGTTTGACCGTGACGTGGACCAACTTTCGTTGAATCCTGGCAAGCAGGAGGTATGGTGACTCCGGGGAGCATTCCCAAACTCCCGACCGGGTCCAATCCCGCTCGGCGCTAGTCGCCGTCATTCTGGTTGGTGGTGACAATACAGGAACTGCAGCTTTGCTGCACCAGGGAAGTGAAACCAGTTGGAGGCGCCCAGGATTCTTGCCGGGTGACCTGGGACTGGGAGGTGTGGAATGTCAGCTGGTTGGGTTCAGTTCATATATAAGCGATGGTTGGATGTCTTGTTGACAATGTAGAAATTGCTTACATTTTGAAATAATTCTTTTACATAAATATATAAATTGCTTATATTTTGAAGTAATTCTATATAAACAACAGTTGCTTGGGATAAGGCATTAGAAAGTCACCAGGGTCCAAGCAGCAGCAAGATTCAGAGAGTTCAGGAAAGGAGGGGAGATTATGAGGGGCATGGACAGGGTGGATAGGGAACAGTTGTTCCCCTTAGTTGAAGGGTCAGTCACGAGTGGACATAAGTTCAAGGTGAGGGGGAGGAAGTTTAGGGGGGAATGTGAGGAAAAACTTTTTTACCCAGAGGGTGGTGACGGTCTGGAATGCGCTGCCTGGGAGGGTGGTGGAGGCGGGTTGCCTCACATCCTTTAAAAAGTACCTGGATGAGCACTTGGCACATCATAACATTCAAGGCTATGGGCCAAGTGCTGGTAAATGGGATTAGGTAGGTAGGTCAGGTGTTTCTCATGTGTTGGTGCAGACTCGATGGGCCTCTTCTGCACTGTGATTCTGTGACAAGATCCCAAATGCAACCAGGAACAACAACGCAGAGTGACAATCCCACATATCACTGTGAGCAATTAAAGAAACCAGGCAAGGTTACCATGATAAGATCTGGGAGTGCCAACAGATTACCTTTATGCTTCAGAGACTCCTAGATTCACCAGTCCTATACACTTATATAATGGTAACTAAACATGAACATGTATTGTCAATAGTTATACTTCTTTGGATGGGGAAAGTATCTTTAAAAAGAAAGGGAGGTGTTGTAATATACCTTTAAGGGATAGCAGCATGACATCACTAGAAGAGAAGTGTGTCATTCAGTCCAGTCTTTGTTTTAGTTTTGCCTGTGAGCAGAACACACTTACACACACACACACACACACCTCTGCAGTTGATGCCTTCAAGCTTCTTACCTCGGCATCTATGTTCTCATGTGCCTATTCTAAATGAATAAACCCAGAACATGTTTACTCAATCCCTGATGATGTTTACAACAGTATTAATAATAATGTTTATATCAGTATTCTAAGCTGACAGTGACTACAATGGAACAATAAGGCAGCCCACCACCACCTTCTTTGGTCAGTGATGGATGGGGAATAAAATGCCAATGTTAACCATCAGACAAGGATAAATAAAATAATTTAGAAGCTTGAATTTCAATCGGAATATCAAATGCTTTTCCTCGGTAAATTTCCTATTCCCCAAGATGACCCACCCATTAAAGAAATTCAACCATGAGTTGAAAAGCGCAACAGATGACCTTTCTTCCCCAAGTGCGCAGGCAGATTTGCAAAGGGTATTTGGTTCCAACTGGAGGGGTAAAGTGGACAAGGCAGGGAGAGAATGCTGATCCACAAAAGGACAGACTTGCACAAGACTTAACATTCTAACATTCCTACTGCTGCACAACAATTTCCTTGCACTCAAAACAATTTGGTCCCTCAGAGGGTAAAATACCAGACACCACAGAGACATAAATCTTCATAGTGAGCTAATTTTAAAGATGTGAAATAAGGCTTAAAACATGTCTGGAGGATAATAGATGAGACTATTTAACACAACAATGCAAGCATGTAACTGGAGAAATGTGCAATTTAGCTCACCGCATGAGACATCTCATTGATTTACACCCAGTTAAACTACAAAACAGGGTTTTTATTTTCTCTCCTCTTGATCGAAGTAATTTTTTTTTACTGGAATATGACTCCACTGGCACAAGCAACCCTTTAGAACCTCATCTAAAGTAGTCATTCAATCCACTTTAGCCTAGGCTTTAAGTTATGAAGAGAGGTTGGATAGACTTGGGTTGTTTTCTTTGGAGCAGAGAAGACTGAGGAGCGACCTGATCGAGGTGTACAAGATTATGAGGGGCATGGAAAGGGTGGATAGGGAGCAGCTGTTCCCCTTAGTTGAAGGGTCAGTCACGAATGGACATAAGTTCAAGGTGAGGGACAGGAGGTTTAAGGGGGATGTGAGGAAAAAACTTTTTACCCAGTGGGTGGTGACGGTCTGGAATGCGCTGAAGGAGGTGGAGGCGGGTTGCCTCACATCCTTTAAAAATTACCTGGATGAGCACTTGGCACATCATAACATTCAAGGCTATGGGCCAAGTGCTGGTAAATGGGATTAGGTAGGTAGGTCAGGTGTTTCTCACGTGTCAGTGCAGACTCAATGGGCCGAAGAGCCTCTTCTGCACTGTGTGATTCTGTGATTCTGTGTGTTTGCAATGATGACAGAACTGTCAGCATTCAGCGTGATTACTCCCCTGAAACTGACAGCAACTTCTTGAGAATGCACATGCGCAGGTAAACATGGAAATCCAGAAGATGCAGTCAGTGATTCTACCCTCCTCCACAGCAAACTCCGTTGGAGTCCACCTCCACCGCACCGCACCCCACCCCTCAACCCCCACTCCCAGCCAATCCTCCTCCAGGAAGCAATCATGTAGAAATCACTGATGTGATGAGCATTTGGCCTTTTATATGGCTTGTCCCGCCGTGAAAACCCTTGAAAAGGTTAAACCTTTTTGAATAAGGTATCACTGTTCATAATTATTGCTGAAGAGACTCACTTGGCCTCGAAATGCCACATTTTCCCAATGTTTCACATTTGTGGGATGTCGGATTTCTTCATTTTGAGGAAACATTGCCTGGGAACCCTTCCATTCACCTGTGGGTCAAATGGAGCCTCGGCTTGACGCCTGATGAGAGATGGCACCTCCAACAGTGCCGCATTCCTTTGGCACTATAAGCTGGTTTAAGGTGTGTGTGTGGGGGGCGGAGAGAGAGAGAGAGAGAGAGAGAGAGAAGTGGAGGGGGTGGTGTGGTTGTAGGGACAAACAAGCAGTGATAGAAGCAGATCATCAAAAGATGTCACAGACAATAGAAAAGTTATATTGTCTGTGACATCTTTTGATGATCTGCTTCTATCACTGCTTGTTTGTCCCTACAACCACACCACCCCCTCCACTTCTCTCTCTCTCTCTCTCTCTCTCTCTGCCCCCCACACACACACATTAAACCAGCTTATATTTGAACTCTTTCTTGAACTCGAACTCAAGTTCTGTCGAAGGGTCATGAGGACTCGAAACGTCAACTCTTTTCTTCTCCGCCGATGCTGCCAGACCTGCTGAGTTTTTCCAGGTAATTCTGTTCTTGTTTTTGTTTTGGATTTCCAGCATCCGCAGTTTTTTTGTTTTTATTCCTTTGGTACTGCTGGCCAAGATAATCCACTCAAGTCACTGGGGTGAGACTTCAACACACAACTTCCTGACTGAGGGTGCTACTCACTAATCCCCTGGCATTTGCAAATCAGACTCTGTCTCACTAGTTTAGTCTAAATCTTCTCACCCAAATCATGAGTGAGAGCAATGAACAGCCTGACAGAACCCCACAGAGATCCATTCCCAGTGATGGCATCTCTCCACTTACATACATGGTGAAACCTCTGTTCATTTGCCACTGATCCTCCCACTGAAAACCCATTCTTAAATATGAATGAATACTACCCTTATCAAAACCAATTCATACTCTGATCTGTGACCTGCTCAGGGATACTGCACACAAAACACAGGGGTTCCAGGTTGTAAGGGATGAGATTCATTCAGGGAAATAAGCGTGAAATAGTCAAAGGCATCTCAGTCCTTTAAAACCTTCAGTTGCAGCAGGAAGCTTCTCCCCTGTAATATTTAGCATTCTGCAGGTGACAGCTCGCATTTAAATGTGTACTTAAAAATAAATAGCGTGACCCTGAAAACATACTGCGGTGATAACCTGTAAGGTCTGTTCAAATCGGTGTCAAGTATCCACTTGCTTTCTCCTAAGGTTGTATTAATCAAGATTCACATCTGACCATCTTTTTATTTCAAAGGTGCTTGGATATAGCTGTGCTGCCAAATGCATTTATCCAAGAAATTTACATCGCACTAATGTCAAGCAATAGGCATGTGCATAATATTTCATCTTGAAGGGATGGATCTATGACTTCAAAAGTCAAATCCTTTTCACTTAATTGGGTTGTGAGCGTTGCTTTACAGATTCAGCCTTTGCTCAGTTATCAGAGTTTCTTCATCTGATGCTGGAAATGTCACCATTCCACCCACAAGACAGCTCAAAACTAGAACAAAATGGGGTGAAATGAAAATAATTTAAGTTTATCAGTCGTGCCTAACACTTGCTAGAATCTACATATATTCAAACGCGGGAAACATGTCCAGGTATTGCTTCCTTTTTGAATTTAACAGAAGCGTGGGGGTGGGGTGTGGGGGTGTGGGTGGTAAGGTTCCTTGGTGCATTCTCCATGGCAACACCTCAAATTGCCCATCAGTCAGTACCCTTTTCTCATGAGGAGTGAATTGTTGCTCCCTTTTGAAGTTTATCATTCTTGCGTCTGTCCTGACGAATGCAAGACAAAAAGTTTCGGCACTGTAATTACTAGGTGTATTGTCCCTCCCTCCTGTCAATCACTCATCATGTGATGCGATTGCGGGGGTTTCAACCAATAAGATTATTACGCGGGTAAGCCTGTGGGGCAGGGCTTCTGATGAAGAGATCGTGTCTGGTGCACAAGCACCTCTATCTGTCTCCTAAATCAAGCTTAGCCTTTTCTTCATCAAACCTGCTGCTCCATCAAATTATTGCAGACAGAGGAGTCTCTTTTCCCCACAACAGGGAGAAAATACTGGGATCATGTTTTACCGAGTTTGAATCATCGGAATCATCAAAATTTACTGCACAGAAGGAGACCATTCTTCATGCCCATGCCGGTCGAGTATGAGATGTTCAACCAATTTTAACTTGCCAGTTCTTAGTCTGTAGTCCTTTAAGTTCGGGCATTTCAAGTGAATATCCAAGTCGCTTTTGAATGTGAGTTGGGTTTCTGCCTCTACCAGCCTTTCAGGCAGCAAATTTCAAACCCCCACCATTCACTGGGCGAGAAAGGTTCTTCTCAATTCCCCTCTACTCCCTTGATCAAGTACTTTCCATCTATGCCCTTACCTAGGAAGTACAGAGGATCAGAGGGACCTTGGTGTGCATGCCCATAGATCTTTGAAGGCAGCAGGACAAGTAGACAAGGTGGTTAAGAAAGCATATGGGATACTTGCCTTTATTAGTCAAGGCATTGAATACAAGAAGAGAGGTTATGATGGAGCTGTATAAAAGGTTATGATGGAGCTGGAGTACTGTGTGCAGTTCTGGTCGCCACACTATAGGAAGGATGTGATTGCACCGGAGAGGGTGCAGAGGAGACTCACCAGGATGTTGCCTGGGCTGAAGTGTTTCAGCTATGAAGAGAGACTGGATCGGCTGGGGTTGTTTTCCATGGAGCAGAGAAGGCTGAGAGGGGACCTGATAGAGGTGTACAAAATTAGGAGGGGCATAGATAGGGTAGGTAGAAAGAAACTTTTCCCCTTAGTGGAGGAGTCAATAACCGGGGGCAGAGATTCAAGCTAAGGGGTTGGCGGTTTAGAGGGGATTTGAGGAAACATTTTACCCAGAGGGTGGGGCTATCTGGAATTCACTGCCTGAAAGGGTAGTAGAAGTGGGAACTCTCACAATATTTAAGAAGAAATGCCATAGCATATAAGGCTACAGGACAAGTGCTCGAAAATGGGTTTAGAGTAGATGGGGGCTTGATATCAGACCAGCGTGGACACGATGGACTGAAGGGCCTCTTTCTGTGATGTAAAGCTCTATGACTCTAAATTTACAAATTCACATGACTACTACCAACTGAGACAAACCACAACCAAAAGTGCTAAGCAAAATAATTTGCTTTAAATTATTGAAGGCGTTATTACTACGGTCTCACTTTATTCGTGGGATGTGGACATTGCTGGCAAGGCCAGCATTCATTGCGCATCCCTAATTGCCCTTGAGGATGTGGTGGTGAGCCACCTTCTTGATCAGCACCAATCCATGTAGGGTGTAGGTACACCCACAGTGCTGTTACGAAGGGAGTTCCATGTTCTTCACTCAGTGACAGTGAAGGATCAGTGATACAGGTCCAAGTCAGGATGGTGTGTAGAGGGGATTTTGCAGGTGGTGGTGTTCCCCTGTATCTGCTGCTCTTGTCCTTCTAGGTGGGAGTCATGGGTTTGGAAGGTGCTGTCGAAGGAGACTTGGGGCATTGATCTTGTTGAAGTAACACACTGCTGCCACTGTGTGGCTGGTGGAGGAAATGAATGTTTAAGGTGATGGATGGGGTGCTGGACAAGCGGACTGTTTTGACCTGGATGGTGTCGAGCTTCTTGAGTGTTGTTGGAGCTGCACTCATCTAGGCAAGTGGAGAGTATTCCATCACACTCCTGACTTGTAGATGGTGGACAGGATTTGGGGAATCAGGAGGTGAGAAAAATCACCTCAGAATTCCCAGCCACTGACCTGCTCATGTAGCCACAGTATTTACGTGACTGGTCTAGTTAAGCTTCCGGCCAATGGCAACCCCTGGGATATTTACACTAAGGGGTTCAGCAATGGTTATGCTAGTGACGTCATGAGAAGATGGGTTGGATTCTCTTTTAATGGAGGTGGTCATTGTCTGTCGCTTGTGTGGTGCAAACGCTATTTGCCGCTTCTCAATCCAAACCCAACTGTTGTTCAGGTCTTGCTGCATGTGGGTTGGGACTGCTACATTATTTGAGGAGTGGTGAATGGAATTAAACACTGTGCAATCATTAATGCACACCCCCACTCCTGACCTTACGACTGTATTCTGATCGTGTGCGTGGAGAAAAGTATAAATCCTGTTGCATAGAACTGCATACGAAACACTTACTGTCAAGAATTAAGGGAGAGGCACTGCACAAGGCAAGTACTCTTGAAGTTTAGAAGGACCAAGAGATCAAAATTCAAAGGCTTACTGATCACAATCAATAAAATTGGGAAAAGTAGAAGAAAGGTCTTCTGTACATTGTGGTTTGTAAAATCCTGAGTAACTATTGTCCTGGATCAAACACTTTTCTTTTTATTATCTTTCATGCAGGGGGCAGCAGAGATCAGTACATGAGACTGTGGAGGACAATTTTACTCACCTTGTTTATAAAAAAATAAGACAAAGAACTCTTGCAGCAGTCCTCATGTCACAATCAATCAAGGGTCAAATTCATTCTCTATTACCTCTGCAGTCCAAAGCAAGATTTTATTTTTCAAGTGGAATGGATTCCAGCACTTTACCTGCGCACTATAATCTAATTTCTGGTCAGTACAATGTATGAGGTGATGGGTCACGACCCATTCTGCTTCGTGTATGCTGATGGCATCCAGCTGGAACTCCCCTCCGCTATCTCCAGACTGCCTGTCTGACATCCATCACTGGATGATAAGGAATTTCTTCCAGTTAGACAATTGGGAACTTCTTCCAGCTAGATATTGGGAATACAGAAGCCATTTGGACCTTGGGCCCCATCACTGCCTCACCACTGACTCCATTGCTCTCCCTGACAATCCATCCTGAGGTTGAACCAGACTGTTCACATCCCTGGTGTCATATTCCACCCAGGGATGAGCTTCTACCACATACCTGGACCAGCAATGAACGCTAGTTTCCAACTCCTCAACAATGTTCGACTGTGTTCTTGTCTCAGCTTGTTTGCTGCTGAAACCCACATTCACGTCTTTGTTACCTCTGGACTTGACTATTTCAGCATTTGTTGCCCCTAATTTTCCTTGAGAAAGAGCTGGTGAGCCACATTTTTGAACTGCTACAGTCCACCTGATGGTTTGGCACAATTGAGTGGTTTGCTAAGCCATTTCTAAGGGCAGTTAAGAGTATCATGTTGCTGTGGGTCTGGAGTTGCATGTAGGCCAGACTGGGTAAGGACAGCAGATTTTCTTTCCTAAAGGACATTAGTGAACCAGATGGGTTTTTAACAACAATGGTCATGATCAAGACTAGCTTTTAAATGAATTTAAATTCCAACAGCTCCATACAGTGGGTTTTGAACCCATGGCCCCACAAATTGCCTAGAGCTGTGGATTACTAGAGTTGTGACATTACCACTACATCACTGACGATCCAATGATAAATAACAAGGAAATCTGTCAACGTAACCTCATCTGGCCACTTGGCCTTCATACGTTATGCCATTGGGAGGTTGTGTGGAAATAGAATATGTTTTTGAAGGACTTTCAGAGCAAAATGGTTGCAATAGCACTGGGTGGGGGAGATGTAAATGGACTGAATCTCTGGTCAATTCTCCTCCCCTCACCTGCCTAGGTTACACCAAAAATTGAGGACAATAGCAGTGGGAAATTTTCCAAGTGATTTTACAGCCATGTTCTGTCGTGTGCATGCAATGTTGTGGTTACAGTTCACAGAGAGAGCAATTGTGCATTTCATTTTCAATGACCCCATATTCTCAATTTGGTTTGAGGAAATGGGAAGAAATAGCAATGAAGGAGAAACTATCCCTCTGATAAGATCACCAATTCCTGAATTCTGAATTCTTTCAGATGGGCATTGTCTGTCCCCTTAACAAGTAACATTATGACCAACAGCTCACTCACTGAATGGCACTTGTTATATAGTGTTGGAAAGATAGGAACAACTGAGCTGAGAACTAATGTGTTACGAGGTGTTCCAAGGGGCCACATTTCACAGCTGTGCTGGAGACTCATGTCATGTACAACAGGCCAGTTTAATCTGGACCTTCTATTGTACAAGGCAGCATGACAATATGAAACATAAAGAGTTCTGATCTTGAAGCCTAAAGTGCGATTATTAACAACATTGGGAACCAAAATGCAACAAGAATGCATTTCAGTACTTAAACCCCAAAACTCTCGCCCTCTGCTGGCTCCAACGACAGGTTTCATTTCTTTTGCCACTCCTCACAGTTCCAAGTGCCTTAATTGCAGGGTGTGGAAATTGGCACCTGTAAGGTCCTAAATAATACTATAACAAGGAGTGGTGTCACCGAGTTTGGATCCAATCTCAGTGGCCATGAACAATGACTCAAGTGATACCATCTGCTGATGACACCTATTGATTATGGCCATTTTAGCACAAGACAACTCTTACTACGGTATTAAATTCAATGAAAAGGGAAGGTCAGAACAAGTGCTTACTTTGACAATTTTCTACCCTTCTTTCCTGAAAGAGATGACTGATGGGGAGCTTCAGTTTGGCAGATGTTCAGTACCCTTCAGTACCTTTCCAAATAGCCACTCCAGGAAGTAATTACCTTGCCCCCACCCAACCCCCAAATCTTTGACAGAACATCATCACAACATGGTCTGATGCACTCTTCAGCTTATATCCAGACATTTTGCATATGCACCTTGCAGTAGCAGTCAATAGCTAGTGATTGGTAGCAGTAACCTTGGCAGACTTCTCTCCCCTAAGCCTAGGCATAGATAGGGCAAATGCAGGAATGCTATGGTCAATCCAATGAAAAACCAGCTGACTCAACGTGGGTTACAATGTCACTTGGTTATTGGCAAGAAATGTTTCAAATCTAGAGTCCAAATTGCAGCCCTAGCAATTTGAGAAAGAAATCTCTTTAAAGAGAAATCTTTTAAACTAAGTTATAAAGAAGAAAGATTACATTTTCCAATCCCTCCCTCTTCTGGAAGGTGTTGGATCCTGCTAGGTTACAGTTCTACCAGGTGTCAGTACTAGTCCTCTACCATGTCCTAAGTGGCTACTTGTCACTTCTGAACCTGGACAGCAACAGCAAGATATTCAACTATATGGAGAATCACAGCCAGTTTGTTTCCTGTACTTGCCCAACGTCCAGATGATGCCCTTCTGCCAGAGGTCACCGGACAGTGATCAGGAGCAGGAACCCTGACTCTATGAGTTCAAACACACCGAGCGCAATTTGAACAGCATTGCCGAGTTCCTTGAACAAACTAAACAGGATGCTACAGGGCTGGAACGCCTCTGCTCACTGCTTACTGATTCTAACTCAGGCCGCAGGTATGATGGAATCTCGTCAAGTCCACACTCTGCTACGTGCACAAAATTCTAATACACTAAACCACCTCCCTTTCAGCCCCATTACATCAAATTACTGACCCAGACATGACACTCCAATGTATAGTCCAGGCATGAAACTATCCCCAGTGATCAATGTTTTCAATGCTCAATGTGTCCAATGCTTTAAGGTTCAGTGAATCAACTTTTGAATTTCTGCAAAGGACCCGAACTCAGGTTTGGCCTTTTGTACTTCAACAATTCGAAGTGACCGATCAGTGACTTGTTCATTCAAAAACCTTTTCAATATTTTGATGCAAGCGCTTTGCTGTGAAACTGGTTCCTTCTGATAGGTAACAAAAGGCTTGTGTTTATGCCAAGTCCTTATGTTTCTCAGAAATCCCTCAAAGCGCTTGAGCTAGAATTACATTGACTGAAAATTATGAGATGCAGATGGCAGCTGTTTTGCCCAGAGCAGAAGTCTACACTTGGGTGGTGCTCTTTCAGTATTGTAATGGGATGTCAACTATGACAGCACCAGCCAAACCAGTGACCTCGACAACTGAGAGGAACAAGGGCAGCAGACGCATTGAAACACCACTGTCTGCAAGCTCCTCTCCAAGTCACACACCATCCTGACTTGCAACCATAACACTGTTCCTTCACTGTCGCTGGGTCAAAATCCTGTAACTCCCTCCCTAGTGGACCTACACCACATAGACTGCAGCGGTTGAAGGCGGCGATTCACCACCACCTTCTCAAGGGCAATTAGGGATGGGTAGTAAATGTTGGCCTAGCCGGCGATGCCTGCGTCCCGTGAATGAATAGATGAAAATAGCTGAAGAGAAGATCCCCAATTTCTCTAGCCTCTTGACAAAAAGGAAGATTATCAACCCTAGAAACCTTCTTGTAAACCTCCTTTCCACCCTCAGCAGGCTCTTGTCAACCTTCTTAGGTGTGGTGCCCAGGATTCAAGAACACTCCAGTTGTGACCTATCCAATTATTTAGCATAGCCTTTTGGACTGAAGCCATGAGTTTGAATTCTGCAGAGTTGCACAGCATGTGGGTTCTTATTATACTGACATTATACTCAGCAACATCACAATAATTTACGACATGTAGCTTGTATCTACATCAAAGAAGAGGCTACTTTTACAACCGGGACTTGGTGCCTTTATTTCTCTCTATTTCACATGCATAAGTTCCATGAATTACCATTGCATTACAACAGTGGATCCCTTTTCCACAGTAACGTTATTTAGATCTATATTCATCTACGCTTCCAGGAAAGAAATTACATTGCAGCTGAAGGTCCCTTTGAACAATTTCTGCCAGATACCATTTTCTGCAGAGCCAGATCCCAGTCAGTCACCAGAAAAGTCAGGCTTGAAGGGGGACTGGCGATGACATGGGCACTTCGCCACTTGAATCTGGGTTCAAATCTAAGCAAGACTTAAGGTGCTGAATTGTTACTAACCTGACGTGCTGGGGGGTGGGAGCGGGGATGGAGGAGAAGAGGTGAGGAGTTCTAAGAGACACGAGAAACCTGACCGTCAGGATTCACGCTGAGGAAATTTTGCCGCTGTGTTAACGAACAGTTTTCTTCTTGACAGAATGGCCTCCAGCCGGACAGGGAGTTGCTTAGTGAATGCTTGCAGCATCAACTAAGGCGGCGAAAGGAGGGGGGGTGATCTCAAAGGTGGTGGTGAATTGCTGGGGGGTGGGGGGAGTGCCGATGTGAGGAGGAAAGAGAAGGTGTGGGGGTGTTGATCAGTGGAGGTCGATCACAGGTGTACGGGAAGAAGGATCCATGGGGTGGACTGCCGATCCGTGGTGGAAGAATCGGGCACCTGGTGGTGGAGGGGTGGTAGGTCTTCCAGTGGGGAGTGGGGAATCAGAGGCCTCATGATGTTTGGGGGTGGGGGGAATAATGGAAAGCTTGGGAGGGTTAACAGTATGTCATTGTGTTATTAAGGTTAAGGATGCACAGTTGAAGGGCATTGATTGATTAGGTACCTTGAGCACATAGGTGACCAACCAGCCAAAGGCAGATTGCAAGAAATATCACAGGCGCCACAAGGTTACCCAGTGCAAGATGGGGAAGGATTGCTAATATGCACGGGGTAAGAGGCATTATGACATAAAGCAGAGTGGTCCTGGTGGACAGACATAACCTATATTTCAGAAGAAAGCTGAGGCCACAAAGGAGATTGTGCTGAGACAGGAGTGTGCGGAGACCAATTGGTGACGAAGGAGAATGCCGGCCATCGAGAGATGCAAGCACTTTGAACTGGGAGGAGACGAGGACAGGAAGGGCCAAGTCATCCAATTTGAAGGTGCATTTTTTGTGTCTTTTAGAGTGCAGATTCACAATAGAATTAATTATAAAGAAAGGTTGCCTTTCATGGCCTGTGGGGACCCCAGGGGGTTGAGTGCACTATCTCCTCCCAAAATATTATTTCAATTTAATTTGTTAAGTTTTGAGTTTTGAGTTTTATTTTTGATAAATGCCCCTTTAAGGGGCTGTGAATTTATTTAATCAGTTAATTAGTTCAATAGTGTATGATCATCAGGTCTCAAAAGCGCATAAGGAAAGATTTCTGGGACGCAGGATGCTAGGAGGTAGGAGGCAACCAGATGTAATGCTGCATCCTGCAAATAAATCAACCATCAAGAAAAGGTTTCACATCTAGTTTCATACTTCACCATCTGGCTTGGGAGCCAGTTTATCAGGGAAGTGGGGATGACAGAAGGGTCCGGGGAATCGTTGTGGGTTTGGAATCCTCAGGGCAAAGATCAATAGTGGGATGACCGGTCACAGGGGCACCTCAGGCAGCCAACTGAATCTGAGAGGTAGATGCACTCACCACCCGAATCCTTGCCTCGATGGAGCAGCACAGGAAAGCCAGCTGACAGCAGCTGAAGTGGTAAACCTGAATAACAATGGGGCTTACAGACTCCTTATCATAATTCAAGTTCCAACTTGATTCCTTGGAGGGAGTTGATTATTTCCCCACCTTCTGACCTCAGTTCAAATTGGGAATGAGCAAGTTGGAGGCGGGTTTGGGTCCAGAAATTTCTTTCTTCAGACATCCAGCCCCCGACCCCTTACCCAAACCACCTCATTTTTTTGGTTAAAATTCAGCACAATGTGTAGAATCTAAGTTATTTATTTAGTCTTTCAAGGGGTATGGGCATCGCTAGCTAGATCAGCATTTATTGCCCAATTCCTAATGGCCCTTGAGAAGATGGTAGTGAGCTGCCTTGTTGAACTGTTTCACTTCATGTGATGTAGGTACACTCACAGTACTGTTCGGAAGGGAGTTCCAGGAGTTCAACCCAGCGACACTGACGGAACGGTGATAAGGTTCCAAGTCAGGTGGGTGACTTGGAGGGGAACTCCCAGGTGGTAGTGCTCCCCTTGTCCTTCTAGGTGTTAGAGGTCACGGGTCTGGAAGGTGCTGTCAAAGAAGCCTTACTGAGTTGCTGCAGTGCATATTGTAGATGGTGCACACTGCTACCACTGTGCATTGATGGTGGAGGATAGATAGTGTACTGATCAAGTGGGCTTCTTTGTCCTGGATAGTGTTGAGCTTCTTGAGTGTTCTTGGGGCTGCACTCACCCAGGCAAGTGCAGAGTAATCCATCACACTCCTGACTTGTGACTTGTGCCTTGTAGATGGTCGAAAGGCTTTGGGGAGTCAAGAGGCGAGTTACTTGCTGCAGAATACCCAGCCTCTGACCTGTTCTTGTAGCCACAGGAACAGGTAGATCCCAAGCCAAATGGTGACGTATGAAACTAGATGTGAAACCTTTTCTTGATAGTTGGTTGATTTGCAGGATGCAGCATTACATCTGTTTGCCTCCTACCTCCTAACATCCTGGGTCCCAGAAATCTTTCTTTATACTCTTTGGAGACCTGATGGTAAACCTCTTGCTTATACTAGTAGCTGGTCCATTTCTGTTTCTGCTCAATGATAGCCCGCAGGACGTTGATAGAAAATTAGCTGAAAGTATCCAATATTGAAGCATTTTCAATCCGTATCCAAACAGGCAGTGATCCACCGCCTAAACTGTTCATGATTTGGCAGTTCTACATGTTTCCTCATACTCAGAAACAGCCATTATTTGATATACAACCTGAAATCCCTCAATTGGGTTGCAGCCTGTAGCTCACTCCGTGGTATCCATTCTCCTGTATATAATTCATCTGAACGCCCTTAATTTGAAAGCAGTTTTACTCTGGAATATTCTCTTGAATGTGTGAATCAACAGAGGATATAGTTGAAAGACGGTGATTATAAGTTCATTGAAAAGTCATCACTATCTGTGGCTTGCAGTTAACATCCCATCTGTCGCTCCACAGGTTAAGCACCAGCTGTTAACTCATTGAAAAAATAAGTCCATCACTGACACGGATGCAAAATTTGACATGGGCACTCCTGGTCCCACAGAGAGCTACCAATATCAACGAGAGAATGGTTGCTTGCACAATAGAGGCACACCCTGATAAAAGTAAAAAAAATGCGAATGCCGGGAAATCTGAAATAAAAACAGAAAATGCTGGAAAAACTCAGCAGGTCTGACAGAACCTGTGGAGAGAGAAAAACAGAGTTAATGTTTCAAGTCAGCTCTGAAGATGAGTCACACAGACTCGAAGCGTCAACTCTGTTTCTCTCTCCACAGATGCTGTCAGACCTGCTGAGATTTTCCAGCATTTTCTGTTTTTATTTCAGAGGCACGTCCCGTCCTTGTTCATCCACAATTTTTTTTTTCCCAGAAATTAAAGCATGACTTTACACAGACTTTCTACAGGGCACCTTCAAGAAACATGGGTGATGTGAGGAGGTAAAATGGGGTCTTGGATTTGCAATACTAATTGGCAATCAAACTGTCAACATCTGCCACCTTCTCTCAAACTGACAACATTTTCTGGAAGGCCCAGATGCTCAGTTAAAGGTAGAAATTCAAACGTTTCAGTCAGCGATTCTGTGTTTCTTCAGACGGTCCGCTGTTGAGCCCTGGACTGCAAGCAATTAGAAATCACTGAACTGATGAGAATTTCCACCTTTAAGTTCTTAGTCTCGCTACAAGGACCTTGTTATACCTTGTTGAGTCAAGTGTAACTGGGCTTTAAATGGTGCACTAATGCATAATTATTACTAAACAGCCTCACTGGTTATGAAAGAGCAATTTTATATTTATTGAATGTCAAACGTCTCCAATTATGCTAAGAAACTCCATATAATTTTAAAAAATATTTTTAAATGATATTTTAGCTCTAAATTAATTCCATTCGTGTGTTCCAATCATTTATTCCACTGTCTGTGAAATGTAAAATTATAAGTGAAGGAATTCAGTGGTATTTATACTTGCAGGTTTGCTGTCTGTGAGAAGGCTTCAATGTGATTGGCTGTTAGCCCGCTTGATGACATCACAGCTGTTGTCTGCCCTGAGACCCCTTGACTTGGCGCCAGATTCAAACTGATGCCAGGAGAGGGAAAATCCATGTGGGTAGCTTTCTTCGAGGTCAGTGGTTGAAGTCGTGGCTTCGCCCCGATTGTGAAATTCGACTCAAGGAAGAAACGATAAGGTAATGCTTAGCAAGGATTTGAAAATTGTGGAATTGAGGGAGGTTTCAGACCGGCGTAGATCCTGACAAGTTTCCGGGTCCCGGGAAAGACTCAGGAGACCGAGCTGTGAAACTTTATTTTAGTGAGGGGAGGCGAATTTGGAGCTGAGGTAGAGCAAGGGGCAGTGCTCAATGGGAAAGTTGACCTTATCAATATCAATATCAATACAAGAGAGAAAAAGAGATTGCAATGGGTGGAAAGGGGATTGATCGGACAGCAACATTTCCCTGCTAACCTAATCGAATGCCAGATTCTTCAGCTCATTCCCTCACAGCAAGACGCAAATATTTCCGTTTAGTTAAGAGTTTAATGAGGCATTTGTCAAAAATATAATGTGAGTAGACAAAACAGTATGAAGTATCTGAGGATGCAAAATAACTTCACTGCTTCACACAATATTGATTGCCCCAAAAGCCTAGCAACTATTTTTAATTGGATCTTCAAAACAATTTTACTTGGCCATGAGGGATCTAACTATAAATACAAAGGCACCGTTTGCATCTTAGGGACAAGATTTCAGTCATTTTTATTCATCGTTCCACTTCTGGAAATGTTCAATTATTTGTTTTCTTTCCCCCCTAAATTCTGTGCTTAAACATGTGATGAATGTTAGTGCTAGATAAGAGGATGCTTTTTGTTTCAAGAAACCCAGCTTCGGGATAACATAGCTTACTCACAGAATGAAGCTCCCTCTGCACAAGCTTATAAAACATTCTCACTCAGCTACAGAATGAATTCGATGCAGATAAGGCTCTCTCTACATTGCCCCATCAATCATGCCAAGGGTAGTCACTGCACAGGTTAGATAGAGAGCAAAGCTCCCTCTACACTGTCCCCATCAAACACTCCCAGGACAGGTACAGCACGGGGTTAGATACAGAGTAAAGCTCCCTCCACACTGTCCCCATCAAACACTCCCAGGACAGGTACAGCACAGGGTTAGATACAGAGTAAAGCTCCCTCTACACCGTCCCCATCAAACACTCCCAGGACAGGTACAGCACGGGGTTAGATACAGAGTAAAGCTCCCTCTACACTGTCCCCATCAAACACTCCCGGGACAGGTACAGCACGGGGTTAGATACAGAGTAAAGCTCCCTCTACACTGTCCCCATCAAACACTCCCGGGACAGGTACAGCACGGGGTTAGATACAGAATAAAGCTCCCTCCACACTGTCCCCATCAAACACTCCCGGGACAGGTACAGCACGGGGTTAGATACAGAGTAAAGCTCTCTCTACACTGTCCCCATCAAACACTCCCAGGACAGGTACAGCACGGGGTTAGATACAGAGTAACATTCCCTCTACACTGTGCCCATCAAACACTCCCCGGATAGGTACAGCACGGGGTTAGATACAGAGTAAAGCTCCCTCTACACTGTCCCCATCAAACACTCCCAGGACAGGTACAGCATGGGGTTAGATACAGAATAAAGCTCCCTCCACACTGTCCCCATCAAACACTCCCGGGACAGGTGCAGCACGGGGTTACATACAGAGTAACATTCCCTCTACACTGTGCCCATCAAACACTCCCCGGATAGGTACAGCACGGGGTTAGATACAGAGTAAAGCTCCCTCTACACTGTCCCCATCAAATACCCCCAGGACAAGTACAGCACAGGGTTAGATACAGAGTAAAGCCCCCTCTACACTGTCCCCATCAAAACACTCCCAGGACAAGTACAGCATGGGGTTGGATACAGAGTAAAGCTCCCTCTACACTGTCCCCATCAAACACTCATAGGGCAGGTACAGCATGGGTTTGGATAAAGAGTAAAGCTACTTCTATACTGTCCACATTAAACACTTGCAAAGCAGGTACAACATAGGGTTAGATA
Organism: Carcharodon carcharias; assembly: GCF_017639515.1. NCBI lineage: Eukaryota > Metazoa > Chordata > Chondrichthyes > Lamniformes > Lamnidae > Carcharodon > Carcharodon carcharias. The sequence continues at coordinate 20,135,130 of NC_054483.1, read as the reverse complement.
CAGAGTAAAGCTCCCTCTACATTGTCCCCATTAAACACTCCCAGGACGGGTACAGCACAGAGTTGGATACAGAGTAAAGCTTCCTCTACATTGTCTCCATTAAACACTCCCAGGGTAGATTCAGAAAGAGTTAGAGTCAGAGTACAGATCCAAATATACCATCCAATGAAGCACTCTCAGGTGAGAAACAGCAGGTGTTAGGTAAGGAGTAAGGTTCCACCTACACTGTCCCATCAAACACTCCTCAGCCAAGTTCAACACAGAGTGAAAGTCCATGTAAAAAGCGAGGAAAAGAACAGGGGGAGTGAGATTAATTGGATAGCTTTTTAAAGAGGTGGCAAAGACTGAATGAGCTGAATGGACTTCTTCTTCTGCCCTGTAATATTCTAGGATTGGATGAACTTATGTGAGGTAAATGGGAACTTTGACCCTGGCTGCATGTTTGAAGGAGAGCAGGCATCATGCAAATGTCCTCACCATCAAAGAGAGCAGGCGACTGGGTCCAGGTTATGTTATCTCGGCTGGAGGACAGGTGTTGCCCATCCAGCTCATTACGAAAAGCAATCTTCTTGCTTTCATCCAGATGTCCACACTGACCGAAAGGACTCTTTTTTTTTTCATGATCACTGCGGGAAATCCTCTTCAACTTAAGTTAGTAATTAAAAATGGCTTGGCCTTTGAATTGGGGCCAATTGTGCATGACGCACTTTTAATTAAATTCTCTGCTTACCTTCAGAATTGCTGCTTCAGTCTCAGGAGGTAAAAGTTAAGGAGAGAAGTGAAGCTATTTCAAGCCTGCGCTGTGAGCCGCTATGAGAGTGTGGAGACATGAGCCAAGCCTGTTACCCAGGGTGCTAATCAAACAGAGGCCTAAAATAGCTTCAGAGCCTCACCTTGTGTTCATGGGGGCTCCCAAGGCCTGTAGGTGTTGGGAGTGACGTCAATGAGTATGGCTATGTTGAGTATCACAGGGCCTCTAACTTTGCACTGGCCTGATAACCCTGAGCTACATTAGCTCCCTGCCCGCAGTCATGGCAACCAATTCCAGTCAGTAGATCTATTCATGTTGCATCTCATTAAAGGCCTCAATGGGATGATCTCAATTAAGAGAAAATCCAACACAGTGGGGCTGATTAAGTTGAGAGCTATGAGAATTCTAGAGGAAATTCTACAGTAATATTTTTCTGATTACACCATAGGAGAAGTGCAATGATTATCCAAGTTACATCGCTTACCTCTTTCGTCTTTCAGTCAAAATTATTGCACACCTGGATTTAACACCTTGCCCCAAAACGTTGAAAGTCACTTACACACGCGATTCTCTTCCCCCTACTCTTGAATCAATCCATCCTGCCTCAGCATTGGAATGACTGTGCGATTCCACCCTTGGTTGATCAGTGCAGTCGCGTGGCAAGCGTTGGTTTGGATGTTCAGCTCCATGACCGGGGAAACCTAACGAAGGCCAGACTTTCCTTTTTTTCCCTGCCCGGAGGTGCCGGGATGGGTTGGGAATGACAAATGGCACATTGACTCGTCATGCCCGGAGACATCAGCCATTCCTTACATTTCCCAGTGACACTTGCATTGGATGGCCAGTTGTGACCAACTTGGTTGAGTTTTTTGATGAGGTAACAGAAAGGGTTGATGAGGGTACTGACGTTGTCTTAATTGAGCTCAAAAAGGTGTTTGATAAAGTGGCACATAACAGACATGCCAGCAAACTTCAAGCCCATGGAATAAAAGGGACAGTGGCAGTGTGGATACAGAGTTGGCTGACTTACAGGAAATAGAGAGCGGTGATGTGTAGTTATTTTTCAGAAGGGGGAGGATAGTATACTGTGGTGTTTACCAAGAACGGGAGGGGGACCACTGGTTTTCTTGGTATATATAAAAATGAAGGACCTAGACTTGGCTGTGCGGGCAACATTTCAAAATTTGCAGGTGACACAAAATTTGCAGGTGTCAGCTCTGAGGAGACTAGTGATAGACTTCAGGAGAACATAGACAGGCTGGTGACAGATGACATCTAATGCAGAGGAGCATGAAGTGATACATTTTGGTAGGAAGAACAAGGACGGAGGACACAAAATAAGGAACACAATTCTAAAGCGGGGTGCAGGAGCAGAGCAACCTGGGGGGTACATGTGCACAAATCATTTCAGGTGGCACAGGAGGTTTGGGAAGTGGTTAATGAGTCATGTAGGAGCTTGGGCTCCATAAATAGGGGCATAGGGTACAAAAGCAAGGAAGTTATAATGAACCTGTTATAAAACTTCAGTCCAGCCTCAAGTGGAGCGGTGTGTCCGGTTCTGGATGCCCAACTTTAGGAAGGATGCGAAGACTTTACTGACAGTGTGGAAAAGATTCACGACAATGGTTCCAGGGACCTGGGATTTCAGTTACGTGGATTAGAGAAGAAGGTTGTTTTCCTTGGAGAAGAGAAAGCTGAGAGGAGATTTGGTCGAGGTTTTCAAAATTAGTCTGGACAGAGTCGGTGGAGAGAAACTCTTCTTGCTGGAGAAAGAGTCAAGAACCAAAGGATATCGATTTAAAGAGAGTGGCACAAGAATTAATGGCGACGAGGAAAAACTTATTTGTGTAACGAGTGGTCAGGATCTGGGATGCGCTGCCTGAGGGTGGGGTAGAGATAGTTGTTTTCAAAAGGGAATTGGATAAGCACTATAAGTGCAAAGATTGACAGGGCTTGAAGGGAAAGGGCAGGTGATGTTAGGGTTGGGATTGTGCTACAAGAGAGTGCATGCTTTAAAATTGGTCATCAGGAGCTGCTGTCCCCAACTGGGGAAGAATGAGGGCTTCATTACAAGAGTTTAAAAAGGTGTTCGCACTGGGTGTTGCGGGCAATCAGAATTGTCTGTGTCTTTAACCTGCAGGTTTGTAAATAAACCTAGCTTCTGGTACAGGCTGGCTTCAGTCATTCTTTCCTCAGCAGATGAGTATTGGGATTTAACAGGTGAGTGGGATTCGGTGAGTTGCTCGTGCAGTGAGCTGGCATAGAAATGACAGGCCGAATGGCCTCCTGTGCTGTAACCATTCAATGACTCCTGCGCAAATGGTTGACAGTCATTGAAATGAGCTGAGCAATCTAAAGCAAAGAGAAATGGTTTGTGAGCTGAATACAAAACTATCAGGTACAGTAAGCGTTATTCAGGCCTACTGTTGGAACACTGGGAGGAAGCTTTACTCGATATCTGCCACAAGATGCATGTAGCTGAGATGACGTGATGCTGACCCTGGGCAGCTGAAATCTGATGCACTGGGTTCTAAGACATTCAAATTGTGGAAGAATAACAAGGCATCCCAACGACTCAGGATCCAGACCTGCATTATAAGGATTGGTGCCCACAGAGTCTCTGCCAAAATCAAGAAGAGTCAATAAATTCTATGAAATGAGTGTGTCACACAAGCTATAACTATAGCAGCAGGACTTATTTAAAGAGACACCTCCCTGGGCACTTGCAGTGTTGTTGATACTGGTACAATGTGTACAATCTATAAGGTGCATTGCAGTAACTTGCCAAGCCTCCTTCGACCAGCACCTTCCAAACCCACAAACTCTAACACCTGGAAGGGCAGAGGCAGCACAATATGGGACTATCACCACCTGTAAGTTGCCCTTCAAGCCACCCCATCATCCTGGATTGGAAATGTATCACTGTTCCTTCACTGTCATTGTGTCAAAATCCTGGGACTCCCTCCCTAACAGCACTGCGGGTGTAATGACACCATACAGACGATAGTGGTTCAAGAAGGCGGCTCACCAACACCTTTTCAAGGGAAATTAGGGATGGGCAACAAACGTGGCCTTGTTTACCTTTTATCTTGTAATGGATATTTCCAGAAACTGTATAAATCACCAGAGTGAATACGATATCATCAGTCAGATGACACAGTAGTTGGAATGTGTTCATTGACCAATTGACCCAGCAAGACATAACAGTAAGAGCTCTCCAGCCATGTGTATATCCTGGAATCTTTCAATAAATCATTTACCAGTCTTACTTGAGCGATTGGTGAGTTTGAAGGGTAGAAGGAAATGCAACACCTCTGATGATACAGCACTCCCTCTGCACTGGAGTGTTAGCCTTGACTTTGTGATTGAGTCTCTGGAGTGGGATTTGAACCTTCTGACTCAGATCCTAAGAAATAGGTGCAGGAGTAGGCCATTCAGCCCCTCAAGCCTGCTCCACCACTCAATAAGAACATGGCTGATCAGATTGTGGTCTCAACTCTGTTGTAATATCCCTTTTAAGGGATATCAGCATGACATCACTTGAAGGGAATTATGCCATGTGATTCAGTCTTAGTTTCACTTTGCTTTCAGCAGAACACGTGCACAACTCTGATGCCTTCAAGCTGTATACCTATGTTGAACTGTTCTCACGTGCCTTGTCTTAAATTAATCCACAACATGTTTATCTAATGCCTTATGAGTGATTGGTGCCTTGTGTCTTGTACAGTAAACAAGCTTAAGGTACTATATAATTATAATAACACGACAAGCTCCACATTCCTGTCCACCCCCAATAATCCTTGACTCCCTATCGATCAAAAATCTGTCTAACTCTGCCTTTAATGTATTCAATGACCCACCCTCCTTTGCTCACTATGGAAGAGAATTCCACAACCTGATGACCCTCGTCATCAAATTCCTCCTCATCTCCATCTTAAATGGGAGTTATTTTTAAACCTTGCCCCCTTGTTCTACATTCACCCACAAGGGGAATCACCCTCCCAGCGCCCACCCTGTCCAGTCCCCTCAGAATGTTAGAATTCTCAATCTTCTGATCTCTGTTGAGTGCAGCCTTTCCTCATGAGACGATTTTCCAGTCAACACAATGGGAGAGGTCGACATGGGGGAAGAGGGCTGGGCTGTGGTCAGGATGATCAACTCTTTAGAAAAATATAACAGGCAGCTGGACCAGGCATGAGAAGAAACGGAAACCAAGCCTGAAGGAGCGAATCAACCAGGGGAGGGGAAGGGTGTGAGAGACAAGTGGGCACCACCCCCTCCTCGCGCTACGATGGGGAGTTGCAGCATTTTTCACCTTCAAATGGTGCTGTCTGCTGCATTATTTTTCCCTATTTTTATTTGAAAATAAATATTCACTGAAGTCTTGAAAATATGTGAAAAAATACCCTCTTCTCACACAAATTCTTGCTTACATAGTTCAAGGGGACCAAAATCATTTTGATGTAGTTATACAATCTGGATTTACACACACACACACACACATACAAACACACACACACACAGACACACACACACACAGACACACACACACACACACACAAACACACAGACACACACAAACACACACACAGACACACACAGACACACACACACACACAAAACACAAACACACACACAGACACACAAACACACGCACACACGCAATCACACACATACACACACACGCACACACAGACACACACACACACAAACACACACACACACAGACACACACACAGACACACAAACAAAACACAAACACACACACAGACACACAAACACACGCACACACGCAGACACACAGACACACACACACAGACACACAAACACACGCACACACGCAGACACACACATACGCACACACGCACACACAGACACACACACACAGACACACACAAACACACAAACACACGCACACACAGACACACAAACACGCACACACGCAGACACACACATACACACACACGCACACACAGACACACATAGACACACACACACGCACACACAGACACACAGACACACACACACACAAACACACACACACACACAGACACACACACACACACTAGAACTTTGTAATTCCACCTGTGAGTTGATCATGGTGATTGTTTTACAGCTAGCATTCAGTTTAAACCAAATTTAGTTACCTTTTCATGTGTACATAATTTGCATTGATGTACCATTTTGTGTGATTCATACAGTTCACGCTATAGTTGATCCTAAAGACAGGCTGATGCAAATGTGAAATTTTGCAGCCAATGTTCCTCCGTTGTGATCTTTTTGGATATGGTTAAAATGGCTGACAGCAAAAAACTGTGCAAACCCCACGGGCTAGAAATTTCCCCTCATTATGGGGGTGGAGGGGTGGGGGGGTTCCTGGGCGAGGGTGGGCGCAAACCCGATCGGCGCTCCTGATCTGGGACGTGCTGCCATTTTATGTGGGCGGGGCCAATTAAGGACCCCCCCGCCCCCATGGTGAAGCGCACCCAGAAGCGCTGAGCGCTCCCCTGGGGGGGTGGGGACATTCCCTGAGTGGCTGTTTTGCACGTGTGCGCGAAAGAGCACAGGGGGTGCCTCAGGGAGATCAGTTTAAGGTTTTAAAATTCAAATAAAACTTTTAAAACCTGTCCCCTCATGTGACAGCGTCACATGAGCTGGGGCAGGTCAATGAATTTTTTAATGAATAAAACCCTCATGAAACCTCATCCCGCCCGTGGACGAGGTTTCGTCGAAAAATGCGAAGGCCGCCTGGGCTCTTCTCCTGCCCGCCCAACCTTAAGGTTAGACGGGCAACTCGGTTAAGTGCTTCAATTAGTCTTTAACAGGCCTTAATAGGCCTTTGATGGTTCGGCGGGTGCACAGCCAACTCCGCTGTGTGCCCGCTGAACCGAGGATCAGAACGACAGGCGGTGAGGTTGGGACTCCCGCCTGACATCACCGCGCGTCATTACACGCATCGGCGTGTAACGTTGCCCATGGTTTTTTGATTTGGTTGGGAGAGGCCTAGGTGTCATCCCTGGTACTGGACCAATCTTGCTGGTGCCACTCCTGTTCTCCCTGCGGAGCCTCACCTCATTGTCCCCGCTCCTTCGTGTGGCGGGAGCACGAGGCCCGGTATGCTCACCACCCCCCAGCGACAAAGAGCCCAAGGCGACAGCAAAGGGGAGACTCCCACATCGCTGACCTGGAGGCCAAGACTTTTCAGCTTGTCGGCGGTGCCACAATTTGGGTGTCAGATGGAAAAACAGGACAAATGGCACCCCAGAGAGATGTCCTAGGGGATGCGGGGCAGATGTTAAAAATACCGGACAATGGTCATGCTGGTTGTGAAGCCCTCACAGGTGAATAGTTTTCAGAGACTTCTTGTCCTGGACAAGAGGGAGAGATGCCAAGATCCAATGCCTCCAGGAGTGGAAGAGCGACAAGGCAGGTGGAAGAAAGGCAGACACTTCATGTGAAGCATATACTAGTGTGAACGTTTTAGGCCAAATGGCCTGTTTCTGTGCTACAAATGTAAAGGCCGCCAATAATATGGTTAAAACTTTGGCTTCGGTTTGAGCTGAAAATATTAAATACTGGTTTGAGCTGAATAAGTTACTGTCTTCAAACACACGCTTACACATCACCTCGTATTGTTCCCAGCTGCAGGTTCACTTTGCCATTCCCCGATACATCTCAGATACACCTAAGTTACCATAGCGTCATGGAATGAGTCAAGACACCAGGAGACTATTCAGCCCATCATGCCTGTGCTGGTTAAAGTACTGGTTCATGTGTCCTTGACGACGCACATTTAAAAATGCAAAGCATTCAGGAAAAAGTCCAGAGAAACAAAAGACATTGAACAAGAGATGATTGTTTAAAAAAAAAATTCTGCATCCACTCAAATTTTCTCTGGCCTTCTGAAAATTCTGAATCTTGCTGGGGTGAGATTCCAGGGGTGCTAAATAACTAGCCTCAAAGGGCCACTGTCTATGTATTACTACGACCAACAGCACAACTGAGTTTGACGCTAAGATAAAAGCAAAATACTGCGGGTGCTGGAAATCCAGAACAAAAACAAAAATACCTGGAAAAACTCCGCCAGTCCGACAGCATCTGCGGAGAGGGACACAGTTGACCTTTCGAGTCCGTGTGACCCTTCGTCAGAACTAAGACATATGAGTTTGAGTTTGACACCGTCTTGAATGGACACAGGCACTCTTCAACAGTGTCGCTGGGCAGCAATCAGCTTTGAGAATCCTCCCTCTTGCTCGCTGAACAGGAATTAATCCTGACATTTTCCTACTGTGCAAAGGTTGATCGAAGTGTAGAACTCTCACACACAAAAAAAAACCACTCGATGCTCACTCAATTCATCATTTTCAATCCGGAAGAGTTAAGAGTTTTGCCTGACAAAAGGATACAAAGCAAAGCAACGTGTTCCATTCAATTTTCATTCTGTGTGCGGCCAATTTTTCAGTACATGATGTCTTTAAATAACTTTTATCTTGGGAAATTAAGACAGGAACAAGGTCTGCATGGTACCTTCCAGGCTGCCGTTCAGCCTTGCACATACGCAGCTTAACAGCAATGGGTGAATGGAATGAGAAAATAGACCGGCCAGTATCGAACTCAATACGAACATACAGGGAGCAGGAGGAGGCCATTCAGCCCCTCGAGCCTGCTCCGCCATTTAATAAGATCATGGCTGATCTGACAGTAAACTCAAACCTGCATCCCACCTACCCCCGATAGCCTATCATCCCACCATGTTCACCAAGAATCTATCCACCTCTGCCTTAAAAATATTCATAGACTCTCCTTCCACCACCTTTTCAGGAAGAGGGTTCCAGAGACTCACGAGTCTTTGAGTGAAAAAAATTCACCTCCTGGGTGACCCCTTATTTTTAAACAGTAACCCCTAGTTCTTGTAGTTCTCCCACAAGAGCAAACACCCTCTCTCCGTCCACCCTGTCAAAGCCCCTCAGCATCTTATATGTTTCAGTCAAGTCGCCTCTTACTCTTCTAAACTCCAGTGGATACAAGCCGAGTCCGCCCAACCTTTCCTCATAAGGCAACCCACCCATTCCAGGTATTAGTCCGGTAAACCTTCTCCGAACTGATTCCAACACATTCACATCCTTCCTTTAATAAGGTGACCAATACTGTACACAGTACTCCAAATCTAGCCTCACTAGCACCCTGTACAACAGGAGCATAACTTCCCTACTTTTCTATTCAATTCCCCTCGCAATAAATGATAATATTCTATTAGTTTTCCTAATTACTTGCCATATCTGCATACTAGCCTTTTGTGATTCATGCACTAGGACACCCAGATCCCTCTGCACCTCAGAGCTCGCGATCTCTCACCATTTAGATAATATGCTTCTCTTTTCTGCTTCCTGCTAAAATGGACAATTTCACATTTTCCCACATTATTCTCCATTTGCCAGATCTTTGCCCACTCACTTAGCCTATCTATATCTTTTTGTGGCCTCTTTATGCCCCTTTCACAACTTGGGCGGGCCAATTAAGGCCAGTTAAGACAATTGAGGCAACAGAGGTGCCTCAGGGAGATAAGGTTTAAGTTTTAAAAATTTTAATAAAAAAAAAATTAAGACATGTCCCCTCATGTGACAGTGTCACAAGAGCTGGGACATGTCAATGAACTTGAATGAAAAAATGTATTTAATTTATAAACCCTTTAGGAAACCTCACCCCGCCTGTGGATGAGGTTCCATGAAAATTGCGAAGGCTGCCTGGGCTCTTCACCTGCCCGCCCGCCAACCTTAAGGTTGGATGGAGCAGCTTTCCCAATAGGCTTAATTAGTTAACTAATGACCTTAACAAGCCTTTGACAGTTCAGCGGGTGTGCAGCCGACTAATTAAAACTGAAAATCTAAATGACACGTAGTGACATCGGGACACACGCTCAACGTCACCCCGCATTTTATGCCCCGGCCCCACTCGCCAAGCCGAAGATTCAGGCCAGTGTGTTTCCCACCTTTCAGTCCATTTCTAATTTCACCATGACCCTTGGTCCCGTGCCATGATTCTGCATCCCGCGGCCTTGACCACTCAACCCTAAACAATGAACCTTGGGCCCACACTGTGACCCTCATCACTGCGCTTTGAGCCCTGACCCCACACCGTGACCCTGGGCCCTGCACCATGACCCTCGGCCCCACGCTGTGAACCTTGGGCCCTGCACTGTGACCCTCAGCCCCACGCTGTGACCTTTGCATGAAGAAATTTCTCCTCAGCTCAGTCCTAAATGGCTGACTCTTAATCTAGGGTTTGTCACCCTTAGTTCTTGATGCTCCAAGCAGCAGAAGTAGCATTCTTCAAAAATTCCAGCGAATATAGGCTTATTCTAGTCAATCATCCCTCCAAAGACAATACTTTGACTTCAGGAATCAATCTTGTTAACCTTGGTTGCACTTCTTTGTTAGGACAAGTAGATCCTTCCATAGATAAGTCTCCTTAGTTATGGAAACCATGGGCCATACCTCTACTTCAGGAGAGGGCAAGACAGGACTCAGCTATGATTCTCAACATGGGTTGAACAGCTTCTCAATAAAGAAAGAGAGGCTCACATTTCTTGAGTATTCACAACCTCACGATGTCCCCAAGTGCTTCACAGCCAATGAGGTGCTTGTCGAAGTACAGTCACTTGTAAACCAGGAAATGCAGCAGTCATTTTGCACTCAGTAAGCTCCCGCAAACAGCAATGTGACTGTAGTAATCTGATGTGTAATATACCTTTAAGACAAATGTTGTAATGTAAGATCACATGATCTTGATACCCAATAGCAGAGTAGCGCGGGCTACCTCTGTAGTGCAGCCTTGAGTTAGACTCTGAAGAGTGAAGACAGAGTTTTGAGCTGTAAGTGCACACAAGTGTAGCTGCTGAGTTCCTTTTGTAAATAAACAGAATGTGTTTCTTCTAAAGAACAGTCTACAGATCTTTGTCTTGGTGCCAATTCGGTCACCCCAAAACAAGCGTGCAATCCAGATCCTTTAGCCTCAACAAACCAAGGGCACTGGGTTAAACAGTGACAATAACCAGATAACCTGTTTTTGTGATGTTGATTGAGGGCCAGGTATAGGGCAGAACTCCAGGGGGAATGCCCCTGCTCTTCTTTGAGATGGTGACATGGGATCGTTTACATCCAGCTGGGAGGGCAAAGAGAAAGGTGGGCCTCCTTTTGGCATCTCATCTAAAAGTAGACAGTGCAGCACCCCCTCTGTACTGCACTAGAATATCAGTCAGTACCAGGAGTGGGACTTGCTGCAGGGTTCCCGTGGGACTGTGTCCCGGAAGAAGTGAGCACCCTCAGATGAAGAGGAGGGAAATCAGAAACATAGAGTACTATAGTAAATAGGAAGGGACTCGAAGCAGAGCACAGGGAGTGATCACAAGTGGCTAATGCATATTTGAATATAAATGATTGAGATAACAACTACGTTAAGTGCAGGCATTATTCATGTATCACCTTCTTAGCTCCACAAATCATGCATGTCAATAAGGTTAATCTGATTTCTAAGGATCAATGAAACCAGCCATCATTCACTCGAAATCTCGTTGCCAATTAACAGCAAATGAAATTAAAATTTCCACTGACACAGCATACCAAAAGCACTGTGATTTTCTACGAATGCAGGAAATGAAAGGAGTTAAACCTGCTGTGTAATCTCCCCAGGCACACATACACTTCTCAGCAATGGACAAAACACTCAGGAAAGCACACCAATTATACCTCTAATGGACGCATTAAAAATATCATTAAGATGCAGTTATCGAGTTTTGTTTGGGTTCACAGCTCTCCCTGGCCTTGGTATCTACAGTTGTTAGGAACAGGAAAACACCCATTTAGCCAACGACATTATCCCTTTTAAATACCTACCCACCTTCTGGCAACGTGGCTTATGTTCTTGGAATTGCAAGGCTTAAAATGACCAAATGCCATGCTGTCCACCTTCTCAGGCCCACAGTGCAACAGTAATAGAGTTCTTGATGTTAATTGTACGTGTTGAAATGAAATGCATTCAGGAGGGACACTCAGTGGACGATGGCTTGGAAATTCCCTCCATTCCATTCTGCCCCGCACGGAGGGGTTTTGCGTATAGGCTGCTGCTGCTGCCCACCCTCCTCCATGCCGTCCGGACATGCCGTGGCGTTCTTTAACGCCATCGGGGGAGGTGGGTGGGTGCGGGGAAGCCTGGTGGGAGGCTTACTACGTGGGAGTCTCCCCCCCCCCACCCCCCCCACCCCTGCCGTTCCAGCGGGGATTTGGCATGCAGGGTGCTGCACACAGCAGCCCCACGCGACAGAAGATTAAGAGCTTAATCTTGGCGGGCTCTCAGCCCGTCAGCAATTTTTTTTTTTTTTGCGGCCTGGAGGAGCCTGGGTTCCACGTGCCGGCACAGGTTGTGCGAGTTTGCCCCTCTTCGAATATTTAAGGGGGCTGTTCCTCTACACCCGGTTGCACTTTAGCCCCACGCCCCCTGATGTTTGGTCATCCACTGTGGAGGGGCCAGGCAGGGCGGCGGAACTCCTCGTCAGCCTGCCCCTGCCCCCGGCCAGAAAGTGGCCACTAACGGGTCCAGGCAGCGGGGGTGGGGGTGGGGGTCAAAGGGGTCCTTTGACCGACTGCCTGCCTCTCTTCTGTGGTTATGTCCACACACGGGTGTCCTTGGAGAGGTGGCACCCGGTGCCCACTGGTACGTCTGAGGCCTTCTGCGACTAGTGGGCACCGCAGCGGCTGGAATGCATCACCAATCCTGGCAACATTATTTTAATTTGATAAGCTTCCTTTGCAGTTTTTTATTTTAGCTACAGTGCCCCTTTAACGGGTACTCCAAAGACTATGAAGCAACACAGACTGACGCTGGTGGTGGGTGACAGAGATAGGAGCCATACATTTCTAATGTCACACTTCATGAATAAATCTAAAACTGAGTAAAGATCGATTTCTGGTCTCCTCCTTCACCAACTGGCTGGAAGAAGTTTAACAGTTGACTAATCACCTCTCTCCAGAAACATATTTAATTGCCCTGTGAACCCATTTGCAAAGTGTTGTAGGGTGGCTGAGTTGTAGTATTAGTGATAGAGTTGATCTGCGGACACTAATTGGGTGGAAACATTAAGTTTATTTACAATATACTCAGCAGCAACTACATGTGTGCTTTCACCTCCAACTCCATCTCTATGCTGACTGCTGAGGTAGCCTGTGCTACGCTCCTATTGGCTACTACAGATCATGTGATCTCCCTGAACAAGTATTATCCTTACAAGTACATTGCACATTAAATAAAACCACAATTGCTACACAAAGCTGGCTTCAAATTTTACTCCTGACAACTTATCCCTTGACATCAACCTTCCTTTTCTCTCTAGAGTTATTGATGAACCTGTTTCGCGAGCCCGACATTTGCAATTATTTTCTTCCATTCAAAGAGCTGGCAGGGACACGATGGGCCAAACGGTCTTCTTCTGTGCTGTAGCTATCCTATGCTCCTATGTCTGGATTGCAGGGAAATTCTTTTTAGTATGTATGGTAATTCACTCTTTAAAAATAAAGTGGTAACCTTTGAAGCCCGTTATTACAAGCATGGTACCACAGGAGGCCCTTCAACAAAAACATTGCTTGGGTCCACTTGGGATGTGGAATATGACTCAGGCATGCAAGCAGTAAGCAGCAGGAGAGGCTGTAGGCCAGTCCTGAGTGCTCTCCTGCTGGTTTGGAAAGCAGGGAACAATCTGACAGCTAGTCTCGCAATACCTCTCAAGACCTCTGCCACAATACACCATGCATGTAGAAGGGTCACACTGCACTGACTCACTGACCAAGCTTTTGAACACCTGCCCTCATCCTGCTTCTGCTTTACTTGTGTCAGCATCACTGATATCCGTATTCCACTGACATTTAAAAGGGGATCTGTGTCTCAGTGTCAAATTTTTGTTTGATGAGGAACCTTGCGAAGCACCTCGGGGTGTTTCACGATTTAAAGGTGCGATGCAAATGCGGGTTCTTTGTTGGACCAGTATCCTGAGCTATCCGGGAGGATCCCAGATCACCTCCGATGGTTCCCAGTGGCTCAGGTCTGCTCTGCTGCGTTGCCTGCATTGCATTGCGTCCCCTGCTGCCTTTCGAAAGCCGTTGTCTGAGAATTGGGGCTTGCCACATGGTGCTCCAGTCTCCAGCAGGACGCATTACTGTCCCCTTGGTGCCTGTTATCCCTGATTTGTGTTACGACTCAGGTTTGGTTTTAGCATTGTCAGTACAGAGAGGGTAGGCAAATAATTCCTCTGTGAGTCGGCGCCTCAGTGGGCACTTAAAGACTCACATGCTCATACAGCTTCCACTGCCACGCTGAATTATAGGACTGTACAGCAGAGGAGAAGGCCATCCAGCCTGTCAAGCCTGTGGAAGGTTTTCCCTTATCCCCTGCAAATTCAGCCTCGTCAAATACACGTCCAGTTACCTTTTGAAAGTTTCTGTGGAACCTGCTTTCACCACTCTTTCATCTTGTCCATTCCAGCTCTTAACAGTCCTGAGTGAAGATGTTTGTCTCCGACCCTCCCTTGACAGCTGTTGCCTTTGGTTGTTTAACTGTTTCGTGTTTGCTTACGTGTCTCCAGTATCTGTTCTCGGTGTGTGATTATTTAAGCATGGGTGAGGTTACTTCAAAATAGAATCTGAGGCAAGCTGCTGTGAGCAGGCATGATAAAACAATGAATGAACCTCCTGTTACACACACATAAAGACTGGAGTGTGTCATCTCTGCATGTTTCCAAGGCACAAAACCAATTATTTTATAAGCTTGACCACTGGTTACCAACCAGAGGAAAGAGTTTCTCACTGCTTGCTCAATTAAGACCCTCATTATTTTGGATACTTCAATAAGGTCTCCCCTTAACCTCCTCTGCTTTCAGCAGAACAATCCTAGTTCCCCTAATCTCTCTACAGGCGTGGTCAGGGTAGAATCACAAGGCAAGTCAGGCAAAGTCCTAACAGGCGCCAAAATAGGACGAAAACCCACAGGTCATAGAATGGTTAGGGCACAGAAGGAGGCCATTCAGCCCATTATATCCATGTGCCAGCTCTCGGCAGCTCAGCTAATCCCATTCGTAATAGCATAAGAAATAGGAACAGGAGTGGGCCATTCAGCCCTTTGAAACCACTCTGCTATTCAATGAGATCATGCCTGATCTTCTACTTCAACACCATTTTCCTACACTATCCCTGTGTCTCTTGACATTTTTAATATGTGCAAATCTATTGATCTCAATTTGGAACTTGCTCAATGACTAATCATCCACAGCTCTCTGTGGCAGAGAATTCCAATGATTCACCCACCTCTAAGTGAAGAAATCCCTCCTCAACTCAGTCCTAAATGGCTTGCCTCTTATTCTGAGACTGTGTCCCCTGGTGCTGGACAAAGCGGCCAAGGGAAACATCCTTCCTGTGTCTACCATGTTGAGCCCTCTAAGAATTTTGTACGTTTGAACGAGATCACCTATCATTCCTTGGAACTCCAAAGAATCAAGGCCCAGCCTATTTAATCTTTTCACATGGGGCCAAAACCCACAAGTCACCTTTTCTCCATCCCAGGTATCAATTCAGTGAACTTTCGACGCATTACCTCTATGTCAATTAGATCTTTCCTTAGGCCCGGAAACCAAAACTGCACAAAATTCTCCAGGTGCTGACCCTACCTTTTCCCTGTAGATCTGCAATTTTTTTCCCTTCAGATAATTATCCAATTTTTGAAGGCCTCGATTGAATCTACCTCCACCATATCCCAGGCAGAGTATTCCAGATCCACACCACTTGCTGCGTGAACAAGTTTTTCCTCATGTCACCATTGATGCTTTGGCCAATCATCTTAAATCTGTACCACCTGCTTCTCGACCCAGTTTCTCCCGGTCTACTCTGTCCAGATTCCTCTTGATTTTGAATAACCTCAATCAAATCTCCTCTTAATCTTCTCCTCTTCACGGAGAAAAGCCCCAGCTTCTCCAATCTGGTTACGTAACTGAAGTTCCTCATCCCCGGAACCACCCTCATGAAGTATAAACAGAAGGATCTGGAGATGTGCAGCAATGGTTGCTGTTTCAACATGGAAGCTCTCAAAGCTTGACTATTGGTCACCCTATTGTTGGCCAATACCCTTGTCACACAGCACCTTTGCAACAGCATTCAACTTTTGCATCCTCATACGAACATATGAATTAGGAGCAGGAGTAGGCTCCTCGGCCTTTGGAGCCTGCTCCACCATTCAATAAGATCACGGCTGGTCCTACTGTAACCTGAACTCCACATTCCGGCCGACCCCCAATAACCTTTCACCTCCTTGCTTTTCAAGAATCTATCTAGCTCTGCCTTCAAAATACATTTGCTTCCACCGCCTTTTGAGGAAGAGTTCCAAAGACCCACGACACTCAGAGTAAACACTTCTCCTCATCTCTGTCTTAAATGGGAGACCCATTTAAGATTATTTTTAAACTGTGACCCCTAGCTCTAGATTGTCTCACAAGAGGAAACATCCCCTCCACATCCACATCCACATCCACCATGTCAAGACCCCTCAGGATCTTAAATGTTTCAATCAAGTCACCACTTACTCTTCTAAACTCCAGTGGATACAAGCCTAGCCTGCCCAACCATTCCTTTTCAGCAACCTGCCCATTACAAGTATTAGTTTACTAAACCTTCTCTGACTTGCTTCCAAACATTCACATCCTTCCCAAAATACAGAGACCCAACACTGTAAACAGTACTCCAGATGTGGTCTCACCAATGCCCTGTATAACTGAAACATAATCTCCCTACTCTTGCGTTCAATTCCCCTCAACAAAAAATAATGTTCTATTGGCTTGACTATTACTTGCTGTACCTGCATACTAACCTTTTGCGATTCATGCACTAGGACACCCAGATCCCTCTGCATCTCAGAGCTGTGTCATCTCTCACCATTCAGACAATAAGCTTCTTTTTTCATTCTTCCTACCAAAATGAACAATTGCACAATTTCCCACATTATACTCTATTTGCCAGATTTTTGCTCGCTCACTTAACCTAGCTCTGTCCCTTTGCAGCCTCCTTATGACCTCTTCGCAATTTTCTTTCCTACCTATCTTTGTGTCTTAAGGAAACTTAGCAACCATTCCTTAGGTCCCTACGTCCAAATTATTCACATAAATTGTAAAATGTTGAGGCCCCAGCCCTGATCCCTGTGGTACACCACTTGCTTTATCTTGCCAGCCAGAAAATGATCCACCTATGCCTACTCTCTGTTTCCTGTAAGCTAGCCAATCTTCTGTCCATGCCAGTATGTTACTCCTCACACCATGAGCTTTTATTTTCCGCATGAATCTTTGATATGACACGTAATCAAATGCCTTCTGGAGATCTAACTATAGTACATCCACCGGTTTCCTTTATCCACAGCATGTTACTTCAAAGAACCCCAATAAATTGGTTAAACATGATTTCCCACTCACAAAACCATGTTGACTCTGCCTAATCACCTTGAATTCTTTCTATGTGCCCCGCTATAGTGTAGTGAATAATGGCTTCCAACATTTTCACGAAGATAAATGTTAGGATAACTGCCCTGTAGTCACCTGCTTTCTGTCTCCTTTCCTTTATGAGCAAAGGAGTTACACCCGCTATTTCCAATCGAATGGAAACTTCTCCAAATCTAGGGAATTTTATGACGTCAATTCAACCCATTAGGGTTGACCATCGAGAAGCTTGAATTATTTTACAGTTTTGACCTCTGGTACCTAATCACAGGAAAGAGTTTCTCACGACTTGTTCAATCAAACCTTCATCAATTTGAACACCTTTGTGAGATCTCCCATGAGCCTTCGCCATGCTAAGTGGGAGTAATTCCTGCTTTTCCACTCCCTGCACAAATGCAGTCAGGGCAAACCAGGCACAGTCAGAACAGGCGCCAAAATGGGAAACAATCCATAAATCATGGGAATGGTTACAGCGCAGAAGGAGGCCACTTGGCCCACTTTCAATTTCATATCCCAGGATGCATCTTCCCTCCTCCAGGGGTGGCTTCCAACATCTGCACTTCCCACTAAAGTAGTGGCTCCTTTTAATTGATACCCAAACTCCTTTGTGTCAGGCATAGATGGAGATGAAACAATAAAAACAAATTGCAGTAAAATGTCCCAAGATGCTTCACAGGAGCAAGCGTCAAACAATATTTGACAGCGAAGGCACATGAAGAAATATCATGATAAATGATTAAAAGATTCGTCAACGAGGGAGGTTTTAAGGGCTATCTTAAAGGGAGGAGGAGAGGTCTGGGGGAGGGAATTCTAGAGCTCACTACCTCCCGATCTCAGTTGTGCTACGAGAACATGAGAGTACACAGGAGGAAGGGCAATGTTCTGCCATTCTCGGGGATGATACACAGCAACATTGAAGTCTCTGCTAGTGCTTTCAGTTTCACCTCACCCATTTCTCACTCCTCTCCTTTAGGGGCTGAATTGTCACGGTGGAGGATTCCCTCATGCACGTGGGGTTATCTGATTTCAGCCGATAGACAAAGAAGGATGAGTGCAGGGAATTATGTCACGTGACCAGAGGAAGAAAACCTCCATGTGGAAGATTCTGCTGCCGGCAGCTCTGGCAGGACCTCTTCATGCAAGCTCTTCTCCTCTGCGCACTTTTGATATGTGACTTCAAATAGATCAAAATATGCCAAATTTTACAAAGGAAAGCGGCTACAGTGAGCTGCTCTCCTAAGGAAGAGTTGCTCTGTGTATGTGGAAGCAAGACATAAATACTGCCCGGAGGAAAGTTGAGTTTTAAAGAGCAGGTAGTCTGCTTTTGTTGGTGAGAGGTTCTGATCAGAAACTAGACAGATCAAGTTGTTTTTTTGACCTGTCTGCTCTGGTGTTTGAAATGCTGTTAAGCACAGAAAAGAGCTGGGGCTTAAAAGTACTTTGTTCAGACCGTTTGCTGGTTGAACAAGGGTTTCAGCATTTGCTGGCGACATCCCTGAAGGGAAAGATTGATCAACAGCATAACTTTCCGATGAATGAGACACAACATCTCTGATCTTCAGTGCTAAAGCCAGCCTTGCGTGTTTTGCTGCTGCTGCTGCTGTCTACTCTGTGTCTGTGTGTGTATTTATTCACAAGTGTCTGTGTGTGTATTCACATGTGTGTGTGTTTGTGTTTGTGTGTATGTGCACGTGTGTGTGTATTCACGTATGTGTTTCTGTGTAAGTGGTGTGTGTGTGCATGCCCAGATAACCGGTGCCTATAAAATCAGTCTGTGACACTCCCTCACGGTCAGACTGATGTCACTCAGCACCACAGCCCACGCATGAAGAATGGCTTCAAAAACAGAAAATGTTGGAAAAAATCAGCAGGTCTGGTAGACCTGCTGATTTTTTCCAGCATTTTCTGTTTTAATTTCAGATTTCCAGCATCCACAGTGTTTTGCTTTTATCTATGAAGAATGGTTACTTGTGTGGACTACTGGAGGCTAACTCAGGCCCACAGTACTGTACCTTGGCAATAGCCAGTGCCTGCAGAGAGATGGGGCACAATAAATACATTGAAATAGCTAAAAAAAACTACATACGATGCATTAAATAACACAGTTTAAAATGAGTTTTCAGCAGAGCTGCAGCTCTCTATTTAATTGAGGCCCCCCTATCTGTTCTCTACAGGTGATTAATGATAGTGTATACATGTCCTACTGTACAGCAGCGAGCACTTGTGGAAGACACAATACAGCGACTGTAAAGATGAACAGAATCTCTCTGCACAATTGCCTGCATGATTGCAGAAAGTGTACATAATCCAAAAACAACAACAGTGAAACACAAAGGGCACTCTCCAGCACCAGGAGCCAACAACAGCTGCACATTAATCTCACAGCGAGTGTAAACTTTCAGGGAGAAATGCTAGGGAAAAGGATACCCTGATTAAAGTCTCTGCCAGTGTACACATACTGCATAAATAAAAATTGGCGGCTTAAGGATATTGATCGACATTTCCAATCCTCCATGTCAGGCCTTCCTTTGTCAATAGTGACACTACAAATTGGGATGGCATTGCAAAGCAGCTCATTGATTGGATTGGGACTGTGACCTTTGGCCTGAGAGCCAAAATCTTGAGTTGATAGAGCCCGTGAAAAGTGAGACAGGCTCACACTTTGTACTTATTTCCTGCATTTCATCAACACGTTCGTGCGGGTTTGAGGGAGGCGGGTTTGGCCACAGCTATTGTGAAGGCTACTTGGTATCCCTCGAAGAGGCCTGGAGACTTGTATGGTTGAACATGAACCGTTTAATGGTAGCCCAGAACTATATACTTATCCAAGGCGCTGCCCCTACACGGGTGCTGTCTCCTTCCAGACGCTGCTTCACAAAGTCACGTGGCACCCTACATTATACTGTGGGTGGTACTGTTCTCCGGACCCACATTAACCCGTGCTCTGACGAATACGCTTGGACTGCAATGACATGCTGCTGTGCCTGCAAGGCCTATTACAGCAACAACAATGACAACGATGACATCAGGTGAATTCACTGCCTTTCTACAGCGCCCAGCAGACTTACCAGAAAGGGCCAGCAGACCCACGGTTTAATGGCTTATCCAAGGATGGTGAAGTGCAACTACGTTTCCACTTCAGGTCACGAACTCTAACCCTGTGGGGCACAAGCCAACAACCTTCGCAACCCTGGGGGGGGGAAAAGAGTCGGAACTGAGGTAAGCTGGCACATTGCCAGAGAACTTTCCACAACTTCAGGATGGCCCAAAGTCCTTTGCAACCAGCCGAGTACCTTTTGAAGTGTAGGTGCTGCTGTAATGTAGGGAATGCAGCGGTCAGTTTGTGCACAACAAGCAAGGAATGACCAGGTAATCTGTTTCAGTTGCGTGGGTCAAAGTGTAAATATTGGCCAGGAAGAGGGGCCGGGTGGATCATTCCCCCTGCTCTTCTTCCCGTGGTTTCACTTAATGTTTTAGGTTCGGTTTAATACCTCATCCAAGATGACGGGAGCTCCAACACTGCAGCATGCCCTCAGTAGTGCACTAAAGCATCTACCTCAGCTTTTATCCTCAAGACGCCGGAGGGGGATTTGAACCCACAATCTCCTGAATCAGGAAGCAAGCATTCTTACCTCCTGAGCCACAGCTGGAACATCAAGTTGCCTCTGCTCCATTCCAATAAACCGCCCCAAAGTTCAGAAGTTATGGACCATTGGAGTGTGAGTGCTACAACTGGGCGGAGCTGAGTGACTTGGAAGATGTGCTGCCAACTGGGGATGAAATTCCAAACAAAAATTTTAGGGCCTATCTCTTTCAACAGCTAAATGCAGTTTCGATAAGACTTACTGCCTCTGTGTTTTCTGTCTTCTTTAATGCATAACGTTAAACAAGTAACATCAGCTGCTGAGGTGACATTCAACAGCTGTTCCGAGACATTTTTTTCTTGCATCTGCATTAAGGTGCCCGCCCCGCCACAACTGAATCGAGGTCTGCAGCTTATCAATGTAAAAGCTCTGGAGGAACAAGCTTTCTCACAAAGCAGGAGGAAACAGTGCCTGCTGCAGGTAATCTGGGCATATTTCTGACCCCATGCCTGAATGACTTCTCTTGAAAGTAGAGCATAGCTCCGTGGGCGAAATCATGCCCCCACCTCCCCCCCCTCCCACCCCCCCCACCGCACCCCACTCCCTCCCAGGACCTCACCCAATCAGCCACTGCTCATTGGTGCTTCCAAGGCTAGAAAGCCATCAACTCCCATATGACAGGGTTGTTCCAGTGAACCGCAGCAGATGAGAACAGACAGCCAGAAGAAATAAGAGCAGAGGTAGGTCATTTGCCATTCAAGTCTGCTCTGCCATTCAATATCATGTCTGACCTTTGACCTCAATGCCACGTTCTACCCTATCCCCATATCCTTCAATTCTCTCATTATCCAAAAGAATCCATCCACCTCTGTCTTGAACGCGCAACAACTAAGCCACCCACAGCCTTCTGCTGGCAATTCCAAACATTCACACCACCTCTGAGCGGAGAAATACCTCTTGGTCTCAGTCCCCTTCAACCTGAGGCTGCGACCCTGAGTTTTAGATGCGCCAGCCACGGGGGGGATCTGCCCTGTCCCGCCTGTTACGAGTTTTATTTGCCAGGAGGCTTGTCTAAGTTTACCAGTTGACAAGCACAAAGACAGCCACCACAAAGATTAGCAGAGTGGAGAGACAGACATGTCTAGACACCCCGCCCATTCATGTGCATTCCTGATTTAAAATGATCTCGAACCTCCGTTTCAACGACAGCACTGCATGTTGCCTGTTTCTAGCAGTTTAAAGCCTTTTCACCAAAACCTTTCCAAAAATTACCGTAATAATCAGGACCAAATTGGCATTTATGCAGGGCCCTACTGTAAATCTTGGCTCTGTTTTTTACACCTTTGGTATCCCCAATCACTGTGTCTGACTGGGGTTCAGCTCAAATGAGTGCTGACTGACCTCTGATTCACCACCCATTCTTAACTCAGGAGCTCAGCAAGTTCTGGGCACAGCCAGGCACTAGCCCCCACACACGGGCACTTTACACCAGACTGATCGGCAGCGGGAACATGAGTTGATCTTCCATTCTCCAACCAAGGGTCAGATTGGCCGATTATTCCATTCAAACCGGTGCCCTGGTCAAGATCAGATATCTGACCCGAGACTGGGGTTTGAACTTGGGGCACTCTGGGCTGAACAGCTTAATAGTTCAGCTTTTTTTTTCTGAACGTTTGATTTTAATTCCTGCGTAAATAATTAAGTGCCTCGAGAGTTTCCAGCAACCTGGACTCAAATATGTTATTTCTTATGTTTCAACGGGAAACAGGCACTGAATGGAGATGTGTTTCTTTAATTCCTGCTCTTGAAGCTGGTTAAAGCTCTCAAAGGGATTTGGCTGGGACTTTAGGAAATCGGCACCACATCAGAACTGAACTCAGGAGTATTAAGAGTCATCCTTTACAAATGCTGACCTCCCAGGTTGGAATTGTGCCTGCATTAAGATGAAAACCTCAATGCTGCTGTGAGTTGACCTCCAGTTTACACGCATCCTTGCTCCCAAGTACCCAGTGGATGATTGCATTCCAATTAGGCTGACACAAAGAGCCGAAAGAGATCCCAAATGGACTGTCTGTCAATAGAAAAAAGTTAAAGGCTAAGGATCTTGAACCAAAGATTTCACCTGCACACGTAATTAGTTTTTATATCACAACGAATATTCCAGAAGATAAGATGTAAACAGCTGGGAAAGGTAACATAATCACCAGCCAACTCACATTAACACTTGGATCCTTAAAGGGCGCCTCATTACAAATTGCGGAATCTAACAAATTAACGCTTGATTTACTGAAAATATCTTACGTTGGGGAAAAAAAAACTAATGCACCGACATTAAAGAACAAAATAAAATGGCCCAGGTTTCATTTCATATAAAGTCCTTACCTGAAGGAAATAACTGCAGAAATATCTGTCCTGACAATGTGAGGGCAGCGGTGGGGGAATGGATCTCAGAAATTGAGAGATCTATAAAATATGCATTAGATTGCTTTAACACTTTTCTCAAGGTTAATGGTGTTTTAGCGTGGACCAGTTTACTGAGAGAAAGCAACTGTTGCTTGATGCCAGACACGTTTACTAGCTGCATGTTGAAATTGTTGACATTCTGGTTAATGCAGGACCACAACATTCAGTGGAAAGGCTGGAATCGGTTTCTCCCCCTTGGTAAACATCAGGGTCAGTCCCTTGGGGCGGACACCGGAGTCAGTGTCATGGGGTGGACAGCGGGGTCAGTGTCCTGGGGCAGACGCCGGGGTCAGTGTCCTGGGGCGGACACCGGGGTCAGTGTCATGGGGCGGACACCGGGGTCAGTGTCCTGGGACGGATGCCGGGGTCAGTGTCATGGGGCGGACAGCGGGGTCAGTATCCTGGTGGGGACGACGGGGTCGGTGTCATGGGGTGGACAGCAGGGTCAGTGTCCTGGTGCGGATGACGGGGTCAGTGTCCTGGGGCGGACACCGGGGTCAGTGTCCTGGGACGGACACCGGGGTCAGTGTCATGGGGCGGACAGTGGGGTCAGTGTCCTGGTGCGGACGCCGGGGTCAGTGTCATGGGGCGGACAGCGGGGTCAGTGTCCTGGTGCGGACGCTGGGGTGAGTGTCCTGGGGCGGACGACGGGGTGAGTGTCCTGGGGCGGACGACGGGGTCAGTGTCATGGGGCGGACGCCGGGGTCAGTGTCATGGGGTGGACGCCGGGGTCAGTGTCCTGGGGCAGACAGCGGGGTCAGTGTCCTGGGGCAGACACCGGGGTCAGTGTCCTGGGGCGGACGCCGGGGTCAGTGTCCTGGGGCAGACGCCAGGGTCAGTGTCCTGGGGCGGATGCCAGGGTCAGTGTCCTGCGGCGGATGCCGGGGTCAGTGTCATGGGGCAGATGCCAGGGTCAGTGTCATGGGGCGGACGCCGGGGTCATGTCCTGGGGCGGACGCCGGGGGCATGTCCTGGGGCGGAAGCCAGGGTCAGTGTCCTGGGGCAGACGCCGGGGTCAGTGTCCTGGGGCGGACGCCGGGGTCAGTGTCCTGGGGCAGACACCGGGGTCAGTGTCCTGGGGCCGACATGGGGGTCAGTGTCCCGGGGTGAAAGCCGGGGTCTGTGTCCTGGGGCGGACATGGGGGTCAATGTCCTGGGGCACACGCCGGGGTCATTGTCCCGGGGCGGAAGCCGGGGTCAGTGTCCTGGGGCGGACATGGGGGTCAGTGTCCTGGGGCACACGCCGGGGTCAGTGTCCCGGGGCGGAAGCCGGGGTCAGTGTCCTGGGGCGGACATGGGGGTCAGTGTCCTGGGGTGGACATGGGGGTCAATGTCCTGGGGCGGACATGGGGTCAGCATTACTTCGTTCTATACTAGCAAGTGACTATTTTATGATGTCGTTTGAAAGATAACCAGACTGCTTCAGAGGAGGATGGGCTGTGTGACAAGATGCTGGAATCCTAAATATTGCCTTGCCATTAAAGCTGTTGGGGTATGATGTGTGGCTTCAGAGCTCCTTCGCTGGCAAGGACTACAGGGGACTTTGGTAAAATTTTTAGCTTGGTGGGTGGGCCACCCCTGACCCTGACCCTGACCCTACTGAGCATAAAATGGCGCACAATGATGTTGGGCAAGCGTCCCGGTGTCATTGTGCCCTCGCGATATGTCGCTGGCAGGTGCGTGCCAGAGTCGGCAGTGTACCCACCTACAATTGAAAGGCCTATTATGGCCATTAAAAAGTTAATTGAAAGATATTTTTCGCTGACCGTCCCTAGCTGGCAAAAAGGCCAAGTGGCCTTGGCACTATTTTGGAAACCTCATCCACGGGCGGGATGAGGTTTCCAAAAGCAAAATGAAAATAAAATAAAAACTTTCATTTCTCGTTAGTAACATGTCCCTGCTCATGTGACAGAGTCACACGAGGGGGATATGTTTCATTACATTTGTATTTCTGTTCATTACTTTTTTCATATCTCATTATCTCCCTGAGGCAGCTCCATGCCTCAAGGCGGGTATGCAGCGCTCACTCGCACGCATGTACAAAGGTCACAATCGCCCGGCTGGCACTCCCCTCTCTCCGCCCCCCCACCCCACCCCAGCCCACCCCAGCCCACCCCCCACCCCCCACCCCACCCCAGCCGCCCCCCCCACCCCCCACCCCACCCCAGCCCACCCCCCACCCCACCCCAGCAGCCCGCACAGGCTATAAAGTACTGTGTGTCGCATTAAAGATGCTGTGAGATACTAGAATCACTCTCAATCACTGTATTATCCAAGGAATTTATATTGAACAAAGAACAAAGAAAAGTACAGCACAGGAACAGGCCCTTCAGCCCTCCAAGCCTGCGCCGATCACATTGCCTGTCAAACTAAAACATTTTGCACTTCCAGGGTCCATATCCCTCTATTCCCATCCTATTCATGTATTTGTCAAGCTGTCTCTTAAACACCGCTATCGTACCTGCTTCCACCACCTCCTCTGGCAGCTTGTCTTTGTGGTTGCCATTAAATGAAACACTAATGATATGGGGGAGGGTAAGCCAATGCTGTAATGTAAGGATTTTCAGACATTCGTGCGCCGGGGCCATCGGTAAACATTGTTGGAGTTCTGACAATTTTCACACTGTGACATCTCAGTATGTACAACCGACAGGGTGAACCTGGGTTACGTTGACAGTGCCTCCCTAACCGGCCACACCTGTACCACCAAGACTGACAAGGACAGTCATTTTCATGAGAACACTGTGCCCTCCAAGTCCTACCTGCCGAGTTGGCATGCCATTGATAATCATTGCTGTTTGCTTCATTGTCAGGATCCTGACACTCCCTAGTGAACACCAAAGCATCGGAACGCCATCGCCACAAGGATCACTGCTGTTAAAGAAATGGGCTCATGCACCACCAGCACAACGACGATAATAATAAGTAAAGCAATAAGTAAAAACAGAAGACTCTGGGAAAAACTCAGCAGGCCCGGCAGCAGCTATGGAGGGAGAAACAGAGCTAACGTTTCGAGTCCGACGTGACTCTTCTTCAGAGCTCCAGGGGAATAAATGTTAGCTTGGCCTCCCATTTCCTAAACCCCAGCAACATTATTTTTTGAATGACACCCTCTATCATTCCCCGCCAGACCCTACCTCAGCCCATTATTATTGAACCCTCACCCATACATTTGTGACCTGCAAACTCACCTAGCCAGCCTCCCATCCTCTGTAAGGTTGTTGGCTTTATCCTAGCCCACACCAAGTCCTATTCATCTGTCATCCCTGTCCTTGGTGCCACCCAGTCCTCAAAAGTTTCCAATTTAAAATTGTCATCCTCAGGTATAAATTGCATCAAGGGCACAACTCTCATTGTATCTGTAAACCTTCTCCAGCCCTTCTAGCCCCAACCCTTAATCATGCTCCCTGTTCCTTCCCCTCAGCTCTTCTGTGCGTTCCACATTTTCATTTGAGTTTTTCATTCTGGGTGACTTGCATTTTGAATGACTCGACTTAGCCCCGAGTTCTTGAATTCCCTACCTACACCCCTCTAACGCCACATTTAACCTCTCACACTTCAAGCTCCTTTCTAAAACACATCTCTTTCACCAACCTGTTTCTTATATTTCCTTCCATGGCCTAAAGGTCCTTATATTTATAATTATTCTTCTGTGAAGTGCTTTGGGGTGGATCTTTTATGGTTAAGATGCTATGTGAATGTAAGTTGTTGCTATGGCTATCATCATTGATATGACCTGTGATGTACAAAATGCAGCTTTCTGATGCTTGACAAAAGCAGAAGACTCCTCATCCAATCAATCATATCATCTTCCATTTGAAATTTGCGTTTGAAAACAGGCGAATGCTTTTCCAATTAAGACCTCGTTTATTTTTCTTCACAAAGACCTCTTCAATGGAGGCAACATAAGGGTTCCAAACAAGTGCAAAGGCCATTTTTAAATGTGCTGTTCCCTCCGAGCCTAAGAAGTCCACCTTTCTCATGAGATTATCAATGGCATTGATTAGCTTCTACTTGCAGAATGAGTAGAGATTAAGATTTGTAACTCGAGAGCCCAGGCTTTGACATGCTGTGCTGTCCAATTTATGACTCATTCAGTCTGCTAATGACAAAGCAGTAGCACAAATCTCTTTTGTCTATCCAGGTTTCAACAGGATTGATTAAAGCATCTCAACATCAACCAGGAGGTTTGGAGTCTGCAAATGATCAAAATAAATGCTGACAGAAACTAAATCCACACTTCCCCTTCTCAACATAAGCACACAAGAGATGTGTTTTAGAAAGGAGCTTGAAGTGTGAGAGGTTAAATGTGGCGTTAGAGGGGTGTAGGTAGGGAATTCAAGAACTCGGGGCTAAGTCGAGTCATTCAAAATGCAAGTCACCCAGAATGAAAAACTCAAATGAAAATGTGGAACGCACAGAAGAGCTGAGGGGAAGGAACAGGGAGCATGATTAAGGGTTGGGGCTAGAAGGGCTGGAGAAGGTTTACAGATACAATGAGAGTTGTGCCCTTGATGCAATTTATAGGCATTGGTCAATCCTGAGCATTAAAAAGAAACGTCATCAGCATCAGTAGGTTTCTTTTACATCCGAGTAGCAAGTACATAAAAGCCCAAAAGAGGCTATAAATAAATAATGCTCAAAGTTTTTCTCAGGATGTGGGTCACATGAGGTAGATCACACTTATCAGCCATTCCTCATTATCCTGAGACAGTGGGTGGTCAGCCTTTCCCTTAAATCCTTGATGATTTGATGAGCGTTCCCAAAACAAAACATTTTTTGGTAGCTCACAAGTGTGCAAGTTCCAAAAGACATTTAGCACCAAAGAGGGTTTATCTGCACAGTTTCATTTCAGCGATGCCTGCCAGTGGCCAAACACCTGCATGGGGTATTTTCTTTCCCAAATTGCTATTCGTTGCTGCTGCAAGAATTTGCTTTGAACGTCCTCCCAAGTGGGGGAATAGCGGGAGCAGTTGACTCTATTAGGAAGAGAAAAAGGTAGGCTTTGAGTCTTGGGATAGTGGACAAGCACACAGTAATACCGAGACACACAGATCAACAAGGTTCCGGGATTTTCACTTCAGCTAGGTGGCAACGAGACTGCGATAATTTGCCTCACTGTCACTCAGCAAGGAGAAATGACCACGGGGTCCCCATACCTCATCGCGATGCAGACTTTGACAGAATCAAAGAAATTTATAGCACACAATATTAACAGGATGCAAGCTGGTTGGTGAATCTGAAACAAAGACACAGAGCTTTTCTTTATTGAGAGAGTTTATTGACATGTTCAGTTTCGTGGCTGTCCTCCCATTGCAACCAGTGTCCCAGCTATCCCCTATGTATAGTCTTTTGAGAAATAAAATCTATAAATTCAAGTAAAAATCAATAAATCAGGTGAGGTGACAGCGCCTGGTGGGGCACTGTAGCTCAAACAAAAACATGAAAGGAAACTGACAAAATTAAATCAAAATGTCATTTCCGGGAGTGATGATGCACCCCAGCTCCCACGGTGCCCACTGATTGTGGAAGGTCTCTAGCAAACCAGTGGTCACTGCGTGTTCCCTCTCCAGGACCACCCAGTCATGAACATAGCTGTGGTGAAGGGGCAGACAGTCAGGCCGAAAGACCCCTTCGACTGCCTGCTGCCTACACCTGTTGGTGGCCCCAATCCTCTTTATATGTGCTCAACAACCATCACCTGTTTCTCTTTTTCTTCCATTCATTCATGGGATGTGGGCTTCGTTGGCTGGGCCAATATTTATTGCCCGTCCCTATAACCTTAGTAATGTCATTGACATTAATTAACAAACCTTAACAACATAATTGATGAGACAGATGGAGGTCATTTTTTCCACACTGTGCCTGTTATACAAGTAATATCTAGCCTCATCCCTCTTCTAGCTCTTAATCCGTAGCTTGGGGGATTAGAGCACTTCAAGTGCATATCCAAGTGCTGTTTATATGTGATGAGGGTTTCTGCCTCTACCGCTCTTTAAAGCAGAGACCACCCCCAGCACCCCCACCACCCTCTGGGACAAAACATTTCTCCTTAATTCTCCTCTCATCCTTTGGCTAATGACTTTCAGCCCCTGGTCACTGAAGCCACAGCAAAGGAAAATGGATCCTTCCTAACCATCCTTCCCACCCTCACTCTGCATGCTGCCAACCACCTGAAGAAAAAGGTTGTGCGCTATGGTGGGGAATTCCTATTTAGTTAATTCCTTCATCCACAATATCGCTACACTCAGACCGTTTCTCATGGTATTCCCTCACCCGTGAATGTGCCGTGCGACTAAGTTATACAAACCAAGACGGTCCCAGGGTGTAGGTCTTGACTGGTGGGAACACAGCTCTGCAGCTGCCTCTGTTACTAACTGCCTGAGTTGCATTTCTTAAACTTACTGGAAGCTAATGGAAGCAGCAAGGGCATGGCCACCACTGGGGGAAGGAAGGGCTTGGAACTGGCTGTGTCGCCCTGCACAGTCAATCAGCCTGACGTTGCTCCCCGCCTATACTTGCACGTGCTGCCTGATATAACGGAAGGCGTCTGGCAGCTGGGGAGCTCAGTGTGGCGGGACCCGGGACCCGGGACCATCTCGGTGAGTACGCTTTCGTGCCACAGCGCAGTCGCAACCGAGGGAACCTCATTCGACAGAGTCTGAAATGGTACTACTGTGGGTTGCACTTAATTGACAAATAAGGGGTTTGCGGCTTGAAGTTATATCCTGCTTTGAAGGATTTATTTTTGGGGACTTACGCCATTGTGCAATTCCTCTTTACAGGTTCCTCCAGCTGACCGGCACCTCTGGGAGTAGGACATAAAATTATTTATGGTGGAAGGTTTTAAGGTCTCTCTCATCTTGTCTGACAGATGTTAAGGGCCACAGACGTGAACAGAGCTTGGCCAGAATAAATTTAAAACCTTGGGGATCTAGAAACACAACACAATAGTGCCACGAATTCAGTATGACTTGGCAGTAAGAGTTGGAGCTCTATTCCTGGGAGGTTACAGAACAGAAAGCATAAGAAATGCCGTACAACAGATAGAGTTTACAGAAAGGACTGAGGAACGATATCTAGACCTTGTTGATAGGGGAGAGTGGGGATTAAAAAAAAAAACATATCTATCTATTTTCTTGCTGCCAGACAGCACTCAATTGCATCCATTTCAGAATCATCACAGATAACGCAAGAAATGTTTTGTTTCATTTTTCCCCATCGTTCCCACCTTAAGCTCAAAAGCAATTGAACAAAGCAATTTCTACTCAATCCCTCAAATACGTGCTTCAGCCCAAGACTTGGCAGAGAAGTTTGACATTTTTTCCATTTCCCGCACTGACTGTCCTGTGGCCTCTCTCAGCGGCCCCGCTGATCAACACACTGGATTCGGGGTAATACGTTATTGAGAGCACGTACTTCCAAGAATCAGACTGAGACTGTCAAAACTCACCTCAGTTGAGAGGCTTATAGTCAGACTTGGCTTGCTCCATGTCCAGCTCCCAGAGGCAGCCTGAATCCTGCACTCCCAATCCAAATGGCCACCCAGTCACCCCACAATTGCTCAGTGACATTTGGGAAGGCACCAAACATAGAGAGACTTAGTGGGGAACACACAGAGGCTGCTCATTGAACTTAGCAATCATCTCAGACCCCATCAAGCCGGAATGGATGTAAGTCAGCCTCAATCCTGAACTGGGTCAGGCACAATTGTCTGCCCTTACAGTGTTAGCTCTGGGGAAGGACACTATTCTGTGGTCAACGGGCTACAGAACAGTTACAATACAAAGCATTCAATGTTTGAGCATAATACGAAGCAAATGTATATTCCAACTAGGAGGAAACCTTTTCATTATTTTGAGCCTAAAATTAGTTGTATAATAAATGAGCAGTTCGTGTTGTCTGACAAGAGGAGACCAACTCAAACAAGGCGTTTGACAAGTCTGTCTCTGGTTGTCAGCCAATGAGATGGATGGAGATGTGTGGCTTTCCGAACTTTGAACTTGAGTCACAATTGGGCATCGGGATCTGCTCTCTTAGGATTTCATGGCACCATTTCAAAGAAGTGCAGGAGAAGTTCTCCCTGGTCAGCTGGCAGATGAAGGCACACCTGAGAAAGTGAGACATTGATAAAGAAAGATCTTCCCCGAAGCAGGGTTATTTCACTATCATTCATCCCAAGGATAGTCAACCCGGTGTATTTTTGCACAATCTTGATGTGTATCAAAGTTAAAAAAAAATCATGTAACAGTGAATACCATGAGCTCAATGTCACTGCTGCCTTTCTAAAGCGAGGAACCAGCTTTCCATCTCTTGAAGCTATTTGCTATCACTCATTTCTCATCATCAAAATTAACACCAGGGTGTTTTTGTTTCAGCATCAGTCCGTAAACTGACAACAAATGAAGCCAGTCAATGTGGGAAGACGACAGCGTCCAATCCAATGCCAGTTCAATAGCTTCAATCAGAAAGCATGAAGGTTTAGATTGGGAGAGAAATGAAGATGGCAGGAAAGCACATTTCTTCAGAGGTTGTGGCAGAACAGAGCCAGGTTTATGGTGTCAGCGGTCCCGCCTCTCCATCAGCAGGCGATGGGCCCAAGTCCCACTGCAGAAGCTTGAGCACCAGATCTAGATTGACACTCTAATGCAGAACTGAGATGTGTTGTCCTTCATATGAGATGCTGAACTGAGGTCCCATCTGAATCCTCAGGTGAACATAAAAGCTCCCATCGTACTACTTAGGAGGAGAGCAGGAAAGTTCTCCCTAGTGTCCTGGCCAATGTTAACCCCTCTATCAACATCATTGAAATAGATCTTCTGGTCATTTATTCTTGTTGTTGTTTCTGGGATCTCAGCCCATAATCTGCCAGCCTAGGATCAGCCTCTAAAGTCACATGAAGACCCATCGCAGAAACTTGCGACTCTGAACAGTTATCACCCTCGAGTTGAGGGACAGCCAACAACAGGAGTACAGTTAGGAGCAGGACATTCACTTGTGATGTTCCACCCTGTGAATAAATCTAAAGCTGAATAAATATTGGCTTCTAGTCTCTTGCTTGACCAGCTGGCTGTTAGGAGTTTAACAAGTTACAGGATAGAAGTCACTCTACGCTGGCCCATCAAACACTCCAGGACAGGTACAGCATGGGATAGATAAAGCTAGCTCTGTAATGTCCTGTCCAGCACTTCTTTGTCAGGTACATTACAGGTGAGGTAGACATAACTGGAAGAAGGTTTACTCTCTAACTGTCCTATAAACAGTAATAACATCCTACGCCATCATCAGCATCGAAATTTAAAGTACAGATACTCCACTTAGGAAAGTTTTTACATTACAGTGACATATTCCTAATTCCAGTTGCCACAGGTCATGTTAAACACAGGGACCTCAAAACAAATGCCAAAAGTCCCAATAAATTAATGTTTCTTGATGAATGTCATCAGCCTGGCTGCCATCATGTCTACAAGCAACATAGAACCACATGGGACAAGCAAAGGAATCATCAATCACTCGAGATACATTTACCCAGCTTCAGATAATTATCTTTAAGCAGCTTACACATGCCCCAATGATTTGATTTTTTTCCAATTTGCTTGTGGAATTTATCCTTCTCACTGCTGGGTTATAAGAGTAAAAATGCTTCGAGCAACACAATAGTTTTCTTGCAACATATTTCTTATCTGCATAATCCATTCCGATAAGGTGTCAAATTAGTATGTTAATGCCCAAATCCTGTTAACTCATGCAATCTGAACATTAGGCAGCTAATTCATCTATTGGAAGAAACAAATTAGGAGTATCCTGGAGAATTTCTGGCGGCCAACATCACTTTAAAATTGCCACTCTGTTTAATAATTCGACTTTATTTCATGAAAGAGAAAGCAGTCACATTTTTCTACTTCCTCTGGCTAAATTAACTTTGCTTGATCAAATGGGTTTCTCCAGGTTAATAATTTTTAATCAATTCTAACCTGAGAGGGAATAGCTTGGTTCAAGAGTCATTTTGTGCTATTAGCTGATGATGGCAATCAGCTCAGCACTTCCTGGATTAGGGAAAAGGAGGAAGCTTTGGGTTTCCTGCTCGTCACTGATTTCTGGAGAAGTGTGGTGCTTCTTTTCCCAGGCTGCAGTGAACATCCAGGACGCATCATCTGTTGGTATGTATTGTGGTTTTATCATGATATAAAGGCTACAATCACTCATAAGAAATTGTGCAAACACGTATTGTGGGCTCACTTATTGTGACTAGGCACATGAGAACATTGACACAAAGGTATGAAGCTTGAAGATGTCAGAGCAGCAGAGCTGGGTGTCCGTGCTCCATTGAAAGCAGAATTGAAACTAAAACTGGATCGCATGGTACACTTCCTTTCTTGCGAATGGCAAGCTGCTATCTCTTAAAGGCATATTACAACAGTGTGGCTTGGTCTTGATGCTACACCTTACACCTAACAGGGAAATAGGCCAGTTCTTCACTTGGGGCAGCTGTTGCATCATGTTGAATTTAAATATCTTTATAGCCAGTCCATGCAATCTCTTGGTCCCACAACACCCTGAGGATATATAAAGTTAGCTCTGTAATGTCCTGTCAAGCACTGTTTTGTCAGGTACATTACAGGCGATGTAGACATGACTGGAGGAAGGATTACTCTCTATCTAACTGTCCTATAAACAGTAATAACATCCTAAGCCATCATCAGCGTTGAAATCTAAAGTCCACTGGCCTCTTGTGCGTTCCCAATTATAATTGCTCCACCATTGGTGGCCATGTTTCAATTGTCTCGGTCCTAAACTGTAACTGGGATTCCCTCCCTTCACCTCTCTGCCTCTCTACCTCATGTCCCTCCGATTAGACACTTCCTCAAACCCTACCTCTTTGACCAAGTTCCCTGACATCTGACCTCATAGTTCCTTACATGGCTCACTGCCAGACTATGTTTTGTAATGTTCCTGTAAAGTGCCTGGGGGCATTTCATTACTTGAAAGGTGCTATACAAATGTAAAGTTGTCATTGTTTGCTTTAAATCACCAAAAACGGGGCGCCAGGGGTATTTTCTCTTGTTGGACCGGGGGGAGGATTTTCCCTATGGGGGGGGGGGGGGGGGGGGGGGCAGGCTGAGTGGGAGCGGGCACAGGCGAGCGTGGACCCAATCGCTGCCTGCGATCAGGTCCCCGCCGCCATTTTACACAGGCAGGCCATTTAAGGCCTGCCCAGCATATTCCTTAACCCCCGAGGATAGCAGGAGTGGGTGGGCGGCTGGGGGTGTGCACAGACCGCCGGGTTGCCAATGGCCACCCGGGGCCTGTTTAAATGAAGGCCTGGCAGCCTTAGCTAGGCTGCTCACAATGGTCGGAAGAAGAGCGCAGCAGAGGGCTACTGTGCATCACGCAAGTCCGGAGGGTAGGTCAGCGGGCAGGCCAGGCTGGAGAGTAGGCCGTTGGGGCAGGCCAGGCTGGAGAGTAGTCCATTGGGGCAGGCCAGGCCAGAGGGTAGGTCAGCAGGGCAGGCCAGGATAGAGAGCAGGCCATTGGTGCAGATCAGGCCGGAGGGTAGGTTAGCGGGGCAGGCCAGGCTGGAGAGTAGTCCATTGGGGCAGGCCAGGCCAGAGGGTAGGTCAGCAGGGCAGGCCAGGATGGAGAGTAGTCCATTGGGGCAGGCCAGGCCGGAGCGTAGGCCATTGGGGCAGGCCAGGCCGGAGAGTAGGCCATTGGGGCAGGCCAGGCCGGAGAGTAGGCCATTGGGGCAGGCCAGGCCGGAGAGTAGGCCATTGGGGCAGGCCAGGCCGGAGAGTAGGCCATTGGTGCAGATCAGGCCGGAGGGTAGGTTAGCGGGGCAGGCCAGGATGGAGAGCAGGCCATTGGGGCAGGCCAGGCCGGAGAGTAGGGCCATTGGGGCAGGCCAGGCCGCAGCGTAGGGCAGAGGGGCAGCGTGGCAGGAGGTCCTGACTCCGAGGGACGGGAGGCGGAGGTCTCCCCACCTGACCAAACGTGTGTGGGAGGAGGTGGCTGAGAGTGTGAGCTCCCATGATGTGATGTGGCTCACGTGGGTCCAGTGCCGCAAAAGATTCAATGACCTCCTCCGCTCGGGAAGGCGAGTACCATGTTGACTGAGGTCAATTAGTGCAGCCATCACCCTTCCACCGCCCCCCCCAAACCCACCACCACACCAGCAACCCCCCCCCACCCACCTCACCCCATGCCTCCCCAGCAACTCTGACTACCATAATGGCATTGAATCCTTCACGATCCTGGGTGTGCCAGCAGATATTGCCCATGCCTAGTTCGCCCTGAGAGGGTTGAGCTAGGATGGGTTCTGCACCTGCAGCATGTGTGACACTGACCCAGATTATAGAATGGGGGTGAAAGTCAAGGAACTGCACCTAGGCATAGTGCTGGAACTGGGAAGCATGTCAAAGTCAGGTTGCTAACGTGCTGGGAGGGGAGCTTCCAGGTGGTGGGGCACCAATCCATCTGCTGATCTTTGCGCTCCACATACTTGTGCCTCCTTGCTTAGCAAAGTTACACCTTACGGTGCCACATGTGAAAGAGGCAGCATTTGAGCAAGGGGGTGGGGTCAGCCCTGGCTTCTTTGCGAGAGTGTGCGGCAGCGGTGGGGTAACGAAGAACCAGAGTCCTGCAATGTCCTACTTTGGCTGGTTTGGCAGGGAATGTGATGGGAATTCAGGTGCAGGCTGATGGCTCTCTCCACCACAGCCCTTGTGGAGCCGCAGCTCCTATTGTACCGCTGCTCAGCCCTTGTTCTTGGATGGTGGAGAGGGGTCATGAGCCACCTTCTGAGGGGACCGCCCTTGTCACCCAGCATCCATCCATCCAGCCGAGCCAGAGCACTGAAGAGCCCCGGCACCTGGGAGTGTCTGAGGATGTAGGTGTCATGGGAGCTGCCTGGGTACTTTGCACAGACTTGTAGAATCAGCATCCTGAGATCACACATTATCTGCACGTTCATGGAGTGGAAGCCCTTCCTGTTGACGGAGGCACTGGGCTCACCTGCTGGTGCCTTGATGGCCACATGTGCACAGTCTATAGCACCCTGGACATGGGGGAAGCCAGCAATGGCCGCAAAGCCTCTGGCTTGCTGTGTCTGACTGGCCTGGTCCCAGCGGTAGTGGATGAAAGTCAATGCACGCCTGAGTAGAGCGTCTGTCACCCTGCTTGACACAAGTGTGGACAGCTGATTGGGAGACTCCGCAAAGATCACCCAACGAGCCCTGGAAAGAGCCGGAGGCACAAAAGTTGAGGGCAGCTGTGACCTTTAACCCCATTGGCATGGGGTATCCACCTACACAGCTTGCGGAGATCTCAGGGCCTATCATCTGACAATTGGAGGTGACTGTCTCCCTTGAGAGATGGAGCCTCCTTTGACACTTCACCTCAGACATATTGAGGTAGCTGCTTTGCCACCTGTATACCTGGCAGCAGGATAGTGGCATCTTCTGTGGCCCCTTCCGCCTTGGACTCCCTGTTGGCCCTGCACCCCTTGTGCCTGCACCTCTCCTCCCAAAGGTGGCTTCCCTGGAGGCTGAATGTGGACTCCTCCCCCTTCTGGCCTTCCCTTCCTCCTCAGAGGAGGTGCCTCCAGTGGAGAGCATAACTCCCATTCCCAGGCTAAGTGAAGGCTTCCTGAAAGCTGCAGGCCCCAAAAATGATCTTTACTGTAGAACCCTGACCTGAAGGGCTTTGCTCTTGTCCAAGCAACTGGTGTGAGTTTTGAAGTATTCCTGCACACACAGACAAGTATCAGTAACTTTCTCACTTAAATACCTGAAAGGTTACATTTGCGACCCCACTCACCCCTCTTAACCCACCCATAGATAAGGTCTATACAAATGTCTCCTATCTGCCGGCCTGTTGCGCCCGAAGATCGCACAGGCCCCAAAAAATTGCAGCCAATTGATGCCTCATGGGCCTCCACTGGGTGATTAATTAACAGCGGGCGCGCATCTGAGAACATCGCCTAAATACCGCGATGGTGTGCGGTGATGTTGGAACGCTCGCCTGATGTCACCACGCGTCATTCTGCATGTCAGTGTGAGAGGTCATCTCACCCCCCCACCCCCGCACGCCAATGGCAAAATTCTGGCCCTAGATTCTTTTCTCTTTAACCCTCTGTCGGGCTGTGAGGATGGGCAGAGTCAGATGGGGAAAGCTTAAGGGCAAAATTTTACAGCAGCGGGGGTTTTACGTTCCCGCCGAAGCCAATGGGGTTAAGAATGTCTTGCCGCATTTCACGGCCCCGTCCCCCCCGCCCCCCCCGCCGATACAGGGCTGTAAAATTCGGCCCTAAGAGTTGTGGCGGGATAAGGCTAGCTGACCTTTCCGTGCCTGCCCATATGGAGCACCGGGACAACCCCACATGCTTCCAGCTATGGAGTCACCGTGTGCGAAAACAAGGCTGAGCCTGCCTGTCTGGATCGCTAACACCGGCTGACGTATTTGTTCATCTTGGAACAGAGCCAGAGCAAAGTTCAAGTTGGAGATGCCCCAAGCGCTCATCTGCTCCCAAAGTCATGAAGGATAAGGTCTATACAAATGTCTCCTCTCTGCCGGCCTGTTGCGCCCGAAGATCGCACAGGCCCCAAAAAATTGCAGCCAATTGATGCCTCATGGACCTTATACCTTCCCATGGTACAAACTATCCTGGCAAACCCTCAGTTACATAAGCAGTTTGCCCGCTTTCTCGCAGCCTCTCAACGTCTAACCTGTCAAACCCGCTAAGACGCTTACACGTCTCAAGGAGATCCCCTCTCATTCTTCTGAACGTCAGAGATTATCGGCCTCATCTGCTCAAGCTCTCCCTCTAGGCCATTGCTCTCGTCTCAGGAAACAATTCAGTGAGCTTTTATTGTGCCACTTTAAAGAGCAAAGAGCAAGAAAGGCAGGGATGGCACAGAACACGCAAAGAGAAACAAAAAGACTAATCTGTAATGGAATTATGGCCCACTTGTCATAAATGCTCGGGTCATTGAAGTTTAGAAGAATGAGAGGTGATCCAATTGAAACAGAAAATTCTGAGGTTCTTGGCAGGGCAGATGCTGAGAGTATGTTTCCACTCTTGAGGGAATATAGAACGAGGAGGCACAGTTTAAAATTAAGACTGGGATGAGGAGGAATTTCTTCCCCCAGGGGGCTGTTACTCTTTGGAATTCTCTACCCCAATGAGCAGGGGAGGCTGGGTCATTGAATATATTCAAGGCTGAGTTGGAAAGATTTTTGATCAAGAGAGTCAGGGTTATTGGAGGGGGTTGGGGGGGTTGGGGGGAGTGGGGGGGGTGGGGGGGGGTGCGCAGGGATGGCTGGTGGCAGGGAGGAAAGTAAAGTTGAGGCGACAATCAGGTCAGCCATGGTCTTATTGAATGGCAGAACAGCCTCAAAGGGCCGACTGGACTACTCCTGCTCCTCCTTCTTCTGATCTTATGATCAGATGTTGCCTCCAAAGCAAGCATGTCCTTCCTTAGGTGAGGAAAGCAAATGTGCACAGGGTACTCCAACTGCAACCTTGCAACAAGTCTTCCTTACTCACAGTTCAAGCGCCTTTGCAATAAAGGATAAGATACCATTCGCCTTCCTAACTGCTCACAGCAAAGAAATAAACAGCCAAACATCTCAGCAGCTAAGTTCAGAGAATGGTCCAAGTAACATCCATAATGCAGAAGGGTCTGACAAGACATAGGTGCACTTGGGTTGCTTGCACTGCAAATAAGTTTGAAGGCTGGACAAAGACACTGAGAAAGTCAAGGTGCTGGGAGAAAAGATCCAAATGAGTCGGCAGCGAGCCAGATAAGATGGGAAAAAACAGAACCGGTGTAACAAGCACTGGGTGCAGGTGCAAAGGCCGGGAGCTCAAACAACTTGAAGTTAGAGAGGGGAAGGAATGGAGGGTTGTTCAAGCTCATGGGTTATGTTCTGCCCTAAGGGGTAGAGGTTAATATTGTTCACTTCTTTGTAATTCTGTCACTTAGATGTTGCCCATATTGAGACTTGGTTGAGCACAAGGCAAGATGAATCCCAAGCGACTGGTGTGCTTTGCAATGCAACTTGACTGCCCAATGTTGACAGTGACTTAACAAATGGAAAAATTTGCCTTTGCCAATGCTCAGATCCCTCTGCTCAATCCCAAGCACATTAAACGGCAAAGCTCACTGCAAATGTTTGTGTCCAAGTCAAATTCCATTCTTAAAAAAGCTCACAGTCAAGAAGAAGAGTTCCCATGAAATCTGAAAACTGAGAGCTCAAAACAAAATGGGCACCCACCTCACAGTAAATTAAATTCCATCTTAGTTAATGGACTTTCCTTGTTTCTTAAAAGCAGTGGATGGAGTTAAAATTTAGTTTGAAGCCCTTGTCAGCAACTTGAATTTTAAGGTGTCACTCAATCTCTTCAAGACGTTCTGCCCCTTCCAACTCTTTCTAATCATTTCTCCTCCTCTCCTGAAATCAGTGTCCCTTTCCTGGGTGCAGTTCTGTCCATAAAACGCACACCCCCCATATCTGTGTCCAAAACAGTGATGGAAACCCTCACAGATTTAATAATTCATCATCATTCAGTGACCGAAGCACTTTCAAATGAGCTGTGCAAACCCATACCTCACGGAGCGTCAGCACCTCTGGCAGAGGAGGAGTAGGGGTGGGGGGGGTAGACAGGGAAATGATAACTCTGGGGAGCCAATGACTCTTTATAGTGTTTTCTTCCAAGACAAAATGAGATCAAAGCCGAAAACTTTCTTGTGTGTTGACTCGTCGCGATGTTCTTGCTCAGAGCTACCAATACAGCCAGAAAAAACACCCATTGCAGATGAGCGTGAACAGCATGACTTGTGGTAATCTGATTCAGGAGGGTGCAATTGATAGCTTTCACCAGTGACCTCCGCACATTGTCTTTCGATCCCATTATCAATCTTTCTGGAGCAACGGTCTGAAGAGATCTCATGGGGGGTGGTCAGGAATGGCAAGGTATAAGTCAAGCAGCCAATAATCGTATTCGCTTGGGTAACTTCCTGCATTTTACCATAAGAAAAATACCATGCTCAGCAACTCCAGATAATCACTCCTCATTATCCGTGAGGAACAGTCAGATTAGAGGTCAATTTAAGCATAGCAGTGTTGTGAAAGATTCAGTCCCATCAGCTGAATGCTTTGCCTTGTAAATACTGGGTTGTGCTGACACAGTTTAGAAGAGATCAGCTCTTCCAAGCATAAGAATTACCCTCCCTGTAATTCAAAGGTTACATGACGCAATGTGAGTTTTACTCCATTTTACCGCTAACTAATTGCACCTGACAAATAACTTTTGGTGTCAATGACCATTTCCCCATTACTTCCAGCCACTGAGAGTTGGAATCACGTTCCAGGACCAAAATATAAAGATCAGGCTGATGACAGTGAATATATAAACAGGTTATGCTCCTTGTATCAGATTTTCATGCTAGAGGTAAAACCCAACTCTATAGCTCTCCCTTCCAGGTACTGTACACCCAAGCAACGATATACTTCCCTCCATCACGCTTCTGTATCGCAATCCCTTTTCCCTCGAGTTGATTTCCCCCCTGCTTAACCTTACAAAGTGCTGGCACAGGCATAATGGGCCGAATAACCTTCTCCTGGTGCTGTGGGCTGTTGTGACTCAATGAAACGTAGAACCTTTTGGTTTTCTTGCCATCTCCCCTCAAAGTGCTGAGGGAATTTCCCAGAGGCACTGGTCAACCCGATGGCCATTCACTATGCGTCCTCAACCAATACCTACACATGGTCGCGTTCCAACTGGGGTTTCTGGCTGCTGGTCAAGAATTGTGGAAAGCCTTGGCTGATTTTCCTTCCTAGCTCGGCAATGCTGATCCTGTTTAAAGTCAACTGACCATAGTTGGCACAGATGAAACTTTGAATCCCAGGTTTTCCTAGACTGGTTTAGCTTTCTACAACGCTTTTCACAGTCTCCGCACTGGTCAGCCAATGACATAATTATTGAAGTGTATTCACTGTCACAACATGGCAACCCATTTATGCATAGCAAGCTCCCACAAACAGCAAGATGTTAATGACCAGATAATCTGTTTCAGTGGAGTTGGCTGAGGAATAAATCTTGGTCAGGACACCAGGGAGAACTCCTCTGCTCTTCTTACATCCACCTGAGAGGGCAGAATTTCCGACGTCTTACCTGAGAGACAGCACCTCCGACAGTGGAGCATTCCCTCATTATTGGACTGGGGTGTCAACCTGGATTATGGGCTCTGGGGCTCAAAGCCATGGCCTTCTGACTTAGGGGGAATGCCTCACTGAGTCTCAGGTAGGGAACAGAAGCTGGGGCTATTTCTCAGCTCTGAGCCAGAGTAACAAATGTTGGCAGGCTATTTGGCTGTGTAGTTCTTCATTCACCAGTGTCAAGTCCCCACCTTTGCTGTCCCAACACAGGTGATGAAGGTTGAGTTGGACAGTGTCAGGGAAGCTTTCATGGGGCAACACATCAGACAAGAGGAATACAAGGCCTTCTCAAGGCTCAATGGCACCAAGTCATGTAAACTGTCAATTGAACAGGTAAACTCAAATCATCATTCATTGTATCACTTGCTGCCAACTGGACAGTGTTTACCCAGTAGGATTCCTTTATATAACCAGAAAACTGCTGCTCTAACAATAAACAGGGACCTAATTAAACAACTGGAGAGACAAAAAAAGAGGAAAGTTACCATTATCTTTTTTAATTTGTTCATAGAATGTGAGCATTGCTGGCAAGGCCAGCAAGTGCTGCCCAACCCTACTCTTCCTTGAGAAGATAAAAATGACCAAGGAGGTCTTGTGGCACAATGGGTAGTTTCCCTGCCTTGGAACCAGGAGCTCCACCTCAGGACTTGGTGGCCATCCTAACCCTAATTATCAACCAGGAAGTCCTTCCAATATATCCACAGCAGGCAGCAGGAGCACAAGAGTCTCCTGACACATCAGTCATGCTTGATGCAGGGTGGCACCCTTCAAGTTATAGTCCCCTTACCCCACCCCTACTAGGGCTATCTGTCACTTGCTCGTCCTACTTACTACCCGCAATGTCACCGTTAGCACATCCTTTAGCTAATATCACCACCATCAACACCCCTTTGTCCTTTTGTCTATGACATCTTTGGCAATCTCTTCTTTGCCTCCACCTATCACTGGTCCTCTCTCCAGCTCTACCTGTCCCACCCCCCTCAACCAGCTTATGTTCCATCTTATTGCTATATTTCTTAGTTCTGATGAAGAGTCATCTGGAATCAAAACGTTAACTGTATTCCTCTCTGCAGATGCTGTCAGACCTGCTGAATTTTTCCAGCTGTTTTTGTTTTTGTTTCAGATTTCCAGCATCCTCGGTATTTTGCTTTTACCTTGAAGATTATAGCTTCTGGTGACCAATTCCAGGAAAAAAAAAGACTCATTATGGAGACAGACGTAAGCATGCGCTTTGTCTGCCTCATGCAACAATAGACACAGGAAGCTTCTAGGTCTAAAAATAATCTGACTCAATTTTTTGATGCATGGATCTTCAAACAATTTGCCCAATCTTCTTGAGAAGAGATTGGCTAAGGGAGGAGACGAGAAACTGGCTTTGCCTCTCTCCTAGTTGTCCAGGTGCAGTTCCTCCCACAACAGCACACTGAATAATTGAGTATAAAAATAAGCCAGATCATAAATCACACTGAAAAGAATGGTTTTAGCTTAGATTCACGATTTTATATTCTGGAGATAGCAGCAAACACTGCTGCAGCAACATAAACTAGAGACATTACCCACAAAAGTCTTATGGGTGATATAAATATTATTTGAATTTTTCTGCAGT
This sequence comes from Carcharodon carcharias, assembly GCF_017639515.1. Taxonomy (NCBI): domain Eukaryota; kingdom Metazoa; phylum Chordata; class Chondrichthyes; order Lamniformes; family Lamnidae; genus Carcharodon; species Carcharodon carcharias. The sequence continues at coordinate 20,091,988 of NC_054483.1, read as the reverse complement.
TTAATTGGTACTGGAGAAAGGGTCCCATAAATATTCATGAACTCTTTATGTCAATTGTTGCATTGAAAACCCATTACTCCTTCACAAACAATCGAGAGAAACAAAAACTTAATTTGGGATGTCATTCTATTTAAAGGATGTGATCGTTCTTTTGCCCCCAATTAGATAGGATGACAGAGAGGCCTGTGCTGAACGAAACTGGATATCATCATTATTCTGATCTGATTAGCTCCAGGCAGGGGGAGGCTTTTCAAATTGATTCCAAAAACTGCACACAGGAGCCGTGAGACACAATTATTCATAAAATGCTCGCTTTTCCCATCGTGAAGGTCTCTTCAAGGTTGGTTCAGATACCAGCAGCGCTTCTCCTGTGACCATACAGGGTACAGTCCCACTGACACCAGTAGCCCCCCCACCCCCACCCCCACCCCCCAACCAGTAACAATATGAGGCTGTAAGTCACATTGTTTTTTTAAAATTCATTCATGGGGTGGGGGTGTCGCTAGCTAGGAAAACAGATATTGCCCCTCCCTAATTGCCCTTGAGAAGATGATTTTGAGACACTTTCTTGAACTGCTACTGCAGTCCACATGGTGTAGGTACACCCACAGTGCTGTTAGGGAGGGAGTTCCAGGATTTTGACCCAGCGACAGTGAAGGAATGGCGATGTATTTCTAAGTCAGGATGGTGCGATTTGTCATTTCCAGTGCCAAGATCAATGTCAGGTGGTCCATCTGGTTTCATTCCTTTTCATTGTGGTCTGATACAACTGAGTGGCTTGCTCAGCCTTTTCAGAGAGCGGTTAAGGGTCATGCACATTCCTGTGGATCTGGAGTCACATGTAGGCCAGACCAGGTAAGGGTGGCAGATTTCCTTCCCTTAAGGGCACTAATGACACACGCTAGAGCCAGATAGGCTTTTAACAACAATTAATGGTTATTTCATTAGCTATTAATTGGATTTAAATTCCAGCAGCTGCCTGAGTGGGATTTGAACCCATGTCCCCAGAGCACTCACCAGGGCCTCTTCATTATTAGTGCAGTTACGTTGTCACTACGCCACCGTCTTCCTGGTGTGGTCTAGTCCGACAGGCACCAGCAACCCGCACAAGGTCCTGACACATGGTTAGACCCCCAACAACCAAAAAATAAAGTAGAAGCTGCCCAAAACCATCAAATAAAACGATCACCTGGTACCCCACCCCGACTCGCTCCTGGCTCACCTCTCAAAACAAAAGCAGTCCATTCAAGACGCTTTGAACATTTACACTTATTATTCACATAGCTGATAGGCAGACACTCCTTTACATTCTCAGCGTAGCTGGTGAATGAACTTCCTTTACTAAATAAGATGAAATTTGCTACAGAAATGGCCATTCACCTCTGATTGGAGTTTTAGGCTGATTCTCAGAACCCAACCCTTTTCTCCTGTTCCCTCTGGCAGCCCTTTTGAATTTCCTTTGCTGTCAGTCTTGGCAAACAACTTAGCATCCTCTAGCTAGCAAGTGGACAACTTGCATGCCCACCCAGGAGTGATGTCCGCAATCCCTCTGTCTCTTACTCTTTGTGCCAGCTCACTCCTGTGGTCTCTTAACTACCTAGAGAGACCTGGTTGCTTGGTCATTAGGGCACATCATCCAGTGCCCTTCAATTCTATAACCTGATTTCTTTAATTGGCTCTTACTTTTCTTCTAACTTTTTCTGTCTTAATCCCTCCAATGTCCCATTTATTTTTGGTTTCCATTGGCTCTTGTCTTAGTGTGTCTTAGCGTGTCTTAGCCTCCACCTCTAATCCACAATGTCAATCACCTCAAGCCACAGTGTAGGTTCATGTGCATCACTGACCTACTGTGACCGATACACAGAGTATAACACTGTCCACTCGCTGTCTGCTGCCCCCTTGCATTTACTTCACCTGTGAGGCCCTGCATGATCCTTATTGAGGCCATTCCTCTCACCCTTAACTCTCTGAAGAACAGATATTTTCTCTATCTCTTCCCCATCTGTGAAAACTGGATCTCTCATCCAAATATCTCCCCAAATGTATAGCATCACTTCATTTGACCTCACCAACAAGCGAAGAGGGATGGGCAATAAATGCTGGCTTTGTCAGTGACGTTCACATCCCATGAATGAATTTAAAAAAACTTTAAAAGCTTAAAATTTGTCTGTAGTTCTGGTCAAGAAAAGAGTCTCCCCTTCTGAGGAGTGGGACACGCACCCAAAACATTCTACGGCAGAGTCAAGAGTGGTAATCTAAGCTAGCACTTCAGTGCGGTACTGAGGGAGTGCTGCACTGTCAGAAGTGCCATCATTCATACGACATTAGACTGAGGCCCCATCTTGTGAAAAAGCTCATATGGATATTGAGAAGGAAGGAGGAATCTTTCCCATGCCACTTCCCACCTCCTCCACCCCCACCCCTCCACCAAATGTCTGTGTCATGGTTAATATTCATCTCTCACCCAACAACATAAACAAATAATCTGGTCATTTTTATCATTCCTGTCTGTAGGTCCTTCTGTGCACAAATTGGTTGCCATGATTCTCATATTAGAAAGGTGCTTCATTGGCTACTTTGGGGCAACCTGTGATTGTGAAAGGCACTATATAAATGCAGGTCTGTTTTTATCTTTCAGGTAGAGAAACCTACTTTTTGCCCCCACACAGGTTTCAACTAATTTACCTCATCTGGCCTTCTCTACAAAATCTCCTTGTTCTCCCAGCCATTTGGTCTCCTCCTCTTGTCTTCATTAGCTGAGATCTTCTTAGTGTTTCATGGTTACTTATTCTTCAAGTTGGTTTATTTGTTCTGTCGCCAATTGTCACTCACCAAGAGTTGTGGGGAGAGGGGAAACTTCAGCAAGACTTGTTTTGAAAAGGTTTCCTGGGTCGTGCTGAGGTACAAGCTGTCTATCACTTCGTCTAGCCCACCGCATGAGTCACAAAACCTCCTGTCCTGTGGAAGACATGAACCACAGGAATGCAGCAACTCAACACATGCTTGCAAAACTAAGCTGTGCAAGCTCAGTGCCTATTTGTTTGGAAGGAGAAGGAATGGATTTGGCTTCATGATGTTTCCTTAAAGTCTTTTTAAAGGCTAATCATTGCAACTCATTAGGTAAAAAACACTTCTTCCTCACATCCTTCCTAAAGTGTGGTGACTAGAACTAGCTTGTCAAAGTTGTATCAGTTACATTGTTAAAGTTTGTTTATGTCAATTACATTGTTAAGGGAAACAGGCGATGGATAGTTGAACACATATAAATAGGGGAAAGCTGGGACACTGGGTTTGGGTGAGGAGTGTTGACAAGGGCAAAGCCAATAAACCCTCTCAGCAAGGAAAGACCCTGTGTCTTAGTTTTGACTTCAGCAACCAGCCTGAAGCCTATTAAACATAGTTGTGGCCTAACCAAAGCTTTATAAAGGATCAGCGTAACTTCTCTGCTTTTGTGCTCAATATCTCTATTTATGAAGCCCAAGGTCCCATATACTTTGTTAACTAGCCTATCAATATATCTTGCCAACTTCAAATGTTGATGCACATCCCACTGTTTGCTGTCCACTGCTGTATAAGGGAGGTCACTGACGCTCTGCATTGCAGAGCTACAGAAATCTGGCATGACTCGATGAGCCAAATGGCTTCCTTCTGTGCTGTTATGAGTCTATGTGGACAAATCAATCATGGGTCCAAATGTTGACAGCCCACATAAAACACAGATGCTTGGCATTAATTATTGAGTACCTTTGGCAATTGGCAACTTTTCATGTGTGTGCCTTAGTCTGTGGATGCCAGAAGGTTATATAACGGCGGATAGCATCACTGCCAAGCATGATCCAATCCTCTTACCTGATGTTCATTGATGCATCCTTTCAATTAGAGGTTACTGGATAGAAATCAGGAGTGGAATTTTACCTTTTTCCAACCAGCAGCAACAAAGGCATTTTTTTTAATGCCTGCATGGGATATGAGCATTGCTGGCAAGGCCAGGATTTGTTGCCCATCCCTAACTGGCCTTGGAACTGAGTGGTTTGCTAGGCCACTTCAGAGGGCAGTTAAAAGTCAACCACATTGCTGTGGGTCTGGAGTCACATGCAGGCCCAGCCATTTAAGGATGGCAGCTCTCCTTCCCCAAAGGACATGACTGAACCAGATGAGTTTTTATGACGATTGATGATAGGCTCATGACATGTCTTTAATTCAAGATTTTAAAAAAATTAATTAATCAAATTTTACCAGCTGCTGCTGGACTTGAACCCCTGTGCCCAGGGTAATAGCCTGGGTCTCTGGATTACTAGTCCAGTGACATTAACACTCAGTAACCCACTCCATTACTCAAATGCTACATAAGCAAAGGTTAGAAGTGATTCGGAATGAAATGTGTCTATTTCCTAGTGTGCATGGCACAGCCAAAAGCTGAATAATGTCTCATTCTTTAAATGAAGTTTCAATATGTTGGATGGATTATTCTTTTGTGATGTAATAATTGGCACATTCTCCCGTCTTTGTGAGGCAAACTGTACACCAATTACACAAAACTCGGTCTGTCAATGCAGGACCTGTCCTGATGAAAGTTTAATTTTATTGACATGGTGTTGACTGTGGAACTGCTCACCTCCCTCAGCTATTCCCTCCTGCAATGTGCAGACCCAAGGTTAAAATGAAGGGTGACATCAATGAGTGTGAGAGGATCCTTCTCTTTTGCTTTATTGTTTTCATCTGGAATTAGTATTTTACTCATAATGCTCGAGGCCATTGGCTTGTGACAATGGCAAAAGTCCAATTCCTCTTTTATTTGATAAAGTTCTGGAATTGTCACACAGATCTTGATGGATCCCAATTTTCTACCTCTAGGTTTATAGTAAGCCAAGGTTTGTCTGGAAGAGCAACTTTTTGGGAATTACATTGTATGATTGCATCCAGTTTTCTTAAAAACTAAAGGTTGCTCATTCATAAAAGTGATTAACTTCTGAACCTTCTGCCAAGCTTGACACGATGATCTTGTAGCTTTGGCATCAATGCCTCCTACTGTCATTGCCACATATCGTTCCCCCTTCAGCTGATGAATCAGTGCTCTTCCATGTTGAACACCACTTGGGGGAAGCACTGAGGGTGACAAGGGTGCAGAATGTACTCTGGGTGGGCTCTTAAATATCCATCACCAAGGGTGTCTTGGTAGCACCACCACAAACCGAGCTGGCTGAGTCCTAAAGGACATAGCTGCTAGACTGGGTCTGCGGCAGGTGGGGAGGAGAAAACATACTTGACCTCAACCTTGTCAATCTGCCTGCCGCAGGTGTATCTGTTCATGACAGTATCGGTAGGAGTGACCACTGCACAGTCCTTGTGGAGACAAAGTCCTGTATTCACATTGAGGATACCCTCCATCATATTGTGTGGCACTACCACCGTGCTAAATGGGATAGACTTCAAACAGATCTAGCAACTCAAGACTGAGCATCCATGAGGCGCTGTGGGCCATCAGCGGCAGCAGGATTGTACTCAAACACAATTTGTAATCTCATGGCCTGGCATATCCACCACTCTTATAAATATCACCAAACCAGAGGATCAACCCTGGTTCAATGAAGAGTGCGGAGGACATGCCAGGAGCAGCACCAGGCATACCTAAAAGTGAGGTGTCAACCTGTTGAAGCTACAACACAGGACTACATGCGTGCCATACAGCATAAGCAGCAAGTGATAGACAGAGGTAAGCGATTCCACAACCAACGGATCATATCTAAGCTCTGCAATCCTGCCACATCCAGTCGTGAATGGTGGTGGACAATTAAACAACTCATTGGAGGAGATGGCTCCACAAATATCCCCATCCTCAATGATGGAGGCGCCCAGCACATCAGTGCAAAAGATAAGGCTGAAGCATTTGCAACAATCTTCAGCCAGAAGTGCCAAGTGAATGATCCATCTCGGCCTCCTCCAGAGGTCCCTAACATTGCTGATGCCAGTCTTCAGCCAATTCGATTCATTCCACGTGATATCAAGAAATGGCTGAAGGCACTGGATACTGCAAAGGCTATGGGCCTTGACAATATTCTGGCAACAGTGCTGAAGATTTGAGGTCCAGAACTTGCCGCGCCCCTAGTCAAGCTGTTCCAATACAATTACAACACTGGCATCTACCTGACTATGAAGAAAATGGCCTAGATTTGTCCTATACACAGGACAAATCCAACCTGGCCAATTACCGTCCCATCAGTCTACTCTCGATCATCAATAAATTATGGAAGGGGTCATAAACAGTGCTATCAAGTGGCACTTGCTTATCAATAACCTGCTCACTGATGCTCAGTTTGGGTTCCACCAGGGCCACTCAGCTCCTGACCTCAATACAGCCTTGGTTCAAACATGGACAAAAGAGCTGAACTCCTGAGGTGAGATGAGAATGACTGCCCTTGACATCAAGGAGCCCCAGCAAAACTGAAGTCAATGAGAATCAGAGGGAAAATTCTCTGCTGGTTGGAGTCATACCTAGCACAAAGGAAGATGGTTGTGGTTGTTGGAGGTCAGTCATCTCAGCTCCAAGACATCACTGCAGGAGTTCCTCAGGGTAGTGTCCTCGGCCCAACCATCTTCAGCTGCTTCATCAATGACTTTCCTCCCATCATAAGGTCAGAAGTGGGGATGTTCGCTGATGATTGCACAATGTTCAGCACCATTTGTGACTCCTCAGATCTTGAAGCAGTCCATGTCCAAATGCAGCACAACCTGGACACCATCCAGGCTGGGGCTGACAAGTAGTAAGTAACATTTGCACGGCACAGTTGCCAGGCAATGACCATCTCCAACAACAGGGAGTCTAACCATCGCCCCTTGACATTCAATGACATTACCATCACTGAACCCCACTATCAACATCCTGGGGGTTACCATTGACCAGAAACTGAACTGGATTAGCCCTTTAATACTTTGGCTACAAGGGCAGGTCAGAGGCTAGAAATCCTGTGTCGAGTAATTCATCTCCTGACTCCCCAAAGCCTGTCCACCACCTCCTCAAGGGAAGTTAGGGATGGGCAATAAATGCTGGCTGAGCCAATGACACCCACATCCCATGAATTAATTTTAAAAAATGAATTTAGGAACAGGCTTGAAGGGCTGAAAGGCCTACTGTTGTTCCGATGCTCCCTACCCACAAGCTTCATGTCACATTTGTCTAATAAAACACATCCGCCAACTGAGAGCCCATCCCCGGACTCTATCCAGATCAATATAACCTATTCTCTTTTTCTTTATTCTTTCATGGGACGTGGGCACCACTGGTGAGGTCACAATTTGTTACCCATCCCTAACTGCCCTTGAACTGAGTGCCTTGCTGGGCCATTTCAGAGGGGCAGTTAAGAGCCAACCATGTTGCTCTGGGTCTGGAGTCACATGTAGGCCAGACCAGGTAAGGAGGGTGGATTTCCTTCCCTGAAGGACATCAGTGAGCCGGGTGGGTTTTTACAACAATCAATAATGGTTTCACCTTGGCTGAGACGATCTTTTCCATTGCAGGTTCATTGATTGAATTTATATTCCACCAGCTGCCGTGTGTCACAGGCACAGGAGTGGGCTGGTGTGAAAGCGGAGAAAGACCTCCTGGGTTGAACAGCCTATTTCTGCGCTGTCCTAGGGGTGAGTGGGCCAGAGGTACAGCTCTAAAGGAACTACCATACTTCAAGTGTGATCCTGGGTGAGAACGTTGTCAGCACGCCATTTAACCATGCCTTACATTGCAACAAAATTAAATTCTAACCCTATTTAATGACCAACCATGCCTATCCCGAACAGCATCTCAACACTCGGGCAGGCCTGCCCTGGTGGACAAGTGGAAAGAAGAAGCAGCAAAGGCAGTCGAATTGGGGTGGGGGGAGAGGGACAGTAGTCTATAGGCTCCTGACATTCATCGTTGGAGGTGATGGTGAAGGGGCAACTTTTGTTCGCCAGGAGGATTCTGGGGCAGTGGGTGTTTTGGCAGAAGGAAGTCAGGTGCAATGACACTTGATGCAAACACCTTTCGCACGAGGCTTTATGGGCCCCCCTTGCTCACTCAGATGGATGGAAATAATCCCACAGCCCTGTTTCGAAGAAGCGCAGGGGAGTTCTGATTGGTCTCACTCAACAGACATTACGAAAAAAAACAGATTATCTTGTCATATTAGAAATGCTGTGTTTTGGGAACTTACTGTTCGTAAATTGGCTTTGTGTTTCCTACCTTACACCAGTCCCTACACTGCAAAAAGTACTTCAAGCTCTTTTGGTATTATGGAAATGCAAATGTGTATTTCTTTCATGTGTCCAGGTTCAGCAGCCAAATGGTCATCAGAATCCTAGATTTTAAGTGGAGTGTTGGATTCAATCAGATTATAAAGGGCGATTTCAAAAGAGGTATATTTTTTCGAAGACACATCTGTTTTTATTTTAGCTTTCCAGATAAATTGTTACAGTAGTGTTCAATGGTTTAATTGATCTGTGTTTGATTATGTGAGTCTGGTAACTGGTCTGTGTTCACTGTGTTTGATTAAGCTTGAGTGTGAACTCAGAGCAAAGTAAACAGCCACCACAGAAGCCATGAGAAACTGAGCTGCAAGCAGGAGTGCAGATATTTTATGATTGCAGAGATAATTTACAACTCTTATAAATAAACCTGTTGCACATTTAGAAACTAGTGTAATCTTTACATAGCTCCGAGGCAAATCAAATATTTAAAATATACAATGCATGGGGTACAGAACCATCCACACAAGGGTGAGTGCAATCACTTGGTAAAGGAGTTGCTGCTGTCCCCACTCACAGATAGGGATGCACTTGAAGCAGTATTATGGGGGCGGTGAGTACCTTTGGGTCTGAGCTGGAACAGACAATGCTTCCTAGGTCCATGCCCATTGAAATAATTCTTAAATTTCCCATCCCCCTGTTGTACACTCAACACAGCAGCCTCCTCCACCACTGTACATATCTATTCTGACGGGACACTACAGGCCATTGGCACTCCTTCCTGCCCCAGAACCAGGTGCCTGCCTCACGTTGATGAGAAAAATGACGTGACATCAATCAGTCAGAGTGCCAGCGAAGATTGAGATCTCAGCAGTACAGGCCAGGGCAAGTGAAGAGGAGGCTGCACTATCGCATCTTACATAGTGATCTTCAGCACTTGACCTGAAATGGGAGAGTGCAATTTATGTTTTGACAGAGATGAGGCCCAGATCAGTGTTCCAAGATGAGCTGTGAATTGTCTTGTGCCAAAACAACCTGGTGTTATTTGCAAATCTTCTTTGTCCAAGATGCCTGACCCATGCTGGAATGCTGCACGGGTCCCCAGGAGGTGGTAGCCCTGCAGCATTCAGCCACTCATTCAGGCCCGCTCTGAGGCATGGGGCAGCAACAGACTATTCAACCTGCGAGAGGCGTCGCAAGCGAACCCAGCCTGATTCTTTCCTCGCCAGACGTTTTTGCAGCAGGAGTAAGTGGATTGAAATCAGGAGCAGCATGATATCCCCACCTCTGCAGGTGTAAGCCGTGAGTCAGTGGTACCACTCTTGTTTCTGCGTCAGAATCTCCCTGGTAGAGCTGCTTCATTGCCAGCTATGAAAATTGAAACATCAATTAGCTTTATCCTGACTCTTGAGCACAGAATTTGGCCTGACACTCTCAATGCAGCACCTGAGAGTGCTGCGCTGTTGCAGGTGTCGTTGTTTTGGGTGAAATGTTAAACTCAGGCCCCTTCAGGTAGACATAAAAAGATCCCATGGTACTCTTCAAATAACAACAGGTGTGTTTCGTCTCTTGCCCTAGTGGGCAATAGTTATCCCTCAGCCAGCATCGCCAAAACAGATTATCTGGTCCTTATCACATTGCTGTTCGTGGGACCTTGCTGTGCCCTAATTGGCTGCTGCATTTCCCTGCACTACAACAGTGAGTACGTTTCCAAAGTGTTGGCTGTTGATTGTTTTGGGATACCCGAAGGCGATAATTGGCGCTCAATCATATGGCAGCCAATCAATTTTAAAATCCTCATTGCTTATTTTTCAAATTCCTCCATTTATTGCCATTCTCTACCTCTGTAACTTCCTTCTGCCCCACAACCCTCCAAGATCGCTGCACTCTTGCAATTCAGGCCACTTGCTCATCTGCGATACTCGACTCCTTGTGCCTTAATTCAGCTGGCTCGGCTCCAAGTTCCCTCCCTAAACATCTCTCTCCTGCTTTCAAGATGCTCTGGAAAATGTGCCACTTTCCTGTCCTGAAATCTCCTGTGCTCGATGTCAAATTTTGTTTAATAAAGCTCCTATGAAGAGCTTTGAGGTGTTTTTTTTCCCCCCTATGTTAAGGGCGCTGTGCATAAATGCAAGCTGTTGCTGCTGGGATATAATTTCCAAGTCTTTAGTTACATACTCGGAGCCAAAGCCAAAGGCCAGCTCCAATTCTGCTGATAATAACTAGCTCAGCAATGTTTCTGGCAAGCTGCATCGAGCAGTCCATGTAATGACACAAGGTCTTTGCGGAGGGGTTGGGTAACAGTGGAACTGTCGAAATGCAACTTGAGAGCAGTGCCTTCCCAAATTTGCTGTGACGTTCTGGCAAAAAAACATTGAGAGCTGAACTGATTCCCCTGGTCAAGCGATGGTTTTGCGCAATTTCTCCAGTGATATCCTTTGAAAAGCTCGCTGTCAGTAGCAGCAGCTTCGGGACAGCAATGTATAAATTACGCAGCAAACGAGGAGGGTTGATGGAAGATGCTGCACAATGATGGGTTCAGGTCAGGTCAGAAACTACAAGGGGGAAAATCATTCACCAGCATCCTCAGAACTGTAAGGTGTGAAGCCTCCTTGGAAAGACCTTTTTAACCCACTCTTTACTCCCGTTAACAAAAAATGAGCAAGCTGAACAGGTAAAAGAGTAAAGCCAAAAAACACAAAAGTGCTGGGAACACTCAGTAGGTCTGGCAGCATCCGTGGAGAGAGAAACAGAGTCAAATATGGCGAGGTCTTCTTCAGAACTGAAGCAAGGTTGGAATATGATGGATTTTACAGGGAAGGAAGAACAAAGTGGCAGGCTTGGGGTAGGGTGGAGGGCGGGAGAGATTAAATGGCAACGATGTCATGGAACAAAAGGCAAAGGGGGTGGTAATGGTTGGCTTAAAGAAACAAAGCGTTGGTCCAGATTGAGTGTGAACGGCAGAATGATAAACAGCTCTGTCCGAAAGCAAAAACATGAAAAAACAAGATTAAGACCGGCAGGTGGCAGAACAACAAAATCAAAATGGGTGACAGGGTTCTTTTTCTGAAATTGTTGGACACAATGTCGAGCCCTGAAGATTGTAAAAGTGCCCAATCGGAGGAGCTTGTGTTGAGCTTCGCTGGAGCAGGCCAAGGGCAGAAATGTGAGTGTGAGAGCAAGATGGTACCTTCAAATGGGAAGCAACCGGAAGCTTTGGGTTGTGCTTGTGGACTGAATGGAGGTGTTCCCCAAAGCGGTCACCCAGTCTGCATTTGGTCTCCTCAGTATAGAGGAGACTGCGTTGCGAGCAGTGAACACTGTTTAAGGACAAGGAGCAAGAGCAGGCCATTTGGCCCCTCGAGTCTGCTCTGCCATTTAATAAGATCATGGCTGATATGACAGTAAACTCAAATCTGCATCTTGACTACCCCCAATAACCCATCACCCCCTTGCTTGCCAAGAATCTATCCACCTCTGCCTAAAAAATATTCAAAGACTCTGCTTCCACCACCTTTTTAGGAAGAGAGTTCCAAAGACTCATGAACCTCTGAGAGAAAAAATTTCGCCTCATTTCCATTTTAAATGGGCAATCCCTTATTTTTAAACACTGGCCCCTAGACCTAGATTATCCTATAAGAGGAAACATCCTCTCCACCTCCACCCTGTCAAGTCCCCTCATGATCTTATACGTTTCAACCAAGTTGCCTCTTACTCTTCTAAACTCCAGTGGATATAAGCCTAGCCTTTCCTCATAAGACAAACCACCCATTCCAAGTATTAGTCTCATAAACCTTCTCCAAACTGCTTCCAACACAGTTACATCCTTCCTTAAATAAGGTGACCAATACTGTACGCGGTATTCCAGATGTGGTCTCACTGGTGCCCTGTATAATTGAATCATAACCTCTCTACTTTTGTATTCAATTCCCCTCGCAATAAATGATAACATTCTATTAGCTTTCCTCATTACTTGCTGTACCTGCATATTGGCCTTTTGTGATTCATGCACGAAACTGAAAGATGTACAAGTAAATCCCTGCTTGGAGCATTTGGGGCCTGAGGAGAGAGAGAGAGAGAGAGAAAAGAGGTAAAAGGGCAGGTGCTATACACCTCGTGATTGCATGGGAAGGTGCCGTGGGAAGGGGATGAGGTGTTGGGAGCACCCATCATATTTCCACCTTCCTCCAGTTTCTCTCTCCACAGATGCTGCCAGACCTGCTGAAAACTACCAGCTTTTTAATGAGGAGAGAATTAAGCCTGTTGGTTGTTTTTATTCATGGGCTGTGGGTACCTGGGACGTCCAGGTTTTTGTTGACCGTCCCTCACTGTCCGAGAGAAGCTGATGGCGTGATCCACCTTCATAAATACAAGTGTGGTTCACTTGGCCGTTTCAGAGACCAGTTAAAAGTCAACCACATAGTTGTGGATCTAAAGCCATGAATGAGCCAGACGGGTTAGGATAGCAGATTTCCTTCCCCAAAGGACATGAGTGGGCCAGATGGGTTTTAACGATAACGCACGAGTTTCACAGTCACTGTTGCTGGTTCCAGCTTGTTATTTCAGATTTATTTAATGAGTTGAATTTAAATTTCCCAGATGCCATTGTGGGACTTGAACTCATGGCTCAGGATCATTCGCCAAGGCCTCTGGATTATTAGCCCAGTATAACGCAGCCAATGCTACCACAGCCCCATAGATTGTTACGAGGCCCTGATGTGCAGATAAGATGCAGAGTAACATGAACTTTTCCCAGTTTTTTCCTACCTCTCGTCCTGCAGGAGTAAAAGCAAGAACTTGCGTTTACATAGCACCTTTTGCAACCTTTGGATGTTCCAAAGCATCTCAGTGAACTACTTTTTGAAGCGTGGGTACTGCTGAAAAGCAAGAAACACAACAGCCAACTTATGGCAACAGTGAAACCCTCAAGTGATTATTAACCAGGAAATCTGGTTTACTATTGTTGGCTCAGGGATAAATATTGGCTAAACAGCGAAGAAAACTCTCCTGCTCTTTTCCCAAAAAATTGCCATGGGATCTTTTTCAAGCATGAGAACACAAAAACAACCAAGAGACGGAGTAGGCCACTCAGCGCTTCGAGCCTGCTCTGCATTCAAAGCAATGACAATTCCCACTTCCTTCACCTTCCACATATACTTTCATTCCCTTAATATCCAAAAATCTATCAATCGTAGACGTGAATGTGTTCAAGGACTGAGCACTAACAGTCTTCCGGAGTCGAAGATTCCAAATATTCACAACCCACTGAGTGAAGAAATCCACCTGAGGGGGCCTGAGTTTAATGTCTCATCCCTTAGAGGGACATGGTGACTGTGGACACTTACTGCCCAATGGTGCCACACTCAAAACCCACCAGTCTTGACAGTGATCTCCAGCAGATTGTCCACCCCACAGTCAACATTCTAATCCAGCTTGTTCCTGCTCCCAATGGATGTTCAACTCTTCAGCAAGGTCCAGTGGAGTGATTGGGGGACAGGACCAATTGCTATTTTAAGCCCCTTATATTAAACTAAATTATAAAAACAATTTATGGAATTATTTATGACTTTCACCCTTGCCACATACAGTGGGATCCATGGACATGAATATGGCTTAACAGAAAGACACAAATGCACTACCTCTCACAGAGATGATCTTTATTTAACCACTAAAACATGGATTAAAACCCCTGACCTCTACCACTTCTAAGAACAAGGGCAGCAGATACATGGGAACAGTACCAACTACAAGTTCCCCCTGAAGCCACACACCATGCTGACTTGCAATTCCTTCACCGTTGTTGGGTCAAAATCCTGGAAATCCCTCCCTAGCAGCACGGTGGCTGTGGAAAGCATGTGGACTGAATTGGTTCAAGGTAGCTCACCACCACCTTGTCAAGGGCAATTAGGGATGGGCAACAAATGCTGGCCTTCCCGGCGATGCCGATAGCAATGAATAAATGAAAACTCCCTGAGCACATCCAGAGCATTTCCCAGCCCTTTCTCTGTTGTCCTGCCAATTTTATTTCTTCAGGTGCTTTTCTTTTATATTCATTCAATGCTAGGCCAGCATTTACTGCCCATCCCCAATTGCTCACAGAGCATTTTAAGTGTCAACCACATTGCTGTAGTCACATGTCAGCCAGACCCAGTAAGAGTGACAGATTTCCTTCCCTAAAGGACATCAGTGAATCAGGGGGGATTTTACAACAATGGGTTCATAGTCACCATTAGACTTTTAATTCCAGGTTTATACTGATTTCAAATTTCACCATCTGCTGTGGTGGGATTCAAACCCAGGTCCCGAGAACATTACCCTGGGTCTCTGGGATAATAGGTCCAGTGATAATACCACTATGCTGCCAGCTCCCCAATTAATATTCACATACCTTTCGAAAACTAGGAGGGAATCCACCTCTTCCACACTCACAGGCACTTGAAATTTGTGAAGTCTTAAGACATCTTCTTTCCATTGGAGAGACAGATTCCAGTCTTGGCCAAGGTCAGTGAGAAAGTTGGATGATGCACGACTCACTTTATTTCCCGTGCCCACATTTCCTTTGCGATCCCCCCCCCCGCCCCCCCCAACCACCCCCACTCATCTCAACTATTGGTTTGTCCTATCAGCACCTCTTGTTCACAGTTGCTCCAAGGTTTATTAGGATTGCTTCATCGTGCATGTTCGTTACTGCGGTTTTAATGTGGTCTTAGCTGAAGATTGAACCACTCAGCTCTGCCAATCCCACAGCAACCCTTCACCAGCTGCCTTTGTCTGACTGATAATGCCTGTTAATGTTTTCCTTTCTCCACTTGCAGTTAAATGTCATTAAAGCGCTTTCAAAATAATATATTTAGATTTCTCACATCTGCAGTATTGTGTTTCTGTATTTAAGCTCTGGTCGTAAGGGATGCTGAAAACAGATTTTACCCTTCACTGTCTAGAAATGCCACATTACTGCACACCAGCTATTGTTGCCAAGGCTGAGATCAACTAACTCAGACAGGGGTCAAAACGTTGGACCATCTTCGTCTGTATGGATTAGTGCCATATATTGAGTTGCATTGAGTCCACAGCACAGAAACAGGCCATTCGGCCTAATTGTTCTATGCTCCACACCAGCGGCACCACCCCTGCAATTCTCTCCATCTCACCCGATCAGCTGACCCTTCTGTTCCTTTCTCCAAAGGCAACAACTTTTATTTATTTTTATTCATTTTTGGGGTGTGGGTGTCGCTGGCTGGGCCAGCATTTATTGCCCATCCCTAATTGCCCATGAGAAGCTTGTGGTGAGCTGCTTTCTTGAACCGCTGCAGTCCATGTGGTGTAGGTACACCCACAGTGCTGTTTAGGGAGAGAGTTCCAGGATTTTGACCCAGCAACAGAGAAGGAACGGTGATATATTTCCAAGTTGGGATGGCAAGTGGCTTGGAGGGGAACTTCCAGGTGGTGGTGTTCCCGAGTGTCTGCTGCCCTTGTCCTTCTAGATGGTAGCGGTCGTGGGTTTAGATGGTGCTGCATAAGGAGCCTTGGTGAACTTCTGCAGTGCATCTTGTAGATGGCACACACTGCTGCCACTGTGCGTTGGTGGTGAAACGAGTGAATGTTTATGGAAGGTATGCCAATCACGTGGGCTGCTTTGTCCTGGATGGTGTTAAGCTTCTTGAGTGCTGTTGGAGCTACACTCATCCAGGCAAGTGGGGAGTATTCCATCATACTCTTGACTTGTGCCTTGTAGATGCTGGACAGGCTTTGGGGAGTCAGGAGGTGAATTACTTGTCGCATGATTCTTAGCCTCTGACCTGCTGTTGTACCCACGGTATTTATATGGCTAGTCCAGTTCAGCTTCTGGTCAATGGTAACCCCCAGGATGTTGATCGTGGGGCATTCAGTGACGGCAATGATATTGAATGTCAAAGGGCGATGGTTAGATCCTCTCTTGTTGGAGATGGTCATTGCCTGGCCCTTGCGTGGTATGAATGTTACTTGCCACTTGTCAGCCCAAGCCTGGATGTTGTCCAGCTCTTGCTGCATTTGGACATGGGCTGCTTCAGTATCTCTGGAGTTGCGAATGGTGCTGAACATTGTACAATCTTCAGCGAACATTCCCACTTCTGATCTTATGGTGGGAGAAAGGTCATTGATGAAGCAGCTGAAGATGGTTGGGCCGAGGACACTACCCTGAGGAACTCCTGCAGTGATGTCCTGGAACTGAGATGATTGACCTCCAACAACCACAGCTATCTTCCTTTGTGCTAGGTATGACTCCAACCAGCGGAGAGATTTCCCCCTGATTCCCATTGACCCCAGTTTTGCTAGGGCTCCTTGATGCCGTACTCGGCCAAATGCTGCCTTGATGTCAAAGGCAGTCACTCTCACCTCACCTCTGGAGTTCAGCTCTTTTGTCCATGTTTGAACCAGGGCTGTAATGAGGTCAGGAGCTGAGTGGCCATCGCGGCACCCAAACTGGGCGTCAGTGATCAGGTTATTGCTAAGCAAGTGCCGCTTGATAGCACTGTTGATGACCTTTTCCATCACTTGACTGATGATCGAGACTCAACTGATGGGGCAGGAATTGGCCAGGTTGGGTTTATCCTGCTTTTTGTGTATCGGACATAACTCTGCAATTTTCCACATTGCCAGGTAGATGTCAGTGTTACTGCTGCACTGGAACAGCTTGGCTCGTTCTGGAGCACAAGGTTTCAGTGCTATTGCCAAATATTGTCAGAGCCCATAGTCTTTGCAGTACCCAGTGCCTTCAGCCATTTCTTGATATCACTTGGAGTGAATTGAGTCGGCTGAAGACTGGCATCTGTGATGCTGGGGATCTGGAGAGAAGGCCAAGATGGATCATCCACTCAACACTTTTGGCTGAAGATTGTTGCAAATGCCTCAGCCATGTCTTTTGCACAGATGTGCTGGAATCCTCCATCATTGAGGATGGGGATGTTTGTGGAGCCTCCTCCACCAGTGTCCACCGCCATTCACGACTGGATGTAACAGAGCTTAGATCTGATCTGTTGGTTGTAGAATCTCTTAGTTCTGTCTATCACTTACTGTTTTTGCTGCTTGGCACGCAAGTAGTCCTGTGTTAAAACTTCACCAGGATGACATTTTGTTTTTAGGTATGCCTGGTGCTGCTTCTGGCATGCCCTCCTGCACCCTTCAGGGTTGATCCCCTTGCTTGGTGGTAATGTTAGAGTGGGAGATATATCTGAGGTTACAGATTGTGGTTGAGTATAATTCTGCTGCTGCTGATGGCCCACAGCGCCTCATGGATGACCAGTCTTGAGTTGCTAGATCTGTTCAAAATCTATCCCATTTAGTACGGTGGTAATGCCCCACAACACGATGGAGGGTACACTCAACGTGCGGGGAGGGGAGAGAGCGATATGTGGTAATCAGCAGGAGCTTTCCTTGTCCATGTTTGACCTGATGCCATGAGACTTCAAGGGGGCTAGAGTCAATGCTGAGGACTCCCAGGGCAACTCCCTCCCGACTGTATACCACTGTGCTGGGTCTGACCTGCCGGTGGGACAGGACATATTCAGGGATGGTGATGGTGGTGCCCGGGACCTTGTCTGTAGGGTATGATTCCATGAGGATGACTACGTCAGGCTGTTGCTTGACCAGTCTGTGAGACAGCTCTCCCAATGTTGGCACAAGCCCCCAGATGTCAGTAAGGAGGATTTTGCAGGGTCAGCAGAGCTGGGTTTGCTGTTGTCACTTCCAGCGCCTAGGTCAATGCTGGGTGGTCTGCCCGGTTCCGTTTCCTTTTATTGACTTTGTAGTGGTTTGATATAACTCAGTGGCTTGCTAGACCATTTCAGAGGGCAGTTATGAGTGAACCACAGGGTTGTGGGTCTGGAGCCACGTGTAGGCCAGACCAGGTAAGGACAGCAGAATTCCTTCCCTGAAGGACATTAGTGAACCAGCCGGGTTTTTAACGACAATCGTCAATGGTTTCATGGTCATAATTAGACTTTTAATTCTAGATTTTTATTGAGGTCAAATTCCACAATCTGCCTTGGTGGGATTTGAACCCAGGTCCCCATAACATTACCTGGGTCTATGGATTACCAGTCCAGTGACAAGACAAATACGCCCGCCACCTCCCCAAAAATGAAACATCCCAAGGCACCACATAGTAGCTTCATAAAATGGTTGACACTGAGCCACAAAGGGAGCTATTAGGCCAGACGACCAAAAACTTAGTCAAAGAGCTAGGTTTTAAGGAATGCCTTACGGGAGGAAAGCAAAGTATAGAGGTGGAGAATTGTCGGGAGGGAATTCCAGAGTTTGGGGCAACTGAGGGCCAATGGTGGAGCAATTATAATTGGGGATGCACTAGAGGCCAACCTTTGAAGAGTGCAGGTATCTTGGAAGGTTGTGTGGGTCAGAGGAGATTACAGCAGTGGGGTGGGGCAGGGCAGGGTGGGTGCAGTGCAAGTAACTCTTTTGGAGTTAAAACAATTAAACTAAATTAATAAAATAAAGGATAAATCAAGCACAGCCCCTAAGTCAGGTCAGCTTAAAACTAAGGACAAAGTTTAAAGGAAACTTGCAAACTTTAAACCAAAATGTGATTAAGGGGGTCAATAAAACACCCCAGTCCCCGCGGTGCCCACCGAGCACGGAAGGCCTCGAGTGTGCCGGCAGACACCGCGTGCTCCCTCTCCAGGGACACCCGGCCGCAAACGTAGCCGCAGAAGAGAGACAAACAATCAGGCGGGACTCACCCGTCGATTGCCTGCTGCCTGGACCTGTTAATGGCCAATTTGGCCAGGCCCAGGAGCAGGTTCATGAGGAGGTCCTCCTCCTTCCCGACCCTCTTCCGCACTGGGTATCCATAGATCAGGAGCGTGGGGCTGAAGTGCAAACAAAACATTAATAAAAGGTTTTTTAAATAACTAAAAAGGGAGTGCAGCCTACCACACCCTATATAAGCATGGTCCACGGACTCCACAAGACCACAAAAAGGGCAGGTGTCCTGGGAGTCCGCGAACCTACACATTCTACGATTATACGCCAGTGCAAGTACATGGACAGCTTCGAAAACAAGGATGAGAATTTAAAATCAAGACTCTGCTTGATCAGGAGCCAATGTAGATCAGCCAATCAAGACTCTGCTTGATCAGGAGTCAATGCAGATCAGCCAGTCAAGACTCTGCTTGATCAGGAGTCAATGTAGATCAGCCAATCAAGACTTTGCTTGATCAGGAGCCAATGTAGATCAGTCAGCAGAAGGGAGATAGAGGAACGGGACTTGCTGTGAGTTAAGAATCTCCCTCCTCTGTTTCTCCAGCTGAAACGTAAGTTTGCTATTTGTCTCAATGACGCCATGTTGTTCCACATTCTCACCACTTTCTGGGGTAAAAAGTTTCTCCTGAATTCCTTGTTGGATATATTAGTACCTTATGCCTTATTTAAATGTGACCGCTGGTTCTGGTCTTTCCCACAAGCGGAAGCGATTTCTCTACGTCTACCCCCTCATACCCTTTGATTATCTTAAAGACCTCTATCAGGTCATCCTTCAGGCTTACCCTTTTCTGGAGAAAAGAGCCCCAGCCTGTTCCGTCTTCTCTGATAAGTGTATCTTCTCCTTATGAATCTCTCTTTGCTCCTTCTCCAAGTCTCTACATTTTTTTTTCATGAGTGGGAGACAAAACTGTATGAGATGGTGCATTTGTTTGGCATTTTTTTGAGATTATGTTGTGGGGATTCAACAGGCCTCAATATTTGAGGTCCCTTGATTAGCAGGGAAGAATCACATCAAAAGAGTAGTTTTGTGAGCGAGGCATAAAGGCAGTACACTTAAACTTCAAGCTTCTCTTCAAGACAAACACTGTACACAGGGGCATACGGACAACTAATGCAAGAACTGCTGATATCAGCGCTGGGTAAGTCTGAGGGTTTTTATATATAAGTTGCTGCTGCCCTTTCACCTGTCCTGTCCCTCCGCACAACCCCAGCTCGCTTTCCAAACTCTTTTTTTTTATATATACCAGACTGGAGATAATTCATCTCAGCCACAGCATCCATCACCCATGACACAATGTGGTTTGGCTGGGCACATTGGCAAATCAGATAAATGAAGTGTCAGAATTCCTTTCTCCCTTCCCACCCACCCCAAGGCCAGGGCATGGAGTTTCCTTTGAGTTTTCTGTCACAGGGGCTGACTTTGGAACTGGCGGAAAAGAAATAAGCCTGAGAGTCAGAGGAGAGAAGTAAATCCAAAGATACATCAGAAATAAACACATGGAAAAGCAGCCATTTATTTCTATTGAGGCAATTTCAGTGGAACAGCTATCATTTGTAATGCAGGTGAATAATGTCCACTTGACTTGGAGAGCTGCATTTAAACTCAGCATAGAATGATGCAACGGGTGTCTGGCTAGGTTCCCAAGGAATAGAAAAAGAACAAAGGTCAGAATTCCCCCCCCTGCCGCGCCTGGCCTGGCGGGTTCTGAGTCTGAGGTGGGTGGGGGGTGGGGAGAGGAGAATGGAAGAGTGTGAAATTGCGATTTTTACGGTGGTTCCGATTGGTCGACGGCTCTCCAAAGCAGAGCTTCTTCCTGGTGATGGACAGAAGTCCCACCTTCTGCTGATCGACGCACGTTCGAGCGTGAAGTAGCATCGGGGCCTGCTGGAATCGTTGGGGATGAGATCTCTGCCAAATCTTCGGATGGCGGGGGCTCTGAAGATCCTGGCCAAGGTCTTGCGTGCTCCACAATCTCAGTACTTCTGAAGTGGTAGTCACGCACAAGCAAGTTCGCACAAACAGCAATGGGGTAATGACCGGATAACCTGTTGTTCCTGATGTTGATTGAGGGATAAGTATTGGCCAGGACACTGAGGGGGGATCTCACTGCTCTTCTGCGAAATAATACCAGGGGATCTTTTACGCCCACCCGTGAGGGCAGGCTGGCGGGAGCCTTGGTTCAGTGTTCCATCTGAAAGATGGCACTGCCAGCAGTGCAGCACTCCCTCTGTACCGCACTAGAATATCGGTCAGTGCCAGGAGCGGGTCTCACTGTCCAACCTCAAATCCAACAGAAGGACAATTTAGCAACCTACTGCAGGGTTCCCATGGGACTGTATCCCAGGAGGAGTGAGCATCAGCAGAAAGAGGAGAGAAATCAGAAAAACAGAGAACTATGTTAAATAGGAAGGGGCTCGTAGCAGAACACAAGGAGTGACCGCAAATGGCTAATGCATATTTGGCTATAAATGACACCAGAGAGTACTTTGACATAGTTCCTTTTACACCTTTTTTACATCTACCCAAAAGAGCAGATGGAGCCTTGGTTTAATGTCTCATCTGAAATTCAGCACCTCCAACAAGGCTGCACTCCCTTTGTACTGCACTGCAGTGTGTCAGCCTAAATTTTTGTGCTCAAATTCTTGGAGTGAGCCTTAAACCCACAACCAGAGGCGAGAGTGCTACTGACTGAGCCATCGCTCACAAGGAAACAGTTTGGTCATTGCTAAACCAATTCCTAGTGAACACAAGCACACAGCATAATATTGCTCATGTTTGGGGATTAAACTGGAAACCTCATTCTTATTGGTAATGAGGTAACTGGTGTGTAAAGGGTTAACAGTGCACAGGTCCAAATTTTACTTTAATGGTCAAGGTGAAATGGATTGATGATGCAGTGTCGTGGGAGCCTTCCTCTGCAGCTCATGCATTCTGTAACTGCCGTAGGGATGTTTGATGAGGCACTGCTGTGCCAGGCACAGGAGTACTTGATGCTTTTTTCATTCATTAATGGGATGTGGGCTTCGCTGGCTGGGCCAGCATTTATTGCCCAGCCTTAGGTGCCCTTGATAAGGTGCTGGTGAGCTGCCTTCCTGAACAGCTGCAGTCCATGTGGTGTTGGTACACGCACGGTGCTGTTAGGAAGGGAGTTCCAGGATTTTGACCCAGTGACAGTGAAGGAACAGCGATATATTTCCAAGTCAGGATGGTGAGTGACTTGGAGGGGAACTTCCAAGTGGCGGTGTTCCCATCTACCTGCTGCCCTGTCCTTCTATATGATAGTGGTCGGGGTAGATAGTAGATGCCGAAGCTCACTGCAAAATGTGAGAAAGGATTCCAGTACCCAAAGGGTGAACGTTGTATCTGTATCGAAGAGAGAGGTGAGAATGTGGAACATGCTACTGCAGAGAATGATTGAGGCGAATAGTATAGATGCATTTAAGGGAAAACTAGCGAGGGCTAGGGAGAGGAGAATCGAGGGTTATGCTGACAGAGCTACAAAAGGAAAGACAAAAGGAGGCTTGAGTGGATCATAAATACCAACATGGCCTGGTTTGATCTAATGGTCTGTTTCTGTGCTATAAATTTCACCAAAAAAACACATCAGGATGGTCAAGCTGAAAGACATGACATCATCAAACATGGAAAACAAACTCGCACTGTAACAAGAGCTACTTGCTTTTTAATGTCTGGCGTTTCGTTCAATGTTAAAACTCTGACCAACAATGTATTTCAAGCAGGCAGCTTCATGAGGACAACTGACCAAGTGTTACCAATGGTGAAGGAAAGCACTTTCTTTCATTAGAACCAAGTCAATGTGCACAGATAATGAAATCTCATTTGGTTTTGAAGCTGTTCTTGACGTTTGCATTCAGCTACTTCAACAGGAGTATTGTTGGCTCAGTGTCAAACAAAACCTCTTCCCAATGTTGCTATGGTGCCTTGTCAAAGCAGCCTTAATGAAGTTCCATATTGGCCTAAAACTACCAGCTACTTTTGCTGCAGCTCGAGAAGAGAGAATATAATGAGAAAGAGATCATTAGTTTCCAGAGAGAGAGGGCAACCTTAGCTGGATCATGCAGGATCTGTAATGTCACAGCTACTCAGTCGACTGCATAATTGAAGGCAGAACTCTCCTTCCCACTCTGATCGCTTGCAGGTGACTGAAGGAAAGGACCAGAGCCTCTCAGTCAGAGATTACAATCATGTCTTTTACACCCTAGCTGCTTGCGTTTGAATAAATCCCATCCTGACAGTCTCAGCAAGCCTTGGAACGAGCATCCTATCAGAGTGTTTCGTCACCGGGACCTCTTGTGACTCCCTGTATCTTTGTGTAAATGTACTCTGCTCTTTCTGAAAGCAATCAACCAGTATAGAATTAACTGTCCATCCCCAGAGGCAAGTGGAAAGTTACACGGTTACATGTTTAACTTTATGCAGCCCATCTGTGCAAAGAGCCTAAATTTCAAGCACCTTGTCATATCCCTTTGATTCTTGTACAGGGCAGTTGCAGCCAGTTGGTAATGTGCCTGGTACTATGTACAAGTCCTCGGGGGCACGACAAGCATTAGGAAGCTTACGGAAGGATCAAGACACAGAGAATTCCAACCAGGATGGTGCCTGTTTTGATTCCTGAATGGCGCTGTGTTAGCTGATCTCAGTCAAGCAGCTTCTGGATGCTACAGCCATAGTAGCATGTAATCTTGTTCAGTACATGGAAATGTAGAAAATAGGAGCAGGACTGGGCCATTCAGCCCTTTGAGCCTGCTGCACCATTCTGTATGATCATGGCTGATTCTCCATCTCAACGGCGTACTCCCGCGCTCTCCCCACAGCCCTTGATGCCTTTAGGGGCATTGAATCTATCTGTTTCCTCCTTAAATGCAATCTAGTGGGACAGCTGCACTGCCAGGGGCGCTGTCTTTCAAGCGAGATGTTCAACCAAGGTCCCTCTCAGGTGGCCAGTAAAGACCGTGTGTCACAAGCTTGGAGTTGAACAGGGGAGTACAGACCAGTGTACTGACCACTAATTCTCCCTCAACCAATTTTGCTAAAAGGCAGATTATCTGCTCATTGATCTCGTTGCTGTCTGATATCATCCAAAACTCTCCTGCCCCTTTAACTAACATCCAGTCCCTTGCACTCACCAGCGCTGACCCACGTTTATGCTTAACCTGCAGCCAATTTTCACCTTCACCTTCTTCTTTTCCAATCCCTCTGTGACCATGCTACCCCCGTCCTACCTCCCTGTTTCTGTAACCTCCTCACTACTCTGATCTCTATGCTCCTCTGATTCTGGCTTCCTGCCTTTCTCCGATATTAATTGCTCCACCATTGGCTGCCTCGGCTCTAGCCTCTGGAGCTGTCTCCCGAAACCTCCCTACCTCTCCGACCTCTTCCCCTCGAGACGTTCCTTAAAGCCTCCCTCTTTGGCAAAGCTTCTGGTCACCTGTGACCAAGGGAAGAGTTTTACCATTGGCCTGGTGGGGGGGGGTCGGTGGGGTGAGGGAGGGTGCTGCCTGTGATTGGCGGCGCTCGGGGATTTTAAGGAGGCGGGAGAATTAAGGCTGGCCCAGCGTGATAAGCGGACTGGAATGTGCGCGAGGGGGAGGGGGAGGGGGGGGGGCGGAGGAATGATGTCCGCCGGGTCCAATGGCGACTCGGAGGCCGATTCAAGTGCGACCTTGTCAGCCCCTGAAGGACGCGGAGGTGTTGCCAATGGAGACCGCAGCGGGTGGACATGGAAGGAGGGGGGGGGCGTTGGTAGGCCCTGGGGCAGTCGGCCCCACATTTCTCGGACGAGCGCCCCGCAGCCCTCCTGGAGGAGGTGGCAGCGAGGAGAGAAACCCTCGTTCCCAGGGACAGGGGGACCGAGGACTCCCCACCTCACCAAAAAGGCCTGGGAAGACGTGGCGTGGCATCCAAGGTCAGTAACCATGGCGTGGTGAAGTGCGGCGCACATGGGTGCAGTGCCGGAAGCGCTTCACCGATCTGTGATCGGGAAGGGTGAGTACCATGTTGGCATGGGTCACTTTGCAGAACAGTTAAGAGCTGCCCATCCTCCCGTGGACCTCAGACGTGTTAAATTGTGAGTGCCAAATGCCATTGAGGCAGGATCTGGCCCAGGGGCTGTGCCTTGGCTGCTTGGACTGAGTGTCTTGTGGCTCCAGGGGCACAAATCGGCTGAGCCCTGCGAGGTGTTCCTCAGGCGGGGTTGGGTCGGCCAGGCTGCTGGTACAGGGTGGACTAATCAATGCTCCTCTGCCCTTTCAGGAGAAAAGATCCCACCACAATGCTGAGAGGTCTCACGCTGGCAGGTGACCCCCCCACACCTCCTCATCCGATCACGATACGAGCAGGAGGCCCTGGAGCTGGTGAGGCACCTTGCACCTCGGTCAAGCGGCCGCGGTGAGGTTGGGGTGCCAGAGGAAGGTAAGGGTGCAGTGCACTGAGGTGAGAATGTCTGTAACAGCATCCATTCCACTGTTGTCTCTATATTGGTGAGTCTGGAACCTGGAATCCCCATGGAGAATGGAAAGACGAGGTCACCATGATGCAGTTCTCTGTCTCATCTGGGTGCCAGGCATAGACAGTAACAGTCCAATGACTTAAACTAATGACATATCCTTCTTCTCCCTTTTAGGTTCACCAGCAGCCTATGAGGAGTCTGAAGGCCCACTCCTGAACCCCTGAGGACAACCATGCTCAGCACGCACTAGCGTCATGCCCTCTCTGTCAAGCAGGCAATGCCAGTGCGATACCTCTCAGTATTGTTGTGGGATGTTTTCTCCTGAAAGGGCAGAAGAGCATTAGTCCACTCTCCGTCTGCAGCACCATTGCAGCCTGGCCAGATGCCAGCACCTCAATGGGCATAACATCGTCTTGTAGTCTATCAGT
Organism: Carcharodon carcharias; assembly: GCF_017639515.1. Taxonomy (NCBI): domain Eukaryota; kingdom Metazoa; phylum Chordata; class Chondrichthyes; order Lamniformes; family Lamnidae; genus Carcharodon; species Carcharodon carcharias. The sequence continues at coordinate 20,066,115 of NC_054483.1, read as the reverse complement.
GCACACTCACTTGAGGTGCAGGTGGAGACAGAGTGCACCCAGGGCATCGGCAGTCGGTGGACTGCTGGGGACCAGGACAATGCTCAGTCGGTGGCTGATGATGGGCCTCTGGAGTCGTCCCTGAGGCAGCAGCTGTTGGATGTCCAGCAGGGTGTGTGGGAGGATCTGGCGGAGATACATGAGGGAATGCGTGCCATGGTATCTGTTGTGGAGGAGTCCATGGAGAGCATCAGCCTCATGGCCGAGCGCAATGCCTCCTCCATGGAGAGAGTGGCAACTCTCATGGAGAGAATCCTCCAGGGGCCCAATCAGGAGTTCCTGGGGATGCATTCGGACATGCAAGGCCTCACACCAGCAATGACCTCAGCTGGTCAGTGTCAGTGTGGGAGATGGATTGGGCACCCAGTCTCCCAGCTATTGGCTGGTCCATCAGTGGTGAGCAGGGAGGTCCAAAGTGACCTCACGTTGGCACACGAGCTGCCTGTTGTCTCTGTGGGCTCCTCTCAGGGCGCTCTGGATGATGGCAGCAACTCCTCCACACCTCTGCCAGCAACCGTGGCACCTGATGAGGCTGTGGCAATTGGGGATATGCCAGCTGTGCACTGGCCGCTCCCTCCTAGATGGGGTCAGCACAGGCTCCACAAGCCTGAGGAGGCCTGCCAAGGTCATCAAGGCCAACAAGAGAGCAGAGTGGGCAGGCATCTCCAACGCCAGTGCCAGCGAGGGGGGAGCACCTAGACGAAGCAGCCGCAAGCGAAAACTTAAAGCATCTTAAGCACAACAAGAGCTTATCATGGGTGATATTTGGTTCCCCCATTTTTCTTCATTTTTTTAATGGTATGATGGAAAACACCGGGTTCATGTTAACTTCTGCAACTTTTAACATTCACAAGTAAATGATGTTATTTTGTGCAACTGGCCTCTGTATGCTTCATTTGTTCTGTAGGTGCAGGATAGGCCATGATGTTATGATGGGCGTGTGTCTCCTGAAACTTTATTGCAAAGGCACATAGCTTATGTTGTTGACCAAGGAACTTGTCCTGTCAGGGATCGAGTATGGAACCTGCAGCCCTGGCATGTGGTGGTGGTTCTTATTTGGTAGGCTAGCTGAAGGAGCGTTGGATCAAAGCATCCCGGGTGTCCCTGCCTCCCTGGAGGTTACCCAGGTCAGCGTCTATGCTCTCAGCGTTTTTCTCATTGTGCTTGCCCTCGGACTCACTACTGGACTCATCATCTGTTGACTGTGCAGCTGTGTCAAGATCTCCTACCTCCACTGCTTCCCCCCTCTTTCCAGCGCCAGATGTGGAGAGCGCAGCATGCAACCACTCAGTGACACACAATCTGGGGTGTATTTCAGTGTGCCTCCTGAACAGTCCAGCCATAGGAAGCGCATCTTGAGAAGACCTATGGTTCTCTCTACCACTGTCCTTGTGGAGGTATGACTCCTATTGTACCGCTGCTCGGTCTCTGTTCTTGAGCGGCGGCGAGCCACCTTTTGAGGGGGTAGTCCTTGTCACCCAGCAGCCATCCATCCAGCCGGGCTGGAGCACTGAAGAGCCCCGGCACCTGGGAGTGTCAGAGGATGTAGGTGTTTTGGGAGCTGTCAGGGTACCTTGCACAGACTTGCAGAATCTGCATCCTGTGGTCACACACTATCTGAACGTTCATGGAGTGGAAGCCCTCCCTGTTGATGAAGGCACTGGGCTGGTGCCTTGATGGCCACGTGAGTGCATTCTATAGCACCCTGGATGCGGGGGAAGCCAGCAATGGCTGCGAAGCCTCTGGCTTGCTCTGCTTGGCTGGCCTCGGCCCACCGATAATGAATGAAAGTTGATGAACAGAGTGTCTGTCACCAGCCTGACACAACTACGGACAGCTGATTGGGACACTCCACAAAGATCCCTCCCTGACCCCTGGAATGAGCCGGAGGCATAGAAGCTGAGGGCCGCCGTGACCTTCAGCGCCGCTGGCATGGGGTGTCCACCCATATAGTCGGATCTGATCTCAGAGCTGATCCTCTGACAAATGGAGGTCACGCTCTCCCTTGCAACCAGCAGTGTCACTGATCGCATTGACAAGGCCGCTGACCCCTCTTATCCCGCCCGCGGATGGAGCCCGGTGCCTTCGTCAACAGGGAGGGCTTCCACTCCATGAACGTTCAGATAGTGTGTGACCACAGGATGCTGATTCTGCAAGTCTGCGCAAGGAACCCAGGCAGCACCCATAACGCCTTATTTAACGCTCGAACGAGTCGGGGGAGCGCCCCCTCCCCCAAGCTAAAAGTTCTGCCCCAAGCGTTTCCTTTTGCAGCTCTGTGTCGAATTTCGATCGGCGATGTTGCAGTGGAGTGGCGATGTGTTTTGCAACGCTGACTGCTGCGTTTCCCTGAGTCTAACGGTGGCTGCCTTTGAAAAGTGGATCTGAAGCGCTTTCTGCTCCCCGAAAATCATTAAGTAAATTTATGGGTTTTTGTTTTTATTCTTTCCTTAACGTGGCTGTATCGATAAGTTAGCTGGGACAGGTGCTCCAGCCATCAGTCAGTCAGTTGTTGTCCCCCCCTAATCATTTTAACTAACGGCTTCCCTCTAAAACACATTAAGTATTCCAACCAATTACTTGGAGTGGCGGATTTGAGTTACAAGTTTCTGAGTTTGACTCTAAAATCAAACATTCCTCAATTTCCCACTGCAATAAAACAGGGATCCAAGGAGCGTTCTTTGATTTAAAGGGGCAGTCCTGGCGAGGACGCTCGGTTTCAGATTGTTAAAGCCTCTTTTTTTTTTCTCCCTCCTCCGAAATCAAGTCACAGCGGAATTGTTTAGCATTAAAAGCTCCCTTTGAGATGTGTGGTTCTTTCGTAGGATGGTTTCTTGTGCTTGAAACATGCTGGTGCCTCCGACCATCTCCGTAGGGAGTTGGGGGTTGGTGGGGGGTTACACAGGAATGCGCCCGGGACCGGCAAAAATCTCGAAAATAGGTTGCGGTTGTACAATGAGGTGCAGGGGCAGAAATCGTCTTCCTGTCACGCAGAAACTCTCTCATCGCTCTGCCGCTTGCCTTCAGCTGTCTTGGCTCCCAGGTCTGGAGTTTCCTCCCCAAACCTTCCTATCCTCCTTCCCCCCTCTCCTGACCACAGTGTTCTGGGCTTGGGTACAGTTCTGTCGGGAGTGAGGCAGAAGCGGCCACGATTCATTCTTGACAACGGAAGAAGAACAATTGACATGTGCACGACGCGGGTTTTCAGAGCTGAGCCTTTATTTCTAGCCTTGAGTGGCAAAGAGTCACGGGATCATAGAGGTGGTCACTGCATGATAGGAGGCCAGTCAGCCCATGAAGTCCATGCTAGCTCTCTGCAACAGCAACTCAGCTGCTCCCGCTTCCCTGCCCTTTCCCCGTGGCCCTGCAAGTTTCTGTGAAGTGGCTCCCCGCTATTTTCCCGGACCCCCTCTAAACTGCAAGCCTGCCACCAGCTTGCCAGGAAAACTCAGCTCTTGGCGCCCGGAGTGCGGATGATGGAACAATCTAGCTATCTTAGACTCTTTCAGTGTAAGGTAAGTGCAATGTTATAGGAAGGGAAAGCACTGCAGGGAAAACATTATTGCTGTAAGAAACAGCTCTGATGTTTCTGAACTACAGATGTTTAGGCAGATTATAGGATTCCTTTGTGGCTATTGGATGATAAGCACATTTCTGCGCCTGCAGCGAGCTGGTATGAAAACCTAAAAGCTGTGTATTTTGCAGAATAGCAGCTCAGCCAAAAGCTTGGATCACTTAACTCTTTCAAGCCTCATTCCTTCAAACACGGTCCCATAACTATTCTTGTAAGGTTCAGCTTCTGCCAGTTTCTACAGCAGTTGTGACAGCAGTCCCCTCTCAGCCAACACAAAGACCCCAATTCCATGGTCAGATCTGGGTAAAGGTACTTCCTGACCCTGTCAGCCCAGCCTCTGAAACCTCTGCTCCAAATGTATGGCCAGAGCCAGCCTTTGAGAGTCAGCCAGAGTTCTCGCACCTACTCATGATCCAGTTGTTAGGGAGCCATGCTTCATATTGAAAATAATTTACCTTTTGGACTGAGACCACTGGTTGAGTTTTAAAAAGACTGTACAGTGAATTTTTTTTAAAAAAGTACTTAACCACCAACTTCTAAGATGGCAAAATATTTGCATAACTATACCCTACAAATTCAAAAGCCATTAAAATGGAGTCAGGCTATCTGGAAGAACTGATCAGAGACAATCACCTTACAGGAATGTGAGTGACATCATCTCCTCACCCATTCATAAACCATCCTGACAATCACCTGTGCATTGAACTGAGTGTAGGACAAACCATCAAATACTTTGGGCACTGGGTGCTGGCCGAGAAGGGGACTCTTCCAACCATTATTTAATCATGCCTAAACCATAGACCTGGAATCAACTTGCTATGACCATGTTAGGGTAACTGGTCAGTTGGTCAGAGGTGATCATGTGATGTGCAAACCGACCATCTTTTGTGTTTCAGGCAACTACTTTTCTGAAAGCCAGTCAGAACAGGAGAAGAGGAGACACACCAGAGGAAAGACCCTGAGTCATGGGCACTCTCTCTCTCGCTCTCTCCCTCTCTCTATCCATCCTGTATGCTTGAGCCCTACCTGTTGTTTGACCAGCTATATGCTGTGGGCAGCATCTAAAAACCAACATAGCAGCCACTGACTCCAGGAGAACAATTAGAAATTGTTTATCAACATCTTTAAGTCAGCCAATAGCAGAGACCATTGAGCCCAGTCTGAAATCATCCCAGCCCTCAATCTATCATATACAACTGACTTTTTCTGGATATTTAAGCTCGTGAACCTATCCTCCCACTTTGTAATTACTTGTGAGTGTGTGTGGACTTTTGAGTGCCTGTGCATGTGTGTGTGTTTGTGTGTGTGTGTGTGCATGTGTGTGTGTGTGAGTCGGATCATTTTTATGATTTTATTTAGATTGGATGTTAAGCACAATAAATGCTATTCTCTTCCCTTTTAAAAGCTGACAAGAAAACCTGTGTGTGTGTGTCTTTTACAGTCACAGCACTTAAATAGTTAAACACTCGCTGAATTGGCAAGCGTATATGTTTTAAAGAGCGGGTCTTGTGGTGCAGCCGGTAGTGTCCCTGCCTCTGGGTTCAAGTCCCACACCAGCACTTGACGGCCAAGGAAGATGCGTCCATCATGGTGGACAAACCGGTTAAGTAGCAACCTGTAAGCCCTTCCAACGTACACCAATGACAGTCGGTAAAATCGGGAGAGATTCCTGGTCAGCCATGGAAAGAAATTGGAGCCTCTCCCATCACTATCCGTAGCTCCATGCTACAACAGGCGTGTAAAGGGGTACTTTGCCACAGCAACTCAGACTCCTTGGTGGGTGGGGTGGGGTGGGGGGGGTGGTGACGCCTGGTAGGTTGGACGGCCAGCGTGGAACAGATTGGTGTCAATATCGTGGGCTTCGATTCCTGTTCTGGCTGGGGTTGATTTGGGACCTGCCTTCTTGGCCTGCCTATGGTGGACATTGTGGCGCTGTGGGTCAGACCCACCTCCAGGCAGAGGGAAGAAGGAGAATCTTTTGCGGGGGGAAAAAAAAACAAACCTGTTGCCGCCAAACGAGGGACGGAGAGGAGAGCCGTTCGACCACACTCGCCAGACCACAACACAGGGACACCCGCTGGAAACCTTGTGGGAGTTTCAGTTGAGGTCAGGATCAGCTGTGTTGCTGCCACTGTGTTACACGGGACCAGCAACACCACCAGAACTTACAAAGCAGTATTGACTTGCTCGATGCCAACATGCATCTTAGCAAGGAGTCAGTGTCCTTGGGAGGGAGGGAAAATGATTGATGGGGAAAACTGGCAAAAGCAGGTTCGACAGCCCCACAGAGTCATTTACTCACCCTGAGATTGCAGGCAGGTAAGTTGGTTTGGTTTCATTTCTTTCCAGAAGGACAGGCAAACAACTCTCATTAAATATCATTTCACACAGTGTACGGGGACTCTCCTTGGCTTGTGGTGAAAGCTTTACATTTTTTTTTCTTTTCAAATCACTGAACGAGCAGATATCAGTTCCCTCAAAGTGCAGGGGGATAGACAAGCAGCAGCCCATCTGCTGTTTCCAAAATAAGTGCGAACGTTTGTCATCGCTTGCTGTTTTCCTCCTTCCCAAAAATGATTTTCCATCACCGAAAAAGGTTAATGTGGTCACAAGAAATGTACTGCAGGGATGTCAACTTCCACAGCGATACTCTTTTTCTGATAACTGAAGTGCCAGTTATTTCCATTGGCAAGGTGGGGGTCGATAACCAGAGGACACAGGGGGTGCAGTGGGAGGTGGTGGTGGGGGTGTGGGGGTGTGGGGGTGCGAGGGTGCCGGGGGTGGGGTGTGAGGATGCGAGGGTGCTGGGGGTGGGGTGTGGGGGTGCGAGGGTGCCGGGGGTGGGGTGTGAGGGTGCTGGGGGTGGGGTGTGGGGGTGCGAGGGTGCCGGGGGTGGGGTGGTACTGAGTGCAATGAAGAGAACTTCTCACACAGCGATGTTTTACCATCGGCCATGCACTGCCTGAAAAGGTGGTGGAAGCAAATTCAATCATAACTCTCAAAAGAAAATTAAATAAATACTTGAAAACTAAAAATAAAAATGCAGGGCTATGGGGAAAGAGCAGGGGAGTAATGCAAACTGGACAGTTCTTTTAAAGATCTGGCGCAGGCAAAATGGGCCGAATGGCCTCCTTCTGTGCTGTGAGATTCTACCATTGTAACTTTTGCCTCCCATTATCTTTCATGGAAGTTATGATGAATAATCAAGAGAATCCACCCACAGGACTCCCTCTCATGGAGTTTATATCAAAATTATAAAGTAAGGTTTACATTCAGTAGAGGTTCCATACAATCCTCGGAACTTCAGGTGAAGATATCTGTACTCTCACCGATACTACTCATTCATCCATTATTTATGTGTTTTGTATAGTTTTCTCCCTGTAGTGATTTCATTAAGTTCCACTCCATTGACATCAAGGATTGGGAACAATGCTCAGGGCTCAAAATATCGCAAAATCGATCCATGCCATTTTAATGCAACTGCAGATGACACAAAGATTGGCCGGGTGGTTAACAGTGAGGTTGAGTGTCTTGGGCTACAGGAAGTTATAGATGGGATGGTCAAATGGGCAGGTAAGTGGCTGATGGAATTTAACCCTGAAAAGTGTGAGGTGATACACTTTGGAAGGAGTAATTTGACAAGGAAGTATTCAATGAGCAGCATAGCGCTAGGAAGTTCTGAGGTGTGTGTCCATAGATCCCTGAAGGCGGAGGGGCATGTTAGTGGGGTGGTGAAAAAGGCATATGGGACACTTGCCTTTATCAATTGAGGCATAGATTACAAAAGCAGGGAGGTCATGTTGGAGTTGTGTAGAACCTTGGTGAGGCCATAACTGGAGTACTGTGTGCAGTTCTGGTCACCACATTATAGGAAGGATGTGATTGCACTGGAGGGGGTGCAGAGGAGATTCACCAGGATGTTGCCTGGGATGAAACATTTAAGTTATGAAGAGAGGTTTGGTAGACTTGGGTTGTTTTCACTGGAGCAGAGAAGACTGAGGGGCGACCTGATCGAGGTGTACAAGATTATGAGGGGCATGGACAGGGTGGATAGGGAGCAGCTGTTCCCCTTAGTTGAAGGGTCAGTCACAAGGAGGCAAATGTTCAAGGTGAGGGGCAGGAGGTTTAGGGGGGATGTGAGGGAAAACATTTTTACCCAGAGGGTAGTGACGGTCTGGAATGCGCTGCCTGGGAGGGTGGTGGAGGCGGGTTGCCTCACATCCTTTAAAAAGTTCCTGGATGAGCACTTGGCACATCATAACATTCAAGACTATGGGCCAAGTGCTGGTAAATGGGATTAGGTAGGTAGGTCAGGTGTTTCTCATGCGTCGGTGCAGGCTCGATGGGCCGAATGGCCTCTTCTGCACTGTGATTCTGTGATTCATATCACTGACTGAGGAGACATGATATCGAAGGTCTGCATCCAGACTCCTGCAGGTCAGCTGTTTAGGAACAAAATACACCCAGTTTCAGGAGGAAAAGTGACAGATGCTGGTCCATAGATTATTGTTCTCCAATTTCCTCCCTTCCTCCCCCTGCTTCACAGTGGGGATACAGTTCCCCAATCATTGGTGGGTTATAGCACCTCACCCACGTGATCATTCAATTCTCACCTCAGGGAGGAGAGAGGGTGTAGAGGAGATTTACTGGAACGGTACCAGGTGTGATGGACCTCAGTCAGGTGGAGAGACTGGAGAAGCTAGGATTGTTCCCCTTAGATCAGAGAAGAGGAGATTCGACAGAGGTATTCAAAAATCATAAATGGCTTTAACAGGGTAAGTAACTGGAAATTGGTTCTGGTGGCAGGGAGGTTGGTAATGAGGTGGGACAGATTTCAGACCGATAAAGGAAACAGGCAACAGGGAAACATTTGGTTCCACGTCAAGTTGAGATCTGGAATGCATTGCCTGAAAAGGGACGCAAAGCAGATTCAATTTTAATATTCAAATGAGGATTGGATCAATACTTGCAGGGGAAAAATTTACTGGGCTACAGGGAAAGAGCAGGAGGGTGAAATTAATTGGATAGTTCCACCAAACAGCCAGCACAGGCACGATGGGCCAGATGGTCTCCTTCTGCCCTGCATCGCTCCAGGATTCCTCATGGATTGGCCCTCATATTCAGGCAATAAGGCCATCCTGGTAAATGTAAGCAAAATACTGTGGATTCTGGAAATCTGAAGCAGAAACAGGAAGTGCTGGAAATACTCAGCAGGGCATCTGTGAAGAGAGAAACAAAGTTAACGTTTCATGTTGAATATGACTTTTCTTCAGATCTTTTACAACTGGCCCAAACCCAATGTCCATATTGGGTGCAAATATGGGCTGATTTTTTTTTCTCCCCTCTCCCAAGCCAAATGCATGATCGTAAACTACAAAGTCTCCAATACACAGGCTAAGGATGAACCCTGGACTTAAATGATCTTTGTGGCTCAGTACTGTACCAAATGATGCTTCAATGATTAGGTTACCTTCATACTTTTACTATTCCAACTTCCTCTGGCCAGCTTCCCATCTTTCACTCTTCATAAACTTGAGCGCATTAAAAATTTAACTGCCCTAGCTTACACCAATTCCTGTTCACCCATTACCTCTGTGCTCATTGATCAATATAGGCTCCCAGTCCAGCAACGCCTGGTTTTTAAACTTCCACCCCTTGTTTTCAAATCCACCCATGGGCCTCACCCCCTCCCTAGCTCTGTAATCTCCTACAGCCCCACACCATCTGAAATCTCGGTGTTCCTTCAATTCTGGCCTCTTGTGTAACCTTTAACCGCTCCACCATTGGCATCTGCACTTTCAGCTGACTGGGCCTGAGGCTCTGGAAGTCTCTGCTTGAACCTCTGTGCTTCTAAACCTTCTTTTATACCCTTTAAGATGTTCTTTAAAACCTATCTCCTTGGTCCCCTACCATAGGATCTGCTAAGGTGGCTCAATGTTAAATTTTGTTTGATAATGTTCCAAAATGTGTATGGACCTCTGCATCCATTTTCTTGTTGTTTTCTATGAGGACAATTGCCAGCTACAACAGGCAACATAGCAGCAACTGGAGCCTTGGTACCCCTTATTTGATGCCCATCTATTTCAAAAACGGTGTAGTTAGCTCTCAACAATGTGCCAAAAATGGGTTGAAATTTCTTTCAGAGTGGGTATGATAGAGCCCCGTTAAATTTGAGCATGGTTCCTCCATGACTTGATGGGTCATAAGGCATACCGTCCAATGGGTAAGGACACATTCCTGGGGCAGAGTACTTTCCCACACTGACACAAAAATTGGTTACAGAAGCATTCAGAGACAGGGAATGACAAGAAGGGTCAGGATTGTTAACCTCAATATTCCACCACTTAGGGAAGTGATGGCATAGTGGCATTGTCACCAGACTAATAATCCAAAGACCCAGGGCAATGCTCTGGGAATCTGGGTTTGAATCCTGCCATGCTGGATGGTGGAATTTGAATTCAGTAAAAATCTGGAATTAAAAGTCTAATGATGACCATGAAACCATTGTCGATTGTTGTAAAAACCCACCTGGTTCACTAATGCCCTTTAGGGCAGGAAATCTGTTGTCCTTACCTGGTCTGGCCTACATGTGACTCCAGACACACAGTAATGTGGTTGACTCTTAAATGCCCTCTAAACTGGGGCTGGGTAATAAATGCTGGCCTGGCCAGTGATGCCCACATCCCATTCATGGATAACAAAAAAACAACTTTTGTGGACAGCATCTTCAAAAGTGGTGAAAGAATTGTGTAAGTGGGCTGATATATCGCCATAAGAGCCAGCACAGCTAAAACTGTAGGTGGTGCAATAGGTAATTAACATACAACAAATCACCCCCTCTGCATGTTGCCCTCAAGGTGGCTGTGGTGGGGACGAGACCGTTGTTCACCTCCTTGTGGATTGTGCCTTTGCAAAGAAGGTCTGGAGAGAGATGCAGTGGTTTCTGTCGAGGTTCATCCCGAGCAGTTCTGTGACACAGGACTCTGTGCTCTATGGGCTGTTCCCAGGGACACATACCAAGACAAACATCAACTGCAGCTGGAGGATCATCAACTCGGTGAAAGGCGCTCTTTGGTCTGCCTGAAACTTGTTGGTCTTCCAGTGCAAAGAGTTGTCCCCGACCGAGTGTTGCAGACTGGCACATTCCAAGGTCCAGGACTATGTGCAGAGGGACGCACTAAAGCTTGGGGCAGCTGCCGCAAAGGCGCAATGGGGAAAGGTCGCTAAGACCTTTCTGCCATAGTGCACCAAGGGACTGGGAACTGTTGAGAGCCTCTTGGGCTGGACAGCTCAAAATGAATGTATGCAGTGAATATTAATTGTATTATAATTGTATTGAAGCACCTCAGAGTGCAACATGATGTATGTTGATAATTCCAATACCGTTGTCTGACTGTCTGTAATGACCATATTGAAATGATTGTAATATTCATTGATTGTACTGAAGCACCTTGTGATCCATGTGTAAAAGTGGAATCTGACTGTACAAAAAATGAACCTACAACAAACCTGAGCCATTGCCTATCTTCAATTGCAGACAGCCACAAACACATTCTTTGGAATGAATAATCTTTGATGAATGAATGTTTGATGTGGGAACATTGGGGTAACCGATCTGCAACCGACAGCTGTAATATCTGCTGGCACTCAGCTAGCACTGGAGAATTGCAAGGGGAAAGCAAACTGGCTTGGGGGGGGGGCAGTGGGGAGGGGGAGTGTGGGGGTGGGGGTGGGGGCGGGGGTGAGAGGGCATCACTTCCAAGCTAGACTGAGGTGGTATTGTGTTCCTTCCTTCACCTGAATCAGGCATTGCACCAAGTCAAAGACTCTGAGTGCCGCTTGAAGTCAAAGGCATGAATAAAGACGAGGCGAAGGAAAAGGATGATTTGAGAAGACGGATGTTAAAAGTCATTCAAAGTCACAATTGTCACAACCTGGGGCTTTGAACAATCTGGAGATGTCAGCATTCATTTTATCAAGCAAACACCGCTTGTCATTTCCAAGCATTGTTGCCTTTTTCAAATGATTGCAGCAAAGGACACAAAGAATATTAGCTACTTAATCATGCGCCAGATCTTCAGCACCGCATAAACAGCCGAGGTTAAATTAAAATCCTTGTTGTGACCTTTGAAGAGCGGCTTTTGTGTGGAAAGTAGGTTTCAATGGAGTCACAAGAGATTTGAAGAGAATGGTGCTGGAAGGCAAAGAATCACACCTGACAATTTTCAACCACACAAATCAACTCGATTGGTGGGGGTGGGGGGGGGGGGAGAGACATGTTTGCAATTTGTTTTGAAGGCCATGCAAAGTTACAATTCTGTTTACTTAGCCCCGTTGCAGTCTCCATGGTCACACCAACGATATTAAAGTAACTGCTGGAATGAAATGTCACTTATCCCTTTAACACCACCGCAGCCCCCCCCCCCCCACCCCCGCTTCAAGGAGTAGGTAAATGATGGGCTGACAACAAGCATAAAAGACTTGAAGCCAAGCTGACTATAGCATTCATGAGACACAATTCAAAAATTGGTCAACTCCCGAAGCCAAATCTCGAAACGTTATGTTATTGTCAGTGAAAAATTTTGTTGCATATGAACTAACGAATTGGGAGCAGGAGTAGGCCTCTTGGTCCCTCGAGCCTGCTCCACCATTCAATAAGATCATGGCTGATCTGACTGTAACCTCAACTCCACATTCTCGCCTACCCCTGTTAACCTTTCACCCCCTTGCTTATCAAGAATCTATCTAGCTCTGCCTTAAAAATATTCGAAGACCCTGCTTCCACTGCCTTGAGAGGAAGAAAGTCCTAAAGACTCACAACTCTCTGAGAGGAAACATCTCTCCACATCTCTATCTTAAATGGGTGACCCCTGGTTCTCGATTTTCCCACAAGGGAAAATGTCCTTTCCACATCCACCATGACAAGACCCCTCAGGACTATATATGTTTCAATCAAATTGCCTCTAACTCTTCTAAACTCCAGTGGGTGCACACATAGCCTGTCCAACCTTTCTTCATAAGACAACCTGCCCATTCCAAGTCTTACTCTAGTAAACCTCTGAATTGCTTCCTATGCATTTACACCTTTCCTTAAATAAGGAGACCAATTCTGTACACAGTACTCCAGATGTGGTCTCACCAAAGTCCTGAATAACTGAAGCATGACCTTCCTACTTTTGTATTCAATTCCCCTCGCAATTAACTATAACATTCTATTTGCTTTCCTAATTTCCTGCTGTACCTGCATACTAACCTTTTGTGATTCATGCACTCAGTCACCCAGATCCTTCTGCATCTTGCAATCTCTCGCCATTTAGATAACATGATTCTTTTTCATTCTTCCTGCCAAAATGGACAATTTCATTTTTTTTATTCTTCATTTGTGGGATGTGGGTGTCGCTGGCCAGACCAGCATTTATTGCTCTTGTTCAGGGGGCATTTTTAGAACCAACCACATTGTTGTGGGTCTGGAGTCACATGTAGGCCAGACCATATCACCACCGTCAACACCCCTTTGTCCTTTTGCTTATGACATCTTTGGCAATCTCTTCTTTGCCTCCACCTATCACTGGCCCTCTATACAGCTCCACCTGTCCCACCCCCCTCTACCAGCTCATATTTCACCTCATTTCTAATTTTTCTTAGTTCTGTTAAAGAGTCATTTGGATTCGAAACGTTAACTGTATTCTGCTCCGCAGATGCTGTCAGACCTGCTGAGCTTTTCCAGCTATTTTTGCTTTTGTTTCAGATTTCCAGCATCCGCAGTATTTTGCTTTTATCTGAGGATGACAGATTTCCTTCCCTAAAGGATGGGTTTTTAACAACAACCAACAATGGCTTTATAGTCATCAACCGACTTTTAAATCCAGATTTTTATTGGATTCAAATTCCACCTTCTGCTGTGGTGCGATTCAAACCTGGGTCTGTGGTTGACCAGTCCAGTGACAATTCCACTACCCCATCACCTCCCCTGTTTCCCCACGTTATTCTCCTCTTGCCAGATCTTTGTCCACTCACTTGGCCTATCTAGATCCCATTGTAGTCTCCTTATGTCCTCTTCACAACTTACTTTCCTTCCCGTCTTTGTGTCGTCATCAAATTTTTGGTCCCTTCATCCAAGTTATTTATATACATTGTAAAAAGTTAAGGGCCTGGCACTGCTCCCGGTGGCACACTACTCGTTTGATCTTGCCAACCAGAGAATGACCCATTTATGCCTATATATGTGTAATTATGTCCATATATGTACATGTGGCATTTCCTTCCACATATACAAGTGGAAAGTGCATTGACTGGTGCGTAAACTGATCCCACGGACCAAGGCCCTGGGTTGCTTCCTTCATCTGAGCTTAATTTGCTGATGTGACTTCTGTAAAAGCAATCGTTCTCAGTGCCCCTAGAATAGTGGGAAAGATGTAAGAGAGAGTGGGGTGACAGCCAACGTTTCCACACCTGACTGAAACACAGGGACCCCTCCGGAGATATGCGTGATCGCACACGGATGCTGAAGGAGGGGGAGACCCGCTTCACCGCAAACCAATAGGCAGTAAGTACTCACCATCCACATGCACACTCAACGGTTACATACTTAGCAGGAAGGTGATCCGCAATGAAAGCCCACAGTACTAATCCAACCTATAAGAGTGACTGGAGGAGGAAGAGTGGGACTTAGACAATTGCCACTGATTACCATTTCTTGGACTGGTCAATTGAGAGCAGATCATGTCAAGTGACTTCTGGCAATCCACGTTCGTGGAAAAAGTTTTCTGTTGCAGCACTGATGAAAGAACACTTTGCAATGGCCCACCCCTCCCTTGCCCACCCAAACACCAGTGATCACTGCCTTAGATAGTGAGGAAGCACACAGAAATTGAACTGGCGGTGCTGCCATCCCAACAGTTCACTAGGTACGCCGCCTGAGGAACACACTGCCACCTTAAGTGCTGTAAGCTGCAGGGCCGTGGGCTGGGTGCAGGAAGGTGGGATTAGAAAGGGCCGGCATGGTGTCCTTGGGCTGGCATGGACAAGATGGGCTGAACGGCCTCCTTCTGTGCTGTAACTTTTCTATGGTTCTATGGTTCTAAGAGAGGGAGGGCAAGGGACTTGGAATTTTTATCCCCTGCATGATTCTCTAACCGCTAACCCCGCCTGAAGATTGGGCCAATGTACTACCTCCAAAGGGAGTGGTGCAAGCAGTTGCTGGTGCTGGAAGTCTCGTCCATGGGAACCCTGTACCCCTCCAGTGCATCATGCAATGTGTCATGCCAATACTGAAGTGAACTTAATTTGCATTCTCATGGGAGGTCCGATGTGATGTGTGCAGCGCTCAGGAAGCAGCAGTTCAGCGGGACTGCACAGAGCTTGCGTCCTCAAGCCCAAATGTGAGACATTTTCTCAATGCAGCTGAAAGTTATTGATTTATTTTTGCGCACTTGAAGTAAAGGATAACAGGCACAGTTAAAAATCCTTCCTTTGAGGCGCCCATTGCCAACGTCAAGCGATCTCAGTTTCGATATCCTTGCACTGGTCCCAAACATAATTTGAGTTCTCATCGCTGTTGCTGCAGACAAAAGCTTACACCTGTTACATTCCGAAATCATATCCGTGAGTGTGAAGTGAATGGATTTAGTATGCCTCCTTACACTAGAGGCTGCTGCGGTGGTGAAAAAATCACACCATATAGATTAGTCCAAACTGCCAGCTGTATTTATTAACAAAGGTAAATCCATGCAGAAGAAAAACTGAGTACTGCAGAAAAATGACTAAAATGCAAGGCACCAGACTTCAAAATATAATTGTTCCAGACTTACCCCCTGACTTCAAAATATCATTGTTCCAGACTTACTCCCTGACTTCAAAATATCATTGTTCTAGACTTACCTCCAGACCTCAAAATATCATTGTTCTAGACTCACCCCAGACTTCAAAATATTGTTGTTCTAGACTTACCTCCAGACTTCAAAATATCATTGTTCTAGACTTACCCCCAGACGTCAAAATATCGTTGTTCCAGACTTACCCCGACTTCAAAATATCATTGTTCTAGACTTACCTCCAGACTTCAAAATATCATTGTTCCAGAATATAAGTTCTTTCTCAAAATCGCTAAATGGAATTTTTAACGATTTTTCGCATGGCGCAGAATGAACCTGCGTGTAAGTCTCTCTCGCTGAGGTGACAGTGAAATATTGGGCCAGGTACAGATGGGCTAGAAACAGAGTATCTACTACTCCATTAAGCACTCCCAGGTTAGGAACAGCACAAGTTACATGCAGAGCAAAGCTGCCACCATATAGTTCCATAGGAAGCTCCTGGGGCAGTCATAACACTGCGGCTGAGAAATATTAGGAAGCAAACCCTGTTTACTGCATCGTACTACCACGTGGGATGCCCTGCCTAATGTGCCCAAAGATCCGCAGCTTGAGAATCAACCTGCTCAGTCACAAGAAGAGCCGTGACAGAAACTGGTGAATGATTAGATGTCGCCCTTGAACCAGACAATATGGGTTAGATGCAGAACAAACCTTCCCTTTTCACGTCCACTCAGCAAAGTGTGCACGCCTAACCTTTGGGTGTGGACAGAATTGGGGCTGTGAACATGCCTACGCACCCCTTCCAGGATTCCAGATTGCCGTTTCCAGGGTTTCTGCTTTTCTGGAGCGCCTTTTAAGGGTGTGGGCTGGTTCGGGTGGTGAGCAGGCACCCTGCACTCCTCCCGATTGGCCGACCTAATTGCGGGGATAGGCATTCCCTAGTCCTCTGCAATTTCCATGGAGTCGGGCCAGCTTTTCGGGCCAGAGGCGTGGTTCACAGCACCTCAGAGTTATCATAAACCATAGTCTGCATGAGGGAACTATTTGAAAGGTCAGTTCAAAAGGTCCTCCTCATGCACACCCCATGCTAAACTTTGACCGCCAACCAGTCCCTAGGGCCCATCATGCCCCCTCTATACCAAGATATGGCACTTCTAACCCCATTCACCCATGATACACTTTATAGAATTAACAAAACTGAAAGTGACAATAACATGTGTAAAAAAAAATGTTGAAAAAAGTAGTCATTGTTGATAAATTTCCACTTTCTCAAAAAAAACCCTCCTTTTTACTACAGGACAATAAAAGCTTAAATCATCCAGACCCTTTAAAGTTTCAATAGCTGACACTGCAAGCACTTGAAGCTTCTTCACCTTGTGTGAATAAACATTATGTAATTGACAGAAGGGATCAGAGACCCAGATCTGTCAATTGAGCAATGTCTTCCCTGGGGAGCTGGTGTTTCAATACCTCAATGGACATTGGGGTTCTTAACCCTTGCATAATGAGGCTTGGCTGAGAGCCCAGAAATCCATTAGATTGTTGAAACAGCTGAGCCATAGGGAAATCATTGCTTGAGTGATAGCTCTGGCCGATAGGAGTTATCCCTCTCATTGGTCAGAGAAACCTGAGGGGGAAGGGGGAAGGGGGAAGTGACACTGGTCCCATTGTGCTTTATCCCAGTCCAACATTCCAGATGCACCACAAATCCATAGGTTAAATACCATAGATTCCCCTTACCCACCCGACATGGATTTTTACTTTGCTTCGGAAGGTACTTTAATTATTTAGTCTAGATTTTACAGTTTTCTTTTTCAGATTACTTACATATTCCATCAGCACATCAGGAAGTCATGCTGGCTGCCTCCCTTTTGTACTTAAACCTTTTGCTGTCTTGTTCTGTTATTGTCAAAAGATTTTAACTTCCAGGGAACAATATTGCATGAAACACTTAAAGGAAATATCTGCAGCGATGAAAGATGTGAAACAATTCCCTGCAAATGACATGTACTTAGGGTTTCAAGTACAAGGGCTCATCAAAAGAAAAGTTTGGCATCGTTTTCCTGGGTCAAGGTTAGTTTCAAATATTCTTTGGGTTACAGAAGGAAAAGAACATCATTTCAAAACAGTATTTTTTTCCCCCTGATCTCACGTACCAGAACTCCCAAGCTGTTGAAGGATTGCTGTGAGCTCTCTAGTTTCTGCCCTCTCTCCCCCCTCTAGCAACACGGAGTCTGCCTTTATGGTATTTCCAAGCGTTGTATGTGCTCTGAGCCAACTCTCTTCAAGGTATCCCCAGCACTATTTAGTCAGCATTTGCTTCACTCCCCCACACCTGAAAAACAAAGAGAATGGAAGCTGGACATAGTTAACAGAAAGGGCAAACTTTCAAGCAACACAGATTTGCATTTATATAACTCTTTTAATACACTAAAATACCCCAAGGCACAATCATCTAAAAAAAACTGACTCCGAGCCAGGTAGAGAGAATTAGGTTCTGCTGATCAAAAGCTGGTCAAAGAGATGGGTTTTGAAGTGTCTGTTAAAAAAGAGGAGAACATGCTATCTCAGCTTTTTGCCTCGCAGTCATCAGGTAGCTCGCCAGAAATTACCAAACTGTACCGGGGGAAACAACCATTTATGCTGCGTGGGAAGAGCGCTAAGTTCACTAGATTGATTCCAGAGATGTGGGGCTTGTCTTATGAGGAGAGATTGAGCAGTTTAGGCCTATACTCGCTGGAGTTTAGAAGGATGAATACATTTAAGGAGGAGATAGACAGATTTTTAATTAGTAGCGGGTTGAAAGGTTATGGGGAGCGGGCAGGAAATTGGAGTTGAGGCCGAAATGAGATCAGCCATGATCGTAATGAATGGCGGGGCAGGCTCAAGGGGCTGAACTCCTGCTCCTAGTTCTTACGTTCTTATGTCAGGACAACAAGCTTAGATAGCACAAGTCCTCTTTTTTAAGCAATACTCACATCCTGTGCTGCTAAACGACTATGTGCATGTTAAAGGAGGAGAGAGGAAGACATAAAGGCTAATGGTCTTACAGAGGGATTTCAAGCTTTTAGGACATTGTTGGCTGAAGGGCCTGTCCTGGGTGGAGCAGCTACAACTGGGAGAAATGGAAGAATGCAGATATCTTGGCAGGTTATGGAGCTGCAGGAAGTTACAGAGTTTCTCATTCACTGACTAAAGGAGGAATATAGAGGCAGCCTTATCCTTAACATAGTTTCATTTACAAAACCCAGAGAACATCGGCGCAGACTCGCTTCTCCTCCCCGCCCCTCCCCCCCGCAACATAGGGTAGAAACTGGTTCTCGGGTATACCCCTGAATAACGCCCCGACTTTTCCCCAATGAAAAGCAGCCGGCTCTCACTTGCAACGAGAGCATCCACTTCATTGTGACGTGAACGCAAAGACAGGGAGGGGACTTGGAAAACAAGGATGGGAATTTTACAACTTGGGCAAGTGCGGTCCAGGGGGCCAATCTACATCAGCAAGCTCACAGGTGATGGATGAACAGGACTTGGTGTGAGTCAGGAGACGGGCAGCAGTTTTGGACAACTTCAGCAAACAGGGTGCAGGGATTTAAGAGACTGTGCGTTAGGGTCCTGGAGGTTCTGGGAGATCACCATTATGGGTACAATGTCTTGATAATTCTGTATTTATTATCTGACCAGCTCTGCTGTTCTGAGGTAATAATAAGAATAATGTGCACAGCTGGTGCTGCTTTCCTTTGTTAGGCAACAACTTGTTTTTCTGCAAGTCAGTACAGAGCATTCCTGGTTCTGTCAATATTTTCTGATGGCCCCTCAAACAGAATAGCTTGAAAGCCAGTGTTTTGAAATGGACTTTGATTGTGATACATTCTCTGCAAGTCCTTTAAATATATTATTATCCAAACTGCCCTACATCAAAGTAACTACAGGTCTTACATAGATTATACAGTACATAAACAGGCCATTCAGCCCATTTAGACTGTACTGGTGCTGAAACACCAGAAAAGTCTCCTTGCATTCTATCTGCCTCCATCCTTTCATATCTTTCTATCCCCTTTTCTTCCATGTACCCATTTGAAAGCATCTAAACTATTTGCCTCGATCACTAAGGCAGCAGAGAGTTCCTCATTTTGACTGCTCCTTCAGTAAGTAAGACTTCCCTTTTCTCTCCAGTGCGTTCACGAGTGACAATATTTTGTTCATGGTCCCTAGTTTCAGAATCTCCTACAAGTGAAGACATCCTTTCCACATCTCAGCTGCTTGACCTGTTTACTGGGTGGAAATTTCTGTGCCCAATGGCGTCGGGCATCATGGTGGGTGTGAGCGGGTGTGAGCGGGCAATATGGGGGGAAGGTCAAAATTGGGTTTCACAACGTAGTGAAACTACTCTGCAATCGTCCGCCCGTTAATAACGTGCTGCATTTCCCACCCCCGCATGTTGGCAACTTCATTGCAATACATCAGCATATCATTCGAAGCTCAACTCGCTGGAATCATCCCCCTCCCACACTTGATCACCCAAACACGTTGGTGTGTTTCACAACTGCACGTAAGCAACGTGCACCTGGCGAGCTGCCCTTCACTTGGAACTTTGAGGCTTGTTTGCCCACCTTGCTTCGGGCAGCATTAGCAGTCATCAACACCGGGCATCGCAGGCAGCACCACACCACTTTAAGGGGAGGCTTATGGGCAGGTCTCTACTTATGAGACCAGCGTAAGGCGAGGTTGTCTTCTCAATGGCTGCAGGGCGAGGGCTTGCTTGGGGAAGGGGGACAAGTGGCCTCAGGCAAGGGAAGAGGCTGCAGGGCGAGAGATGTAGTGGGGAAGGAGGGTAACCCAGGGTATGTGTGAGGGCACATGTTGATCTGTGCAAGTGGCCTCAAGAGGGTGAGGGCTGAGGAGGCAGCCTCCAGAGGAGGTGAGGACAGATGGACATGTGAGAGTGTGTGTGAGAGAGAGTGAGTGGCGATGTCCCTTGAGTTGCAGTGAGTGAGGTGCCAGTGAACGTGTGATGGGCTTCTGAATGTGTAAGCTTAAGAGTGATGAGACGGTTGCCTTATCCTAGCATGAGATCATTCATCCTCTTTCTGCAGTGGATGGCTGACCCCTTGTGTGCAGCATTAACATTGACCAGCTCTGCCACCACCTCCCAAGCCAGGATAGTGACACTGACGGGCATCCTGCGGCCAGAGCTGGGGTAGAGGACTTCATGGCGGGCTCCAAACCTGCCCAAAAGGCATCCCAGGGACGAGTCACTGAATCGGGTGGGGGGGGGGGGGTGGTGGGGGGGCTGTAGTCTTCAGCCTTTTGGGGGCCATGTCTCCTGTGCAGCAGTCCTGGACTGGAAGCATTGAGAGGTGTCCATGTGGCTGCACTTTAAATATGGCGCCCAGCGTGAGGAAGCAACGAGGTGATGGTGTAGCGGGCGAATCGGAAGCTGCCCACCAGCGAAGTGGCGTGTTTCCCGGGAATGTATGATTAATGAGGCGGGATGAGGACACTACAGAGTGAAAACCTGCCAGTGTGGCCCGCTCCAAGCTTAGTGCAAATCTGGGATGATTCCACCCACAATTTTAAAAGTCTGTATTGACTGTCCTCTAAGCCTTCACTTTTCTAAAGAGAAAAGCACCAACCTGTTCAGTCTTACCAAACAGCTGTAATGTCTTCGTTCTGGACCCATCCCTGTCCATCTTTTTGTTTTACACTTTCCACGATATTCTGTGGTATGGAAACCAGACCTTTGCACAGGAGTTTAAGTACAGCCTGACTGGGATCCTGGAAAAGTTTCCTCCAACTTCAGTATTTTCATATGTACTTGCCTTCAGCTGTGTTTCAGGCCTTAATTGGTATTAATTGTCCACCATCTACAAGGAACAAGTTGGCTTGGCCTAAATAGCCAAGTGGTTATGGTACTGGGCTTGTAACCCCAAGCTCAAGAGTTCAAATCTCACAATAGCAAACTATGAAACAATGTAATTTCATCTGAATAGGGACAGATGGAAATGTGTTTGTACTCAAAAGAGTTACAAGTTGTTGGCTTGGCCTAAATAGCCAAGTGGTTATGGTACTGGGTTTGTAACCCCAAGATCAAGAGTTCAAGGCTTGGCCTAAATAGCCAAGTGGTTATGGTACTGGGTTTGTAACCCCAAGATCAAGAGTTCAAATCTCACAATGGCAAACTATGAAACAATGTAACTTCATCTGAAACAGATGGAAACAGGTTTACTCAAAAGAGTATCAAGAGTTCAAGTCTCACAATGGCAAACTATGAAACAATGTAACTTCATCTGAAACAGATGGAAACAGGTTTGTACTCGAAAGAGTTACACTCAAAGGCTTTGCCTACGGCCATACTAGTCTGAAAACGCCCGATCTCGTCTGATCTCGGAAGCTAAGCAGACTCAGGCCTGGTTAGTGCTTGGATGGGAGACTGCCTGGGAATACCAGGTGCAGTAGGCTTTAAAAGCTTGGCCTAAATAGCCAAGTGGTTATGGTACTGGGTTTGTAACCCCAAGATCAAGAGTTCAAATCTCACAATGGCAAACTATGAAACATGTAACTTCATCTGAAACAGATGGAAACAGGTTTGTACTCGAAAGAGTATCAAGAGTTCAAATCTCACAATGGCAAACTATGAAACAATGTAACTTCATCTGAAACAGATGGAAACAGGTTTACTCAAAAGAGTATCAAGGATTCAAATCTCATAATGGCAAACTATGAAGCAATGTAACTTCATCTGAAACAGATGGAAATGGGTTTGTACTCGAAAGAGTTACAAGGAACAAGTTGGCTTGGCCTAAATAGCCAAGTGGTTATGGTACTGGGTTTATAACCCCAAAATCAAGGGTTCAAATCTCACAATGGCAAACTATGAAACAATGTAACTTCATCTGAAACAGATGAATAACTGTCTAGCCTGTCCCTCAGCACTCCTATCAGTAACTGCCTGGTCTGCAGAAAGAAATCTACATGTTGTTATGTCCTCGCTTCAGCAGCACATATATTAAAATTGGAACGATACAGAGAAGATTAGCATGGCCCCTGCGCAAGGATGACACGCAAATTCGTGAAGCGTTCCATATTTTATTCGCGGGGGTCCTGGGGGAGAGCATTGCTACCGGGGAGATGCCCCTTTCGTGGCGCAGGGCCGTGATTGCCCTGCTGCCGAAGAAGGGGGATCTCCGCCTTCTGAAAAACTGGCGCCCGGTCTCCCTCCTCAGCACGGACTACAAAATCTTCGCCCGAGCCATGTCTTCTCGGCTCGGCACCGTGCTGGACCACATGATCCACCCTGACCAGTCTTACACCGTCCCGGACCGAACCATTTATGATAACATCCATCTGGTCCGGGACATCATCCACCATTCCCAGAGGGCTGGTCTGTCGAGCGCCTTCCTGTCTCTCGATCAGGAGAAGGCGTTCGACAGGGTGGATCTCGGATACTTACTCGGAACTCTGCGAGCGTTCGGGTTCGGGACGCATTTTGTCGCCCGGATCCGACTTCTGTACACCGCCGCGGAGTGTCTAGTGAAAGTTAACGGGTCCCTGATGGCGCCCCTTCGCTTTGGGAGAGGGGTACGTCAGGGCTGCCCCCTGTCTGGCCAGTTGTATTCTATTTGCGTGGAGCCTTTCCTGCGCCTCTTGCGGAGGAGGTTGTTGGGATTGGTTCTGCGCGGGCCGGGCATCGGGGTGGTCCTTTCGGCTTACGCCGATGACGTGCTCCTTATGTTTAGTGATCCGGCTGACCTGCGGAGGATGCGCGAGTGCCAGGAGGTCTACTCTGCCGCTTCTTCTGCCAGGATCAACTGGGGTAAATGTTCTGGACTCCTGGTCGGTCAGTGGCAGATGGATCCCCTACCTGAGGAGCTCAGGCCTTTCACCTGGAGCAGGACCAGCCTCCTCTACCTGGGGGTCCATCTCTGCCCCGCTGAGGAATCCTGGCTGGCAAACTGGCAGGAACTGGAGACGAAAGTCACCGCTCGCCTGCGGCGCTGGACAGGACTGCTCCGAGTGCTGTCTTACCGAGGTCGAGTTCTGGTCATAAACCAGCTGATCGCCGCCATGTTGTGGTATCGGCTGGTCACTTTGACCCCTCCCCCGGACTTTGTCACAAGAATCCAGAAATTGTTAGTCGACTTCTTCTGGGACAAAAGATTGCACTGGGTTGCTGCCGAGGTTCTGAGTCTCCCGCTTAGAGAGGGTGGTCAGGCGCTAGTGTGCCTACGCACACAGGTGGCGACTTTCCGCCTTCAGACCCTGCAGCGATACCTCTACGTCGAGGCTCCTCCTAGATGGTGTGCCCTGATGACGTATTTCTTCCGTCAGGTGCACGGCCTGAATTATGACGTGCAGCTCCTGTTTATAGAACAGCTGGGCCTCGGTGGCTCCTTGCAGGCGTTGCCCGTCTTTTACCAGGACCTGATCAAAGTCTAGAAAGTGGTCGCCTCGCGCCGCAGCTCTCGCCCGTCAGGAGTAGCGGCTATCGTCAGAGAGCCGCTGCTCAGGAATCCGCCCCTCCGTCCTTTTCAGTGGTTGGCAGAGAGGAGGGCTGTGGCCACAGGGGTGACCAGGATCGGGGACGTGCTGGGTGGCGGAGGACTGGGCTGGATGCTCCCACAGGAGTTGGCGCGACGCGCGTCTGTGAGTATCCAGGTCGCAGCCGATGCCATCCAAGACCTGAGAACGGTCGTGCTCGGACCCGACGTTATTTTGGGTCTTGAGGTGGCCCAGGTGCGCGGTGGTCTTCCGTCTGAGCGTTCCCCTGTTTGGACGGAATTCCACATTGGCCCCAAGCCCCGAACCCTCCCTCGGGTGCTGGTGCCCCGCAATATGAGCCGCCTTGGGGACATGCCCTCCGTGCCTTTTGGCATGGCAAAGAGGGGTTTATTGTACGGACTGCTGCTGCACACCTTCCATTTTCTCGCCCTTGTCCGTCGACCGGACACGCCCTGGCGTGCCTTGTTGCCGTCCGGCGGCGGAGGCCCCCGATGGGAGGCCCTCTACGGAGGTATCCTCCCCCTTTCTATCGGGGACCTGGGTTGGAGGGTGTTACATGCAGCAGTCCCCTATAATAAGAGGATGCATAGGTTCACGGACTCTCAGGACACGTGCCCTTTTTGCGGTCTTGTGGAGTCCGTGGACCATGTATACATAGGGTGTTGTAGGCTGCACTCCCTTTTTAGTTACTTGAAAAACCTTTTATTGAAGTTTTGTTTGCACTTCAGCCCCACGCTCCTGATCTATGGGCACCCGGTGTGGAAGGGGGTCGGGAAGGAGGAGGACCTCCTCGTGAACCTGCTCCTGGGCCTGGCCAAGTTGGCCATTAACAGGTCCAGGCAGTGGGCGATCGACGGGGGAGTCCTGCCCGATTGTTTGTCCCTCTTCCGCAGCTACGTTTGCTGCCGGATGTCCCTGGAGAGGGAGCACGCGGTGTCTGCTGGCACTCTCGAGGCCTTCCGTGCTCGGTGTGCGCCGCGGGGACTGGGGTGTTTTGTTGACCCCTTTAATCACATTTTGATTTAAAGTTTGTAAGGTTCCTTTAAACTTCGTCCTTGGTTTTACAGCTGACCTGAATTAGGGGCTGTGCCTGATTTATCCCAATTTTGTTGATTTGGTTTTCATTTAAAAGATTATCAAGAGTTCAAATCTCACCATGGCAAACTATGAAACAATGTAATTTCATCTGAATATGAACAGATGGAAACGTATTTGTACTCGAAAGAGTTACAAGGCACAAGTCAGGAGAGTGACAGTATACTCTCTACTTGCCTCTACCCGCAACACTCGAGAAGCTTGATACCATCCAGGACAAAGCATCCTGCTTGATTGGCACCCCATCCACAAACATTCCCTCCCTCCACCACCGACGCACAGTAGCAGCAGTGTGTGTACCATCTACAAGATGCACTGCAGCAATTCACCAAGACTCCTTGGATCTGTGAACCCTACCACCTAGAAGGACAAGGGCAGCAGATAGATGGAAACACCACCACCTGGAAGTTCCCCTCCAAGCCACTCACCACCCCGACTTGGAAATATATCGCTGTTCGTTCACTGTCACTGAGTCAAAATCCTGGAACTCCCATCCTAACAGCACTGTGGGTGTACCTATATCACATGGACCGCAGTGGTTCAAGAAGGCGGCTCACCACCACCTTCTCAAGGGCAATTAGGGATGGGCAATAAATGCTGGCCCAGCCAGCAATGCCCTCATAAAAATAAATATATGTATGAGGTCCCATGCATAGCTTATGACGGCAAGGAAAAGAAAAAGGCAAATGGCAATATTTCTAAGATTAAAATTTCAATAGCTGTAAGGATAATATTCTGTAGATTTACCAATTTAGATGAACGGGACTAAAAAAAATCACCAACTGCGGCGCTGACTCTTTGAAAGAGCTCCACTTAGTTCTGCTCATTGCTATTTCCCCATAGCCCTGCATATGCTTCCTTTCAAGTAGTTATCCAAACCTCTTTAAAAAGTTACCAATGAACCTACTTCTTTCAGGCTGCACATTAAAACTTTGTGGGCATCTCTCTCCGAGTCTTTTGCCAGATACCTTAAGCCTGTGTCTACCGGGCCCTTCTGCCAGTGGAACCAGCTTCTCCTCGTTTACCCTATTGCCACCCTTGCTACATTGAAAGCATAATCTAAACGCAAGCTGTTGCTGCGATAGGAATTAAATACCTTAACAATAGAATAATACATTGCACATTACTGTATACCACTTGAGAAAGCACTGCTGACTTAGCATGAGCAATGCCACACAAGATGCACTCGTTTTATCAGGAGTGAATTTATATATTGAAGCCAAGCCTTGTATGAAATAGTAAAGATTGCACTTTGAGGAGGGACGTCTTGAAGACCTGCTTCCTGCCTTAGGGGACAAGGCTGAATCTGCTGTTTGCAAAACTGGCTTGGACACTATCATCGCAAGCTGCCCTTACCAATCAACAATCATTGACGAGGAAATCTGGCAGACAGCAGATAAGGGGTTCCAGACAGATCACGTCAGTAGAACAAATTCCATCTCCTTGCGAGGAGAATCGTGTCGAAGCAGATATGCCGATAGGACTGATTTAATATTTGCTTTGCACACCCAGGACCCTGTAGAACCCCTTGAGCTGGTACGGGCTAATCAGAGCGGAACAAAAGGGATGTGCTAAATACCGGACAATCTGCCCTGCGTTTAAATAAGATCGACACCTTTGATGATGAGTTGGGAAAATGAGTCAGCAGCAAAAAATTGGGGACGATAGAATTCTGAAAGGGAAACTGAAAGTGCTGGAAATACTCAGCATCTCAGAAAGGTACTTCATACAATTTCTGAACTCAACATTTCCCACTTTCAGATCACGTCCGGCCTATTTTATCGATGGCAGCTGTTGGTGTTTTTTTAAAAATTCATTCATGGGAATGTGGGCTTCGCTGGCTGGGCCAGCATTTATTGCCCACCTCTAATTGCCCTTGAGAAGGCGGTGGTGAACCACTGCAGTCCCTGTGGTGTAGGTACACCCACAGTGCTGTTCAGGAGGGAGTTCCAGGATCCTGACCCAGCAACAGTGAAGGGAACAGCGACATATTTCCAACTTCCAATTGGGGGTGTTCCCATATGTCTGCAGCCCTTGTCCTTCTAGATGATTCATGGTCGTGGGTTTGAAAGGTGATTCTGCTATTCCCATTTACACCCCCTCCTCTAGGCCCATCTTTTGTTTTTTTACTTGTCCCATTTACCATTGCCTTTTGCCTTAATTGCACCTTCATTCCTTTTGCTATTTAATCTCTCCTGCCTTCCACCAGTCTTTTTGTTTTGGTCTTTCCTCCCCTCCCCTCTCCTCCTCCTTTCCCTGCCTCCACACTTGCTTGAAACCCGTTGCATCCCTGACTTCCTCCATTTATGATGCAAGGTCATCGACCTGAAATGTCAACTCTGTTCCTTGCTCCATAGATACCGCCTGACCTGCTGCGTATTTCCAGTATTGTGTGTTTCGATTTGTGAATAGGATTGCCACACTTTATTCACCAGGGCTGGGGAGGGTGACAATGAAGGGGAACTCGATTTTCAGTGAGCTGTAAGAATGGCTGAGCTGGAGGTTTCACCTTTCTGAGATTGGGACTGAGGCTGTGCAGAAAAAGCATAACTTTGACCTAACCCATTCTGTTCTTGACCTGGGAGAATTTGATGGCACTGCGTTTTATTGTGCATCTCAACTGTGCTCCATCTGATCTTCACTGCCCTCATAACAATCCTTTTGCCTTTGTCATGGTTACTAACCTTGCCAGAGATTTACGATCCCTCCATGTCCACTGTTGCAGTTTGAGTCTGACTGTTGCCATTTTGGCCTTCTTAGTGGCCCTGAGCTGACCTGCCGGGGTCCATCACAAAATCGCTGACTTCCACTTCCTTCACATTGCCCACCCTTACCTCTGCCTCAACCTGTAATCCTTCGCCCGTGCATTTACCACCTGTAGACTCGACTATTTCAATGTACCTTGTCAGCCGCCCATTCTGCTTCCTTCATGAACTACGCCTCACCCATCACCCAAAGGGTTCCATCCACCCATCACCCATGCTTTTGCCGACCTACATTGGCTCCAGCTCCCTCAACACCTCCAATCAAAATCCATCACCCATGCCCTTGCCGACTTACATTGGCTCCAGGTACCTCAACACCTCTATTTTTAAATGATTATTCTCATGTTTAAAATTGCTTCATGTCCTTGCCGATTCTCACCTTTAACTTGTCCCAGTCCCAAAAGCTACACAACAAAAACTCCTCCTTTTCCCACTCCGGCCTCTTGTACATTCCCCTTTCCTTCAACTCACCCTCGTGGGCCATGACTTCAGGTGCCTCAGCCTTACACTCTGGAATTCCTTCCTCAAACGTCTCCAAAGGCCTCTCCCCCTGTAAGACGCTCTTCAAAACCCACCTCTTTGACCAAGTTTTTGGCTCCCTTTCCTATTTACTTCCCACTTTGCCTCAGTATTCAATTTGTCCCGATTACACTTCTGCGCTGACCCCTAATTTTCTTTAGAAATTGCCAAGTGTTAACTCGGCGCATTTGGTGGCACCTTTTTGCTCGTGAGTCGGAAGGGCTATTGTGACCTCAAGGCTATTGTGACCTCAAGGCCAACTCCACCGCTGGAGCAGTGCACTGCCTGTGCTTGGAAACGGCTTTTTATTTTAGGTTCTGAGTGCCGCCGTGGTGAATTGGTTGGATACTGGAAATCCCATGGCACTGACTTTCGGAAGGGTGAGTTCTCCGCCCTCACCAGCCACCACCAACAGCAACTGGTCAAATGGTCATTCCTCTTGCAGCTGTTCGTAGGATCTTGCTGTGCGCAGTAGGACTGAAATATTCGCCTGCACAACAGCTGGTGAACTATTTTTTCATTCACTCATGGGGTCTGAATGTCACGAGCAAGGCCAGAATTTATTGCCCTTCTGCAACTTGAAGTGATAATGGAGCGTGTCAAGTGCATTGATACTCCTTGGAGAGCGTAGCAAGGTGCTGCATACGACAATAACAGCCTGCATTTATATAGTGCAGTAAAAAATGTTCCGGGGTGTAATCAAAGAGCATTTGACACCGTGCTACAAAAGGTATCGGGACAGAGAGCTAGGTTTCTTCGGAACATCTTAAATGGGGAAAGAGGGAGAGCCAGGAAGGTAGAAACATTTTGGGGGGGGTGGAATTCCAGAGCTTCGGGCCTTAGCGCCTGAAGGCACATCCACCAGTGGTGAACAGCGGAGGCTGGAATTGAAGGAGCACAGGGACCTTAGAGGATTGTCAGGCTCAAGGAGGTTAGACAGATGGGGAGGGGTGAGGTCATGGAGGGATTTGAAAACTGACGGGAACATTAAAATTGAGGTGTATCCGTACTGGGAGCCAGTGTAGGTCAGCAAGCACAAGGCTGACTGGCAAACAGGACTTGGTGCAAGTTGAGGAAGGCGGGAAGCAGAGATTTTAGATGAACACAAGTTTATGCTTGCCGGGAGAATGGGCAGGCCGGCCAGGGGAGCTTGGGAATAGTCAAGTGCTGAGGTAACAAAGGAATGGATGAGGGCTTCAGCAGAAATGTTATCTTGGAACTCAGCCTTAATACGAACCATCCAACTAATGATTTCTCATTGGCAATGGTACCCTCCCATTATGAAGGGGCCAGCAACATGAAATATTAATGTAATGCCAAACATGTCAAGCATGGATTAATATGAAATCAATAAACAGCAAATATCAAAGCTATTGCAAATCTCCATGCCAGACTACAAGGTGTTTCAATTTTTCACTAATCACTGCTCCTCCTATCAAACACTCCTGGCTTTCATGTTCACAGAGTTGTTAGCTCGTTCCATTACCAACGGTTCTGCTCTTAATATGTTACTTCTCTTCAACTTACCACACAGAATTCCTACCCTCAAAACACTCTATTCAGGAGGTGGAAGATAATTAATTTCCAGCACAGTTCAGACAGCAACATTCTCCATGTAACATTATTAATATTTATTGAAGGTTACTTTATTAAGAAATAATCTCTAT
Organism: Carcharodon carcharias; assembly: GCF_017639515.1. Classification (NCBI taxonomy): domain Eukaryota; kingdom Metazoa; phylum Chordata; class Chondrichthyes; order Lamniformes; family Lamnidae; genus Carcharodon; species Carcharodon carcharias. The sequence goes on along the minus strand of NC_054483.1, from coordinate 20,036,144 downwards.
TTAATCCCTGAATTTGGCAAAATGTAGAATTTTCAGTGGTTTAAGTAGTGGATCATTTCCCCAGATCATGTGGCAGGCAACCATTACCCTATCGATCATCTGAGTCCTTATGTTTGAACCATCTTTGCAGCTCAACAGAGGCACAATGGGCTGAATGATATCCTTCTGTGTGCTATGATTCTGTGATAAGGGAATCGAAACCCTCAAATGAAAATTTAATTCTTAATTAAATCAAGTCGAAGTCCCTCTGGGCTAGGATACTGGCCCACATCCAAGGTGGCTCTTCAAGCATGTCTCTCATATTCATGTATACGGGAAGAGAACTTTACCCCTGATAGGCAATCCCACTCTCACCTCTCCTATCTTTGACAGTCATGACCAGCTACTACCCTCAGTGCTCCTTTGAAGTCCTCTCTCTTGTTCTTCATCAACTTCTGTCATACCAACCCTCTATGCTCCTCTGATTTCTGTATGATTTACCTGGTGAAACATGTATGATCCTGAGGGGTCTTGACAGGGTGGACGTGGAGAAGATGTGGTGGGATAATCTAGAACTAGGGGGGTCACTGTTTAAGAATAAGGGGTCGTGCATTTAAGACAGAGATGAGGTGACATTTCTTCCCTCAGAGGGTCATGGGTCTTTGGAATTCCCATCCTCAAAAGGTGGTGGAAGCAGAGTTTTGAATATTTTTAAGGCAGAGCGAGGTAGATTCTTGATAAGCAAGGGGGTGAAAGGTTGTCTCCAACAAGTAACTTCAAACCCCAATCACCAGGCAGGAATGTGGAGTTGCGGTCAGATCAGCCATGATCCTACCCAATGGCAGAGCTGCCTCAAGGGACTGAGGTGGCCAACTCCTGCTCCTAATTAATATGTTCACATGTTCATAGAGTGGGTGAACAACGTGGAAGATGTGGAGTTAGAAGTGGTGGTGGATTCCTTGGAGGAGGGACAGTGGAGATCTTGCTTTTAAAGGCGCTGGTAAAATGGATGAAGGAGTCATCACAGATGAGGGTCAAAGGGACAGGTATGCTGAAAGCATACCTGGAACAGGACTTTTCTGTGATTTCTTCCCTATTGCCCAGCACTTCAACGAAGGAATTCTTCACCATATTCCTGCCGTGTCTTAATTTACAGATTATAGGCTTTTGAAACACAATCGGGGGACCATTTGCACCCTACTTCCTGATGGTCCTTTCTTTAGCCTTGCTGCTGCCCTGGACTATGGGCAATGATGTCCCCATATTCAGAATGACTCATCTTGACGACCAGCACCAAACAAAAGCAGGAGAACAATAGGATGGAGAATAGAGAGATATGTTAAAACCATCTTGAAAAATCTCTATTTAAGCAGCAGATAACTTGTGTTCAGTGGAACATTGAACTGGCTGAAAATGCTCTGTCAGTCAGACACCATCTCCAGAACTGGCAGAACTTGCAGGTCTGATGAGAGATCACTGACCTGGATCGTTAACTCTGTTTTTCTCTCTGCAGATGTTAGCCGACCAGCTGAGTATTTCCAACAAGTCCCTGCTTTACTTTCAGGTTTCCAGCATCTGCAGTATTTGCTTCTTTGGAATTGACTGGTGAGTAATGTGCAATGTCCCACACCGTAGAAGTGACCTAACGTTCACGAGGGAAACTTATGGCTCAGCTCCTCGTGTCAAATGATTATAATGCTTTGATTATGGTACGTAGGAAGCAGAATTAGGACATGTGCCTTTTAGCGAGCTCTACAGCCTCTCACCTCAGGAGTAGTTTCCTGTCAAGAACATAGCAACACCGGAGCTGGAGAAGGCCATTTGGCTCTTCGAGCCTGCTCCACCATTCAATAAGATCATGGCTGATCTGGTTGTGGTCTCAGCTCCACTTTCGTGTCTGTCCCACCGCCCCCCCCCCAATGACCCTGATGAAATCAGTAGCTTCCTACCATGGTCGGCAGGCCCAGCAAACACATCATTCCAATCCACTTATTCTGCCTGACCACAAAATGGACAACAATTCACTGTCAAACTGAAGATAAAGAGATCACTCGATTTTTGTACGAGGTCTTTATACTGCTTGGTGGGGTCTATTAGCACTGAAGAAGGGGTCATTTCCCTTTCCGGTCAGCAGCTGTTAGCTTCAAGTCCTCCTTCCCATACAGAGTTAAGCTCCCTTTACAATGCCCCCCACCCCCCCGCCCCATCAAACACTCCCAGGACAGGTACAGCACAAGTTAGATACAGATTACAGCTCCCACAACATTTCCCATCAAACACACATCTCGGGTTGCCCTCCCTCTTATTTAACCTCGAACAGAACAACCACGAGGGGCTGAATGGCTGACTCCTGCTGGCTGAATGGCTGACTCCTACTCCGAATTCAAGGGCAGGGTATCCACCCCACCCCTCCCCCGTCAGGCGGGTGGGCCCGGGAGTAGCCGCAAAACGGCTTGCCGTCCGCAATCGGGTCCCGACTGCCATTTCACGCCGACAGGCCAATTAACAGCCAATCGGAGACCCAGCGCTGCCGGGGTGGGAGCGGCGGTTGGGAGGAGGGTGAGTGCTGAAGTCTGCACATGCGCGGGGGTGAAACCTTGACTGAAAGTCCCGTGAAGGCCCGGAGCTGCCTCAGGGAGCTGAAGAAGGTTTTTATTAAAATGAAAAAGCGAAGAATCCACAAATACTATAAACACGTCCCCACCTGTGACTCAGTCACATGAAGAGGGATGCGAGGAAAATGAGGTTAAAAAAAAAGTGTTTTCTTTTTATTCGCTGTTGGAAACCTCATCCTGCCCGTGGATGAGGTTTCCTAAAAAAATGTGAAGGCCTCCCTGGACGAATTGCCCGCCCACCAACCGAATGGCGGCGAAAAATTCAACTTAATCACCGGCTGAAGGGCCTTAACAGCCTTCCTCAGTGTCGGTGGGCTTGTGGCCAACTCTTGCACGCGCCCACCATCCGAAATATTGCACAAATACGCGATGACATAGTGACGCACGCCACAATATCATCGTGCGCTATTTAACGCTCGGTCTGTCGGGAACGTACCCACTCACAGGTCTAGTGAAAAATCCTGGCCCAAATGTTCATATGCTGTTTGAGACCCCCTCCACCAACCTTAAATAATCGGACAGAGAGGCTGCAGCTGACCAGCAATAGACAGACAGCGAGGCTGCCCTCTGACCACCAATAGACCGTCAGCGAGGCTGCCGTCTGGCCACTAATAGACGGACAGAGAGTCTGCTCTCTGGCCACCAACAGATGGACAGCGAGGCTGCCCTCTGGCCACCAATAGATGGACAGTGAGGCTGCACTCTGGCCACCAATAGACAGACAGCGAGGCTGCACTCCGGCCACCAATAGACAGACAGCGAGGCTGCACTCTGGCCACCAATAGACAGACAGCGAGGCTGCACTCCGGCCACCAATAGATGGACAGCGAGGCTGCACTCTGGCCACCAATAGATGGACAGCGAGGCTGCCCTCTGGCCACCAATAGACGGACAGCGAGGCTGCACTCTGGCCACCAATAGATGGACAGCGAGGCTGCCGTCTGGCCACTAATAGATGGACAGAGAGGCTGCACTCTGGCCACCAATAGATGGACAGCGAGGCTGCACTCTGGCCACCAATAGAAGGAAAGTGAGGCTGCCCTCTGACCACCAAAAGACAGACAGCGAGGCTGCCCTCTGGCCACCAATAGACGGACAGTGAGGCTGCCCTCTGACCACCAATAGACGGACAGTGAGACTGCCCTCTGGCCACCAATAGACAGACAGTGAGACTACCCTCTGGCCACCAATAGACAGATAGTGAGGCTGCCCTCTGGCCACCAATAGACAGACAGTGAGACTACCCTCTGGCCACCAATAGATGGACAGTGAGACTGCCCTCTGGCCACCAATAAACAGACAGCGAGGCTGCCCTCTGACCACTGATAGACGGACAGTGAGGATACCTTCTGGCCACCAATTAACAGACAGCAAGGCTGCCCTCTGGCCATGAATAGACGTACAGCGAGACTGCCCTCTGGCAACAAATAGAGGAAAAGCGAGACTGCCCTCTGACCACCAATAGACAGAGAGCGAGGCTGCCCTTTGGCCACCAACAGATGGACAGTGAGGCTGCCTTCTGACCACTAATAGACAGACAGAGAGTCTGCTCTCTGACCAGCGATAGACGAACAGCGAGGCTGCCCTCTGGCCACGAATAAACAGAGAGCAAGACTGCCCTATGGCCACAAACAGACAGAGAGCGAGGCTGCCCTTTCGCACCAACAGATGGACAGTGAGACTGCCCTCTGACCACCAATAGACAGACAGTGAGGCTGCCCTCTGGCCATGAATAAACAGAGAGCAAGACTGCCCTCTGACCACCAATAAACAGACAGCGAGGCTGCCCTCTGACCACTAATAGATGGACAACGAGGCTGCCCTCTGACCACCAATAGATGGACTGTGAGGCTGCCCTCTGGCCACCAATAGATGGACAGCGAGGCTGCTCTCTGACCACCAATAGACAGAGAGCGAGGCTGCCCTTTGGCCACCAACAGATGGACAGTGAGGCTGCCTTCTGACCACTAATAGACAGACAGAGAGTCTGCTCTCTGACCAGCGATAGACGAACAGCGAGGCTGCCCTCTGGCCACGAATAAACAGAGAGCAAGACTGCCCTATGGCCACAAACAGACAGAGAGCGAGGCTGCCCTTTCGCACCAACAGATGGACAGTGAGACTGCCCTCTGACCACCAATAGACAGACAGTGAGGCTGCCCTCTGGCCATGAATAAACAGAGAGCAAGACTGCCCTCTGACCACCAATAAACAGACAGCGAGGCTGCCCTCTGACCACTAATAGATGGACAACGAGGCTGCCCTCTGACCACCAATAAACAGACAGCGAGGCTGCCCTCTGACCACTAATAGATGGACAACGAGGCTGCCCTCTGACCACCAATAGATGGACTGTGAGGCTGCCCTCTGGCCACCAATAGATGGACAGCGAGGCTGCTCTCTGACCACCAATAGATGGACAGTGAGGCTGCCCTCTTACCACCAATAGCAGGAAAGCGAGGCTGCCCAGTGACCACCAATAGACGGACAGCGAGGCTGCCCTCTGACCACCAATAGATGGACAGCGAGACTGCCCTCTGACCACTGATAGACAGACAGCGAGGATGCCCTTTGACAACCAATAGACAGGCAGTGAGGCTGCCCTCTGGCCACCAATAGATGGACAGCGAGGCTGCCCTCTGACCACCAATAGATGGACAGCGAGGCTGCCCTCTGGCCACCAATAGATGGACAGCGAGGCTGCCCTCTGACCACCAATAGATGGACAGCGAGGCTGCACTCTGACCACCAATATATGGACAGCGAGACTGCCCTTTGACAACCAATAGACAGGAAGCGAGGCTGCCCTCTGACCACCAATAGACGGACAGCGAGGCTGCCCTCTGACCACTGATAGACAGACAGCGAGGCTGCCCTCTGACCACCAATAGATGGACAATGAGACTACCCTCTGACAACCAATAGACAGACAGCGAGCATGCCCTTTGGCCACCAACAGATGGACAGCGAGGATGACCTCTGACCACCAACAGATGGACAGCGAGGCTGACCTCTGACCATCAATAGACGGACAGTGAGACTGCCCTCTGACCACCAATAGACAGACAGTGAGACTGCCCTCTGACAACCAAGAGACAGACAGCGAGGCTGCACTTTGACAACCAATAGACAGGCAGCGAGGCTGCCCTCTGACCACCAATAGATGGACAATGAGACTACCCTCTGACAACCAATAGACAGACAGCGAGCATGCCCTTTGGCCACCAACAGATGGACAGCGAGGATGACCTCTGACAACCAACAGATGGACAGCGAGGCTGACCTCTGACCATCAATAGACGGACAGTGAGACTGCCCTCTGACCACCAATAGACAGACAGTGAGACTGCCCTCTGACAACCAAGAGACAGACAGCGAGGCTTCCCTCTGACCACCAATAGGCAGACAGCGAGGCTGCCCTCTGGCCATGAATAGATGGACAGCGAGGCTGCCCTCTGACCACCAATAGACGGACAGCGAGTCTGTCCTCTGGCCAGCAATAGACAGACAGCGAAGCTGCCCTCTGACCACCAATAGACAGACAGCAAGGCTGTCCTCTGGCCATGAATAGACGGACAGTGAAACTGCACTCTGGCCACCAATAGACAGACAGCGAGGCTGACCTCTGACCATCAATAGATGGAAAGCGAGGCTGCCCTCTGACCACTGATAGACGGACAGTGAGGATACCTTCTGGCCACCAATTAACAGACAGCGAGGCTGGCCTCTGGCCATGAATAAATGCACAGTGAAACTGCACTCTGGCCACAAATAGAGGAAAAGTGAGACTGCCCTCTGGCCACCAATAGACGGATAACGAGGCTACCCTTTGGCCACCAACAAATGGAGAGCGAGGCTGCCCTCTGACCACCAAGAGATGGACCGCGAAGCTGCCCTCTGACCACCAACAGACAGACAGGGAGGTGCCCTTTGGCCACCAACAGATGGACAGCGAGGCTGCCCTCTGACCACCAGTAGACAGACAGCGAGGTGCCCTCTGACCACCAACAGATAGACAATGAGGCTGCCCTCTGACCACCGATAGACAGACAGCGAGGTGCCCTTTGGCCACCAACAGATGGACAGCGAGGCTGCCCTCTGGCCACCAGTAGACAGACAGCGAGGCTGCCCATTGACCACCAATAGATGGACAGTGAGACTACCCTCTGGCCACCAATTAACAGACAACGAAGCTGCCCTCTGACTACCAACAGATGGACAGCGAGGCTGCACTCTGACCACTAATAGACAGACAGAGAGTCTGCTCTCTGACCACCGATAGACGAACAGCGAAGCTGCCCTCTGACCACCAATAGACAGACAGTGAGACTGCCCTCTGACCACCAATAGACGGACAGTGAGTCTGCCCTCTGACCACCAATAGACGGACAGTGAGTCTGCCCTCTGACCACCAATAGACGGACAGCAAGACTACCCTCTGACCACCAATAGACAGACAGCAAGGCTGCCCTCTGGCCACCAATAGACGGACAGCGAGGCTGCCCTCTGACCAACAATAGATGGACAGCGAGACTGCCCTCTGGGCCCCAATTCAGGGAACATCATACGTGTGTGACTGTTCTCCACACAGTGGGGCTTCTGACCCTCGCTTGAGCCTATAGGAGGGGTCCTGAAAATCACAGCAGGTATGGGAATTTTACTGAGAACCGAGGAGCTGGCTGAGCAGGACTTGGTGACAGCTCGGAAACGGGTAGCTGAGTTTTGGATGAGCCTAATTTTACGGAGGGGAAGAAAAATCCTGCCCATGGAGCCTTCATAAAACGTCTCAATGGGCTGCAGCAAATAGAACTCATGACCGGAACTACAGCGACTTCACCCCAAGAAAGTAAGGTGAATGGAGGGAGTTGCATAATATAAATGATGCATACAAAAGATCAATCACAGTCACTTAGAGCAATGTGGTCTCCATGCACGCCCGACAAGGGGAATGGCCAAATCATTTCCATTATAACCGAGAACACTGGGATCACTAGATGCAGCCAAATCCCTTTTCACAAGTGCTAGACAAGTGGGAGTTTTCTATGTGTGACTTGGGATGTATGTGTGTATATGTGTGTGTGTGTGTATTTCTGTGTGCGTGCTTGTGTTGTACATCTGTACTGATATCGGGTCATAAACAATCAGCCTCTGTTAACAATGTTTTCTGCAGTTGAATAGCTAGTCAAGATACAAACATGGCTGTGGTATCAGCTCCACCTTTCTGCCGACCCCCAGAATAAATTCAAGTTATTTGATTAGAATGCAGCTACCAGAGATGAAAAGCCAGCATTTAACCATTCCTCAATTTTGTTTGAAGATGTCACTTGGCAGAACAAGTCGGGCAATTTGAACTCCTAACTAGCTCTCGTTCTCTCATCATTAAATCACCAGAAATGACATCCAAATCTGTCACACAATTGATGTTTTCCATTGTGTAGCATTTTCTTCAACTCAAAAGCTTCTTTTTATGTCTTTAACCTTGAAAGGACTCTGTAGTTATTTAAGCTTCACAGGATGCTTTACAATGGTTTTGTCAGTTCGATGGATCGAGGAAATCTATCCAGCACCTTTAACATGAGTAACTACAGTGGCCTTGATCAGCCCAAGACCTGAAAACCTACACAAACACGCTGAAAATAAAATTAAACCAATTAAGCGTCACAGGCTGTCGGGCTCCTGAAAAATTAAGCATTTTTTCTGTTTGAAGTTACAACATGGCCAGCCATTACTGCCCATCCCTAGTGGTCCTTGAGAAGCTGCCCTCTTGACAACAGGGGTACTTGCTTGCTTGGCCATTTCAGAAGACAATTGAGAGGGTCACATGTTGGCCAGGCCAGGGAAGGATGGCAAGTTTCCAATCCTAAAGGGTGCCCGTATACTGCACCTGACCCAGGAAAAGGTAGTGTCCTGTTCCCCAGCCCGAACATCGCTTCACCTCCAGGAAAACAGAGCTCGCAAAAGAAATTACGTTCATGGAAAATCAAAAAAAATCCATTGATTCAGAATTGGCAATGATATCTATTCTGAAAGAACATTCACCTGCTCTATCTCACGGGAAGAATATAATCTACTTTGTAAAAGATGTATCACCTCTTCAATTTATGGAAAGCAATTTCCTTATTAATAGAAAATAACTGAATTTGGTACAGCAATGTCAGTTGCATTGATGTAACTTCCTGGCTGAATTGTTCTGCCCTCAAACTGTGCAAAACCCTTAAGCTTGCGCTGACTGGGTTTCTGTTTGGCCAATTTCGTTTCCAGCTCCCTCAACTTCTGTAGCATCGCTGCAATTTAAAAGAAGGTGTTTTACACACACCTCTGGGTAGCAGCTTTCTGTGATACTCCTGTGCCTGGCCTCACGAAGGAAGGGCCATTGGTGTCAGCAGAGTGGTCTTATTTCCACTCCCGACCATGTGCGGATGAGTGTCTCGGTTGATCTTGTCCCTCCCGCCCCTCTTCCATCATCCTCTCCGGCTCAACTATCAACCCCGCCCTCCAAGGCCTCCACCAACCCCCAGTCTCCCAACTTTTTGATTTCGGGATCCTAATTCTCATGTAAAAGTCCATCCGTGGCCTCCTGTCACAGGGCAGAAGGCAAGTCTTATTTCCCCTGTCCAACCAACCCACTCCACACGTAGAGACAATGTTGCGTTTAGCAAAGGTTTTGGGGGCTTGAAGTAATTTGCAAACTTCCTTCTTGGCCAAATATTACTGCAATAATAGTGAACATTACTAAAAGATTCAATCTGTACAATGAGATTAAAAGCCAGATCTCCCCCTGGAACAGCACAGAAGGAGACCATTTGACCCATCAGACCAGTATCAAAAACTTTGCTAATGAGGTGTCACCCCACGATGTCCCTCTCTTAAGTGAAGCATTTTTCTTGTTCTGCTCTGGTGACACGCACCCTCAACTGTCACAGTTACAGGTCAATAGAGAAGATATCTTTCTCAATTTAAATTCAGTTAATAAAACATCTGGAACATAAGGCTGGACTCAATAATCGTGAGCACGAAGCTATCATTGTTTGTTGTAAAGACCAATGTTGTTTCGGGAAGGAAATCTGCCATCCTTACCTGGTCTGGCCTATCAGTCACTCTGGACCCACAGCAATGTGCTTGAGTCCTAATTGCCTACTGAAGCATTCAGTTCAAGGGCAATTAGGGATGGGCAACAAATGCTGGCCTTGCCAGTGATGCCCACTTCCCATGAAAGAATTTAAAAAAAAAACTAATGGAATGAATTGCAAATAAATAAATGACTATGTTTCAAGTCCAATGCTGTATTTTGATCACACTCACTTCAACCTAATCTCCTCCAGTCTTCCTTCAGTTTCTCAAGTCAATTATTTGTGTCTTCCCCATTCACTCTATTACCCCATTGATGGCATTGTCTTCAGTCAGTCTGAACTCTGGCATCATCTGTTTATGGCTCTTCACTTTTGTAGCCCAGCAGAAACTCCACATCTTCATCCTCACCATTAGTCATATCTCTTAAGTCTTCTGTCAAAGCCTTGTCCTCCTGAGGTGCTTGGGATACTTGAGAATAAGCTGTCAATGCTGTCCTCTTGCCAGTCTTGGTGTCCTTCTACACAATATATGCTTCCGTTCATCTCAGCTTCTTAACTTAACTCAAACACTGGCTAATTTTACTTTTCCCCTTATGGTGCAGAAGTTGATTGCTGGTGCGGAAGGAGTTGGGAAGAAGTTTCCCAATGGGAAACAAAACCAACTTGACTCAGAAAGAGACTCCGACAGCTCCGAAGAAACCCTGGATCTGGAGTACACCACAATAGAGTCACTGCATCAGTACCTGTGGGGTATATGACCTCAGGGTACAATGAAACTGGAATGAGAAAGTATCTGTTCATAGCCATGGTTTTCTTGAAATGGCCTGTGTCAATTGTATGATATTCAATGACCTATCAGAAGCTAGTGACCTCCTCCCCAACCTTTGTTCTCTGTGGCCTCTAAGCACGAGCTCAATTTTCAGCCCTTGGGCTTTCCCACTGCTTTCTCTAAAGTCCTACTTCATTCCCACGATCTTGCTTCCACCCGAGACCACCTGAGACATAACAGTTCCAATTAGAGGAGGGACTCCAGTTCCGACTCACTAATGACAGAAAAAAAAAATTAAATGCTTCTCCATGCCAGGTCCCTGCTTTCAACATTGCTCCATACCCTATCAACCCGTCGATCCACAGTCTCCTTGTCCTGAGCCATCCACCAATATCCCAGCTTGCTGTAGCACAACATGCCTCCGAAACTCACTCTTTCATTCCCAGAGAGAGAAGGAGAGAGAGGGTGAATTCTGCAATGAACACAGCTGTGAGCCCTGTGTCTGCCTCTGGGCATTATGGGGTCAGGAAGTGTGAGACAAACTGGGAGAATGGGTGCCAGGCAAGGGTAGAGAGAGAAAGGAAAAAATGCATTTATATGGCACCCTTCATGACCACCAGATATCTCAAAGCATATCTAGTACTTTTGCAGAGTAGTCACTGTTGTAATATTGGGAATGCAGTAGCCAAGTTGTGCACAGCAAGCTCCCATACACAGCAATGCTATAAGTAGCAGGTAATCGGTTTTTATGATGTTGTTTGAGGGATAAATATTGGCCAGGACACTGGGGATAACTCACCTGCTCCTCTACCAAATAGTGCAATGGGATACATTACATCCACCCAAGCAGGCAGACGGAGCCTCGGTTTAACACCTGATCTAAAGATGGCACCTCCGACAGTGCAGCACGGGAGTGTTAGATTTGATTTTTGTACTCAAGCCCTTGAGCAGAACTTGAACAAGGGACCTTCTGACTCAGAGGTGAGGGCGCTTCCCCAATGAGTCACAGCTGGGTACTGAGTCACAGCTGGGTACTGAGTCACAGCTGGGTACTGAGCCACAGCTGGGTACTGAGTCACAGGTGGGTACTGAACCAGAGGTGGGTACTGAGTCACAGCTGGGTACTGAGCCACAGCTGGGTACTGAGTCACAGGTGGGTACTGAGTCACAGGGAAGTACTGAACCACAGGTGGGTACTGAGTCACAGCTGGGTACTGAGCCACAGCTGGGAACTGAGTCACAGGTGGGTACTGAGTCACAGCTGGGTACTGAGCCACAGGTGGGTACTGAACCACAGCTGGGTACTGAGTCACAGCTGGGTACTGAACCACAGCTGGGTACTGAACCACAGCTGGGTACTGAGTCACAGGTGGGTACTGAGCCACAACTGGGTACTGAGCCACAGCTGGGTACTGATCCACAGCTGGCTACTGAGCCACAGCTGGGTACTGAACGACAGCTGGGTACTGAGTCACAGCTGGGTACTGAGTCACAGGTGGGTACTGAGTCACAGGTGGGTACTGAACCACAGGTGGGTACTGAGTCACAGCTGGGTACTGAGCCACAGCTGAGTACTGAGTCACAGGTGGGTACTGAGTCACATGTGGGTACTGAACCACAGGTGGGTACTGAGTCACAGCTGGGTACTGAGTCACAGCTGGGTACTGAGCAACAGCTGGGTACTGAACGACAGCTGGGTACTGAGTCACAGCTGGGTACTGAGTCACAGGTGGGTACTGAGTCACAGGTGGGTACTGAGCCACAGGTGGGTACTGAGTCACAGCTGGGTACTGAGTCACAGCTGGGTACTGAGTCACAGCTGGGTACTGAGCCACAGCTGGGTACTGAACCACAGTTGGGTACTGAGTCACAGCTGGGTACTGAGCCACAGGTGGGTACTGAACCACAGCTGGGTACTGAGCCACAGGTGGGTACTGAGTCACAGCTGGGTACTGAGTCACAGCTGGGTACTGAGTCACAGCTGGGTACTGAGCCACAGCTGGGTACTGAGCCACAGCTGGGTACTGAGCCACAGCTGGGTACTGAGTCACAGGTGGGTACTGAGTCACAGCTGGGGACTGAGCCACAGCTGGGTACTGAACCACAGTTGGGTACTGAGTCACAGCTGGGTACTGAACCACAGGTGGGTACTGAGCCACAGCTGGGTACTGAGTCACAGCTGGGTACTGAGCCACAGCTGGGTACTGAACCACAGCTGGGTACTGAGTCACAGGTGGGTACTGAGCCACAACTGGGTACTGAGCCACAGCTGGGTACTGAACCACAGCTGGCTACTGAGCCACAGCTGGGTACTGAACGACAGCTGGGTACTGAGTCACAGCTGGGTACTGAGTCACAGGTGGGTACTGAGTCACAGCTGGGTACTGAGCTACAGCTGGGTACTGAGTCACAGGAGGGTACTGAGTCACAGGTGGGTACTGAACAACAGGTGGGTACTGATTCACAGCTGGGTACTGAGTCACAGCTGGGTACTGAGCCACAGCTGGGTACTGAGTCACAGCTGGGTACTGAGCCACAGCTGGGTACTGAACCACAGCTGGGTACTGAGTCACAGCTGGGTACTGAGCCACAGCTGGGTACTGAGACACAGCTGGGTACTGAACCACAGCTGGGTACTGAGCCACAGCTGGGTACTGATCCACAGCTGGGTATTGGCACAGCTGGGTACTGAACCACAGCTGGGTACTGAGTCATAGCTGGGTACTGAGCCACAGCTGGGTACTGAGTCACAGCTGGGTACTGAGTCACAGCTGGGTACTGTAACAGCTGGGTACTGAACAACAGCTGGGTACTGAGTCACAGCTGGGTACTGAGTCACAGGTGGGTACTGAACCACATGTGGGTACTGAGTCACAGCTGGGTACTGAGCCACAGCTGGGTACTGAGCCACAGCTGGGTACTGAGTCACAGGTGGGTACCGAGTCACAGCTGGGTACAGAGCCACAGCTGGGTACTGAACCACAGCTGGGTACTGAGTCACAGCTGGGTACTGAACCACAGGTGGGTACTGAGCCACAGCTGTGTACTGAGTCACAGCTGGGTACTGAGTCACAGCTGGGTACTGAACCACAGGGGGGAACTGAGTCACAGGTGGGTACTGAGCCACAACTGGGTACTGAGTCACAGGTGGGTACTGAGTCACAGCTGCGTACTGAGCCACAGCTGGGTACTGAGTCACAGGAGGGTACTGAGTCACAGGTGGGTACTGAACCACAGGTGGATACTGATTCACAGCTGGGTACTGAGTCACTGCTGGGTACTGAGCCACAGCTGGGTACTGAGTCACAGCTGGGTACTGAGCAACAGCTGAATAATGAACCACAGCTGGCTACTGAGCCACAGCTGGGTACTGAACGACAGCTGGGTACTGAGTCACAGCTGGGTACTGAGTCACAGGTGGGTACTGAGTCACAGCTGGGTACTGAGCCACAGCTGGGTACTGAGTCACAGGAGGGTACTGTCACAGGTGGGTACTGAACCACAGGTGGGTACTGATTCACAGCTGGGTACTGTCACTGCTGGGTACTGAGCCACAGCTGGGTACTGAGTCACAGCTGGGTACTGAGCAACAGCTGGGTACTGAACCACAGCTGGGTACTGAGTCACAGGTGGGTACTGAGCCAGAGCTGGGTACTGAGACACAGCTGGGTACTGAACCACAGCTGGCTACTGAGCCACAGCTGGGTACTGAGCCACAGCTGAGTAATGAGTCACAGCTGGGTACTGAGTCACAGCTGGGTACTGAGTCACAGCTGGGTACTGAGCCACAGCTGGGTACTGAGTCACAGGGGGGTACTGAGTCACAGCTGGGTACTGAGTCACAGCTGGGTACTGAACCACAGCTGGGTACTGAGTCACAGCTGGGTACTGAGTCACAGCTGGGTACTGAACCGCAGCTGGGTACTGAGCCGCAGCTGGGTACTGAGCCACAGCTGGGTACTGAGTCACAGCTGGGTACTGAACCACAGCTGGGTACAGAGTCACAGCTGGGTACTGAGTCACAGCTGGGTACTGAGTCACAGCTGGGTACTGAGCCACAGCTGGGTATTGAACCACAGGTGGGTACTGAGCCACAGCTGGGTACTGAACCACAGCTGGGTACTGAGTCACAGCTGGGTACTAAACCACAGGTGGGTACTGAGCCACAGCAGGCTACTGAGTCACAGCTGGGTACTGAGCCACAGCTGGGTACTGAGTCACAGCTGGGTACTGAACCACAGCGGGGTACTGAGTCACAGCTGGGTACTGAGCCACAGCTGGGTACTGAACCACAGCTGGGTACTGAGTCACAGCTGGGTACTGAGGCACAGCTGGGTACTGAACCACAGCTGGGTACTGAGTCACAGGTGGGTACTGAGCCACAGCTGGGTACTGAGCCACAGCCGGGTACTGAGTCACAGCTGGGTAATGAGTCACAGCTGGGTACTGAGTCACAGGTGGGTACTGAAACACAGCTGGGTACTGAACCACAGCTTGGTACTGAGTCACAGCTGGGTACTGGGTCACAGCTGGGTACTGAGTCACAGCTGGGTACTGAGCCAAAGCTGGGTACTGAGTCACAGCTGGGTACTGAGCCAAAGCTGGGTACTGAGAAACTGCTGGGTACTGAACCACAGCTGGGTACTGAACCACAGGTGGGTACTGAACCACAGCTGAATACTGCATCACAGCTGGGTACTGAAGCACAGCTGGGTACTGAACCACAGGTGGGTACTGAACCACAGCTGGGTACTGAGTCACAGCTGGGTACTGAACCACAGCTGGGTACTGAGTCACAGCTGGGTACTGAACCACAGCTGGTTACTCTGTCACAGCTGGGTACTGAGTCACAGCTGGGTACTGAGTCACAGCTGGGTATTGAGCCACAGCTGGGTTATGAGTCACAGCTGGGTACTGAACCACAGCCGGGTACTGAGCCACAGCTGGGTACTGAACCACAGCTGGGTACTGAGTCACAGCTGGGTACTGAACCACAGCTTTGTACTGAGCCACAGCTGGGTACTGAGTCACAGCTGGGTACTGAGCCACAGCTGCGTCCTGAACCACAGCTGGGTACTGAGCCACAGCTGGGTACTGAGTCACAGCTGGGTAATGAGTCACAGGAGGGTACACAATCACAGCTGGGTACTGAGTCACAGCTGGTTACTGAGTCACAGCTGGGTACTGAACCACAGCTGGGTACTGAGTCACAGCTGGGTACTGAGTCACAGCTGGGTACTGAGTCACAGTTGGGTACTGAACCACAGCTGGGTAAAGCCACAGCTGGGTACTGAGCCACAGCTGGGTATTGAGTCACAGCTGGGTAATGAACCACAGCTGGGTACTGAGTCACAGCTGGGTACTGAGCCACAGCTGGGTACTGAGTCACAGCTGGGTACAGAACCACAGCTGGGTACGGAGTCAGAGCTGGGTATTGAGCCACAGGTGGGTACAGAGCCACAGCTGGGTACTGAGTCACAGCTGGGTACTCAGCCACAGCTGGGTACTGAGTCACAGCTGGGTACTGAGTCACAGCTGGGTACTGAACCACAACTGGGCACTGAGCCACAGCTGGGTACACCACAGCTGGGTACTGAACCACAGCTGGGTACTGAGCCACAGCTGGGTATTGAGTCACAGCTGGGTACTGAGTCACAGCTGGGTACTGAACCACAGCTGGGTACTGAGTCACAGCTGGGTACTGAACCACAGCTGGGAACTGAGTCACAGCTGGGTACTGAGCCACAGCTGGGTACTGAACCACAGGTGGGTACTGAGTCACAGCTGGGTACTGAGTCACAGCTGGGTACAGAACCACAGGTGGGTACTGAGCCACAGCTGGGTACTGAACCACAGCTGGGTACTGAGTCACAGGTGGGTACTGAGTCACAGCTGGGTACTGAGTCACAGCTGGGTACTGAGTCATAGCTGGGTACTGAGCAACAGCTGGGTACTGAACGACAGCTGGGTACTGAGTCACAGCTGGGTACTGAACCACAGCTGGGTACTGAGTCATAGCTGGGTACTGAGTAACAGCTGGGTACTGAACGACAGCTGGGTACTGAGTCACAGCTGGGTACTGAGTCACAGGTGGGTACTGAGTCATAGGTGGGTACTGAACCAGAGTTGGGTACTGAGTCACAGCTGGGTACTGAGCCACAGCTGGGTACTGAGTCACAGGTGAGTACTGAGTCACAGGAAAGTACTAAACCACAGGTGGGTACTGAGTTACAGCTGGGTACTGAACCACAGCTGGGTACTGAGCCACAGCTGGTTACTGAGTCACAGCTGGGTACTGAGCCACTGCTGGGTACTGAACCACAGCTGGGTACTGTCACCGCTGGGTACTGAACCACAGGTGCGTACTGAACCACAGCTGGTACTGAGTCACAGCTGGGTACTGAGCCACAGCTGGGTACTGAACCACAGTTGGGTACTCACAGGTGGGTACTGAGCCACAACTGGGTACTGAGCCGCAGCTGGGTACTGATCCACAGCTGGCTACTGAGGCACAGCTGGGTACTGAACAACAGCTGGGTACTGTGTCACGCTGGGTACTGAGTCACAGCTGGGTACTGAGTCACAGGTGGGTACTGAACCACAGGTGGGTACTGAGTCACAGCTGGATACTGAGCCACAGCTGGGTACTGAGTCACAGGTGGGTACTGAACCACAGGTGGGTACTTAGTCACAGCTGGGTACTGAGTCACAGCGGGGTACTGAGCAACAGCTGGGTACTGAACGACAGCTGGGTACTGAGTCACAGCTGGGTACTGAGTCACAGGTGGGTACTGAGTCACAGCTGGGTACTGAACCACAGCTGGGTACTGAGTCATAGCTGGGTACTGAGCAACAGCTGGGTACTGAACGACAGTTGGGTACTGAGTCACAGCTGGGTACTGAGTCACAGGTGGGTACTGAGTCACAGGTGGGTACTGAACCAGAGGTGGGTACTGAGTCACAGCTGGGTACTGAGCCACAGCTGGGTACTGAGTCACAGGTGGGTACTGAGTCACAGGGAAGTACTGAACCACAGGAGGGTACTGAGTCACAGCTGGGTACTGAGCCACAGCTGGGTACTGAGCCACAGCTGGGTACTGAGTCACAGCTGGGTACTGAGCCACAGCTGGGTACTGATCCACAGCTGGGTACTGAGTCACAGCTGGGTACTGAACCACAGCTGGGTACTGAACCACAGCTGGGTACTGAGTCACAGCTGGGTACTGAGCCACAGCTGGGTACTGAACCACAGCTGGGTACTGAGTCACAGGTGGGTACTGAGCCACAACTGGGTACTGAGCGGCAGCTGGGTACTGATACACAGCTGGCTACTGAGCCACAGCTGGGTACTGAATGACAGCTGGGTACTGAGTCACAGCTGGGTACTGAGTCACAGGTGGGTACTGAGTCACAGGTGGGTACTGAACCACAGGTGGGTACTGTCACAGCTGGATACTGAGCCACAGCTGGGTACTGAGTCACAGGTGGGTACTGAGTCACAGGTGGGTACTGAACCACAGGTGGGTACTAAGAAACAGCTGGGTACTGAGTCACAGCTGGGTACTGAGCAACAGCTGGGTACTGAATGACAGCTGGGTACTGAGTCACAGCTGGGTACTGAGTCACAGGTGGGTACTGAGTAACAGGTGGGTACTTAACCACAGGTGGGTACTGAGTCACAGCTGGGTACTGAGCCACAGGTGGGTACTGAGTCACAGGTGGGTACTGTCACAGGTGGGTACTGAACCACATGTGGGTACTGAGTCACAGCTGGGTACTGAGCCACAGGTGGGTACTGAGCCACAGCTGGGTACTGAGTCACAGGTGGGTACTGAGCCACAGCTGGGTACTGAGCCACAGCTGGGTACAGAGTCACAGCTGGGTACTGAACCACAGGTGGGTACTGAGCCACAGCTGGGTACTGAGTCACAGCTGGGTACTGAGCCACAGCTGGGTACTGAACCACAGCTGGGTACTGAGTCACAGGTGGGTACTGAGCCACAACTGGGTACTGAGCCACAGCTGGGTACCGAACCACAGCTAGCTACTGAGCCACAGCTGGGTACTGAACGACAGCTGGGTACTGAGTCACAGATGGGTACTGAGTCACAGGTGGGTACTGAGTCACAGCTGGGTACTGAGCCACAGCTGGGTACTGAGTCACAGGAGGGTACTGAGTCACAGGTGGGTACTGAACCACAGGTGGGTATTGATTCACAGCTGGGTACTGAGTCACAGCTGGGTACTGAGCCACAGCTGGGTACTGAGCAACAGCTGGGTACTGAACGACAGCTGGGTACTGAGTCACAGCTGGGTACTGAGTCACAGGTGGGTACTGAGTAACAGGTGGGTACTGAACCACAGGTAGGTACTGAGTCACAGCTGGTTACTGAGCCACAGCTGGGTACTGAGTCACAGGTGGGTACTGAGTCACAGGTGGGTACTGAACCACATGTGGGTACTGAGTCACAGCTGGGTACTGAGCCACAGCTGGGTACTGAGCCACAGCTGGGTACTGAGTCACAGGTGGCTACTGAGTCACAGCTGGGGACTGAGCCACAGCTGGGTACTAAACCACAGCTGGGTACTGAGTCACAGCTGGGTACTGAACCACAGCTGGGTACTGAACCACAGCTGGGTACTGAGTCACAGGTGGGTACTGAGCCACAACTGGGTACTGAGCCACAGCTGGGTACTGATCCACAGCTGGCTACTGAGCCACAGCTGGGTACTGAACGACAGCTGGGTACTGAGTCACAGGTGGGTACTGAGTCATAGGTGGGTACTGAACCAGAGGTGGGTACTGAGTCACAGCTGGGTACTGAACCACAGCTGGGTACTGAGTCACAGGTGAGTACTGAGTCACAGGAAAGTACTAAACCACAGGTGGGTACTGAGTTACAGCTGGGTACTGAGCCACAGCTGGGTACTGAGCCACAGCTGGTTACTGAGACACTGCTGGGTACTGAGCCACTGCTGGGTACTGAACTACAGCTGGGTACTGAGTCACCGCTGGGTACTGAACCACAGGTGGGTACTGAACCACAGCTGGTACTGAGTCACAGCTGGGTACTGAGCCACAGCTGGGTACTGAACCACAGCTGGGTACTGAGTCACAGGTGGGTACTGAGCCACAACTGGGTACTGAGCCGCAGCTGGGTACTGATCCACAGCTGGCTACTGAGGCACAGCTGGGTACTGAACAACAGCTGGGTACTGAGTCACAGCTGGGTACTGAGTCACAGCTGGGTACTGAGTCACAGGTGGGTACTGAACCACAGGTGGGTACTGAGTCACAGCTGGATACTGAGCCACAGCTGGGTACTGAGTCACAGGTGGGTACTGATCACAGGTGGGTGCTGAACCACAGGTGGGTACTTAGTCACAGCTGGGTACTGAGTCACAGCGGGGTACTGAGCAACAGCTGGGTACTGAACGACAGCTGGGTACTGAGTCACAGCTGGGTACTGAGTCACAGGTGGGTACTGAGTCACAGCTGGGTACTGAACCACAGCTGGGTACTGAGTCATAGCTGGGTACTGAGCAACAGCTGGGTACTGAACGACAGTTGGGTACTGAGTCACAGCTGGGTACTGAGTCACAGGTGGGTACTGAGTCAAAGTTGGGTACTGAACCAGAGGTGGGTACTGAGTCACAGCTGGGTACTGAGCCACAGCTGGGTACTGAGTCACAGGTGGGTACTGAGTCACAGGGAAGTACTGAACCACAGGAGGGTACTGAGTCACAGCTGGGTACTGAGCTACAGCTGGGTACTGAGCCACAGCTGGGTACTGAGTCACAGGTGGGTACTGAGTCACAGCTGGGTACTGAGCGACAGCTGGGTACTGATCTACGGCTGGGTACTGAGTCACAGCTGGGTACTGAACCACAGCTGGGTACTGAACCACAGCTGGGTACTGAGTCACAGCTGGGTACTGAGCCACAGCTGGGTACTGAACCACAGCTGGGTACTGAGTCACAGGTGGGTACTGAACCACAACTGGGTACTGAGCGGCAGCTGGGTACTGATACACAGCTGGCTACTGAGCCACAGCTGGGTACTGAATGACAGCTGGGTACTGAGTCACAGCTGGGTACTGAGTCACAGGTGGGTACTGAGTAACAGGTGGGTACTTAACCACAGGTGGGTACTGAGTCACAGCTGGGTACTGAGCCACAGCTGGGTACTGAGTCACAGGTGAGTACTGAGTCACAGGTGGGTACAGAACCACATGTGGGTACTGAGTCACAGCTGGGTACTGAGCCACAGCTGGATACTGAGCCACAGCTGGGTACTGAGTCACAGGTGGGTACTGAGCCACAGCTGGGTACTGAGCCACAGCTGGGTACTGAACCACAGCTGGGTACAGAGTCACAGCTGG
The DNA here is from genome assembly GCF_017639515.1 of Carcharodon carcharias. Classification (NCBI taxonomy): domain Eukaryota; kingdom Metazoa; phylum Chordata; class Chondrichthyes; order Lamniformes; family Lamnidae; genus Carcharodon; species Carcharodon carcharias. The sequence goes on along the minus strand of NC_054483.1, from coordinate 20,015,329 downwards.
GTACTGAACCACAGGTGGGTACTGAGCCACAGCTGGGTACTGAGTCACAGCTGGGTACTGAGCCACAGCTGGGTACTGAGCCACAGCTGGGTACTGAGTCACAGGTGGGTACTGAGCCACAACTGGGTACTGAGCCACAGCTGGGTACCGAACCACAGCTGGCTACTGAGCCACAGCTGGGTACTGAACGACTGCTGGGTACTGAGTCACAGCTGGGTACTGAGTCACAGGTGGGTACTGAGTCACAGCTGGGTACTGAGCCACAGCTGGGTACTGAGTCACAGGAGGGTACTGAGTCACAGGTGGGTACTGAACCACAGGTGGGTATTGATTCACAGCTGGGTACTGAGTCACAGCTGGGTACTGAGCCACAGCTGGGTACTGAGTCACAGGTGGGTACTGAGTAACAGGTGGGTACTGAACCACAGGTGGGTACTGAGTCACAGCTGGGTACTGAGCCACAGCTGGGTACTGAGTCACAGGTGGGTACTGAGTCACAGGAGGGTACTGAACCACATGTGGGTACTGAGTCACAGCTGGGTACTGAGCCACAGCTGGGTACTGAGCCACAGCTGGGTACTGAGTCACAGGTGGCTACTGAGTCACAGCTGGGGACTGAGCCACAGCTGGGTACTAAACCACAGCTGGGTACTGAGTCACAGCTGGGTACTGAACCACAGCTGGGTACTGAACCACAGCTGGGTACTGAGTCACAGGTGGGTACTGAGCCACAACTGGGTACTGAGCCACAGCTGGGTACTGATCCACAGCTGGCTACTGAGCCACAGCTGGGTACTGAACGACAGCTGGGTACTGAGTCACAGCTGGGTACTGAGTCACTGGTGGGTACTGAGTCACAGGTGGGTACTGAACCATAGGTGTGTACTGAGTCACGGCTGGGTACTGAGCCACAGGTGGGTACTGAGTCACAGCTGGGTACTGAGTCACAGCTGGGCACTGAGCAAAAGCTGGGTACTGAACGACAGCTGGGTACTGAGTCACAGCTGGGTACTGAGTCACAGCTGGGTACTGAGTCACAGGTGGGTACTGAACCACAGGTGGGTACTGAGTCACAGCTGGGTACTGCACCACAGCTGGGTACTGAGTCACAGGTGGGTACTGAGTCACAGGTGGGTACTGAACCACATGTGGGTACTGAGTCACAGCTGGGTACTGAGCCACAGCTGGGTACTGAGTCACAGCTGGGTACTGAGTCACAGCTGGGTACTGAGTCACAGCTGGGGACTGAGCCACAGCTGGGTACTGAACCACAGTTGGGTACTGAGTCACAGCTGGGTACTGAACCACAGGTGGGTACTGAGCCACAGCTGGGTACTGAGTCACAGCTGGGTACTGAGCCACAGCTGGGTACTGAACCACAGCTGGGAACTGAGTCACAGGTGGGTACTGAGCCACAACTGGGTACTGAGCCACAGCTGGGTACTGAACCACAGCTGGCTACGGAGCCACAGCTGGGTACTGAACGACAGCTGGGTACTGAGTCACAGCTGGGTACTGTCACAGGTGGGTACTGAGTCACAGCTGGGTACTGAGCCACAGCTGGGTACTGAGTCACAGGAGGGTACTGAGTCACAGGTGGGTACTGAACCACAGGTGGGTACTGATTCACAGCTGGGTACTGAGTCACAGCTGGGTACTGAGCCACAGCTGGGTACTGAGTCACAGCTGGGTACTGAGCCACAGCTGGGTACTGAACCACAGCTGGGTACTGAGTCACAGCTGGGTACGGAGCCACAGCTGGGTACTGAGACAAAGCTGGGTACTGAACCACAGCTGGCTACTGAGCCACAGCTGGGTACTGATCCACAGCTGGGTATTGAGTCACAGCTGGCTACTGAGTCACAGCTGGGTACTGAGTCATAGCTGAGTACTGAGCCACAGCTGGGTACTGAGTCACAGGGGGGGTACTGAGTCACAGCTGGGTACTGTCACAGCTGGGTACTGAACCACAGCTGGGTACTGAGTCACAGCTGGGTACTGAGTCACAGGTGGGTACTGAACCACATGTGGGTACTGAGTCACAGCTGGGTACTGAGCCACAGCTGGGTACTTAGCCACAGCTGGGTACTGAGTCACGGTGGGTACCGAGTCACAGCTGGGTACTGAGCAACAGCTGGGTACTGAACCACAGCTGGGTACTGAGTCACAGCTGGGTACTGAACCACAGGTGGGTACTGAGCCACAGCTGGGTACTGAGTCACAGCTGGGTACTGAGCCACAGCTGGGTACTGAACCACAGCTGGGTACTGAGTCACAGGTGGGTACTGAGCCACAACTGGGTACTGAGCCACAGCTGGGTACTGAACCACAGCTGGCTACTGAGCCACAGCTGGGTACTGAACGACAGCTGGGTACTGAGTCACAGCGGGGTACTGAGTCACAGGTGGGTACTGAGTAACAGCTGGGTACTGAGCCACAGCTGGGTACTGATTCACAGGAGGGTACTGAGTCACAGGTGGGTACTGAACCACATGTGGGTACTGAGTCACAGCTGGGCACTGAGTCACTGCTGGGTACTGAGCCACAGCTGGGTACTGAGTCACAGCTGGGTACTGAGCAACAGCTGGGTACTGAACCACAGCTGGGTACTGAGTCACAGGTGGGTACTGAGACACAGCTGGGTACTGAGACACCGCTGGGTACTGAACCACAGCTGGCTACTGAGCCACAGCTGGGTACTGAGCCACAGCTGGGTATTGAGTCACAGCTGGGTACTGAGTCACAGCTGGGTACTGAGTCACAGCTGGGTACTGAGCCACAGCTGGGTACTGAGTAACAGGGGGGTACTGAGTCACAGCTGGGTAATGAGTCACAGCTGGGTACTGAACCACAGCTGGGTACTGAGTCACAGCTGGGTACTGAGTCACAGCTGGGTACTGAACCGCAGCTGGGTACTGAGCCGCAGCTGGGTACTGAGCCAGAGCTGGGTACTGAGTCACAGCTGGGTACTGAACCACAGCTGGGTACTGAGTCACAGCTGGGTACTGAGTTACAGCTGGGTACTAAGTCACAGCTGGGTACTGAGCCACAGCTGGGTACTGAAACACAGGTGGGTACTGAGCCACAGCTGGGTACTGAACCACAGCTGGGTACTGAGTCACAGCTGGGTACTAAACCACAGGTGGGTACTGAGCCACAGCAGGCTACTGAGTCACAGCTGGGTACTGAGCCACAGCTGGGTCCTGAGTCACAGCTGGGTACTGAACCACAGCTGGGTACTGAGTCACAGCTGGGTACTGAGCCACAGCTGGGTACTGAACCAGAGCTGGGTACTGAGTCACAGCTGGGTACTGAGGCACAGCTGGGTACTGAACCACAGCTGGGTACTGAGTCACAGGTGGGTACTGAACGACAGCTGGGTACTGAGTCACAGCTGGGTACTGAGTCACAGGTGGGTACTGAGTCACAGCTGGGTACTGAGCCACAGCTGGGTACTGAGTCACAGGTGGGTACTGAGTCATAGGTGGGTACTGAACCAGAGGTGGGTACTGAGTCACAGCTGGGTACTGAGCCACAGCTGGGTACTGAGTCACAGGTGGGTACTGAGTCATAGGTGGGTACTGAACCAGAGGTGGGTACTGAGTCACAGCTGGGTACTGAGCCACAGGTGCGTACTGAACCACCGCTGGTACTGAGTCACAGTTGGGTACTGAGTCACAGGTGGGTACTGAGCCACAACTGTGTACTGAGCCGCAGCTGGGTACTGATCCACAGCTGGCTACTGAGGCACAGCTGGGTACTGAACAACAGCTGGGTACTGAGTCACGCTGGGTACGGAGTCACAGCTGGGTACTGAGTCACAGGTGGGTACTGAACCACAGGTGGGTACTGAGTCACAGCTGGCTACTGAGCCACAGCTGGGTACTGAATGACAGCTGGGTACTGAGTCACAGCTGGGTACTGAGTCACAGGTGGGTACTGAGTAACAGGTGGGTACTTAACCACAGGTGGGTACTGAGTCACAGCTGGGTACTGAGCCACAGCTGGGTACTGAGTCACAGGTGAGTACTGAGTCACAGGTGGGTACTGAACCACATGTGGGTACTGAGTCACAGCTGGGTACTGAGCCACAGCTGGGTACTGAGCCACAGCTGGGTACTGAGTCACAGGTGGGTACTGAGCCACAGCTGGGTACTGAGCCACAGCTGGGTACTGAACCACAGCTGGGTACAGAGTCACAGCTGGGTACTGAACCACAGGTGGGTACTGAGTCATAGCTGGGTACTGAGCAACAGCTGGGTACTGAACGACAGTTGGGTACTGAGTCACAGCTGGGTACTGAGTCACAGGTGGGTACTGAGTCAAAGTTGGGTACTGAACCAGAGGTGGGTACTGAGTCACAGCTGGGTACTGAGCCACAGCTGGGTACTGAGTCACAGGTGGGTACTGAGTCACAGGGAAGTACTGAACCACAGGAGGGTACTGAGTCACAGCTGGGTACTGAGCTACAGCTGGGTACTGAGCCACAGCTGGGTACTGAGTCACAGGTGGGTACTGAGTCACAGCTGGGTACTGAGCGACAGCTGGGTACTGATCTACGGCTGGGTACTGAGTCACAGCTGGGTACTGAACCACAGCTGGGTACTGAACCACAGCTGGGTACTGAGTCACAGCTGGGTACTGAGCCACAGCTGGGTACTGAACCACAGCTGGGTACTGAGTCACAGGTGGGTACTGAACCACAACTGGGTACTGAGCGGCAGCTGGGTACTGATACACAGCTGGCTACTGAGCCACAGCTGGGTACTGAATGACAGCTGGGTACTGAGTCACAGCTGGGTACTGAGTCACAGGTGGGTACTGAGTAACAGGTGGGTACTTAACCACAGGTGGGTACTGAGTCACAGCTGGGTACTGAGCCACAGCTGGGTACTGAGTCACAGGTGAGTACTGAGTCACAGGTGGGTACTGAACCACATGTGGGTACTGAGTCACAGCTGGGTACTGAGCCACAGCTGGGTACTGAGCCACAGCTGGGTACTGAAACACAGGTGGGTACTGAGCCACAGCTGGGTACTGAACCACAGCTGGGTACTGAGTCACAGCTGGGTACTAAACCACAGGTGGGTACTGAGCCACAGCAGGCTACTGAGTCACAGCTGGGTACTGAGTCACAGCTGGGTACTGAACCACAGCTGGGTACTGAGTCACAGCTGGGTACTGAGTTACAGCTGGGTACTAAGTCACAGCTGGGTACTGAGCCACAGCTGGGTACTGAAACACAGGTGGGTACTGAGCCACAGCTGGGTACTGAACCACAGCTGGGTACTGAGTCACAGCTGGGTACTAAACCACAGGTGGGTACTGAGCCACAGCAGGCTACTGAGTCACAGCTGGGTACTGAGCCACAGCTGGGTCCTGAGTCACAGCTGGGTACTGAACCACAGCTGGGTACTGAGTCACAGCTGGGTACTGAGCCACAGCTGGGTACTGAACCAGAGCTGGGTACTGAGTCACAGCTGGGTACTGAGGCACAGCTGGGTACTGAACCACAGCTGGGTACTGAGTCACAGGTGGGTACTGAACGACAGCTGGGTACTGAGTCACAGCTGGGTACTGAGTCACAGGTGGGTACTGAGTCACAGCTGGGTACTGAGCCACAGCTGGGTACTGAGTCACAGGTGGGTACTGAGTCATAGGTGGGTACTGAACCAGAGGTGGGTACTGAGTCACAGCTGGGTACTGAGCCACAGCTGGGTACTGAGTCACAGGTGGGTACTGAGTCATAGGTGGGTACTGAACCAGAGGTGGGTACTGAGTCACAGCTGGGTACTGAGCCACAGCTGGGTACTGAGTCACAGCTGGGTACTGAGCCACAGCTGGGTACTGAGCCACAGCTGGTTACTGAGTCACAGCTGGGTACTGAGCCACTGCTGGGTACTGAACCACAGCTGGGTACTGTCACCGCTGGGTACTGAACCACAGGTGCGTACTGAACCACCGCTGGTACTGAGTCACAGTTGGGTACTGAGTCACAGGTGGGTACTGAGCCACAACTGTGTACTGAGCCGCAGCTGGGTACTGATCCACAGCTGGCTACTGAGGCACAGCTGGGTACTGAACAACAGCTGGGTACTGAGTCACGCTGGGTACGGAGTCACAGCTGGGTACTGAGTCACAGGTGGGTACTGAACCACAGGTGGGTACTGAGTCACAGCTGGCTACTGAGCCACAGCTGGGTACTGAATGACAGCTGGGTACTGAGTCACAGCTGGGTACTGAGTCACAGGTGGGTACTGAGTAACAGGTGGGTACTTAACCACAGGTGGGTACTGAGTCACAGCTGGGTACTGAGCCACAGCTGGGTACTGAGTCACAGGTGAGTACTGAGTCACAGGTGGGTACTGAACCACATGTGGGTACTGAGTCACAGCTGGGTACTGAGCCACAGCTGGGTACTGAGCCACAGCTGGGTACTGAGTCACAGGTGGGTACTGAGCCACAGCTGGGTACTGAGCCACAGCTGGGTACTGAACCACAGCTGGGTACAGAGTCACAGCTGGGTACTGAACCACAGGTGGGTACTGAGTCATAGCTGGGTACTGAGCAACAGCTGGGTACTGAACGACAGTTGGGTACTGAGTCACAGCTGGGTACTGAGTCACAGGTGGGTACTGAGTCAAAGTTGGGTACTGAACCAGAGGTGGGTACTGAGTCACAGCTGGGTACTGAGCCACAGCTGGGTACTGAGTCACAGGTGGGTACTGAGTCACAGGGAAGTACTGAACCACAGGAGGGTACTGAGTCACAGCTGGGTACTGAGCTACAGCTGGGTACTGAGCCACAGCTGGGTACTGAGTCACAGGTGGGTACTGAGTCACAGCTGGGTACTGAGCGACAGCTGGGTACTGATCTACGGCTGGGTACTGAGTCACAGCTGGGTACTGAACCACAGCTGGGTACTGAACCACAGCTGGGTACTGAGTCACAGCTGGGTACTGAGCCACAGCTGGGTACTGAACCACAGCTGGGTACTGAGTCACAGGTGGGTACTGAACCACAACTGGGTACTGAGCGGCAGCTGGGTACTGATACACAGCTGGCTACTGAGCCACAGCTGGGTACTGAATGACAGCTGGGTACTGAGTCACAGCTGGGTACTGAGTCACAGGTGGGTACTGAGTAACAGGTGGGTACTTAACCACAGGTGGGTACTGAGTCACAGCTGGGTACTGAGCCACAGCTGGGTACTGAGTCACAGGTGAGTACTGAGTCACAGGTGGGTACTGAACCACATGTGGGTACTGAGTCACAGCTGGGTACTGAGCCACAGCTGGATACTGAGCCACAGCTGGGTACTGAGTCACAGGTGGGTACTGAGCCACAGCTGGGTACTGAGCCACAGCTGGGTACTGAACCACAGCTGGGTACAGAGTCACAGCTGGGTACTGAACCACAGGTGGGTACTGAGCCACAGCTGGGTACTGAGTCACAGCTGGGTACTGAGCCACAGCTGGGTACTGAGCCACAGCTGGGTACTGAGTCAGGTGGGTACTGAGCCACAACTGGGTACTGAGCCACAGCTGGGTACCGAACCACAGCTGGCTACTGAGCCACAGCTGGGTACTGAACGACTGCTGGGTACTGAGTCACAGCTGGGTACTGAGTCACAGGTGGGTACTGAGTCACAGCTGGGTACTGAGCCACAGCTGGGTACTGAGTCACAGGAGGGTACTGAGTCACAGGTGGGTACTGAACCACAGGTGGGTATTGATTCACAGCTGGGTACTGAGTCACAGCTGGGTACTGAGCCACAGCTGGGTACTGAGTCACAGGTGGGTACTGAGTAACAGGTGGGTACTGAACCACAGGTGGGTACTGAGTCACAGCTGGGTACTGAGCCACAGCTGGGTACTGAGTCACAGGTGGGTACTGAGTCACAGGAGGGTACTGAACCACATGTGGGTACTGAGTCACAGCTGGGTACTGAGCCACAGCTGGGTACTGAGCCACAGCTGGGTACTGAGTCACAGGTGGCTACTGAGTCACAGCTGGGGACTGAGCCACAGCTGGGTACTAAACCACAGCTGGGTACTGAGTCACAGCTGGGTACTGAACCACAGCTGGGTACTGAACCACAGCTGGGTACTGAGTCACAGGTGGGTACTGAGCCACAACTGTGTACTGAGCCGCAGCTGGGTACTGATCCACAGCTGGCTACTGAGGCACAGCTGGGTACTGAACAACAGCTGGGTACTGAGTCACGCTGGGTACGGAGTCACAGCTGGGTACTGAGTCACAGGTGGGTACTGAACCACAGGTGGGTACTGAGTCACAGCTGGCTACTGAGCCACAGCTGGGTACTGAATGACAGCTGGGTACTGAGTCACAGCTGGGTACTGAGTCACAGGTGGGTACTGAACCACAGGTGGGTACTGAGTCACAGCTGGGTACTGAGCCACAGCTGGGTACTGAGCCACAGCTGGGTACTGAGTCACAGGTGGGTACTGAGCCACAGCTGGGTACTGAGTCACAGGTGGGTACTGAACCACATGTGGGTACTGAGTCACAGCTGGGTACTGAGCCACAGCTGGGTACTGAGCCACAGCTGGGTACTGAGTCACAGGTGGGTACTGAGCCACAGCTGGGTACTGAGCCACAGCTGGGTACTGAACCACAGCTGGGTACAGAGTCACAGCTGGGTACTGAACCACAGGTGGGTACTGAGCCACAGCTGGGTACTGAGTCACAGCTGGGTACTGAGCCACAGCTGGGTACTGAGCCACAGCTGGGTACTGAGTCACAGGTGGGTACTGAGCCACAACTGGGTACTGAGCCACAGCTGGGTACTGAACCACAGCTGGCTACTGAGCCACAGCTGGGTACTGAACGACTGCTGGGTACTGAGTCACAGCTGGGTACTGAGTCACAGGTGGGTACTGAGTCACAGCTGGGTACTGAGCCACAGCTGGGTACTGAGTCACAGGAGGGTACTGAGTCACAGGTGGGTACTGAACCACAGGTGGGTATTGATTCACAGCTGGGTACTGAGTCACAGCTGGGTACTGAGCCACAGCTGGGTACTGAGTCACAGGTGGGTACTGAGTAACAGGTGGGTACTGAACCACAGGTGGGTACTGAGTCACAGCTGGGTACTGAGCCACAGCTGGGTACTGAGTCACAGGTGGGTACTGAGTCACAGGAGGGTACTGAACCACATGTGGATACTGAGTCACAGCTGGGTACTGAGCCACAGCTGGGTACTGAGCCACAGCTGGGTACTGAGTCACAGGTGGCTACTGAGTCACAGCTGGGGACTGAGCCACAGCTGGGTACTAAACCACAGCTGGGTACTGAGTCACAGCTGGGTACTGAACCACAGCTGGGTACTGAACCACAGCTGGGTACTGAGTCACAGGTGGGTACTGAGCCACAACTGGGTACTGAGCCACAGCTGGGTACTGATCCACAGCTGGCTACTGAGCCACAGCTGGGTACTGAACGACAGCTGGGTACTGAGTCACAGCTGGGTACTGAGTCACTGGTGGGTACTGAGTCACAGGTGGGTACTGAACCATAGGTGTGTACTGAGTCACGGCTGGGTACTGAGCCACAGGTGGGTACTGAGTCACAGCTGGGTACTGAGTCACAGCTGGGCACTGAGCAAAAGCTGGGTACTGAACGACAGCTGGGTACTGAGTCACAGCTGGGTACTGAGTCACAGCTGGGTACTGAGTCACAGGTGGGTACTGAACCACAGGTGGGTACTGAGTCACAGCTGGGTACTGCACCACAGCTGGGTACTGAGTCACAGGTGGGTACTGAGTCACAGGTGGGTACTGAACCACATGTGGGTACTGAGTCACAGCTGGGTACTGAGCCACAGCTGGGTACTGAGTCACAGCTGGGTACTGAGTCACAGCTGGGTACTGAGTCACAGCTGGGGACTGAGCCACAGCTGGGTACTGAACCACAGTTGGGTACTGAGTCACAGCTGGGTACTGAACCACAGGTGGGTACTGAGCCACAGCTGGGTACTGAGTCACAGCTGGGTACTGAGCCACAGCTGGGTACTGAACCACAGCTGGGAACTGAGTCACAGGTGGGTACTGAGCCACAACTGGGTACTGAGCCACAGCTGGGTACTGAACCACAGCTGGCTACGGAGCCACAGCTGGGTACTGAACGACAGCTGGGTACTGATTCACAGCTGGGTACTGAGTCACAGGTGGGTACTGAGTCACAGCTGGGTACTGAGCCACAGCTGGGTACTGAGTCACAGGAGGGTACTGAGTCACAGGTGGGTACTGAACCACAGGTGGGTACTGATTCACAGCTGGGTACTGAGTCACAGCTGGGTACTGAGCCACAGCTGGGTACTGAGTCACAGCTGGGTACTGAGCCACAGCTGGGTACTGAACCACAGCTGGGTACTGAGTCACAGCTGGGTACGGAGCCACAGCTGGGTACTGAGACAAAGCTGGGTACTGAACCACAGCTGGCTACTGAGCCACAGCTGGGTACTGATCCACAGCTGGGTATTGAGTCACAGCTGGCTACTGAGTAACAGCTGGGTACTGAGTCATAGCTGAGTACTGAGCCACAGCTGGGTACTGAGTCACAGGGGGGTACTGAGTCACAGCTGGGTACTGTCACAGCTGGGTACTGAACCACAGCTGGGTACTGAGTCACAGCTGGGTACTGAGTCACAGGTGGGTACTGAACCACATGTGGGTACTGAGTCACAGCTGGGTACTGAGCCACAGCTGGGTACTTAGCCACAGCTGGGTACTGAGTCACGGTGGGTACCGAGTCACAGCTGGGTACTGAGCAACAGCTGGGTACTGAACCACAGCTGGGTACTGAGTCACAGCTGGGTACTGAACCACAGGTGGGTACTGAGCCACAGCTGGGTACTGAATCACAGCTGGGTACTGAGCCACAGCTGGGTACTGAACCACAGCTGGGTACTGAGTCACAGGTGGGTACTGAGCCACAACTGGGTACTGAGCCACAGCTGGGTACTGAACCACAGCTGGCTACTGAGCCACAGCTGGGTACTGAACGACAGCTGGGTACTGAGTCACAGCGGGGTACTGAGTCACAGGTGGGTACTGAGTAACAGCTGGGTAGTGAGCCACAGCTGGGTACTGATATACAGGAGGGTACTGAGTCACAGGTGGGTACTGAACCACAGGTGGGTACTGAGTCACAGCTGGGCACTGAGTCACTGCTGGGTACTGAGCCACAGCTGGGTACTGAGTCACAGCTGGGTACTGAGCAACAGCTGGGTACTGAACCACAGCTGGGTACTGAGTCACAGGTGGGTACTGAGACACAGCTGGGTACTGAGACACCGCTGGGTACTGAACCACAGCTGGCTACTGAGCCACAGCTGGGTACTGAGCCTCAGCAGGGTATTGAGTCACAGCTGGGTACTGAGTCACAGCTGGGTACTGAGTCACAGCTGGGTACTGAGTCACAGCTGGGTACTGAACCGCAGCTGGGTACTGAGCCGCAGCTGGGTACTGAGCCAGAGCTGGGTACTGAGTCACAGCTGGGTACTGAACCACAGCTGGGTACTGAGTCACAGCTGGGTACTGAGTTACAGCTGGGTACTAAGTCACAGCTGGGTACTGAGCCACAGCTGGGTACTGAAACACAGGTGGGTACTGAGCCACAGCTGGGTACTGAACCACAGCTGGGTACTGAGTCACAGCTGGGTACTAAACCACAGGTGGGTACTGAGCCACAGCAGGCTACTGAGTCACAGCTGGGTACTGAGCCACAGCTGGGTACTGAGTCACAGCTGGGTACTGAACCACAGCTGGGTACTGAGTCACAGCTGGGTACTGAGCCACAGCTGGGTACTGAACCAGAGCTGGGTACTGAGTCACAGCTGGGTACTGAGGCACAGCTGGGTACTGAACCACAGCTGGGTACTGAGTCACAGGTGGGTACTGAACGACAGCTGGGTACTGAGTCACAGCTGGGTACTGAGTCACAGGTGGGTACTGAGTCACAGCTGGGTACTGAGCCACAGCTGGGTACTGAGTCACAGGTGGGTACTGAGTCATAGGTGGGTACTGAACCAGAGGTGGGTACTGAGTCACAGCTGGGTACTGAGCCACAGCTGGGTACTGAGTCACAGGTGGGTACTGAGTCATAGGTGGGTACTGAACCAGAGGTGGGTACTGAGTCACAGCTGGGTACTGAGCCACAGCTGGGTACTGAGTCACAGCTGGGTACTGAGCCACAGCTGGGTACTGAGCCACAGCTGGTTACTGAGTCACAGCTGGGTACTGAGCCACTGCTGGGTACTGAACCACAGCTGGGTACTGTCACCGCTGGGTACTGAACCACAGGTGCGTACTGAACCACCGCTGGTACTGAGTCACAGTTGGGTACTGAGTCACAGGTGGGTACTGAGCCACAACTGGGTACTGAGCCGCAGCTGGGTACTGATCCACAGCTGGCTACTGAGGCACAGCTGGGTACTGAACAACAGCTGGGTACTGAGTCACGCTGGGTACTGAGTCACAGCTGGGTACTGAGTCACAGGTGGGTACTGAACCACAGGTGGGTACTGAGTCACAGCTGGATACTGAGCCACAGCTGGGTACTGAGTCACAGGTGGGTACTGAGTCACAGGTGGGTACTGAACCACAGGTGGGTACTTAGTCACAGCGGGGTACTGAGTCACAGCGGGGTACTGAGCAACAGCTGGGTACTGAACGACAGCTGGGTACTGAGTCACAGCTGGGTACTGAGTCACAGGTGGGTACTGAGTCACAGCTGGGTACTGAACCACAGCTGGGTACTGAGTCATAGCTGGGTACTGAGCAACAACTGGGTACTGAACGACAGTTGGGTACTGAGTCACAGCTGGGTACTGAGTCACGGGTGGGTACTGAGTCACAGGTGGGTACTGAACCAGAGGTGGGTACTGAGTCACAGCTGGGTACTGAGCCACAGCTGGGTACTGAGTCACAGGTGGGTACTGAGTCACAGGGAAGTATTGAACCACAGGAGGGTACTGAGTCACAGCTGGGTACTGAGCCACAGCTGGGTACTGAGCCACAGCTGGGTACTGAGTCACAGGTGGGTACTGAGTCACAGCTGGGTACTGAGCCACAGCTGGGTACTGATCCACAGCTGGGTACTGAGTCACAGCTGGGTACTGAACCACAGCTGAGTACTGAACCACAGCTGGGTACTGAGTCACAGCTGGGTACTGAGCCACAGCTGGGTACTGAACCACAGCTGGGTACTGAGCCACAACTGGGTACTGAGCGGCAGCTGGGTACTGATACACAGCTGGCTACTGAGCCACAGCTGGGTACTGAATGACAGCTGGGTACTGAGTCACAGCTGGGTACTGAGTCACAGGTGGGTACTGAGTCACAGGTGGGTACTGAACCACAGGTGGGTACTAAGAAACAGCTGGGTACTGAGTCACAGCTGGGTACTGAGCAACAGCTGGGTACTGAATGACAGCTGGGTACTGAGTCACAGCTGGGTACTGAGTCACAGGTGGGTACTGAGTAACAGGTGGGTACTTAACCACAGGTGGGTAATGAGTCACAGCTGGGTACTGAGCCACAGGTGGGTACTGAGTCACAGGTGGGTACTGAGTCACAGGTGGGTACTGAACCACATGTGGGTACTGAGTCACAGCTGGGTACTGAGCCACAGCTGGGTACTGAGCCACAGCTGGGTACTGAGTCACAGGTGGGTACTGAGCCACAGCTGGGTACTGAGCCACAGCTGGGTACAGAGTCACAGCTGGGTACTGAACCACAGGTGGGTACTGAGCCACAGCTGGGTACTGAGTCACAGCTGGGTACTGAGCCACAGCTGGGTACTGAACCACAGCTGGGTACTGAGTCACAGGTGGGTACTGAGCCACAACTGGGTACTGAGCCACAGCTGGGTACCGAACCACAGCTGGCTACAGAGCCACAGCTGGGTACTGAACGACAGCTGGCTACTGAGTCACAGCTGGGTACTGAGTCACAGGTGGGTACTGAGTCACAGCTGGGTACTGAGCCACAGCTGGGTACTGAGTCACAGGAGGGTACTGAGTCACAGGTGGGTACTGAAACACAGGTGGGTATTGATTCACAGCTGGGTATGGTGTCACAGCTGGGTACTGACCCACAGCTGGGTACTGAGCAACAGCTGGGTACTGAACGACAGCTGGGTACTGAGTCACAGCTGGGTACTGAGTCACAGGTGGGTACTGAGTAACAGGTGGGTACTGAACCACAGGTGGGTACTGAGTCACAGCTGGTTACTGAGCCACAGCTGGGTACTGAGTCACAGGTGGGTACTGAGTAACTGGTGGGTACTGAACCACATGTGGGTACTGAGTCACAGCTGGGTACTGAGCCACAGCTGGGTACTGAGCCACAGCTGGGTACTGAGTCACAGGTGGCTACTGAGTCACAGCTGGGGACTGAGCCACAGCTGGGTACTAAACCACAGCTGGGTACTGAGTCACAGCTGGGTACTGAACCACAGCTGGGTACTGAACCACAGCTGGGTACTGAGTCACAGGTGGGTACTGAGCCACAACTGGGTACTGAGCCACAGCTGGGTACTGATCCACAGCTGGCTACTGAGCCACAGCTGGGTACTGAACGACAGCTGGGTACTGAGTCACAGGTGGGTACTGAGTCATAGGTGGGTACTGAACCAGAGGTGGGTACTGAGTCACAGGTGGGTACTGAGCCACAGCTGGGTACTGAGTCACAGGTGAGTACTGAGTCACAGGAAAGTACTAAACCACAGGTGGGTACTGAGTTACAGCTGGGTACTGAGCCACAGCTGGGTATTGAGCCACAGCTGGTTGCTGAGTCACAGCTGGGTACTGAGCCACTGCTGGGTACTGAACTACAGCTGGGTACTGAGTCACAGCTGGGTACTGAACCACAGGTGGGTACTGAACCACAGCTGGTACTGAGTCACAGCTGGGTACTGAGCCACAGCTGGGTACTGAACCACAGCTGGGTACTGAGTCACAGGTGGGTACTGAGCCACAACTGGGTACTGAGCCGCAGCTGGGTACTGATCCACAGCTGGCTACTGAGGCACAGCTGGGTACTGAACAACAGCTGGGTACTGAGTCACAGCTGGGTACTGAGTCACAGCTGGGTACTGAGTCACAGGTGGGTACTGAACCACAGGTGGGTACTGAGTCACAGCTGGATACTGAGCCACAGCTGGGTACTGAGTCACAGGTGGGTACTGATCACAGGTGGGTACTGAACCACAGGTGGGTACTGAGTCACAGCTGGGTACTGAGTCACAGCGGGGTACTGAGCAACAGCTGGGTACTGAACGACAGCTGGGTACTGAGTCACAGCTGGGTACTGAGTCACAGGTGGGTACTGAGTCACAGCTGGGTACTGAACCACAGCTGGGTACTGAGTCATAGCTGGGTACTGAGCAACAGCTGGGTACTGAACGACAGTTGGGTACTGAGTCACAGCTGGGTACTGAGTCACAGGTGGGTACTGAGTCACAGCTGGGTACTGAACCAGAGGTGGGTACTGAGTCACAGCTGGGTACTGAGCCACAGCTGGGTACTGAGTCACAGGTGGGTACTGAGTCACAGGGAAGTACTGAACCACAGGAGGGTACTGAGTCACAGCTGGGTACTGAGCCACAGCTGGGTACTGAGCCACAGCTGGGTACTGAGTCACAGGTGGGTACTGAGTCACAGCTGGGTACAGAGCGACAGCTGGGTACTGATCTACAGCTGGGTACTGAGTCACAGCTGGGTACTGAACCACAGCTGGGTACTGAACCACAGCTGGGTACTGAGTCACAGCTGGGTACTGAGCCACAGCTGGGTACTGAACCACAGCTGGGTACTGAGACACAGGTGGGTACTGAGCCACAACTGGGTATTGAGCGGCAGCTGGGTACTGATACCCAGCTGGCTACTGAGCCACAGCTGGGTACTGAATGACAGCTGGGTACTGAGTCACAGCTGGGTACTGAGTCACAGGTGGGTACTGAGTCACAGGTGGGTACTGAACCACAGGTGGGTACTGAGTCACAGCTGGATACTGAGCCACAGCTGGGTACTGAGTCACAGGTGGGTACTGAGTCACAGGTGGGTACTGAACCACAGGTGGGTACTAAGAAACAGCTGGGTACTGAGTCACAGCTGGGTACTGAGCAACAGCTGGGTACTGAATGACAGCTGGGTACTGAGTCACAGCTGGGTACTGAGTCACAGGTGGGTACTGAGTAACAGGTGGGTACTTAACCACAGGTGGGTACTGAGTCACAGCTGGGTACTGAGCCACAGCTGGGTACTGAGTCACAGGTGGGTACTGAGTCACAGGTGGGTACTGAACCACATGTGGGTACTGAGTCACAGCTGGGTACTGAGCCACAGCTGGGTACTGAGCCACAGCTGGGTACTGAGTCACAGGTGGGTACTGAGCCACAGCTGGGTACTGAGCCACAGCTGGGTACTGAACCACAGCTGGGTACAGAGTCACAGCTGGGTACTGAACCACAGGTGGGTACTGAGCCACAGCTGGGTACTGAGTCACAGCTGGGTACTGAGCCACAGCTGGGTACTGAGCCACAGCTGGGTACTGAGTCACAGGTGGGTACTGAGCCACAACTGGGTACTGAGCCACAGCTGGGTACCGAACCACAGCTGGCTACTGAGCCACAGCTGGGTACTGAACGACTGCTGGGTACTGAGTCACAGCTGGGTACTGAGCCACAGCTGGGTACTGAGTCACAGGTGGGTACTGAACCACAGGTGGGTATTGATTCACAGCTGGGTACTGAGTCACAGCTGGGTACTGAGCCACAGCTGGGTACTGAGCAAGAGCTGGGTACTGAACGACAGCTGGGTACTGAGTCACAGCTGGGTACTGAGTCACAGGTGGGTACTGAGTAACAGGTGGGTACTGAACCACAGGTGGGTACTGAGTCACAGCTGGGTACTGAGCCACAGCTGGGTACTGAGTCACAGGTGGGTACTGAGTCACAGGTGGGTACTGAACCACATGTGGGTACTGAGTCACAGCTGGGTACTGAGCCACAGCTGGGTACTGAGCCACAGCTGGGTACTGAGTCACAGGTGGCTACTGAGTCACAGCTGGGGACTGAGCCACAGGTGGGTACTAAACCACAGCTGGGTACTGAGTCACAGCTGGGTACTGAACCACAGCTGGGTACTGAACCACAGCTGGGTACTGAGTCACAGGTGGGTACTTAGCCACAACTGGGTACTGAGCCACAGCTGGGTACTGATCCACAGCTGGCTACTGAGCCACAGCTGGGTACTGAACGACAGCTGGGTACTGAGTCACAGCTGGGTACTGAGTCACTGGTGGGTACTGAGTCACAGGTGGGTACTGAACCATAGGTAGGTACTGAGTCACGGCTGTGTACTGAGCCACAGGTGGGTACTGAGTCACAGCTGGGTACTGAGTCACAGCTGGGCACTGAGCAAAAGCTGGGTACTGAACGACAGCTGGGTACTGAGTCACAGCTGGGTACTGAGTCACAGGTGGGTACTGAGCCACAGGTGGGTACTGAACCACAGGTGGGTACTGAGTCACAGCTGGGTACTGTGCCACAGCTGGGTACTGAGTCACAGGTGGGTACTGAGTCACAGGTGGGTACTGAACCACATGTGGGTACTGAGTCACAGCTGGGTACTGAGCCACAGCTGGGTACTGAGTCACAGCTGGGTACTGAGTCACAGCTGGGTACTGAGTCACAGCTGGGGACTGAGCCACAGCTGGGTACTGAACCACAGTTGGGTACTGAGTCACAGCTGGGTACTGAACCACAGGTGGGTACTGAGCCACAGCTGGGTACTGAGTCACAGCTGGGTACTGAGCCACAGCTGGGTACTGAACCACAGCTGGGAACTGAGTCACAGGTGGGTACTGAGCCACAACTGGGTACTGAGCCACAGCTGGGTACTGAACCACAGCTGGGTACTGAGTCACAGCTGGGTACTGAGTCACAGGTGGGTACTGAGTCACAGCTGGGTACTGAGCCACAGCTGGGTACTGAGTCACAGGAGGGTACTGAGCCACAGCTGGGTACTGAACCACAGCTGGGTACTGAGTCACAGCTGGGTACGGAGCCACAGCTGGGTACTGAGACAAAGCTGGGTACTGAACCACAGCTGGCTACTGAGCCACAGCTGGGTACTGAGCCACAGCTGGGTATTGAGTCACAGCTGGCTACTGAGTCACAGCTGGGTACTGAGTCATAGCTGAGTACTGAGCCACAGCTGGGTACTGAGTCACAGGGGGGTACTGAGTCACAGCTGGGTACTGTTACAGCTGGGTACTGAACCACAGCTGGGTACTGAGTCACAGCTGGGTACTGAGTCACAGGTGGGTACTGAACCACATGTGGGTACTGAGTCACAGCTGGGTACTGAGCCACAGCTGGGTACTGAGCCACAGCTGGGTACTGAGTCACGGTGGGTACCGAGTCACAGCTGGGTACTGAGCAACAGCTGGGTACTGAACCACAGCTGGGTACTGAGTCACAGCTGGGTACTGAACCACAGGTGGGTACTGAGCCACAGCTGGGTACTGAGTCACAGCTGGGTACTGAGCCACAGCTGGGTACTGAACCACAGCTGGGTACTGAGTCACAGGTGGGTACTGAGCCACAACTGGGAACTGAGCCACAGCTGCGTACTGAACCACAGCTGGCTACTGAGCCACAGCTGGGTACTGAACGACAGCTGGGTACTGAGTCACAGCGGGGTACTGTCACAGGTGGGTACTGAGTCACAGGTGGGTACTGAACCACAGGTGGGTACTGATTCACAGCTGGGTACTGAGTCACTGCTGGGTACTGAGCCACAGCTGGGTGCTGAGTCACAGCTGGGTACTGAGCAACAGCTGGGTACTGAACCACAGCTGGGTACTGAGTCACAGGTGGGTACTGAGCCACAGCTGGGTACTGAGACACCGCTGGGTACTGAACCACAGCTGGCTACTGACCCACAGCTGGGTACTGAGCCACAGCTGGGTATTGAGTCACAGCTGGGTACTGAGTCACAGTTGGGTACTGAGTCACAGCTGGGTACTGAGCCACAGCTGGGTACTGAGTAAAAGGGGGGTACTGAGTCACAGCTGGGTAATGAGTCACAGCTGGGTACTGAACCACAGCTGGGTACTGAGTCACAGCTGGGTACTGAGTCACAGCTGGGTACTGAGCCACAGCTGGGTACTGAGCCGCAGCTGGGTACTGAGCCAGAGCTGGGTACTGTCACAGCTGGGTACTGAACCACAGCTGGGTACTGAGTCAAAGCTGGGTACTGAGTTACAGCTGGGTACTAAGTCACAGCTGGGTACTGAGCCACAGCTGGGTACTGAAACACAGGTGGGTACTCAGCCACAGCTGGGTACTGAACCACAGCTGCGTACTGAGTCACAGCTGGGTACTAAACCACAGGTGGGTACTGAGCCACAGCAGGCTACTGAGTCACAGCTGGGTACTGAGCCACAGCTGGGTACTGAGTCACAGCTGGGTACTGAACCACAGCTGGGTACTGAGTCACAGCTGGGTACTGAGCCACAGCTGGGTACTGAACCAGAGCTGGGTACTGAGTCACAGCTGGGTACTGAGGCACAGCTGGGTACTGAACCACAGCTGGGTACTGAGTCACAGGTGGGTACTGAGCCACAGCTGGGTACTGAGCCACAGCTGGGTACTGAACCACAGCTGGGTACTGAGTCACAGGTGGGTACTGAGCCACAACTGGGAACTGAGCCACAGCTGCGTACTGAACCACAGCTGGCTACTGAGCCACAGCGGGGTACTGAACGACAGCTGGGTACTGAGTCACAGCGGGGTACTGTCACAGCTGGGTACTGAGTCACAGCTGGGTACTGAGCCACAGCTGGGTACTGAGTCACAGGAGGGTACTGAGTCACAGGTGGGTACTGAACCACAGGTGGGTACTGATTCACAGCTGGGTACTGAGTCACTGCTGGGTACTGAGCCACAGCTGGGTGCTGAGTCACAGCTGGGTACTGAGCAACAGCTGGGTACTGAACCACAGCTGGGTACTGAGTCACAGGTGGGTACTGAGCCACAGCTGGGTACTGAGACACCGCTGGGTACTGAACCACAGCTGGCTACTGACCCACAGCTGGGTACTGAGCCACAGCTGGGTATTGAGTCACAGCTGGGTACTGAGTCACAGTTGGGTACTGAGTCACAGCTGGGTACTGAGCCACAGCTGGGTACTGAGTAAAAGGGGGGTACTGAGTCACAGCTGGGTAATGAGTCACAGCTGGGTACTGAACCACAGCTGGGTACTGAGTCACAGCTGGGTACTGAGTCACAGCTGGGTACTGAGCCACAGCTGGGTACTGAGCCGCAGCTGGGTACTGAGCCAGAGCTGGGTACTGTCACAGCTGGGTACTGAACCACAGCTGGGTACTGAGTCAAAGCTGGGTACTGAGTTACAGCTGGGTACTAAGTCACAGCTGGGTACTGAGCCACAGCTGGGTACTGAAACACAGGTGGGTACTCAGCCACAGCTGGGTACTGAACCACAGCTGCGTACTGAGTCACAGCTGTGTACTAAACCACAGGTGGGTACTGAGCCACAGCAGGCTACTGAGTCACAGCTGGGTACTGAGCCACAGCTGGGTACTGAGTCACAGCTGGGTACTGAACCACAGCTGGGTACTGAGTCACAGCTGGGTACTGAGCCACAGCTGGGTACTGAACCAGAGCTGGGTACTGAGTCACAGCTGGGTACTGAGGCACAGCTGGGTACTGAACCACAGCTGGGTACTGAGTCACAGGTGGGTACTGAGCCACAGCTGGGTACTGAGCCACAGGTGGGTACTGAGTCACAGCTGGGTACTGAGTCACAGCTGGGTACTGAATCACAGCTGGGTACTGAACCACAGCTTGGTACTGTGTCACAGCTGGGTACTGGGTCACAGCTGGGTACTGAGTAACACCTGGGTACTGAGCCAAAGCTGGGTACTGAGTCACAGCTGGGTACTGAGCCAAAGCTGGGTACTGAGTAACTGCTGGGTACTGAACCACAGCTGGGTACTGAACCACAGGTGGGTACTGAAACACAGCTGGGTACTGCGTCACAGCTGGGTACTGAACCACAGCTGGGTACTGAACCACAGGTGGGTACTGAACCACAGCTGGGTACTGAGTCACAGCTGGGTACTGAACCACAGCTGGGTACCGAATCACAGCTTGGTACTGAACCACAGCTGGTTACTCTGTCACAGCTGGGTACTGAGTCACAGCTGGGTACTGAGTCACAGCTGGGTATTGAGCCACAGCTGGGTTATGAGTCACAGCTGGGTACTGAACCACAGCCGGGTACTGAGCCACAGCTGGGTACTGAACCACAGCTGGGTACTGAGTCACAGCTGGGTACTAAACCACAGCTGGGTACTGAGCCACAGCTGGGTACTGAGTCACAGCTGGGTACTGAGCCACAGCTGCGTCCTGAACCACAGCTGGGTACTGAGCCACAGCTGGGTACTGAGTCACAGCTGGGTACTGTCACAGGAGGGTACCCAATCACAGCTGGGTACTGAGTCACAGCTGGTTACTGAGTCACAGCTGGGTACTGAACCACAGCTGGGTACTGAACCACAGCTGGGTAAAGCCACAGCTGGGTACTGAGCCACAGCTGGGTATTGAGTCACAGCTGGGTACTGAACCACAGCTGGGTACTGAGTCACAGCTGGGTACTGAGCCACAGCTGGGTACTGAGTCACAGCTGGGTACAGAACCACAGCTGGGTACGGAGTTACAGCTGGGTATTGAGCCACAGGTGGGTACAGAGCCACAGCTGGGTACTGTCACAGCTGGGTACTCAGCCACAGCCGGGTACTGAGTCACAGCTGGGTACTGAGTCACCGCTGGGTACTGAGCCACAGCTGGGTACTGAACCACAACTGGGCACTGAGCCACAGCCGGGTACTGAGCCGCAGCTGGGTACTGAACCACAGCTGGGTACTGAGCCACAGCTGGGTATTGAGTCACAGCTGGGTACTGAGTCACAGCTGGGTATTGTCACAGCTGGGTATTGAGTCACAGCTGGGTACTGAACCACAGCTGGGTACTGAGTCACAGCTGGGTACTGAACCACAGCTGGGAACTGAGTCACAGCTGGGTACTGAGCCACAGCTGGGTACTGAACCACAGGTGGGTACTGAGTCACAGCTGGGTACTGAACCACAACTGGGTACTTAGTCACAGCTGGGTGCTGAGTCACAGCTGGGTACAGAACCACAGATGGGTACTGAGCCACAGCTGGGTACTGAACCACAGCTGGGTACTGAGTCACAGGTGGGTACTGAGTCACAGCTGGGTACTGAGTCACAGGTGGGTACTGAGTCATAGCTGGGTACTGAGCAACAGCTGGGTACTGAACGACAGCTGGGCACTGAGTCACAGCTGGGTACTGAACCACAGCTGGGTACTGAGTCATAGCTGGGTACTGAGCAACAGCTGGGTACTGAACGACAGCTGGGTACTGAGTCACAGCTGGGTACTGAGTCACAGGTGGGTACTGAGTCATAGGTGGGTACTGAACCAGAGGTGGGTACTGAGTCACAGCTGGGTACTGAGCCACAGCTGGGTACTGTGTCACAGGTGAGTACTGAGTCACAGGGAAGTACTAAACCACATGTGGGTACTGAGTCACAGCTGGCTACTGAGTCACAGCTGGGTACTGAGTCACAGCTGGGTACTGAGTCACAGCTGGGGACTGAACCACAGGTGGGTACTGAACCACAGCTGGTACTGAATCACACCTGGGTACTGAGCCACAGCTGGGTACTGAACCACAGGTGGGTACTGAGTCACAGGTGGGTACTGAGCCACAACTGGGTACTGAGCCGCAGCTGGGTACTGATCCACAGCTGGCTACTGAGGCACAGCTGGGTACTGAACAACAGCTGGGTACTGAGTCACAGCTGGGTACTGAGTCACAGGTGGGTACTGAGTCACAGGTGGGTACTGAACCACAGGTGGGTACTGAGTCACAGCTGGATACTGAGCCACAGCTGGGTACTGAGTCACAGGTGGGTACTGAGTCACAGGTGGGTACTGAACCACAGGTGGGTACTGAGTCACAGCTGGGTACTGAGTCACAGCGGGGTACTGAGCAACAGCTGCGTACTGAACGACAGCTGGGTACTGAGTCACAGCTGGGTACTGAGTCACAGGTGGGTACTGAGTCACAGCTGGGTACTGAACCACAGCTGGGTACTGAGTCATAGCTGGGTACTGAGCAACAGCTGGGTACTGAACAACAGCTGGGTACTGAGTCACAGCTGGGTACTGAGTCACAGATGGGTACTGAGTCACAGGTGGGTACTGAACCAGAGGTGGGTACTGAGTCACAGCTGGGTACTGAGCCACAGCTGGGTACTGAGTCACAGGTGGGTACTGAGTCACAGGGAAGTACTGAACCACAGGAGGGTACTGAGTCACAGCTGGGTACTGAGCCACAGCTGGGTACTGAGTCACAGCTGGGTACTGAACCACAGCTGGGTACTGAGTCACAGCTGGGGACTGAGCCACAGCTGGGTACTGATCCACAGCTGGGTACTGAGTCACAGCTGGGTACTGAGTCACAGCTGGGTACTGAACCATAGCTGGGTACTGAGTCACAGGTGGGTACTGAGCCACAACTGGGTACTGAGCCACAGCTGGGTACTGAACCACAGCTGGCTACTGAGCCACAGCTCGGTACTGAACGACAGCTGGGTACTGAGTCACAGCTGGGTACTGAGTCACAGCTAGGTACTGAGTCACAGGAGGGTACTGAGTCATAGGTGGGTACTGAACCACAGGTGGGTACTGATTCACAGCTGGGTACTGAGTCACATCTGGGTACTGAGCCACAGCTGGGTACTGAGTCACAGCTGGGTACAGAGCAACAGCTGGGTACTGAGTCACAGGTGGGTACTGAGCCAGAGCTGGGTACTGAGCCACAGCTGGGTACTGAGCCACAGCTGGGTATTGAGTCACAGCTGGGTACTGAGTCACAGCTGGGTACTGAGTCACAGGAGGGTACTAAGCCACAGGTGGTTACTGAGTCACAGGAGGGTACTGAGTCACAGCTGGGTACTGAGTCACAGCTGGGTACTGAACCACAGGTGGGTACTGAGTCACAGCTGGGTACTGAGTCACAGCTGGGTACTGAACCGCAGCTGGGTACTGAGCCACAGCTGGGTACTGAGCCACAGCTGGGTACTGAGTCACAGCTGGGTACTGAACCACAGCTGGGTATTGAGTCACAGCTGGGTACTGAGTCACAGCTGGGTACTGAGTCACAGGAGGGTACTGAGTCACAGGTGGGTACTGAGTCACAGGTGGGTACTGAACCACAGGTGGGTACTGAGTCACAGCTGGGTACTGAGTCACAGCTGGGTACTGAGCAACAGCTGGGTACTGAACGACAGCTGGGTACTGAGTCACAGCTGGGTACTGAGTGACAGGTGGGTACTGAGTAACAGGTGGGTACTGAACCACAGCTGGGTACTGAGTCACAGCTGGGTACTGAGCCACAGCTGGGTACTGAGTCACAGGTGGGTACTGAGTCACAGGTGGGTACTGAACCACATGTGGGTACTGAGTCACAGCTGGGTACTGAGCCACAGCTGGGTACTGAGCCACAGCTGGGTACTGAGTCACAGGTGGGTACTGAGTCACAGCTGGGTACTGAGTCACAGCTGGGTACGGAACCACAGGTGGGTACTGAGTCACAGCTGGGTACTGAGTCACAGGTGGGTACTGAGTCACAGGTGGGTACTGAACCACAGGTGGGTAATGAGTCACAGCTGGGTACTGAGCCACAGCTGGGTACTGAGCCACAGCTGGGTACTGAGTCACAGCTGGGTACTGAGTCACAGGTGGGTACTGAACCACATGTGGGTACTGAGTCACAGGTGGGTACTGAGCCACAGATGGGTACTGAGTCACAGCTGGGTACTGAGTCACAGGTGGGTACTGAGTCACAGCTGGGGACTGAGCCACAGCTGGGTACTGAACCACAGCTGGGTACTGAGTCACAGGTGGGTACTGAGTCACAGCTGGGTACTGAGTCACAGGTGGGTACTGAGTCATAGCTGGGTACTGAGCAACAGCTGGGTACTGAACGACAGCTGGGCACTGAGTCACAGCTGGGTACTGAACCACAGCTGGGTACTGAGTCATAGCTGGGTACTGAGCAACAGCTGGGTACTGAACGACAGCTGGGTACTGAGTCACAGCTGGGTACTGAGTCACAGGTGGGTACTGAGTCATAGGTGGGTACTGAACCAGAGGTGGGTACTGAGTCACAGCTGGGTACTGAGCCACAGCTGGGTACTGTGTCACAGGTGAGTACTGAGTCACAGGGAAGTACTAAACCACATGTGGGTACTGAGTCACAGCTGGCTACTGAGTCACAGCTGGGTACTGAGTCACAGCTGGGTACTGAGTCACAGCTGGGGACTGAACCACAGGTGGGTACTGAACCACAGCTGGTACTGAATCACACCTGGGTACTGAGCCACAGCTGGGTACTGAACCACAGGTGGGTACTGAGTCACAGGTGGGTACTGAGCCACAACTGGGTACTGAGCCGCAGCTGGGTACTGATCCACAGCTGGCTACTGAGGCACAGCTGGGTACTGAACAACAGCTGGGTACTGAGTCACAGCTGGGTACTGAGTCACAGGTGGGTACTGAGTCACAGGTGGGTACTGAACCACAGGTGGGTACTGAGTCACAGCTGGATACTGAGCCACAGCTGGGTACTGAGTCACAGGTGGGTACTGAGTCACAGGTGGGTACTGAACCACAGGTGGGTACTGAGTCACAGCTGGGTACTGAGTCACAGCGGGGTACTGAGCAACAGCTGCGTACTGAACGACAGCTGGGTACTGAGTCACAGCTGGGTACTGAGTCACAGGTGGGTACTGAGTCACAGCTGGGTACTGAACCACAGCTGGGTACTGAGTCATAGCTGGGTACTGAGCAACAGCTGGGTACTGAACAACAGCTGGGTACTGAGTCACAGCTGGGTACTGAGTCACAGATGGGTACTGAGTCACAGGTGGGTACTGAACCAGAGGTGGGTACTGAGTCACAGCTGGGTACTGAGCCACAGCTGGGTACTGAGTCACAGGTGGGTACTGAGTCACAGGGAAGTACTGAACCACAGGAGGGTACTGAGTCACAGCTGGGTACTGAGCCACAGCTGGGTACTGAGTCACAGCTGGGTACTGAACCACAGCTGGGTACTGAGTCACAGCTGGGGACTGAGCCACAGCTGGGTACTGATCCACAGCTGGGTACTGAGTCACAGCTGGGTACTGAGTCACAGCTGGGTACTGAACCATAGCTGGGTACTGAGTCACAGGTGGGTACTGAGCCACAACTGGGTACTGAGCCACAGCTGGGTACTGAACCACAGCTGGCTACTGAGCCACAGCTCGGTACTGAACGACAGCTGGGTACTGAGTCACAGCTGGGTACTGAGTCACAGCTAGGTACTGAGTCACAGGAGGGTACTGAGTCATAGGTGGGTACTGAACCACAGGTGGGTACTGATTCACAGCTGGGTACTGAGTCACATCTGGGTACTGAGCCACAGCTGGGTACTGAGTCACAGCTGGGTACAGAGCAACAGCTGGGTACTGAGTCACAGGTGGGTACTGAGCCAGAGCTGGGTACTGAGCCACAGCTGGGTACTGAGCCACAGCTGGGTATTGAGTCACAGCTGGGTACTGAGTCACAGCTGGGTACTGAGTCACAGGAGGGTACTAAGCCACAGGTGGTTACTGAGTCACAGGAGGGTACTGAGTCACAGCTGGGTACTGAGTCACAGCTGGGTACTGAACCACAGGTGGGTACTGAGTCACAGCTGGGTACTGAGTCACAGCTGGGTACTGAACCGCAGCTGGGTACTGAGCCACAGCTGGGTACTGAGCCACAGCTGGGTACTGAGTCACAGCTGGGTACTGAACCACAGCTGGGTATTGAGTCACAGCTGG
Source organism: Carcharodon carcharias (assembly GCF_017639515.1). Lineage (NCBI taxonomy): Eukaryota > Metazoa > Chordata > Chondrichthyes > Lamniformes > Lamnidae > Carcharodon > Carcharodon carcharias. The sequence goes on along the minus strand of NC_054483.1, from coordinate 19,988,318 downwards.
GTACTGAGTCACAGCTGGGTACTGAGTCACAGGAGGGTACTGAGTCACAGGTGGGTACTGAGTCACAGGTGGGTACTGAACCACAGGTGGGTACTGAGTCACAGCTGGGTACTGAGTCACAGCTGGGTACTGAGCAACAGCTGGGTACTGAACGACAGCTGGGTACTGAGTCACAGCTGGGTACTGAGTGACAGGTGGGTACTGAGTAACAGGTGGGTACTGAACCACAGCTGGGTACTGAGTCACAGCTGGGTACTGAGCCACAGCTGGGTACTGAGTCACAGGTGGGTACTGAGTCACAGGTGGGTACTGAACCACATGTGGGTACTGAGTCACAGCTGGGTACTGAGCCACAGCTGGGTACTGAGCCACAGCTGGGTACTGAGTCACAGGTGGGTACTGAGTCACAGCTGGGTACTGAGTCACAGCTGGGTACGGAACCACAGGTGGGTACTGAGTCACAGCTGGGTACTGAGTCACAGGTGGGTACTGAGTCACAGGTGGGTACTGAACCACAGGTGGGTAATGAGTCACAGCTGGGTACTGAGCCACAGCTGGGTACTGAGCCACAGCTGGGTACTGAGTCACAGCTGGGTACTGAGTCACAGGTGGGTACTGAACCACATGTGGGTACTGAGTCACAGGTGGGTACTGAGCCACAGCTGGGTACTGAGTCACAGCTGGGTACTGAGTCACAGGTGGGTACTGAGTCACAGCTGGGGACTGAGCCACAGCTGGGTACTGAACCACAGTTGGGTACTGAGTCACAGCTGGGTACTGAACCACAGGTGGGTACTGAGCCACAGCTGGGTACTGAGTCACAGGTGGGTACTGAGCCACAGCTGGGTACTGAACCACAGCTGGGAACTGAGTCACAGGTGGGTACTGAGCCACAACTGGGTACTGAGCCACAGCTGGGTACTGAACCACAGCTGGCTACGGAGCCACAGCTGGGTACTTAACGACAGCTGGGTACTGAGTCACAGCTGGGTACTGAGTCACAGGTGGGTACTGAGTCACAGCTGGGTACTGAGCCACAGCTGGGTACTGAGTCACAGGAGGGTACTGAGTCACAGGTGGGTACTGAACCACAGGTGGGTACTGATTCACAGCTGGGTACTGAGTCACAGCTGGGTACTGAGCCACAGCTGGGTACTGAGTCACAGCTGGGTACTGAGCCACAGCTGGGTACTGAACCACAGCTGGGTACTGAGTCACAGCTGGGTACTGAGCCACAGCTGGGTACTGAGACCAAGCTGGGTACTGAACCACAGCTGGCTACTGAGCCAGAGCTGGGTACTGATCCACAGCTGGGTATTGAGTCACAGCTGGCTACTGAGTCACAGCTGGGTACTGAGTCACAGCTGGGTACTGAGTCACAGCTGGGTACTGAGTCACAGCTGGGGACTGAACCACAGCTGGATACTGAACCACAGCTGGTACTGAATCACACCTGGGTACTGAGCCACAGCTGGGTACTGAACCACAGGTGGGTACTGAGTCACAGGTGGGTACTGAGCCACAACTGGGTACTGAGCCGCAGCTGGGTACTGATCCACAGCTGGCTACTGAGGCACAGCTGGGTACTGAACAACAGCTGGGTACTGAGTCACAGCTGGGTACTGAGTCACAGGTGGGTACTGTCACAGGTGGGTACTGAACCACAGGTGGGTACTGAGTCACAGCTGGATACTGAGCCACAGCTGGGTACTGAGTCACAGGTGGGTACTGAGTCACAGGTGGGTACTGAACCACAGGTGGGTACTGAGTCACAGCTGGGTACTGAGTCACAGCGGGGTACTGAGCAACAGCTGCGTACTGAACGACAGCTGGGTACTGAGTCACAGCTGGGTACTGAGTCACAGGTGGGTACTGAGTCACAGCTGGGTACTGAACCACAGCTGGGTACTGAGTCATAGCTGGGTACTGAGCAACAGCTGGGTACTGAACAACAGCTGGGTACTGAGTCACAGCTGGGTACTGAGTCACAGATGGGTACTGAGTCACAGGTGGGTACTGAACCAGAGGTGGGTACTGAGTCACAGCTGGGTACTGAGCCACAGCTGGGTACTGAGTCACAGGTGGGTACTGAGTCACAGGGAAGTACTGAACCACAGGAGGGTACTGAGTCACAGCTGGGTACTGAGCCACAGCTGGGTACTGAGTCACAGCTGGGTACTGAACCACAGCTGGGTACTGAGTCACAGCTGGGGACTGAGCCACAGCTGGGTACTGATCCACAGCTGGGTACTGAGTCACAGCTGGGTACTGAGTCACAGCTGGGTACTGAACCATAGCTGGGTACTGAGTCACAGGTGGGTACTGAGCCACAACTGGGTACTGAGCCACAGCTGGGTACTGAACCACAGCTGGCTACTGAGCCACAGCTCGGTACTGAACGACAGCTGGGTACTGAGTCACAGCTGGGTACTGAGTCACAGCTGGGTACTGAGTCACAGGAGGGTACTGAGTCACAGGTGGGTACTGAACCACAGGTGGGTACTGATTCACAGCTGGGTACTGAGTCACATCTGGGTACTGAGCCACAGCTGGGTACTGAGTCACAGCGGGGTACAGAGCAACAGCTGGGTACTGAGTCACAGGTGGGTACTGAGCCAGAGCTGGGTACTGAGCCACAGCTGGGTACTGAGCCACAGCTGGGTATTGAGTCACAGCTGGGTACTGAGTCACAGCTGGGTACTGAGTCACAGGAGGGTACTGAGCCACAGGTGGTTACTGAGTCACAGGGGGGTACTGAGTCACAGCTGGGTACTGAGTCACAGCTGGGTACTGAACCACAGGTGGGTACTGAGTCACAGCTGGGTACTGAGTCACAGCTGGGTACTGAACCGCAGCTGGGTACTGAGCCACAGTTGGGTACTGAGCCACAGCTGGGTACTGAGTCACAGCTGGGTACTGAACCACAGCTGGGTATTGAGTCACAGCTGGGTACTGAGTCACAGCTGGGTACTGAGTCACAGGAGGGTACTGAGTCACAGGTGGGTACTGAGTCACAGGTGGGTACTGAACCACAGGTGGGTACTGAGTCACAGCTGGGTACTGAGTCACAGGTGGGTACTGAGTAACAGGTGGGTACTGAACCACAGCTGGGTACTGAGTCACAGCTGGGTACTGAGCCACAGCTGGGTACTGAGTCACAGGTGGGTACTGAGTCACAGGTGGGTACTGAACCACATGTGGGTACTGAGTCACAGCTGGGTACTGAGCCACAGCTGGGTACTGAGCCACAGCTGGGTACTGAGTCACAGGTGGGTACTGAGTCACAGCTGGGTACTGAGTCACAGCTGGGTACGGAACCACAGGTGGGTACTGAGTCACAGCGGGGTACTGAGTCACAGGTGGGTACTGAGTCACAGGTGGGTACTGAACCACAGCTGGGTACTGAGTCACAGCTGGGTACTGAGCCACAGCTGGGTACTGAGCCACAGCTGGGTACTGAGTCACAGCTGGGTACTGAGTCACAGGTGGGTACTGAACCACATGTGGGTACTGAGTCACAGGTGGGTACTGAGCCACAGCTGGGTACTGAGTCACAGCTGGGTACTGAGTCACAGGTGGGTACTGAGTCACAGCTGGGGACTGAGCCACAGCTGGGTACTGAACCACAGTTGGGTACTGAGTCACAGCTGGGTACTGAGTCACAGCTGGGTACTGAGCCACAGCTGGGTACTGAGTCACAGGTGGGTACTGAGCCACAGCTGGGTACTGAACCACAGCTGGGAACTGAGTCACAGGTGGGTACTGAGCCACAACTGGGTACTGAGCCACAGCTGGGTACTGAACCACAGCTGGCTACGGAGCCACAGCTGGGTACTGAACGACAGCTGGGTACTGAGTCACAGCTGGGTACTGAGTCACAGGTGGGTACTGAGTCACAGCTGGGTACTGAGCCACAGCTGGGTACTGAGTCACAGGAGGGTACTGAGTCACAGGTGGGTACTGAACCACAGGTGGGTACTGATTCACAGCTGGGTACTGAGTCACAGCTGGGTACTGAGCCACAGCTGGGTACTGAGTCACAGCTGGGTACTGAGCCACAGCTGGGTACTGAACCACAGCTGGGTACTGAGTCACAGCTGGGTACTGAGCCACAGCTGGGTACTGAGATAAAGCTGGGTACTGAACCACAGCTGGCTACTGAGCCACAGCTGGGTACTGATCCACAGCTGGGTATTGAGTCACAGCTGGCTACTGAGTCACAGCTGGGTACTGAGTCATAGCTGAGTACTGAGCCACAGCTGGGTACTGAGTCACAGGGGGGTACTGAGTCACAGCTGGGTACTGTCACAGCTGGGTACTGAACCACAGCTGGGTACTGAGTCACAGCTGGGTACTGAGTCACAGGTGGGTACTGAACCACATGTGGGTACTGAGTCACAGCTGGGTACTGAGCCACAGCTGGGTACTGAGCCACAGCTGGGTACTGAGTCACGGTGGGTACCGAGTCACAGCTGGGTACTGAGCAACAGCTGGGTACTGAACCACAGCTGGGTACTGAGTCACAGCTGGGTACTGAACCACAGGTGGGTACTGAGCAACAGCTGGGTACTGAACCACAGCTGGGTACTGAGTCACAGGTGGGTACTGAGCCACAGCTGGGTATTGAGTCACAGCTGGGTACTGAGTCACAGTTGGGTACTGAGTCACAGCTGGGTACTGAGCCACAGCTGGGTACTGAGTAACAGGGGGGTACTGAGTCACAGCTGGGCACTGAGCAAAAGCTGGGTACTGAACGACAGCTGGGTACTGAGTCACAGCTGGGTACTGAGTCACAGGTGGGTACTGAGTCACAGGTGGGTACTGAACCACAGGTGGGTACTGAGTCACAGCTGGGTACTGCGCCACAGCTGGGTACTGAGTCACAGGTGGGTAATGTCACAGGTGGGTACTGAACCACATGTGCGTACTGAGTCACAGCTGGGTACTGAGCCACAGCTGGCTACTGAGTCACAGCTGGGTACTGAGTCACAGCTGGGCACTGAGTCACAGCTGGGGACTGAGCCACAGCTGGGTACTGAACCACAGTTGGGTACTGAGTCACAGCTGGGTACTGAACCACAGGTGGGTACTGAGCCACAGCTGGGTACTGAGTCACAGCTGGGTACTGAGCCACAGCTGGGTACTGAACCACAGCTGGGAACTGAGTCACAGGTGGGTACTGAGCCACAACTGGGTACTGAGCCACAGCTGGGTACTGAACCACAGCTGGCTACGGAGCCACAGCTGGGTACTGAACGACAGCTGGGCACTGAGTCACAGCTGGGTACTGAGTCACAGGTGGGTACTGAGTCACAGCTGGGTACTGAGCCACAGCTGGGTACTGAGTCACAGGAGGGTACTGAGTCACAGGTGGGTACTGAACCACAGGTGGGTACTGATTCACAGCTGGGTACTGAGTCACAGCTGGGTACTGAGCCACAGCTGGGTACTGAGTCACAGCTGGGTATTGAGCCACAGCTGGGTACTGAACCACAGCTGGGTACTGAGTCACAGCTGGGTACTGAGCCACAGCTGGGTACTGAGACAAAGCTGGGTACTGAACCACAGCTGGCTACTGAGCCACAGCTGGGTACTGATCCACAGCTGGGTATGGAGTCACAGCTGGGTACTGAGTCACAGCTGGGTACTGAGTCATAGCTGAGTACTGAGCCACAGCTGGGTACTGAGTCACAGGGGGGTACTGAGTCACAGCTGGGTACTGTCACAGCTGGGTACTGAACCACAGCTGGGTACTGAGTCACAGCTGGGTACTGAGTCACAGGTGGGTACTGAACCACATGTGGGTACTGAGTCACAGCTGGGTACTGAGCCACAGCTGGGTACTGTGCCACAGCTGGGTACTGAGTCACGGTGGGTACCGAGTCAAAGCTGGGTACTGAGCAACAGCTGGCTACTGAACCACAGGTGGGTACTGAGTCACAGCTGGGTACTGAACCACAGGTGGGTACTGAGCCACAGCTGGGTACTGAGTCACAGCTGGGTACTGAGCCACAGCTGGGTACTGAACCACAGCTGGGTACTGAGTCACAGGTGGGTACTGAGCCACAACGGGGTACTGAGCCACAGCTGGATACTGAACCACAGCTGGCTACTGAGCCAGAGCTGGGTACTGAACGACAGCTGGGTACTGAGTCACAGCGGGGTACTGAGTCACAGGTGGGTACTGAGTAACAGCTGGGTACTGAGCCACAGCTGGGTACTGATTCACAGGAGGGTACTGAGTCACAGGTGGGTACTGAACCACAGGTGGGTACTGATTCACAGCTGGGTACTGAGTCACTGCTGGGTACTGAGCCACAGCTGGGTACTGAGTCACAGCTGGGTACTGAGCAACAGCTGGGTACTGAACCACAGCTGGGTACTGAGTCACAGGTGGGTACTGAGACACAGCTGGGTACTGAGACACCGCTGGGTACTGAACCACAGCTGGGTACTGAGTCAAAGCTGGCTACTGAGCCACAGCTGCGTACTGAGCCACAGCTGGGTATTGAGTCACAGCTGGGTACTGAGTCACAGCTGGGTACTGAGTCACAGCTGGGTACTGAGCCACAGCTGGGTACTGAGTAACAGGGGGGTACTGAGTCACAGCTGGGTAATGAGTCACAGCTGGGTACTGAACCACAGCTGGGTACTGAGTCACAGCTGGGTACTGAGTCACAGCTGGGTACTGAACCGCAGCTGGGTACTGAGCCGCAGCTGGGTACTGAGCCAGAGCTGGGTACTGAGTCACAGCTGGGTACTGAACCACAGCTGGGTACTGAGTCACAGCTGGGTACTGAGTTACAGCTGGGTACTAAGTCACAGCTGGGTACTGAGCCACAGCTGGGTACTGAAACACAGGTGGGTACTGAGCCACAGCTGGGTACTGAACCACAGCTGGGTACTGAGTCACAGCTGGGTACTAAACCACAGGTGGGTACTGAGCCACAGCAGGCTACTGAGTCACAGCTGGGTACTGAGCCACAGCTGGGTACTGAGTCACAGCTGGGTACTGAACCACAGCTGGGTACTGAGTCACAGCTGGGTACTGAGCCATAGCTGGGTACTGAACCAGAGCTGGGTATTGAGTCACAGCTGGGTACTGAGGCACAGCTGGGTACTGAACCACAGCTGGGTACTGAGTCACAGGTGGGTACTGAACGACAGCTGGGCACTGAGTCACAGCTGGGTACTGAGTCACAGGTGGGTACTGAGTCACAGCTGGGTACTGAGCCACAGCTGGGTACTGAGTCACAGGAGGGTACTGAGTCACAGGTGGGTACTGAACCACAGGTGGGTACTGATTCACAGCTGGGTACTGAGTCACAGCTGGGTACTGAGCCACAGCTGGGTACTGAGTCACAGCTGGGTACTGAGCCACAGCTGGGTACTGAACCACAGCTGGGTACTGAGTCACAGCCGGGTACTGAGCCACAGCTGGGTACTGAGACAAAGCTGGGTACTGAACCACAGCTGGCTACTGAGCCACAGCTGGGTACTGATCCACAGCTGGGTATTGAGTCACAGCTGGCTACTGAGTCACAGCTGGGTACTGAGTCATAGCTGAGTACTGAGCCACAGCTGGGTACTGAGTCACAGGGGGGTACTGAGTCACAGCTGGGTACTGTCACAGCTGGGTACTGAACCACAGCTGGGTACTGAGTCACAGCTGGGTACTGAGTCACAGGTGGGTACTGAACCACATGTGGGTACTGAGTCACAGCTGGGTACTGAGCCACAGCTGGGTACTGAGCCACAGCTGGGTACTGAGTCACGGTGGGTACCGAGTCACAGCTGGGTACTGAGCAACAGCTGGGTACTGAACCACAGCTGGGTACTGAGTCACAGCTGGGTACTGAACCACAGGTGGGTACTGAGCCACAGCTGGGTACTGAGTCACAGCTGGGTACTGAGCCACAGCTGGGTACTGAACCACAGCTGGGTACTGAGTCACAGGTGGGTACTGAGCCACAACTGGGTACTGAGCCACAGCTGGGTACTGAACCACAGCTGGCTACTGAGCCACAGCTGGGTACTGAACGACAGCTGGGTACTGAGTCACAGCGGGGTACTGAGTCACAGGTGGGTACTGAGTCACAGCTGGGTACTGAGCCACAGCTGGGTACTGAGTCACAGGAGGGTACTGAGTCACAGGTGGGTACTGAACCACAGGTGGGTACTGATTCACAGCTGGGTACTGAGTCACTGCTGGGTACTGAGCCACAGCTGGGTACTGAGTCACAGCTGGGTACTGAGCAACAGCTGGGTACTGAACCACAGCTGGGTACTGAGTCACAGGTGGGTACTGAGCCACAGCTGGGTACTGAGACACCGCTGGGTACTGAACCACAGCTGGCTACTGAGCCACAGCTGGGTACTGAGCCACAGGTGGGTAGTGAGTCACAGCTGGGTACTGAGTCACAGTTGGGTACTGAGTCACAGCTGGGTACTGAGCCACAGCTGGGTACTGAGTAACAGGGGGGTACTGAGTCACAGCTGGGTAATGAGTCACAGCTGGGTACTGAACCACAGCTGGGTACTGAGTCACAGCTGGGTACTGAGTCACAGCTGGGTACTGAAACGCAGCTGGGTACTGAGCCGCAGCTGGGTACTGAGCCAGAGCTGGGTACTGTCACAGCTGGGTACTGAACCACAGCTGGGTACTGTCACAGCTGGGTACTGAGTTACAGCTGGGTACTAAGTCACAGCTGGGTACTGAGCCACAGCTGGGTACTGAAACACAGGTGGGTACTCAGCCACAGCTGGGTACTGAACCACAGCTGCGTACTGAGTCACAGCTGGGTACTAAACCACAGGTGGGTACTGAGCCACAGCAGGCTACTGAGTCACAGCTGGGTACTGAGCCACAGCTGGGTACTGAGTCACAGCTGGGTACTGAACCACAGCTGGGTACTGAGTCACAGCTGGGTACTGAGCCACAGCTGGGTACTGAACCAGAGCTGGGTACTGAGTTACAGCTGGGTACTGAGGCACAGCTGGGTACTGAACCACAACTGGGTACTAAACCACAGGTGGGTACTGAGCCACAGCAGGCTACTGAGTCACAGCTGGGTACTGAGCCACAGTTGGGTACTGAGTCACAGCTGGGTACTGAACCACAGCTGGGTACTGAGTCACAGCTGGGTACTGAGCCACAGCTGGGTACTGAACCAGAGCTGGGTACTGAGTCACAGCTGGGTACTGAGGCACAGCTGGGTACTGAACCACAGCTGGGTACTGAGTCACAGGTGGGTACTGAACGACAGCTGGGTACTGAGTCACAGCTGGGTACAGAGTCACAGGTGGGTACTGAGTCACAGCTGGGTACTGAGCCACAGCTGGGTACTGAGTCACAGGAGGATACTGAGTCACAGGTGGGTACTGAACCACAGGTGGGTACTGATTCACAGCTGGGTACTGAGTCACAGCTGGGTACTGAGCCACAGCTGGGTACTGAGTCACAGCTGGGTACTGAGCCACAGCTGGGTACTGAACCACAGCTGGGTACTGAGTCACAGCTGGGTACTGAGCCACAGCTGGGTACTGAGACAAAGCTGGGTACTGAACCACAGCTGGCTACTGAGCCACAGCTGGGTACTGATCCACAGCTGGGTATTGAGTCACAGCTGGCTACTGAGTCACAGCTGGGTACTGAGTCATAGCTGAGTACTGAGCCACAGCTGGGTACTGAGTCACAGGGGGGTACTGAGTCACAGCTGGGTACTGTCACAGCTGGGTACTGAACCACAGTTGGGTACTGAGTCACAGCTGGGTACTGAGTCACAGGTGGGTACTGAACCACATGTGGGTACTGAGTCACAGCTGGGTACTGAGCCACAGCTGGGTACTGAGCCACAGCTGGGTACTGAGTCACGGTGGGTACCGAGTCACAGCTGGGTACTGAGCAACAGCTGGGTACTGAACCACAGCTGGGTACTGAGTCACAGCTGGGTACTGAACCACAGGTGGGTACTGAGCCACAGCTGGGTACTGAGTCACAGCTGGGTACTGAGCCACAGCTCGGTACTGAACCACAGCTGGGTACTGAGTCACAGGTGGGTACTGAGCCACAACTGGGTACTGAGCCACAGCTGGGTACTTAACCACAGCTGGCTACTGAGCCACAGCTGGGTACTGAACGACAGCTGGGTACTGAGTCACAGCGGGGTACTGAGTCACAGGTGGGTACTGAGTCACAGCTGGGTACTGAGCCACAGCTGGGTACTGAGTCACAGGAGGGTACTGAGTCACAGGTGGGTACTGAACCACAGGTGGGTACTGATTCACAGCTGGGTACTGAGTCACTGCTGGGTACTGAGCCACAGCTGGGTACTGAGTCACAGCTGGGTACTGAGCAACAGCTGGGTACTGAACCACAGCTGGGTACTGAGTCACAGGTGGGTACTGAGCCACAGCTGGGTACTGAGACACCGCTGGGTACTGAACCACAGCTGGCTACTGAGCCACAGCTGGGTACTGAGCCACAGCTGGGTATTGAGTCACAGCTGGGTACTGAGTCACAGTTGGGTACTGAGTCACAGCTGGGTACTGAGCAACAGCTGGGTACTGAGTAACAGGGGGGTACTGAGTCACAGCTGGGTAATGAGTCACAGCTGGGTACTGAACCACAGCTGGGTACTGAGTCACAGCTGGGTACTGAGTCACAGCTGGGTACTGAAACGCAGCTGGGTACTGAGCCGCAGCTGGGTACTGAGCCAGAGCTGGGTACTGTCACAGCTGGGTACTGAACCACAGCTGGGTACTGAGTCACAGCTGGGTACTGAGTTACAGCTGGGTACTAAGTCACAGCTGGGTACTGAGCCACAGCTGGGTACTGAAACACAGCTGGGTACTCAGCCACAGCTGGGTACTGAACCACAGCTGCGTACTGAGTCACAGCTGGGTACTAAACCACAGGTGGGTACTGAGCCACAGCAGGCTACTGAGTCACAGCTGGGTACTGAGCCACAGCTGGGTACTGAGTCACAGCTGGGTACTGAACCACAGCTGGGTACTGAGTCACAGCTGGGTACTGAGCCACAGCTGGGTACTGAACCAGAGCTGGGTACTGAGTCACAGCTGGATACTGAGGCACAGCTGGGTACTGAACCACAGCTGGGTACTGAGTCACAGGTGGGTACTGAGCCACTGCTGGGTACTGAGCCACAGCAGGGTACTGAGTCACAGCTGGGTACTGAGTCACAGCTGGGTACTGAATCACAGCTGGGTACTGAACCACAGCTTGGTACTGAGTCACAGCTGGGTACTGGGTCACAGCTGGGTACTGAGTAACACCTGGGTACTGAGCCAAAGCTGGGTACTGAGTCACAGCTGGGTACTGAGCCAAAGCTGGGTACTGAGAAACTGCTGGGTACTGAACCACAGCTGGGTACTGAACCACAGGTGGGTACTGAAACACAGCTAGGTACTGCGTCACAGCTGGGTACTGAACCACAGCTGGGTACTGAACCACAGGTGGGTACTGAACCACAGCTGGGTACTGAGTCACAGCTGGGTACTGAACCACAGCTGGGTACCGAATCACAGCTTGGTACTGAACCACAGCTGGTTACTCTGTCACAGCTGGGTACTGAGTCACAGCTGGGTACTGAGTCACAGCTGGGTATTGAGCCAAAGCTGGGTTATGAGTCACAGCTGGGTACTGAACCACAGCCGGGTACTGAGCCACAGCTGGGTACTAAACCACAGCTGGGTACTGAGCCACAGCTGGGTACTGAGTCACAGCTGGGTACTGAGCCACAGCTGCGTCCTGAACCACAGCTGGGTACTGAGTCACAGCTGGGTACTGAGTCACAGTTGGGTACTGAACCACAGCTGGGTAAAGCCACAGCTGGGTACTGAGCCACAGCTGGGTATTGAGTCACAGCTGGGTACTGAACCACAGCTGGGTACTGTCACAGCTGGGTACTGAGCCACAGCTGGGTACTGAGTCACAGCTGGGTACAGAACCACAGCTGGGTACGGAGTCACAGCTGGGTATTGAGCCACAGGTGGGTACAGAGCCACAGCTGGGTTCTGAGTCACAGCTGGGTACTCAGCCACAGCTGGGTACTGAGTCACAGCTGGGTACTGAGTCACCGCTGGGTACTGAGCCACAGCTGGGTACTGAACCACAACTGGGCACTGAGACACAGCCGGGTACTGAGCCGCAGCTGGGTACTGAACCACAGCTGGGTACTGAGCCACAGCTGGGTATTGAGTCACAGCTGGGTACTGAGTCACAGCTGGGTATTGTCACAGCTGGGTATTGAGTCACAGCTGGGTACTGAACCACAGCTGGGTACTGAGTCACAGCTGGGTACTGAACCACAGCTGGGAACTGAGTCACAGCTGGGTACTGAGCCACAGCTGGGTACTGAACCACAGGTGGGTACTGAGTCACAGCTGGGTACTGAACCACAACTGGGTACTTAGTCACAGCTGGGTGATGAGTCACAGCTGGGTACAGAACCACAGATGGGTACTGAGCCACAGCTGGGTACTGAACCACAGCTGGGTACTGAGTCACAGGTGGGTACTGAGTCAGCTGGGTACTGAGCAACAGCTGGGTACTGAACGACAGCTGGGTACTGAGTCACAGCTGGGTACTGAACCACAGCTGGGTACTGAGTCATAGCTGGGTACTGAGCAACAGCTGGGTACTGAACGACAGCTGGGTACTGAGTCACAGCTGGGTACTGAGTCACAGGTGGGTACTGAGTCATAGGTGGGTACTGAACCAGAGGTGGGTACTGAGTCACAGCTGGGTACTGAGCCACAGCTGGGTACTGTGTCACAGGTGAGTACTGAGTCACAGGGAAGTACTAAACCACATGTGGGTACTGAGTCACAGCTGGGTACTGAGCCACAGCTGGGTACTGAGCCACAGCTGGGTACTGAGTCACAGCTGGGTACTGAGCCACAGCTGGGTACTGAACCACAGCTGGGTACTGAGTCACCGCTGGGTACAGAACCACAGGTGGGTACTGAACCACAGCTGGTACTGAATCACACCTGGGTACTGAGCCACAGCTGGGTACTGAACCACAGGTGGGTACAGTCACAGGTGGGTACTGAGCCACAACTGGGTACTGAGCCGCAGCTGGGTACTGATCCACAGCTGGCTACTGAGGCACAGCTGGGTACTGAACAACAGCTGGGTACTGAGTCACAGCTGGGTACTGAGTCACAGGTGGGTACTGAGTCACAGGTGGGTACTGAACCACAGGTGGGTACTGAGTCACAGCTGGATACTGAGCCACAGCTGGGTACTGAGTCACAGGTGGGTACTGAGTCACAGGTGGGTACTGAACCACAGGTGGGTACTGAGTCACAGCTGGGTACTGAGTCACAGCGGGGTACTGAGCAACAGCTGCGTACTGAACGACAGCTGGGTACTGAGTCACAGCTGGGTACTGAGTCACAGGTGGGTACTGAGTCAGAGCTGGGTACTGAACCACAGCTGGGTACTGAGTCATAGCTGGGTACTGAGCAACAGCTGGGTACTGAACAACAGCTGGGTACTGAGCCACAGCTGGGTACAGAGTCACAGGTGGGTACTGAGTCACAGGGAAGTACTGAACCACAGGAGGGTACTGAGTCACAGCTGGGTACTGAGCCACAGCTGGGTACTGAGTCACAGCTGGGTACTGAGCCACAGCTGGGTACTGAACCACAGCTGGGTACTGAGTCACAGCTGGGTACTGAGCCACAGCTGGGTACTGAGATAAAGCTGGGTACTGAACCACAGCTGGCTACTGAGCCACAGCTGGGTACTGATCCACAGCTGGGTATTGAGTCACAGCTGGCTACTGAGTCACAGCTGGGTACTGAGTCATAGCTGAGTACTGAGCCACAGCTGGGTACTGAGTCACAGGGGGGTACTGAGTCACAGCTGGGTACTGTCACAGCTGGGTACTGAACCACAGCTGGGTACTGAGTCACAGCTGGGTACTGAGTCACAGGTGGGTACTGAACCACATGTGGGTACTGAGTCACAGCTGGGTACTGAGCCACAGCTGGGTACTGAGCCACAGCTGGGTACTGAGTCACGGTGGGTACCGAGTCACAGCTGGGTACTGAGCAACAGCTGGGTACTGAACCACAGCTGGGTACTGAGTCACAGCTGGGTACTGAACCACAGGTGGGTACTGAGCAACAGCTGGGTACTGAACCACAGCTGGGTACTGAGTCACAGGTGGGTACTGAGCCACAGCTGGGTACTGAGACACCGCTGGGTACTGAACCACAGCTGGCTACTGAGCCACAGCTGGGTACTGAGCCACAGCTGGGTATTGAGTCACAGCTGGGTACTGAGTCACAGTTGGGTACTGAGTCACAGCTGGGTACTGAGCCACAGCTGGGTACTGAGTAACAGGGGGGTACTGAGTCACAGCTGGGCACTGAGCAAAAGCTGGGTACTTAACGACAGCTGGGTACTGAGTCACAGCTGGGTACTGAGTCACAGGTGGGTACTGAGTCACAGGTGGGTACTGAACCACAGGTGGGTACTGAGTCACAGCTGGGTACTGCGCCACAGCTGGGTACTGAGTCACAGGTGGGTACTGAGTCACAGGTGGGTACTGAACCACATGTGGGTACTGAGTCACAGATGGGTACTGAGCCACAGCTGGCTACTGAGTCACAGCTGGGTACTGAGTCACAGCTGGGCACTGAGTCACAGCTGGGGACTGAGCCACAGCTGGGTACTGAACCACAGTTGGGTACTGAGTCACAGCTGGGTACTGAACCACAGGTGGGTACTGAGCCACAGCTGGGTACTGAGTCACAGCTGGGTACTGAGCCACAGCTGGGTACTGAACCACAGCTGGGAACTGAGTCACAGGTGGGTACTGAGCCACAACTGGGTACTGAGCCACAGCTGGGTACTGAACCACAGCTGGGAACGGAGCCACAGCTGGGTACTGAACGACAGCTGGGCACTGAGTCACAGCTGGGTACTGAGTCACAGGTGGGTACTGAGTCACAGCTGGGTACTGAGCCACAGCTGGGTACTGAGTCACAGGAGGGTACTGAGTCACAGGTGGGTACTGAACCACAGGTGGGTACTGATTCACAGCTGGGTACTGAGTCACAGCTGGGTACTGAGCCACAGCTGGGTACTGAGTCACAGCTGGGTACTGAGCCACAGCTGGGTACTGAACCACAGCTGGGTACTGAGTCACAGCTGGGTACTGAGCCACAGCTGGGTACTGAGACAAAGCTGGGTACTGAACCACAGCTGGCTACTGAGCCACAGCTGGGTACTGATCCACAGCTGGGTATGGAGTCACAGCTGGGTACTGAGTCACAGCTGGGTACTGAGTCATAGCTGAGTACTGAGCCACAGCTGGGTACTGAGTCACAGGGGGGTACTGAGTCACAGCTGGGTACTGTCACAGCTGGGTACTGAACCACAGCTGGGTACTGAGTCACAGCTGGGTACTGAGTCACAGGTGGGTACTGAACCACATGTGGGTACTGAGTCACAGCTGGGTACTGAGCCACAGCTGGGTACTGTGCCACAGCTGGGTACTGAGTCACGGTGGGTACCGAGTCAAAGCTGGGTACTGAGCAACAGCTGGCTACTGAACCACAGGTGGGTACTGAGTCACAGCTGGGTACTGAACCACAGGTGGGTACTGAGCCACAGCTGGGTACTGAGTCACAGCTGGGTACTGAGCCACAGCTGGGTACTGAACCACAGCTGGGTACTGAGTCACAGGTGGGTACTGAGCCACAACTGGGTACTGAGCCACAGCTGGATACTGAACCACAGCTGGCTACTGAGCCAGAGCTGGGTACTGAACGACAGCTGGGTACTGAGTCACAGCGGGGTACTGAGTCACAGGTGGGTACTGAGTAACAGCTGGGTACTGAGCCACAGCTGGGTACTGATTCACAGGAGGGTACTGAGTCACAGGTGGGTACTGAACCACAGGTGGGTACTGATTCACAGCTGGGTACTGAGTCACTGCTGGGTACTGAGCCACAGCTGGGTACTGAGTCACAGCTGGGTACTGAGCAACAGCTGGGTACTGAACCACAGCTGGGTACTGAGTCACAGGTGGGTACTGAGACACAGCTGGGTACTGAGACACCGCTGGGTACTGAACCACAGCTGGGTACTGAGTCACAGCTGGCTACTGAGCCACAGCTGCGTACTGAGCCACAGCTGGGTATTGAGTCACAGCTGGGTACTGAGTCACAGCTGGGTACTGAGTCACAGCTGGGTACTGAGCCACAGCTGGGTACTGAGTAACAGGGGGGTACTGAGTCACAGCTGGGTAATGAGTCACAGCTGGGTACTGAACCACAGCTGGGTACTGAGTCACAGCTGGGTACTGAGTCACAGCTGGGTACTGAACCGCAGCTGGGTACTGAGCCGCAGCTGGGTACTGAGCCAGAGCTGGGTACTGAGTCACAGCTGGGTACTGAACCACAGCTGGGTACTGAGTCACAGCTGGGTACTGAGTTACAGCTGGGTACTAAGTCACAGCTGGGTACTGAGCCACAGCTGGGTACTGAAACACAGGTGGGTACTGAGCCACAGCTGGGTACTGAACCACAGCTGGGTACTGAGTCACAGCTGGGTACTAAACCACAGGTGGGTACTGAGCCACAGCAGGCTACTGAGTCACAGCTGGGTACTGAGCCACAGCTGGGTACTGAGTCACAGCTGGGTACTGAACCACAGCTGGGTACTGAGTCACAGCTGGGTACTGAGCCATAGCTGGGTACTGAACCAGAGCTGGGTACTGAGTCACAGCTGGGTACTGAGGCACAGCTGGGTACTGAACCACAGCTGGGTACTGAGTCACAGGTGGGTACTGAACGACAGCTGGGTACTGAGTCACAGCTGGGTACTGAGTCACAGATGGGTACTGAGTCACAGCTGGGTACTGAGCCACAGCTGGGTACTGAGTCACAGGAGGGTACTGAGTCACAGGTGGGTACTGAACCACAGGTGGGTACTGATTCACAGCTGGGTACTGAGTCACAGCTGGGTACTGAGCCACAGCTGGGTACTGAGTCACAGCTGGGTACTGAGCCACAGCTGGGTACTGAACCACAGCTGGGTACTGAGTCACAGCCGGGTACTGAGCCACAGCTGGGTACTGAGACAAAGCTGGGTACTGAACCACAGCTGGCTACTGAGCCACAGCTGGGTACTGATCCACAGCTGGGTATTGAGTCACAGCTGGCTACTGAGTCACAGCTGGGTACTGAGTCACAGGTGGGTACTGAACCACATGTGGGTACTGAGTCACAGCTGGGTACTGAGCCACAGCTGGGTACTGAGCCACAGCTGGGTACTGAGTCACGGTGGGTACCGAGTCACAGCTGGGTACTGAGCAACAGCTGGGTACTGAACCACAGCTGGGTACTGAGTCACAGCTGGGTACTGAACCACAGGTGGGTACTGAGCCACAGCTGGGTACTGAGTCACAGCTGGGTACTGAGCCACAGCTGGGTACTGAACCACAGCTGGGTACTGAGTCACAGGTGGGTACTGAGACACAACTGGGTACTGAGCCACAGCTGGGTACTGAACCACAGCTGGCTACTGAGCCACAGCTGGGTACTGAACGACAGCTGGGTACTGAGTCACAGCGGGGTACTGAGTCACAGGTGGGTACTGAGTCACAGCTGGGTACTGAGCCACAGCTGGGTACTGAGTCACAGGAGGGTACTGAGTCACAGGTGGGTACTGAACCACAGGTGGGTACTGATTCACAGCTGGGTACTGAGTCACAGCTGGGTACTGAGTAACGGGGGGTACTGAGTCACAGCTGGGTACTGAACCACAGCTGGGTACTGAACCACAGCTGGGTACTGAGTCACAGCTGGGTACTGAGTCACAGCTGGGTACTGAAACGCAGCTGGGTACTGAGCCGCAGCTGGGTACTGAGCCAGAGCTGGGTACTGTCACAGCTGGGTACTGAACCACAGCTGTGTACTGTCACAGCTGGGTACTGAGTTACAGCTGGGTACTAAGTCACAGCTGGGTACTGAGCCACAGCTGGGTACTGAAACACAGGTGGGTACTCAGCCACAGCTGGGTACTGAACCACAGCTGCGTACTGAGTCACAGCTGGGTACTAAACCACAGGTGGGTACTGAGCCACAGCAGGCTACTGAGTCACAGCTGGGTACTGAGCCACAGCTGGGTACTGAGTCACAGCTGGGTACTGAACCACAGCTGGGTACTGAGTCACAGCTGGGTACTGAGCCACAGCTGGGTACTGAACCAGAGCTGGGTACTGAGTCACAGCTGGGTACTGAGGCACAGCTGGGTACTGAACCACAGCTGGGTACTAAACCACAGGTGGGTACTGAGCCACAGCAGGCTACTGAGTCACAGCTGGGTACTGAGCCACAGTTGGGTACTGAGTCACAGCTGGGTACTGAACCACAGCTGGGTACTGAGTCACAGCTGGGTACTGAGCCACAGCTGGGTACTGAACCAGAGCTGGGTACTGAGTCACAGCTGGGTACTGAGGCACAGCTGGGTACTGAACCACAGCTGGGTACTGAGTCACAGGTGGGTACTGAACGACAGCTGGGTACTGAGTCACAGCTGGGTACAGAGTCACAGGTGGGTACTGAGTCACAGCTGGGTACTGAGCCACAGCTGGGTACTGAGTCACAGGAGGATACTGAGTCACAGGTGGGTACTGAACCACAGGTGGGTACTGATTCACAGCTGGGTACTGAGTCACAGCTGGGTACTGAGCCACAGCTGGGTACTGACTCACAGCTGGGTACTGAGCCACAGCTGGGTACTGAACCACAGCTGGGTACTGAGTCACAGCTGGGTACTGAGCCACAGCTGGGTACTGAGACAAAGCTGGGTACTGAACCACAGCTGGCTACTGAGCCACAGCTGGGTACTGATCCACAGCTGGGTATTGAGTCACAGCTGGCTACTGAGTCACAGCTGGGTACTGAGTCATAGCTGAGTACTGAGCCACAGCTGGGTACTGAGTCACAGGGGGGTACTGAGTCACAGCTGGGTACTGTCACAGCTGGGTACTGAACCACAGCTGGGTACTGAGTCACAGCTGGGTACTGAGTCACAGGTGGGTACTGAACCACATGTGGGTACTGAGTCACAGCTGGGTACTGAGCCACAGCTGGGTACTGAGCCACAGCTGGGTACTGAGTCACGGTGGGTACCGAGTCACAGCTGGGTACTGAGCAACAGCTGGGTACTGAACCACAGCTGGGTACTGAGTCACAGCTGGGTACTGAACCACAGGTGGGTACTGAGCCACAGCTGGGTACTGAGTCACAGCTGGGTACTGAGCCACAGCTCGGTACTGAGCCACAGCTGGGTACTGAGTCACAGGTGGGTACTGAGCCACAACTGGGTACTGAGCCACAGCTGGGTACTGAACCACAGCTGGCTACTGAGCCACAGCTGGGTACTGAACGACAGCTGGGTACTGTCACAGCGGGGTACTGAGTCACAGGTGGGTACTGAGTCACAGCTGGGTACTGAGCCACAGCTGGGTACTGAGTAACAGGAGGGTACTGAGTCACAGGTGGGTACTGAACCACAGGTGGGTACTGATTCACAGCTGGGTACTGAGTCACTGCTGGGTACTGAGCCACAGCTGGGTACTGAGTCACAGCTGGGTACTGAGCAACAGCTGGGTACTGAACCACAGCTGGGTACTGAGTCACAGGTGGGTACTGAGCCACAGCTGGGTACTGAGACACCGCTGGGTACTGAACCACAGCTGGCTACTGAGCCACAGCTGGGTACTGAGCCACAGGTGGGTATTGAGTCACAGCTGGGTACTGAGTCACAGTTGGGTACTGAGTCACAGCTGGGTACTGAGCCACAGCTGGGTACTGAGTAACAGGGGGGTACTGAGTCACAGCTGGGTAATGAGTCACAGCTGGGTACTGAACCACAGCTGGGTACTGAGTCACAGCTGGGTACTGAGTCACAGCTGGGTACTGAAACGCAGCTGGGTACTGAGCCGCAGCTGGGTACTGAGCCAGAGCTGGGTACTGTCACAGCTGGGTACTGAACCACAGCTGGGTACTGTCACAGCTGGGTACTGAGTTACAGCTGGGTACTAAGTCACAGCTGGGTACTGAGCCACAGCTGGGTACTGAAACACAGGTGGGTACTCAGCCACAGCTGGGTACTGAACCACAGCTGCGTACTGAGTCACAGCTGGGTACTAAACCACAGGTGGGTACTGAGCCACAGCAGGCTACTGAGTCACAGCTGGGTACTGAGCCACAGCTGGGTACTGAGTCACAGCTGGGTACTGAACCACAGCTGGGTACTGAGTCACAGCTGGGTACTGAGCCACAGCTGGGTACTGAACCAGAGCTGGGTACTGAGTCACAGCTGGGTACTGAGGCACAGCTGGGTACTGAACCACAGCTGGGTACTAAACCACAGGTGGGTACTGAGCCACAGCAGGCTACTGAGTCACAGCTGGGTACTGAGCCACAGTTGGGTACTGAGTCACAGCTGGGTACTGAACCACAGCTGGGTACTGAGTCACAGCTGGGTACTGAGCCACAGCTGGGTACTGAACCAGAGCTGGGTACTGAGTCACAGCTGGGTACTGAGGCACAGCTGGGTACTGAACCACAGCTGGGTACTGAGTCACAGGTGGGTACTGAACGACAGCTGGGTACTGAGTCACAGCTGGGTACAGAGTCACAGGTGGGTACTGAGTCACAGCTGGGTACTGAGCCACAGCTGGGTACTGAGTCACAGGAGGATACTGAGTCACAGGTGGGTACTGAACCACAGGTGGGTACTGATTCACAGCTGGGTACTGAGTCACAGCTGGGTACTGAGCCACAGCTGGGTACTGACTCACAGCTGGGTACTGAGCCACAGCTGGGTACTGAACCACAGCTGGGTACTGAGTCACAGCTGGGTACTGAGCCACAGCTGGGTACTGAGACAAAGCTGGGTACTGAACCACAGCTGGCTACTGAGCCACAGCTGGGTACTGATCCACAGCTGGGTATTGAGTCACAGCTGGCTACTGAGTCACAGCTGGGTACTGAGTCATAGCTGAGTACTGAGCCACAGCTGGGTACTGAGTCACAGGGGGGTACTGAGTCACAGCTGGGTACTGTCACAGCTGGGTACTGAACCACAGCTGGGTACTGAGTCACAGCTGGGTACTGAGTCACAGGTGGGTACTGAACCACATGTGGGTACTGAGTCACAGCTGGGTACTGAGCCACAGCTGGGTACTGAGCCACAGCTGGGTACTGAGTCACGGTGGGTACCGAGTCACAGCTGGGTACTGAGCAACAGCTGGGTACTGAACCACAGCTGGGTACTGAGTCACAGCTGGGTACTGAACCACAGGTGGGTACTGAGCCACAGCTGGGTACAGAGTCACAGCTGGGTACTGAGCCACATCTCGGTACTGAGCCACAGCTGGGTACTGAGTCACAGGTGGGTACTGAGCCACAACTGGGTACTGAGCCACAGCTGGGTACTGAACCACAGCTGGCTACTGAGCCACAGCTGGGTACTGAACGACAGCTGGGTACTGAGTCACAGCGGGGTACTGAGTCACAGGTGGGTACTGAGTCACAGCTGGGTACTGAGCCACAGCTGGGTACTGAGTCACAGGAGGGTACTGAGTCACAGGTGGGTACTGAACCACAGGTGGGTACTGATTCACAGCTGGGTACTGAGTCACTGCTGGGTACTGAGCCACAGCTGGGTACTGAGTCACAGCTGGGTACTGAGCAACAGCTGGGTACTGAACCACAGCTGGGTACTGTCACATGTGGGTACTGAGCCACAGCTGGGTACTGAGACACCGCTGGGTACTGAACCACAGCTGGCTACTGAGCCACAGCTGGGTACTGAGCCACAGCTGGGTATTGAGTCACAGCTGGGTACTGAGTCACAGTTGGGTACTGAGTCACAGCTGGGTACTGAGCAACAGCTGGGTACTGAGTAACAAGGGGGTACTGAGTAACAGCTGGGTAATGAGTCACAGCTGGGTACTGAACCACAGCTGGGTACTGAGTCACAGCTGGGTACTGAGTCACAGCTGGGTACTGAAACGCAGCTGGGTACTGAGCCGCAGCTGGGTACTGAGCCAGAGCTGGGTACTGTCACAGCTGGGTACTGAACCACAGCTGGGTACTGAGTCACAGCTGGGTACTGAGTTACAGCTGGGTACTAAGTCACAGCTGGGTACTGAGCCACAGCTGGGTACTGAAACACAGGTGGGTACTCAGCCACAGCTGGGTACTGAACCACAGCTGCGTACTGAGTCACAGCTGGGTACTAAACCACAGGTGGGTACTGAGCCACAGCAGGCTACTGAGTCACAGCTGGGTACTGAGCCACAGCTGGGTACTGAGTCACAGCTGGGTACTGAACCACAGCTGGGTACTGAGTCACAGCTGGGTACTGAGCCACAGCTGGGTACTGAACCAGAGCTGGGTACTGAGTCACAGCTGGATACTGAGGCACAGCTGGGTACTGAACCACAGCTGGGTACTGAGTCACAGGTGGGTACTGAGCCACTGCTGGGTACTGAGCCACAGCAGGGTACTGAGTCACAGCTGGGTACTGAGTCACAGCTGGGTACTGAATCACAGCTGGGTACTGAACCACAGCTTGGTACTGAGTCACAGCTGGGTACTGGGTCACAGCTGGGTACTGAGTAACACCTGGGTACTGAGCCAAAGCTGGGTACTGAGTCACAGCTGGGTACTGAGCCAAAGCTGGGTACTGAGAAACTGCTGGGTACTGAACCACAGCTGGGTACTGAACCACAGGTGGGTACTGAAACACAGCTAGGTACTGCGTCACAGCTGGGTACTGAACCACAGCTGGGTACTGAACCACAGGTGGGTACTGAACCACAGCTGGGTACTGAGTCACAGCTGGGTACTGAACCACAGCTGGGTACCGAATCACAGCTTGGTACTGAACCACAGCTGGTTACTCTGTCACAGCTGGGTACTGAGTCACAGCTGGGTACTGAGTCACAGCTGGGTATTGAGCCACAGCTGGGTTATGAGTCACAGCTGGGTACTGAACCACAGCCGGGTACTGAGCCACAGCTGGGTACTGAACCACAGCTGGGTACTGAGTCACAGCTGGGTACTAAACCACAGCTGGGTACTGAGCCACAGCTGGGTACTGAGTCACAGCTGGGTACTGAGCCACAGCTGCATCCTGAACCACAGCTGGGTACTGAGCCACAGCTGGGTACTGTCACAGCTGGGTACTGAACCACAGCTGGGTACTGAGTCACAGCTGGGTACTGTCACAGTTGGGTACTGAACCACAGCTGGGTAAAGCCACAGCTGGGTACTGAGCCACAGCTGGGTATTGAGTCACAGCTGGGTACTGAACCACAACTGGGTACTGTCACAGCTGGGTACTGAGCCACAGCTGGGTACTGAGTCACAGCTGGGTACAGAACCACAGCTGGGTACGGAGTCACAGCTGGGTATTGAGCCACAGGTGGGTACAGAGCCACAGCTGGGTTCTGAGTCACAGCTGGGTACTCAGCCACAGCTGGGTACTGAGTCACAGCTGGGTACTGAGTCACCGCTGGGTACTGAGCCACAGCTGGGTACTGAACCACAACTGGGCACTGACACACAGCCGGGTACTGAGCCGCAGCTGGGTACTGAACCACAGCTGGGTACTGAGCCACAGCTGGGTATTGAGTCACAGCTGGGTACTGAGTCACAGCTGGGTATTGTCACAGCTGGGTATTGAGTCACAGCTGGGTACTGAACCACAGCTGGGTACTGAGTCACAGCTGGGTACTGAACCACAGCTGGGAACTGAGTCACAGCTGGGTACTGAGCCACAGCTGGGTACTGAACCACAGGTGGGTACTGAGTCACTGCTGGGTACTGAACCACAACTGGGTACTTAGTCACAGCTGGGTGATGAGTCACAGCTGGGTACAGAACCACAGATGGGTACTGAGCCACAGCTGGGTACTGAACCACAGCTGGGTACTGAGTCACAGGTGGGTACTGAGTCAGCTGGGTACTGAGCAACAGCTGGGTACTGAACGACAGCTGGGTACTGAGTCACAGCTGGGTACTGAACCACAGCTGGGTACTGAGTCATAGCTGGGTACTGAGCAACAGCTGGGTACTGAACGACAGCTGGGTACTGAGTCACAGCTGGGTACTGAGTCACAGGTGGGTACTGAGTCATAGGTGGGTACTGAACCAGAGGTGGGTACTGAGTCACAGCTGGGTACTGAGCCACAGCTGGGTACTGTGTCACAGGTGAGTACTGAGTCACAGGGAAGTACTAAACCACATGTGGGTACTGAGTCACAGCTGGGTACTGAGCCACAGCTGGGTACTGAGCCACAGCTGGGTACTGAGTCACAGCTGGGTACTGAGCCACAGCTGGGTACTGAACCACAGCTGGGTACTGAGTCACCGCTGGGTACAGAACCACAGGTGGGTACTGAACCACAGCTGGTACTGAATCACACCTGGGTACTGAGCCACAGCTGGGTACTGAACCACAGGTGGGTACTTAGTCACAGGTGGGTACTGAGCCACAACTGGGTACTGAGCCGCAGCTGGGTACTGATCCACAGCTGGCTACTGAGGCACAGCTGGGTACTGAACAACAGCTGGGTACTGAGTCACAGCTGGGTACTGAGTCACAGGTGGGTACTGAGTCACAGGTGGGTACTGAACCACAGGTGGGTACTGAGTCACAGCTGGATACTGAGCCACAGCTGGGTACTGAGTCACAGGTGGGTACTGAGTCACAGGTGGGTACTGAACCACAGGTGGGTACTGAGTCACAGCTGGGTACTGAGTCACAGCGGGGTACTGAGCAACAGCTGCGTACTGAACGACAGCTGGGTACTGAGTCACAGCTGGGTACTGAGTCACAGGTGGGTACTGAGTCAGAGCTGGGTACTGAACCACAGCTGGGTACTGAGTCATAGCTGGGTACTGAGCAACAGCTGGGTACTGAACAACAGCTGGGTACTGAGCCACAGCTGGGTACTGAGTCACAGGTGGGTACTGAGTCACAGGGAAGTACTGAACCACAGGAGGGTACTGAGTCACAGCTGGGTACTGAGCCACAGCTGGGTACTGAGCCACAGCTGGGTACTGAGTCACAGGTGGGTACTGAGTCACAGCTGGGGACTGAGCCACAGCTGGGTACTGATCCACAGCTGGGTACTGAGTCACAGCTGGGTACTGAGCCACAGCTGGGTACTGAACCACAGCTGGGTACTGAGTCACAGCTGGGTACTGAGTCACAGCTGGGTACTGAACCATAGCTGGGTACTGAGTCACAGGTGGGTACTGAGCCACAACTGGGTACTGAGCCACAGCTGGGTACTGAACCACAGCTGGCTACTGAGCCACAGCTCGGTACTGAACGACAGCTGGGTACTGAGTCACAGCTGGGTACTGAGTCACAGCTGGGTACTGAGTCACAGGAGGGTACTGAGTCACAGGTGGGTACTGAACCACAGGTGGGTACTGATTCACAGCTGGGTACTGAGTCACATCTGGGTACTGAGCCACAGCTAGGTACTGAGTCACAGCTGGGTACTGAGCAACAGCTGGGTACTGAGTCACAGGTGGGTACTGAGCCAGAGCTGGGTACTGAGACACAGCTGGGTACTGAACCACAGCTGGCTACTGAGCCACAGCTGGGTACTGAGCCACAGCTGGGTATTGAGTCACAGCTGGGTACTGAGTCACAGCTGGGTACTGAGTCACAGGAGGGTACTGAGCCACAGGTGGTTACTGAGTCACAGGGGGGTACTGAGTCACAGCTGGGTACTGAGTCACAGCTGGGTACTGAACCACAGGTGGGTACTGAGTCACAGCTGGGTACTGAGTCACAGCTGGGTACTGAACCGCAGCTGGGTACTGAGCCACAGCTGGGTACTGAGCCACAGCTGGGTACTGAGTCACAGCTGGGTACTGAGCCACAGCTGGGTACTGAGTCACAGGTGGGTACTGAGTCACAGGTGGGTACTGAACCACATGTGGGTACTGAGTCACAGCTGGGTACTGAGCCACAGCTGGGTACTGAGTCACAGCTGGGTACTGAGTCACAGGTGGGTACTGAGTCACAGCTGGGGACTGAGCCACAGCTGGGTACTGAACCACAGTTGGGTACTGAGTCACAGCTGGGTACTGAACCACAGCTGGGTACTGAGTCACAGCTGGGTACTGAGTTACAGCTGGGTACTAAGTCACAGCTGGGTACTGAGCCACAGCTGGGTACTGAAACACAGGTGGGTACTGAGCCACAGCTGGGTACTGAACCACAGCTGGGTACTGAGTCACAGCTGGGTACTAAACCATAGGTGGGTACTGAGCCACAGCAGGCTACTGAGTCACAGCTGGGTACTGAGCCACAGCTGGGTACTGAGTCACAGCTGGGTACTGAACCACAGCTGGGTACTGAGTCAAAGATGGGTACTGAGCCACAGCTGGGTACTGAACCAGAGCTGGGTACTGAGTCACAGCTGGGTACTGAGGCACAGCTGGGTACTGAACCACAGCTGGGTACTGAGTCACAGGTGGGTACTGAGCCACAGCTGGGTACTGAGCCACAGCAGGGTACTGAGTCACAGCTGGGTACTGAGTCACAGCTGGGTACTGAATCACAGCTGGGTACTGAACCACAGCTTGGTACTGAGTCACAGCTGGCTACTGGGTCACAGCTGGTTACTGAGTAACACCTGGGTACTGAGCCAAAGCTGGGTACTGAGTCACAGCTGGGTACTGAGCCAAAGCTGGGTACTGAGAAACTGCTGGGTACTGAACCACAGCTGGGTACTGAACCACAGGTGGGTACTGAAACACAGCTGGGTACTGCGTCACAGCTGGGTACTGAACCACAGCTGGGTACTGAACCACAGGTGGGTACTGAACCACAGCTGGGTACTGAGTCACAGCTGGGTACTGAGTCACAGCTGGGTATTGAGCCACAGCTGGGTACTGAGTCACAGCTGGGTACTGAAACGCAGCTGGGTACTGAGCCGCAGCTGGGTACTGAGCCAGAGCTGGGTACTGTCACAGCTGGGTACTGAACCACAGCTGGGTACTGAGTCACAGCTGGGTACTGAGTTACAGCTGGGTACTAAGTCACAGCTGGGTACTGAGCCACAGCTGGGTACTGAAACACAGGTGGGTACTCAGCCACAGCTGGGTACTGAACCACAGCTGCGTACTGAGTCACAGCTGGGTACTAAACCACAGGTGGGTACTGAGCCACAGCAGGCTACTGAGTCACAGCTGGGTACTGAGCCACAGCTGGGTACTGAGTCACAGCTGGGTACTGAACCACAGCTGGGTACTGAGTCACAGCTGGGTACTGAGCCACAGCTGGGTACTGAACCAGAGCTGGGTACTGAGTCACAGCTGGATACTGAGGCACAGCTGGGTACTGAACCACAGCTGGGTACTGAGTCACAGGTGGGTACTGAGCCACTGCTGGGTACTGAGCCACAGCAGGGTACTGAGTCACAGCTGGGTACTGAGTCACAGCTGGGTACTGAATCACAGCTGGGTACTGAACCACAGCTTGGTACTGAGTCACAGCTGGGTACTGGGTCACAGCTGGGTACTGAGTAACACCTGGGTACTGAGCCAAAGCTGGGTACTGAGTCACAGCTGGGTACTGAGTCACAGCTGGGTACTGAGAAACTGCTGGGTACTGAACCACAGCTGGGTACTGAACCACAGGTGGGTACTGAAACACAGCTAGGTACTGCGTCACAGCTGGGTACTGAACCACAGCTGGGTACTGAACCACAGGTGGGTACTGAACCACAGCTGGGTACTGAGTCACAGCTGGGTACTGAACCACAGGTGGGTACTGAGCCACAGCTGGGTACTGAGTCACAGCTGGGTACTGAGCCACAGCTGGGTACTGAACCACAGCTGGGTACTGAGTCACAGGTGGGTACTGAGCCACAACTGGGTACTGAGCCACAGCTGGGTACTGAACCACAGCTGGCTACTGAGCCACAGCTGGGTACTGAACGACAGCTGGGTACTGAGTCACAGCGGGGTACTGAGTCACAGGTGGGTACTGAGTCACAGCTGGGTACTGAGCCACAGCTGGGTACTGAGTCACAGGAGGGTACTGAGTCACAGGTGGGTACTGAACCACAGGTGGGTACTGATTCACAGCTGGGTACTGAGTCACTGCTGGGTACTGAGCCACAGCTGGGTACTGAGTCACAGCTGGGTACTGAGCAACAGCTGGGTACTGAACCACAGCTGGGTACTGAGTCACAGGTGGGTACTGAGCCACAGCTGGGTACTGAGACACCGCTGGGTACTGAACCACAGCTGGCTACTGAGCCACAGCTGGGTACTGAGCCACAGGTGGGTATTGAGTCACAGCTGGGTACTGAGTCACAGTTGGGTACTGAGTCACAGCTGGGTACTGAGCCACAGCTGGGTACTGAGTAACAGGGGGGTACTGAGTCACAGCTGGGTAATGAGTCACAGCTGGGTACTGAACCACAGCTGGGTACTGAGTCACAGCTGGGTACTGAGTCACAGCTGGGTACTGAAACGCAGCTGGGTACTGAGCCGCAGCTGGGTACTGAGCCAGAGCTGGGTACTGTCACAGCTGGGTACTGAACCACAGCTGGGTACTGTCACAGCTGGGTACTGAGTTACAGCTGGGTACTAAGTCACAGCTGGGTACTGAGCCACAGCTGGGTACTGAAACACAGGTGGGTACTCAGCCACAGCTGGGTACTGAACCACAGCTGCGTACTGAGTCACAGCTGGGTACTAAACCACAGGTGGGTACTGAGCCACAGCAGGCTACTGAGTCACAGCTGGGTACTGAGCCACAGCTGGGTACTGAGTCACAGCTGGGTACTGAACCACAGCTGGGTACTGAGTCACAGCTGGGTACTGAGCCACAGCTGGGTACTTAACCAGAGCTGGGTACTGAGTCACAGCTGGGTACTGAGGCACAGCTGGGTACTGAACCACAGCTGGGTACTAAACCACAGGTGGGTACTGAGCCACAGCAGGCTACTGAGTCACAGCTGGGTACTGAGCCACAGTTGGGTACTGAGTCACAGCTGGGTACTGAACCACAGCTGGGTACTGAGTCACAGCTGGGTACTGAGCCACAGCTGGGTACTGAACCAGAGCTGGGTACTGAGTCACAGCTGGGTACTGAGGCACAGCTGGGTACTGAACCACAGCTGGGTACTGAGTCACAGGTGGGTACTGAACGACAGCTGGGTACTGAGTCACAGCTGGGTACAGAGTCACAGGTGGGTACTGAGTCACAGCTGGGTACTGAGCCACAGCTGGGTACTGAGTCACATGAGGATACTGTCACAGGTGGGTACTGAACCACAGGTGGGTACTGATTCACAGCTGGGTACTGAGTCACAGCTGGGTACTGAGCCACAGCTGGGTACTGAGTCACAGCTGGGTACTGAGCCACAGCTGGGTACTGAACCACAGCTGGGTACTGAGTCACAGCTGGGTACTGAGCCACAGCTGGGTACTGAGACAAAGCTGGGTACTGAACCACAGCTGGCTACTGAGCCACAGCTGGGTACTGATCCACAGCTGGGTATTGAGTCACAGCTGGCTACTGAGTCACAGCTGGGTACTGAGTCATAGCTGAGTACTGAGCCACAGCTGGGTACTGAGTCACAGGGGGGTACTGAGTCACAGCTGGGTACTGTCACAGCTGGGTACTGAACCACAGCTGGGTACTGAGTCACAGCTGGGTACTGAGTCACAGGTGGGTACTGAACCACATGTGGGTACTGAGTCACAGCTGGGTACTGAGCCACAGCTGGGTACTGAGTCACGGTGGGTACCGAGTCACAGCTGGGTACTGAGCAACAGCTGGGTACTGAACCACAGCTGGGTACTGAGTCACAGCTGGGTACTGAACCACAGGTGGGTACTGAGCCACAGCTGGGTACTTAGTCACAGCTGGGTACTGAGCCACAGCTCGGTACTGAGCCACAGCTGGGTACTGAGTCACAGGTGGGTACTGAGCCACAACTGGGTACTGAGCCACAGCTGGGTACTGAACCACAGCTGGCTACTGAGCCACAGCTGGGTACTGAACGACAGCTGGGTACTGAGTCACAGCGGGGTACTGAGTCACAGGTGGGTACTGAGTCACAGCTGGGTACTGAGCCACAGCTGGGTACTGAGTCACAGGAGGGTACTGAGTCACAGGTGGGTACTGAACCACAGGTGGGTACTGATTCACAGCTGGGTACTGAGTCACTGCTGGGTACTGAGCCACAGCTGGGTACTGAGTCACAGCTGGGTACTGAGCAACAGCTGGGTACTGAACCACAGCTGGGTACTGTCACAGGTGGGTACTGAGCCACAGCTGGGTACTGAGACACCGCTGGGTACTGAACCACAGCTGGCTACTGAGCCACAGCTGGGTACTGAGCCACAGCTGGGTATTGAGTCACAGCTGGGTACTGAGTCACAGTTGGGTACTGAGTCACAGCTGGGTACTGAGCAACAGCTGGGTACTGAGTAACAAGGGGGTACTGAGTCACAGCTGGGTAATGAGTCACAGCTGGGTACTGAACCACAGCTGGGTACTGAGTCACAGCTGGGTACTGAGTCACAGCTGGGTACTGAAACGCAGCTGGGTACTGAGCCGCAGCTGGGTACTGAGCCAGAGCTGGGTACTGTCACAGCTGGGTACTGAACCACAGCTGGGTACTGAGTCACAGCTGGGTACTGAGTTACAGCTGGGTACTAAGTCACAGCTGGGTACTGAGCCACAGCTGGGTACTGAAACACAGGTGGGTACTCAGCCACAGCTGGGTACTGAACCACAGCTGCGTACTGAGTCACAGCTGGGTACTAAACCACAGGTGGGTACTGAGCCACAGCAGGCTACTGAGTCACAGCTGGGTACTGAGCCACAGCTGGGTACTGAGTCACAGCTGGGTACTGAACCACAGCTGGGTACTGAGTCACAGCTGGGTACTGAGCCACAGCTGGGTACTGAACCAGAGCTGGGTACTGAGTCACAGCTGGATACTGAGGCACAGCTGGGTACTGAAACACAGCTGGGTACTGAGTCACAGGTGGGTACTGAGCCACTGCTGGGTACTGAGCCACAGCAGGGTACTGAGTCACAGCTGGGTACTGAGTCACAGCTGGGTACTGAATCACAGCTGGGTACTGAACCACAGCTTGGTACTGAGTCACAGCTGGGTACTGGGTCACAGCTGGGTACTGAGTAACACCTGGGTACTGAGCCAAAGCTGGGTACTGAGTCACAGCTGGGTACTGAGCCAAAGCTGGGTACTGAGAAACTGCTGGGTACTGAACCACAGCTGGGTACTGAACCACAGGTGGGTACTGAAACACAGCTAGGTACTGCGTCACAGCTGGGTACTGAACCACAGCTGGGTACTGAACCACAGGTGGGTACTGAACCACAGCTGGGTACTGAGTCACAGCTGGGTACTGAACCACAGCTGGGTACCGAATCACAGCTTGGTACTGAACCACAGCTGGTTACTCTGTCACAGCTGGGTACTGAGTCACAGCTGGGTACTGAGTCACAGCTGGGTATTGAGCCACAGCTGGGTTATGAGTCACAGCTGGGTACTGAACCACAGCCGGGTACTGAGCCACAGCTGGGTACTGAACCACAGCTGGGTACTGAGTCACAGCTGGGTACTAAACCACAGCTGGGTACTGAGCCACAGCTGGGTACTGAGTCACAGCTGGGTACTGAGCCACAGCTGCATCCTGAACCACAGCTGGGTACTGAGCCACAGCTGGGTACTGAGTCACAGCTGGGTACTGAACCACAGCTGGGTACTGAGTCACAGCTGGGTACTGAGTCACAGTTGGGTACTGAACCACAGCTGGGTAAAGCCACAGCTGGGTACTGAGCCACAGCTGGGTATTGAGTCACAGCTGGGTACTGAACCACAGCTGGGTACTGTCACAGCTGGGTACTGAGCCACAGCTGGGTACTGAGTCACAGCTGGGTACAGAACCACAGCTGGGTACGGAGTCACAGCTGGGTATTGAGCCACAGGTGGGTACAGAGCCACAGCTGGGTTCTGAGTCACAGCTGGGTACTCAGCCACAGCTGGGTACTGAGTCACAGCTGGGTACTGAGTCACCGCTGGGTACTGAGCCACAGCTGGGTACTGAACCACAACTGGGCACTGAGACACAGCCGGGTACTGAGCCGCAGCTGGGTACTGAACCACAGCTGGGTACTGAGCCACAGCTGGGTATTGAGTCACAGCTGGGTACTGAGTCACAGCTGGGTATTGTCACAGCTGGGTATTGAGTCACAGCTGGGTACTGAACCACAGCTGGGTACTGAGTCACAGCTGGGTACTGAACCACAGCTGGGAACTGAGTCACAGCTGGGTACTGAGCCACAGCTGGGTACTGAACCACAGGTGGGTACTGAGTCACAGCTGGGTACTGAACCACAACTGGGTACTTAGTCACAGCTGGGTGATGAGTCACAGCTGGGTACAGAACCACAGATGGGTACTGAGCCACAGCTGGGTACTGAACCACAGCTGGGTACTGAGTCACAGGTGGGTACTGAGTCAGCTGGGTACTGAGCAACAGCTGGGTACTGAACGACAGCTGGGTACTGAGTCACAGCTGGGTACTGAACCACAGCTGGGTACTGAGTCATAGCTGGGTACTGAGCAACAGCTGGGTACTGAACGACAGCTGGGTACTGAGTCACAGCTGGGTACTGAGTCACAGGTGGGTACTGAGTCATAGGTGGGTACTGAACCAGAGGTGGGTACTGAGTCACAGCTGGGTACTGAGCCACAGCTGGGTACTGTGTCACAGGTGAGTACTGAGTCACAGGGAAGTACTAAACCACATGTGGGTACTGAGTCACAGCTGGGTACTGAGCCACAGCTGGGTACTGAGCCACAGCTGGGTACTGAGTCACAGCTGGGTACTGAGCCACAGCTGGGTACTGAACCACAGCTGGGTACTGAGTCACCGCTGGGTACAGAACCACAGGTGGGTACTGAACCACAGCTGGTACTGAATCACACCTGGGTACTGAGCCACAGCTGGGTACTGAACCACAGGTGGGTACTTAGTCACAGGTGGGTACTGAGCCACAACTGGGTACTGAGCCGCAGCTGGGTACTGATCCACAGCTGGCTACTGAGGCACAGCTGGGTACTGAACAACAGCTGGGTACTGAGTCACAGCTGGGTACTGAGTCACAGGTGGGTACTGAGTCACAGGTGGGTACTGAACCACAGGTGGGTACTGAGTCACAGCTGGATACTGAGCCACAGCTGGGTACTGAGTCACAGGTGGGTACTGAGTCACAGGTGGGTACTGAACCACAGGTGGGTACTGAGTCACAGCTGGGTACTGAGTCACAGCGGGGTACTGAGCAACAGCTGCGTACTGAACGACAGCTGGGTACTGAGTCACAGCTGGGTACTGAGTCACAGGTGGGTACTGAGTCAGAGCTGGGTACTGAACCACAGCTGGGTACTGAGTCATAGCTGGGTACTGAGCAACAGCTGGGTACTGAACAACAGCTGGGTACTGAGCCACAGCTGGGTACAGAGTCACAGGTGGGTACTGAGTCACAGGGAAGTACTGAACCACAGGAGGGTACTGAGTCACAGCTGGGTACTGAGCCACAGCTGGGTACTGAGCCACAGCTGGGTACTGAGTCACAGGTGGGTACTGAGTCACAGCTGGGGACTGAGCCACAGCTGGGTACTGATCCACAGCTGGGTACTGAGTCACAGCTGGGTACTGAGCCACAGCTGGGTACTGAACCACAGCTGGGTACTGAGTCACAGCTGGGTACTGAGTCACAGCTGGGTACTGAACCATAGCTGGGTACTGAGTCACAGGTGGGTACTGAGCCACAACTGGGTACTGAGCCACAGCTGGGTACTGAACCACAGCTGGCTACAGAGCCACAGCTCGGTACTGAACGACAGCTGGGTACTGAGTCACAGCTGGGTACTGAGTCACAGCTGGGTACTGAGTCACAGGAGGGTACTGAGTCACAGGTGGGTACTGAACCACAGGTGGGTACTGATTCACAGCTGGGTACTGAGTCACATCTGGGTACTGAGCCACAGCTGGGTACTGAGTCACAGCTGGGTACTGAGCAACAGCTGGGTACTGAGTCACAGGTGGGTACTGAGCCAGAGCTGGGTACTGAGACACAGCTGGGTACTGAACCACAGCTGGCTACTGAGCCACAGCTGGGTACTGAGCCACAGCTGGGTATTGAGTCACAGCTGGGTACTGAGTCACAGCTGGGTACTGAGTCACAGGAGGGTACTGAGCCACAGGTGGTTACTGAGTCACAGGGGGGTACTGAGTCACAGCTGGGTACTGAGTCACAGCTGGGTACTGAACCACAGGTGGGTACTGAGTCACAGCTGGGTACTGAGTCACAGCTGGGTACTGAACTGCAGCTGGGTACTGAGCCACAGCTGGGTACTGAGCCACAGCTGGGTACTGAGTCACAGCTGGGTACTGAGTCACAGCTGGGTACTGAGCCACAGCTGGGTACTGAGTCACAGGTGGGTACTGAGTCACAGGTGGGTACTGAACCACATGTGGGTACTGAGTCACAGCTGGGTACTGAGCCACAGCTGGGTACTGAGTCACAGCTGGGTACTGAGTCACAGGTGGGTACTGAGTCACAGCTGGGGACTGAGCCACAGCTGGGTACTGAACCACAGTTGGGTACTGAGTCACAGCTGGGTACTGAACCACAGCTGGGTACTGAGTCACAGCTGGGTACTGAGTTACAGCTGGGTACTAAGTCACAGCTGGGTACTGAGCCACAGCTGGGTACTGAAACACAGGTGGGTACTGAGCCACAGCTGGGTACTGAACCACAGCTGGGTACTGAGTCACAGCTGGGTACTAAACCATAGGTGGGTACTGAGCCACAGCAGGCTACTGAGTCACAGCTGGGTACTGAGCCACAGCTGGGTACTGAGTCACAGCTGGGTACTGAACCACAGCTGGGTACTGAGTCAAAGATGGGTACTGAGCCACAGCTGGGTACTGAACCAGAGCTGGGTACTGAGTCACAGCTGGGTACTGAGGCACAGCTGGGTACTGAACCACAGCTGGGTACTGAGTCACAGGTGGGTACTGAGCCACAGCTGGGTACTGAGCCACAGCAGGGTACTGAGTCACAGCTGGGTACTGAGTCACAGCTGGGTACTGAATCACAGCTGGGTACTGAACCACAGCTTGGTACTGAGTCACAGCTGGCTACTGGGTCACAGCTGGTTACTGAGTAACACCTGGGTACTGAGCCAAAGCTGGGTACTGAGTCACAGCTGGGTACTGAGCCAAAGCTGGGTACTGAGAAACTGCTGGGTACTGAACCACAGCTGGGTACTGAACCACAGGTGGGTACTGAAACACAGCTGGGTACTGCGTCACAGCTGGGTACTGAACCACAGCTGGGTACTGAACCACAGGTGGGTACTGAACCACAGCTGGGTACTGAGTCACAGCTGGGTACTGAACCACAGCTGGGTACCGAATCACAGCTTGGTACTGAACCACAGCTGGTTACTCTGTCACAGCTGGGTACTGAGTCACAGCTGGGTACTGAGTCACAGCTGGGTATTGAGCCACAGCTGGGTTATGAGTCACAGCTGGGTACTGAACCACAGCCGGGTACTGAGCCACAGCTGGGTACTGAACCACAGCTGGGTACTGAGTCACAGCTGGGTACTAAACCACAGCTGGGTACTGAGCCACAGCTGGTTACTGAGTCACAGCTGGGTACTGAGCCACAGCTGCGTCCTGAACCACAGCTGGGTACTGAGCCACAGCTGGGTACTGAGTCACAGCTGGGTACTGAGTCACAGGAGGGTACCCAATCACAGCTGGGTACTGAGTCACAGCTGGGTACTGAGCCACTGCTGGGTACTGAGTCACAGCTGGGTACTGCGTCACAGCTGGGTACTGAACCACAGCTGGGTACTGAACCACAGGTGGGTACTGAACCACAGCTGGGTACTGAGTCACAGCTGGGTACTGAACCACAGCTGGGTACCGAATCACAGCTTGGTACTGAACCACAGCTGGTTACTCTGTCACAGCTGGGTACTGAGTCACAGCTGGGTACTGAGTCACAGCTGGGTATTGAGCCACAGCTGGGTACTGAGTCACAGCTGGGTACTGAAACGCAGCTGGGTACTGAGCCGCAGCTGGGTACTGAGCCAGAGCTGGGTACTGTCACAGCTGGGTACTGAACCACAGCTGGGTACTGAGTCACAGCTGGGTACTGAGTTACAGCTGGGTACTAAGTCACAGCTGGGTACTGAGCCACAGCTGGGTACTGAAACACAGGTGGGTACTCAGCCACAGCTGGGTACTGAACCACAGCTGCGTACTGAGTCACAGCTGGGTACTAAACCACAGGTGGGTACTGAGCCACAGCAGGCTACTGAGTCACAGCTGGGTACTGAGCCACAGCTGGGTACTGAGTCACAGCTGGGTACTGAACCACAGCTGGGTACTGAGTCACAGCTGGGTACTGAGCCACAGCTGGGTACTGAACCAGAGCTGGGTACTGAGTCACAGCTGGATACTGAGGCACAGCTGGGTACTGAACCACAGCTGGGTACTGAGTCACAGGTGGGTACTGAGCCACTGCTGGGTACTGAGCCACAGCAGGGTACTGAGTCACAGCTGGGTACTGAGTCACAGCTGGGTACTGAATCACAGCTGGGTACTGAACCACAGCTTGGTACTGAGTCACAGCTGGGTACTGGGTCACAGCTGGGTACTGAGTAACACCTGGGTACTGAGCCAAAGCTGGGTACTGAGTCACAGCTGGGTACTGAGCCAAAGCTGGGTACTGAGAAACTGCTGGGTACTGAACCACAGCTGGGTACTGAACCACAGGTGGGTACTGAAACACAGCTAGGTACTGCGTCACAGCTGGGTACTGAACCACAGCTGGGTACTGAACCACAGGTGGGTACTGAACCACAGCTGGGTACTGAGTCACAGCTGGGTACTGAACCACAGCTGGGTACCGAATCACAGCTTGGTACTGAACCACAGCTGGTTACTCTGTCACAGCTGGGTACTGAGTCACAGCTGGGTACTGAGTCACAGCTGGGTATTGAGCCACAGCTGGGTTATGAGTCACAGCTGGGTACTGAACCACAGCCGGGTACTGAGCCACAGCTGGGTACTGAACCACAGCTGGGTACTGAGTCACAGCTGGGTACTAAACCACAGCTGGGTACTGAGCCACAGCTGGGTACTGAGTCACAGCTGGGTACTGAGCCACAGCTGCATCCTGAACCACAGCTGGGTACTGAGCCACAGCTGGGTACTGAGTCACAGCTGGGTACTGAACCACAGCTGGGTACTGAGTCACAGCTGGGTACTGAACCACAGCTGGGTACTGAGTCACAGCTGGGTACTGAGTCACAGTTGGGTACTGAACCACAGCTGGGTAAAGCCACAGCTGGGTACTGAGCCACAGCGGGGTATTGAGTCACAGCTGGGTACTGAACCACAGCTGGGTACTGTCACAGCTGGGTACAGGGCCACAGCTGGGTACTGAGTCACAGCTGGGTACAGAACCACAGCTGGGTACGGAGTCACAGCTGGGTATTGAGCCACAGGTGGGTACAGAGCCACAGCTGGGTTCTGAGTCACAGCTGGGTACTCAGCCACAGCTGGGTACTGAGTCACAGCTGGGTACTGAGTCACCGCTGGGTACTGAGCCACAGCTGGGTACTGAACCACAACTGGGCACTGAGACACAGCCGGGTACTGAGCCGCAGCTGGGTACTGAACCACAGCTGGGTACTGAGCCACAGCTGGGTATTGAGTCACAGCTGGGTACTGAGTCACAGCTGGGTATTGTCACAGCTGGGTATTGAGTCACAGCTGGGTACTGAACCACAGCTGGGTACTGAGTCACAGCTGGGTACTGAACCACAGCTGGGAACTGAGTCACAGCTGGGTACTGAGCCACAGCTGGGTACTGAACCACAGGTGGGTACTGAGTCACAGCTGGGTACTGAACCACAACTGGGTACTTAGTCACAGCTGGGTGATGAGTCACAGCTGGGTACAGAACCACAGATGGGTACTGAGCCACAGCTGGGTACTGAACCACAGCTGGGTACTGAGTCACAGGTGGGTACTGAGTCAGCTGGGTACTGAGCAACAGCTGGGTACTGAACGACAGCTGGGTACTGAGTCACAGCTGGGTACTGAACCACAGCTGGGTACTGAGTCATAGCTGGGTACTGAGCAACAGCTGGGTACTGAACGACAGCTGGGTACTGAGTCACAGCTGGGTACTGAGTCACAGGTGGGTACTGAGTCATAGGTGGGTACTGAACCAGAGGTGGGTACTGAGTCACAGCTGGGTACTGAGCCACAGCTGGGTACTGTGTCACAGGTGAGTACTGAGTCACAGGGAAGTACTAAACCACATGTGGGTACTGAGTCACAGCTGGGTACTGAGCCACAGCTGGGTACTGAGCCACAGCTGGGTACTGAGTCACAGCTGGGTACTGAGCCACTGCTGGGTACTGAACCACAGCTGGGTACTGAGTCACCGCTGGGTACAGAACCACAGGTGGGTACTGAACCACAGCTGGTACTGAATCACACCTGGGTACTGAGCCACAGCTGGGTACTGAACCACAGGTGGGTACTTAGTCACAGGTGGGTACTGAGCCACAACTGGGTACTGAGCCGCAGCTGGGTACTGATCCACAGCTGGCTACTGAGGCACAGCTGGGTACTGAACAACAGCTGGGTACTGAGTCACAGCTGGGTACTGAGTCACAGGTGGGTACTGAGTCACAGGTGGGTACTGAACCACAGGTGGGTACTGAGTCACAGCTGGATACTGAGCCACAGCTGGGTACTGAGTCACAGGTGGGTACTGAGTCACAGGTGGGTACTGAACCACAGGTGGGTACTGAGTCACAGCTGGGTACTGAGTCACAGCGGGGTACTGAGCAACAGCTGCGTACTGAACGACAGCTGGGTACTGAGTCACAGCTGGGTACTGAGTCACAGGTGGGTACTGAGTCAGAGCTGGGTACTGAACCACAGCTGGGTACTGAGTCATAGCTGGGTACTGAGCAACAGCTGGGTACTGAACAACAGCTGGGTACTGAGCCACAGCTGGGTACTGAGTCACAGGTGGGTACTGAGTCACAGGGAAGTACTGAACCACAGGAGGGTACTGAGTCACAGCTGGGTACTGAGCCACAGCTGGGTACTGAGCCACAGCTGGGTACTGAGTCACAGGTGGGTACTGAGTCACAGCTGGGGACTGAGCCACAGCGGGGTACTGATCCACAGCTGGGTACTGAGTCACAGCTGGGTACTGAGCCACAGCTGGGTACTGAACCACAGCTGGGTACTGAGTCACAGCTGGGTACTGAGTCACAGCTGGGTACTGAACCATAGCTGGGTACTGAGTCACAGGTGGGTACTGAGCCACAACTGGGTACTGAGCCACAGCTGGGTACTGAACCACAGCTGGCTACTGAGCCACAGCTCGGTACTGAACGACAGCTGGGTACTGAGTCACAGCTGGGTACTGAGTCACAGCTGGGTACTGAGTCACAGGAGGGTACTGAGTCACAGGTGGGTACTGAACCACAGGTGGGTACTGATTCACAGCTGGGTACTGAGTCACATCTGGGTACTGAGCCACAGCTGGGTACTGAGTCACAGCTGGGTACTGAGCAACAGCTGGGTACTGAGTCACAGGTGGGTACTGAGCCAGAGCTGGGTACTGAGACACAGCTGGGTACTGAACCACAGCTGGCTACTGAGCCACAGCTGGGTACTGAGCCACAGCTGGGTATTGAGTCACAGCTGGGTACTGAGTCACAGCTGGGTACTGAGTCACAGGAGGGTACTGAGCCACAGGTGGTTACTGAGTCACAGGGGGGTACTGAGTCACAGCTGGGTACTGAGTCACAGCTGGGTACTGAACCACAGGTGGGTACTGAGTCACAGCTGGGTACTGAGTCACAGCTGGGTACTGAACCGCAGCTGGGTACTGAGCCACAGCTGGGTACTGAGCCACAGCTGGGTACTGAGTCACAGCTGGGTACTGAGTCACAGCTGGGTACTGAGCCACAGCTGGGTACTGAGTCACAGGTGGGTACTGTCACAGGTGGGTACTGAACCACATGTGGGTACTGAGTCACAGCTGGGTACTGAGCCACAGCTGGGTACTGAGTCACAGCTGGGTACTGAGTCACAGGTGGGTACTGAGTCACAGCTGGGGACTGAGCCACAGCTGGGTACTGAACCACAGTTGGGTACTGAGTCACAGCTGGGTACTGAACCACAGCTGGGTACTGAGTCACAGCTGGGTACTGAGTTACAGCTGGGTACTAAGTCACAGCTGGGTACTGAGCCACAGCTGGGTACTGAAACACAGGTGGGTACTGAGCCACAGCTGGGTACTGAACCACAGCTGGGTACTGAGTCACAGCTGGGTACTAAACCATAGGTGGGTACTGAGCCACAGCAGGCTACTGAGTCACAGCTGGGTACTGAGCCACAGCTGGGTACTGAGTCACAGCTGGGTACTGAACCACAGCTGGGTACTGAGTCAAAGATGGGTACTGAGCCACAGCTGGGTACTGAACCAGAGCTGGGTACTGAGTCACAGCTGGGTACTGAGGCACAGCTGGGTACTGAACCACAGCTGGGTACTGAGTCACAGGTGGGTACTGAGCCACAGCTGGGTACTGAGCCACAGCAGGGTACTGAGTCACAGCTGGGTACTGAGTCACAGCTGGGTACTGAATCACAGCTGGGTACTGAACCACAGCTTGGTACTGAGTCACAGCTGGCTACTGGGTCACAGCTGGTTACTGAGTAACACCTGGGTACTGAGCCAAAGCTGGGTACTGAGTCACAGCTGGGTACTGAGCCAAAGCTGGGTACTGAGAAACTGCTGGGTACTGAACCACAGCTGGGTACTGAACCACAGGTGGGTACTGAAACACAGCTGGGTACTGCGTCACAGCTGGGTACTGAACCACAGCTGGGTACTGAACCACAGGTGGGTACTGAACCACAGCTGGGTACTGAGTCACAGCTGGGTACTGAACCACAGCTGGGTACCGAATCACAGCTTGGTACTGAACCACAGCTGGTTACTCTGTCACAGCTGGGTACTGAGTCACAGCTGGGTACTGAGTCACAGCTGGGTATTGAGCCACAGCTGGGTTATGAGTCACAGCTGGGTACTGAACCACAGCCGGGTACTGAGCCACAGCTGGGTACTGAACCACAGCTGGGTACTGAGTCACAGCTGGGTACTAAACCACAGCTGGGTACTGAGCCACAGCTGGTTACTGAGTCACAGCTGGGTACTGAGCCACAGCTGCGTCCTGAACCACAGCTGGGTACTGAGCCACAGCTGGGTACTGAGTCACAGCTGGGTACTGAGTCACAGGAGGGTACCCAATCACAGCTGGGTACTGAGTCACAGCTGGTTACTGAGTCACAGCTGGGTACTGAACCACAGCTAGGTACTGAGTCACAGCTGGGTACTGAGTCACAGCTGGGTACTGAGTCACAGTTGGGTACTGAACCACAGCTGGGTAAAGCCACAGCTGGGTACTGAGCCACAGCTGGGTATTGAGTCACAGCTGGGTACTGAACCACAGCTGGGTACTGAGTCACAGCTGGGTACTGAGCCACAGCTGGGTACTGAGTCACAGCTGGGTACAGAACCACAGCTGGGTACGGAGTCACAGCTGGGTATTGAGCCACAGGTGGGTACAGAGCCACAGCTGGGTACTGAGTCACAGCTGGGTACTCAGCCACAGCTGGGTACTGAGTCACAGCTGGGTACTGAGTCACCGCTGGGTACTGAGCCACAGCTGGGTACTGAACCACAACTGGGCACTGAGCCACAGCCGGGTACTGAGCCGCAGCTGGGTACTGAACCACAGCTGGGTACTGAGCCACAGCTGGGTATTGAGTCACAGCTGGGTACTGAGTCACAGCTGGGTATTGTCACAGCTGGGTATTGAGTCACAGCTGGGTACTGAACCACAGCTGGGTACTGAGTCACAGCTGGGTACTGAACCACAGCTGGGAACTGAGTCACAGCTGGGTACTGAGCCACAGCTGGGTACTGAACCACAGGTGGGTAATGAGTCACAGCTGGGTACTGAACCACAACTGGGTACTTAGTCACAGCTGGGTGCTGAGTCACAGCTGGGTACAGAACCACAGATGGGTACTGAGCCACAGCTGGGTACTGAACCACAGCTGGGTACTGAGTCACAGGTGGGTACTGAGTTACAGCTGGGTACTGAGTCACATTTGGGTACTGAGTCATAGCTGGGTACTGAGCAACAGCTGGGTACTGAA
Source organism: Carcharodon carcharias (assembly GCF_017639515.1). Taxonomy (NCBI): domain Eukaryota; kingdom Metazoa; phylum Chordata; class Chondrichthyes; order Lamniformes; family Lamnidae; genus Carcharodon; species Carcharodon carcharias. The sequence goes on along the minus strand of NC_054483.1, from coordinate 19,945,892 downwards.
CGACAGCTGGGTACTGAGTCACAGCTGGGTACTGAACCACAGCTGGGTACTGAGTCATAGCTGGGTACTGAGCAACAGCTGGGTACTGAACGACAGCTGGGTACTGAGTCACAGCTGGGTACTGAGTCACAGGTGGGTACTGTCATAGGTGGGTACTGAACCAGAGGTGGGTACTGAGTCACAGCTGGGTACTGAGCCACAGCTGGGTACTGTGTCACAGGTGAGTACTGAGTCACAGGGAAGTACTAAACCACATGTGGGTACTGAGTCACAGCTGGGTACTGAGCCACAGCTGGGTACTGAGCCACAGCTGGGTACTGAGTCACAGCTGGGTACTGAGCCACAGCTGGGTACTGAACCACAGCTGGGTACTGAGTCACCGCTGGGTACTGAACCACAGGTGGGTACTGAACCACAGCTGGTACTGAATCACAGGTGGGTACTTAGTCACAGGTGGGTACTGAGCCACAACTGGGTACTGAGCCGCAGCTGGGTACTGATCCACAGCTGGCTACTGAGGCACAGCTGGGTACTGAACAACAGCTGGGTACTGAGTCACAGCTGGGTACTGAGTCACAGGTGGGTACTGAGTCACAGGTGGGTACTGAACCACAGGTGGGTACTGAGTCACAGCTGGATACTGAGCCACAGCTGGGTACTGAGTCACAGGTGGGTACTGAGTCACAGGTGGGTACTGAACCACAGGTGGGTACTGAGTCACAGCTGGGTACTGAGTCACAGCGGGGTACTGAGCAACAGCTGCGTACTGAACGACAGCTGGGTACTGAGTCACAGCTGGGTACTGAGTCACAGGTGGGTACTGAGTCAGAGCTGGGTACTGAACCACAGCTGGGTACTGAGTCATAGCTGGGTACTGAGCAACAGCTGGGTACTGAACAACAGCTGGGTACTGAGCCACAGCTGGGTACTGAGTCACAGGTGGGTACTGAGTCACAGGGAAGTACTGAACCACAGGAGGGTACTGAGTCACAGCTGGGTACTGAGCCACAGCTGGGTACTGAGCCACAGCTGGGTACTGAGTCACAGGTGGGTACTGAGTCACAGCTGGGGACTGAGCCACAGCTGGGTACTGATCCACAGCTGGGTACTGAGTCACAGCTGGGTACTGAACCACAGCTGGGTACTGAACCACAGCTGGGTACTGAGTCACAGCTGGGTACTGAGCCACAGCTGGGTACTGAACCACAGCTGGGTACTGAGCCACAACTGGGTACTGAGCCACAGCTGGGTACTGAACCACAGCTGGCTACTGAGCCACAGCTCGGTACTGAACGACAGCTGGGTACTGAGTCACAGCTGGGTACTGAGTCACAGGTGGGTACTGAACCACAGGTGGGTACTGATTCACAGCTGGGTACTGAGTCACATCTGGGTACTGAGCCACAGCTGGGTACTGAGTCACAGCTGGGTACTGAGCAACAGCTGGGTACTGAGTCACAGGTGGGTACGGAGCCAGAGCTGGGTACTGAGACACAGCTGGGTACTGAACCACAGCTGGGTACTGAGTCACAGCTGGGTACTGAGTCACAGCTGGGTACTGAGTCACAAGTGGGTACTGAGTCACAGGTGGGTACTGAGTCACAGGTGGGTACTGAACCACAGGTGGGTACTGAGTCACAGCTGGGTACTGAGTCACAGCTGGGTACTGAGCAACAGCTGGGTACTGAACGACAGCTGGGTACTGAGTCACAGCTGGGTACTGAGCCACAGGTGGGTACTGAGTAACAGGTGGGTACTGAACCACAGGTGGGTACTGAGTCACAGCTGGGTACTGAGCCACAGCTGGGTACTGAGTCACAGGTGGGTACTGAGTCACAGGTGGGTACTGAACCACATGTGGGTACTGAGTCACAGCTGGGTACTGAGCCACAGCTGGGTACTGAGTCACAGGTGGGTACTGAGTCACAGCTGGGTACTGAGCCACAGCTGGGTACTGAACCACAGCTGGGTACAGAGTCACAGCTGGGTACAGAACCACAGCTGGGTACTGAGTCACAGCTGGGTACTGAGTCACAGGTGGGTACTGAGTCACAGGGGGGTACTGAACCACAGGTGGGTACTGAGTCACAGCTGGGTACTGAGCCACAGCTGGGTACTGAGTCACAGGTGGGTACTGAGTCACAGGTGGGTACTGAACCACATGTGGGTACTGAGTCACAGCTGGGTACTGAGCCACAGCTGGGTACTGAGTCACAGCTGGGTACTGAGTCACAGGTGGGTACTGAGTCACATCTGGGGACTGAGCAACAGCTGGGTACTGAACCACAGTTGGGTACTGAGTCACAGCTGGGTACTGAACCACAGGTGGGTACTGAGCCACAGCTGGGTACTGAGTCACAGCTGGGTACTGAGCCACAGCTGGGTACTGAACCACAGCTGGGAACTGAGTCACAAATGGGTACTGAGCCACAACTGGGTACTGAGCCACAGCTGGGTACTGAACCACAGCTGGCTACGGAGCCACAGCTGGGTACTGAACGACAGCTGGGTACTGAGTCACAGCTGGGTACTGAGTCACAGGTGGGTACTGAGTCACAGCTGGGTACTGAGCCACAGCTGGGTACTGAGTCACAGGAGGGTACTGAGTCACAGGTGGGTACTGAACCACAGGTGGGTACTGATTCACAGCTGGGTACTGAGTCACAGCTGGGTACTGAGCCACAGCTGGGTACTGAGTCACAGCTGGGTACTGAGCCACAGCTGGGTACTGAACCACAGCTGGGTACTGAGTCACAGCTGGGTACTGAGCCACAGCTGGGTACTGAGACAAAGCTGGGTACTGAACCACAGCTGGCTACTGAGCCACAGCTGGGTATTGAGTCACAGCTGGCTACTGAGTCACAGCTGGGTACTGAGTCATAGCTGGGTACTGAGTCACAGGTGGGTACTGAACCACATGTGGGTACTGAGTCACAGCTGGGTACAGAGCCACAGCTGGGTACTGAGCCACAGCTGGGTACTGAGTCACGGTGGGTACCGAGTCACAGCTGGGTACTGAGCAACAGCTGGGTACTGAACCACAGCTGGGTACTGAACCACAGCTGGGTACTGAGTCACAGCTGGGTACTGAGCCACAGCTGGGTACTGAACCACAGCTGGGTACTGAGTCACAGCTGGGTACTGAGTCACAGCTGGGTACTGAACCATAGCTGGGTACTGAGTCACAGGTGGGTACTGAGCCACAACTGGGTACTGAGCCACAGCTGGGTACTGAACCACAGCTTGCTACTGAGCCACAGCTCGGTACTGAACGACAGCTGGGTACTGAGTCACAGCTGGGTACTGAGTCACAGCTGGGTACTGAGTCACAGGAGGGTACTGAGTCACAGGTGGGTACTGAACCACAGGTGGGTACTGATTCACAGCTGGGTACTGAGTCACATCTGGGTACTGAACCACAGGTGGGTACTGAGTCACAGCTGGGTACTGAGTCAAAGCTGGGTACTGAACCGCAGCTGGGTACTGAGCCACAGCTGGGTACTGAGCCACAGCTGGGTACTGAGTCACAGCTGGGTACTGAACCACAGCTGGGTACTGAGTCACAGCTGGGTACTGAGTCACAGGAGGGTACTGAGTCACAGGTGGGTACTGAGTCACAGGTGGGTACTGAACCAAAGGTGGGTACTGAGTCACAGCTGGGTACTGAGTCACAGCTGGGTACTGAGCAACAGCTGGGTACTGAACGACAGCTGGGTACTGAGTCACAGCTGGGTACTGAGTCACAGGTGGGTACTGAGTAACAGGTGGGTACTGAACCACAGGTGGGTACTGAGCCAAAGCTGGGTACTGAGAAACTGCTGGGTACTGAACCACAGCTGGGTACTGAACCACAGGTGGGTACTGAAACACAGCTGGGTACTGCGTCACAGCTGGGTACTGAACCACAGCTGGGTACTGAACCACAGGTGGGTACTGAACCACAGCTGGGTACTGAGTCACAGCTGGGTACTGAACCACAGCTGGGTACCGAATCACAGCTTGGTACTGAACCACAGCTGGTTACTCTGTCACAGCTGGGTACTGAGTCACAGCTGGGTACTGAGTCACAGCTGGGTATTGAGCCACAGCTGGGTTATGAGTCACAGCTGGGTACTGAACCACAGCCGGGTACTGAGCCACAGCTGGGTACTGAACCACAGCTGGGTACTGAGTCACAGCTGGGTACTAAACCACAGCTGGGTACTGAGCCACAGCTGGGTACTGAGTCACAGCTGGGTACTGAGCCACAGCTGCGTCCTGAACCACAGCTGGGTACTGAGCCACAGCTGGGTACTGAGTCACAGCTGGGTACTGAGTCACAGGAGGGTACCCAATCACAGCTGGGTACTGAGTCACAGCTGGTTACTGAGTCACAGCTGGGTACTGAACCACAGCTGGGTACTGAGCCACAGCTGGGTACTGAGTCACAGCTGGGTACTGAGTCACAGGAGGGTACCCAATCACAGCTGGGTACTGAGTCACAGCTGGTTACTGAGTCACAGCTGGGTACTGAACCACAGCTGGGTAAAGCCACAGCTGGGTACTGAGCCACAGCTGGGTATTGAGTCACAGCTGGGTACTGAACCACAGCTGGGTACTGAGTCACAGCTGGGTACTGAGCCACAGCTGGGTACTGAACCAGAGCTGGGTACTTAGTCACAGCTGGGTGCTGAACCACAGCTGGGAACTGAGTCACAGCTGGGTACTGAGCCACAGCTGGGTACTGAACCACAGGTGGGTACTGAGTCACAGCTGGGTACTGAACCACAACTGGGTACTTAGTCACAGCTGGGTGCTGAGTCACAGCTGGGTACATAACCACAGATGGGTACTGAGCCACAGCTGGGTACTGAACCACAGCTGGGTACTGAGTCACAGGTGGGTACTGAGTCACAGCTGGGTACTGAGTCACAGCTGGGTACTGAGTCATAGCTGGGTACTGAGCAACAGCTGGGTACTGAACGACAGCTGGGTACTGAGTCACAGCTGGGTACTGAACCACAGCTGGGTACTGAGTCATAGCTGGGTACTGAGCAACAGCTGGGTACTGAACGACATCTGGGTACTGAGTCACAGCTGGGTACTGAGTCACAGGTGGGTACTGAGTCATAGCTGGGTACTGAACCAGAGGTGGGTACTGAGTCACAGCTGGGTACTGAACCACAGCTGCGTACTGAACCACAGCTGGGTACTGAGTCACAGCTGGGTACTGAGCCACAGCTGGGTACTGAACCACAGCTGGGTACTGAACCACAGGTGGGTACTGAACCACAGCTGGTACTGAATCACACCTGGGTACTGAGCCACAGCTGGGTAATGAACCACAGCTGGGTACTTAGTCACAGGTGGGTACTGAGCCACAACTGGGTACTGAGCCGCAGCTGGGTACTGATCCACAGCTGGCTACTGAGGCACAGCTGGGTACTGAACAACAGCTGGGTACTGAGTCACAGCTGGGTACTGAGTCACAGGTGGGTACTGAGTCACAGGTGGGTACTGAACCACAGGTGGGTACTGAGTCACAGCTGGATACTGAGCCACAGCTGGGTACTGAGTCACAGGTGGGTACTGAGTCACAGGTGGGTACTGAACCACAGGTGGGTACTGAATCACAGCTGGGTACTGAGTCACAGCGGGGTACTGAGCAACAGCTGCGTACTGAACGACAGCTGGGTACTGAGTCACAGCTGGGTACTGAGTCACAGGTGGGTACTGAGTCAGAGCTGGGTACTGAACCACAGCTGGGTACTGAGTCATAGCTGGGTACTGAGCAACAGCTGGGTACTGAACAACAGCTGGGTACTGAGCCACAGCTGGGTACTGAGTCACAGGTGGGTACTGAGTCACAGGGAAGTACTGAACCACAGGAGGGTACTGAGTCACAGCTGGGTACTGAGCCACAGCTGGGTACTGAGCCACAGCTGGGTACTGAGTCACAGGTGGGTACTGAGTCACAGCTGGGGACTGAGCCACAGCTGGGTACTGATCCACAGCTGGGTACTGAGTCACAGCTGGGTACTGAACCACAGCTGGGTACTGAACCACAGCTGGGTACTGAGTCACAGCTGGGTACTGAGCCACAGCTGGGTACTGAACCACAGCTGGGTACTGAGTCACAGCTGGGTACTGAGTCACAGCTGGGTACTGAACCATAGCTGGGTACTGAGTCACAGGTGGGTACTGAGCCACAACTGGGTACTGAGCCACAGCTGGGTACTGAACCACAGCTTGCTACTGAGCCACAGCTCGGTACTGAACGACAGCTGGGTACTGAGTCACAGCTGGGTACTGAGTCACAGCTGGGTACTGAGTCACAGGAGGGTACTGAGTCACAGGTGGGTACTGAACCACAGGTGGGTACTGAGTCACAGCTGGGTACTGAGTCACAGCTGGGTACTGAGCCACAGCTGGGTACTGAGTCACAGCTGGGTACTGAGCAACAGCTGGGTACTGAGTCACAGGTGGGTACTGAGCCAGAGCTGGGTACTGAGACACAGCTGGGTACTGAACCACAGCTGGCTACTGAGCCACAGCTGGGTACTGAGCCACAGCTGGGTATTGAGTCACAGCTGGGTACTGAGTCACAGCTGGGTACTGAGTCACAGGAGGGTACTGAGCCACAGGTGGTTACTGAGTCACAGGGGGGTACTGAGTCACAGCTGGGTACTGAGTCACAGCTGGGTACTGAACCACAGGTGGGTACTGAGTCACAGCTGGGTACTGAGTCACAGCTGGGTACTGAACCGCAGCTGGGTACTGAGCCACAGCTGGGTACTGAGCCACAGCTGGGTACTGAGTCACAGCTGGGTCCTGAACCACAGCTGGGTACTGAGTCACAGCTGGGTACTGAGTCACAGCTGGGTACTGAGTCACAAGAGGGTACTGAGTCACAGGTGGGTACTGAGTCACAGGTGGGTACTGAACCACAGGTGGGTACTGAGTCACAGCTGGGTACTGAGTCACAGTTGGGTACTGAGCAACAGCTGGGTACTGAACGACAGCTGGGTACTGAGTCACAGCTGGGTACTGAGTCACAGGTGGGTACTGAGTAACAGGTGGGTACTGAACCACAGGTGGGTACTGAGTCACAGCTGGGTACTGAGCCACAGCTGGGTACTGAGTCACAGGTGGGTACTGAGTCACAGGTGGGTACTGAACCACATGTGGGTACTGAGTCACAGCTGGGTACTGAGCCACAGCTGGGTACTGAGTCACAGGTGGGTACTGAGTCACAGCTGGGTACTGAGCCACAGCTGGGTACTGAACCACAGCTGGGTACAGAGTCACAGCTGGGTACAGAACCACAGCTGGGTACTGAGTCACAGCCGGGTACTGAGTCACAGGTGGGTACTGAGTCACAGGTGGGTACTGAACCACAGGTGGGTACTGAGTCACAGCTGGGTACTGAGCCACAGCTGGGTACTGAGTCACAGGTGGGTACTGAGTCACAGGTGGGTACTGAACCACATGTGGGTACTGAGTCACAGCTGGGTACTGAGCCACAGCTGGGTACTGAGTCACAGCTGGGTACTGAGTCACAGGTGGGTACTGAGTCACAGCTGGGGACTGAGCCACAGCTGGGTACTGAACCACAGTTGGGTACTGAGTCACAGCTGGGTACAGAACCACAGGTGGGTACTGAGCCACAGCTGGGTACTGAGTCACATTTGGGTACTGAGCCACAGCTGGGTACTGAACCACAGCTGGGAACTGAGTCACAGGTGGGTACTGAGCCACAATTGGGTACTGAGCCACAGCTGGGTACTGAACCACAGCTGGCTACAGAGCCACAGCTGGGTACTGAACGACAGCTGGGTACTGAGTCACAGCTGGGTACTGAGTCACAGGTGGGTACTGAGTCACAGCTGGGTACTGAGCCACAGCTGGGTACTGAGTCACAGGAGGGTACTGAGTCACAGGTGGGTACTGAACCACAGGTGGGTACTGATTCACAGCTGGGTACTGAGTCACAGCTGGGTACTGAGCCACAGCTGGGTACTGAGTCACAGCTGGGTACTGAGCCACAGCTGGGTACTGAACCACAGCTGGGTACTGAGTCACAGCTGGGTACTGAGCCACAGCTGGGTACTGAGACAAAGCTGGGTACTGAACCACAGCTGGCTACTGAGCCACAGCTGGGTACTGATCCACAGCTGGGTATTGTCACAGCTGGCTACTGAGTCACAGCTGGGTACTGTCATAGCTGAGTACTGAGCCACAGCTGGGTACTGAGTCACAGGGGGGTACTGAGTCACAGCTGGGTACTGTCACAGCTGGGTACTGAGTCACAGCTGGGTACTGAGTCACAGGTGGGTACTGAACCACATGTGGGTACTGAGACACAGGTGGGTACTGAGTCACAGCTGGGTAGAGCCACAGCTGGGTACTGATCCACAGCTGGGTACTGAGTCACAGCTGGGAGCTGAACCACAGCTGGGTACTGAACCACAGTTGGGTACTGAACCACAGCTGGGTAGTGAGTCACAGGAGGGTACTGAGTCACAGGTGGGTACTGAACCACAGGTGGGTACTGATTCACAGCTGGGTACTGAGTCACAGCTGGGTACTGAGCCACAGCTGGGTACTGAGTCACAGCTGGGTACTGAGCCACAGCTGGGTATTGGACCACAGGTGGGTACTGAGTCACAGCTGGGTACTGAGTCACAGCTGGGTACTGAGTCACAGGAGGGTACTGAGTCACAGGTGGGTACTGAGTCACAGGTGGGTACTGAACCACAGGTGGGTACTGAGTCACAGGTGGGTACTGAACCACAGATGGGTATTGAGCCACAGCTGGCTACTGAGTCACAGCTGGGTACTAGGCCACAACTGGGTACTGAGTCACAGCTGGGTACTGAACCACAGCTGGGTACTGAACCAGAGCTGGGTACTTAGTCACAGCTGGGTGCTGAACCACAGCTGGGAACTGAGTCACAGCTGGGTACTGAGCCACAGCTGGGTACTGAACCACAGGTGGGTACTGAGTCACAGCTGGGTACTGAACCACAACTGGGTACTTAGTCACAGCTGGGTGCTGAGTCACAGCTGGGTACATAACCACAGATGGGTACTGAGCCACAGCTGGGTACTGAACCACAGCTGGGTACTGAGTCACAGGTGGGTACTGAGTCACAGCTGGGTACTGAGTCACAGCTGGGTACTGAGTCATAGCTGGGTACTGAGCAACAGCTGGGTACTGAACGACAGCTGGGTACTGAGTCACAGCTGGGTACTGAACCACAGCTGGGTACTGAGTCATAGCTGGGTACTGAGCAACAGCTGGGTACTGAACGACATCTGGGTACTGAGTCACAGCTGGGTACTGAGTCACAGGTGGGTACTGAGTCATAGCTGGGTACTGAACCAGAGGTGGGTACTGAGTCACAGCTGGGTACTGAACCACAGCTGCGTACTGAACCACAGCTGGGTACTGAGTCACAGCTGGGTACTGAGCCACAGCTGGGTACTGAACCACAGCTGGGTACTGAACCACAGGTGGGTACTGAACCACAGCTGGTACTGAATCACACCTGGGTACTGAGCCACAGCTGGGTAATGAACCACAGCTGGGTACTTAGTCACAGGTGGGTACTGAGCCACAACTGGGTACTGAGCCGCAGCTGGGTACTGATCCACAGCTGGCTACTGAGGCACAGCTGGGTACTGAACAACAGCTGGGTACTGAGTCACAGCTGGGTACTGAGTCACAGGTGGGTACTGAGTCACAGGTGGGTACTGAACCACAGGTGGGTACTGAGTCACAGCTGGATACTGAGCCACAGCTGGGTACTGAGTCACAGGTGGGTACTGAGTCACAGGTGGGTACTGAACCACAGGTGGGTACTGAATCACAGCTGGGTACTGAGTCACAGCGGGGTACTGAGCAACAGCTGCGTACTGAACGACAGCTGGGTACTGAGTCACAGCTGGGTACTGAGTCACAGGTGGGTACTGAGTCAGAGCTGGGTACTGAACCACAGCTGGGTACTGAGTCATAGCTGGGTACTGAGCAACAGCTGGGTACTGAACAACAGCTGGGTACTGAGCCACAGCTGGGTACTGAGTCACAGGTGGGTACTGAGTCACAGGGAAGTACTGAACCACAGGAGGGTACTGAGTCACAGCTGGGTACTGAGCCACAGCTGGGTACTGAGCCACAGCTGGGTACTGAGTCACAGGTGGGTACTGAGTCACAGCTGGGGACTGAGCCACAGCTGGGTACTGATCCACAGCTGGGTACTGAGTCACAGCTGGGTACTGAACCACAGCTGGGTACTGAACCACAGCTGGGTACTGAGTCACAGCTGGGTACTGAGCCACAGCTGGGTACTGAACCACAGCTGGGTACTGAGTCACAGCTGGGTACTGAGTCACAGCTGGGTACTGAACCATAGCTGGGTACTGAGTCACAGGTGGGTACTGAGCCACAACTGGGTACTGAGCCACAGCTGGGTACTGAACCACAGCTTGCTACTGAGCCACAGCTCGGTACTGAACGACAGCTGGGTACTGAGTCACAGCTGGGTACTGAGTCACAGCTGGGTACTGAGTCACAGGAGGGTACTGAGTCACAGGTGGGTACTGAACCACAGGTGGGTACTGAGTCACAGCTGGGTACTGAGTCACAGCTGGGTACTGAGCCACAGCTGGGTACTGAGTCACAGCTGGGTACTGAGCAACAGCTGGGTACTGAGTCACAGGTGGGTACTGAGCCAGAGCTGGGTACTGAGACACAGCTGGGTACTGAACCACAGCTGGCTACTGAGCCACAGCTGGGTACTGAGCCACAGCTGGGTATTGAGTCACAGCTGGGTACTGAGTCACAGCTGGGTACTGAGTCACAGGAGGGTACTGAGCCACAGGTGGTTACTGAGTCACAGGGGGGTACTGAGTCACAGCTGGGTACTGAGTCACAGCTGGGTACTGAACCACAGGTGGGTACTGAGTCACAGCTGGGTACTGAGTCACAGCTGGGTACTGAACCGCAGCTGGGTACTGAGCCACAGCTGGGTACTGAGCCACAGCTGGGTACTGAGTCACAGCTGGGTCCTGAACCACAGCTGGGTACTGAGTCACAGCTGGGTACTGAGTCACAGCTGGGTACTGAGTCACAAGAGGGTACTGAGTCACAGGTGGGTACTGAGTCACAGGTGGGTACTGAACCACAGGTGGGTACTGAGTCACAGCTGGGTACTGAGTCACAGTTGGGTACTGAGCAACAGCTGGGTACTGAACGACAGCTGGGTACTGAGTCACAGCTGGGTACTGAGTCACAGGTGGGTACTGAGTAACAGGTGGGTACTGAACCACAGGTGGGTACTGAGTCACAGCTGGGTACTGAGCCACAGCTGGGTACTGAGTCACAGGTGGGTACTGAGTCACAGGTGTGTACTGAACCACATGTGGGTACTGAGTCACAGCTGGGTACTGAGCCACAGCTGGGTACTGAGTCACAGGTGGGTACTGAGTCACAGCTGGGTACTGAGCCACAGCTGGGTACTGAACCACAGCTGGGTACAGAGTCACAGCTGGGTACAGAACCACAGCTGGGTACTGAGTCACAGCCGGGTACTGAGTCACAGGTGGGTACTGAGTCACAGGTGGGTACTGAACCACAGGTGGGTACTGAGTCACAGCTGGGTACTGAGCCACAGCTGGGTACTGAGTCACAGGTGGGTACTGAGTCACAGGTGGGTACTGAACCACATGTGGGTACTGAGTCACAGCTGGGTACTGAGCCACAGCTGGGTACTGAGTCACAGCTGGGTACTGAGTCACAGGTGGGTACTGAGTCACAGCTGGGGACTGAGCCACAGCTGGGTACTGAACCACAGTTGGGTACTGAGTCACAGCTGGGTACAGAACCACAGGTGGGTACTGAGCCACAGCTGGGTACTGAGTCACATTTGGGTACTGAGCCACAGCTGGGTACTGAACCACAGCTGGGAACTGAGTCACAGGTGGGTACTGAGCCACAATTGGGTACTGAGCCACAGCTGGGTACTGAACCACAGCTGGCTACAGAGCCACAGCTGGGTACTGAACGACAGCTGGGTACTGAGTCACAGCTGGGTACTGAGTCACAGGTGGGTACAGAGTCACAGCTGGGTACTGAGCCACAGCTGGGTACTGAGTCACAGGAGGGTACTGAGTCACAGGTGGGTACTGAACCACAGGTGGGTACTGATTCACAGCTGGGTACTGAGTCACAGCTGGGTACTGAGCCACAGCTGGGTACTGAGTCACAGCTGGGTACTGAGCCACAGCTGGGTACTGAACCACAGCTGGGTACTGAGTCACAGCTGGGTACTGAGCCACAGCTGGGTACTGAGACAAAGCTGGGTACTGAACCACAGCTGGCTACTGAGCCACAGCTGGGTACTGATCCACAGCTGGGTATTGTCACAGCTGGCTACTGAGTCACAGCTGGGTACTGTCATAGCTGAGTACTGAGCCACAGCTGGGTACTGAGTCACAGGGGGGTACTGAGTCACAGCTGGGTACTGTCACAGCTGGGTACTGAGTCACAGCTGGGTACTGAGTCACAGGTGGGTACTGAACCACATGTGGGTACTGAGACACAGGTGGGTACTGAGTCACAGCTGGGTAGAGCCACAGCTGGGTACTGATCCACAGCTGGGTACTGAGTCACAGCTGGGAGCTGAACCACAGCTGGGTACTGAACCACAGTTGGGTACTGAACCACAGCTGGGTAGTGAGTCACAGGAGGGTACTGAGTCACAGGTGGGTACTGAACCACAGGTGGGTACTGATTCACAGCTGGGTACTGAGTCACAGCTGGGTACTGAGCCACAGCTGGGTACTGAGTCACAGCTGGGTACTGAGCCACAGCTGGGTATTGGACCACAGGTGGGTACTGAGTCACAGCTGGGTACTGAGTCACAGCTGGGTACTGAGTCACAGGAGGGTACTGAGTCACAGGTGGGTACTGAGTCACAGGTGGGTACTGAACCACAGGTGGGTACTGAGTCACAGGTGGGTACTGAACCACAGATGGGTATTGAGCCACAGCTGGCTACTGAGTCACAGCTGGGTACTAGGCCACAACTGGGTACTGAGTCACAGCTGGGTACTGAACCACAGCTGGGTACTGAGTCACAGCTCGGTACTGAACCACAGCTGGGTACTGAACCACAGCTGGGTACTGAGTCACAGCTGGGCACTGAGCCACAGCTGGGTACTGAGCCACAGCCGGGGACTGAGCCACAGCCGGGTACTGAGTCACAGCTGGGTACTGAGTCACAGCTGGGTACTGAGTCACAGCTGGGTACTGAGTCACAGCTGGGTACTGGGTCACAGCTGGGTACTGAGTCACACCTGGGTACTGAGCCACAGCTGGGTACTGAGTCACAGCTGGGTACTGAGACACTGCTGGGTACTGAACCACAGCTGCGTACTGAACCACAGGTGGGTACTGAACCACAGCTGGGTACTGAGTCACAGCTGGGTACTGAACCACAGCTGGGTACTGAACCACAGGTGGGTACTGAACCAAAGCTGCGTACTGAGTCACAGCTGGGTACTGGACCACAGGTGGGTACTGTATCACAGCTGGGTACTGAACCACAGCTGGGTACTGAGTCACAGCTGGGTACAGAACCACAGCTGGGTACTCTGTCACACCTGGGTACTGAGTCACGGCTGGGTACTGAGTCACGGCTGGGTATTGAGCCACAGCTGGGTACTGAGTCACAGCTGGGTACTGAACCACAGCTGGGTACTGAGCCACAGCTGGGTAATGAGTCACAGCTGGGTACTGAACCACAGCTGGGTACTGAGCCACAGCTGTGTACTGAGTCACAGCTGGGTACTGAGTCAGCTGGGTACTGAGTCACAGCTGGGTACTGAGTCGCAGCTGGGTACTGAGTCACAGCTGGGCACTGAGTCACAGGTGGGTACTGAACCACAGCTGGGTACTGAGTCGCAGCTGGGTACTGAGCCACAGCTGGGTACTGAGCCACAGCTGGGTACTAAAAAACAACCGGTTACTGAGTCACACCTGGATACTGAGCCACAGCAGGGTACTGAGCGACAGCTCCGTACTGAGTCAAAGCTGGGTACTGAGTCACAGCTGGGTACTGAACCACAGCCGGGTACTGAGTCACTGCTGGGTACTGAGTCACAGCTGGGTACTGAGCAACAGCTGGGTACTGAACCACAGCCGGGTACAGTCACAGCTGGGTACTGAGTCACAGCTGGGTACTGAGCCACAGCTGGGTACTGAGTCATAGCTGGGTACTGAGTCACAGGTGGGTACTGAGTGAAAGCTGGGTATTGAGTCACAGCAGGGTATTGAGTCACAGGTGGGTACTGAGTCACAGCTGGGTACTTAACCACAGCTGGCTACTGAGCCACAGCTGGCTACTGAACCACATCTTTGTACTGAGTCACAGCTGGGTACTGAGTCACAGGTGGGTACTGAACCACAGCTGGGTACTGAGTCACAGCTGGGTACTGAGCCGCAGGTGGGTACTGAACCACAGCTGGGTACTGAGCCACAGCTGGGTACTGAGTCACAGCTGGGTACTGAGCCACAGCTGGGTACTGAGTCACAGCTGGGTACTGAGCCACAGCTGGGCACTGAGCCACAGCTGGGTACTGAACCACAGATGGGTACTGAGTCACAGCTGGATACTGTGTCACAGGTGGGTACTGAACCACAGGTGGGTACTGAGTCACAGCTGGGTACTGAGTCACAGGTGGGTACTGAGTCACAGGTGGGTACTGAACCACAGGTGGGTACTGAGTCACTGCTGTGTACTGAGCCACAGCTGGGTACTGTGTCACAGATGGGTACTGAGACACAGGTGGGTACTGAACCACCGGTGGGTACTGAGTCACAGCTGGGTACTGAGCCACAGCTGGGTACTGAGCCACAGCTGGGTACTGAGTCACAGGTGGCTACTGAGTCACAGCTGGGTACTAAGCCACAGCTGGGTACTGAACAACAGCTGGGTACTGAGTCACAGCGGGGTACTGAACCAAAGGTGGGTACTGAGCCACAGCTGGGTACTGAGTCACAGCTGGGTACTGAGCCACAGCTGGGTACTGAACCACCGCTGCTAACTGAGTCACAGGTGGGTACTGAGCCACAGCTGGCTACTGAGCCACAGCTGGGTACTGAGTCACAGCTGGGTACTGAGTCACAGCTGGGTACTGAGCCACTGCTGGGTACTGAGTCACAGCTGGGTACTGAGTCACAGCTGGGCACTGAGTCACAGGTGGGTACAGAACCACAGCTGGGTACTGAGTCACAGCTGGGTACTGAGCCACAGCTGGTTACTGAGCCACAGCTGGGTACTAAACCACAACCGGGTACTGTCACAGCTGGGTACTGAGCCACAGCAGGGTACTGAGCGACAGCTGGGTACTGAGTCACAGCTGGGTACTGAGTCACAGCTGGGTACTGAGACACAGCTGGGTACTGAGTCATAGCTGGGTACTGAGTCACAGGTGGGTACTGAGTCACAGCTGGGTACTGAACCACAGCTGGCTACTGAGTCACAGCTGGCAACTGAACCACATCTTTGTACTGGGTCACAGCTGGGTACTGAGTCACAGCTGGGTACTGAAGCACAGCTGGGTACTGAGTCACAGCTGGGTACTGAGCCACAGGTGGGTACTGAACCACAGCTGGGTACTGAGCCACAGCTGGGTACTGAGTCACAGCTGGGTACTGAGTAACAGATGGATACTGTGTCAAAGGTGGGTACTGAACCACAGTTGGGTACTGAACCACAGGTGGGTACTGAGTCACTGCTGTGTACTGAGCCACAGCTGGGTACAGAGTCACAGATGGGTACTGAGACACAGGTGGGTGCTGAACCACCGGTGGGTACTGAGCCACAGCTGGGTACTGAGCCACAGCTGGGTACTGAGTCACAGGTGGCTACTGAGTCACAGCTGGGTACTAAGCCACAGCTGGGTACTGAGTCACAGCTGGATACGGAGCCACAGCTGGGTACTGAACCACTGCTGCTAACTGAGTCACAGGTGGGTACTGAGCCACAGCTGGCTACTGAGCCACAGCTGGGTACTGTCACAGCTGGGTACTGAGCCACAGCTGGGTACTGAACCACAGCTGGGTACTGAGCCACAGCTGGGCACTGAACCACAGCTGGGTACTGAGTCACAGCTGGGTACTGAGTCACAGCTGGGTAGTCACAGCTGGGTACTGAGTCACAGCTCGTACTGACCCACAGCTGGGTTGTGAACCACAGCTGGGTACTGAGTCACAGGTGGTACTGAGACACAGCTGGGTACTGAGACACAGCTGGCTACTGAACCACAGCTGGCTACTGAGCCACAGCTGGGTACTGAGCCACAGCTGGGTACTGAGCCACAGCTGGTTACTGAGTCGCAGCTGGGTACTGAGTCACAGCTGGGTACTGAACCACAGCCGGGTACTGAGTCACCGCTGGGTACTGAGCCACAGCTGGGTACTGAGTCACAGCTGGGTACTGAGCCACAGCTGGGTATGGAGTCACAGCTGGGTATTGAGTTACAGCTGGGTACTGAGTCACAGCTGGGTACTGAACCACAGCTGGGTACTGAACCACAGCTGGGTACTGAGCCACAGCTGGGTACTGAGTCACAGTTGGGTACTGAGTCACAGCTGGGTACTGAGTCACAGGTGGGTACTGAGTCACAGCTGGGTACTGAGTCACAGCTGGGTACTGGGTCACAGCTGGGTACTGAGCCGAGGCTGGGTACTGAACCACAGCTGGGTACTGAGCCACAGCTGGGTACTGAGTCACAGCAGGGTACTGAGCCACAGCTGGGTACTGAGTCACAGCTGGGTACTGAGCCACAGCTGGGTACTGAACCGCAAATGGGTACTGAGTCACAGGAGGGTACTGAGCCACAGCTGGGTACTGAGACACAGCTGGGTACTGAAACACAGCTGGCTACTGAGCCACAGCTGGGTACTGAGCCACAGCTGGGTACTGAGTCACAGCTGGGTACTGAGCCACAGCTGGGTACTGAGACACAGCTGGGTACTGAACCACAGCTGGCTGCTGAGCCACAGCTGGGTACTGAGCCACAGCTGGGTACAGTCACAGCTGGGTACAGTCACAGCTGGGTACTGAGCCACAGCTGGGTACTGAGACACAGCTGGGTACTGAACCACAGCTGGCTACTGAGCCACAGCTGGGTACTGAGTCACAGCTGGGTACTGAGCCACAGCTGGGTACTGAGTCACAGGTGGGTACTGAACCACAGCTGGGTACTGAGTCACATCTGTGTACTGAGCCACAGCTGGGTACTGAACCACAGCTGGGTACTGAGTCACAGGGGGTTACTGAGCCACAGCTGGGTACTGAACCACAGCTGGGTACTGAGTCACAGCTGGGTACTGAGTCACAGCTGGGTACTGAGCCACAGCTGGGTACTGTGTCACAGCTGGGTACTGAGTCACAGCTGGGTCCTGAGTCACAGCTGGGTACTGAACCACAGCCGGGTACTGTCACTGCTGGGTACTGAGTCACAGCTGGGTACTGAGCCACAGCTGGGTACTGAACCACAGCCAGGTACAGTCACAGCTGGGTACTGAGTCACAGCTGGGTACTGAGCCACAGCTGGGTACTGAGTCAGAGCTGGGTACTGAGCCGCAGGTGGGTACTGAACCACAGCTGGGTACTGAGCCACAGCTGGGTACTGAGTCACAGCTGGGTACTGAGCCACAGCTGGGTACTGAGTCACAGCTGGGTACTGAGCCACAGCTGGGCACTGAGCCACAGCTGGGTACTGAACCACAGATGGGTACTGAGTCACAGCTGGATACTGTGTCACAGGTGGGTACTGAACCACAGGTGGGTACTGAGTCACAGCTGGGTACTGAGTCACAGGTGGGTACTGAGTCACAGGTGGGTACTGAACCACAGGTGGGTACTGAGTCACTGCTGTGTACTGAGCCACAGCTGGGTACTGTGTCACAGATGGGTACTGAGACACAGGTGGGTACTGAACCACCGGTGGGTACTGAGTCACAGCTGGGTACTGAGCCACAGCTGGGTACTGAGCCACAGCTGGGTACTTAGTCACAGGTGGCTACTGAGTCACAGCTGGGTACTAAGCCACAGCTGGGTACTGAACAACAGCTGGGTACTGAGTCACAGCTGGGTACTGAACCAAAAGTGGGTACTGAGCCACAGCTGGGTACTGAGTCACAGCTGGGTACTGAGCCACAGCTGGGTACTCAACCACCGCTGCTAACTGAGTCAGGTGGGTACTGAGCCACAGCTGGTTACAGCACCACAGTTGGGTACTGAACCACAGCTGGCTACTGAGCCACAGCTGGGTACTGAGTCACAGCTGGGTACTGAGTCACAGCTGGGTACTGAGCCACTGCTGGGTACTGAGTCACAGCTGGGTACTGAGTCACAGCTGGGCACTGAGTCACAGGTGGGTACTGAACCACAGCTGGGTACTGAGTCACAGCTGGGTACTGAGCCACAGCTGGGTACTGAGCCACAGCTGGGTACTAAACCACAACCGGGCACTGTCACAGCTGGGTACTGAGCCACAGCAGGGTACTGAGCGACAGCTGGGTACTGAGTCACAGCTGGGTACTGAGTCACAGCTGGGTACTGAGCCACAGCTGTGTACTGAGTCATAGCTGGGTACTGAGTCACAGGTGGGTACTGAGTCACAGCTGGGTACTGAACCACAGCTGGCTACTGAGTCACAGCTGGCTACTGAACCACATCTTTGTACTGGGTCACAGCTGGGTACTGAGTCACAGCTGGGTACTGAAGCACAGCTGGGTACTGAGTCACAGCTGGGTACTGAGCCACAGGTGGGTACTGAACCACAGCTGGGTACTGAGCCACAGCTGGGTACTGAGTCACAGCTGGGTACTGAGTCACAGCTGGGTACTGAGCCACAGCTGGGTACTGAGTAACAGATGGATACTGTGTCAAAGGTGGGTACTGAACCACAGTTGGGTACTGAACCACAGATGGGTACTGAGTCACAGCCGGGTACTGAGTCACAGGTGGGTACTGAACCACAGGTGGGTACTGAGTCACTGCTGTGTACTGAGCCACAGCTGGGTACAGAGTCACAGATGGGTACTGAGACACAGGTGGGTGCTGAACCACCGGTGGGTACTGAGTCACAGCTGGGCACTGAGCCACAGCTGGGTACTGAGCCACAGCTGGGTACTGAGTCACAGGTGGCTACTGAGTCACAGCTGGGTACCGAACCACAGGTGGGTACTGAGCCACAGCTGGGTACTGAGTCACAGCTGGATACGGAGCCACAGCTGGGTACTGAGCCACAGCTGGTTACTGAGTCACAGGTGGGTACTGAACCACAGCTGGGTACTGAGTCACAGCTGGGTACTGAGTCACAGCTGTGTATTGAACCACAGCTGGGTACTGAGCCACAGCTGGGTACTGAGCCAGCTGTTTACTGAGTAGCAGCTGGGTACTGAGTCACAGCTGGGTACTGATTCACAGATGGGTATTGAGTCACAGCTGGGTGCTGAGTCACTGCTGTTTACTGACTCACAGCTGGGTACTGAGTCACAGGTGTGTACTGAACCACAGCTGGGTACTGAGTCACAGCTGGGTACTGAGTCTCAGCTGGGTACTGAGCCACATCTGGGTACTGAAACACAGGTGGGTACTGAGCCACAATGGGTAATGACTAACAGGTGGGTACTGAGTCACAGCTGGGTACTGAAAAACAGGTGGCTACTGAGCCACAGCTGGCTACTGAGTCACAGCTGGGTACTGAGCCTCAGCTGGGTTCTGAGTCACAGCTGGGTACTGAACCACAGCTGGGTACTGAGTCACAGCTGAGTACTGAGCCACAGCTGGGTACTGAGTCACATCTGTGTACTGAGCCACAGCTGGGTACTGAACCACAGCTGGGTACTGAGTCACAGCTGGGTACTGAGCCACAGCTGGGTACTGTGTCACAGCTGGGTACTGAGTCACAGCTGGGTCCTGAGTTACAGCTGGGTACTGAACCACAGCCGGGTACTGAGTCACTGCTGGGTACTGAGTCACAGCTGGGTACTGAGCCACAGCTGGGTACTGAACCACAGCCAGGTACAGTCACAGCTGGGTACTGAGTCACAGCTGGGTACTGAGCCACAGCTGGGTACTGAGTCAGAGCTGGGTACTGAGTCACAGGTGGGTACTGAGTCACAGCTGGGTATTGAGTCACAGCTGGGTATTGAGTCACAGCTGGGTACTGAGTCACAGCTGGGTACTGAACCACAGCTGGCTACTGAGACACAGCTGGCTACTGAACCACATCTTTGTACTGAGTCACAGCTGGGTACTGAGTCACAGCTGGGTACTGAAACACAGCTGGGTACTGAGTCACAGCTGGGTACTGAGCCACAGGTGGGTACTGAATCACAGCTGGGTACTGAGCCACAGCTGGGTACTGAGTCACAGCTGGATACTGAGTCACAGCTGGGTACTGAGCCACAGCAGGGTACTGAGCCATAGCTGGGTACTGAAACACAGCTGGGTACTGAGTCACAACTGGATACTGTGTCACAGGTGGGTACTGAACAATAGGTGGGCACTGAGTCACAGCTGGGTACTGAGTCACAGGTGGGTACTGAACCACACGAGGGTACAGAGTCACAGCTGGGTACTGAGCCACAGCTGGGTACTGAGTCACAGATGGGTACTGAGTCACAGGTGGTTACTGAACCACCGGTGGGTACTGAGTCACAGCTGGGTATTGAGTCACAGCTGGGTGCTGAGTCACAGCTGGGTACTGAGTCACAGCTGGGTGCTGAGTCACAGCTATGTACTGAACCACAGCTGGGTAATGAGTCACAGCTGGGTACTGAGCCACAGGTGGGTACTGAGTCACAGCTGGGTACTGAGCCACAGCTGGGTACTGAGAAACTGCTGGGTACTGAATCACACCTGGGTACTGAACCATAGGTGGGTACTGAAACACAGCTGGGTACTGACTCACAGCTGGGTACTGAACCACAGCTGGGTACTGTCACAGCTGGGTACTGAACCACAGCTGGGAACTGAGTCAGCTGGGTACTGAGCCACAGCTGGGTACTGAGTCACAGCTGGGTACTGAACCACAGCTGGGTACTCTGTCACAGCTGGGTACTGAGTCACAGCTGGGTACTGAGTCACAGCTGGGTACTGAGTCACAGCTGCGTACTGAGCCACAGCTGGGAACTGAACCACAGCTGGGTACTGAGCCACAGCTGGGTACTGAGTCACAGGTGGGTACTGAGTCACAGGTGGGTACTGAGCCACAGCTGGGTACTGAACCACAGCTGGGTACTGAGTCACAGCTGGGTACTGAACCACAGCTGGCTACTGAGACACAGCTGGCTACTGAACCACATCTTTGTACTGAGTCACAGCTGGGTACTGAGTCACAGCTGGGTACTGAAACACAGCTGGGTACTGAGTCACAGCTGGGTACTGAGCCACAGGTGGGTACTGAATCACAGCTGGGTACTGAGCCACAGCTGGGTACTGAGTCACAGCTGGATACTGAGTCACAGCTGGGTACTGAGCCACAGCTGGGTACTGAGCCATAGCTGGGTACTGAAACACAGCTGGGTACTGAGTCACAACTGGATACTGTGTCACAGGTGGGTACTGAACAATAGGTGGGCACTGAGTCACAGCTGGGTACTGAGTCACAGGTGGGTACTGAACCACACATGGGTACAGAGTCACAGCTGGGTACTGAGCCACAGCTGGGTACTGAGTCACAGATGGGTACTGAGTCACAGGTGGTTATTGAACCACCGGTGGGTACTGAGTCACAGCTGGGTTTTGAGTCACAGCTGGGTGCTGAGTCACAGCTGGGTACTGTCACAGCTGGGTGCTGAGTCACAGCTATGTACTGAACCACAGCTGGGTAATGAGTCACAGCTGGGTACTGAGCCACAGGTGGGTACTGAGTCACAGCTGGGTACTGAGCCACAGCTGGGTACTGAGAAACTGCTGGGTACTGAATCACACCTGGGTACTGAACCACAGCTGGGTACTGTCACAGCTGGGTACTGCACCACAGCTGGGAACTGAGTCAGCTGGGTACTGAGCCACAGCTGGGTACTGAGTCACAGCTGGGTACTGAACCACAGCTGGGTACTCTGTCACAGCTGGGTACTGAGTCACAGCTGGGTACTGAGTCACAGCTGGGTACTGAGTCACAGCTGCGTACTGAGCCACAGCTGGGAACTGAACCACAGCTGGGTACTCTGTCACAGCTGGGTACTGAGTCACAGCTGGGTACTGAGTCACAGCTGGGTACTGAGTCACAGCTGCGTACTGAGCCACAGCTGGGAACTGAACCACAGCTGGGTACTGAGCCACAGCTGGGTCCTGAACCACAGCTGGGCACTGAGTCACAGTGGGTACTGAACCACAGCTGGGTACTGAGTCACAGGTGGTTACTGAGTCACAGGTGGGTACTGAGTCACAGGTGGGCACAGAACCACAGGTGGGTAATGAGTCACAGCTGGGTACTGAGCCACAGCTGGGTACTGAGTCACAGGTGGGTACTGAGTCACAGGTGGGTACTGAACCACAGGTGGGTACTGAGTCACAGCTGGGTACTGAGCAACAGCTGGGTACTGAGCCACAGCTGGGTACTGAGTCACAGGTGGGTACTGAGTCACAGCTGGGTACTGAGCCACAGCTGGGTACTGAACCACAGCTGGGTACTGAGTCACAGCTGGGTACTGAACCACAGTTGGGTACTGAGCCACAGCCGGGTACTGAGTCACAGCTGGGTACTGAACCACAGCTAGTTACTGAGTCACAGGTGGGTAATGAGCCACGACTGTGTACTGAGCCACAGCTGGGTACTGAACCACAGCTGGCTACTGAGCCACAGCTGGGTACTGAACGACAGCTGGGTACTGAGTCACAGCTGGGTACTGAGTCACAGGAGGGTACTGAGTCACAGGTGGTTACTGAGTCACAGCTGGGTACTGAACCACAGGTGGGTACTGAGTCACAGCTGGGTACTGAGTCACAGCTGGGTACTGAACCACAGCTGGGTACTGAGCCACAGCTGTGTACTGAGCCACAGCTGCATACTGAGTCACAGCTGGGTACTGAACCACAGCTGGGTACTGAGTCACAGCTGGGTATAGAGTCACAGCTGGGTACTGAGCCACATCTGGGTACTGAAACACAGGTGGGTACTGAGCCACAATGGGTAATGACTAACAGGTGGGTACTGAGTCACAGCTGGGTACTGAAAAACAGGTGGCTACTGAGCCACAGCTGGCTACTGAGTCACAGCTGGGTACTGAGCCTCAGCTGGGTTCTGAGTCACAGCTGGGTACTGAACCACAGCTGGGTACTGAGTCACAGCTGAGTACTGAGCCACAGCTGGGTACTGAGTCACATCTGTGTACTGAGCCACAGCTGGGTACTGAACCACAGCTGGGTACTGAGTCACAGGGGGTTACTGAGCCACAGCTGGGTACTGAACCACAGCTGGGTACTGAGTCACAGCTGGGTACTGAGTCACAGCTGGGTACTGAGCCACAGCTGGGTACTGTGTCACAGCTGGGTACTGAGTCACAGCTGGGTCCTGAGTCACAGCTGGGTACTGAACCACAGCCGGGTACTGTCACTGCTGGGTACTGAGTCACAGCTGGGTACTGAGCCACAGCTGGGTACTGAACCACAGCCAGGTACAGTCACAGCTGGGTACTGAGTCACAGCTGGGTACTGAGCCACAGCTGGGTACTGAGTCAGAGCTGGGTACTGAGCCGCAGGTGGGTACTGAACCACAGCTGGGTACTGAGCCACAGCTGGGTACTGAGTCACAGCTGGGTACTGAGCCACAGCTGGGTACTGAGTCACAGCTGGGTACTGAGCCACAGCTGGGCACTGAGCCACAGCTGGGTACTGAACCACAGATGGGTACTGAGTCACAGCTGGATACTGTGTCACAGGTGGGTACTGAACCACAGGTGGGTACTGAGTCACAGCTGGGTACTGAGTCACAGGTGGGTACTGAGTCACAGGTGGGTACTGAACCACAGGTGGGTACTGAGTCACTGCTGTGTACTGAGCCACAGCTGGGTACTGTGTCACAGATGGGTACTGAGACACAGGTGGGTACTGAACCACCGGTGGGTACTGAGTCACAGCTGGGTACTGAGCCACAGCTGGGTACTGAGCCACAGCTGGGTACTTAGTCACAGGTGGCTACTGAGTCACAGCTGGGTACTAAGCCACAGCTGGGTACTGAACAACAGCTGGGTACTGAGTCACAGCTGGGTACTGAACCAAAGGTGGGTACTGAGCCACAGCTGGGTACTGAGTCACAGCTGGGTACTGAGCCACAGCTGGGTACTCAACCACCGCTGCTAACTGAGTCAGGTGGGTACTGAGCCACAGCTGGTTACAGCACCACAGTTGGGTACTGAACCACAGCTGGCTACTGAGCCACAGCTGGGTACTGAGTCACAGCTGGGTACTGAGTCACAGCTGGGTACTGAGCCACTGCTGGGTACTGAGTCACAGCTGGGTACTGAGTCACAGCTGGGCACTGAGTCACAGGTGGGTACTGAACCACAGCTGGGTACTGAGTCACAGCTGGGTACTGAGCCACAGCTGGGTACTGAGCCACAGCTGGGTACTAAACCACAACCGGGCACTGTCACAGCTGGGTACTGAGCCACAGCAGGGTACTGAGCGACAGCTGGGTACTGAGTCACAGCTGGGTACTGAGTCACAGCTGGGTACTGAGCCACAGCTGGGTACTGAGTCATAGCTGGGTACTGAGTCACAGGTGGGTACTGAGTCACAGCTGGGTACTGAACCACAGCTGGCTACTGAGTCACAGCTGGCTACTGAACCACATCTTTGTACTGGGTCACAGCTGGGTACTGAGTCACAGCTGGGTACTGAAGCACAGCTGGGTACTGAGTCACAGCTGGGTACTGAGCCACAGGTGGGTACTGAACCACAGCTGGGTACTGAGCCACAGCTGGGTACTGAGTCACAGCTGGGTACTGAGTCACAGCTGGGTACTGAGCCACAGCTGGGTACTGAGTAACAGATGGATACTGTGTCAAAGGTGGGTACTGAACCACAGTTGGGTACTGAACCACAGATGGGTACTGAGTCACAGCCGGGTACTGAGTCACAGGTGGGTACTGAACCACAGGTGGGTACTGAGTCACTGCTGTGTACTGAGCCACAGCTGGGTACAGAGTCACAGATGGGTACTGAGACACAGGTGGGTGCTGAACCACCGGTGGGTACTGAGTCACAGCTGGGCACTGAGCCACAGCTGGGTACTGAGCCACAGCTGGGTACTGAGTCACAGGTGGCTACTGAGTCACAGCTGGGTACCGAACCACAGGTGGGTACTGAGCCACAGCTGGGTACTGAGTCACAGCTGGATACGGAGCCACAGCTGGGTACTGAGCCACAGCTGGTTACTGAGTCACAGGTGGGTACTGAACCACAGCTGGGTACTGAGTCACAGCTGGGTACTGAGTCACAGCTGTGTATTGAACCACAGCTGGGTACTGAGCCACAGCTGGGTACTGAGCCAGCTGTTTACTGAGTAGCAGCTGGGTACTGAGTCACAGCTGGGTACTGATTCACAGATGGGTATTGAGTCACAGCTGGGTGCTGAGTCACTGCTGTTTACTGACTCACAGCTGGGTACTGAGTCACAGGTGTGTACTGAACCACAGCTGGGTACTGAGTCACAGCTGGGTACTGAGTCTCAGCTGGGTACTGAGCCACATCTGGGTACTGAAACACAGGTGGGTACTGAGCCACAATGGGTAATGACTAACAGGTGGGTACTGAGTCACAGCTGGGTACTGAAAAACAGGTGGCTACTGAGCCACAGCTGGCTACTGAGTCACAGCTGGGTACTGAGCCTCAGCTGGGTTCTGAGTCACAGCTGGGTACTGAACCACAGCTGGGTACTGAGTCACAGCTGAGTACTGAGCCACAGCTGGGTACTGAGTCACATCTGTGTACTGAGCCACAGCTGGGTACTGAACCACAGCTGGGTACTGAGTCACAGGGGGTTACTGAGCCACAGCTGGGTACTGAACCACAGCTGGGTACTGAGTCACAGCTGGGTACTGAGTCACAGCTGGGTACTGAGCCACAGCTGGGTACTGTGTCACAGCTGGGTACTGAGTCACAGCTGGGTCCTGAGTTACAGCTGGGTACTGAACCACAGCCGGGTACTGAGTCACTGCTGGGTACTGAGTCACAGCTGGGTACTGAGCCACAGCTGGGTACTGAACCACAGCCAGGTACAGTCACAGCTGGGTACTGAGTCACAGCTGGGTACTGAGCCACAGCTGGGTACTGAGTCAGAGCTGGGTACTGAGTCACAGGTGGGTACTGAGTCACAGCTGGGTATTGAGTCACAGCTGGGTATTGAGTCACAGCTGGGTACTGAGTCACAGCTGGGTACTGAACCACAGCTGGCTACTGAGACACAGCTGGCTACTGAACCACATCTTTGTACTGAGTCACAGCTGGGTACTGAGTCACAGCTGGGTACTGAAACACAGCTGGGTACTGAGTCACAGCTGGGTACTGAGCCACAGGTGGGTACTGAATCACAGCTGGGTACTGAGCCACAGCTGGGTACTGAGTCACAGCTGGATACTGAGTCACAGCTGGGTACTGAGCCACAGCAGGGTACTGAGCCATAGCTGGGTACTGAAACACAGCTGGGTACTGAGTCACAACTGGATACTGTGTCACAGGTGGGTACTGAACAATAGGTGGGCACTGAGTCACAGCTGGGTACTGAGTCACAGGTGGGTACTGAACCACACGAGGGTACAGAGTCACAGCTGGGTACTGAGCCACAGCTGGGTACTGAGTCACAGATGGGTACTGAGTCACAGGTGGTTACTGAACCACCGGTGGGTACTGAGTCACAGCTGGGTATTGAGTCACAGCTGGGTGCTGAGTCACAGCTGGGTACTGAGTCACAGCTGGGTGCTGAGTCACAGCTATGTACTGAACCACAGCTGGGTAATGAGTCACAGCTGGGTACTGAGCCACAGGTGGGTACTGAGTCACAGCTGGGTACTGAGCCACAGCTGGGTACTGAGAAACTGCTGGGTACTGAATCACACCTGGGTACTGAACCATAGGTGGGTACTGAAACACAGCTGGGTACTGAGTCACAGCTGGGTACTGAACCACAGCTGGGTACTGTCACAGCTGGGTACTGAACCACAGCTGGGAACTGAGTCAGCTGGGTACTGAGCCACTGCTGGGTACTGAGTCACAGCTGGGTACTGAACCACAGCTGGGTACTCTGTCACAGCTGGGTACTGAGTCACAGCTGGGTACTGAGTCACAGCTGGGTACTCAGTCACAGCTGCGTACTGAGCCACAGCTGGGAACTGAACCACAGCTGGGTACTGAGCCACAGCTGGGTACTGAGTCACAGGTGGGTACTGAGTCACAGGTGGGTACTGAGCCACAGCTGGGTACTGAACCACAGCTGGGTACTGAGTCACAGCTGGGTACTGAACCACAGCTGGCTACTGAGACACAGCTGGCTACTGAACCACATCTTTGTACTGAGTCACAGCTGGGTACTGAGTCACAGCTGGGTACTGAAACACAGCTGGGTACTGAGTCACAGCTGGGTACTGAGCCACAGGTGGGTACTGAATCACAGCTGGGTACTGAGCCACAGCTGGGTACTGAGTCACAGCTGGATACTGAGTCACAGCTGGGTACTGAGCCACAGCTGGGTACTGAGCCATAGCTGGGTACTGAAACACAGCTGGGTACTGAGTCACAACTGGATACTGTGTCACAGGTGGGTACTGAACAATAGGTGGGCACTGAGTCACAGCTGGGTACTGAGTCACAGGTGGGTACTGAACCACACATGGGTACAGAGTCACAGCTGGGTACTGAGCCACAGCTGGGTACTGAGTCACAGATGGGTACTGAGTCACAGGTGGTTACTGAACCACCGGTGGGTACTGAGTCACAGCTGGGTTTTGAGTCACAGCTGGGTGCTGAGTCACAGCTGGGTACTGTCACAGCTGGGTGCTGAGTCACAGCTATGTACTGAACCACAGCTGGGTAATGAGTCACAGCTGGGTACTGAGCCACAGGTGGGTACTGAGTCACAGCTGGGTACTGAGCCACAGCTGGGTACTGAGAAACTGCTGGGTACTGAATCACACCTGGGTACTGAACCACAGCTGGGTACTGTCACAGCTGGGTACTGCACCACAGCTGGGAACTGAGTCAGCTGGGTACTGAGCCACAGCTGGGTACTGAGTCACAGCTGGGTACTGAACCACAGCTGGGTACTCTGTCACAGCTGGGTACTGAGTCACAGCTGGGTACTGAGTCACAGCTGGGTACTGAGTCACAGCTGCGTACTGAGCCACAGCTGGGAACTGAACCACAGCTGGGTACTCTGTCACAGCTGGGTACTGAGTCACAGCTGGGTACTGAGTCACAGCTGGGTACTGAGTCACAGCTGCGTACTGAGCCACAGCTGGGAACTGAACCACAGCTGGGTACTGAGCCACAGCTGGGTCCTGAACCACAGCTGGGCACTGAGTCACAGTGGGTACTGAACCACAGCTGGGTACTGAGTCACAGGTGGTTACTGAGTCACAGGTGGGTACTGAGTCACAGGTGGGCACAGAACCACAGGTGGGTAATGAGTCACAGCTGGGTACTGAGCCACAGCTGGGTACTGAGTCACAGGTGGGTACTGAGTCACAGGTGGGTACTGAACCACAGGTGGGTACTGAGTCACAGCTGAGTACTGAGCCACAGCTGGGTACTGAGTCACATCTGTGTACTGAGCCACAGCTGGGTACTGAACCACAGCTGGGTACTGAGTCACAGGGGGTTACTGAGCCACAGCTGGGTACTGAACCACAGCTGGGTACTGAGTCACAGCTGGGTACTGAGTCACAGCTGGGTACTGAGCCACAGCTGGGTACTGTGTCACAGCTGGGTACTGAGTCACAGCTGGGTCCTGAGTTACAGCTGGGTACTGAACCACAGCCGGGTACTGAGTCACTGCTGGGTACTGAGTCACAGCTGGGTACTGAGCCACAGCTGGGTACTGAACCACAGCCAGGTACAGTCACAGCTGGGTACTGAGTCACAGCTGGGTACTGAGCCACAGCTGGGTACTGAGTCAGAGCTGGGTACTGAGTCACAGGTGGGTACTGAGTCACAGCTGGGTATTGAGTCACAGCTGGGTATTGAGTCACAGCTGGGTACTGAGTCACAGCTGGGTACTGAACCACAGCTGGCTACTGAGACACAGCTGGCTACTGAACCACATCTTTGTACTGAGTCACAGCTGGGTACTGAGTCACAGCTGGGTACTGAAACACAGCTGGGTACTGAGTCACAGCTGGGTACTGAGCCACAGGTGGGTACTGAATCACAGCTGGGTACTGAGCCACAGCTGGGTACTGAGTCACAGCTGGATACTGAGTCACAGCTGGGTACTGAGCCACAGCAGGGTACTGAGCCATAGCTGGGTACTGAAACACAGCTGGGTACTGAGTCACAACTGGATACTGTGTCACAGGTGGGTACTGAACAATAGGTGGGCACTGAGTCACAGCTGGGTACTGAGTCACAGGTGGGTACTGAACCACACGAGGGTACAGAGTCACAGCTGGGTACTGAGCCACAGCTGGGTACTGAGTCACAGATGGGTACTGAGTCACAGGTGGTTACTGAACCACCGGTGGGTACTGAGTCACAGCTGGGTATTGAGTCACAGCTGGGTGCTGAGTCACAGCTGGGTACTGAGTCACAGCTGGGTGCTGAGTCACAGCTATGTACTGAACCACAGCTGGGTAATGAGTCACAGCTGGGTACTGAGCCACAGGTGGGTACTGAGTCACAGCTGGGTACTGAGCCACAGCTGGGTACTGAGAAACTGCTGGGTACTGAATCACACCTGGGTACTGAACCATAGGTGGGTACTGAAACACAGCTGGGTACTGAGTCACAGCTGGGTACTGAACCACAGCTGGGTACTGTCACAGCTGGGTACTGAGCCA
The DNA here is from genome assembly GCF_017639515.1 of Carcharodon carcharias. Lineage (NCBI taxonomy): Eukaryota > Metazoa > Chordata > Chondrichthyes > Lamniformes > Lamnidae > Carcharodon > Carcharodon carcharias. The sequence continues at coordinate 19,915,834 of NC_054483.1, read as the reverse complement.
CAGCTGGGTACTGAGTCACAGGTGGGTACTGAGTCACAGGTGGGTACTGAGCCACAGCTGGGTACTGAACCACAGCTGGGTACTGAGTCACAGCTGGGTACTGAACCACAGCTGGCTACTGAGACACAGCTGGCTACTGAACCACATCTTTGTACTGAGTCACAGCTGGGTACTGAGTCACAGCTGGGTACTGAAACACAGCTGGGTACTGAGTCACAGCTGGGTACTGAGCCACAGGTGGGTACTGAATCACAGCTGGGTACTGAGCCACAGCTGGGTACTGAGTCACAGCTGGATACTGAGTCACAGCTGGGTACTGAGCCACAGCTGGGTACTGAGCCATAGCTGGGTACTGAAACACAGCTGGGTACTGAGTCACAACTGGATACTGTGTCACAGGTGGGTACTGAACAATAGGTGGGCACTGAGTCACAGCTGGGTACTGAGTCACAGGTGGGTACTGAACCACACATGGGTACAGAGTCACAGCTGGGTACTGAGCCACAGCTGGGTACTGAGTCACAGATGGGTACTGAGTCACAGGTGGTTACTGAACCACCGGTGGGTACTGAGTCACAGCTGGGTTTTGAGTCACAGCTGGGTGCTGAGTCACAGCTGGGTACTGTCACAGCTGGGTGCTGAGTCACAGCTATGTACTGAACCACAGCTGGGTAATGAGTCACAGCTGGGTACTGAGCCACAGGTGGGTACTGAGTCACAGCTGGGTACTGAGCCACAGCTGGGTACTGAGAAACTGCTGGGTACTGAATCACACCTGGGTACTGAACCACAGCTGGGTACTGTCACAGCTGGGTACTGCACCACAGCTGGGAACTGAGTCAGCTGGGTACTGAGCCACAGCTGGGTACTGAGTCACAGCTGGGTACTGAACCACAGCTGGGTACTCTGTCACAGCTGGGTACTGAGTCACAGCTGGGTACTGAGTCACAGCTGGGTACTGAGTCACAGCTGCGTACTGAGCCACAGCTGGGAACTGAACCACAGCTGGGTACTCTGTCACAGCTGGGTACTGAGTCACAGCTGGGTACTGAGTCACAGCTGGGTACTGAGTCACAGCTGCGTACTGAGCCACAGCTGGGAACTGAACCACAGCTGGGTACTGAGCCACAGCTGGGTCCTGAACCACAGCTGGGCACTGAGTCACAGTGGGTACTGAACCACAGCTGGGTACTGAGTCACAGGTGGTTACTGAGTCACAGGTGGGTACTGAGTCACAGGTGGGCACAGAACCACAGGTGGGTAATGAGTCACAGCTGGGTACTGAGCCACAGCTGGGTACTGAGTCACAGGTGGGTACTGAGTCACAGGTGGGTACTGAACCACAGGTGGGTACTGAGTCACAGCTGGGTACTGAGCAACAGCTGGGTACTGAGCCACAGCTGGGTACTGAGTCACAGGTGGGTACTGAGTCACAGGTGGGTACTGAGCCACAGCTGGGTACTGAACCACAGCTGGGTACTGAGTCACAGCTGGGTACTGAACCACAGTTGGGTACTGAGCCACAGCGGGGTACTGAGTCACAGCTGGGTACTGAACCACAGCTAGTTACTGAGTCACAGGTGGGTAATGAGCCACGACTGTGTACTGAGCCACAGCTGGGTACTGAACCACAGCTGGCTACTGAGCCACAGCTGGGTACTGAACGACAGCTGGGTACTGAGTCACAGCTGGGTACTGAGTCACAGGAGGGTACTGAGTCACAGGTGGTTACTGAGTCACAGCTGGGTACTGAACCACAGGTGGGTACTGAGTCACAGCTGGGTACTGAGTCACAGCTGGGTACTGAACCACAGCTGGGTACTGAGCCACAGCTGTGTACTGAGCCACAGCTGCATACTGAGTCACAGCTGGGTACTGAACCACAGCTGGGTACTGAGTCACAGCTGGGTATAGAGTCACAGCTGGGTACTGAACCGCAAATGGGTACTGTCACAGGTGGGTACTGAGCCACAGCTGGGTACTGAGACACAGCTGGGTACTGAAACACAGCTGGCTACTGAGCCACAGCTGGGTACTGAGCCACAGCTGCCTACTGAGTCACAGCTGGGTACTGAGCCACAGCTGGGTACTGAGACACAGCTGGGTACTGAACCACAGCTGGCTACTGAGCCACAGCTGGGTACTGAGCCACAGCTGGGTACTGAGCCACAGCTGGGTACAGTCACAGCTGGGTACAGTCACAGATGAGTACTGAGCCACAGCTGGGTACTGAGACACAGCTGGGTACTGAACCACAGCTGGCTACTGAGCAACAGGTGGGTACTGAGCCACAGCTGGGTACTGAGCCACAGCTGGGTACTGAGTCACAGCTGGGTACTGAGCCACAGCTGGGTACTGAGTCACAGGTGGGTACTGAACCACAGCTGGGTACTGAGTCACAGCTGGGTACTGAGTCACAGCTGTGTATTGAACCACAGCTGGGTACTGAGCCACAGCTGGGTACTGAGCCAGCTGTTTACTGAGTAGCAGCTGGGTACTGAGTCACAGCTGGGTACTGATTCACAGATGGGTATTGAGTCACAGCTGGGTGCTGAGTCACTGCTGTTTACTGACTCACAGCTGGGTACTGAGTCACAGGTGTGTACTGAACCACAGCTGGGTACTGAGTCACAGCTGGGTACTGAGTCTCAGCTGGGTACTGAGCCACATCTGGGTACTGAAACACAGGTGGGTACTGAGCCACAATGGGTAATGACTAACAGGTGGGTACTGAGTCACAGCTGGGTACTGAAAAACAGGTGGCTACTGAGCCACAGCTGGCTACTGAGTCACAGCTGGGTACTGAGCCTCAGCTGGGTACTGAGTCACAGCTGGGTACTGAACCACAGCTGGGTACTGAGTCACAGCTGAGTACTGAGCCACAGCTGGGTACTGAGTCACATCTGTGTACTGAGCCACAGCTGGGTACTGAACCACAGCTGGGTACTGAGTCACAGGGGGTTACTGAGCCACAGCTGGGTACTGAACCACAGCTGGGTACTGAGTCACAGCTGGGTACTGAGTCAAGCTGGGTACTGAGCCACAGCTGGGTACTGTGTCACAGCTGGGTACTGAGTCACAGCTGGGTCCTGAGTTACAGCCGGGTACTGAACCACAGCCGGGTACTGAGTCACTGCTGGGTACTGAGTCACAGCTGGGTACTGAGCCACAGCTGGGTACTGAACCACAGCCAGGTACAGTCACAGCTGGGTACTGAGTCACAGCTGGGTACTGAGCCACAGCTGGGTACTGAGTCAGAGCTGGGTACTGAGTCACAGGTGGGTACTGAGTCACAGCTGGGTATTGAGTCACAGCTGGGTATTGAGTCACAGCTGGGTACTGAGTCACAGCTGGGTACTGAACCACAGCTGGCTACTGAGACACAGCTGGCTACTGAACCACATCTTTGTACTGACTCACAGCTGGGTACTGAGTCACAGCTGGGTACTGAAACACAGCTGGGTACTGAGTCACAGCTGGGTACTGAGCCACAGGTGGGTACTGAATCACAGCTGGGTACTGAGCCACAGCTGGGTACTGAGTCACAGCTGGATACTGAGTCACAGCTGGGTACTGAGCCACAGCTGGGTACTGAGCCATAGCTGGGTACTGAAACACAGCTGGGTACTGAGTCACAACTGGATACTGTGTCACAGGTGGGTACTGAACAATAGGTGGGCACTGAGTCACAGCTGGGTACTGAGTCACAGGTGGGTACTGAACCACACGTGGGTACAGAGTCACAGCTGGGTACTGAGCCACAGCTGGGTACTGAGTCACAGATGGGTACTGAGTCACAGGTGGTTACTGAACCACCGGTGGGTACTGAGTCACAGCTGGGTATTGAGTCACAGCTGGGTGCTGAGTCACAGCTGGGTACTGAGTCACAGCTGGGTGCTGAGTCACAGCTATGTACTGAACCACAGCTGGGTAATGAGTCACAGCTGGGTACTGAGCCACAGGTGGGTACTGAGTCACAGCTGGGTACTGAGCCACAGCTGGGTACTGAGAAACTGCTGGGTACTGAATCACACCTGGGTACTGAACCATAGGTGGGTACTGAAACACAGCTGGGTACTGAGTCACAGCTGGGTACTGAACCACAGCTGGGTACTGTCACAGCTGGGTACTGAACCACAGCTGGGAACTGAGTCAGCTGGGTACTGAGCCACAGCTGGGTACTGAGTCACAGCTGGGTACTGAACCACAGCTGGGTACTCTGTCACAGCTGGGTACTGAGTCACAGCTGGGTACTGAGTCACAGCTGGGTACTGAGTCACAGCTGCGTACTGAGCCACAGCTGGGAACTGAACCACAGCTGGGTACTGAGCCACAGCTGGGTCCTGAACCACAGCTGGGCACTGTCACAGTGGGTACTGAACCACAGCTGGGTACTGAGTCACAGGTGGTTACTGAGTCACAGGTGGGTACTGAGTCACAGGTGGGTACAGAACCACAGGTGGGTAATGAGTCACAGCTGGGTACTAAGCCACAGCTGGGTACTGAGTCACAGGTGGGTACTGAGTCACAGGTGGGTACTGAACCACAGGTGGGTACTGAGTCACAGCTGGGTACTGAGCAACAGCTGGGTACTGAGCCACAGCTGGGTACTGAGTCACAGGTGGGTACTGAGTCACAGCTGGGTACTGAGCCACAGCTGGGTACTGAACCACAGCTGGGTACTGAGTCACAGCTGGGTACTGAACCACAGCTGGCTACTGAGACACAGCTGGCTACTGAACCACATCTTTGTACTGACTCACAGCTGGGTACTGAGTCACAGCTGGGTACTGAAACACAGCTGGGTACTGAGTCACAGCTGGGTACTGAGCCACAGGTGGGTACTGAATCACAGCTGGGTACTGAGCCACAGCTGGGTACTGAGTCACAGCTGGATACTGAGTCACAGCTGGGTACTGAGCCACAGCAGGGTACTGAGCCATAGCTGGGTACTGAAACACAGCTGGGTACTGAGTCACAGCTGGATACTGTGTCACAGGTGGGTACTGAACAATAGGTGGGCACTGAGTCACAGCTGGGTACTGAGTCACAGGTGGGTACTGAACCACACGTGGGTACAGAGTCACAGCTGGGTACTGAGCCACAGCTGGGTACTGAGTCACAGATGGGTACTGAGTCACAGGTGGTTACTGAACCACCGGTGGGTACTGAGTCACAGCTGGGTGCTGAGTCACAGCTGGGTACTGAGTCACAGCTGGGTGCTGAGTCACAGCCATGTACTGAACCACAGCTGGGTAATGAGTCACAGCTGGGTACTGAGCCACAGGTGGGTACTGAGTCACAGCTGGGTACTGAGCCACAGCTGGGTACTGAGAAACTGCTGGGTACTGAATCACACCTGGGTACTGAACCACAGGTGGGTACTGAAACACAGCTGGGTACTGAGTCACAGCTGGGTACTGAACCACAGCTGGGTACTGTCACAGCTGGGTACTGAACCACAGCTGGGAACTGAGTCAGCTGGGTACTGAGCCACAGCTGGGTACTGAGTCACAGCTGGGTACTGAACCGCAGCTGGGTACTCTGTCACAGCTGGGTACTGAGTCACAGCTGGGTACTGAGTCACAGCTGGGTACTGAGTCACATCTGCGTACTGAGCCACAGCTGGGAACTGAACCACAGCTGGGTACTGAGCCACAGCTGGGTCCTGAACCACAGCTGGGCACTGAGTCACAGTGGGTACTGAACCACAGCTGGGTACTGAGTCACAGGTGGTTACTGAGTCACAGGTGGGTACTGAGTCACAGGTGGGTACAGAACCACAGGTGGGTAATGAGTCACAGCTGGGTACTGAGCCACAGCTGGGTACTGAGTCACAGGTGGGTACTGAGTCACAGGTGGGTACTGAACCACAGGTGGGTACTGAGTCACAGCTGGGTACTGAGCAACAGCTGGGTACTGAGCCACAGCTGGGTACTGAGTCACAGGTGGGTACTGAGTCACAGGTGGGTACTGAGCCACAGCTGGGTACTGAACGACAGCTGGGTACTGAGTCACAGCTGGGTACTGAACCACAGTTGGGTACTGAGCCACAGCCGGGTACTGAGTCACAGCTGGGTACTGAACCACAGCTAGTTACTGAGTCACAGGTGGGTAATGAGCCACGACTGTGTACTGAGCCACAGCTGGGTACTGAACCACAGCTGGCTACTGAGCCACAGCTGGGTACTGAACGACAGCTGGGTACTGAGTCACAGCTGGGTACTGAGTCACAGGAGGGTACTGAGTCACAGGTGGTTACTGAGTCACAGCTGGGTACTGAACCACAGGTGGGTACTGAGTCACAGCTGGGTACTGAGTCACAGCTGGGTACTGAACCACAGCTGGGTACTGAGCCACAGCTGGGTACTGAGCCACAGCTGCATACTGAGTCACAGCTGGGTACTGAACCACAGCTGGGTACTGATTCACAGCTGGGTATAGAGTCACAGCTGGGTACTGAGGCACAGCTGGGTACTGAACCACATCTGGGTACTGAGTCACAGCTGGGTACTGAGTCACAGCTTGGTACTGAACCACAGCTGGGTACTGAGCCACAGCTGGGTACTGACTCACAAATGGTTCCTGAGCCACAGCTGGGTACTGAGCCACAGCTGGCTACTGAGCCACAGCTGGGTACTGAGTCACAGGTGGGTACCGAGTCACAGCTGGGTACTGAGTCACAGCTGGGTACTGAGTCACAGAAGTGTATTGAGTCACAGCTGGGTGCTGAGTCACAGCTGGGTACTGAGTCACAGGTGGGTACTGAGTCACAGCTGGGTACTGAGCCACAGCTGGGTACTGAGTCAGGTTGGTACTGAGTCACAGCTGGGTACTGAGTCACAGCTGGGTACTGAGTCACAGCTGGGTACTGAACCACAGGTGGGTACTGAGTCACAGCTGGGTACTGAGTCACAGCTGGGTACTGAACCACAGCTGGATACTGAGCCACAGCTGCGTACTGAGTCACAGCGGTACTGAACCACAGCTGGGTACTGAGTCACAGCAGGGTACTGATTCACAGATGGGTATTGAGTCACAGCTGGGTGCTGAGTCACAGCTGGGTACTGAGTCACAGGTGGGTACTGAGGCACAGCTGGGTACTGAGTCACAGCTGGGTACTGAGCCACAGCTGGGTACTTAACCACAGGTGGGTACTTAGCCACAGCTGGGTACTGAACCACAGGTGGGTACTGAGTCACAGCTGGGTACTGAACCACAGGTGGGTACTGAGCCACAGCTGGCTACTGAGTCACAGCTGGGTACTGAGCCACAGCTGGGTACTGAGTCACAGCTGGGTACTGAACCACAGCTGTGTACTGAGTCACATCTGGGTACTGAGCCACAGCTGGGTACTGAACCACAGCTGTACTGAGTCACGGCTGGGTACTGAGCCACAGCTGGGTACTGTGTCACAGCTGGGTACTGAGTCACAGCTGGGTCCTGAGTCACAGCTGGGTACTGAACCACAGCCGGGTACTGAGTCACTGCTGGGTACTGAGTCACAGCTGGGTACTGAGCCACAGCTGGGTACTGAACCACAGCCAGGTACAGTCACAGCTGGGTACTGAGTCACAGCTGGGTACTGAGCCACAGCTGGGTACTGAGTCAGAGCTGGGTACTGAGTCACAGGTGGGTACTGAGTCACAGCTGGGTATTGAGTCACAGCTGGGTATTGAGTCACAGCTGGGTACTGAGTCACAGCTGGGTACTGAACCACAGCTGGCTACTGAGACACAGCTGGCTACTGAACCACATCTTTGTACTGAGTCACAGCTGGGTACTGAGTCACAGCTGGGTACTGAAACACAGCTGGGTACTGAGTCACAGCTGGGTACTGAGCCACAGGTGGGTACTGAATCACAGCTGGGTACTGAGCCACAGCTGGGTACTGAGTCACAGCTGGATACTGAGTCACAGCTGGGTACTGAACAATAGGTGGGCACTGAGTCACAGCTGGGTACTGAGTCACAGGTGGGTACTGAACCACACGTGGGTACAGTCACAGCTGGGTACTGAGCCACAGCTGGGTACTGAGTCACAGATGGGTACTGAGTCACAGGTGGTTACTGAACCACCGGTGGGTACTGAGTCACAGCTGGGTATTGAGTCACAGCTGGGTGCTGAGTCACAGCTGGGTACTGAGTCACAGCTGGGTGCTGAGTCACAGCTATGTACTGAACCACAGCTGGGTAATGAGTCACAGCTGGGTACTGAGCCACAGGTGGGTACTGAGTCACAGCTGGGTACTGAGCCACAGCTGGGTACTGAGAAACTGCTGGGTACTGAATCACACCTGGGTACTGAACCACAGGTGGGTACTGAAACACAGCTGGGTACTGAGTCACAGCTGGGTACTGAACCACAGCTGGGTACTGTCACAGCTGGGTACTGAACCACAGCTGGGAACTGAGTCAGCTGGGTACTGAGCCACAGCTGGGTACTGAGTCACAGCTGGGTACAGAACCACAGCTGGGTACTGAGTCACAGCTGGGTACTGAGTCACAGCTGGGTACTGAGTCACAGCTGCGTACTGAGCCACAGCTGGGAACTGAACCACAGCTGGGTACTGAGCCACAGCTGGGTCCTGAACCACAGCTGGGCACTGAGTCACAGTGGGTACTGAACCACAGCTGGGTACTGAGTCACAGGTGGTTACTGAGTCACAGGTGGGTACTGAGTCACAGGTGGGTACAGAACCACAGGTGGGTAATGAGTCACAGCTGGGTACTGAGCCACAGCTGGGTACTGAGTCACAGGTGGGTACTGAGTCACAGGTGGGTACTGAACCACAGGTGGGTACTGAGTCACAGCTGGGTACTGAGCAACAGCTGGGTACTGAGCCACAGCTGGGTACTGAGTCACAGGTGGGTACTGAGTCACAGGTGGGTACTGAGCCACAGCTGGGTACTGAACCACAGCTGGGTACTGAGTCACAGCTGGGTACTGAACCACAGTTGGGTACTGAGCCACAGCCGGGTACTGAGTCACAGCTGGGTACTGAACCACAGCTAGTTACTGAGTCACAGGTGGGTAATGAGCCACGACTGTGTACTGAGCCACAGCTGGGTACTGAACCACAGCTGGCTACTGAGCCACAGCTGGGTACTGAACGACAGCTGGGTACTGAACCACAGCTGGGTACTGAGTCACAGGTGGTTACTGAGTCACAGGTGGGTACTGAGTCACAGGTGGGTACAGAACCACAGGTGGGTAATGAGTCACAGCTGGGTACTGAGCCACAGCTGGGTACTGAGTCACAGGTGGGTACTGAGTCACAGGTGGGTACTGAACCACAGGTGGGTACTGAGTCACAGCTGGGTACTGAGCAACAGCTGGGTACTGAGCCACAGCTGGGTACTGAGTCACAGGTGGGTACTGAGTCACAGGTGGGTACTGAGCCACAGCTGGGTACTGAACCACAGTTGGGTACTGAGCAACAGCCGGGTACTGAGTCACAGCTGGGTACTGAACCACAGCTAGTTACTGAGTCACAGGTGGGTAATGAGCCACGACTGTGTACTGAGCCACAGCTGGGTACTGAACCACAGCTGGCTACTGAGCCACAGCTGGGTACTGAACGACAGCTGGGTACTGAGTCACAGCTGGGTACTGAGTCACAGGAGGGTACTGAGTCACAGGTGGTTACTGAGTCACAGCTGGGTACTGAACCACAGGTGGGTACTGAGTCACAGCTGGGTACTGAGTCACAGCTGGGTACTGAACCACAGCTGGGTACTGAGCCACAGCTGGGTACTGAGCCACAGCTGCATACTGAGTCACAGCTGGGTACTGAACCACAGCTGGGTACTGAGTCACAGCTGGGTATAGAGTCACAGCTGGGTATTGAGTCACAGCTGGGTACTGAGGCACAGCTGGGTACTGAACCACATCTGGGTACTGAGTCACAGCTGGGTACTGAGTCACAGCTTGGTACTGAACCACAGCTGGGTACTGAGCCACAGCTGGGTACTGACTCACAAATGGTTCCTGAGCCACAGCTGGGTACTGAGCCACAGCTGGCTACTGAGCCACAGCTGGGTACTGAGTCACAGGTGGGTACCGAGTCACAGCTGGGTACTGAGTCACAGCTGGGTACTGAGTCACAGAAGGGTATTGAGTCACAGCTGGGTGCTGAGTCACAGCTGGGTACTGAGTCACAGGTGGGTACTGAGTCACAGCTGGGTACTGAGCCACAGCTGGGTACTGAGTCAGGTTGGTACTGAGTCACAGCTGGTTACTGAGTCACAGCTGGGTACTGAGTCACAGCTGGGCACTGAACCACAGGTGGGTACTGAGTCACAGCTGGGTACTGAGTCACAGCTGGGTACTGAACCACAGCTGGATACTGAGCCACAGCTGCGTACTGAGTCACAGCGGTACTGAACCACAGCTGGGTACTGAGTCACAGCAGGATACTGATTCACAGATGGGTATTGAGTCACAGCTGGGTGCTGAGTCACAGCTGGGTACTGAGTCACAGGTGGGTACTGAGGCACAGCTGGGTACTGAGTCACAGCTGGGTACTGAGCCACAGCTGGGTACTTAACCACAGGTGGGTACTTAGCCACAGCTGGGTACTGAACCACAGGTGGGTACTGAGTCACAGCTGGGTACTGAACCACAGGTGGGTACTGAGCCACAGCTGGCTACTGAGTCACAGCTGGGTACTGAGCCACAGCTGGGTACTGAGTCACAGCTGGGTACTGAACCACAGCTGTTTACTGAGTCACATCTGGGTACTGAGCCACAGCTGGGTACTGAACCACAGCTGTACTGAGTCACGGCTGGGTACTGAGCCACAGCTGGGTACTGTGTCACAGCTGGGTACTGAGTCACAGCTGGGTCCTGAGTCACAGCTGGGTACTGAACCACAGCCGGGTACTGAGTCACTGCTGGGTACTGAGTCACAGCTGGGTACTGAGCCACAGCTGGGTACTGAACCACAGCCAGGTACAGTCACAGCTGGGTACTGAGTCACAGCTGGGTACTGAGCCACAGCTGGGTACTGAGTCAGAGCTGGGTACTGAGTCACAGGTGGGTACTGAGTCACAGCTGGGTATTGAGTCACAGCTGGGTATTGAGTCACAGCTGGGTACTGAGTCACAGCTGGGTACTGAACCACAGCTGGCTACTGAGACACAGCTGGCTACTGAACCACATCTTTGTACTGAGTCACAGCTGGGTACTGAGTCACAGCTGGGTACTGAAACACAGCTGGGTACTGAGTCACAGCTGGGTACTGAGCCACAGGTGGGTACTGAATCACAGCTGGGTACTGAGTCACAGCTGGGTACTGAGTCACAGGTGGGTACTGAACCACACGTGGGTACAGAGTCACAGCTGGGTACTGAGCCACAGCTGGGTACTGAGTCACAGATGGGTACTGAGTCACAGGTGGTTACTGAACCACCGGTGGGTACTGAGTCACAGCTGGGTATTGAGTCACAGCTGGGTGCTGAGTCACAGCTGGGTACTGAGTCACAGCTGGGTGCTGAGTCACAGCTATGTACTGAACCACAGCTGGGTAATGAGTCACAGCTGGGTACTGAGCCACAGGTGGGTACTGAGTCACAGCTGGGTACTGAGCCACAGCTGGGTACTGAGAAACTGCTGGGTACTGAATCACACCTGGGTACTGAACCACAGGTGGGTACTGAAACACAGCTGGGTACTGAGTCACAGCTGGGTACTGAACCACAGCTGGGTACTGTCACAGCTGGGTACTGAACCACAGCTGGGAACTGAGTCAGCTGGGTACTGAGCCACAGCTGGGTACTGAGTCACAGCTGGGTACTGAACCACAGCTGGGTACTCTGTCACAGCTGGGTACTGAGTCACAGCTGGGTACTGAGTCACAGCTGGGTACTGAGTCACAGCTGCGTACTGAGCCACAGCTGGGAACTGAACCACAGCTGGGTACTGAGCCACAGCTGGGTCCTGAACCACAGCTGGGAACTGAGTCACAGTGGGTACTGAACCACAGCTGGGTACTGAGTCACAGGTGGTTACTGAGTCACAGGTGGGTACTGAGTCACAGGTGGGTACAGAACCACAGGTGGGTAATGAGTCACAGCTGGGTACTGAGCCACAGCTGGGTACTGAGTCACAGGTGGGTACTGAGTCACAGGTGGGTACTGAACCACAGGTGGGTACTGAGTCACAGCTGGGTACTGAGCAACAGCTGGGTACTGAGCCACAGCTGGGTACTGAGTCACAGGTGGGTACTGAGTCACAGGTGGGTACTGAGCCACAGCTGGGTACTGAACCACAGCTGGGTACTGAGTCACAGCTGGGTACTGAACCACAGTTGGGTACTGAGCCACAGCCGGGTACTGAGTCACAGCTGGGTACTGAACCACAGCTAGTTACTGAGTCACAGGTGGGTAATGAGCCACGACTGTGTACTGAGCCACAGCTGGGTACTGAACCACAGCTGGCTACTGAGCCACAGCTGGGTACTGAACGACAGCTGGGTACTGAGTCACAGCTGGGTACTGAGTCACAGGAGGGTACTGAGTCACAGGTGGTTACTGAGTCACAGCTGGGTACTGAACCACAGGTGGGTACTGAGTCACAGCTGGGTACTGAGTCACAGCTGGGTACTGAACCACAGCTGGGTACTGAGCCACAGCTGGGTACTGAGCCACAGCTGCATACTGAGTCACAGCTGGGTACTGAACCACAGCTGGGTACTGAGTCACAGCTGGGTATAGAGTCACAGCTGGGTATTGAGTCACAGCTGGGTACTGAGGCACAGCTCGGTACTGAACCACATCTGGGTACTGAGTCACAGCTGGGTACTGAGTCACAGCTGGGTATTGAGCCACAGCTGGGTACTGAGTCACAGCTTGGTACTGAACCACAGCTGGGTACTGAGCCACAGCTGGGTACTGACTCACAAATGGTTCCTGAGCCACAGCTGGCTACTGAGCCACAGCTGGCTACTGAGCCACAGCTGGGTACTGAGTCTCAGCTGGGTACTGAACCACAGCTGGGTACTGAGCCACAGCTGGGTACTGAGCCACAGCTGCATACTGAGTCACAGCTGGGTACTGAACCACAGCTGGGTACTGAGTCACAGCTGGGTATAGAGTCACAGCTGGGTATTGAGTCACAGCTGGGTACTGAGGCACAGCTGGGTACTGAACCACATCTGGGTACTGAGTCACAGCTGGGTACTGAGTCACAGCTGGGTATTGAGCCACAGCTGGGTACTGAGTCACAGCTTGGTACTGAACCACAGCTGGGTACTGAGCCACAGCTGGGTACTGACTCACAAATGGTTCCTGAGCCACAGCTGGGTACTGAGCCACAGCTGGCTACTGAGCCACAGCTGGGTACTGAGTCACAGGTGGGTACCGAGTCACAGCTGGGTACTGAGTCACAGCTGGGTACTGAGTCACAGAAGGGTATTGAGTCACAGCTGGGTACTGAGCCACAGCTGGGTACTGAGTCAGGTTGGTACTGAGTCACAGCTGGGTACTGAGTCACAGCTGGGTACTGAGTCACAGCTGGGTACTGAACCACAGGTGGGTACTGAGTCACAGCTGGGTACTGAGTCACAGCTGGGTACTGAACCACAGCTGGATACTGAGCCACAGCTGCGTACTGAGTCACAGCGGTACTGAACCACAGCTGGGTACTGAGTCACAGCAGGGTACTGATTCACAGATGGGTATTGAGTCACAGCTGGGTGCTGAGTCACAGCTGGGTACTGAGTCACAGGTGGGTACTGAGGCACAGCTGGGTACTGAGTCACAGCTGGGTACTGAGCCACAGCTGGGTACTTAACCACAGGTGGGTACTTAGCCACAGCTGGGTACTGAACCACAGGTGGGTACTGAGTCACAGCTGGGTACTGAACCACAGGTGGGTACTGAGCCACAGCTGGCTACTGAGTCACAGCTGGGTACTGAGCCACAGCTGGGTACTGAGTCACAGCTGGGTACTGAACCACAGCTGTGTACTGAGTCACATCTGGGTACTGAGCCACAGCTGGGTACTGAACCACAGCTGTACTGAGTCACGGCTGGGTACTGAGCCACAGCTGGGTACTGTGTCACAGCTGGGTACTGAGTCACAGCTGGGTCCTGAGTCACAGCTGGGTACTGAACCACAGCCGGGTACTGAGTCACTGCTGGGTACTGAGTCACAGCTGGGTACTGAGCCACAGCTGGGTACTGAACCACAGCCAGGTACAGTCACAGCTGGGTACTGAGTCACAGCTGGGTACTGAGCCACAGCTGGGTACTGAGTCAGAGCTGGGTACTGAGTCACAGGTGGGTACTGAGTCACAGCTGGGTATTGAGTCACAGCTGGGTATTGAGTCACAGCTGGGTACTGAGTCACAGCTGGGTACTGAACCACAGCTGGCTACTGAGACACAGCTGGCTACTGAACCACATCTTTGTACTGAGTCACAGCTGGGTACTGAGTCACAGCTGGGTACTGAAACACAGCTGGGTACTGAGTCACAGCTGGGTACTGAGCCACAGGTGGGTACTGAATCACAGCTGGGTACTGAGCCACAGCTGGGTACTGAGTCACAGCTGGATACTGAGTCACAGCTGGGTACTGAACAATAGGTGGGCACTGAGTCACAGCTGGGTACTGAGTCACAGGTGGGTACTGAACCACACGTGGGTACAGTCACAGCTGGGTACTGAGCCACAGCTGGGTACTGAGTCACAGATGGGTACTGAGTCACAGGTGGTTACTGAACCACCGGTGGGTACTGAGTCACAGCTGGGTATTGAGTCACAGCTGGGTGCTGAGTCACAGCTGGGTACTGAGTCACAGCTGGGTGCTGAGTCACAGCTATGTACTGAACCACAGCTGGGTAATGAGTCACAGCTGGGTACTGAGCCACAGGTGGGTACTGAGTCACAGCTGGGTACTGAGCCACAGCTGGGTACTGAGAAACTGCTGGGTACTGAATCACACCTGGGTACTGAACCACAGGTGGGTACTGAAACACAGCTGGGTACTGAGTCACAGCTGGGTACTGAACCACAGCTGGGTACTGTCACAGCTGGGTACTGAACCACAGCTGGGAACTGAGTCAGCTGGGTACTGAGCCACAGCTGGGTACTGAGTCACAGCTGGGTACAGAACCACAGCTGGGTACTGAGTCACAGCTGGGTACTGAGTCACAGCTGGGTACTGAGTCACAGCTGCGTACTGAGCCACAGCTGGGAACTGAACCACAGCTGGGTACTGAGCCACAGCTGGGTCCTGAACCACAGCTGGGCACTGAGTCACAGTGGGTACTGAACCACAGCTGGGTACTGAGTCACAGGTGGTTACTGAGTCACAGGTGGGTACTGAGTCACAGGTGGGTACAGAACCACAGGTGGGTAATGAGTCACAGCTGGGTACTGAGCCACAGCTGGGTACTGAGTCACAGGTGGGTACTGAGTCACAGGTGGGTACTGAACCACAGGTGGGTACTGAGTCACAGCTGGGTACTGAGCAACAGCTGGGTACTGAGCCACAGCTGGGTACTGAGTCACAGGTGGGTACTGAGTCACAGGTGGGTACTGAGCCACAGCTGGGTACTGAACCACAGCTGGGTACTGAGTCACAGCTGGGTACTGAACCACAGTTGGGTACTGAGCCACAGCCGGGTACTGAGTCACAGCTGGGTACTGAACCACAGCTAGTTACTGAGTCACAGGTGGGTAATGAGCCACGACTGTGTACTGAGCCACAGCTGGGTACTGAACCACAGCTGGCTACTGAGCCACAGCTGGGTACTGAACGACAGCTGGGTACTGAACCACAGCTGGGTACTGAGTCACAGGTGGTTACTGAGTCACAGGTGGGTACTGAGTCACAGGTGGGTACAGAACCACAGGTGGGTAATGAGTCACAGCTGGGTACTGAGCCACAGCTGGGTACTGAGTCACAGGTGGGTACTGAGTCACAGGTGGGTACTGAACCACAGGTGGGTACTGAGTCACAGCTGGGTACTGAGCAACAGCTGGGTACTGAGCCACAGCTGGGTACTGAGTCACAGGTGGGTACTGAGTCACAGGTGGGTACTGAGCCACAGCTGGGTACTGAACCACAGTTGGGTACTGAGCAACAGCCGGGTACTGAGTCACAGCTGGGTACTGAACCACAGCTAGTTACTGAGTCACAGGTGGGTAATGAGCCACGACTGTGTACTGAGCCACAGCTGGGTACTGAACCACAGCTGGCTACTGAGCCACAGCTGGGTACTGAACGACAGCTGGGTACTGAGTCACAGCTGGGTACTGAGTCACAGGAGGGTACTGAGTCACAGGTGGTTACTGAGTCACAGCTGGGTACTGAACCACAGGTGGGTACTGAGTCACAGCTGGGTACTGAGTCACAGCTGGGTACTGAACCACAGCTGGGTACTGAGCCACAGCTGGGTACTGAGCCACAGCTGCATACTGAGTCACAGCTGGGTACTGAACCACAGCTGGGTACTGAGTCACAGCTGGGTATAGAGTCACAGCTGGGTATTGAGTCACAGCTGGGTACTGAGGCACAGCTGGGTACTGAACCACATCTGGGTACTGAGTCACAGCTGGGTACTGAGTCACAGCTTGGTACTGAACCACAGCTGGGTACTGAGCCACAGCTGGGTACTGACTCACAAATGGTTCCTGAGCCACAGCTGGGTACTGAGCCACAGCTGGCTACTGAGCCACAGCTGGGTACTGAGTCACAGGTGGGTACCGAGTCACAGCTGGGTACTGAGTCACAGCTGGGTACTGAGTCACAGAAGGGTATTGAGTCACAGCTGGGTGCTGAGTCACAGCTGGGTACTGAGTCACAGGTGGGTACTGAGTCACAGCTGGGTACTGAGCCACAGCTGGGTACTGAGTCAGGTTGGTACTGAGTCACAGCTGGTTACTGAGTCACAGCTGGGTACTGAGTCACAGCTGGGCACTGAACCACAGGTGGGTACTGAGTCACAGCTGGGTACTGAGTCACAGCTGGGTACTGAACCACAGCTGGATACTGAGCCACAGCTGCGTACTGAGTCACAGCGGTACTGAACCACAGCTGGGTACTGAGTCACAGCAGGATACTGATTCACAGATGGGTATTGAGTCACAGCTGGGTGCTGAGTCACAGCTGGGTACTGAGTCACAGGTGGGTACTGAGGCACAGCTGGGTACTGAGTCACAGCTGGGTACTGAGCCACAGCTGGGTACTTAACCACAGGTGGGTACTTAGCCACAGCTGGGTACTGAACCACAGGTGGGTACTGAGTCACAGCTGGGTACTGAACCACAGGTGGGTACTGAGCCACAGCTGGCTACTGAGTCACAGCTGGGTACTGAGCCACAGCTGGGTACTGAGTCACAGCTGGGTACTGAACCACAGCTGTTTACTGAGTCACATCTGGGTACTGAGCCACAGCTGGGTACTGAACCACAGCTGTACTGAGTCACGGCTGGGTACTGAGCCACAGCTGGGTACTGTGTCACAGCTGGGTACTGAGTCACAGCTGGGTCCTGAGTCACAGCTGGGTACTGAACCACAGCCGGGTACTGAGTCACTGCTGGGTACTGAGTCACAGCTGGGTACTGAGCCACAGCTGGGTACTGAACCACAGCCAGGTACAGTCACAGCTGGGTACTGAGTCACAGCTGGGTACTGAGCCACAGCTGGGTACTGAGTCAGAGCTGGGTACTGAGTCACAGGTGGGTACTGAGTCACAGCTGGGTATTGAGTCACAGCTGGGTATTGAGTCACAGCTGGGTACTGAGTCACAGCTGGGTACTGAACCACAGCTGGCTACTGAGACACAGCTGGCTACTGAACCACATCTTTGTACTGAGTCACAGCTGGGTACTGAGTCACAGCTGGGTACTGAAACACAGCTGGGTACTGAGTCACAGCTGGGTACTGAGCCACAGGTGGGTACTGAATCACAGCTGGGTACTGAGTCACAGCTGGGTACTGAGTCACAGGTGGGTACTGAACCACACGTGGGTACAGAGTCACAGCTGGGTACTGAGCCACAGCTGGGTACTGAGTCACAGATGGGTACTGAGTCACAGGTGGTTACTGAACCACCGGTGGGTACTGAGTCACAGCTGGGTATTGAGTCACAGCTGGGTGCTGAGTCACAGCTGGGTACTGAGTCACAGCTGGGTGCTGAGTCACAGCTATGTACTGAACCACAGCTGGGTAATGAGTCACAGCTGGGTACTGAGCCACAGGTGGGTACTGAGTCACAGCTGGGTACTGAGCCACAGCTGGGTACTGAGAAACTGCTGGGTACTGAATCACACCTGGGTACTGAACCACAGGTGGGTACTGAAACACAGCTGGGTACTGAGTCACAGCTGGGTACTGAACCACAGCTGGGTACTGTCACAGCTGGGTACTGAACCACAGCTGGGAACTGAGTCAGCTGGGTACTGAGCCACAGCTGGGTACTGAGTCACAGCTGGGTACTGAACCACAGCTGGGTACTCTGTCACAGCTGGGTACTGAGTCACAGCTGGGTACTGAGTCACAGCTGGGTACTGAGTCACAGCTGCGTACTGAGCCACAGCTGGGAACTGAACCACAGCTGGGTACTGAGCCACAGCTGGGTCCTGAACCACAGCTGGGAACTGAGTCACAGTGGGTACTGAACCACAGCTGGGTACTGAGTCACAGGTGGTTACTGAGTCACAGGTGGGTACTGAGTCACAGGTGGGTACAGAACCACAGGTGGGTAATGAGTCACAGCTGGGTACTGAGCCACAGCTGGGTACTGAGTCACAGGTGGGTACTGAGTCACAGGTGGGTACTGAACCACAGGTGGGTACTGAGTCACAGCTGGGTACTGAGCAACAGCTGGGTACTGAGCCACAGCTGGGTACTGAGTCACAGGTGGGTACTGAGTCACAGGTGGGTACTGAGCCACAGCTGGGTACTGAACCACAGCTGGGTACTGAGTCACAGCTGGGTACTGAACCACAGTTGGGTACTGAGCCACAGCCGGGTACTGAGTCACAGCTGGGTACTGAACCACAGCTAGTTACTGAGTCACAGGTGGGTAATGAGCCACGACTGTGTACTGAGCCACAGCTGGGTACTGAACCACAGCTGGCTACTGAGCCACAGCTGGGTACTGAACGACAGCTGGGTACTGAGTCACAGCTGGGTACTGAGTCACAGGAGGGTACTGAGTCACAGGTGGTTACTGAGTCACAGCTGGGTACTGAACCACAGGTGGGTACTGAGTCACAGCTGGGTACTGAGTCACAGCTGGGTACTGAACCACAGCTGGGTACTGAGCCACAGCTGGGTACTGAGCCACAGCTGCATACTGAGTCACAGCTGGGTACTGAACCACAGCTGGGTACTGAGTCACAGCTGGGTATAGAGTCACAGCTGGGTATTGAGTCACAGCTGGGTACTGAGGCACAGCTCGGTACTGAACCACATCTGGGTACTGAGTCACAGCTGGGTACTGAGTCACAGCTGGGTATTGAGCCACAGCTGGGTACTGAGTCACAGCTTGGTACTGAACCACAGCTGGGTACTGAGCCACAGCTGGGTACTGACTCACAAATGGTTCCTGAGCCACAGCTGGCTACTGAGCCACAGCTGGCTACTGAGCCACAGCTGGGTACTGAGTCTCAGCTGGGTACTGAACCACAGCTGGGTACTGAGCCACAGCTGGGTACTGAGCCACAGCTGCATACTGAGTCACAGCTGGGTACTGAACCACAGCTGGGTACTGAGTCACAGCTGGGTATAGAGTCACAGCTGGGTATTGAGTCACAGCTGGGTACTGAGGCACAGCTGGGTACTGAACCACATCTGGGTACTGAGTCACAGCTGGGTACTGAGTCACAGCTGGGTATTGAGCCACAGCTGGGTACTGAGTCACAGCTTGGTACTGAACCACAGCTGGGTACTGAGCCACAGCTGGGTACTGACTCACAAATGGTTCCTGAGCCACAGCTGGGTACTGAGCCACAGCTGGCTACTGAGCCACAGCTGGGTACTGAGTCACAGGTGGGTACCGAGTCACAGCTGGGTACTGAGTCACAGCTGGGTACTGAGTCACAGAAGGGTATTGAGTCACAGCTGGGTGCTGAGTCACAGCTGGGTACTGAGTCACAGGTGGGTACTGAGTCACAGCTGGGTACTGAGCCACAGCTGGGTACTGAGTCAGGTTGGTACTGAGTCACAGCTGGGTACTGAGTCACAGCTGGGTACTGAGTCACAGCTGGGTACTGAACCACAGGTGGGTACTGAGTCACAGCTGGGTACTGAGTCACAGCTGGGTACTGAACCACAGCTGGATACTGAGCCACAGCTGCGTACTGAGTCACAGCGGTACTGAACCACAGCTGGGTACTGAGTCACAGCAGGGTACTGATTCACAGATGGGTATTGAGTCACAGCTGGGTGCTGAGTCACAGCTGGGTACTGAGTCACAGGTGGGTACTGAGGCACAGCTGGGTACTGAGTCACATCTGGGTACTGAGCCACAGCTGGGTACTGAACCACAGGTTGGTACTTAGCCACAGCTGGGTACTGAACCACAGGTGGGTACTGAGCCACAGCTGGCTACTGAGTCACAGCTGGGTACTGAGCCACAGCTGGGTACTGAGTCACAGCTGGGTACTGAACCACAGCTCTGTACTGAGTCACATCTGGGTACTGAGCCACAGCTGGGTACTGAACCACAGCTGTACTGAGTCACGGCTGGGTACTGAGCCACAGTTGGGTACTGAACCACCTGGGTACTGAGTCACAGCCGGGTACTGAGCCACAGCCGGGTACTGAGTCACAGCTGGGTACTGAGTCACAGCTGGGTACTGAGCCACAGCTGGGTATTGAGCCACAGCTGGGTACTGAGTCACAGCTGGGTACTGAGTCACAGCTGGGTACTGAACCACAGCAGGGTACTGAGTCACAGCTGGATACTGAGTCACAGCTGGATATTGCGTCACAGCTGGGTACTGAGTCACACCTGGCTACTGAGCCACAGCTGGGTACTGAGTCACAGCTGGGTACTGAGTCGCAGCTGGGTACTGAGCCACAGCTGGGTATTGAGTCACAGCTGGGTATTGAGTCACAGCTGGGTACTGAGCCACAGCTGGGTACTGAACCACAGCTGCCTACTGAGCCACAGGTGGGTACTGAGTCACAGCTGGGTACTGAGCCACAGCTGGGTACTGAACCACAGCTGGGTACTGAGTCACAGCTGGGTATTGAGTCACAGCTGGGTGCTGAGTCACAGCTGGGTGCTGAGTCACAGCTGGGTGCTGAGTCACAGCTATGTACTGAACCACAGCTGGGTAATGAGTCACAGCTGGGTACTGAGCCACAGGTGGGTACTGAGTCACAGCTGGGTACTGAGCCACAGCTGGGTACTGAGAAACTGCTGGGTACTGAATCACACCTGGGTACTGAACCACAGGTGGGTACTGAAACACAGCTGGGTACTGAGTCACAGCTGGGTACTGAACCACAGCTGGGTACTGTCACAGCTGGGTACTGAACCACAGCTGGGAACTGAGTCAGCTGGGTACTGAGCCACAGCTGGGTACTGAGTCACAGCTGGGTACTGAACCACAGCTGGGTACTCTGTCACAGCTGGGTACTGAGTCACAGCTGGGTACTGAGTCACAGCTGGGTACTGAGTCACAGCTGCGTACTGAGCCACAGCTGGGAACTGAACCACAGCTGGGTACTGAGCCACAGCTGGGTCCTGAACCACAGCTGGGCACTGAGTCACAGTGGGTACTGAACCACAGCTGGGTACTGAGTCACAGGTGGTTACTGAGTCACAGGTGGGTACTGAGTCACAGGTGGGTACAGAACCACAGGTGGGTAATGAGTCACAGCTGGGTACTGAGCCACAGCTGGGTACTGAGTCACAGGTGGGTACTGAGTCACAGGTGGGTACTGAACCACAGGTGGGTACTGAGTCACAGCTGGGTACTGAGCAACAGCTGGGTACTGAGCCACAGCTGGGTACTGAGTCACAGGTGGGTACTGAGTCACAGGTGGGTACTGAGCCACAGCTGGGTACTGAACCACAGCTGGGTACTGAGTCACAGCTGGGTACTGAACCACAGTTGGGTACTGAGCCACAGCCGGGTACTGAGTCACAGCTGGGTACTGAACCACAGCTAGTTACTGAGTCACAGGTGGGTAATGAGCCACGACTGTGTACTGAGCCACAGCTGGGTACTGAACCACAGCTGGCTACTGAGCCACAGCTGGGTACTGAACGACAGCTGGGTACTGAGTCACAGCTGGGTACTGAGTCACAGGAGGGTACTGAGTCACAGGTGGTTACTGAGTCACAGCTGGGTACTGAACCACAGGTGGGTACTGAGTCACAGCTGGGTACTGAGTCACAGCTGGGTACTGAACCACAGCTGGGTACTGAGCCACAGCTGGGTACTGAGCCACAGCTGCATACTGAGTCACAGCTGGGTACTGAACCACAGCTGGGTACTGAGTCACAGCTGGGTATAGAGTCACAGCTGGGTATTGAGTCACAGCTGGGTACTGAGGCACAGCTGGGTACTGAACCACATCTGGGTACTGAGTCACAGCTGGGTACTGAGTCACAGCTGGGTATTGAGCCACAGCTGGGTACTGAGTCACAGCTTGGTACTGAACCACAGCTGGGTACTGAGCCACAGCTGGGTACTGACTCAAATGGTTCCTGAGCCACAGCTGGCTACTGAGCCACAGCTGGCTACTGAGCCACAGCTGGGTACTGAGTCACAGCTGGGTACTGAACCACAGCTGGGTACTGAGCCACAGCTGGGTACTGAGCCACAGCTGCATACTGAGTCACAGCTGGGTACTGAACCACAGCTGGGTACTGAGTCACAGCTGGGTATAGAGTCACAGCTGGGTATTGAGTCACAGCTGGGTACTGAGGCACAGCTGGGTACTGAACCACATCTGGGTACTGAGTCACAGCTGGGTATTGAGCCACAGCTGGGTACTGAGTCACAGCTTGGTACTGAACCACAGCTGGGTACTGAGCCACAGCTGGGTACTGACTCACAAATGGTTCCTGAGCCACAGCTGGGTACTGAGCAACAGCTGGCTACTGAGCCACAGCTGGGTACTGAGTCACAGGTGGGTACCGAGTCACAGCTGGGTACTGAGTCACAGCTGGGTACTGAGTCACAGAAGGGTATTGAGTCACAGCTGGGTGCTGAGTCACAGCTGGGTACTGAGTCACAGGTGGGTACTGAGTCACAGCTGGGTACTGAGCCACAGCTGGGTACTGAGTCAGGTTGGTACTGAGTCACAGCTGGGTACTGAGTCACAGCTGGGTACTGAGTCACAGCTGGGTACTGAACCACAGGTGGGTACTGAGTCACAGCTGGGTACTGAGTCACAGCTGGGTACTGAACCACAGCTGGATACTGAGCCACAGCTGCGTACTGAGTCACAGCGGTACTGAACCACAGCTGGGTACTGAGTCACAGCAGGGTACTGATTCACAGATGGGTATTGAGTCACAGCTGGGTGCTGAGTCACAGCTGGGTACTGAGTCACAGGTGGGTACTGAGGCACAGCTGGGTACTGAGTCACAGCTGGGTACTGAGCCACAGCTGGGTACTTAACCACAGGTTGGTACTTAGCCACAGCTGGGTACTGAACCACAGGTGGGTACTGTCACAGCTGGGTACTGAACCACAGGTGGGTACTGAGCCACAGCTGGCTACTGAGTCACAGCTGGGTACTGAGCCACAGCTGGGTACTGAGTCACAGCTGGGTACTGAACCACAGCTGTGTACTGAGTCACATCTGGGTACTGAGCCACAGCTGGGTACTGAACCACAGCTGTACTGAGTCACGGCTGGGTACTGAGCCACAGTTGGGTACTGAACCACCTGGGTACTGAGTCACAGCCGGGTACTGAGCCACAGCCGGGTACTGAGTCACAGCTGGGTACTGAGTCACAGCTGGGTACTGAGCCACAGCTGGGTATTGAGCCACAGCTGGGTACTGAGTCACAGCTGGGTACTGAGTCACAGCTGGGTACTGAACCACAGCCGGGTACTGAGTCACAGCTGGATACTGAGTCACAGCTGGATATTGCGTCACAGCTGGGTACTGAGTCACACCTGGCTACTGAGCCACAGCTGGGTACTGAGTCACAGCTGGGTACTGAGTCGCAGCTGGGTACTGAGCCACAGCTGGGTATTGAGTCACAGCTGGGTATTGAGTCACAGCTGGGTACTGAGCCACAGCTGGTTACTGAACCACAGCTGCCTACTGAGCCACAGGTGGGTACTGAGTCACAGCTGGGTACTGAGCCACAGCTGGGTACTGAACCACAGCTGGGTACTGAGTCACAGCTGGGTACTGAGCCACAGCTGGGTACTGAACCACAGCTGGGTACTG
Organism: Carcharodon carcharias; assembly: GCF_017639515.1. Taxonomy (NCBI): domain Eukaryota; kingdom Metazoa; phylum Chordata; class Chondrichthyes; order Lamniformes; family Lamnidae; genus Carcharodon; species Carcharodon carcharias. The sequence continues at coordinate 19,891,453 of NC_054483.1, read as the reverse complement.
AACCACAGGTGGGTGCTGAACCACAGCTGGGTACTGAACCACAGCTGGGTACTTTGCCACAGCTGGGTACTGAACCACAGCTGGGTACTGAGCCACAGCTGGGTACTGAGCCACAGCTTTTTACTGAACCACAGCTGGGTACTGAGCCACAGGTGGGTACTGAACCACAGCTGGGTACTTAGCCACAGCTGGGTACTGAACCACAGGTGGGTACTCAGCCACAGCTGGCTACTGAGTCACAGCTCGGTACTGAGCCACAGCTGGGTACTGAACCACAGCTGGGTACTGAGTCACAGGTGGGTACTGAGCCACAGCTGGGTACTGAGCCACAGCTGGGTACTGAGCCACAGCTGGGTACTGAACCACAGCTGGGTACTGAACCACAGCTGTGTACTGAGTCACAGCTGGGTACTGAGTCACAGCTGGGTACTGAACCACAGCTGCGTACTGAGTCACAGCTGGGTACTGAGTCACAGCTGGGTACTGAGTCACAGCTGGGTACTGAACCACAGGTGGAAGACAGAAGTATGTAAACCAAGAAAGCATCTGTGAGACATATAGAGAGAGTAAGATGCAGACAAAAAAGTGAAAGATGTGCAAAGGTAGAGAGGCAAAGACTGCCATGTCGTGTGAAATTAAATAACATATGTAATGGCACCATAATTGGTCTCCTATGGGGTGGGCTAACTAGTCCTATTCCTGCTCCTGTGGCTTCAGTTCTTGCGCACCTGTGGTAACCTGGTTTGACTTGGTGAAATGTCAGCCACATGTGCCAGGTTCCATCCCCAGTCTGAGCAGACCGAGGTGACCCCAGTCACTGCAACCATGGTCTTGCTGGCATTGTTCGCACTTCTGTCATGTGTTCCAGTGGTAGGCACCACACACTCAAGCTGAACTTGTGACCTGCCATTTTCATGCTGACTGTAGCTGGGGCTCATCAGGATGGCAACACTGCCTCTGTTATTTGGGCCAACCATTCTACTCTCCACATGGTGGGGGCGGGGGGGGGGTGGGGGAGGGTTGGGGGGGGGGGCACACTGACATGCTATTTGGCTGTGAGTGCATCACGGTTGCATTGTCCTCATTGTGCATGCACACACAAGGACTTTGCAAGTCCTAACTAGCTAGCGGCCGATAGCGACAGCCTTGCTGACATTTTTCCCTTTCTAGCGCAGGGATACTGACCTCACTTGTAGCCCTTCCTCCAAACGCCACCCAAGTTGAAATCAGCCACTCGTACAGAGTGAAGATGAAACTGAGGACCCTTCTGCTTTTTCATTGCACAGAGAGCAGTTGACCTGCCCAATGGGAGGTCCAATCAGAGACAAAGGCTGGGATTTTCTGGCACCGGCGCGGTGGGACCCGCCACAGGAGATTCAGCAGCCCAGCCAAAAATCCATGGGCTTTTGGTGGGACCGGACAATCCCAGCAGCAGGTGGGGCTGGAAAATCCTGCCCAAAAGCTTTTAATTCGTCTGCAACCTCAATTAATTCTTTTCCCATTCCAGCAATCTCTTTGTTCCTAACTTCAAGCGAATACTCACATTTTTAAACTACTTTTCTATATTCACCCACGAGCCGGGCTTCGCTGGCAAAGCCAGTGTTCATCGCGCATCCCTTGTTGTCCTTGAGAAGGTGGTGGTGGTGGTGAGCTGCCTGCTTGAACCGCTGCAGCCTGTCTGGGTTAGGCACACCCACACCCCTCAGTGCTGTTAGGGAAGGAGCTCCAGCATTTTGACCCAGTGACAGTGAAAGAAGAGCAAATTATTTCCAAATCAAAGCGATGCGTAACTTGGGAAGGAACTTGGAGACAGTGGCTTTTCCAAGCAGCCTGCTGCTCTTGCCTTTCTCAGAGGTCGCATCCCTGGGTGTGCAAGGTGCTGCCTGTGAAATGTCAGCAACTTGCAGCAGTGTGTTTTGTAGATGGTACACTGCCACCACTGTGTGCCTGTGTGGGAGGGAGTGAATGCTTAAGCTGGCGCATGAGGTGCTGATCTTGCAGGCTGCTTTGTCATGGATGGTGTCAAGATGATCAAGAGCAGAAGAGGAGAGAGGAAAAAAAACAATTGTTGGTGGAAATATTTTGATGTTATTTAAAGGCCTATTATGAATTTGTGGCAATGCATTCCACACTCATTGCTGCAGCAAGTTTGTGGATCAATATTTGATTCAATAAAACTTTCTCTGAAATGTCACTTCTCATTTTTAAACCCTCTGGCTGTATTGATGCAAATAAGCGAGCAGAATTAAATAGAACAAAAACAAGCCTCCAACTGCTTATCAACTGCTTCCAGACTATCATTAAAACAGTCAAAATGTAAACAGATTGCTAAGAAGCAACTTGCTTCTTATATAAAGATCACACTTGGTAAGCAAGGCCACACTTCAATGATTAGCCTCTCAAATGAATGGTGGATTTTTTTTTTCTCTGAGCAAGTTTGATCTGTAGTTTCACCCCCTCATCCTGAACAGAAGAATGAGACTGCCTTGCCTGTGGTAAAATTCCTTTGTTAACTCACAAACGTTCACTTGGCTCAGTTATACCCCACTTCAGTACTTGAGCTCTGAGGGAATGTTTCATTGCCAGGGGTGTCAAGATTGTACTAATTTATGTCACTATTTCAATACTCAACAATGACGTGTATGTGGAAAAACTCAGCAGGTCTGGCAGCATCGGCGGAGAAGAAAAGAGTTGACGTTTCGAGTCCTCATGACCCTTCGGCAGAACTCAGAAGGGTCATGAGGACTCGAAACGTCAACTCTTTTCTTCTCCGCCGATGCTGCCAGACCTGCTGAGTTTTTCCAGGTAATTCTGTTTTTGTTTTGGATTTCCAGCATCCGCAGTTTTTTTGTTTTTATATTAATGATGTGTATGTACTCAGCACATCTAAAATGTCCCAAGGCGCTTCATGGGAGTGTTTCTCAGACACACTTTGACACCGAGCCAACATGGGGGAAATGAGGATTGGTGACCAAAAGCTTGATCAAAGAGGAGAGAGAGAGAGAGAGAGAGGTGCAGAGAGCAAATTTCAGACCTGAGGGCTTAGTCAACTGCAGACACGGCTACCTCTGCTGGAGCAGAGGAAATCAGCGCTGTGCAAGAGTAAATGATGCTGACACAGTGTGCTTGAAAATTCACAGCCTCACCCTTGAGCATTGTTCAAAAACAAACCTCAGAGGGGGAAAAAGAAATCATTTTTGTTGCCTTGAGACAGCTGCATGTGTTTCCTTACCACTGGAAACATTTAACTGTGCCAACCTTTTATAATTATTGAAAAAGGCTTTGGTTGGAAAGCAGCCCAGTTTATCGTGAGGGATAAGTGCTCGTCAGACACTGAGGATCAGGCCCATATGCTGGAGAGAAAAATGAGTGCACACTTGAGATGCCTTTCACTCAGTGAAGGAGGAGAGAGAGCTGTCAAGAGGCTAAGAGGCTCGGGGAGGGAATCTGAGAGCCCAGGATCTCGGCAGCTGAGGAGCACAGAGATCTTGGAGGGATGCAGGGCTGGAGGTGATTGCAGAGATAGGGAGGGGAGGGCCCATGGAGGGATTTGAAAACAAGGGCGGGAGTTTTAAAATTACTGGACCAAAATACAATGGTCATCAAGCATAGAGGTGAATGGGACCTGGCACGAGTTAGAATGCAGGAAGCCGAATTTTCAATTGCATGTTTAAGGTTCCAGGAAAACCTTGGATATGCAGGACCATTGGGATACATCACATATTTCTGCCATGATTACACAGGATGCTTTGTGACAGAATGCATTTTGAACCTTCCTGCATTTCGGTTTCTTTGGTCGTTTTCTCCAAGTTGCTATTTTGCCCTCATTTTTTTTTTCAAAAAGATTCCTTGGCCACCCCCCCACCCCCCCCCCCCCCCCCCCCCCCCCCCCCCCCCCCCCCCCCCCCCCCCACCTCCTGTCAACCCTCTCAAGGGCATCAACGCGTTCACCAGCTCAGGTCAGTTGAGTCCACTCAGATTGGTTGCAGAGTCATATGGGCAGAGATGGTATGAGGAATTATGTGACAGATGGGGAGGGTAACCATCAGAGTGTCTACTGACACCACTGCAAAATGCAGTGAGTGGCGAGTAGTTGCATCACACGATTAGATGCGCAAACTCAGTCCCGGCCATTTACAGCTGTGTGGTCTCCCAGTATGATTGATGGTGGGGATTATCCAATCACCTTTATTTTGGTGAGAAATAGTGCTTTCATTATCTACAGTCCTGTCGACCCGATAAATTCCCTCCAAAACTTTAACAATGCCAATCAACTCACCCCTCTACCATTTTTCTATCATACAAACTACACTCTGCCTACTATCATATTGCTGACTGTGGGATCTTGCAGTGTGGGAATGGCATCCCATTTCCTGCACAGCAGTGCACGGCACTTCAAGTGACTTCAAGGGCTGTGAAGTGCTTTGGGGCATCCAAAGGCGGTCGAAGGCGCTATATAAACGCAAGTCTTTTTTTTTGACTACACTGCCTATTTCAATGTCATCAGCAAGATTGCCAAGGTGACAAACGGTGATGGGAGACAGGTGTGTTTACAAAGATTAGGAGCTACACCGATTCAGGCTTCGAACCGTGAAGGGCCTCCGCACAGGACCCTACTCTAATCCGACAAATGATGTAGTGACGTCAGCTGGCATCAGAGGGATTGTACTCAGCCCGTGTCATCAACAAGGGTGGGGAAGAGAGAAAAATAATGAGAATGTGGAATTGGGGTTGATGGAGGAGGTTAACCATGTTGTGCATAAGAATATAGGAAACAGGAGCTGGCCATCCAGCCCCTCAAGCCTGCTTTGCCATTCAATACAATCAAGGCTGACTTATTGTGGCCTTAATTCCCGCTTTCCTGCCTATCCCCCAATAACCTTAAGGTCATTGGAGATCAAAAACTGTCCACCCCAGCCGCGAATATGTTCAGCGAGTCAGCAGGCTCCACTGCTCCCTGCGGAAGAGAATTCCAAAGACTAACAGCCCTCTGAGAGAAGGAATTCCTCCTCATCTCTGTCTTAAATGGGAGACCCTTGAGTTTTAAACTGTGTCCCCTAGTTCCAGACTCCCCCATGAGAGGAAACATCCTCCCAGCATCTACCCTGTCAGGCCCACTCAGAATCGTACATGTTTCGATAAGGTCACCTCTCATTCTCCCAAACCCCCATGCGCACAAGCCCAACCTGCTTAACCTTTTTTGATAAGGCAACCCCCTCATCCCTGGAATCCTCAGAGCCTACACTGCTCCCTCGGGTGGCGAATTCTAAATGCCAACGAAGTCTAAGTTCTCTTGAACCAACTCAAAGGTCGGTTGTGCTGTGTGACGCATGATTGCCTCTCATTGTGAGGGTTAAAGCCCATCGACACCATGCTGGTTCTAATGTAGGCATCAATTGGGTTTGATACAGAAACACCAGTAACTGCGCTGAAATAACGATCACATCTTTAAAGTCTGACACAGCCTGAAAGAATTAAAGTCAAGTAACTCTAACTTTACAGGTTTTGCCTTTCTTAGCAAAAGGATATATGATCAAGATTGGGTAGCTAAGCAGGTGGCCTCAATGCACTTTGACCTGTGGGGGATGGTTTCAAACCTAACTCAGCTTCAGTGGATGAAGGTCTCCCTTCTCCGCCACCTCTGAAGATCCCAGTTGAGATGGTTTCATTATTCTGACTTAAACATGTTTGTTCATTGGAATTTGCAGAACCTCATTAAATGGTGGAGGGGACTTGAAGGGCCGAACGTCCCTACAACAACACCCTCCCCCTCCACTTCTCTCTCCCCCCACCTTAAACCAGCTTATATTTCACCCAGAGATAAAAACAAAAAAACTGCGGATAGTTCTGTCGAAGGGTCATGAGGACTCGAAACGTCAACTCTTTTCTTCTCCGCCGATGCTGCCAGCCCTGCTGAGTTTTTCCAGGTAATTCTGTTTTTGTTTTATATTTCACCCCTCCCATTGTAAAGAAAAATCAGTTCTGTTGAAGGATCATGAGGCCTCGAAACGTCAACTCTTTTCTTCTCCGCCGATGCTGCCAGACCTGCTGAGTTTTTCCAGGTAATTCTGTTTTTGTTTTGGCCTACTCCTGCTCCTATTTCTCGTGTTCTTAAGTTCTTGCTTTTGGAGGGATGGTAAAAGGAGCTTTATCTGTATCTAACCCAGCCTGTGGCTAATCTAAGAGTGTGATGAGACAGTGCAGAAGGATCTTCATTTGACTTGGGAGCGTATAATGCTTTCACTTTGATACCAAGTGGAAAGTATTTAATTGGAAACAGACATCTCATCTCGATGGACAGAATATTCTGCTTCCATTATGTGCGTTTACCTTCTTGATAAAAGTGAGAGGTCGGAGAGGCAACAGAAGTTCTGCAGAAACAATTGACACTGTGGCGCGTTTCCACACAAGGCTGACAGGTGCCTTGACGGCCTGGTCACACAATTCAGCTTTTAGCTGCGGCTAGCCGAACACAATAGCAGAAACAGCTGCCCTGCCGTTTCAGTGGTTCGAAATTTTTCATTCATTCCAATTTCTCAATTACTTTTTGACCTCATAATGAAAGGACCCAGGCGGTCAGAAGCCAACCCAGTTATTTAGCTGTGCACGCGTGGTGTGTCATCGACCTTGGACAGCGTTGTAAGCAGAAGGGTAGTGGAGCTCTCGTACTCCAGCCACTCTGATGGAATGACAGATGCAGGCTAACTGGGAACACACCTGCACTTGAACCTTTGCAATTCAGGATCAACAGCAACAACTTGCAGTTGTACAACGGGTACAGTCGCACATGGGGGTGAAAGATCTCAAACAACCAGGACTCAAACATCGACAAGATAAAGGCCACCTCGATCAGGTATGAGGAGCAAATGTGCTTCACGGGTCACCTCTTTGGATCCAAACAATGAGCTGGGGTTTACATCAGGTCCATTAAACTTATGGAACCTTATCCTGTGCTGCGGGAGTCCCCAACTGTGCTTTTATTTCCCCAGCAGGGCTAACTATTTGGGGGTCGGGTGGGGTTGGTGGGTGGTCGATCTCCTTCTTGACCTCTCCCGCTCCATCCTTCAACTTGAGGTCATTCCTTCAGCTACCCAAGCCCTTATCCCTTGGGATGCCTCTATACCTTGCTTCTTCTCTCATCACCTTCAAAACCTCACTCATCCCTCTTGACTATGCCCGCTATTTTTATTCACCCAGGAGATTTGGGCATCACTGGCGCTGTTTGCATTGAGCTCCCACCCCTCATGGTCCTTGAGAAGGCGATGCTGAGAACCAAGGTCGTTTCAGAAGGCAGTTAAAGTTGCTTTTTTTTTTCTAAGATCACTGTCGGTCTGGCGTTAGATATACGCTCGATCGGGTAAGGATGGCAGATTTCCTTTCCTCAAGGAAATGAGTAAACGAGTTAAGTTTTTTCCATTAACCCGTCGGCAGGTCACCATTACTGATGTAAACTTTTAATTCCAGATTGTTGTAACTAACCACAATTCGATTCTCCAGCTGCCATGGTGAGATTTTAACCCATGTCACTGGAGTGCAGGCCTCAGGGTCACAAATCCAGTAACATAACCAGAATGCTACAGTAACGTACATCCAATTCCTCTTGTTAAAGGACTTTACGCAGTGTCTTTCCGTATTAAACCACACCTGTGTCAGCTGCTGCTACGGTCTGGTGTAACTGACTCCAGCACGGCTGCAAGTTTCCCTGTTGCGCTTTGCGAGAAAAGGATTTTGTTTTTAACAAACCTGTATTTCCAGAAAGTTCTCAACGTACCCTCCGCTTCAGGGTGCGCCTGGAGACCGTGGTTTGATCTTGTTAACGAAAAGCTAGAAACGTAAAGTGCAAAGTGTGACTCGAGGAGCCGAATAACACACTGGGTTTCACACGACATGCCACCTCTTCCCTTTCTCCATTGAACACCCGATGGCCAGGAGTGCTACCAATGTGGTGGTGGTGGGGGGGTGGTGGTGGGGGGAGGTCTGCTAGTATTACATAACACACCCTGTATTACTGAGGTATGCAACTCTGAAGTGACAAGGCACCCGCTTTTACGCTGGTTTGACAGCGACAGCACTCCATGCTTTTCAAGGTGTGTAATGCTCCTGTATTTATTACAAACGCTGTAATATTACGAAAGCACTTTATGTAATTTCATGCTTCAGAACCTTTTGAGTGCCACACACAACATCCAAGGCATGTTAAGTGCAGGGTTGCCAAGGAGATGAGAAAGACATGGGAATGGAGGCTGATTTTGTGACTTGATGGAGCGCTATTGGGTGAAAGTTAGAGTGAGGGGCTTGAACCTGTGATTCTCCCTTGCCTACATTTTCCTCCCCTATTGTGGTGAATTTTCTGCCCCCAGTTCCTCCCTGGGTCGGCACTGATGCAGGGTCGAAGCTGGGACCTGCACAACACGGGCGGCTTAATTACTGTGTTAGCTCGGTGAAGCAAAAAGGGGAGCCTTACCTTATGATTTGAATCATTAACCCATTCATCACACATTTCAGAAAAAAAAGAACAAAGCTTTAAAAACAGGCAAAACGCAGACAGAAGGTGAGGAAATCTGAGCACGAATCAGGGAATTCATTTTGGTTACACTGACCAGTCACAAAGCAGTCGCATGAGGCAGGTCTCAAAATGACTGTCGTACAATCACTCTATTCAGTCATGTTTACATCTTCACTGTAAGCTGCACGATCTGGTGGCAAGGAAAATGTGGCTTTGTCCCGCAGCCTCAATAAACAAGCGAGAACACATAACCACAGAGTCCGTCACCCATTGCAGAGTCTTTGCGTTGAAGGCTTTGGGTTCATGGCCTACGTCAGGATTTGAAGCCTTGGGCCAAATGTCCTTTTACCTCACGTCAGTTTGTGGGATATTCTTGCAGCGGAATCACGAACATGTTTGCTGAGAGAACAGTAATCACCGCACTGAAAAAAGTGATCGCTTTACCTCAAGCGCTTTAGAAACGGGCGGCGAAAGTAGGATTGGGATGTGTGGGTGGGATTGGGATGTGTGTTTAGGATTGGGCTGTGAGGGTGGGATTGGGCTGTGAGGGTGGGATTGGGCTGTGTGTTTAGGATTAGGCTGTGTGGGTGGGATTGGGCTGTGAGTGTGGGATTGGGCTGTGTGTTTAGGATTGGGCTGTGCGTGTGGGATTGGGCTGTGAGGGTGGGATTGGGTTCTGTGGGATTGGGCTGTGTGGGTGGGATTGGGCTGTGAGGATGGGATTGGGCTGTGAGGGTGGGATTGGGCTGTGCGGGTGGGATTGGGCTGTGAGGATGGGATTGGGCTGTGAGGGTGGGATTGGGCTGTGCGGGTGGGATTGGGCTGTGAGGATGGGATTGGGCTGTGCGGGTGGGATTGGGCTGTGAGGATGGGATTGGGCTGTGAGGGTGGGATTGGGCTGTGCGGGTGGGATTGGGCTGTGCGGGTGGGATTGGGCTGTGTGGGTGGGATTGGGCTGTGCGGGTGGAATTGGGCTGTGAGGGTGGGATTAGGCTTTGCGGGTGGGATTGGGCTGTGTGGGTGGGATTGGGCTGTGCATGTGGGATTGGGCTGTGTAAGTGGGATTGGGCTGTGAGGGTGGGATTGGGCTGTGAGGGTGGGATTGGGTTCTGTGGGATTGGGCTGTGTGGGTGGGATTGGGCTGTGTGAGTGGAATTGGGCTGTGTGAGTGGGATTGGCCTGTGTGGGTGGGATTCAGCTATATGGGGAGAATTGGGCTGTGTTGGTGGGATTGGGCTGTGTGGGTAGAATTGGGCTGTGTTGGTGGGATTGGGCTGTGTGGGTAGAATTGGGCGTTGTGGGTGGGATTGGGCTGTCCGAGTGGGATTGGGCTGTGAGGATGGGATTGGGCTGTGTGGGTGGGATTGGGTTTTGCGGCAGGGATTGGGTAGTGTGGATAGGATTGGGCTGTGTGAGCGGTATTGTTCTGTGAGGGTGGGTTTGGGCTGTGAGGGTGGGGTTGGGCTGTGTGGGTGGGATTGGGTTGTCCGGGTGGGATTGGACTGTGTGGGTGGGATTAGGCTGTGAGGGTGGGATTGGGCTGTGCGGATGGGATTGGGCTGGTAGGGTGGGATTGGGCTGTGCGGATGGGATTGGGCTGTGAGGGTGGGATTGGGATGTGAGGTTAGTATTGGGCTCTGTGGTAATGGGATGTGTGGGTGGGATTGGGATCTGTGGGATTGGGCTGTGCATGTGGGATTGGGCTGTGATGGTGGGATTGGACTGTGTGGGTGGGATTAGGCTGTCAGGGTGGGATTGGGCCGTGTGGGTGGGATTGGGCTCTGTGGGTGGGATTGGGCTGTGTGGGTGGGATTGGGTGGTGGGTGTGGGATTGGGCTGTGTGGGTGGAATTGGGCTGTGTGGGTGGAATTGGGCTGTGTGGGTGGAATTGGGCTGTGTGAGTGGGATTGGGCTGTGTTGATGGCATTGGGTGGTGAGGGTGGGATTGGGCTGTGTGGGTGGGATTGGGTGGTTAGGGTGGGATTGGGCTGTGAGGGTGGGATTGGGCTGTGTGAATGGGATTGGGCTGTGTGGATGGGATTGGGTGGTGAGGGTGGGATTCGGCTTTGTGGGTGGGATTCAGCTGTGTGAGTGGGATTGGTCAGTGAGGGTGGGATTGGGCTGTGTGGGATTGAGCTGAGTGGGTGGGATTGGCCTGTGTGGGTGGGATTCGGCTATATGGGGAGAATTGGGCTGTCTTGGTGGGATTAGGCTGTGCGGGTAGAATTGGGCTGTGTGGGTGGGATTGGGCTGTGCGAGTGGGATTGGGCTGCATGGGTGGGATTGGGTTTTGCGGGTGGGATTGAGTAGTGTGGATAGGATCGGGCTGTGTGAGCGGTATTGGGCTGTGAGGGTGGGGTTGAGCTGTACGGGTAGGATTGGATTGTGCGGGTGGGATTGGACTGTGTGGGTGGGATTGGGCTGTGAGGGTGGGATTGGGCTGTGTGGGTGTGATTGGACTGTGTGGGTGGGATTGGGCTGTGAGGGTGGGATTGGACTGTGTGGGTGGGACTGGGTTGTGAGGGTGGGTTTGGGCTGTGAGGGTAGGATTGGTCAGTGTGGGTGGGTTTGGGCAGTGAGGGTGGGATTGGCCTGTGAGGGTGGGATTGGGATGTATGGTTGGGATTGGGCTGTGTGAGTGGGATTGGGCTGTGAAGGTGGGATTGGGCTGTGTGGGTGGGATGGGGCAGTGAATGTGTGATTGGGCTATGTGGGTAGAATTTGGATGTGTGAGTGGGATTGGGCTGTGAGGGTGGGGTTGGGCTGTGTGGGTGGGATTGGGTTGTGTGGGTGAGATTGGACTGTATGGTTGGGATTGAGCTGTGAACGTGGGATTGGGCTGTGCGGGTGGGATTGGGCTGGTAGGGTGGGATTGGGCTGGTAGGGTGGGATTGGGCTGTGTGAGTGGGATTGGGCTGTGAGGGTGGGATTGGACTGTGTGGATGGGATTGGGCTGTGTGAGTGGGATTGGGCTGTGACGGTGGAATTGGGATGTGAGGTTAGTATTGGGCTCTGTGGTAAAGGGATGTGTGGGTGGGATTGGGCTGTGAGGGTGGGATTGGGATCTGTTGGATTGGGCAATGTGTGTGGGATTGGGCTGTGATGGTGGGATTGGGCTGTGAGGGTGGGATTGGGCTGTGAGGGTGGGATTGGGCTGTGTGGGTGGGATTGGGCTGTGAGGGTGGGATTGGGCTGTGTGGGTGGGATTGGGCTGTGAGGGTGGGATTGGGCTGTGCGAGTGGGATTAGGCTGTGAGGGTGGGTTTCGGCTGTGTGGGTGGGATTGGGGATTGGGTTGTGTGGGTGGGATTGGGCTTTGCGGGTGGAATTGGGCTGTAAAGGTGGGTTGGGCTGTGTGGGTGGGGTTGGGCTGTGTAGGTGGGATTGGGCTGTGTGAATGGGATTGGGCTGTGTGGGTGGGGTTGGGCTGTGTAGGTGGGATTGGGCAGTGTGGGTGGGACCGGGCTGTGAGAGTGGGATTGGGCTGTGTGGGTGGGATTGGGCTGTGTGAGTGGGATTGCGCTGTGTGGGTGTGATTGGCCTGTGTGGGTGGGATTGGGTGGTGAGGATGGGATTGGGCAGAGTGGGTGGGATTGGGCTGTGTGGGTGGGATTGGGCTGTGTGAGTGGGATTGGTCAGAGAGGGTGGGATTGGTCTTTGTGGGTGGGATTGGCCTGTGTGGGTGGGATTCGGCTATATGGGGAGAATTGCGCTGTGTTGGTGGGATTGGGCCGTGTGGGTAGAATTGGGCTGTGTGGGTGGCATTGGGCTGTGCGAGTGGGATTGGGCTGTGAGGATGGGATTGGGCTGTGTGGGTGGGATTGGGCTGTGAGGGTAGAATTGGGCTGTGTGGGTGGGATTGGGCTGTGCGAGTGGGATTGGGCTGTGAGGATGGGATTGGGCTGTGTGGGTGGAATTGGGTTTCGCGGGTGGGATTGGGTAGTGTGGATAGGATTGGGCTGTGTGAGCGGTATTGGGCTGTGAGGGTGGGGTTGGGCTGTGAGTGTGGGGTTGGGCTGTGTGGGTGGGATTGGGTTGTGCGGGTGGGATTGGGCTGTGAGGGTGGGATTGGGCTGTGCGGTGGGATTGGGCTGTGCGGTGGGATTGGGCTGTGAGGGTGGGATTGGGCTGTGAGGGTGCGATTGGGCAGTGAGTGTGGGATTGGCCTGTGAGGGTGGGATTGGGATGTGTGGGTGCGATTGGGCAGTGAGGGTGGGATTGGCCTGTGAGGCTGGGATTGGACTGTGTGGGTGGGATTGGATTGTGCGGGTGGGATTGGGCTGTGAGGGTGGGAATGGGCTTTGTGGGTGGGATTGGGCTGTCAGGGTGGGTTTGGGCTGTGTGGGTGGGATTGGGGATTGGGCTGTGTGGGTGGGATTTGGCTTTGCGGGTGGAATTGGGCTGTAAGGGTGGGATTGGGCTGTGTGGGTGGGATTGGGCTGTGCAGCTGGGATTGGGCAGTGAGGTTGGAATTGGGCTTTGCGGGTGGGATTGGGCTGCGTGGGTGGGAATGGGCTGTGTGGGTGGGATTGTGCTGTGAGGGTGGGATTGGGCTGTGTGGGTGGGATTGGGTTGTGCAGGTGGGATTGTGCAGTGACGGTGGGATTGGCCTCTGAGGGTGGGATTGGGATGTGTGGGTGGCATTGGGCTGTGTGGGTGAGATTGGGCTGTGCGGGTGGGTTTGGGCTCTGTGGGTGGGATTGGGGATTGGGCTGTGAGGGTGGGATTGGGCTGTGTGGGTGGGATTGGGCTGTCAGGGTGGGTTTGGGCTGTGTGTGTGGGATTGGGGATTGGGCTGTGTGGGTGGGATTTGGCTTTGCGGGTGGAATTGGGCTGTAAGGGTGGGATTGGGCTGTGTGGGTGGGATTGGGCTGTGCAGGTGGGATTGGGCAGTGAGGGTGGAATTGGGCTTTGCAGGTGGGATTGGGCTGTGTGGGTGGGATTGTGCTGTGAGGGTGAGATTGGGCTGTGTGGGTGGGATTGGGTTGTGTGGGTGAGATTGGACTGTATGGGTGGGATTGGGCTGTAAACGTGGGATTGGGCTGTGCGGGTGGGATTGGGCTGGTAGGGTGGGATTGGGCTGTGTGAGTGGGATTGGGCTGTGAGGGTGGGATTGGGCTGTTTGGGTGGGAGTGGGCTGTGAGGGTGGGATTGGACTGTGTGGATGGGATTGGGCTGTGTGAGTGGGATTGGGCTGTGACGGTGGAATTGGGATGTGAGGTTACTATTGGGCTCTGTGGTAAAGGGATGTGTGGGTGGGATTGGGCTGTGAGGGTGGGATTGGGATCTGTTGGATTGGGCAATGCGTGTGGGATTGGGCTGTGATGGTGGGATTGGTCTGTGTGGGTGGGATTGGGCTGTGAGGGTGGGATTGGGCTGTGAGGGTGGGATTGGGCTGTGAGGGTGGGATTGGGCTGTGTGGGTGGGATTGGGCTGTGAGGGTGGGATTGGGCTGTGAGGGTGGGATTGGGCTGTGCGAGTGGGATTAGGCTGTGAGGGTGGGTTTCGGCTGTGTGGGTGGGATTGGGGATTGGGTTGTGTGGGTGGGATTGGTCTTTGCGGGTGGAATTGGGCTGTAAAGGTGGGTTGGGCTGTGTGGGTGGGGTTGGGCTGTGTAGGTGGGATTGGGCTGTGTGAATGGGATTGGGCTGTGTGGGTGGGGTTGGGCTGTGTGGGTGGGATTGGGCTGTGTGAGTGGGATTGGTCAGAGAGGGTGGGATTGGTCTTTGTGGGTGGGATTGGCCTGTGTGGGTGGGATTCGGCTAAATGGGGAGAATTGCGCTGTGTTGGTGGGATTGGGCCGTGTGGGTAGAATTGGGCTGTGTGGGTGGGATTGGGCTGTGTGGGTGGGATTGGGCTGTGAGGGTAGAATTGGGCGTGTGGGTGGGATTGGGCTGTGCGAGTGGGATTGGGCTGTGAGGATGGGATTGGGCTGTGTGGGTGGAATTGGGTTTCGCGGGTGGGATTGGGTAGTGTGGATAGGATTGGGCTGTGTGAGCGGTATTGGGCTGTGAGGGTGGGGTTGGGCTGTGAGTGTGGGGTTGGGCTGTGTGGGTGGGATTGGGTTGTGCGGGTGGGATTGGGCTGTGAGGGTGGGATTGGGCTGTGCGGTGGGATTGGGCTGTGAGTGTGGGGTTGGGCTGTGTGGGTGGGATTGGGTTGTGCGGGTGGGATTGGGCTGTGAGGGTGGGATTGGGCTGTGTGAGTGGGATTGGGCTGTCTGAATGGGATTGGGCCGTGTGAGTGGGATTGGGCTGTGTGGGTGTGATTGGCCTGTGTGGGTGGGATTGGGTGGTGAGGATGGGATTGGGCAGAGTGGGTGGGATTGGGCTGTGTAGGTGGGATTGGGCTGTGTGAGTGGGATTGGTCAGAGAGGGTGGGATTGGTCTTTGTGGGTGGGATTGGCCTGTGTGGGTGGGATTCGGCTATATGGGGAGAATTGCGCTGTGTTGGTGGGATTGGGCCATGTGGGTAGAATTGGGCTGTGTGGGTGGGATTGGGCTGTGTGGGTGGGATTGGGCTGTGAGGGTAGAATTGGGCTGTGTGGGTGGGATTGGGCTGTGCGAGTGGGATTGGGCTGTGAGGGTGGGATTGGGCTGTGCGGTGGGATTGGGCTGTGCGGTGGGATTGGGCTGTGAGGGTGGGATTGGGCTGTGAGGGTGCGATTGGGCAGTGAGTGTGGGATTGGCCTGTGAGGGTGGGATTGGGATGTGTGGGTGCGATTGGGCAGTGAGGGTGGGATTGGCCTGTGAGGCTGGGATTGGACTGTGTGGGTGGGATTGGATTGTGCGGGTGGGATTGGACTGTGAGGGTGGGATTGGGCTGTCAGGGTGGGTTTGGGGATTGGGCTGTGTGGGTGGGATTTGGCTTTGCGGGTGGGATTGGGCTGTGTGGGTGGGATTGGGCTGTGCAGCTGGGATTGGGGAGTGAGGGTGGAATTGGGCTTTGCGGGTGGGATTGGGCTGCGTGGGTGGGAATGGGCTGTGTGGGTGGGATTGTGCTGTGAGGGTGGGATTGGGCTGTGTGGGTGGGATTGGGTTGTGCAGGTGGGATTGTGCAGTGACGGTGGGATTGGCCTCTGAGGGTGGGATTGGGATGTGTGGGTGGCATTGGGCTGTGTGGGTGAGATTGGGCTGTGCGGGTGGGTTTGGGCTCTGTGGGTGGGATTGGGGATTGGGCTGTGAGGGTGGGATTGGGCTGTGTGAGTGGGATTGGGCTGTCAGGGTGGGTTTGGGCTGTGTGTGTGGGATTGGGGATTGGGCTTTGTGGGTGGGATTGGGCTGTCAGGGTGGGTTTGGGCTGTGTGGGTGGGATTGGGGATTGGGCTGTGTGGGTGGGATTGGGCTGTGCAGGTGGGATTGGGCAGTGAGGGTGGAATTGGGCTTTGCGGGTGGGATTGGGCTGCGTGGGTGGGAATGGGCTGTGTGGGTGGGATTGTGCTGTGAGGGTGAGATTGGGCTGTGTGGGTGGGATTGGGTTGTGCAGGTGGGATTGGGTTGTGCAGGTGGGTTTGTGCAGTGACGGTGGGATTGGCCTCTGAGGGTGGGATTGGGATGTGTGGGTGGCATTGGGCTGTGTGGGTGAGATTGGGCTGTGCGGGTGGGTTTGGGCTCTGTGGGTGGGATTGGGGATTGGGCTGTGAGGGTGGGATTGGGCTGTGTGGGTGGGATTGGGCTGTCAGGGTGGGTTTGGGCTGTGTGTGTGGGATTGGGGATTGGGCTGTGTGGGTGGGATTGGGCTGTAAGGGTGGGTTTGGGCTGTGTGTGTGGGATTGGGGATTGGGCTGTGTGGGTGGGATTGGGCTGTAAGGGTGGGTTTGGGCTGTGTGTGTGGGATTGGGGATTGGGCTGTGCTGGTGGGATTGGGCTGTGAGGGTGGAATTGGGCTTTGCGGGTGGGTTTGGGCTGTGTGGGTGGGAATGGGGTGTGTGGGTGAGATTGGGCTGCGAGTGTGGGATTGGGCTGTGCGTGTGGGATTAGGCTGTGCGTGTGGGATTGGGCTGTGAGGGTGGGATTGGGCTGTGTGTTTAGGATTGGGCTGTGTGGGTGGGATTGGGCTGTGTGAATGGGATTGGTCAGTGAGGGTGGGATTGGGCTGTGAGGGTGGGATTGGCCTGTGTGGGTGGGATTCGGCTATATGGGGAGAATTGCGCTGTGTTGGTGGAATTGGGCTGTGTGGGTAGAATTGGGCTGTATGGGTGGGATTGGGCTGTGTGGGTGGGATTGGGCTGTAAGGGTAGAATTGGGCTGTGTGGGTGGGATTGTGCTGTGCGAGTGGGATTGGGCTGTGAGGATGGGATTGGGCTGTGTAGGTAGGATTGGGTTTTGCGGGTGGGATTGGGTAGTGTGGATAGGATTGGGCAGTGTGAGCGGTATTGGGCTGTGCGGGTGGGATTGGGTTGTGCGGGTGGGATTGGACTGTGTGGGTGGGATTGTGCTGTGAGGGTGGGATTGGGCTGTGCGGTGGGATTGGGATGGTTGGGTGGGATTGGGCTGTGTGATTGGGATTGGGCTGTGTGGGTGGGATGGGGCTGTGAGGGTGGGCTTGGGCAGTGATGGTGGGATTGGCCTGTGAGGGTGGGATTGGGATGTGTGGGTGCGATTGGGCAGTGAGGTTGGGATTGGCCTGTGAGGGTGGGTTTGGACTGTGTGGGTGGGATTGGGTTGTGCGGGTGGGTTTGGGCTGTGAGGGTGGGAATGGGCTTTGTGGGTGGGATTGGGCTGTCAGAGTGGGATTGGGCTGTGTGGGTGGGATTGGGTATTGGGCTGTGAGGGTGGGATTGGGCTGTGCGAGTGGGATTGGGCTGTGAGGATGGATTAGGCTGTGTGGGTGGGATGTGGTTTTGCGCGTGGGATTGGGTAGTGTGGATAGGACTGGGCTGTGTGAGCGGTATTGTTCTGTGAGGTTGGGTTTGGGTTGTGAGTGTGGGGTTGGGCTGTGTGGGTGGGATTCGGTTGTGCGGGTGGGATTGGGCTGTGAGGGTGGGATTGGGCTGTCAGGGTGGGTTGGGACTGTGTGGGTGGGATTGGGGATTGGGCTGTGTGGGTGGGATTGTGCTGTGAGGGTGAGATTGGGCTGTGTGGGTGGGATTGGGTTGTGCAGGTGGGATTGGGCTGTGTGGGTGGGATTGGGTTGTGCAGGTGGGTTTGTGCAGTGACGGTGGGATTGGCCTCTGAGGGTGGGATTGGGATGTGTGGGTGGCATTGGGCTGTGTGGGTGAGATTGGGCTGTGCGGGTGGGTTTGGGCTCTGTGGGTGGGATTGGGGATTGGGCTGTGAGGGTGGGATTGGGCTGTGTGGGTGGGATTGGGCTGTCAGGGTGGGTTTGGGCTGTGTGTGTGGGATTGGGGATTGGGCTGTGTGGGTGGGATTGGGCTGTAAGGGTGGGTTTGGGCTGTGTGTGTGGGATTGGGGATTGGGCTGTGTGGGTGGGATTGGGCTGTAAGGGTGGGTTTGGGCTGTGTGTGTGGGATTGGGGATTGGGCTGTGCTGGTGGGATTGGGCTGTGAGGGTGGAATTGGGCTTTGCGGGTGGGTTTGGGCTGTGTGGGTGGGAATGGGGTGTGTGGGTGAGATTGGGCTGCGAGTGTGGGATTGGGCTGTGCGTGTGGGATTAGGCTGTGCGTGTGGGATTGGGCTGTGAGGGTGGGATTGGGCTGTGTGTTTAGGATTGGGCTGTGTGGGTGGGATTGGGCTGTGTGAATGGGATTGGTCAGTGAGGGTGGGATTGGGCTGTGAGGGTGGGATTGGCCTGTGTGGGTGGGATTCGGCTATATGGGGAGAATTGCGCTGTGTTGGTGGAATTGGGCTGTGTGGGTAGAATTGGGCTGTATGGGTGGGATTGGGCTGTGTGGGTGGGATTGGGCTGTAAGGGTAGAATTGGGCTGTGTGGGTGGGATTGTGCTGTGCGAGTGGGATTGGGCTGTGAGGATGGGATTGGGCTGTGTAGGTAGGATTGGGTTTTGCGGGTGGGATTGGGTAGTGTGGATAGGATTGGGCAGTGTGAGCGGTATTGGGCTGTGCGGGTGGGATTGGGTTGTGCGGGTGGGATTGGACTGTGTGGGTGGGATTGTGCTGTGAGGGTGGGATTGGGCTGTGCGGTGGGATTGGGATGGTTGGGTGGGATTGGGCTGTGTGATTGGGATTGGGGTGTGTGGGTGGGATGGGGCTGTGAGGGTGGGCTTGGGCAGTGATGGTGGGATTGGCCTGTGAGGGTGGGATTGGTATGTGTGGGTGCGATTGGGCAGTGAGGTTGGGATTGGCCTGTGAGGGTGGGTTTGGACTGTGTGGGTGGGATTGGGTTGTGCGGGTGGGTTTGGGCTGTGAGGGTGGGATTGGGCTTTGTGGGTGGGATTGGGCTGTCAGAGTGGGATTGGGCTGTGTGGGTGGGATTGGGTATTGGGCTGTGAGGGTGGGATTGGGCTGTGCGAGTGGGATTGGGCTGTGAGGATGGGATTAGGCTGTGTGGGTGGGATGTGGTTTTGCGCGTGGGATTGGGTAGTGTGGATAGGACTGGGCTGTGTGAGCGGTATTGTTCTGTGAGGTTGGGTTTGGGTTGTGAGTGTGGGGTTGGGCTGTGTGGGTGGGATTCGGTTGTGTGGGTGGGATTGGGCTGTGAGGGTGGGATTGGGCTGTCAGGGTGGGTTGGGGCTGTGTGGGCGGGATTGGGGATTGGGCTGTGAGGGTGGGATTGGGCTGTCAGGGTGGGATTGGCCTGTGTGTGTGGGATTGGGATGTAAGGGTGCGATTGGGCAGTGAGGGTGGTATTGGCCTGTGAGGGTGAGCTTGGGATGTGTGGGTGAGATTGGGATGTGTGGGTGGGATTGGGCTGTGTGGGTGGGATTGGGTTGTGCGGGTGGGTTTCGGCTGTGAGGGTGGGAATAGGCTTTGTGGGTGGGATTGGGCTGTCAGGGTGGGTTTGGTCTGTGTGGGTGGGATTGGGGATTGGGCAGTGTGGGTGGGATTGGGCTTTGCGGGTGGAATTGGGCTGTAAGGGTGGGATTGGGCTGTGTGGGTGGGATTGGACTGTGCAGGTGGGATTGGGCTGTGAGGGTGGAATTGGGCTTTGCAGTTGGGATTGGGCTGTGTGGGTGGTAATGGGCTGTGTGGATGAGATTGGCCTGTGAGTGTGGGATTGGTCTGTGCGTGTGGGATTGGGCTGTGCGTGTGGGATTGGGCTGTGTGTTTAGGATTGGGCTGTGTGGGTGGGATTGGGCTGTGTGAATGGGATTGGTCAGTGAGGGTGGGATTGGGCTGTGAGGGTGGGATTGGCCTGTGTGGGTGGGATTGGGCTGTGTGAATGGGATTGGTCAGTGAGGGTGGGATTGGGCTGTGAGGGTGGGATTGGCCTGTGTGGGTGGGATTCGGCTATATGGGGAGAATTGCGCTGTGTTGGTGGAATTGGGCTGTGTGGGTGGGATTGGGCTGTGCGAGTGGGATTGGGCTGTGAGGATGGGATTGGGCTGTGTAGGTGGGATTGGGTTTTGCGGGTGGGATTGGGTAGTGTGGATAGGATTGGGCAGTGTGAGCGGTATTGGGCTGTGAGGGTGGGGTTGGGCTGTGAGTGTGGGGTTGGGCTGTGTGGGTGGGATTGGGTTGTGTGGGTGGGATTGGGTTGTGCGGGTGGGATTGGACTGTGTGGGTGGGATTGGGCTGTGAGGGTGGGATTGGGCTGTGCGGTGGGATTGGGATGGTTGGGTGGGATTGGGCTGTGTGATTGGGATTGGGCTGTGTGGGTGGGATGGGGCTGTGAGGGTGGGATTGGGCAGTGATGGTGGGATTGGCCTGTGAGGGTGGGATTGGGATGTGTGGGTGTGATTGGGCAGTGAGGTTGGGATTGGCCTGTGAGGGTGTGATTGGACTGTATGGGTGGGATTGAGTTGTGCGGGTGGGTTTGGGCTGTGAGGGTGGGAATGGGCTTTGTGGGTGGGATTGGGCTGTCAGAGTGGGTTTGGGCTTTGTGGGTGGGATTGGTTATTGGGCTGTGTGGGTGGGATTGGGTTTTGCGGGTGGAATTGGGCTGTAAGGGTGGGATTGGGCTGTGCAGGTGGGATTGGGCTGTGTGGGTGGGAATGGGCTGTGTGGGTGAAATTGGGCTGTGAGGTTGGGATTGGGCTGTGAGAGTGGGATTGGGGTTTGGGCTGTGTGGGTGGGATTGGGGACTGGGCTGTGAGGGTGGGTTTCGGCTGTGAGGGTTGGATTGGGGATTGGGCTGTGTGGGTGGGATTGGGCTTTGCAGGTGGAATTGGGCTGTAAGGGTGGGATTGGTCTGTGTGGGTGGGATTGGGCTGTGCATGTGGGATTGGGCTGTGAGGGTGGAATTGGGCTGTGCGGGTGGGATTGGGCTGTGCAGGTGGGATTGGGCTGTGAAGGTGGAATTGGGCCTTGCGGATGGGATTGGGCTGTGTGGGTGGGAATGGGCTGTGTGGGTGAGATTGGGCTGTGAGTGTGGGATTGGGCTGTGCGTGTGGGATTGGGCTGTGCGAGTGGGATTGGGCTGTGAGGGTGGGATTGGGTTGTGTGTTTAGGATTGGGCTGTGTGGGTGGGATTGGGCTGTGAGGGTGGGTTTCGGCTGTGAGGGTGGGAATGGGCTTTGTGGGTGGGATTGGGCTGTCAGGGTGGGTTTGGTCTGTGTGGGTGGGATTGGGGATTGGGCTGTTTGGGTGGGATTGGTCTTTGCGGGTGGAATTGGGCTGTAAGGGTGGGATCGGGCTGTGTGGATGGGATTGGGGATTGGGCTGTTTGGGTGGGATTGGGCTTTGCGGGTGGAATTGGGCTGTAAGGGTGGGATTGGGCAGTGTGGGTGGGATTGGACTGTGCAGGAGGGATTGGGCTGTGAGGGTGGAATTGGGCTTTGCAGTTGGGATTGGGCTGTAAGGGTGGGATTGGTCTGTGTGGGTGGGATTGGGCTGTGCATGTGGGATTGGGCTGTGAGGGTGGAATTGGGCTGTGCGGGTGGGATTGGGCTGTGCAGGTGGGATTGGGCTGTGAAGGTGGAATTGGGCCTTGCGGATGGGATTGGGCTGTGTGGGTGGGAATGGGCTGTGTGGGTGAGATTGGGCTGTGAGTGTGGGATTGGGCTGTGCGTGTGGGATTGGGCTGTGCGAGTGGGATTGGGCTGTGAGGGTGGGATTGGGTTGTGTGTTTAGGATTGGGCTGTGTGGGTGGGATTGGGCTGTGAGGGTGGGTTTCGGCTGTGAGGGTGGGAATGGGCTTTGTGGGTGGGATTGGGCTGTCAGGGTGGGTTTGGTCTGTGTGGGTGGGATTGGGGATTGGGCTGTTTGGGTGGGATTGGTCTTTGCGGGTGGAATTGGGCTGTAAGGGTGGGATTGGGCTGTGTGGATGGGATTGGGGATTGGGCTGTTTGGGTGGGATTGGGCTTTGCGGGTGGAATTGGGCTGTAAGGGTGGGATTGGGCAGTGTGGGTGGGATTGGACTGTGCAGGAGGGATTGGGCTGTGAGGGTGGAATTGGGCTTTGCAGTTGGGATTGGGCTGTGTGGGTGGGAATGGTCTGTGTGGGTGGGATTGGGCTGTGCGAGTGGGATTGGGCTGTGAGGGTGGGATTGGTCTGTGCGGGTGGGATTGGGCTGTGAGGGTGGCATTGGGCTGTGTGGGTGAGATTGGTCTGTGCGGGTGGGTTTGGGCTGTGTGGGTGGGATTGGGGATTGGGCTTTGAGGGTGGGTTTGGGCTGTGTGCGTTGGATTGGGGATTGGGCTGTGTGGGTGGGATTGGGCTTTGCGGGTGGAATTGGGCTGTAATGGTGGGATTGGTCTGTGTGGGTGGGATTGGGCTGTGCATGTGGGATTGGGCTGTGAGGGTGGAATTGTGCTGTGCGGTTGGGATTGGGCTGTGAGGTGGGATTGGGTTGTGCAGGTGGGATTGTGCAGTGATGGTGGGGTTGGCCTCTGAGGGTGGGATTGGGATGTGTGGGTGGGATTGGGCTGTGAGGGTGGGATTGGGATGTGAGGTTGGTTTTGGGCTCTGTGGTATGGGGATGTGTGGGTGGGATTGGGCTGTGAGGGTGGGATTGAGATCTGTGGGATTGGGCTGCGCGTGTGGGATTGGGCTGTGATGGTGGGATTGGGCTGTGATGGTGGGATTGGGCTGTGATGGTGGGATTGGGCCGTGTGGGTGGGATTGGGCCGTGTGGGTGGGATTGGGCTGTGTGGGTCCGATTGGGCTGTCAGGGTGGGATCGGGCTGTGTGGGTGGGATTGGTCTGTGAGGGTGGGATTGGGCTGTGTGGGTGGGTTTGGGCAATGTGGATGGGATTGGGCTGTGCGAGTGGGATTGTTCTGTGACGGTGGGATTGGTCTGTGAGGTTGGTATTGGGCTCTATGGTATTGGGATGTGTGGGTGGGATTGGGCTGTGAGGGTGGGATTGGGATCTGTGGAATGGGCTGTGCGTGTGGGATTGGGCTGTGATGGTGGGATTGGGATCTGTGGGATTGGGCTGTGCGTGTGGGATTGGGCTGTGATGGTGTGATTGGGCTGTGTGGGTGTGATTGGGCTGTGTGGGTGGGATTGGTCTGTGAGGATGGGATTGGTCTCTGTGGGTGGGTTTGGGCAATGTGGATGGGATTGGGCTGTGCGAGTGGGATTGGTCTGTGACAGTGGGATTGGTCTGTGTGGATGGGATTGGGCAGTGAGGGTGGGAGTGGCCTGTGAGGGTGGGATTGGGATGTCTGGGTGGGATTGGGCAGTGAGGGTGGGATTGGCCTGTGAGGGTGGGATTGGGATGTGTGCGTGGGATTGGGCTGTGCGGGTGAGTTTGGGCTGTGAGGGTGTGATTGGTCTGTGTGGGTGGGATTGGGCTGTGAGGGTGGGTTTGGGCTGTGTGGGTGGGATGGAGCTGTCAGGGTAGGATTGGGCTGTGTGGGTGGGATTGTGTGTTGAGGGTGGGATTGGGCTGTGTGGGTGGGATTGGGCTGAGTGGGTGGGATTGTGCTGTGAGGGTGGGATGGTGCTGTGAGGGTGGGATTCGGCTGTGTGGGTGGGATTGGGCTATGTGGGTGGGATTGGGCTGTGTGGGTGGGATTGGGCAGTGACGGTGGGATTGGGCTGTGAGGGTGGGATTGGGCAGTGACGGTGGGATTGGGCTGTGAGGGTGGGATTGGGCTGTGTGCATGGGATTGGGCTGTGTGAATGGGATTGGGCTGTTTGAATGTAATTGGGCTGTGTGGGTGGGATTGGGCTGTGTGGGTGGGATTGGGCTGTGTTAGTTGGATTGAGCTCTGTAGATGTGATTGGGTGGTAAGGGTGGGATTGGTTTGTGTGGGTGAGATTGGGCTGTGAGGGTGGGATTGGGGCGTGTGCTTGGGATTGGGCTGTGTGAGTGGGATTGGGCTGTGAGGGTGGGATTGGGATGTGTGGGTGGGATTGGGCTGTGTGGATGGGATTGGGTTCTGCGGGTGGAATGGGGCTGTGTGGGTGGGATTGGCCTGTGTGGGTGGTATTCGGCTATGTGGGTAGAATTGGGCTGTGTTGTTGGGATTGGGCTGTGCGGGTAGAATTGGGCTGTGTGGGTGGCATTGTGCTGTGCGCGTCGGATTGGGCTGTGAGGATGGTATTGGGCTGTGTGGGTGGGATTGGGAATTGGGATGTGTGGGTGGGATTCAGTTTTGCGGGTGGGATTGGGCTGTGCGGATGGGATTGGGCTGTGAGGGTGGGATTGGGCTGTCTTGTTGGGATTGGGCTGTGCGGGTGGGATTGGGCCGTGTGAGTGGAATTGGGCTGTGAGGGTGGGATTTGGCTGTGTGGGTGGGATTGGGTTGTGTGTGTGGGATTGGGCTGTGAGGGTGGGATTGGACTGTGTGGGTGGGATTGGGTTGTTCGGGTGGGTTTGGGCTGTGAGGGTGGGATTGGGCTGTGAGGGTGGGATTGGGCTCTGTGGGATTGGGCTGTGCATGTGGGATTGGGCTGTGATGGTGGGATTGGGCAGTGAGGGTGGGATTGGGCTGTGTGGGTGGGATTGGTCTGTGTGGGTGGGATTGGGCTGTGTGGGTGGGATTGAGCTGTGAGTGTGGGATTGGGCTCTGTGGGTGGGATTGAGCTGTGCGAGTGGGATTGGTCTGTGAGGGTGGGATTGGGCTGTGTGAGTGGGATTTGGCCTTGAGGGTGTGATTGGGCTGTGTGGGTGGGATTGGGGATTGGGCTGCGTGGGTGGGATTGGGCTTTGCGGGTGGGATTGGTCTGTGATGGTGGGATTTGGCTGTGTGGGTGGGATTTGGTTGTGTGCGTGGAATTGGGCTGTGTGAATGGGATTGGTCTGTTTGGGTGGGATTGGGCTATGTGGGTGGTATTGGGCACTGAGGGTGGGATTGTCCTGTGAGGGTGGGATTGGGCTGTGATGGTGGGATTGGGCTGTGATGGTGGGATTGGGCTGTGTGGGTGGGATTGGGCTGTGAGGGTGGAATTGTGATGTGTGGGTGGGATTGGGCTGTGAGGGTGGAATTGTGATGTGTGGGTGGGATTGGGCAGTGACGGTGGGATTGGGATGTGAGGTTGGTATTGGGCTCAGTGGTGTTGGGATGTGTGGGTGGGATTGGGCTGTGAGGGTGGGACTGGGATCTGTGGGATTGGGCTGTGCGTGTAGATTGGGCTGTGTTGGTGGGATTGGGCTGTGTGGGTGGGATTGGGATCTGTGGGATTGGGCTGTGCGTGTGGGATTGGGCTGTGATGGTGGGATTGGGCTGTGTGGGTGGGATTGGGCCGTCTGGGTGGGATGGGGCTGTGTGGGTGGGATTGAGCTGTCAGGGTGGGATTGGGCTGTGTGGGTGGGATTGGGCTGTGTGGGTGGGATTGGGGATTTGCCTGTCTGGGTCAGATTGGGTTTTGCGGGTGGAATTTCGCTGTGAGGGTGTGATTGGGCTGCGTGGGTGGGATTGGGCTGTGTGGGTGGGATTGGGCTGTGTGCATGGGATTGGGCTGTGTGAATGGGATTGGGCTGTTTGAATGTAATTGGGCTGTGTGGGTGGGATTGGGCTGTGTGGGTGGGATTGGGCTGTGTTAGTTGGATTGAGCTCTGTAGATGTGATTGGGTGGTAAGGGTGGGATTGGTTTGTGTGGGTGAGATTGGGCTGTGAGGGTGGGATTGGGGCGTGTGCTTGGGATTGGGCTGTGTGAGTGGGATTGGGCTGTGAGGGTGGGATTGGGATGTGTGGGTGGGATTGGGCTGTGTGGATGGGATTGGGTTCTGCGGGTGGAATGGGGCTGTGTGGGTGGGATTGGCCTGTGTGGGTGGTATTCGGTTATGTGGGTAGAATTGGGCTGTGTTGTTGGGATTGGGCTGTGCGGGTAGAATTGGGCTGTGTGGGTGGCATTGTGCTGTGCGCGTCGGATTGGGCTGTGAGGATGGTATTGGGCTGTGTGGGTGGGATTGGGAATTGGGATGTGTGGGTGGGATTCAGTTTTGCGGGTGGGATTGGGCTGTGCGGATGGGATTGGGCTGTGAGGGTGGGATTGGGCTGTCTTGTTGGGATTGGGCTGTGTGGGTGGGATTGGGCCGTGTGAGTGGAATTGGGCTGTGAGGGTGGGATTTGGCTGTGTGGGTGGGATTGGGTTGTGTGTGTGGGATTGGGCTGTGAGGGTGGGATTGGACTGTGTGGGTGGGATTGGGTTGTTCGGGTGGGTTTGGGCTGTGAGGGTGGGATTGGGCTGTGAGGGTGGGATTGGGCTCAGTGGGATTGGGCTGTGCATGTGGGATTGGGCTGTGATGGTGGGATTGGGCAGTGAGGGTGGGATTGGGCTGTGTGGGTGGGATTGAGCTGTGAGTGTGGGATTGGGCTCTGTGGGTGGGATTGAGCTGTGCGAGTGGGATTGGTCTGTGAGGGTGGGATTGGGCTGTGTGAGTGGGATTTGGCCTTGAGGGTGTGATTGGGCTGTGTGGGTGGGATTGGGGATTGGGCTGCGTGGGTGGGATTGGGCTTTGCGGGTGGGATTGGTCTGTGATGGTGGGATTTGGCTGTGTGGGTGGGATTTGGTTGTGTGCGTGGAATTGGGCTGTGTGAATGGGATTGGTCTGTTTGGGTGGGATTGGACTATGTGGGTGGGATTGGGCACTGAGGGTGGGATTGTCCTGTGAGGGTGGGATTGGGCTGTGATGGTGGGATTGGGCTGTGATGTTGGGATTGGGCTGTGTGGGTGGGATTGGGCTGTGAGGGTGGAATTGTGATGTGTGGGTGGGATTGGGCTGTGAGGGTGGAATTGTGATGTGTGGGTGGGATTGGGCAGTGACGGTGGGATTGGGATGTGAGGTTGGTATTGGGCTCAGTGGTGTTGGGATGTGTGGGTGGGATTGGGCTGTGAGGGTGGGACTGGGATCTGTGGGATTGGGCTGTGCGTGTAGATTGGGCTGTGTTGGTGGGATTGGGCTGTGTGGGTGGGATTGGGCTGTCAGGGTGGAATTGGGCTGTGTGAATGGGATTGGTCTGTTTGGGTGGGATTGGGCTATGTGGGTGGGATTGGGCACTGAGGGTGGGATTGTCCTGTGAGGGTGGGATTGGCCTGTGATGGTGGGATTGGGCTGTGATGGTGGGATTGGGCTGTGTGGGTGGGATTGGGCTGTGAGGGTGGAATTGTGATGTGTGGGTGGGATTGGGCAGTGACGGTGGGATTGGGATGTGAGGTTGGTATTGGGCTCAGTGGTGTTGGGATGTGTGGGTGGGATTGGGCTGTGAGGGTGGGACTGGGATCTGTGGGATTGGGCTGTGCGTGTAGATTGGGTTGTGATGGTGGGATTGGGCTGTGTGGGTGGGATTGGGCTTTCAGGGTGGAATTGGGCTGTGTGGGTGGGATTGGTCTGTGATGGTGGGATTGGGCTCTGTGGGTGGGATTGGGAAAAGTGGATGGGATTGGGCTATGCCTGTGGGATTGGTCTGTGTCGGTGGGATTGGTCTGTGTGGATGGGATTGGGCAGTGAGGGTGGGATTGGCCTGTGAGGGTGGGATTGGCCTGTGAGGGTGGGATTGGGCTGTGTGGTTGGGATTGGGCTGTGAGGGTGGGATTGGGCTGTGTGGTTGGGATTGGGTTGTGCGGACGGAATTGGGCTTTGTGGGTGGGATTGGTCTGTCAGGGTGGAATTGGGTTGTGTGTTTGGGATTGGGCTGTGAGGGTGGGATTGGGCTGTGTAGGTGGGATTGGGTTGTGCGGGTGGAATTGGGCTGTGTGGGTGGGATTGGTCTGTCAGGGTGGAATTGGGTTGTGTGTTTGGGATTGGGCTGTGTAGGTGGGATTGGGGTGTGCGGGTGGAATTGGGCTGTGAGGGTGGGATTGGTCTGTGTGAGTGGGATTGGGCTGTGAGGGTGGGATTGGGCTGTGAAGGTGGGATTGGTCTGTGTGGGTGGGATTGGGCTGTGAGGGTGGGATTGTGCATTGAGGGTGTGATTGGTCTGTGTGGGTGGGATTGGGCTGTGAGGGTGGGATTGGGCTGTATGGGTGGGATTGGGCAGTGTGGGAGGGATTGAGCTGTGTGTGAGATTGGGCTCTGCGGGTGGGATTGGGCTGTGCGGGTGGGATTGGGCTGTGTGGGTGGGATTGGGCTGTGTGGGTGGGATTGGGCTGTGTGGGTGGGTTTGGGCTGTGAGGTTTGGAATGGGCTGTGTGGATGGGATTGGGCAGTCAGGGTGGGTTTGGTCTGTGTGGGTGGGATTGGGCTGTGAGTGTGGGAATGGGCTGTGTGGGTGAGATTGGGCTGTGCGTGTGGGATTTGGCTGTGCGTGTGGGATTGGGCTGTGAGGGTGGGAGTGGCCTGTGAGGATGTGATTGGGCTGTGTGGGTGGGATTGTGCTGTGAGGGTGGGATTGGGCTGTAAGGGTGGGATTGGGCTGTGTGGATGGGATTGGGCTGTGCAGGTGGGATTGGGCTGTGAGGGTGGAATTGCGCTTTGCGGGTGGGATTGGGCTGTGTGGGTGGGAATGGGCTGTGTGGGTGAGATTGGGCTGTGAGTGTGGGATTGGGCTGTGTGGGTGGGATTGGGCTGTGCGAGTGGGATTGGGCTGTGAGAGTGGGATTGGGCTGTGAGAGTGGTATTGGGCTATAAGGGTGGGATTGCGCTGTGTGTGTGGGATTGGGCTGTGAGGGTGGGATTGGGCTGTGTGGGTGGGATTGGGTTGTGAGGGTGGGATTGGGCTGTGTGGGTGGGATTGGGCTGTGAGGCTTTAATTGGGCTGTGCGTGTGCGATTGGGCTGTGCGAGTGGGATTGGTCTGTGAGGGTGCGATTGGGCTGTGTGTTTAGGATTGGGCTGTGTGGGTGGGATTGGGCTGTGTGGGTGAGATTGGGCTGTGAGTGTGGGATTGGGCTGTGTGTTTAGGATTGGGCTGTGTGGGTGGGATTGGGCTGTGTGGGTGAGATTGGGCTGTGAGTGTGGGATTGGGCTGTGCGTGTGGGATTGGGCTATGCGAGTGGGATTGGGCTGTGAGAGTGGTATTGGGCTATAAGGGTGGGATTGTGCTGTGCGGGTGGGATTGGGCTGTGAGGTGGGATTGGGCTGTGTGGGTGGGATTGGGTTGTGCAGGTGGGATTGTGCAGTGATGGTGGGATTGGCCTCTGAGGGTGGGATTGGGATGTATGGGTGGGATTGGGATGTGAGATTCGTATTGGGCTCAGTGGTATTGGGATGTGTGGGTAGGATTGGGCTGTGTGGGTGGGATTGGGATCTGTGGGATTGGGCTGTGCGTGTGGGATTGGGCTGTGATGGTGGGATTGGGCTGTGTGGGTGGGATTGGGCCGTCTGGGTGGGATGGGGCTGTGTGGGTGGGATTGAGCTGTCAGGGTGGGATTGGGCTGTGTGGGTGGGATTGGGCTGTGTGGGTGGGATTGGGGATTTGCCTGTCTGGGTCAGATTGGGTTTTGCGGGTGGAATTTCGCTGTGAGGGTGTGATTGGGCTGCGTGGGTGGGATTGGGCTGTGTGGGTGGGATTGGGCTGTGTGCATGGGATTGGGCTGTGTGAATGGGATTGGGCTGTTTGAATGTAATTGGGCTGTGTGGGTGGGATTGGGCTGTGTGGGTGGGATTGGGCTGTGTTAGTTGGATTGAGCTCTGTAGATGTGATTGGGTGGTAAGGGTGGGATTGGTTTGTGTGGGTGAGATTGGGCTGTGAGGGTGGGATTGGGGCGTGTGCTTGGGATTGGGCTGTGTGAGTGGGATTGGGCTGTGAGGGTGGGATTGGGATGTGTGGGTGGGATTGGGCTGTGTGGATGGGATTGGGTTCTGCGGATGGAATGGGGCTGTGTGGGTGGGATTGGCCTGTGTGGGTGGTATTCGGCTATGTGGGTAGAATTGGGCTGTGTTGTTGGGATTGGGCTGTGCGGGTAGAATTGGGCTGTGTGGGTGGCATTGTGCTGTGCGCGTCGGATTGGGCTGTGAGGATGGTATTGGGCTGTGTGGGTGGGATTGGGAATTGGGATGTGTGGGTGGGATTCAGTTTTGCGGGTGGGATTGGGCTGTGTGGATGGGATTGGGCTGTGAGGGTGGGATTGGGCTGTCTTGTTGGGATTGGGCTGTGTGGGTGGGATTGGGCCGTGTGAGTGGAATTGGGCTGTGAGGGTGGGATTTGGCTGTGTGGGTGGGATTGGGTTGTGTGTGTGGGATTGGGCTGTGAGGGTGGGATTGGACTGTATGGGTGGGATTGGGTTGTTCGGGTGGGTTTGGGCTGTGAGGGTGGGATTGGGCTGTGAGGGTGGGATTGGGCTCTGTGGGATTGGGCTGTGCATGTGGGATTGGGCTGTGATGGTGGGATTGGGCAGTGAGGGTGGGATTGGGCTGTGTGGGTGGGATTGGTCTGTGTGGGTGGGATTGGGCTGTGTGGGTGGGATTGAGCTGTGAGTGTGGGATTGGGCTCTGTGGGTGGGATTGAGCTGTGCGAGTGGGATTGGTCTGTGAGGGTGGGATTGGGCTGTGTGAGTGGGATTGGGCTGTGTGAGTGGCATTTGGCCTTGGGGGTGTGATTGGGCTGTGTGGGTGGGATTGGGGATTGGGCTGCGTGGGTGGGATTGGGCTTTGCGGGTGGGATTGGTCTGTGATGGTGGGATTTGGCTGTGTGGGTGGGATTTGGTTGTGTGCGTGGAATTGGGCTGTGTGAATGGGATTGGTCTGTTTGGGTGGGATTGGGCTATGTGGGTGGGATTGGGCACTGAGGGTGGGATTGTCCTGTGAGGGTGGGATTGGGCTGTGATGGTGGGATTGGGCTGTGATGGTGGGATTGGGCTGTGTGGGTGGGATTGGGCTGTGAGGGTGGAATTGTGATGTGTGGGTGGGATTGGGCTGTGAGGGTGGAATTGTGATGTGTGGGTGGGATTGGGCAGTGACGGTGGGATTGGGATGTGAGGTTGGTATTGGGCTCAGTGGTGTTGGGATGTGTGGGTGGGATTGGGCTGTGAGGGTGGGACTGGGATCTGTGGGATTGGGCTGTGCGTGTAGATTGGGCTGTGTTGGTGGGATTGGGCTGTGTGGGTGGGATTGGGCTGTCAGGGTGGAATTGGGCTGTGTGAATGGGATTGGTCTGTTTGGGTGGGATTGGGCTATGTGGGTGGGATTGGGCACTGAGGGTGGGATTGTCCTGTGAGGGTGGGATTGGGCTGTGATGGTGGGATTGGGCTGTGATGGTGGGATTGGGCTGTGTGGGTGGGATTGGGCTGTGAGGGTGGAATTGTGATGTGTGGGTGGGATTGGGCAGTGACGGTGGGATTGGGATGTGAGGTTGGTATTGGGCTCAGTGGTGTTGGGATGTGTGGGTGGGATTGGGCTGTGAGGGTGGGACTGGGATCTGTGGGATTGGGCTGTGCGTTTAGATTGGGCTGTGATGGTGGGATTGGGCTGTGTGGGTGGGATTGGGCTTTCAGGGTGGAATTGGGCTGTGATGGTGGGATTGGGCTGTGTGGGTGGGATTGGGCTTTCAGGGTGGAATTGGGCTGTGTGGGTGGGATTGGTCTGTGATGGTGGGATTGGGCTCTGTGGGTGGGATTGGGCAAAGTGGATGGGATTGGGCTGTGCCGGTGGGATTGGTCTGTGTCGGTGGGATTGGTCTGTGTGGATGGGATTGGGCAGTGAGGGTGGGATTGGCCTGTGAGGGTGGGATTGGCCTGTGAGGGTGGGATTGGGCTGTGTGGTTGGGATTGGGCTGTGAGGGTGGGATTGGGCTGTGTAGGTGGGATTGGGGTGTGCGGGTGGAACTGGGCTGTGAGGGTGGGATTGGGCTGTCAGGGTGGGATTGGGCTGTGTGGTTGGGATTGGGTTGTGCGGGTGGAATTGGGCTGTGTGGGTGGGATTGGTCTGTCAGGGTGGAATTGGGTTGTGTGGTTGGGATTGGGCTGTGAGGGTGGGATTGGGCTGTGTAGGTGGGATTGGGTTGTGTGGGTGGAATTGGGCTGTGTGGGTGGGATTGGTCTGTCAGGGTGGAATTGGGTTGTGCGTTTGGGATTGGGCTGTGAGGGTGGGATTGGGCTGTGTAGGTGGGATTGGGGTGTGCGGGTGGAATTGGGCTGTGAGGGTGGGATTGGTCTGTGTGAGTGGGATTGGGCTGTGATGGTGGGATTGGGCTGTGTGGGTGGGATTGGGCTGTGAGGGTGGAATTGTGATGTGTGGGTGGGATTGGGCAGTGACGGTGGGATTGGGATGTGAGGTTGGTATTGGGCTCAGTGGTGTTGGGATGTGTGGGTGGGATTGGGCTGTGAGGGTGGGACTGGGATCTGTGGGATTGGGCTGTGCGTTTAGATTGGGCTGTGATGGTGGGATTGGGCTGTGTGGGTGGGATTGGGCTTTCAGGGTGGAATTGGGCTGTGTGGGTGGGATTGGTCTGTGATGGTGGGATTGGGCTCTGTGGGTGGGATTGGGCAAAGTGGATGGGATTGGGCTGTGCCGGTGGGATTGGTCTGTGTCGGTGGGATTGGTCTGTGTGGATGGGATTGGGCAGTGAGGGTGGGATTGGCCTGTGAGGGTGGGATTGGCCTGTGAGGGTGGGATTGGGCTGTGTGGTTGGGATTGGGCTGTGAGGGTGGGATTGGGCTGTGTAGGTGGGATTGGGTTGTGCGGGTGGAATTGGGCTGTGTGGGTGGGATTGGTCTGTCAGGGTGGAATTGGGTTGTGTGTTTGGGATTGGGCTGTGAGGGTGGGATTGGGCTGTGTAGGTGGGATTGGGGTGTGCGGGTGGAATTGGGCTGTGAGGGTGGGATTGGTCTGTGTGAGTGGGATTGGGCTGTGATGGTGGGATTGGGCTGTGTGGGTGGGATTGGGCTGTGAGGGTGGAATTGTGATGTGTGGGTGGGATTGGGCAGTGACGGTGGGATTGGGATGTGAGGTTGGTATTGGGCTCAGTGGTGTTGGGATGTGTGGGTGGGATTGGGCTGTGAGGGTGGGACTGGGATCTGTGGGATTGGGCTGTGCGTTTAGATTGGGCTGTGATGGTGGGATTGGGCTGTGTGGGTGCGATTGGGCTTTCAGGGTGGAATTGGGCTGTGTGGGTGGGATTGGTCTGTGATGGTGGGATTGGGCTCTGTGGGTGGGATTGGGCAAAGTGGATGGGATTGGGCTGTGCCGGTGGGATTGGTCTGTGTCGGTGGGATTGGTCTGTGTGGATGGGATTGGGCAGTGAGGGTGGGATTGGCCTGTGAGGGTGGGATTGGCCTGTGAGGGTGGGATTGGGCTGTGTGGTTGGGATTGGGCTGTGAGGGTGGGATTGGGCTGTGTAGGTGGGATTGGGGTGTGCGGGTGGAACTGGGCTGTGAGGGTGGGATTGGGCTGTCAGGGTGGGATTGGGCTGTGTGGTTGGGATTGGGTTGTGCGGGTGGAATTGGGCTGTGTGGGTGGGATTGGTCTGTCAGGGTGGAATTGGGTTGTGTGGTTGGGATTGGGCTGTGAGGGTGGGATTGGGCTGTGTAGGTGGGATTGGGTTGTGCGGGTGGAATTGGGCTGTGTGGGTGGGATTGGTCTGTCAGGGTGGAATTGGGTTGTGTGTTTGGGATTGGGCTGTGAGGGTGGGATTGGGCTGTGTAGGTGGGATTGGGGTGTGCGGGTGGAATTGGGCTGTGAGGGTGGGATTGGTCTGTGTGAGTGGGATTGGGCTGTGAGGGTGGGATTGTGCTGTGTGGGTGGGATTGGTTTGTGTGGGTGGGATTGTGCATTGAGGGTGTGATTGGACTGTGTGGGCGGGATTGGGTTGTGCGGGTGGGTTTGGGCTGTGAGGGTGGGATTGGGCTGTGAAGGTGGGATTGGTCTGTGTGGGTGGGATTGGGCTGTGAGGGTGGGATTGTGCATTGAGGGTGTGATTGGTCTGTGTGGGTGGGATTGGGCTGTGAGGGTGGGATTGGGCTGTATGGGTGGGATTGTGCAGTGTGGGAGGGATTGAGCTGTGTGTGAGATTGGTCTCTGCGGGTGGGATTGGGCTGTGCGGGTGGGATTGGGCTGTGTGGGTGGGATTGGGCTGTGAGGGTGGGATTGGGCTGTATGGGTGGGATTGTGCAGTGTGGGAGGGATTGAGCTGTGTGTGAGATTGGTCTCTGCGGGTGGGATTGGGCTGTGCGGGTGGGATTGGGCTGTGTGGGTGGGATTGGGCTGTGTGGGTGGGATTGGGCTGTGTGGGTGGGACTGGGCTCTGAGTGTGGGATTGGGCTGTGAGGGTGGGATTGGGCTGTGTGGGTGGGATTGGGGATATGCCTGTGTGGGTCAGATTGGGTTTTGCGGGTGGAATTTGGCTGAGTGTGTGATTGGGCTGCGTGGGTGGGATTGTGCTGTGTGCGTGTGATTGGGCTGTGTGAATGGGATTGGGCTGTTTGAGTGGGATTGGGCTGTGTGAGTGGGATTGGGCTATGAGGGTGAGATTGGGCTGTGCGGCTGGGATTGGGCTGTGAGGGTGGGATTGGGCTGTGAGGGTGGAATTTGGCTGTGAGGGTGTGATTGGGCTGTGTGCATGTGATTGGGCTGTGTGAATGGGACTGGGCTCTTTGAGTGGGATTGGGCTGTGTGGGTGGGATTGGGCTGTGTGGGTGGGATTGGGCTGTGTGAGTTGGATTGAGCTGTGTGGGTGGGATTGGGTGGTAAGGGTGGGATTGGTCTGTGTGGGTGGGATTGGGCTGTGTGAGATGGATTGAGCTCTGAGGGTGGGATTGGCCTGTGTGAGTGGAATTGAGCTGTGTGGGTGGGATTGTCCTTTGCAGGTGGGATTCGGTTATGTGGGTAGAATTGGGCTGTGTGAGTGGGATTGGGCTGTGTGAGTGGGATTGGGCTGTGAGGGTGGGATTGGGATGTGTGGGTGGGATTGGGAATTGGGCTGTGTGGGTGGGATTGGGTTGTGTGTGTGGGATTGGGCTGTGTGAATGGGATTGGTCTGTTTGGGTGGGATTGGGCTATGTCGGTGGGATTGGGCACTGAGGGTGGGATTGTCCTGTGAGAGTGGGATAGGGCTGTGATGGTGGGATTGGGCTGTGTGGGTGGGATTGGGTTGTGAGGGTGGGATTGGGATGTGAGGTTGGTATTGGGCTCTGTGGTTTTGGGATGTGTGGGTGGGATTGGGCTGTGAGGGTGGAATTGTGATGTGTGGGTGGAATTGGGCAGTGACGGTGGGATTGGGAAGTGAGGTTGGTATTGGGTTCTGTGGTTTTGGGATGTGTGGGTGGGATTGGGCTGTGAGGGTGGGACTGTGATCTGTGGGATTGGGCTGTTCGTGTAGATTGGGCTGTGATGGTGGGATTGGGCTATGTGGGTGGGATTGGGCTGTCAGGGTGGGATTGGGCTGGGTGGGTGGGATTGGGCTCGGTGGGTGGGATTGGGCAATGTGGATGGGATTGGGCTGTGCGAGTGGGATTGGTCTGTGTCGGTGGGATTGGTCTGTGTGGGTGGGATTGGGCAGTGAGGGTGGGATTGGCCTGTGAGGGTGGGATTGGGCTGTGTGGTTGGGATTGGGCTGTGAGGGTGGGATTGGGCTGTGTAGGTGGGATTGGGGTGTGCGTGTGGAACTGGGCTGTGAGGGTGGGATAGGTCTGTCAGGGTGGGATTGGGCTGTGTGGTTGGGATTGGGCTGTGTGGGTGGGATTGGGCTGTGTAGGTGGGATTGGGGTGTGCGGGTGGAATTGGGCTGTGAGGGTGGGATTGGTCTGTGTGAGTGGGATTGGGCTGTGAGGGTGGGATTGGGCTGTGTGGGTGGGATTGGTTTGTGTGGGTGGGATTGTGCATTGAGGGTGTGATTGGACTGTGTGGGCGGGATTGGGTTGTGCGGGTGGGTTTGGGCTGTGAGGGTGGGATTGGGCTGTGAAGGTGGGATTGGTCTGTGTGGGTGGGATTGGGCTGTGAGGGTGGGATTGTGCATTGAGGGTGTGATTGGTCTGTGTGGGTGGGATTGGGCTGTGAGGGTGGGATTGGGCTGTATGGGTGGGATTGGGCAGTGTGGGAGGGATTGAGCTGTGTGTGAGATTGGGCTCTGCGGGTGGGATTGGGCTGTGCGGGTGGGATTGGGCTGTGTGGGTGGGATTGGGCTGTGTGGGTGGGATTGGGCTGTGTGGGTGGGTTTGGGCTGTGAGGTTTGGAATGGGCTGTGTGGATGGGATTGGGCAGTCAGGGTGGGTTTGGTCTGTGTGGGTGGGATTGGGCTGTGAGTGTGGGAATGGGCTGTGTGGGTGAGATTGGGCTGTGCGTGTGGGATTTGGCTGTGAGAGTGGGAATGGGCTGTGTGGGTGAGATTGGGCTGTGCGTGTGGGATTTGGCTGTGCGAGTGGGATTGGGCTGTGTGGGTGGGACTGGGTTGTGCAGGTGGGTTTGTGCAGTGACGGTGGGATTGGCTCTGAGGGTGGGATTGGGATGTGTGGGTGGCATTGGGCTGTGTGGGTGAGATTGGTCTGTGCGGCTGGGTTTGGGCTGTGTGTGTGGGATTGGGCTGTGTGGGTGAGATTGGGATGTGTGGGTGGCATTGGGCTGTGTGGGTGAGATTGGTCTGTGCGGCTGGGTTTGGGCTGTGTGTGTGGGATTGGGGATTGGGCTGTGAGGGTGGGATTGGGCTGTGTGGATGGGATTGGGCTGTGCAGGTGGGATTGGGCTGTGCAGGTGGGATTGGGCTGTGAGGGTGGGATTGGGCTGTGCGTGTGGGATTGGGCTGTGAGGGTGGGAATGGCCTGTGAGGGTGGGAGTGGCCTGTGAGGGTGTGATTGGGCTGTGTGGGTGGGATTGTGCTGTGAGGGTGGGATTGGGCTGTAAGGGTGGGATTGGGCTGTGTGGATGGGATTGGGCTGTGCAGGTGGGATTGGGCTGTGAGGGTGGAATTGCGCTTTGCGGGTGGGATTGGGCTGTGTGGGTGGGAATGGGCTGTGTGGGTGAGATTGGGCTGTTTGGGTGGGATTGGGCTATGTCGGTGGGATTGGGCACTGAGGGTGGGATTGTCCTGTGAGAGTGGGATAGGGCTGTGATGGTGGGATTGGGCTGTGTGGGTGGGATTGGGTTGTGAGGGTGGGATTGGGATGTGAGGTTGGTATTGGGCTCTGTGGTTTTGGGATGTGTGGGTGGGATTGGGCTGTGAGGGTGGAATTGTGATGTGTGGGTGGGATTGGGCAGTGACGGTGGGATTGGGAAGTGAGGTTGGTATTGGGCTCTGTGGTTTTGGGATGTGTGGGTGGGATTGGGCTGTGAGGGTGGGACTGTGATCTGTGGGATTGGGCTGTTCGTGTAGATTGGGCTGTGATGGTGGGATTGGGCTATGTGGGTGGGATTGGGCTGTCAGGGTGGGATTGGGCTGTGTGGGTGGGATTGGGCTCTGTGGGTGGGATTGGGCAATGTGGATGGGATTGGGCTGTGCGAGTGGGATTGGTCTGTGTCGGTGGGATTGGTCTGTGTGGGTGGGATTGGGCAGTGAGGGTGGGATTGGCCTGTGAGGGTGGGATTGGGCTGTGTGGTTGGGATTGGTCTGTGAGGGTGGGATTGGGCTGTGTTGGTGGGATTGGGGTGTGCGTGTGGAACTGGGCTGTGAGGGTGGGATAGGTCTGTCAGGGTGGGATTGGGCTGTGTGGTTGGGATTGGGCTGTGTGGGTGGGATTGGGCTGTGTAGGTGGGATTGGGGTGTGCGGGTGGAATTGGGCTGTGAGGGTGGGATTGGTCTGTGTGAGTGGGATTGGGCTGTGAGGGTGGGATTGTGCTGTGTGGGTGGGATTGGTTTGTGTGGGTGGGATTGTGCATTGAGGGTGTGATTGGACTGTGTGGGCGGGATTGGGTTGTGCGGGTGGGTTTGGGCTGTGAGGGTGGGATTGGGCTGTGTGGGTGGGATTGGGCTGTGAGGGTGGGATTGGGCTGTGTGGGTGGGATTGGGCTGTGAGGCTTTAATTGGGCTGTGCGTGTGCGATTGGGCTGTGCGAGTGGGATTGGTCTGTGAGGGTGGGATTGGGCTGTGTGTTTAGGATTGGTCTGTGTGGGTGGGATTGGGCTGTGTGGGTGAGATTGGGCTGTGAGTGTGGGATTGGGCTGTGTGTTTAGGATTGGGCTGTGTGGGTGGGATTGGGCTGTGTGGGTGAGATTGGGCTGTGAGTGTGGGATTGGGCTGTGCATGTGGGATTGGGCTATGCGAGTGGGATTGGGCTGTGAGAGTGGTATTGGGCTATAAGGGTGGGATTGTGCTGTGCGGGTGGGATTGGGCTTTGAGGTGGGATTGGGCTGTGTGGGTGGGATTGGGTTGTGCAGGTGGGATTGTGCAGTGATGGTGGGATTGGCCTCTGAGGGTGGGATTGGGATGTATGGGTGGGATTGGGATGTGAGATTCGTATTGGGCTCTGTGGTATTGGGATGTGTGGGTAGGATTGGGCTGTGTGGGTGGGATTGGGATCTGTGGGATTGGGCTGTGCGTGTGGGATTGGGCTGTGATGGTGGGATTGGGCTGTGTGGGTGGGATTGGGCCGTCTGGGTGGGATGGGGCTGTGTGGGTGGGATTGAGCTGTCAGGGTGGGATTGGGCTGTGTGGGTGGGATTGGGCTGTGTGGGTGGGATTGGGGATTTGCCTGTCTGGGTCAGATTGGGTTTTGCGGGTGGAATTTCGCTGTGAGGGTGTGATTGGGCTGCGTGGGTGGGATTGGGCTGTGTGGGTGGGATTGGGCTGTGTGCATGGGATTGGGCTGTGTGAATGGGATTGGGCTGTTTGAATGTAATTGGGCTGTGTGGGTGGGATTGGGCTGTGTGGGTGGGATTGGGCTGTGTTAGTTGGATTGAGCTCTGTAGATGTGATTGGGTGGTAAGGGTGGGATTGGTTTGTGTGGGTGAGATTGGGTTGTGAGGGTGGGATTGGGGCGTGTGCTTGGGATTGGGCTGTGTGAGTGGGATTGGGCTGTGAGGGTGGGATTGGGATGTGTGGGTGGGATTGGGCTGTGTGGATGGGATTGGGTTCTGCGGGTGGAATGGGGCTGTGTGGGTGGGATTGGCCTGTGTGGGTGGTATTCGGTTATGTGGGTAGAATTGGGCTGTGTTGTTGGGATTGGGCTGTGCGGGTAGAATTGGGCTGTGTGGGTGGCATTGTGCTGTGCGCGTCGGATTGGGCTGTGAGGATGGTATTGGGCTGTGTGGGTGGGATTGGGAATTGGGATGTGTGGGTGGGATTCAGTTTTGCGGGTGGGATTGGGCTGTGTGGATGGGATTGGGCTGTGAGGGTGGGATTGGGCTGTCTTGTTGGGATTGGGCTGTGTGGGTGGGATTGGGCCGTGTGAGTGGAATTGGGCTGTGAGGGTGGGATTTGGCTGTGTGGGTGGGATTGGGTTGTGTGTGTGGGATTGGGCTGTGAGGGTGGGATTGGACTGTGTGGGTGGGATTGGGTTGTTCGGGTGGGTTTGGGCTGTGAGGGTGGGATTGGGCTGTGAGGGTGGGATTGGGCTCTGTGGGATTGGGCTGTGCATGTGGGATTGGGCTGTGATGGTGGGATTGGGCAGTGAGGGTGGGATTGGGCTGTGTGGGTGGGATTGGTCTGTGTGGGTGGGATTGGGCTGTGTGGGTGGGATTGAGCTGTGAGTGTGGGATTGGGCTCTGTGGGTGGGATTGAGCTGTGCGAGTGGGATTGGTCTGTGAGGGTGGGATTGGGCTGTGTGAGTGGGATTGGGCTGTGTGAGTGGGATTTGGCCTTGAGGGTGTGATTGGGCTGTGTGGGTGGGATTGGGCATTGGGCTGCGTGGGTGGGATTGGGCTTTGCGGGTGGGATTGGTCTGTGATGGTGGGATTTGGCTGTGTGGGTGGGATTTGGTTGTGTGCATGGAATTGGGCTGTGTGAATGGGATTGGTCTGTTTGGGTGGGATTGGGCTATGTGGGTGGGATTGGGCACTGAGGGTGGGATTGTCCTGTGAGGGTGGGATTGGGCTGTGATGGTGGGATTGGGCTGTGATGGTGGGATTGGGCTGTGTGGGTGGGATTGGGCTGTGAGGGTGGAATTGTGATGTGTGGGTGGGATTGGGCTGTGAGGGTGGAATTGTGATGTGTGGGTGGGATTGGGCAGTGACGGTGGGATTGGGATGTGAGGATGGTATTGGGCTCAGTGGTGTTGGGATGTGTGGGTGGGATTGGGCTGTGAGGGTGGGACTGGGATCTGTGGGATTGGGCTGTGCGTGTAGATTGGGCTGTGTTGGTGGGATTGGGCTGTGTGGGTGGGATTGGGCTGTCAGGGTGGAATTGGGCTGTGTGAATGGGATTGGTCTGTTTGGGTGGGATTGGTCTGTGTGGATGGGATTGGGCAGTGAGGGTGGGATTGGCCTGTGAGGGTGGGATTGGCCTGTGAGGGTGGGATTGGGCTGTGTGGTTGGGATTGGGCTGTGAGGGTGGGATTGGGCTGCGTAGGTGGGATTGGGGTGTGCGGGTGGAACTGGGCTGTGAGGGTGGGATTGGGCTGTCAGGGTGGGTTTGGGCTGTGTGGTTGGGATTGGGTTGTGCGGGTGGAATTGGGCTGTGTGGGTGGGATTGGTCTGTCAGGGTGGAATTAGGTTGTGTGTTTGGGATTGGGCTGTGAGGGTGGGATTGGGCTGTGTAGGTGGGATTGGGTTGTGTGGGTGGAATTGGGCTGTGTGGGTGGGATTGGTCTGTCAGGGTGGAATTGGGTTGTGTGTTTGGGATTGGGCTGTGAGGGTGGGATTGGGCTGTGTAGGTGGGATTGGGGTGTGCGGGTGGAATTGGGCTGTGAGGGTGGGATTGGTCTGTGTGAGTGGGATTGGGCTGTGAGGGTGGGATTGTGCTGTGTGGGTGGGATTGGTTTGTGTGGGTGGGATTGTGCATTAGGGGTGTGATTGGACTGTGTGGGCGGGATTGGGTTGTGCGGGTGGGTTTGGGCTGTGAGTGTGGGATTGGGCTGTGAAGGTGGGATTGGTCTGTGTGGGTGGGATTGGGCTGTGAGGGTGGGATTGTGCATTGAGGGTGTGATTGGTCTGTGTGGGTGGGATTGGGCTGTGAGGGTGGGATTGGGCTGTATGGGTGGGATTGGGCAGTGTGGGAGGGATTGAGCTGTGTGTGAGATTGGGCACTGCGGGTGGGATTGGGCTGTGCGGGTGGGATTGGGCTGTGTGGGTGGGATTGGGCTGTGTGGGTGGGATTGGGCTGTGTGGGTGGGACTGGGCTCTGAGTGTGGGATTGGGCTGTGAGGGTGGGATTGGGCTGTGTGGGTGGGATTGGGGATTTGCCTGTGTGGGTCAGATTGGGTTTTGCGGGTGGAATTTGGCTGTGAGTGTGTGATTGGGCTGCGTGGGTGGCATTGTGCTGTGTGCGTGTGATTGGGCTGTGTGAATGGGATTGGGCTGTTTGAGTGGGATTGGGCTGTGTGAGTGGGATTGGGCTATGAGGGTGAGATTGGGCTGTGCGGCTGGGATTGGGCTGTGAGGGTGGGATTGGGCTGTGAGGGTGGAATTTGGCTGTGAGGGTGTGATTGGGCTGTGTGCATGTGATTGGGCTGTGTGAATGGGACTGGGCTCTTTGAGTGGGATTGGGCTGTGTGGGTGGGATTGGGCTGTGTGGGTGGGATTGGGCTGTGCGGGTGGGATTGGGCTGTGTGGGTGGGATTGGGCTGTGTGGGTGGGATTGGGCTGTGTGGGTGGGACTGGGCTCTGAGTGTGGGATTGGGCTGTGAGTGTGTGATTGGGCTGCGTGGGTGGGATTGGGCTGTTTGAGTGGGATTGGGCTGTGTGAGTGGGATTGGGCTATGAGGGTGAGATTGGGCTGTGCGGCTGGGATTGGGCTGTGAGGGTGGGATTGGGCTGTGAGGGTGGAATTTGGCTGTGAGGGTGTGATTGGGCTGTGTGCATGTGATTGCGCTGTGTGAATGGGACTGGGCTCTTTGAGTGGGATTGGGCTGTGTGGGTGGGATTGGGCTGTGTGGGTGGGATTGGGCTGTGTGAGTTGGATTGAGCTGTGTGGGTGGGATTGGGTGGTAAGGGTGGGATTGGTCTGTGTGGGTGGGATTGGGCTGTGTGAGATGGATTGAGCTCTGAGGGTGGGATTGGCCTGTGTGAGTGGGATTGAGCTGTGTGGGTGGGATTGTCCTTTGCAGGTGGGATTCGGTTATGTGGGTAGAATTGGGCTGTGTGAGTGGGATTGGGCTGTGTGAGTGGGATTGGGCTGTGAGGGTGGGATTGGGATGTGTGGGTGGGATTGGGAATTGGGCTGTGTGGATGGGACTGGGTTGTGTGTGTGGGATTGGGCTGTGTGAATGGGATTGGTCTGTTTGGGTGGGATTGGGCTATGTCGGTGGGATTGGGCACTGAGGGTGGGATTGTCCTGTGAGAGTGGGATAGGGCTGTGATGGTGGGATTGGGCTGTGTGGGTGGGATTGGGTTGTGAGGGTGGGATTGGGATGTGAGGTTGGTATTGGGCTCTGTGGTTTTGGGATGTGTGGGTGGGATTGGGCTGAGAGGGTGGAATTGTGATGTGTGGGTGGGATTGGGCAGTGACGGTGGGATTGGGAAGTGAGGTTGGTATTGGGCTCTGTGGTTTTGGGATGTGTGGGTGGGATTGGGCTGTGAGGGTGGGACTGTGATCTGTGGGATTGGGCTGTTCGTGTAGATTGGGCTGTGATGGTGGGATTGGGCTATGTGGGTGGGATTGGGCTGTCAGGGTGGGATTGGGCTGTGTGGGTGGTATTGGGCTCTGTGGGTGGGATTGGGCAATGTGGATGGGATTGGGCTGTGCGAGTGGGATTGGTCTGTGTCGGTGGGATTGGTCTGTGTGGGTGGGATTGGGCAGTGAGGGTGGGATTGGCCTGTGAGGGTGGGATTGGGCTGTGTGGTTGGGATTGGGCTGTGAGGGTGGGATTGGGCTGTGTAGGTGGGATTGGGGTGTGCGTGTGGAACTGGGCTGTGAGGGTGGGATAGGTCTGTCAGGGTGGGATTGGGCTGTGTGGTTGGGATTGG
The DNA here is from genome assembly GCF_017639515.1 of Carcharodon carcharias. Classification (NCBI taxonomy): domain Eukaryota; kingdom Metazoa; phylum Chordata; class Chondrichthyes; order Lamniformes; family Lamnidae; genus Carcharodon; species Carcharodon carcharias. The sequence goes on along the minus strand of NC_054483.1, from coordinate 19,848,616 downwards.
GCTGTGTGGGTGGGATTGGGCTGTGTAGGTGGGATTGGGGTGTGCGGGTGGAATTGGGCTGTGAGGGTGGGATTGGTCTGTGTGAGTGGGATTGGGCTGTGAGGGTGGGATTGTGCTGTGTGGGTGGGATTGGTTTGTGTGGGTGGGATTGTGCATTGAGGGTGTGATTGGACTGTGTGGGCGGGATTGGGTTGTGCGGGTGGGTTTGGGCTGTGAGGGTGGGATTGGGCTGTGAAGGTGGGATTGGTCTGTGTGGGTGGGATTGGGCTGTGAGTGTGGGATTGTGCATTGAGGGTGTGATTGGTCTGTGTGGGTGGGATTGGGCTGTGAGGGTGGGATTGGGCTGTATGGGTGGGATTGGGCATTGTGGGAGGGATTGAGCTGTGTGTCAGATTGGGCTCTGCGGGTGGGATTGGGCTGTGCGGGTGGGATTGGGCTGTGTGGGTGGGATTGGGCTGTGTGGGTGGGCTTGGGCTGTGTGGGTGGGACTGGGCTCTGAGTGTGGGATTGGGCTGTGAGGGTGGGATTGGGCTGTGTGGGTGGGATTGTGGATTTGCCTGTGTGGGTCAGATTGGGTTTTGCGGGTGGAATTTGGCTGTGAGTGTGTGATTGGGCTGCGTGGGTGGCATTGTGCTGTGTGGGTGGGATTGGGCTGTGTGGGTGGGATTGGGCTGTGTGGGTGGGATTGGGCTATGAGGGTGAGATTGGGCTGTGCGGCTGGGATTGGGCTGTGAGGGTGGGATTGGGCTGTGAGGGTGGAATTTGGCTGTGAGGGTGTGATTGGGCTGTGTGCATGTGATTGGGCTGTGTGAATGGGACTGGGCTCTTTGAGTGGGATTGGGCTGTGTGGGTGGGATTGGGCTGTGTGGGTGGGATTGGGCTGTGTGAGTTGGATTGAGCTGTGTGGGTGGGATTGGGTGGTAAGGGTGGGATTGGTCTGTGTGGGTGGGATTGGGCTGTGTGGTTGGGATTGGGCTGTGTAGGTGGGATTGGGGTGTGCGGGTGGAACTGGGCTGTGAGGGTGGGATTGGGCTGTCAGGGTGGGATTGGCCTGTGTGGTTGGGATTGGGCTGTGTGGGTGGGATTGGGCTGTGTAGGTGGGATTGGTGTGTGCGGGTGGAATTGGGCTGTGTAGGTGGGATTGGTCTGTCAGGGTGGACTTGGGCTGTATGTTTGGGATTGGGCTGTGAGGGTGGGATTGGGCTGTGTAGGTGGGATTGGGGTGTGCGGGTGGAATTGGGCTGTGAGGGTGGGATTGGGCTGTGTGGGTGGGATTGGGCTGTGAGGGTGGGATTGTGCTGTGTGGGTGGGATTGATTTGTGTGGGTGGGATTGTGCATTGAGGGTATGATTGGACTCTGTGGGCGGGATTGGGTTGTGCGGGTGGGTTTGGGCTGTGAGGGTGGGATTGGGCTGTGAAGGTGGGATTGGTCTGTGTGGGTGGGATTGGGCTGTGTGTGAGATTGGGCTCTGCAGGTGGGATTGGGCTCTGCGGGTGGGATTGGGCTGTGCGGGTGGGATTGGGCTGTGTGGGTGGGATTGGGCTATGTCGGTGGGATTGGGCACTGAGGGTGGGATTGTCCTGTGAGGGTGGGATAGGGCTGTGATGGTGGGATTGGGCTGTGTGGGTGGGATTGGGTTGTGAGGGTGGGATTGGGCAGTGACGGTGGGATTGGGAAGTGAGGTTGGTATTGGGCTCTGTGGTTTTGGGATGTGTGGGTGGGATTGGGCTGTGAGGGTGGGACTGGGATCTGTGGGATTGGGCTGTTTGTGTAGATTGGGCTGTGATGGTGGGATTGGGCTATGTGGGTGGGATTGGACTGTCAGGGTGGGATTGGGCTGTGTGGGTGGGATTGGGCAATGTGGATGGGATTGGGCTGTGCGAGTGGGATTGGTCTGTGTCGGTGGGATTGGTCTGTGTGGGTGGGATTGGGCAGTGAGGGTGGGATTGGCCTGTGAGGGTGGGATTGGGCTGTGTAGGTGGGATTGGGGTGTGCGTGTGGAACTGGGCTGTGAGGGTGGGATAGGTCGGTCAGGGTGGGATTGGGCTGTGTGGTTGGGATTGGGCTGTGTGGGTGGGATTGGGCTGTGTAGGTGGGATTGGTGTGTGCGGGTGGGATTGTACTGTGTGGGTAGGATTTGGTTGTTCGGGTGGGTTTGGGCTGTGAGGGTGGGATTGGGCTGTGATGGTGGGATTGGGCTCTGTGGTATTGGGCTGTGCATGTGGGATTGGGCTGTGATGGTGGGATTGGGCTGTGTGGTTGGGATTGGGCAGTGAGGGTGGGTTTGGGCTGTGTGGGTGTGATTGGGCTGTGAGGGTGGGATTGGGCTCTGTGGGTGGGATTGGGCTGTGCGAGTGGGATTGGTCTGTGAGGGTGGGATTGGGCTGTGTGCATGGGATTGGGCTGTGTGAATGGGATTGGGCTGTTTGAATGTAATTGGGCTGTGTGGGTAGGATTGGGCTGTGTGGGTGGGGTTGTGCTGTGTTAGTTGGATTGAGCTCTGTAGATGGGATTGTGTTGTAAGGGTGTGATTGGTCTGTGTGGGTGGGATTGGGCTGTGCAGGTGGGATTGGGACGTGTGCTTGGGATTGGGCTGCGTGAGTTGGATTGAGCTCTGCGGGTGGGATTGGCCTGTGTGAGTGGGATTGAGCTTTGTGGGTGAGATTGTCCTGTGTAGGTGGGATTCGGTTATGTGGGTAGAATTGGGCTGTGTGTGTGGGATTGGGCTGTGAGGGTGGGATTGGGATGTGTGGGTGGGATTGGGATGTGTGGGTGGGATTGGGCAGTGTGGGTGGGATTGGGCTCTGAGGGTGGGATTGGGATGTGTGGGTGGCATTGGGCTGTGTGGGTGGGATTGGGTTCTGCGGGTGGAATTGGGCTGTGTGGGTGGGATTGGCCTGTGTGGGTGGGATTCGGCTATGTGGGTAGAATTGGGCTGTGTGGGTGGCATTGGGCTGTGCGCGTCGGATTGGGCTGTGAGGATGGGATTGGGCTGTGTGGGTGGGATTGGGAATTGGGATGTGTGGGTGGAATTCAGTTTTGCGGGTGGGATTGGCCTGTGTGGATGGGATTGGGCTGTGAGGGTGGGATTGGGCTGTCTTGTTGGGATTGGGCTGTTTGGGTGGGATTGGGCCGTGTGAGTGGAATTGGGCTGTGAGGGTGGGATTGGACTGTGTGGGTGGGATTGGGCTGTGAGGGTGGATTGGGCTCTGTGGGATTGGGCTGTGCATGTAGGATTCGGCTGTGATGGTGGGATTGGGCTGTGTGGGTGGGATTGGGTTGTTCGGGTGGGTTTGGGCTGTGAGGGTGGGATTGGGCTGTGAGGGTGGGATTGGGCTGTGTGAGTGGGATTGGGCTGTGTGAGTGGGATTAGGACTTGAGGGTGTGATTGGGCAGTGTGGGTGGGATTGGGCTGTGAGGGTGGCATTGAACTGTGTGAGTGGGATTGGGCTGTGAGGGTGGGATTGTGCTGTGTGGGTGGGATTGGTTTGTGTGGGTGGGATTGTGCATTGAGGGTGTGATTGGACTGTGTGGGCGGGATTCGGTTGTGCGGGTGGGTTTGGGCTGTGAGGGTGGGATTGGGCTGTGTGGGTGGGATTGAGCTGTGCGAGTGGGATTGGTCTGTGAGGGTGGGATTGGGCTGTGTGAGTGGGATTGGGCTGTGTGAGTGGGATTAGGACTTGAGGGTGTGATTGAGCTGTGTGGGTGGGATTGGGCTCTGTGGGTGGGATTGAGCTGTGCGAGTGGGATTGGTCTGTGAGGGTGGGATTGGGCTGTGTGAGTGGGATTGGGATGTGTGAGTGGGATTAGGACTTGAGGGTGTGATTGGGTTGTGCGGGTGGGTTTGGGCTATGAGGGTGGGATTGGGCTGTGAAGGTGGGATTGGTCTGTGTGGGTGGGATTGGGCGTGAGGGTGGGATTGGGCATGAGGGTGGGATTGGGCTGTATGGGTGGGATTGGGCAGTGTGGGAGGGATTGAGCTGTGTGTGAGATTGGGCTCTGCGGGTGGGATTGGGCTGTGCGGGTGGGATTGGGCTGTGTGGGTGGGATTGGGCTGTGTGGGTGGGATTGGGCTGTGTGGGTGGGACTGGGCTCTGAGTGTGGGATTGGGCTGTGAGGGTGGGATTGGGCTGTGTGGGTGGGATTGGGGATTTGCCTGTGTGGGTCAGATTGGGTTTTGCGGGTGGAATTTGGCTGTGAGTGTGTGATTGGGCTGCGTGGGTGGGATTGTGCTGTGTGCGTGTGATTGGGCTGTGTGAATGGGATTGGGCTGTTTGAGTGGGATTGGGCTGTGTGAGTGGGATTGGGCTATGAGGGTGAGATTGGGCTGTGTGGCTGGGATTGGGCTGTGAGGGTGGGATTGGGCTGTGAGGGTGGAATTTGGCTGTGAGGGTGTGATTGGGCTGTGTGCATGTGATTGGGCTGTGTGAATGGGACTGGGCTCTTTGAGTGGGATTGGGCTGTGTGGGTGGGATTGGGCTGTGTGGGTGGGATTGGGCTGTTGAGTTGGATTGAGCTGTGTGGGTGGGATTGGGTGGTAAGGTTGGGATTGGTCTGTGTGGGTGGGATTGGGCTATGTCGGTGGGATTGGGCACTGAGGGTGGGATTGTCCTGTGAGGGTGGGACAGGGCTGTGATGGTGCGATTGGGCTGTGTGGGTGGGATTGGGTTGTGAGGGTGGGATTGGGATGTGTGGGTGCGATTGGGCAGTGACGGTGGGATTGGGAAGTGAGGTTGGTATTGGGCTCTGTGGTTTTGGGATGTGTGGGTGGGATTGGGCTATGTGGGTGGGATTCGGCTGTCAGGGTGGGATTGGGCTGTGTGGGTGGGATTGGGCTCTGTGGGTGGGATTGGGCAATGTGGATGGGATTGGGCTGTGCGAGTGGGATTGGTCTGTGTCGGTGGGATTGGTCTGTGTGGGTGGGATTGGGCAGTGAGGGTGGGATTGGCCTGTGAGGGTGGGATTGGGCTGTGTAAGTGGGATTGGGGTGTGCGGGTGGAACTGGGCTGTGAGGGTGGGATAGGTGTGTCAGGGTGGGATTGGGCTGTGTGGTTGGGATTGGGCTGTGTGGGTGGGATTGGGCTGTGTAGGTGGGATTGGGGTGTGCGGGTGGGATTGTACTGTTTGGGTAGGATTTGGTTGTTCGGGTGGGTTTGGGCTATGAGGGTGGGATTGGGCTGTGATGGTGGGATTGGGCTCTGTGGTATTGGGCTGTGCATGTGGGATTGGGCTGTGATGGTGGGATTGGGCTGTGTGGGGGATTGGGGTGTCAGGGTGGGATTGGGCAGTGTGGGTGGGATTGGGCAGTGAGGGTGGGTTTGGGCTGTGTGGGTGTGATTGGGCTGTGAGGGTGGGATTGGGCTCTGTGGGTGGGATTGGGCTGTGCGAGTGGGATTGGGCTGTGCGAGTGGGATTGGTCTGTGAGGGTGGGATTGGGCTGTGAGAGTGGGATTGGGCTGTGTGAGTGGGATTAGGCCTTGAGGGTGTGATTGGGCTGTGTGGGTGGGATTGGGGATTGGGCTGCCTGGGTGGGATTGTGCTTTGCGGGTGGGATTGGTTTTTGACGGTGGGATTGGGCTGTGTGCATGGGATTGGGCTGTGTGAATGGGATTGGGCTGTTTGAATGTAATTGGGCTGTGTGGGTGAGATTGGGCTGTGCGGGTGGGATTGGGACGTGTGCTTGGGATTGGGCTGTGTGAGTTGGATTGAGCTCTGAGGGTGGGATTGGCCTGTGTGAGTGGGATTGAGCTTTGTGGGTGAGATTGTCCTGTGTAGGTGGGATTCGGTTATGTGGGTAGAATTGGGCTGTGTGTGTGAATTGGGCTGTGAGGGTGGGATTGGGATGTGTGGGTGGGATTGGGCGGTGTGGGTGGGATTGGGCTCTGAGGGTGGGATTGGGATGTGTGGGTGGCATTGGGCTGTGTGGGTGGGATTGGGTTCTGCGGGAGGAATTGGGCTGTGTGGGTGGGATTGGCCTGTGTGGGTGGGATTCGGCTATGTGGGTAGAATTGGGCTGTGTGGGTGGCATTGGGCTGTGCGCGTCGGATTGGGCTGTGAGGATGGGATTGGGCTGTGTGGGTGGGATTGGGAATTGGGATGTGTGGGTGGGATTCAGTTTTGCGGGTGGGATTGGGCTGTGTGGATGGGATTGGGCTGTGAGGGTGGGATTGGGCTGTCTTGTTGGGATTGGGCTGTTTGGGTGGGATTGGGCCGTGTGAGTGGAATTGGGCTGTGAGGGTGGGATTTGGCTGTCAGGGTGGGATTGGACTGTGTGGGTGGGATTGGGTTGTTCGGATGGGTTTGGGATGTGAGGGTGGGATTGGGCTGTGAGGGGGGATTGGGCTCTGTGGGATTGGGCTGTGCATGTAGGATTCGGCTGTGATGGTGGGATTGGGCTGTGTGGGTGGGATTGGGCAGTGAGGGTGGGATTGGACTGTGTGGGTGGGATTGGGTTGTCCGGGTGGGATTGGGCTGTGTGAGTGGGATTGGGCTGTAAGGGTGGGATTGTGCTGTGTGGGTGGGATTGGGCTGTGAGGGTGGGATTGTGCTGTGTGGGTGGGCTTGGTTTGTGTGGGTGGGATTGTGCATTGAGGGTGTGATTGGACTGTGTGGGCGGGATTGGGTTGTGCGGGTGGGTTTGGGCTGTGAGGGTGGGATTGGGCTGTGAAGGTGGGATTGTTCTGTGTGTGTGGGATTGGGCTGTGAGGGTGGGATTAGGCTGTATGGGTGGGATTGGGCAGGGCGGGAGGGATTGAGCTGTGTGTGAGATTGGGCTCTGCGGGAGGGATTGGGCTGTGCGGGTGGGATTGGGCTGTGTGGGTGGGATTGGGCTGTGTGAGTGGGATTGGGCTCTGTGGGTGGGATTGGGCTGTGTGGGTGGGATTGGGCTCTGAGTGTGGGATTGGGCTGTGAGGGTGGGATTGGGCTGTGTGGGTGGGATTGGGGATTTGCCTGTGTGGGTCAGATTGGGTTTTGCGGGTGGAATTTGGCTGTGAGGGTGTGATTGGGCTGTGTGGGTGGGATTGGGCTGTGAGGGTCGGATTGGGCTGTGTGGGTGGGATTGGGGATTTGCCTGTGTGGGTCAGATTGGGTTTTGCGGGTGGAATTTGGCTGTGAGCGTGGGATTGGGCTGTGTGGGTGGGATTGGGCTGTGTGCATGTGATTGGGCCGTGTGAATGGGATTGGGCTGTTTGAGTGGGATTGGGCTGTGTGGGTAGGATTGGGCTGTGTGAGTTGGATTGAGCTGTGTGGGTGGGATTGGGTGGTAAGGGTGGGATTGGTCTGTGTGGGTGGGATTGGGCTGTGAGGGTGGGATTGGGGCGTGTGCTTGGGATTGGGCTGTGTGAGATGGATTGAGCTCTGAGGGTGGGATTGGCCTGTGTGAGTGGCATTGAGCTGTGTGGGTGGGATTGTCCTTTGCAGGTGGGATTCGGTTATGTGGGTAGAATTGGGCTGTGTGTGTGAGATTGGGCTGTGTGAGTGGGATTGGGCTGTGAGGGTGGGATTAGGATGTGTGGGTGGGATTGGGAATTGGGGTGTGTGGGTGGGATTGGGTTGTTTACATGGGATTGGGCTGTGTGAATGGGATTGTTCTGTTTGGGTGGGATTGGGCTATGTCGGTGGGATTGGGCACTGAGGGTGGGATTGTCCTGTGAGGGGGGGATAGTGCTGTGATGGTGGGATTGGGCTGTGTGGTAGGGATTGGGTTGTGAGGGTGGGATTGGGATGTGTGGGTGGGATTGGGCAGTGACGGTGGGATTGGGAAGTGAGGTTGGTATTGGGCTCTGTGGTGTTGTGATGTGTGGGTGGGATTGGGCTATGAGGGTGGGACTGGGATCCATGGGATTGGGCTGTTCGTGTAGATTGGGCTGTGATGGTGGGATTGGGCTGTGTGCGTGGGATTGGGCTGTCAGGGTGGGATTGGGCAATGTGGATGGGATTGGGCTGTGCGAGTGGGATTGGTCTGTGTCGGTGGGATTGGTCTGTGTGGGTGGGATTGGGCAGTGAGGGTGGGATTGGCCTGTGAGGGTGGGATTGGGCTGTGTGGTTGGGATTGGGCTGTGAGGGTGGGATTGGGCTGTGTAGGTGGGATTGGGGTGTGCGGGTGGAACTGGGCTGTGAGGGTGGGATAGGTCTGTCAGGGTGGGATTGGGCTGTGTGGTTGGGATTGGGCTGTGTGGGTGGAATTGGGCTGTGTAGGTGGGATTGGGGTGTGCGGGCGGGATTGTATTGTGTGGGTGGGATTTGGTTATTCGGATGGGATTTGGTTATTCGGGTGGGTTTGGGCTGTGAGGGTGCGATTGGGCTGTGATGTTGGGTTTGGGCTCTGTGGGATTGGGCTGTGCATGTGGGATTGGGCTGTGATGGTGGGATTGGGCTGTGCATGTGGGATTGGGCTGTGTGGGTGGGATTGGGCAGTGTGGGTGGGATTGGGCAGTGAGGGTGGGATTGGGCTGTGTGGGTGTGATTGGGCTGTGAGGGTGGGATTGGGCAATGTGGATGGGATTGGGCTGTGCGAGTGGGATTTGTCCGTGTCGGTGGGATTGGTCTGTGTGGATGGAATTGGGCAGTGAGGGTGGGATTGGCCTGTGAGGGTGGGATTGGCCTGTGAGGGTGGGATTGGGCTGTGTGGTTGGGATTGGGCTGTGAGGGTGGGATTGGGCTGTGTAGGTGGGATTGGGGTGTGCGTGTGGAACTGGGCTGTGAGGGTGGGATAGGTCTGTCAGGGTGGGATTGGGCTGTGTGGTTGGGATTGGGCTGTGTGGGTGGGATTGGGCTGTGTAGGTGGGATTGGGGTGTGCGGGTGGAATTGGGCTGTGAGGGTGGGATTGGTCTGTGTGAGTGGGATTGGGCTGTGAGGGTGGGATTGTGCTGTGTGGGTGGGATTGGGCTGTGAGGGTGGGATTGAACTGTGTGAGTGGGATTGGGCTGTGAGGGTGGGATTGTGCTGTGTGGGTGGGCTTGGTTTGTGTGGGTGGGATTGTGCATTGAGGGTGTGATTGGACTGTGTGGGCGGGATTGGGTTGTGAGGGTGGGATTGGGCTGTATGGGTGGGATTGGGCAGTGTGGGAGGGATTGAGCTGTGAGGGTGGGATTGGGCTGTGTGGGTGGGATTGGGCTGTGCGGGTGGGATTCGGCTGTGAGGGTGGGATTGGGCTGTGTGGGTGGGATTGGGCTGTGTGAGTGGAATTGGGCTGTGTGGGTGGGAATGGGCTGTGTGGGTGGGATTGGGCTCTGAGTGTGGGATTGCGCTGTGAGGATGGGATTGGGCTGTGTGGGTGGGATTGGGGATTTGCCTGTGTGGGTCACATTGGGTTTTGCGGGTGGAATTTGGCTGTGAGGGTGTGATTGGGCTGTATGGGTGGGATTGGGCTGTGTGGGTGGGATTGGGCTGTGTGAGTGGGATTGGGCTCTGTGGGTGGGATTGGGCTGTGTGGGTGGGATTGGGCTCTGAGTGTGGGATTGGGCTGTGAGGGTGGGATTGGGCTGTGAGAGTGGGATTTGGCTGTGTGGGTGGGATTGGGGATTTGCCTGTCTGGGTCAGATTGGGTTTTGCGGGTGGAATTTTGCTGTGAGTGTGGGATTGGGCTGTGTGCGTGGGATTGGGCTGTGTGGGTAGGATTGGGCTGTGTGGGTGGGATTGGGCTGTGTGAATTGGATTGAGCTGTGTGGGTGGTAAGGGTGGGATTGGTCTTTGTGGGTGGGATTGGGCTGTGATGGTGGGATTGGGGCGTGTGCTTGGGATTGGGCTGTGTGAGATGGATTGAGCTCTGATGGTGGGATTGGCCTGTGTGAGTGGGATTGAGCTGTGTGGGTGGGATTGTCCTTTGCAGGTGGGATTTGGTTATGTGGGTAGAATTGGGCTGTGTGTGTGGGATTGGGCTGTGTGAGTGGGATTGTGCTGTGAGGGTGGGATTGGGATGTGTGGGTGGGATTGGGAATTGGGCTGTGTGGGTGGGATTGGGCTGTGTGAGTGGGATTGGGCTGTGAGGGTGGGATTGGGCTGTGTGGGTGGGATTGGGTTCTCCGGGTGGGATGGGCCTGTGTGGGTGGGATTGGCCTGTGTGGGTGGGATTCGGCTATGTGGGTAGAATTGGGCTGTTTTGTTGGGATTGGGCTGTGTGGGTAGAATTGGGCTGTGTGGCTGGGATTGGGCTTTGCGAGTCGGATTGGGTTGTGAGGATGGGATTGGGCTGTGTGGGTGGGATTGGGAATTGGGATGTGTAGGTGGGATTCAGTTTTGCGGGTGGGATTGGGCTGTGTGGATGGGATTGGACTGTGAGGGTGGGATTGGGCTGTCTTGTTGGGATTGGGCTGTGTGGGTGGGATTGGGCCGTGTGAGTGGGATTGGGCTGTGAGGGTGGTATTGGGTTGTGTGGGTGGGATTGGGTTGTGTGGGTGGGATTGGGCTGTGAGGGTGGGATTGGACTGTTTGGGTGGGATTGGGCTGTGTGCGTGGGATTGGGCTGTGTGGGTGGGATTGGGGTGTCAGGGTGGGATTGGGCTGTGTGGGTGGGATTGGGCTGTGAGGGCGGGATTGGGTTTTGTGGGTGGGATTGGGCTGTGCGAGTGGGATTGGTCTGTGAGGGTGGGATTGGGCTGTGTGAGTGGGATTGGGCTGTGTGGGTGGGATTGGGCTGTGTGGGTGGGATTGGCCTGTGTGGGTGGGATTGGTCTCTGTCAGTGGGATTGTGCTGTGTGAGTGGGATTAGGCCTTGAGGGTGTGATTGGGCTGTGTGGATAGGATTGGGCTGTGCGAGTGGGATTGGTCTGTGAGGGTGGGATTGTGCTGTGAGGGTGTGATTGGGCTCTGTGGGTGGGATTGGGCTGTGCGAGTGGGATTGGTCTGTGAGGGTGGGATTGGGCTGTGTGAGTGGGATTGGGCTGTGTGGGTGGGATTGGGCTGTGTGGGTGGGATTGTCCTGTGTGGGTGGGATTGGTCTCTGTCAGTGGGATTGTGCTGTGTGAGTGGGATTAGGCCTTGAGGGTGTGATTGGGCTGTGTGGATGGGATTGGGGATTGGGCTGTGTGGGTGGGATTGGGCTTTGCGGGTGGGATTGGTCTGTGATGGTGGGATTGGGCTGTGTGTGGGATTGGGCTGTGTGCGTGGGATTGGGCTCTGTGAATGGGTTTGGTCTGTTTGGGTGGGATTGGGCTGTGTGGGTGGGATTGGGCAGTGAGGGTGGGATTGTCCGGTGAGGGTGGGATTGTGTTGTGTGGGTGGGATTGGGCTGTGTGGGTGGGATTGTTCTGTATGGGTGGGATTGTTCTGTGTGGGTGGGATTGGGCTGTGTGGGTGGCATTGTGCTGAGAGGGTGGTATTGGGCTGCATAGGTGGGATTGGGTTGTGCGGGTGGGATTGGGCTGTGTGGGTGGGATTGGGCTGTGAGGGTGGGATTTGGCTGTGTGAGTGGGATTGGGCTGTGAGGGTGGGAATGGGCTGTGTGAGTGGGATTGGTCTGTGAGGGTGGGATTGTGCTGTGTGGGTGGGATTGGGCTGTGTGGGTGGGATTGTGCTTTGAGTGTGTGATTGGTCTGTGTGGGTGGGATTGGGTTGTGTGGGTGGGTTTGCGCTGTGAGGGTGGGATTGGCCTGTGAGAGTGGGATTTTGATGTGTGGCTGGGATTGGGCTGTGCGGGTGGGATTGGGCTGTGAGGGTGGGATTGGGCTATGTGTGTGAGATTGGGGATTTCCCTGTGTGGGTGGTATTGGGTTTTGCTGGTGGAATTTGGCTGTGAGCGTGGGATTGGGCTGTGTGGGTGGGATTGGGCTGTGTGAGTTGGATTGAGCTGTGGGGATGGGATTGGGCTGTGAGGGCGGTATGGGCTGTGATGGTGGGATTGGGCTGTGCGGGTGGGATTGGGCTGTGAGGGAGGGATTGGGCTGTGTGAGTGCGATTGGGCTGTGAGGGTGGGAATGTGCTGTGTGGGTGGGATTGGGCTGTGTGTGTGGGATTGTGCTTTGAGTGTGTGATTGGACTGTGTGGGTGGGATTGGGTTGTGTGGTTGCTTTTGGGCTGTGAGGGTGGGATTGGCCTGTGAGGGAGGGATTTTGATGTGTGGGTGGGATTGGGCTGTGTGTGTGAGATTGGGCTCTGCGGGTGGGATTGGATTGTGCGGGTGGGATTGGGCTGTGAGGGTGAGATTGGGCTGTGTGGGTGGGATTGGGGATTTCCCTGTGTGGGTGGTATTGGGTTTTGCTGGTGGAATTTGGCTGTGAGGGTGGGATTGGGCTGTGTGGGTGGGATTGGGCTGTGTGAGTTGGATTGAGCTGTGGGGATGGGATTGGGCTGTGAGGGCGGTATGGGCAGTGATGGTTGGATTGGGCTGTGCGGGTGGGATTGGGCTGTGAGGGAGGGATTGGGCTGTGTGAGTGCGATTGGGATGTGAGGGTGGGATTGGTCTGTGTGGGTGGGATTGGGCTGTGAGGGTGGGATTGGACTGTGTGGGTGGGATTGGCTTGTGCGGGTGGGTTTGAGCTGTGAGGTTGGGATTGGTCTGTGTGGGTGGGATTGGGCAGCGAGGTTGGGATTGGCCGGTGCGTGTGGGAGTGGGATGTGAGGGTGGGATTGGGCTGTGTGGGTGGGATTGGGGATTGGGCTGTGTGGGTGGGATTGGCGTTTGCGGTTGGAATTGGGCTGTAAGGGTGGGATTGGGCTGCGTGGGTGGGACTGGGCTGTGTGAATGGGATTGGGCTGTTTGAGTGCTATTGGGCTGTGTGGGTGGAATTGGGCTGTGTGGGTGGGATTGAGCTGTGTGGGTGTGATTGGGTGTTGAGGGTAGGATTGGGCTGTGAGGGTGGGATTGGGCTGTGTGTTTGGGATGGGGCTGTGAGGGTGGGATTGGGCTGTGAGGGTGGGATTGGGCTGTGAGAATGGGATTCGGCTGTGAGGGTGGGATTGGGCTGTGCTGGTGGGATTGGGCAGTGAGGGTGGGATTGGGCAGTGAGGGTGGGATTGGGCTGTGAGGATGGGATTGGGCTGTGTGGGCGGGTTTCGGATGTGTGAGTGGGATTGGTCTGTGTGAATGGGATTGGGCTGTGAGAGTGGGATTGGGCAGTGAGGGTGGGATTGGCCTGTGAGGGTGGGATTGAGATGTGTGGGTGGGATTGGGCTGTGTGAGTGAGATTGGGATGTGAGGTTGGGATTGGGCTGTGTGGGTGGGATTGGGGAATGGGCTGTGTGGGTGGGATTGGGATTTGGGGTTGGAATTGGGCTGTAAGGGTGGGATTGGGCTGTGTGGGTGGGTTTGGGCTGTGTGAATGGGATTGGGCTGTTTGAGTGTTATTGGGCTGTGTGGGTGGGATTGGGCTGTGTGGGTGGGATTGGGCTGTGTGGGTGGGATTGGGCTGTGAGGGTGTGATTGGGTGTTGAGGGTGGGATTGGGCTGTGAGGGTGGGATTGGGCTGTGTGTTTGGGATGGGGCTGTGAGGGTGGGATTGGGCTGTGCTGGTGGGAATGGGCAGTGAGTGTGGGATTGGGCAGTGAGGGTGGGATTGGGCTGTGAGGGTGGGATTGTCATGTGAGGGTGGGATTCGGCTATGTGGGTAGAAATGTGCTGTGTTGGTGGGATGGGCTGTGTGGGTAGAATTGGGCTCTGTGTATGGGATTGGGCTATGAAGATGGGATTGGGATGTGTGGGTGGGATTGGGAATTGGGCTGTGTGGGTGGGATTGGACTGTGTGGGTGGGATTGGGCTGTGTGAGTGGGATTGGGCTGTGAGAGCGGGATTGGGCTGTGTGGGTGGGATTGGGTTCTGCGGTTGGGATTGTGCTGTGTGGGTGTAATTGGGCTGTGAGGGTGGGATTGGGCTGTGTGGGTGGGATTGGACTGTGTGGGTGGGATTGGGCTTTGAGTTTGGGATTGGGCTGTGTGGGTGGAATTGGGCTGTGTGGGTGGGATTGGACTGTGTGGGTGGGATTGGGCTGTGAGTTTGGGATTGGGCTGTGTGGGTGGGAATGGGCAGTGTGAGTTGGATTGAGCTGTGAGGGTGGGATTGGCCTGTGTGGGTGGGATTGGCCTGTGTAGGTGGGATTCGGCTGTGTGGGTAGAATTGTGCTGTGTTGCTGGGATTGGGCTTTGTGGGTAGAATTGAGCGGTGTGGGTGGGATTGGGCTGTGTGGATGAGATTGGGCTGTGTGCGTGGGATTAGGGATTGGGATGTGAGGGTCGGATTGGTTTTGCTGGTGGGATTGGGCTGTGTGGATGGGATTGGGCTGTGAGGGCGGTATGGGCTGTGATGGTGGGATTGGGCTGTGCGGGTGGGATTGGGCTGTGAGGGAGGGATTGGGCTGTGTGAGTGCGATTGGGCTGTGAGGGTGGGATTGTGCTGTGTGGGTGGGATTGGGCTGTGTGTGTGGGATTGTGCTTTGAGTGTGTGATTGGACTGTGTGGGTGGGATTGGGTTGTGTGGTTGCTTTTGGGCTGTGAGGGTGGGATTGGCCTGTGAGGGAGGGATTTTGATGTGTGGGTGGGATTGGGCTGTGTGTGTGAGATTGGGCTCTGCGGGTGGGATTGGATTGTACGGGTGGGATTGGGCTGTGAGGGTGAGATTGGGCTGTGTGGGTGGGATTGGGGATTTCCCTGTGTGGGTGGTATTGGGTTTTGCTGGTGGAATTTGGCTGTGAGGGTGGGATTGGGCTGTGTGGGTGGGATTGGGCTGTGTGAGTTGGATTGAGCTGTGGGGATGGGATTGGGCTGTGAGGGCGGTATGGGCAGTGATGGTTGGATTGGGCTGTGCGGGTGGGATTGGGCTGTGAGGGAGGGATTGGGCTGTGTGAGTGCGATTGGGATGTGAGGGTGGGATTGGTCTGTGTGGGTGGGATTGGGCTGTGAGGGTGGGATTGGGCTGTGTGGGTGGGATTGGCTTGTGTGGGCGGGTTTGAGCTGTGAGGTTGGGATTGGTCTGTGTGGGTGGGATTGGGCAGCGAGGTTGGGATTGGCCGGTGCGTGTGGGAGTGGGATGTGAGGGTGGGATTGGGCTGTGTGGGTGGGATTGGGGATTGGGCTGTGTGGGTGGGATTGGCGTTTGCGGTTGGAATTGGGCTGTAAGGGTGGGATTGGGCTGCGTGGGTGGGATTGGGCTGTGTGAATGGGATTGGGCTGTTTGAGTGTTATTGGGCTGTGTGGGTGGGATTGGGCTGTGTGGGTGGGATTGAGCTGTGTGGGTGTGATTGGGTGTTGAGGGTAGGATTGGGCTGTGAGGGTGGGATTGGGCTGTGTGTTTGGGATGGGGCTGTGAGGGTGGGATTGGGCTGTGAGGGTGGGATTGGGCTGTGAGAATGGGATTCGGCTGTGAGGGTGGGATTGGGCTGTGCTGGTGGGATTGGGCAGTGAGGGTGGGATTGGGCAGTGAGGGTGGGATTGGGCTGTGAGGGTGGGATTGGGCTGTGTGGGCGGGTTTCGGATGTGTGAGTGGGATTGGTCTGTGTGAATGGGATTGGGCTGTGAGAGTGGGATTGGGCAGTGAGGGTGGGATTGGCCTGTGAGGGTGGGATTGAGATGTGTGGGTGGGATTGGGCTGTGTGAGTGAGATTGGGATGTGAGGTTGGGATTGGGCTGTGTGGGTTGGATTGGGGTGTCAGGGTGGGATTGGGCAGTGTAGGTGGGATTGGGCTGTGAAGGCGGGATTGGGCTGTGTGGGTGGGATTGGGCTGTGAGGGTGGGATTGGGCTGTGAAGGCGGGATTGGGCTGTGTGGTTGGGATTGGGCTGTGTGAGTGGGATTGGGCTGTGAGGGTGGGATTGGGCTGTGTGGGTGGGATTGGGCTGTGAGGGTGGGATAGTGCTGTGTGGGTGGGATTGGGTGGTGAGGGTGGGATTGGTCTGTGTTGGTGGGATTTGGCTGTGAGGGTGGGATTGGGCTGTTTGGGTGGGATTAGGTGGTGAGGGTGGGATTGTTCTGTGTGGGTGGGATCGAGCTGTGAGGGTGGGATTGGGCTGTGTGGGTGGGATTGAGCTGTGTGGGTGGGATTGGCCTGTGAGGGTGGGATTCGGCAATGTGGGTAGAATTGTGCTGTGTTGGTGGGATTGGGCTGTGTTGGTAGAATTGGTCTCTGTGTGTGGGATTGGGCTGTGAGGATGGGATTGGGATGTGTGGGTGGGATTGGGAATTGGGCTGTGTGGGTGGGATTGGGCTGTGTGAGTGGGATTGGGCTGTGAGAGTGGGATTGGGCTGTGTGGGTGGGATTGGGTTCTGCGGGTGGGATTGGGTTCTGCGGGTGGGATTGGGCTGTGCGAGTGGGATTGGGCTGTGCGGGTGGGATTGGGCTGTGTGTGTGGGATTATGGATTGGGATGTGAGGGTGGGATTGGGTTTTGCTGGTGGGATTGGGCTGTGTGGATGGGATTGGGCTGTGTGGGTGGGATTAGGGATTGAGATGTGAGGGTGGGATTGGGTTTTGCTGGTGGGATTGGGCTGTGTGGATGAGATTGGGCTGTGTGGGTGGGATTAGGGATTGGGATGTGAGGGTGGGATTGGGTTTTGCTGGTGGGATTGGGCTGTGTGGATGGGATTCGGCTGTGAGGGTGGGATTGG
The DNA here is from genome assembly GCF_017639515.1 of Carcharodon carcharias. NCBI lineage: Eukaryota > Metazoa > Chordata > Chondrichthyes > Lamniformes > Lamnidae > Carcharodon > Carcharodon carcharias. The sequence continues at coordinate 19,832,082 of NC_054483.1, read as the reverse complement.
GCTGTCTTGTTGGGATTGGGCTGTGTGGGTGTGATTGGCCTGTGTGGGTGGGATTGGGTGTTGAGGGTGGGATTGTGATGTGAGGGTGGGATAGTGCTGTGTGGGTGGAATGGGGCTGTTAGGGCGGGATTGGGCTCTGTGGGTGGGATTGGGTTGTGTGAGTGGGATTGTTCTGTGAGGGTGGGATTGGGCTGTGTGGGTGGGATTGGCCTGTGTGGGTGCGATTGGGCTCTGTGGATGGGATTAGGCTGTGAGTGTGGGATTGGGCTGTGTGTGTGGGATTGGGCATTGCGGATCTGATTGGGCTGTGTGAGTGGTATTGGGCTGTGTGGGTGGGATTGGGGTGTCAGGGTGGGATTGGGCAGTGTGGGTGGGATTGGGCTGTGAGGGTGGGATTGGGCTGTGTGGGTGGGATTGGGCTGTGTGGGTGGGATTGGGCTGTGAGGGTGGGATTGGGCTGTGAAGGTGGGATTGGACTGTGTGGGTGGGATTTTGCTGTGTGAGTGGGATTGGTCTGTGAGGGTGGGATTGGGCTCTGTTGGTGGGATTGGGCTGTGAGGGTGGGACTGGGCTCTGTGGGTTGGATTGGTGATTTGCCTGTGTGGGTGGGATTGGGTTTTGCGGGTGGAAATGGGCTGTGAGCGTGGGATTGGGCTGATTGGGTGGGATTGGGCTGTGTGCGTGGGATTGGGCTGTGTGAATGGGATTGGGCTGTTTGAGTGGGATTGGGCTGTGTGGGTAGGATTGGGCTGTGTGGGTGGGTTTGGGTGGTGAGGGTGGGATTGGTCTGTGTGGGTGGGATTGGGCTGTGAGGGTGGGATTGGGCTGTGTGGGTGGGATTGGGCTGTGTGAGTTGGATTGAGCTCTGAGGGTGGGATTGGCCTGTGTGGGTGGGATTGAGCTGTGTGGGTGGGATTGTCCTGTGAGGGTGGGATTCGGCAATGTGGGTAGAATTGTGCTGTGTTGGTGGGATTGGGCTGTGTGGGTAGAATTGGTCTCTGTGTGTGGGATTAGGCTGTGAGGATGGGATTGGGATGTGTGGGTGGGATTGGGAATTGGGCTGTGTGAGTGGGATTGGGCTGTGTGAGTGGGATTGGGCTGTGAGAATGGGATTGGGCTGTGTGGGTGGGATTGGGTTCTGCGGGTGGGATTGGGCTGTGTGGGTGTAATTGGGCTGTGAGGGTGGGATTGGGCTGTGTGGGTGGGATTTGACTGTATGGGTGGGATTGGGCTGTGAGGTTGGGATTGGGCTGTGTGGGTGGGAATGGGCTGTGTGAGTTGGATTGAGCTGTGAGGGTGGGATTGGCCTGTGTGGGTGGGATTGGCCTGTGTCGGTGGGATTCGGCTGTGTGGGTAGAATTGTGCTGTGTTGTTGGAATTGGGCTGTGTGGGTAGAATTGAGCGGTGTGGGTGGGATTGGGCTGTGCGAGTGGGATTGGGCTGTGTGGGTGGGATTGGGCTGTGAGGATGGGATTGGGCTGTGTGTGTGGGGTTATGGATTGGGATGTGAGGGTGGGATTGGGTTTTGCTGGTGGGATTGCGTTTTGCTGGTGGGATTGGGCTGTGTGGATGGGATTGGGCTGTGTGCGTGGGATTAGGGATTGGGATGTGAGGGTGGGATTGGGCTGTCTTGTTGGGATTGGGCTGTGTGGGTGGGATTGGCCTGTTAGGGTGGGATTGGGCTGTGTGAATGGGATTGGACTGTATGAGTGGCATTGGTCTGTGTGGGTGTGATTGGCCTGTGTGGGTGGGTTTGGGTGTTGAGGGTGGGATTGTGTTGTGAGGGTGGGACTGTGCTATGTGGGTGGGATGTGGCTGTTAGGGTGGGATTGTGCTCTGTGGGATTGGGCTATGCGTGTGGGATTGGGCTGTGATGGTGGGATTGGGCTGTGAGGGTGGGATTGGGCTGTCAGGGTGGGATTGAGCTGTGTGGGTGGGATTAGCCTGTGTAGGTGGGATTCGGCTATGTGGGTAGAATTGGGCTGTGTTGTTGGGATTGGGCTGTGTGGGTAGAATTGGGCTGTGTGGGTAGAATTGGGCTGTGTGGGTGGGATTGGGCTGTGCGAGTGGGATTGGGCTGTGTGGGTGGCATTGGCCTGTGTGAGTGGGATTGAGCTGTGCAATTGGAATTGGGCTGTGAGGGGGGCATTGGGCTGTCAGGGTGGGATTGGGCTCTATGGGTGGGATTGGGTTGTGCGTGTGGGATTTGGATGTGATGGTGAGATTGGGCTGTGTGAGTGGGATTGGGCTGTGTGTGTGGGATTGGGCATTGCGGATCTGATTGGGCTGTGTGAGTGGTATTGGGCTGTGTGGGTGGGATTGTGGTGTCAGGGTGGGAATGGGCAGTGTGTGTGTGATTGGGCTGTGAGGGTGGGATTGGGCTGTGTGGGTGGGATTGGGCTGTGTGGGTGGGATTGTGCTGTGAGGGTGGGATTGGTCTGTGAAGGTGGGATTGGGCTGTGTGAGTGGGATTGGGCTGTGAGGGTGTGATTGGGCTCTGTGGGTGGGATTGGTCTGTGAGGGTGGGACTGGGCTCTGTGGGTTGGATTGGGCTGTGTGGGTGGGATTGGGCTCTGTGTATGGGATTGGGCTATGAAGATGGGATTGGGATGTGTGTGTGGGATTGGGAATTGGGCTGTGTGGGTGGGATTGGACTGTGTGGGTGGGATTGGGCTGTGTGAGTGGGATTGGGCTGTGAAGCGGGATTGGGCTGTGTGGGTGGGATTGGGTTCTGCGGTTGGGATTGTGCTGTGTGGGTGTAATTGGGCTGTGAGGGTGGGATTGGGCTGTGTGGGTGGGATTGGACTGTGTGGGTGGGATTGGGCTTTGAGTTTGGGATTGGGCTGTTTGGGTGGAATTGGGCTGTGTGGGTGGGATTGGATTGTGTGGGTGGGATTGGGCTGTGAGTTTGGGATTGGGCTGTGTGGGTGGGAATGGGCAGTGTGAGTTGGATTGAGCTGTGAGGGTGCGATTGGCCTGTGTGGGTGGGATTGGCCTGTATAGGTGGGATTCGGCTGTGTGGGTAGAATTGTGCTGTGTTGTTGGGATTGGGCTGTGTGGGTAGAATTGAGCGGTGTGGGTGGGATTGGGCTGTGTGGATGAGATTGGGCTGTGTGCGTGGGATTAGGGATTGGGATGTGAGGGTCGGATTGGTTTTGCTGGTGGGATTGGGCTGTGTGGATGGGATTGGGCTGTGAGGGCGGTATGGGCTGTGATGGTGGGATTGGGCTGTGCGGGTGTGATTGGGCTGTGAGGGAGGGATTGGGCTGTGTGAGTGCGATTGGGCTGTGAGGGTGGGATTGTGCTGTGTGGGTGGGATTGGGCTGTGTGTGTGGGATTGTGCTTTGGGTGTGTGATTGGACTGTGTGGGTGGGATTGGGTTGTGTGGTTGCTTTTGGGCTGTGAGGGTGGGATTGGCCTGTGAGGGAGGGATTTTGATGTGTGGGTGGGATTGGGCTGTGTGTGTGAGATTGGGCTCTGCGGGTGGGATTGGATTGTGCGGGTGGGATTGGGCTGTGAGGGTGAGATTGGGCTGTGTGGGTGGGATTGGGGACTTCCCTGTGTGGGTGGTATTGGGTTTTGCTGGTGGAATTTGGCTGTGAGGGTGGGATTGGGCTGTGTGGGTGGGATTGGGCTGTGTGAGTTGGATTGAGCTGTGGGGATGGGATTGGGCTGTGAGGGCGGTATGGGCAGTGATGGTTGGATTGGGCTGTGCGGGTGTGATTGGGCTGTGAGGGAGGGATTGGGCTGTGTGAGTGCGATTGGGATGTGAGGGTGGGATTGGTCTGTGTGGGTGGGATTGGGCTGTGAGGGTGGGATTGGGCTGTGTGGGTGGGATTGGCTTGTGCGGGTGGGTTTGAGCTGTGAGGTTGGGATTGGTCTGTGTGGGTGGGATTGGGCAGCGAGGTTGGGATTGGCCGGTGCGTGTGGGAGTGGGATGTGAGGGTGGGATTGGGCTGTGTGGGTGGGATTGGGGATTGGGCTGTGTGGGTGGGATTGGCGTTTGCGGTTGGAATTGGGCTGTAAGGGTGGGATTGGGCTGCGTGGGTGGGATTGGGCTGTGTGAATGGGATTGGGCTGTTTGAGTGTTATTGGGCTGTGTGGGTGGGATTGGGCTGTGTGGGTGGGATTGAGCTGTGTGGGTGTGATTGGGTGTTGAGGGTAGGATTGGGCTGTGAGGGTGGGATTGGGCTGTGTGTTTGGGATGGGGCTGTGAGGGTGGGATTGGGCTGTGAGGGTGGGATTGGGCTGTGAGAATGGGATTCGGCTGAGAGGGTGGGATTGGGCTGTGCTGGTGGGATTGGGCAGTGAGGGTGGGATTGGGCAGTGAGGGTGGGATTGGGCTGTGAGGGTGGGATTGGGCTGTGTGGGCGGGTTTCGGATGTGTGAGTGGGATTGGTCTGTGTGAATGGGATTGGGCTGTGAGAGTGGGATTGGGCAGTGAGGGTGGGATTGGCCTGTGAGGGTGGGATTGAGATGTGTGGGTGGGATTGGGCTGTGTGAGTGAGATTGGGATGTGAGGTTGGGATTGGGCTGTGTGGGTGGGATTGGGGAATGGGCTGTGTGGGTGGGATTGGGATTTGGGGTTGGAATTGGGCTGTAAGGATGGGATTGGGCTGTGTGGGTGGGTTTGGGCTGTGTGAATGGGATTGGGCTGTTTGAGTGTTATTGGGCTGTGTGGGTGGGATTGGGCTGTGTGGGTGGGATTGGGCTGTGTGGGTGGGATTGGGCTGTGAGGGTGTGATTGGGTGTTGAGGGTGGGATTGGGCTGTGAGAGCGGGATTGGGCTGTGTGGGTGGGATTGGGTTCTGCGGTTGGGATTGTGCTGTGTGGGTGTAATTGGGCTGTGAGGGTGGGATTGGGCTGTGTGGGTGGGATTGGACTGTGTGGGTGGGATTGAGCTTTGAGTTTGGGATTGGGCTGTGTGGGTGGAATTGGGCTGTGTGGGTGGGATTGGACTGTGTGGGTGGGATTGGGCTGTGAGTTTGGGATTGGGCTGTGTGGGTGGGAATGGGCAGTGTGAGTTGGATTGAGCTGTGAGGGTGGGATTGGCCTGTGTGGGTGGGATTGGCCTGTGTAGGTGGGATTCGGCTGTGTGGGTAGAATTGTGCTGTGTTGCTGGGATTGGGCTTTGTGGGTAGAATTGAGCGGTGTGGGTGGGATTGGGCTGTGTGGATGAGATTGGGCTGTGTGCGTGGGATTAGGGATTGGGATGTGAGGGTCGGATTGGTTTTGCTGGTGGGATTGGGCTGTGTGGATGGGATTTGGCTGTGAGGGTGGGGTTGGGTTGTGTTGTTGGGATTGGGCTGTGTGGGTGTGATTGGCCTGTGTGGGTGGGATTGGGTGTTGAGGGTGGGATTGTGATGTGAGGGTGGGATTGTGCTGTGTGGGTGGAATGGGGCTGTTAGGGTGGGATTGGGCTCTTTGGGATTGGGCTGTGCGTGTGGGATTGGGCTGTGATGGTGGGATTGGTCTGTGAGGGTGGGATTGGGCTGTCAGGGTGGGATTGGGCTCTGTGGGTGGGATTGGGTTGTGCGTGTGGGATTTGGCTGTGATGGTGAGATTGGGCTATGTGGGTGGGATTGGGCTGTGTGAGTGGGATTGTTCTGTGAGGGTGGGATTGGGCTGTGTGAGTGGGATTGAGCTGTGTGGGTGGGATTGTCCTGTGAGGGTGGGATTCGGCAATGTGGGTAGAATTGTGCTGTGTTGGTGGGATTGGGCTGTGTGGGTAGAATTGGTCTCTGTGTGTGGGATTGGGCTGTGAGGATGGAATTGGGATGTGTGGGTGGGATTGGGAATTGGGCTGTGTGGGTGGGATTGGGCTGTGTGAGTGGGATTGGGCTGTGAGAGTGGGATTGGGCTGTGTGGGTGGGATTGGGTTCTGCGGGTGGGATTGTGCTGTGTGGGTGTAATTGGGCTGTGTGGGTGGGATTGGGCTGTGTGGGTGGGATTGGACTGTGTGGGTGGGATTGGGCTGTGAGGTTGGGATTGGGCTGTGTGGGTGGGAATGGGCTGTGTGAGTTGGATTGAGCTGTGTGGAAGGGATTAGGGATTGGGATGTGAGGGTGGGATTGGGTTTTGCTGGTGGGATTGGGCTGTGTGGATGAGATTGGGCTGTGTGGGTGTGATTAGGGATTGGGATGTGAGGGTGGGATTGGGTTTTGCTGGTGGGATTGGGCTGTGTGGATGGGATTCGGCTGTGAGGGTGGGATTGGGCTGTCTTGTTGGGATTGGGCTGTGTGGGTGTGATTGGCCAGTGTGGGTGGGATTGGGTGTTGAGGGTGGGATTGTGCTGTGAGGGTGGGGTTGGGCTGTGTGGGTGGAATGGGGCTGTTAGGGTGGGATTGGGCTCTGTGGGTGGGATTGGGTTGTGCGTGTGGGATTTGGCTGTGATGGTGAGATTGGGCATGTGTGGTTGGGATTGGGCTGTGTGAGTGGGATTGTTCTGTGAGGGTGGGATTGGGCTGTGTGAGTGGGATTAGACTGTGTGGGTGGGATTGGCCTGTGTGGGTGTGATTGGGCTCTCTGGATGGGATTAGGCAGTGAGTGTGGAATTGGGCTGTGTGTGTGGGATTGGGCATTGCGGATCTGATTGGGCTGTGTGAGTGGTATTGAGCTGTGTGGGTGGGATTGGAGTGTCAGGGTGGGATTGGGCAGTGTAGGTGGGATTGGGCTGTGAGGGTGGGATTATGCTGTGTGGGTGGGATTGGGCTGTGTGGGTGGGATTGGGCTGTGAGGGTGGGATTGGGCTGTGAAGGCGGGATTGGGCTGTATGGGTGGGATTGGGCTGTGTGAGTGGGATTGGGCTGTGAGGGTGGGATTGGGCTGTGTGTGTGGGATTGGGCTGTGAGGGTGGGATAGTGCTGTGAAGGGATTGGGCTGTGTGGGTGGGATTGGGCTGTGAAGGTGGGATTGGGCTGTGTGGGTGGGATTGGGCTCTGTGGGTGGGATTGGGCTGTGAGGGTGGGACTGGGCTCTGTGGGTTGGATTGGGGATTTGCCTGTGTGGGTTGGATTGGGTTTTGCGGGTGGAAATGGGCTGTGAGGGTGGGATTGGGCTGTTTGTGTGGGATTGGGCTGTGTGTGTGGGATTGGGCATTGCGGATCTGATTGGGCTGTATGAGTGGTATTGAGCTGTGTGGGTGGGATTGGTGTGTCAGGGTGGGATTGGGCAGTGTAGGTGGGATTGGGCTGTGAGGGTGGGATTATGCTGTGTGGGTGGGATTGGGCTGTGTGGGTGGGATTGGGCTGTGAGGGTGGGATTGGGCTGTGAAGGCGGGATTGGGCTGTGTGGGTGGGATTGGACTGTGTGAGTGGGATTGGGCTGTGAGGGTGGGATTGGGCTGTGTGGGTGGGATTGGGCTGTGAGGGTGGAATAGTCCTGTGTGGGTGGGATTGGGTGGTGAGGGTGGGATTGGTCTGTGTTGGTGGGATTGGGCTGTGAGGGTGGGATTGGGCTGTGTGGGTGGGATTAGGTGGTGAGGGTGGGATTGGTCTGTGTGGGTGGGATCGAGCTGTGAGGGTGGGATTGGGCTGTGTGGGTGGGATTGAGATGTGTGGGTGGGATTGGCCTGTGAGTGTGGGATTCGGCAATGTGGGTAGAATTGTGCTGTGTTGGTGGGATTGGGCTGTGTTGGTAGAATTGGTCTCTGTGTGTGGGATTGGGCTGTGAGGATGGGATTGGGATGTGTGGGTGGGTTTGGGAATTGGGCTGTGTGGGTGGGATTGGGCTGTGTGAGTGGGATTGGGCTATGAGAGTGGGATTGGGCTGTGTGGGTGGGATTGGGTTCTGCGGGTGGGATTGGGTTCTGCGGGTGGGATTGGGCTGTGCGAGTGGCATTGGGCTGTGCGGGTGGGATTGGGCTGTGTGTGTGGGATTATGGACTGGGATGTGAGGGTGGGATTGGGTTTTGCTGGTGGGATTGGGCTGTGTGGATGGGATTGGGCTGTGTGGGTGGGATTAGGGATTGAGATGTGAGGGTGGGATTGGGTTTTGCTGGTGGGATTGGGCTGTGTGGATGAGATTGGGCTGTGTGGGTGGGATTAGGGATTGGGATGTGAGGGTGGGATTGGGCTTTGCTGGTGGGATTGGGCTGTGTGGATGGGATTGGGCTGTGTGGGTAGGATTGGGCTATGTGGGTGGGATTGGGCTGTGAGGGTGGGATTGGGCTGTGTGGGTGGGATTGGGCTGTGTGAGTTGGATTGAGCTCTGAGGGTGGGATTGGCCTGTGTGGGTGGGATTGAGCTGTGTGGGTGGGATTGTCCTGTGAGGGTGGGATTCGGCAATGTGGGTAGAATTGTGCTGTGTTGGTGGGATTGGGCTGTGTGGGTAGAATTGGTCTCTGTGTGTGGGATTGGGCTGTGAGGATGGGATTGGGATGTGTGGGTGGGATTGGGAATTGGGCTGTGTGAGTGGGATTGGGCTGTGTGAGTGGGATTGGGCTGCGAGAGTGGGATTGTGCTGTGTGGGTGGGATTTGACTGTATGGGTGGGATTGGGCTGTGAGGTTGGGATTGGGCTGTGTAGGTGGGAATGGGCTGTGTGAGTTGGATTGAGCTGTGAGGGTGGGATTGGCCTGTGTGGGTGGGATTGGCCTGTGTCGGTGGGATTCGGCTGTGTGGGTAGAATTGTGCTGTGTTGTTGGAATTGGGCTGTGTGGGTAGAATTGAGCGGTGTGGGTGGGATTGGGCTGTGCGAGTGGGATTGGGCTGTGTGGGTGGGATTGGGCTGTGAGGATGGGATTGGGCTGTGTGTGTGGGATTATGGATTGGGATGTGAGGGTGGGATTGGGTTTTGCTGGTGGGATTGGGTTTTGCTGGTGGGATTGGGCTGTGTGGATGGGATTGGGCTGTGTGCGTGGGATTAGGGATTGGGATGTGAGGGTGGGATTGGGCTCATTTGTTGGGATTGGGCTGTGTGGGTGGGATTGGCCTGTGAGGGTGGGATTGGGCTGTGTGAATGGGATTGGACTGTATGAGTGGGATTGGTCTGTGTGGGTGTGATTGGCCTGTGTGGGTGGGTTTGGGTGTTGAGGGTGGGATTGTGCTGTGAGGGTGGGATTGGGCTGTGATGGTGGGATTGGGCTGTGAGGGTGGGATTGGGCTGTCAGGGTGGGATTGAGCTGTGTGGGTGGGATTGGCCTGTGTAGGTGGGATTCGGCTATGTGGGTAGAATTGGGCTGTGTTGTTGGGATTGGGCTGTGTGGGTAGAATTGGGCTGTGTGGGTAGAATTGGGCTGTGTGGGTGGGATTGGGCTGTGCGAGTGGGATTGGGCTGTGTGGGTGGCATTGGCCTGTGTGAGTGGGATTGAGCTGTGCAATTGGAATTGGGCTGTGAGGGTGGCATTGGGCTGTCAGGGTGGGATTGGGCTCTGTGGGTGGGATTGGGTTGTGCGTGTGGGATTTGGGTGTGATGGTGAGATTGGGCTATGTGGGTGGGATTGAGTTGTGTGAGTGGGATTGTTCTGTGAGGGTGGGATTGGGCTGTGTGGGTGGGATTGGCCTGTGTGGGTGCGATTGGGCTCTGTGGATGGGATTAGGCTGTGAGTGTGGGATTGGGCTGTGTGTGTGGGATTGGGCATTGCGGATCTGATTGGGCTGTGTGAGTGGTATTGGGCTGTGTGGGTGGGATTGGGGTGTCAGGGTGGGATTGGGCAGTGTGGGTGGGATTGGGCTGTGAGGGTGGGATTGGGCTGTGTGGGTGGGATTGGGCTGTGTGGGTGGGATTGGGCTGTGAGGGTGGGATTGGGCTGTGAAGGTGGGATTGGACTGTGTGGGTGGGATTTTGCTGTGTGAGTGGGATTGGTCTGTGAGGGTGGGATTGGGCTCTGTTGGTGGGATTGGGCTGTGAGGGTGGGACTGGGCTCTGTGGGTTGGATTGGGGATTTGCCTGTGTGGGTGGGATTGGGTTTTGCGGGTGGAAATGGGCTGTGAGCGTGGGATTGGGCTGATTGGGTGGGATTGGGCTGTGTGCGTGGGATTCGGCTGTGTGAATGGGATTGGGCTGTTTGAGTGGGATTGGGCTGTGTGGGTAGGATTGGGCTATGTGGGTGGGATTGGGCTGTGAGGGTGGGATTGGGCTGTGTGGGTGGGATTGGGCTGTGTGAGTTGGATTGAGCTCTGAGGGTGGGATTGGCCTGTGTGGGTGGGATTGAGCTGTGTGGGTGGGATTGTCCTGTGAGGGTGGGATTCGGCAATGTGGGTAGAATTGTGCTGTGTTGGTGGGATTGGGCTGTGTGGGTAGAATTGGTCTCTGTGTGTGGGATTGGGCTGTGAGGATGGGATTGGGATGTGTGGGTGGGATTGGGAATTGGGCTGTGTGAGTGGGATTGGGCTGTGTGAGTGGGATTGGGCTGCGAGAGTGGGATTGTGCTGTGTGGGTGGGATTGGGTTCTGCGGGTGGGATTGGGCTGTGTGGGTGTGATTGGGCTGTGAGGGTGGGATTGGGCTGTGTGGGTGGGATTTGACTGTATGGGTGGGATTGGGCTGTGAGGTTGGGATTGGGCTGTGTGGGTGGGAATGGGCTGTGTGAGTTGGATTGAGCTGTGAGGGTGGGATTGGCCTGTGTGGGTGGGATTGGCCTGTGTCGGTGGGATTCGGCTGTGTGGGTAGAATTGTGCTGTGTTGTTGGAATTGGGCTGTGTGGGTAGAATTGAGCGGTGTGGGTGGGATTGGGCTGTGCGAGTGGGATTGGGCTGTGTGGGTGGGATTGGGCTGTGAGGATGGGATTGGGCTGTGTGTGTGGGATTATGGATTGGGATGTGAGGGTGGGATTGGGTTTTGCTGGTGGGATTGGGTTTTGCTGGTGGGATTGGGCTGTGTGGATGGGATTGGGCTGTGTGCGTGGGATTAGGGATTGGGATGTGAGGGTGGCATTGGGCTGTGTGGGTGGGATTGGCCTGTGAGGGTGGGATTGGGCTGTGTGAATGGGATTGGACTGTATGAGTGGGATTGGTCTGTGTGGGTGTGATTGGCCTGTGTGGGTGGGTTTGGGTGTTGAGGGTGGGATTGTGCTGTGAGGGTGGGATTGGGCTGTGATGGTGGGATTGGGCTGTGAGGGTGGGATTGGGCTGTCAGGGTGGGATTGAGCTGTGTGGGTGGGATTGGCCTGTGTAGGTGGGATTCGGCTATGTGGGTAGAATTGGGCTGTGTTGTTGGGATTGGGCTGTGTGGGTAGAATTGGGCTGTGTGGGTAGAATTGGGCTGTGTGGGTGGGATTGGGCTGTGCGAGTGGGATTGGGCTATGTGGGTGGCATTGGCCTGTGTGAGTGGGATTGAGCTGTGCAATTGGAATTGGGCTGTGAGGGTGGCATTGGGCTGTCAGGGTGGGATTGGGCTCTGTGGGTGGGATTGAGTTGTGCGTGTGGGATTTGGGTGTGATGGTGAGATTGGGCTATGTGGGTGGGATTGGGCTGTGTGAGTGGGATTGGTCTGTGTGGGTGGGTTCGAGCTGTGAGGGTGGGATTTGGCTGTGTGGGTGGGATTGAGCTGTGTGGGTGGGATTGGCCTGTGAGTGTGGGATTCGGCAATGTGGGTAGAATTGTGCTGTGTTGGTGGGATTGGGCTGTGTTGGTAGAATTAGTCTCTGTGTGTGGGATTGGGCTGTGAGGATGGGATTGGGATGTGTGGGTGGGATTGGGAATTGGGCTGTGTGGGTGGGATTGGGCTGTGTGAGTGGGATTGGGCTGTGAGAGTGGGATTCGGCTGTGTGGGTGGGATTGGGTTCTGCGGGTGGGATTGGGTTCTGCGGGTGGGATTGGGCTGCGCGAGTGGGATTGGGCTGTGCGGGTGGGATTGGGCTGTGTGTGTGGGATTATGGATTGGGTTGTGAGGGTGGGATTGGGTTTTGCTGGTGGGATTGGGCTGTGTGGATGGGATTGGGCTGTGTGGGTGGGATTAGGGATTGAGATGTGAGGGTGGGATTGGGTTTTGCTGGTAGGATTGGGCTGTGTGGATGAGATTGGGCTGTGTGGGTGGGATTAGGGATTGGGATGTGTGGGTGGGATTGGGTTTTGCTGGTGGGATTGGGCTGTGTGGATGGGATTCGGCTGTGAGGGTGGGATTGGGCTGTCTTGTTGGGATTGGGCTGTGTGGGTGTGATTGGCCTGTGTGGGTGGGATTGGGTGTTGAGGGTGGGATTGTGATGTGAGGGTGGGATTGTGCTGTGTGGGTGGAATGGGGGTGTTAGGGCGGGATTGGGCTCTGTGGGTGGGATTGGGTTGTGTGAGTGGGATTGTTCTGTGAGGGTGGGATTGGGCTTTGTGGGTGGGATTGGCCTGTGTGGGTGCGATTGGGCTCAGTGGATGGGATTAGGCTGTGAGTGTGGGATCGGGCTGTGTGTGTGGGATTGGGCATTGCGGATCTGTTTGGGCTGTGTGAGTGGTATTGGGCTGTGTGGGTGGGATTGGGGTGTCAGGGTGGGATTGGGCAGTGTGGGTGGGATTGGGCTGTGAGGGTGGGATTGGGCTGTGTGGGTGGGATTTTGCTGTGTGAGTGTGATTGGGCTGTGAGGGTGGGATTGGGCTCTGTTGGTGGGATTGAGCTGTGAGGGTGGGACTGGGCTCTGTGGGTTGGATTGGGGATTTGCCTGTGTGGGTGGGATTGGGTTTTGCGGGTGGAAAGGGGCTGTGAGCGTGGGATTGGGCTGATTGGGTGGGATTGGGCTGTGTGCGTGGGATTGGGCTGTGTGAATGGGATTGGGCTGTTTGAGTGGGATTGGGCTGTGTGGGTAGGATTGGGCTGTGTGGGTGGGATTGGGTGGTGAGGGTGGGATTGGTCTGTGTGGGTGGGATTGGGCTGTGAGGGTGGGACTGGGATCTGTGGGATTGGGCAGTTCGTGTAGATTGGGCTGTGAGGATGGGATTGGGCTGTGTGAATGGGATTGGACTGTATGAGTGGGATTGGTCTGTGTGGGTGTGATTGGCCTGTGTGGGTGGGTTTGGGTGTTGAGGGTGGGATTGTGCTGTGAGGGTGGGACTGTGCTATGTGGGTGGGATGGGGCTGTTAGGGTGGGATTGTGCTCTGTGGGATTGGGCTGTGCGTGTGGGATTGGGCTGTGATGCTAGGATTGGGCTGTGAGGGTGGGATTGGGCTGTCAGGGTGGGATTGAGCTGTGTGGGTGGGATTGGCCTGTGTAGGTGGGATTCGGCTATGTGGGTAGAATTGGGCTGTGTTGTTGGGATTGGGCTGTGTGGGTAGAATTGGGCTGTGTGGGTGGGATTGGGCTGTGTGGGTAGAATTGGGCTGTGTGGGTGGGATTGGGCTGTGTGGGTGGCATTGGCCTGTGTGAGTGGGATTGAGCTGTGCAATTGGAATTGGGCTGTGAGGGTGGCATTGGGCTGTCAGGGTCGGATTGGGCTCTGTGGGTGGGATTGGGTTGTGCGTGTGGGATTTGGATGTGATGGTGAGATTGGGCTGTGTGGGTGGGATTGGGCTGTGTGAGTGGGATTGTTCTGTGAGGGTGGGATTGGGCTGTGTGAGTGGGATTGGACTGTGTGGGTGGGATTGGCCTGTGTGGGTGCGATTGGGCTCTGTGGATGGGATTAGGCTGTCAGTGTGGGATTGGGCTGTGTGTGTGGGATTGGGCATTGCGGATCTGATTGGGCTGTGTGAGTGGTATTGGGCTGTGTGGGTGGGATTGTGGTGTCAGGGTGGGAATGGGTAGTGTGGGTGTGATTGGGCTGTGAGGGTGGGATTGGGCTGTGTGGGTGGGATTGGGCTGTGTGAGTGGGATTGGGCTGTGAGGGTGGGATTGGGCTCTGTGGGTGGGATTGGGCTGTGAGGGTGGGACTGGGCTCTGTGGGTTGGATTGGGCTGTGTGGGTGGGATTGGGCTCTGTGTATGGGATTGGGCTATGAAGATGGGATTGGGATGTGTGTGTGGGATTGGGAATTGGGCTGTGTGGGTGGGATTGGACTGTGTGGGTGGGATTGGGCTGTGTGAGTGGGATTGGGCTGTGAGAGCGGGATTGGGTTGTGTGGGTGGGATTGGGTTCTGCGGTTGGGATTGTGCTGTGTGGGTGTAATTGGGCTGTGAGAGTGGGATTGGGCTGTGTGGGTGGGATTGGACTGTGTGGGTGGGATTGGGCTTTGAGTTTGGGATTGGGCTGTGTGGGTGGAATTGGGCTGTGTGGGTGGGATTGGACTGTGTGGGTGGGATTGGGCTGTGAGTTTGGGATTGGGCTGTGTGGGTGGGAATGGGCAGTGTTAGTTGGATTGAGCTGTGAGGGTGGGATTGGCCTGTGTGGGTGGGATTGGCCTGTGTAGGTGGGATTCGGCTGTGTGGGTAGAATTGTGCTGTGTTGTTGGGATTGGGCTGTGTGGGTAGAATTGAGCGGTGTGGGTGGGATTGGGCTGTGTGGATGAGATTGGGCTGTGTGCGTGGGATTAGGGATTGGGATGTGAGGGTCGGATTGGTTTTGCTGGTGGGATTGGGCTGTGTGGATGGGATTTGGCTGTGAGGGTGGGGTTGGGCTGTCTTGTTGGGATTGGGCTGCGTGGGTGTGATTGGCCTGTGTGGGTGGGATTGGGTGTTGAGGGTGGGATTGTGATGTGAGGGTGGGATTGTGCTGTGTGGGTGGAATGGGGCTGTTAGGGTGGGATTGGGCTCTTTGGGATTGGGCTGTGCGTGTGGGATTGGGCTGTGATGGTGGGATTGGGCTGTGTGGGTGTGATTGGCCTGTGTGGGTGGGATTGGGCGTTGAGGGTGGGATTGTGATGTGAGGGTGGGATTGTGCTGTGTGGGTGGAATGGGGCTGTTAGGGTGGGATTGGGCTGTTTGGGATTGGGCTGTGCGTGTGGGATTGGGCTGTGATGGTGGGATTGGTCTGTGAGGGTGGGATTGGGCTGTCAGGGTGGGATTGGGCTCTGTGGGTGGGATTGGGTTGTGCGTGTGGGATTTGGCTGTGATGGTGAGATTGGGCTGTGTGGGTGGGATTGGGCTGTGTGAGTGGGATTGTTCTGTGAGGGTGGGATTGGGCTGTGTGAGTGGGATTGAGCTGTGTGGGTGGGATTGTCCTGTGAGGGTGGGATTCGGCAATGTGGGTAGAATTGTGCTGTGTTGGTGGGATTGGGCTGTGTGGGTAGAATTGGTCTCTGTGTGTGGCATTGGGCTGTGAGGATGGAATTGGGACGTGTGGGTGGGATTGGGAATTGGGCTGTGTGGGTGGGATTGGGCTGTGTGAGTGGGATTGGGCTGTGAGAGTGGGATTGGGCTGTGTGGGTGGGATTGGGTTCTGCGGGTGGGATTGTGCTGTGTGGGTGTAATTGGGCTGTGTGGGTGGGATTGGGCTGTGTGGGTGGGATTGGACTGTGTGGGTGGGATTGGGCTGTGAGGTTGGGATTGGGCTGTGTGGGTGGGATTGGGCTGTGAGGTTGGGATTGGGCTGTGTGGGTGGGAATGGGCTGTGCGAGTTGGATTGAGCTGTGAGGGTGGGATTGGCCTGTGTAGGTGGGACTCGGCTGTTTGGGTCGAATTGTGCTGTGTTGTTGGGATTGGGCTGTGTGGGTACAATTGAGCGGTGTTGGTGGGATTGGGCTGTGCGAGTGGGATTGGGCTGTATGGGTGGGATTGGGCTGTGAGGGTGGGATTGGGCTGTGTGGTTGGGATTGGGCTGTGTGGGTGGGATTAGGGATTGGGATGTGAGGGTGGGATTGGGTTTTGCTGGTGGGATTGGGCTGTGTGGATGAGATTGGGCTGTGTGGGTGGGATTAGGGATTGGGATGTGAGGGTGGGATTGGGTTTTGCTGGTGGGATTGGGCTGTGTGGATGAGATTGGGCTGTGTGGGTGGGATTAGGGATTGGGATGTGAGGGTGGGATTGGGTTTTGCTGGTGGGATTGGGCTGTGTGGATGGGATTCGGCTGTGAGGTTGGGATTGGGCTGTCTTGTTGGGATTGGGCTGTGTGGGTGTGATTGCCCTGTGTGGGTGGGATTGGGTGTTGAGGGTGGGATTGTGCTGTGAGGGTGGGATTGTGCTGTGTGGGTGGAATGGGGCTGTTAGGGTGGGATTGGGCTCTGTGGGTGGGATTGGGTTGTGCGTGTGGGATTTGGCTGTGATGGTGAGATTGGGCATGTGTGGGTGGGATTGGGCTGTGTGAGTGGGATTGTTCTGTGAGGGTGGGATTGGGCTGTGTGAGTGGGATTAGACTGTGTGGGTGGGATTGGCCTGTGTGGGTGCGATTGGGCTCTCTGGATGGGATTAGGCTGTGAGTGTGGAATTGGGCTGTGTGTGTGGGATTGGGCATTGCGGATCTGATTGGGCTGTATGAGTGGTATTGAGCTGTGTGGGTGGGATTGGGGTGTCAGGGTGGGATTGGGCAGTGTAGGTGGGATTGGGCTGTGAGGGTGGGATTATGCTGTGTGGGTGGGATTGGGCTGTGTGGGTGGGATTGGGCTGTGAGGGTGGGATTGGGCTGTGAAGGCGGGATTGGGCTGTGTGGGTGGGATTGGGCTGTGTGAGTGGGATTGGGCTGTGAGGGTGGGATTGGGCTGTGTGGGTGGGATTGGGCTGTGAGGGTGGAATAGTGCTGTGTGGGTGGGATTGGGTGGTGAGGGTGGGATTGGTCTGTGTTGGTGGGATTGGGCTGTGAAGGTGGGATTGGGCTGTGTGGGTGGGATTAGGTGGTGAGGGTGGGATTGGTCTGTGTGGGTGGGATCGAGCTGTGAGGGTGGGATTGGGCTGTGTGGGTGGGATTGAGCTGTGTGGGTGGGATTGGCCTGTGAGGGTGGGATTCGGAATTGTGGGTAGAATTGTGCTGTGTTGGTGGGATTGGGCTGTGTTGGTAGAATTGGTCTCTGTGTGTGGGATTGGGCTGTGAGGATGGGATTGGGATGTGTGGGTGGGATTGGGAATTGGGCTGTGTGGGTGGGATTGGGCTGTGTGAGTGGGATTGGGCTATGAGAGTGGGATTGGGCTGTGTTGGTGGGATTGGGTGGTGAGGGTGGGATTGGTCTGTGTTGGTGGGATTGGGCTGTGAGGGTGGGATTGGGCTGTGAAGGCGGGATTGGGCTGTGTGGGTGGGATTGGGCTCTGTGGGTGGGATTGGGCTGTGAGGGTGGGACTGGGCTCTGTGGGTTGGATTGGGGATTTGCCTGTGTGGGTTGTATTGGGTTTTGCGCGCGGAAATGGGCTGTGAGGGTGGGATTGGGCTGTTTGTGTGGGATTGGGCTGTGTGTGTGGGATTGGGCTGTGTGTGTGGGATTGGGCATTGCGGATCTGATTGGGCTGTATGAGTGGTATTGAGCTGTGTGGGTGGGATTGGGGTGTCAGGGTGGGATTGGGCAGTGTAGGTGGGATTGGGCTGTGAGGGTGGGATTATGCTGTGTGGGTGGGATTGGGCTGTGTGGGTGGGATTGGGCTGTGAGGGTGGGATTGGGCTGTGAAGGCGGGATTGGGCTGTGTGGGTGGGATTGGGCTGTGAGGGTGGGATTGGGCTGTGTGGGTGGGATTTTGCTGTGTGAGTGTGATTGGGCTGTGAGGGTGGGATTGGGCTCTGTTGGTGGGATTGAGCTGTGAGGGTGGGACTGGGCTCTGTGGGTTGGATTGGGGATTTGCCTGTGTGGGTGGGATTGGGTTTTGCGGGTGGAAAGGGGCTGTGAGCGTGGGATTGGGCTGATTGGGTGGGATTGGGCTGTGTGCGTGGGATTGAGCTGTGTGAATGGGATTGGGCTGTTTGAGTGGGATTGGGCTGTGTGGGTAGGATTGGGCTGTGTGGGTGGGATTGGGTGGTGAGGGTGGGATTGGTCTGTGTGGGTGGGATTGGGCTGTGAGGGTGGGACTGGGATCTGTGGGATTGGGCTGTTCGTGTAGATTGGGCTGTGAGGATGGGATTGGGCTGTGTGAATGGGATTGGACTGTATGAGTGGGATTGGTCTGTGTGGGTGTGATTGGCCTGTGTGGGTGGGTTTGGGTGTTGAGGGTGGGATTGTGCTGTGAGGGTGGGACTGTGCTATGTGAGTGGGATGGGGCTGTTAGGGTGGGATTGTGCTCTGTGGGATTGGGCTGTGCGTGTGGGATTGGGCTGTGATGCTAGGATTGGGCTGTGAGGGTGGGATTGGGCTGTCAGGGTGGGATTGAGCTGTGTGGGTGGGATTGGCCTGTGTAGGTGGGATTCGGCTATGTGGGTAGAATTGGGCTGTGTTGTTGGGATTGGGCTGTGTGGGTAGAATTGGGCTGTGTGGGTGGGATTGGGCTGTGTGGGTAGAATTGGGCTGTGTGGGTGGGATTGGGCTGTGTGGGTGGCATTGGCCTGTGTGAGTGGGATTGAGCTGTGCAATTGGAATTGGGCTGTGAGGGTGGCATTGGGCTGTCAGGGTCGGATTGGGCTCTGTGGGTGGGATTGGGTTGTGCGTGTGGGATTTGGATGTGATGGTGAGATTGGGCTGTGTGGGTGGGATTGGGCTGTGTGAGTGGGATTGTTCTGTGAGGGTGGGATTGGGCTGTGTGAGTGGGATTGGACTGTGTGGGTGGGATTGGCCTGTGTGGGTGCGATTGGGCTCTGTGGATGGGATTAGGCTGTCAGTGTGGGATTGGGCTGTGTGTGTGGGATTGGGCATTGCGGATCTGATTGGGCTGTGTGAGTGGTATTGGGCTGTGTGGGTGGGATTGTGGTGTCAGGGTGGGAATGGGTAGTGTGGGTGTGATTGGGCTGTGAGGGTGGGATTGGGCTGTGTGGGTGGGATTGGGCTGTGTGAGTGGGATTGGGCTGTGAGGGTGGGATTGGGCTCTGTGGGTGGGATTGGGCTGTGAGGGTGGGACTGGGCTCTGTGGGTTGGATTGGGCTGTGTGGGTGGGATTGGGCTCTGTGTATGGGATTGGGCTATGAAGATGGGATTGGGATGTGTGTGTGGGATTGGGAATTGGGCTGTGTGGGTGGGATTGGACTGTGTGGGTGGGATTGGGCTGTGTGAGTGGGATTGGGCTGTGAGAGCGGGATTGGGTTGTGTGGGTGGGATTGGGTTCTGCGGTTGGGATTGTGCTGTGTGGGTGTAATTGGGCTGTGAGAGTGGGATTGGGCTGTGTGGGTGGGATTGGACTGTGTGGGTGGGATTGGGCTTTGAGTTTGGGATTGGGCTGTGTGAGTGGAATTGGGCTGTGTGGGTGGGATTGGACTGTGTGGGTGGGATTGGGCTGTGAGTTTGGGATTGGGCTGTGTGGGTGGGAATGGGCAGTGTTAGTTGGATTGAGCTGTGAGGGTGGGATTGGCCTGTGTGGGTGGGATTGGCCTGTGTAGGTGGGATTCGGCTGTGTGGGTAGAATTGTGCTGTGTTGTTGGGATTGGGCTGTGTGGGTAGAATTGAGCGGTGTGGGTGGGATTGGGCTGTGTGGATGAGATTGGGCTGTGTGCGTGGGATTAGGGATTGGGATGTGAGGGTCGGATTGGTTTTGCTGGTGGGATTGGGCTGTGTGGATGGGATTTGGCTGTGAGGGTGGGGTTGGGCTGTGTGGGTGTGATTGGCCTGTGTGGGTGGGATTGGGCGTTGAGGGTGGGATTGTGATGTGAGGGTGGGATTGTGCTGTGTGGGTGGAATGGGGCTGTTAGGGTGGGATTGGGCTGTTTGGGATTGGGCTGTGCGTGTGGGATTGGGCTGTGATGGTGGGATTGGTCTGTGAGGGTGGGATTGGGCTGTCAGGGTGGGATTGGGCTCTGTGGGTGGGATTGGGTTGTGCGTGTGGGATTTGGCTGTGATGGTGAGATTGGGCTGTGTGGGTGGGATTGGGCTGTGTGAGTGGGATTGTTCTGTGAGGGTGGGATTGGGCTGTGTGAGTGGGATTGAGCTGTGTGGGTGGGATTGTCCTGTGAGGGTGGGATTCGGCAATGTGGGTAGAATTGTGCTGTGTTGGTGGGATTGGGCTGTGTGGGTAGAATTGGTCTCTGTGTGTGGCATTGGGCTGTGAGGATGGAATTGGGACGTGTGGGTGGGATTGGGAATTGGGCTGTGTGGGTGGGATTGGGCTGTGTGAGTGGGATTGGGCTGTGAGAGTGGGATTGGGCTGTGTGGGTGGGATTGGGTTCTGCGGGTGGGATTGTGCTGTGTGGGTGTAATTGGGCTGTGTGGGTGGGATTGGGCTGTGTGGGTGGGATTGGACTGTGTGGGTGGGATTGGGCTGTGAGGTTGGGATTGGGCTGTGTGGGTGGGATTGGGCTGTGAGGTTGGGATTGGGCTGTGTGGGTGGGAATGGGCTGTGTGAGTTGGATTGAGCTGTGAGGGTGGGATTGGCCTGTGTAGGTGGGACTCGGCTGTTTGGGTCGAATTGTGCTGTGTTGTTGGGATTGGGCTGTGTGGGTACAATTGAGCGGTGTTGGTGGGATTGGGCTGTGCGAGTGGGATTGGGCTGTATGGGTGGGATTGGGCTGTGAGGGTGGGATTGGGCTGTGTGGATGGGATTGGGCTGTGTGGGTGGGATTAGGGATTGGGATGTGAGGGTGGGATTGGGTTTTGCTGGTGGGATTGGGCTGTGTGGATGAGATTGGGCTGTGTGGGTGGGATTAGGGATTGGGATGTGAGGGTGGGATTGGGTTTTGCTGGTGGGATTGGGCTGTGTGGATGAGATTGGGCTGTGTGGGTGGGATTAGGGATTGGGTTGTGAGGGTGGGATTGGGTTTTGCTGGTGGGATTGGGCTGTGTGGATGGGATTCGGCTGTGAGGTTGGGATTGGGCTGTCTTGTTGGGATTGGGCTGTGTGGGTGTGATTGCCCTGTGTGGGTGGGATTGGGTGTTGAGGGTGGGATTGTGCTGTGAGGGTGGGATTGTGCTGTGTGGGTGGAATGGGGCTGTTAGGGTGGGATTGGGCTCTGTGGGTGGGATTGGGTTGTGCGTGTGGGATTTGGCTGTGATGGTGAGATTGGGCATGTGTGGGTGGGATTGGGCTGTGTGAGTGGGATTGTTCTGTGAGGGTGGGATTGGGCTGTGTGAGTGGGATTAGACTGTGTGGGTGGGATTGGCCTGTGTGGGTGCGATTGGGCTCTCTGGATGGGATTAGGCTGTGAGTGTGGAATTGGGCTGTGTGTGTGGGATTGGGCATTGCGGATCTGATTGGGCTGTATGAGTGGTATTGAGCTGTGTGGGTGGGATTGGGGTGTCAGGGTGGGATTGGGCAGTGTAGGTGGGATTGGGCTGTGAGGGTGGGATTATGCTGTGTGGGTGGGATTGGGCTGTGTGGGTGGGATTGGGCTGTGAGGGTGGGATTGGGCTGTGAAGGCGGGATTGGGCTGTGTGGGTGGGATTGGGCTGTGTGAGTGGGATTGGGCTGTGAGGGTGGGATTGGGCTGTGTGGGTGGGATTGGGCTGTGAGGGTGGAATAGTGCTGTGTGGGTGGGATTGGGTGGTGAGGGTGGGATTGGTCTGTGTTGGTGGGATTGGGCTGTGAAGGTGGGATTGGGCTGTGTGGGTGGGATTAGGTGGTGTGGGTGGGATTGGTCTGTGTGGGTGGGATCGAGCTGTGAGGGTGGGATTGGGCTGTGTGGGTGGGATTGAGCTGTGTGGGTGGGATTGGCCTGTGAGGGTGGGATTCGGAATTGTGGGTAGAATTGTGCTGTGTTGGTGGGATTGGGCTGTGTTGGTAGAATTGGTCTCTGTGTGTGGGATTGGGCTGTGAGGATGGGATTGGGATGTGTGGGTGGGATTGGGAATTGGGCTGTGTGGGTGGGATTGGGCTGTGTGAGTGGGATTGGGCTATGAGAGTGGGATTGGGCTGTGTTGGTGGGATTGGGTGGTGAGGGTGGGATTGGTCTGTGTTGGTGGGATTGGGCTGTGAGGGTGGGATTGGGCTGTGAAGGCGGGATTGGGCTGTGTGGGTGGGATTGGGCTCTGTGGGTGGGATTGGGCTGTGAGGGTGGGACTGGGCTCTGTGGGTTGGATTGGGGATTTGCCTGTGTGGGTTGTATTGGGTTTTGCGCGTGGAAATGGGCTGTGAGGGTGGGATTGGGCTGTTTGTGTGGGATTGGGCTGTGTGTGTGGGATTGGGCTGTGTGTGTGGGATTGGGCATTGCGGATCTGATTGGGCTGTATGAGTGGTATTGAGCTGTGTGGGTGGGATTGGGGTGTCAGGGTGGGATTGGGCAGTGTAGGTGGGATTGGGCTGTGAGGGTGGGATTATGCTGTGTGGGTGGGATTGGGCTGTGTGGGTGGGATTGGGCTGTGAGGGTGGGATTGGGCTGTGAAGGCGGGATTGGGCTGTGTGGGTGGGATTGGGCTGTGTGAGTGGGATTGGGCTGTGAGGGTGGGATTGGGCTGTGTGGGTGGGATTGGGCTGTGAGGGTGGGATAGTGCTGTGTGGGTGGGATTGGGTGGTGAGGGTGGGATTGGTCTGTGTTGGTGGGATTGGGCTGTGAGGGTGGGATTGGGCTGTGTGGGTGGGAATGGTGGTGAGGGTGGGATTGGTCTGTGTGGGTGGGATCGAGATGTGAGGGTGGGATTGGGCTGTGTGGGTGGGATTGAGCTGTGTGGGTGGGATTGGCCTGTGAGGGTGGGATTCGGCAATGTGGGTAGAATTGTGCTGTGTTGGTGGGATTGGGCTGTGTTGGTAGAATTGGTCTCTGTGTGTGGGATTGGGCTGTGAGGATGGGATTGGGATGTGTGGGTGGGATTGGGCTGTGAGGGTGGGACTGGGATCTGTGGGATTGGGCTGTTCGTGTAGATTGGGCTGTGAGGGTGGGATTGGGCTGTGTGAATGGGATTGGACTGTATGATTGGGATTGGTCTGTGTGGGTGTGATTGGCCTGTGTGGGTGGGTTTGGGTGTTGAGGGTGGGATTGTGCTGTGAGGGTGGGACTGTGCTATGTGGGTGGGATGGGGCTGTTAGGGTGGGATTGTGCTCTGTGGGATTGGGCTGTGCGTGTGGGATTGGGCTGTGATGCTAGGATTGGGCTGTGAGGGTGGGATTGGGCTGTCAGGGTGGGATTGAGCTGTGTGGGTGGGATTGGCCTGTGTAGGTGGGATTCGGCTATGTGGGTAGAATTGGGCTGTGTTGTTGGGATTGGGCTGTGTGGGTAGAATTGGGCTGTGTGGGTGGGATTGGGCTGTGTGGGTAGAATTGGGCTGTGTGGGTGGGATTGGGCTGTGTGGGTGGCATTGGCCTGTGTGAGTGGGATTGATCTGTGCAATTGGAATTGGGTTGTGAGGGTGGCATTGGGCTGTCAGGGTCGGATTCGGCTCTGTGGGTGGGATTGGGTTGTGCGTGTGGGATTTGGATGTGATGGTGAGATTGGGCTGTGTGGGTGG
This sequence comes from Carcharodon carcharias, assembly GCF_017639515.1. Taxonomy (NCBI): domain Eukaryota; kingdom Metazoa; phylum Chordata; class Chondrichthyes; order Lamniformes; family Lamnidae; genus Carcharodon; species Carcharodon carcharias. The sequence continues at coordinate 19,808,862 of NC_054483.1, read as the reverse complement.
GATTGGGCTGTGTGAGTGGGATTGTTCTGTGAGGGTGGGATTGGGCTGTGTGAGTGGGATTGGACTGTGTGGGTGGGATTGGCCTGTGTGGGTGCGATTGGGCTCTGTGGATGGGATTAGGCTGTCAGTGTGGGATTGGGCTGTGTGTGTGGGATTGGGCATTGCGGATCTGATTGGGCTGTGTGAGTGGTATTGGGCTGTGTGGGTGGGATTGTGGTGTCAGGGTGGGAATGGGTAGTGTGGGTGTGATTGGGTTGTGAGGGTGGGATTGGGCTGTGTGGGTGGGATTGGGCTGTGTGAGTGGGATTGGGCTGTGAGGGTGGGATTGGGCTCTGTGGGTGGGATTGGGCTGTGAGGGTGGGACTGGGCTCTGTGGGTTGGATTGGGCTGTGTGGGTGGGATTGGGCTCTGTGTATGGGATTGGGCTATGAAGATGGGATTGGGATGTGTGTGTGGGATTGGGAATTGGGCTGTGTGGGTGGGATTGGACTGTGTGGGTGGGATTGGGCTGTGTGAGTGGGATTGGGCTGTGAGAGCGGGATTGGGCTGTGTGGGTGGGATTGGGTTCTGCGGTTGGGATTGTGCTGTGTGGGTGTAATTGGGCTGTGAGAGTGGGATTGGGCTGTGTGGGTGGGATTGGACTGTGTGGGTGGGATTGGGCTTTGAGTTTGGGATTGGGCTGTGTGGGTGGAATTGGGCTGTGTGGGTGGGATTGGACTGTGTGGGTGGGATTGGGCTGTGAGTTTGGGATTGGGCTGTGTGGGTGGGAATGGGCAGTGTTAGTTGGATTGAGCTGTGAGGGTGGGATTGGCCTGTGTGAGTGGGATTGGCCTGTGTAGGTGGGATTCGGCTGTGTGGGTAGAATTGTGCTGTGTTGTTGGGATTGGGCTGTGTGGGTAGAATTGAGCGGTGTGGGTGGGATTGGGCTGTGTGGATGAGATTGGGCTGTGTGCGTGGGATTAGGGATTGGGATGTGAGGGTCGGATTGGTTTTGCTGGTGGGATTGGGCTGTGTGGATGGGATTTGGCTGTGAGGGTGGGGTTGGGCTGTCTTGTTGGGATTGGGCTGTGTGGGTGTGATTGGCCTGTGTGGGTGGGATTGGGTGTTGAGGGTGGGATTGTGATGTGAGGGTGGGATTGTGCTGTGTGGGTGGAATGGGGCTGTTAGGGTGGGATTGGGCTCTTTGGGATTGGGCTGTGCGTGTGGGATTGGGCTGTGATGGTGGGATTGGGCTGTGTGGGTGTGATTGGCCTGTGTGGGTGGGATTGGGTGTTGAGGGTGGGATTGTGATGTGAGGGTGGGATTGTGCTGTGTGGGAGGAATGGGGCTGTTAGGGTGGGATTGGGCTCTTTGGGATTGGGCTGTGCGTGTGGGATTGGGCTGTGATGGTGGGATTGGTCTGTGAGGGTGGGATTGGGCTGTCAGGGTGGGATTGGGCTCTGTGGGTGGGATTGGGTTGTGCGTGTGGGATTTGGCTGTGATGGTGAGATTGGGCTGTGTGGGTGGGATTGGGCTGTGTGAGTGGGATTTTTCTGTGAGGGTGGGATTGGGCTGTGTGAGTGGGATTGAGCTGTGTGGGTGGGATTGTCCTGTGAGGGTGGGATTCGGCAATGTGGGTAGAATTGTGCTGTGTTGGTGGGATTGGGCTGTGTGGGTAGAATTGGTCTCTGTGTGTGGCATTGGGCTGTGAGGATGGAATTGGGACGTGTGGGTGGGATTGGGAATTGGGCTGTGTGGGTGGGATTGGGCGGTGTGAGTGGGACTGGGCTGTGAGAGTGGGATTGGGCTGTGTGGGTGGGATTGGGTTCTGCGGTTGGGATTGTGCTGTGTGGGTGTAATTGGGCTGTGTGGGTGGGATTGGGCTGTGTGGGTACAATTGAGCGGTGTTGGTGGGATTGGGCTGTGCGAGTGGGATTGGGCTGTATGGGTGGGATTGGGCTGTGAGGGTGGGATTGGGCTGTGTGGATTGGATTGGGCTGTGTGGGTGGGATTAGGGATTGGGATGTGAGGGTGGGATTGGGTTTTGCTGGTGGGATTGTGCTGTGTGGATGAGATTGGGCTGTGTGGGTGGGATTAGGGATTGGGATGTGAGGGTGGGATTGGGTTTTGCTGGTGGGATTGGGCTGTGTGGATGAGATTGGGCTGTGTGGGTGGGATTAGGGATTGGGATGTGAGGGTGGGATTGGGTTTTGCTGGTGGGATTGGGCTGTGTGGATGGGATTCGGCTGTGAGGTTGGGATTGGGCTGTCTTGTTGGGATTGGGCTGTGTGGGTGTGATTGCCCTGTGTGGGTGGGATTGGGTGTTGAGGGTGGGATTGTGCTGTGAGGGTGGGATTGTGCTGTGTGGGTGGAATGGGGCTGTTAGGGTGGGATTGGGCTCTGTGGGTGGGATTGGGTTGTGCGTGTGGGATTTGGCTGTGATGGTGAGATTGGGCATGTGTGGGTGGGATTGGGCTGTGTGAGTGGGATTGTTCTGTGAGGGTGGGATTGGGCTGTGTGAGTGGGATTAGACTGTGTGGGTGGGATTGGCCTGTGTGGGTGCGATTGGGCTCTCTGGATGGGATTAGGCTGTGAGTGTGGAATTGGGCTGTGTGTGTGGGATTGGGCATTGCGGATCTGATTGGGCTGTATGAGTGGTATTGAGCTGTGTGGGTGGGATTGCGGTGTCAGGGTGGGATTGGGCAGTGTAGGTGGGATTGGGCTGTGAGGGTGGGATTATGCTGTGTGGGTGGGATTGGGCTGTGTGGGTGGGATTGGGCTGTGAGGGTGGGATTGGGCTGTGAAGGCGGGATTGGGCTGTGTGGGTGGGATTGGGCTGTGTGAGTGGGATTGGGCTGTGAGGGTGGGATTGGGCTTTGTGGGTGGGATTGGGCTGTGAGGGTGGAATAGTGCTGTGTGGGTGGGATTGGGTGGTGAGGGTGGGATTGGTCTGTGTTGGTGGGATTGGGCTGTGAGGGTGGGATTGGGCTGTGTGGGTGGGATTAGGTGGTGAGGGTGGGATTGGTCTGTGTGGGTGGGATCGAGCTGTGAGGGTGGGATTGGGCTGTGTGGGTGGGATTGAGCTGTGTGGGTGGGATTGGCCTGTGAGGGTGGGATTCGGAATTGTGGGTAGAATTGTGCTGTGTTGGTGGGATTGGGCTGTGTTGGTAGAATTGGTCTCTGTGTGTGGGATTGGGCTGTGAGGATGGGATTGGGATGTGTGGGTGGGATTGGGAATTGGGCTGTGTGGGTGGGATTGGGCTGTGTGAGTGGGATTGGCCTATGAGAGTGGGATTGGGCTGTGTGGGTGGGATTGGGTGGTGAGGGTGGGATTGGTCTGTGTTGGTGGGATTGGGCTGTGAGGGTGGGATTGGGCTGTGAAGGCGGGATTGGGCTGTGTGGGTGGGATTGGGCTCTGTGGGTGGGATTGGGCTGTGAGGGTGGGACTGGGCTTTGTGGGTTGGATTGGGGATTTGCCTGTGTGGGTTGGATTGGGTTTTGCGCGTGGAAATGGGCTATGAGGGTGGGATTGGGCTGTTTGTGTGGGATTGGGCTGTGTGTGTGGGATTGGGCTGTGTGTGTGGGATTGGGCATTGCGGATCTGATTGGGCTGTATGAGTGGTATTGAGCTGTGTGGGTGGGATTGGGGTGTCAGGGTGGGATTGGTCAGTGTAGGTGGGATTGGGCTGTGAGGGTGGGATTATGCTGTGTGGGTGGGATTGGGCTGTGTGGGTGGGATTGGGCTGTGAGGGTGGGATTGGGCTGTGAAGGCGGGATTGGGCTGTGTGGGTGGGATTGGGCTGTGTGAGTGGGATTGGGCTGTGAGGGTGGGATTGGGCTGTGTGGGTGGGATTGGGCTGTGAGGGTGGGATAGTGCTGTGTGGGTGGGATTGGGTGGTGAGGGTGGGATTGGTCTGTGTTGGTGGGATTGGGCTGTGAGGGTGGGATTGGGCTGTGTGGGTGGGAATGGTGGTGAGGGTGGGATTGGTCTGTGTGGGTGGGATCGAGATGTGAGGGTGGGATTGGGCTGTGTGGGTGGGATTGAGCTGTGTGGGTGGGATTGGCCTGTGAGGGTGGGATTCGGCAATGTGGGTAGAATTGTGCTGTGTTGGTGGGATTGGGCTGTGTTGGTAGAATTGGTCTCTGTGTGTGGGATTGGGCTGTGAGGATGGGATTGGGATGTGTGGGTGGGATTGGGAATTGGGCTGTGTGGGTGGGATTGGGCTGTGTGAGTGGGATTGGGCTGTGAGAGTGGGATTGGGCTGTGTGGGTGGGATTGGGTTCTGCGGGTGGGATTGTGTTCTGCGGGTGGGATTGGGCTGTGCGATTGGTATTGGGCTGTGCGGGTGGGATTGGGCTGTGTGTGTGGGATTATGGATTGGGATGTGAGGGTGGGATTGGGTTTTGCTGGTGGGATTGGGCTGTATGGATGGGATTGGGCTGTGTGGGTGGGATTAGGGATTGAGATGTGAGGGTGGGATTGGGTTTTGCTGGTGGGATTGGGCTGTGTGGATGAGATTGGGCTGTGTGGGTGGGATTAGGGATTGGGATGTGAGGGTGGGATTGGGTTTTGCTGGTGGGATTGGGCTGTGTGGATGGGATTCGGCTGTGAGGGTGGGATTGGGCTGTCTTGTTGGGATTGGGCTGTCTGGGTGTGATTGGCCTGTGTGGGTGGGATTGGGTGTTGAGGGTGGGATTGTGATGTGAGGGTGGGATTGTGCTGTGTGGGTGGAATGGGGCTGTTAGGGCGGGATTGGGCTCTGTGGGTGGGATTGGGTTGTGTGAGTGGGATTGCTCTGTGAGGGTAGGATTGGGCTGTGTGGGTGGGATTGGCCTGTGTGGGTGCGATTGGGCTCTGTGGATGGGATTAGGCTGTGAGTGTGGGATTGGGCTGTGTGTGTGGGATTGGGCATTGTGGATCTGATTGGGCTGTGTGAGTGGTATTGGGCTGTGTGGGTGGGATTGGGGTGTCAGGGTGGGATTGGGCAGTATGGGTGGGATTGGGCTGTGAGGGTGGGATTGGGCTGTGTGGGTGGGATTGGGCTGTGTGGGTGGGATTGGGCTGTGAGGGTGGGATTGGGCTGTGAAGGTGGGATTGGACTGTGTGGGTGGGATTTTGCTGTGTGAGTGGGATTGGTCTGTGAGGGTGGGATTGGGCTCTGTTGGTGGGATTGGGCTGTGAGGGTGGGACTGGGCTCTGTGGGTTGGATTGGGGATTTGCCTGTGTGGGTGGGATTGGGTTTTGCGGGTGGAAATGGGCTGTGAGCGTGGGATTGGGCTGATTGGGTGGGATTGGGCTGTGTGCGTGGGATTGGGCTGTGTGAATGGGATTGGGCTGTGAGGGTGGGATTGGTCTGTGTGGGTGGGATTGGGCTGTGAGGGTGGGATTGGGCTGTGTGGGTGGGATTGGGCTGTGTGAGTTGGATTGAGCTCTGAGGGTGGGATTGGCCTGTGTGGGTGGGATTGAGCTGTGTGGGTGGGATTGTCCTGTGAGGGTGGGATTCGGCAATGTGGGTAGAATTGTGCTGTGTTGGTGGGATTGGGCTGTGTGGGTAGAATTGGTCTCTGTGTGTGGGATTGGGCTGTGAGGATGGGATTGGGATGTGTGGGTGGGATTGGGAATTGGGCTGTGTGAGTGGGATTGGGCTGTGAGAGTGGGATTGGGCTGTGTGGGTGGGATTGGGTTCTGCGGGTGGGATTGGGCTGTGTGGGTGTAATTGGGCTGTGAGGGTGGAATTGGGCTGTGTGGGTGGGATTTGACTGTATGGGTGGGATTGGGCTGTGAGGTTGGGATTGGGCTGTGTGGGTGGGAATGGGCTGTGTGAGTAGGATTGAGCTGTGAGGGTGGGATTGGCCTGTGTGGGTGGGATTGGCCTGTGTCGGTGGGATTCGGCTGTGTGGGTAGAATTGTGCTGTGTTGTTGGAATTGGGCTGTGTGGGTAGAATTGAGCGGTGTGGGTGGGATTGGGCTGTGCGAGTGGGATTGGGCTGTGTGGGTGGGATTGGGCTGTGAGGATGGGATTGGGCTGTGTGTGTGGGATTATAGATTGGGATGTGAGGGTGGGATTGGGTTTTGCTGGTGGGATTGGGCTGTGTGGATGGGATTGGGCTGTGTGCGTGGGATTAGGGATTGGGATGTGAGGGTGGGATTGGGCTGTCTTGTGGATGCTGTGGGTGGGATTGGCCTGTGAGGGTGGGATTGGGCTGTGTGAATGGGATTGGACTGTATGAGTGGGATTGTTCTGTGTGGGTGTGATTGGCCTGTGTGGGTGGGTTTGGGTGTTGAGGGTGGGATTGTGCTGTGAGGGTGGGACTGTGCTATGTGGGTGGGATGGGGCTGTTAGGGTGGGATTGTGCTCTGTAGGATTGGGCTGTGCGTGTGGGATTGGGCTGTGATGGTGGGATTGGGCTGTGAGGGTGGGATTGGGCTGTCAGGGTGGGATTGAGCTGTGTGGGTGGGATTGGCCTGTGTAGGTGGGATTTGGATGTGATGGTGAGATTGGGCTGTGTGGGTGGGATTGGGCTGTGTGAGTGGGATTGTTCTGTGAGGGTGGGATTGGGCTGTGTGAGTGGGATTGGACTGTGTGGGTGGGAGTGGCCTGTGTGGGTGCGATTGGGCTCTGTGGATGGGATTAGGCTGTCAGTGTGGGATTGGGCTGTGTGTGTGGGATTGGGCATTGCGGATCTGATTGGGCTGTGTGAGTGGTATTGGGCTGTGTGGGTGGGATTGTGGTGTCAGGGTGGGAATGGGCAGTGTGGGTGTGATTGGGCTGTGAGGGTGGGATTGGGCTGTGTGGGTGGGATTGGGCTGTGTGGGTGGGATTGTGCTGTGAGGGTGGGATTGGTCTGTGAAGGTGGGATTGGGCTGTGTGGGTGGGATTGGGCTGTGTGAGTGGGATTGGGCTGTGAGGGTGGGATTGGGCTCTGTGGGTGGGATTGGGCTGTGAGGGTGGGACTGGGCTCTGTGGGTTGGATTGGGCTGTGTGGGTGGGATTGGGCTCTGTGTATCGGATTGGGCTATGAAGATGGGATTGGGATGTGTGGGTGGGATTGGGAATTGGGCTGTGTGGGTGGGATTGGGCTGTGTGAGTGGGATTGGGCTGTGAGAGCGGGATTGGGCTGTGTGGGTGGGATTGGGCTGTGTGAGTGGGATTGTGCTGTGAGAGCGGGATTGGGCTGTGTGGGTGGGATTGGGTTCTGCGGTTGGGATTGTGCTGTGTGGGTGTAATTGGGCTGTGAGGGTGGGATTGGGCTGTGTGGATGGGATTGGACTGTGTGGGTGGGATTGGGCTTTGAGTTTGGGATTGGGCTGTGTGGGTGGAATTGGGCTGTGTGGGTGGGATTGGACTGTGTGGGTGGGATTGGGCTGTGAGTTTGGGATTGTGCTGTGTGGGTGGGAATGGGCAGTGTGAGTTGAATTGAGCTGTGAGGGTGGGATTGGCCTGTGTGGGTGGGATTGGCCTGTGTAGGTGGGATTCGGCTGTGTGGGTAGAATAGTGCTGTGTTGTTGGGATTGGGCTGTGTGGGTAGAATTGAGCGGTGTGGGTGGGATTGGGCTGTGTGGATGAGATTGGGCTGTGTGCGTGGGATTAGGGATTGGGATGTGAGGGTCGGATTGGTTTTGCTGGTGGGATTGGGCTGTGTGGATGGGATTTGGCTGTGAGGGTGGGGTTGGGCTGTCTTGTTGGGATTGGGCTGTGTGGCTGTGATTGGCCTGTGTGGGTGGGATTGGGTGTTGAGGGTGGGATTGTGATGTGAGGGTGGGATTGTGCTGTGTGGGTGGAATGGGGCTGTTAGGGTGGGATTGGGCTCTTTGGGATTGGGCTGTGCGTGTGGGATTGGGCTGTGATGGTGGGATTGGTCTGTGAGGGTGGGATTGGGCTGTCAGGGTGGGATTGGGCTCTGTGGGTGGGATTGGGTTGTGCGTGTGGGATTTGGCTGTGATGGTGAGATTGGGCTGTGTGGTTGGGATTGGGCTGTGTGAGTGGGATTGTTCTGTGAGGGTGGGATTGGGCTGTGTGAGTGGGATTGAGCTGTGTGGGTGGGATTGTCCTGTGAGGGTGGGATTCGGCAATGTGGGTAGAATTGTGCTGTGTTGGTGGGATTGGGCTGTGTAGGTAGAATTGGTCTCTGTGTGTGGGATTGGGCTGTGAGGATGGAATTGGGATGTGTGGGTGGGATTGGGAATTGGGCTGTGTGGGTGGGATTGGGCTGTGTGAGTAGGATTGGGCTGTGAGAGTGGGATTGGGCTGTGTGGGTGGGATTTGGTTCTGCGGGTGGGATTGTGCTGTGTGGGTGTAATTGGGCTGTGTGGGTGGGATTGGGCTGTGTGAGTGGGATTGGACTGTGTGGGTGGGATTGGGCTGTGAGGTTGGGATTGGGCTGTGTGGGTGGGAATGGGCTGTGTGAGTTGGATTGAGCTGTGAGGGTGGGATTGGCCTGTGTAGGTGGGACTCGGCTGTGTGGGTCGAATTGTGCTGTGTTGTTGGGATTGGGCTGTGTGGGTACAATTGAGCGGTGTTGGTGGGATTGGGCTGTGCGAGTGGGATTGGGCTGTATGGGTGGGATTGGGCTGTGAGGGTGGGATTGGGCTGTGAGGATGGGATTGGGCAGTGTGTGTGGGATTATGGATTGGGTTATGAGGGTGGGATTGGGTTTTGCTGGTGGGACTGGGCTGTGTGGATGGGATTGGGCTGTGTGGGTGGAATTAGGGATTGGGATGTGAGGGTGGGATTGGGTTTTGCTGGTGGGATTGGGCTGTGTGGATGAGATTGGGCTGTGTGGGTGGGATTAGGGATTGGGATGTGAGGGTGGGATTGGGTTTTGCTGGTGGGATTGGGCTGTGTGGATGGGATTCAGCTGTGAGGGTGGGATTGGGCTGTCTTGTTGGGATTGGGCTGTGTGGGTGTGATTGGCCTGTGTGGGTGGGATTGGTGTTGAGGGTGGGATTGTGCTGTGAGGGTGCGATTGTGCTGTGTGTGTGGAATGGGGCTGTTAGGGTGGGATTGGGCTCTGTGGGTGGGATTGGGTTGTGCGTGTGGGATTTGGCTGTGATGGTGAGATTGGGCATGTGTGGGTGGGATTGGGCTGTGTGAGTGGGATTGTTCTGTGAGGGTGGGATTGGGCTGTGTGAGTGCGATTAGACTGTGTGGGTGGGATTGGCCTGTGTGGGTGGGATTGGACTCTCTGGATGGGATTAGGCTGTGAGTGTGGAATTGGGCTGTGTGTGTGGGATTGGGCACTGCGGATCTGATTGGGCTGTGTGAGTGGTATTGAGCTGTGTGGGTGGGATTGGGTTGTCAGGGTGGGATTGGGCAGTGTAGGTGGGATTGGGCTTTGAGGGTGGGATTATCCTGTGTGGGTGGGATTGGGCTGTGTGGGTGGGATTGGGCTGTGAGGGTGGGATTGGGCTGTGAAGGCGGGATTGGGCTGTGTGGGTGGGATTGGGCTGTGTGAGTGGGATTGGGCTGTGAGGGTGGGATTGGGCTGTGTGGGTGGGATTGGGCTGTGAGGGTGGGATAGTGCTGTGAAGGCGGGATTTGGCTGTGTGGGTGGGATTGGGCTGTGAAGGCGGAATTGGGCTGTGTGGGTGGGATTGGGCTCTGTGGGTTGGATTGGGGATTTGCCTGTGTGGGTTGGATTGGGTTTTGCGGGTGGAAATGGGCTGTGAGGGTGGGATTGGGCTGTTTGTGTGGGATTGGGCTGTGTGTGTGGGATTGGGCTGTGTGTGTGGGATTGGGCATTGCGGATCTGATTGGGCTGTATGAGTGGTATTGAGCTGTGTGGGTGGGATTGGGGTGTCAGGGTGGGATTGGGCAGTGTAGGTGGGATTGGGCTGTGAAGGCGGGATTGGGCTGTGTGGGTGGGATTGGGCTGTGAGGGTGGGATTGGGCTGTGAAGGCGGGATTGGGCTGTGTGGGTGGGATTGGGCTGTGTGAGTGGGATTGGGCTGTGAGGGTGGGATTGGGCTGTGTGGGTGGGATTGGGCTGTGAGGGTGGGATAGTGCTGTGTGGGTGGGATTGGGTGGTGAGGGTGGGATTGGTCTGTGTTGGTGGGATTGGGCTGTGAGGGTGGGATTGGCCTGTTTGGGTGGGATTAGGTGGTGAGGGTGGGATTGTTCTGTGCGGGTGGGATCGAGCTGAGAGGGTGGGATTGGGCTGTGTGGGTGGGATTGAGCTGTGTGGGTGGGATTGGCCTGTGAGGGTGGGATTCGGCAATGTGGGTAGAATTGTGCTGTGTTGGTGGGATTGGGCTGTGTTGGTAGAATTGGTCTCTGTGTGTGGGATTGGGCTGTGAGGATGGGATTGGGATGTGTGGGTGGGATTGGGAATTGGGCTGTGTGGGTGGGATTGGGCTGTGTGAGTGGGATTGGGCTGTGAGAGTGGGATTGGGCTGTGTGGGTGGGATTGGGTTCTGCGGGTGGGATTGGGTTCTGCGGGTGGGATTGGGCTGTGCGAGTGGGATTGGGCTGTGCGGGTGGGATTGGGCTGTGTGTGTGGGATTATGGATTGGGATGTGAGGGTGGGATTGGGTTTTGCTGGTGGGATTGGGCTGTGTGGATGGGATTCGGCTGTGAGGGTGGGATTGGGCTGTCTTGTTGGGATTGGGCTGTGTGGGTGTGATTGGCCTGTGTGGGTGGGATTGGGTGTTGAGGGTGGGATTGTGATGTGAGGGTGGTATTGTGCTGTGTGGGTGGAATGGGGCTGTTAGGGCGGGATTGGGCTCTGTGGGTGGGATTGGGTTGTGTGAGTGGGATTGTTCTGTGAGGGTGGGATTGGGCTGTGTGGGTGGGATTGGCCTGTGTGGGTGCGATTGGGCTCTGTGGATGGGATTAGGCTGTGAGTGTGGGATTGGGCTGTGTGTGTGGGATTGGGCATTGCGGATCTGATTGGGCTGTGTGAGTGGTATTGGGCTGTGTGGGTGGGATTGGGGTGTCAGGGTGGGATTGGGCAGTGTGGGTGGGATTGGGCTGTGAGGGTGGGATTGGGCTGTGTGGGTGGGATTGGGCTGTGTGGGTGGGATTAGGGATTGAGATGTGAGGGTGGGATTGGGTTTTGCTGGTGGGATTGGGCTGTGTGGATGAGATTGGGCTGTGTGGGTGGGATTAGGGATTGGGATGTGAGGGTGGGATTGGGTTTTGCTGGTGGGATTGGGCTGTGTGGATGGGATTCGGCTGTGAGGGTGGGATTGGGCTGTCTTGTTGGGATTGGGCTGTGTGGGTGTGATTGGCCTGTGTGGGTGGGATTGGGTGTTGAGGGTGGGATTGTGATGTGAGGGTGGGATTGTGCTGTGTGGGTGGAATGGGGCTGTTAGGGCGGGATTGGGCTCTGTGGGTGGGATTGGGTTGTGTGAGTGGGATTGTTCTGTGAGGTTGGGATTGGGCTGTGTGGGTGGGATTGGCCTGTGTGGGTGCGATTGGGCTCTGTGGATGGGATTAGGCTGTGAGTGTGGGATTGGGCTGTGTGTGTGGGATTGGGCATTGCGGATCTGATTGGGCTGTGTGAGTGGTATTGGGCTGTGTGGGTGGGATTGGGGTGTCAGGGTGGGATTGGGCAGTGTGGGTGGGATTGGGCTGTGAGGGTGGGATTGGGCTGTGTGGGTGGGATTGGGCTGTGTGGGTGGGATTGGGCTGTGAGGGTGGGATTGGGCTGTGAAGGTGGGATTGGACTGTGTGGGTGGGATTTTGCTGTGTGAGTGGGATTGGTCTGTGAGGGTGGGATTGGGCTCTGTTGGTGGGATTGGGCTGTGAGGGTGGGACTGGGCTCTGTGGGTTGGATTGGGGATTTGCCTGTGTGGGTGGGATTGGGTTTTGCGGGTGGAAATGGGCTGTGAGCGTGGGATTGGGCTGATTGGGTGGGATTGGGCTGTGTGCGTGGGATTGGGCTGTGTGAATGGGATTGGGCTGTTTGAGTGGGATTGGGCTGTGTGGGTAGGATTGGGCTGTGTGGGTGGGATTGGGTGGTGAGGGTGGGATTGGTCTGTGTGGGTGGGATTGGGCTGTGAGGGTGGGATTGGGCTGTGTGGGTGGGATTGGGCTGTGTGAGTTGGATTGAGCTCTGAGGGTGGGATTGGCCTGTGTGGGTGGGATTGAGCTGTGTGGGTGGGATTATCCTGTGAGGGTGGGATTCGGCAATGTGGGTAGAATTGTGCTGTGTTGGTGGGATTGGGCTGTGTGGGTAGAATTGGTCTCTGTGTGTGGGATTAGGCTGTGAGGATGGGATTGGGATGTGTGGGTGGGATTGGGAATTGGGCTGTGTGAGTGGGATTGGGCTGTGTGAGTGGGATTGGGCTGTGAGAGTGGGATTGGGCTGTGTGGGTGGGATTGGGTTCTGCGGGTGGGATTGGGCTGTGTGGGTGTAATTGGGCTGTGAGGGTGGGATTGGGCTGTGTGGGTGGGATTTGACTGTATGGGTGGGATTGGGCTGTGAGGTTGGGATTGGGCTGTGTGGGTGGGAATGGGCTGTGTGAGTTGGATTGAGCTGTGAGGGTGGGATTGGCCTGTGTGGGTGGGATTGGCCTGTGTCGGTGGGATTCGGCTGTGTGGGTAGAATTGTGCTGTGTTGTTGGAATTGGGCTGTGTGGGTAGAATTGAGCGGTGTGGGTGGGATTGGGCTGTGCGAGTGGGATTGGGCTGTGTGGGTGGGATTGGGCTGTGAGGATGGGATTGGGCTGTGTGTGTGGGGTTATGGATTGGGATGTGAGGGTGGGATTGGGTTTTGCTGGTGGGATTGGGTTTTGCTGGTGGGATTGGGCTGTGTGCGTGGGATTAGGGATTGGGATGTGAGGGTGGGATTGGGCTGTCTTGTTGGGATTGGGCTGTGTGGGTGGGATTGGCCTGTGAGGGTGGGATTGGGCTGTGTGAATGGCATTGGACTGTATGAGTGGGATTGGTCTGTGTGGGTGTGATTGGCCTGTGTGGGTGGGTTTGGGTGTTGAGGGTGGGATTGTGTTGTGAGGGTGGGACTGTGCTATGTGGGTGGGATGTGGCTGTTAGGGTGGGATTGTGCTCTGTGGGATTGGGCTATGCGTGTGGGATTGGGCTGTGATGGTGGGATTGGGCTGTGAGGGTGGGATTGGGCTGTCAGGGTGGGATTGAGCTGTGTGGGTGGGATTAGCCTGTGTAGGTGGGATTCGGCTATGTGGGTAGAATTGGGCTGTGTTGTTGGGATTGGGCTGTGTGGGTAGAATTGGGCTGTGTGGGTAGAATTGGGCTGTGTGGGTGGGATTGGGCTGTGCGAGTGGGATTGGGCTGTGTGGGTGGCATTGGCCTGTGTGAGTGGGATTGAGCTGTGCAATTGGAATTGGGCTGTGAGGGGGGCATTGGGCTGTCAGGGTGGGATTGGGCTCTATGGGTGGGATTGGGTTGTGCGTGTGGGATTTGGATGTGATGGTGAGATTGGGCTGTGTGAGTGGGATTGGACTGTGTGGGTGGGATTGGCCTGTGTGGGTGCGATTGGGCTCTGTGGATGGGATTAGGCTGTGAGTGTGGGATTGGGCTGTGTGTGTGGGATTGGGCATTGCGGATCTGATTGGGCTGTGTGAGTGGTATTGGGCTGTGTGGGTGGGATTGTGGTGTCAGGGTGGGAATGGGCAGTGTGGGTGTGATTGGGCTGTGAGGGTGGGATTGGGCTGTGTGGGTGGGATTGGGCTGTGTGGGTGGGATTGTGCTGTGAGGGTGGGATTGGTCTGTGAAGGTGGGATTGGGCTGTGTGAGTGGGATTGGGCTGTGAGGGTGTGATTGGGCTCTGTGGGTGGGATTGGTCTGTGTGGGTGGGACTGGGCTCTGTGGGTTGGATTGGGCTGTGTGGGTGGGATTGGGCTCTGTGTATGGGATTGGGCTATGAAGATGGGATTGGGATGTGTGTGTGGGATTGGGAATTGGGCTGTGTGGGTGGGATTGGACTGTGTGGGTGGGATTGGGCTGTGTGAGTGGGATTGGGCTGTGAAGCGGGATTGGGCTGTGTGGGTGGGATTGGGTTCTGCGGTTGGGATTGTGCTGTGTGGGTGTAATTGGGCTGTGAGGGTGGGATTGGGCTGTGTGGGTGGGATTGGACTGTGTGGGTGGGATTGGGCTTTGAGTTTGGGATTGGGCTGTTTGGGTGGAATTGGGCTGTGTGGGTGGGATTGGATTGTGTGGGTGGGATTGGGCTGTGAGTTTGGGATTGGGCTGTGTGGGTGGGAATGGGCAGTGTGAGTTGGATTGAGCTGTGAGGGTGCGATTGGCCTGTGTGGGTGGGATTGGCCTGTATAGGTGGGATTCGGCTGTGTGGGTAGAATTGAGCGGTGTGGGTGGGATTGGGCTGTGTGGATGAGATTGGGCTGTGTGCGTGGGATTAGGGATTGGGATGTGAGGGTCGGATTGGTTTTGCTGGTGGGATTGGGCTGTGTGGATGGGATTTGGCTGTGAGGGTGGGGTTGGGCTGTCTTGTTGGGATTGGGCTGTGTGGGTGTGATTGGCCTGTGTGGGTGGGATTGGGTGTTGAGGGTGGGATTGTGATGTGAGGGTGGGATTGTGCTGTGTGGGTGGAATGGGGCTGTTAGGGTGGGATTGGGCTCTTTGGGATTGGGCTGTGCGTGTGGGATTGGGCTGTGATGGTGGGATTGGTCTGTGAGGGTGGGATTGGGCTGTCAGGGTGGGATTGGGCTCTGTGGGTGGGACTGGGTTGTGCGTGTGGGATTTGGCTGTGATGGTGAGATTGGGCTGTGTGGGTGGGATTGGGCTGTGTGAGTGGGATTGTTCTGTGAGGGTGGGATTGGGCTGTGTGAGTGGGATTGAGCTGTGTGGGTGGGATTGTCCTGTTAGGGTGGGATTCGGCAATGTGGGTAGAATTGTGCTGTGTTGGTGGGATTGGGCTGTGTGGGTAGAATTGGTCTCTGTGTGTGGGATTGGGCTGTGAGGATGGAATTGGGATGTGTGGGTGGGATTGGGAATTGGGCTGTGTGGGTGGGATTGGGCTGTGTGAGTGGGATTGGGCTGTGAGAGTGGGATTGGGCTGTGTGGGTGGGATTGGGTTCTGCGGGTGGGATTGGGCTGTGTGGGTGTAATTGGGCTGTGTGGGTGGGATTGGGCTGTGTGGGTGGGACTGGACTGTGTGGGTGGGATTGGGCTGTGAGGTTGGGATTGGGCTGTGTGGGTGGGAATGGGCTGTGTGAGTTGGATTGAGCTGTGAGGGTGCGATTGGGCTGTCTTGTTGGGATTGGGCTGTGTGGGTGTGATTGGCCTGTGTGGGTGGGATTGGGTGTTGAGGGTGGTATTGTGATTTGAGGGTGGGATTGTGCTGTGTGGGTGGAATGGGGCTGTTAGGGTGGGATTGGGCTCTGTGGGTGGGATTGGGTTGTGCGTGTGGGATTTGGCTGTGATGGTGAGATTGGGCATGTGTGGGTGGGATTGGGCTGTGTGGGTGGGACTCGGCTGTGTGGGTCGAATTGTGCTGTGTTGTTGGGATTGGGCTGTGTGGGTACAATTGAGCGGTGTTGGTGGGATTGGGCTGTGCGAGTGGGATTGGGCTGTGTGGGTGGGATTGGGCTGTGAGGGTGGGATTGGGCTGTGAGGATGGGATTGGGCTGTGTGTGTGGGATTATGGATTGGGATGTGAGGGTGGGATTGGGTTTTGCTGGTGGGATTGGGCTGTGTGGATGGGATTGGGCTGTGTGGGTGGGATTAGGGATTGGGATGTGAGGGTGGGATTGGGTTTTGCTGGTGGGATTGGGCTGTGTGGATGAGATTGGGCTGTGTGGGTGGGATTAGGGATTGGGATGTGAGGGTGGGATTGGGCTTTGCTGGTGGGATTGGGCTGTGTGGATGGGATTCGGCTGTGAGGGTGGGATTGGGCTGTCTTGTTGGGATTGGGCTGTGTGGGTGTGATTGGCCTGTGTGGGTGGGATTGGGTGTTGAGGGTGGGATTGTGATTTGAGGGTGGGATTGTGCTGTGTGGGTGGAATGGGGCTGTTAGGGTGGGATTGGGCTCTGTGGGTGGGATTGGGTTGTGCGTGTGGGATTTGGCTGTGATGGTGAGATTGGGCATGTGTGGGTGGGATTGGGCTGTGTGAGTGGGATTGGGCTGTGAGAGTGGGATTGGGCTGTGTGGGTGGGATTGGGTTCTGCGGGTGGGATTGGGCTGTGTGGGTGTAATTGGGCTGTGTGGGTGGGATTGGGCTGTGTGGGTGGGACTGGACTGTGTGGGTGGGATTGGTCTGTGAGGGTGGGATTGGGCTGTCAGGGTGGGATTGGGCTCTGTGGGTGGGACTGGGTTGTGCGTGTGGGATTTGGCTGTGATGGTGAGATTGGGCTGTGTGGGTGGGATTGGGCTGTGTGAGTGGGATTGTTCTGTGAGGGTGGGATTGGGCTGTGTGAGTGGGATTGAGCTGTGTGGGTGGGATTGTCCTGTTAGGGTGGGATTCGGCAATGTGGGTAGAATTGTGCTGTGTTGGTGGGATTGGGCTGTGTGGGTAGAATTGGTCTCTGTGTGTGGGATTGGGCTGTGAGGATGGAATTGGGATGTGTGGGTGGGATTGGGAATTGGGCTGTGTGGGTGGGATTGGGCTGTGTGAGTGGGATTGGGCTGTGAGAGTGGGATTGGGCTGTGTGGGTGGGATTGGGTTCTGCGGGTGGGATTGGGCTGTGTGGGTGTAATTGGGCTGTGTGGGTGGGATTGGGCTGTGTGGGTGGGACTGGACTGTGTGGGTGGGATTGGGCTGCGAGGTTGGGATTGGGCTGTGTGGGTGGGAATGGGCTGTGTGAGTTGGATTGAGCTGTGAGGGTGCGATTGGGCTGTCTTGTTGGGATTGGGCTGTGTGGGTGTGATTGGCCTGTGTGGGTGGGATTGGGTGTTGAGGGTGGTATTGTGATTTGAGGGTGGGATTGTGCTGTGTGGGTGGAATGGGGCTGTTAGGGTGGGATTGGGCTCTGTGGGTGGGATTGGGTTGTGCGTGTGGGATTTGGCTGTGATGGTGAGATTGGGCATGTGTGGGTGGGATTGGGCTGTGTGGGTGGGACTCGGCTGTGTGGGTCGAATTGTGCTGTGTTGTTGGGATTGGGCTGTGTGGGTACAATTGAGCGGTGTTGGTGGGATTGGGCTGTGCGAGTGGGATTGGGCTGTGTGGGTGGGATTGGGCTGTGAGGGTGGGATTGGGCTGTGAGGATGGGATTGGGCTGTGTGTGTGGGATTATGGATTGGGATGTGAGGGTGGGATTGGGTTTTGCTGGTGGGATTGGGCTGTGTGGATGGGATTGGGCTGTGTGGGTGGGATTAGGGATTGAGATGTGAGGGTGGGATTGGGTTTTGCTGGTGGGATTGGGCTGTGTGGATGAGATTGGGCTGTGTGGGTGGGATTAGGGATTGGGATGTGAGGGTGGGATTGGGCTTTGCTGGTGGGATTGGGCTGTGTGGATGGGATTCGGCTGTGAGGGTGGGATTGGGCTGTCTTGTTGGGATTGGGCTGTGTGGGTGTGATTGGCCTGTGTGGGTGGGATTGGGTGTTGAGGGTGGGATTGTGATTTGAGGGTGGGATTGTGCTGTGTGGGTGGAATGGGGCTGTTAGGGTGGGATTGGGCTCTGTGGGTGGGATTGGGTTGTGCGTGTGGGATTTGGCTGTGATGGTGAGATTGGGCATGTGTGGGTGGGATTGGGCTGTGTGAGTGGGATTGGGCTGTGAGAGTGGGATTGGGCTGTGTGGGTGGGATTGGGTTCTGCGGGTGGGATTGGGCTGTGTGGGTGTAATTGGGCTGTGTGGGTGGGATTGGGCTGTGTGGGTGGGACTGGACTGTGTGGGTGGGATTGGGCTGTGAGGTTGGGATTGGGCTGTGTGGGTGGGAATGGGCTGTGTGAGTTGGATTGAGCTGTGAGGGTGCGATTGGGCTGTCTTGTTGGGATTGGGCTGTGTGGGTGTGATTGGCCTGTGTGGGTGGGATTGGGTGTTGAGGGTGGGATTGTGATTTGAGGGTGGGATTGTGCTGTGTGGGTGGAATGGGGCTGTTAGGGTGGGATTGGGCTCTGTGGGTGGGATTGGGTTGTGCGTGTGGGATTTGGCTGTGATGGTGAGATTGGGCATGTGTGGGTGGGATTGGGCTGTGTGGGTGGGACTCGGCTGTGTGGGTCGAATTGTGCTGTGTTGTTGGGATTGGGCTGTGTGGGTACAATTGAGCGGTGTTGGTGGGATTGGGCTGTGCGAGTGGGATTGGGCTGTGTGGGTGGGATTGGGCTGTGAGGGTGGGATTGGGCTGTGAGGATGGGATTGGGCTGTGTGGGTGGGATTATGGATTGGGATGTGAGGGTGGGATTGGGTTTTGCTGGTGGGATTGGGCTGTGTGGATGGGATTGGGCTGTGTGGGTGGGATTAGGGATTGGGATGTGAGGGTGGGATTGGGTTTTGCTGGTGGGATTGGGCTGTGTGGATGAGATTGGGCTGTGTGGGTGGGATTAGGGATTGGGATGTGAGGGTGGGATTGGGTTTTGCTGGTGGGATTGGGCTGTGTGGATGGGATTCGGCTGTGAGGGTGGGATTGGGCTGTCTTGTTGGGATTGGGCTGTGTGGGTGTGATTGGCCTGTGTGGGTGGGATTGGGTGTTGAGGGTGGGATTGTGATTTGAGGGTGGGATTGTGCTGTGTGGGTGGAATGGGGCTGTTAGGGTGGGATTGGGCTCTGTGGGTGGGATTGGGTTGTGCGTGTGGGATTTGGCTGTGATGGTGAGATTGGGCATGTGTGGGTGGGATTGGGCTGTGTGAGTGGGATTGTTCTGTGAGGGGGGGATTGGGCTGTGTGAGTGGGATTAGACTGTGTGGGTGGGATTGGCCTGTGTGGGTGCGATTGGGCTCTCTGGATGGGATTAGGCTGTGAGTGTGGAATTGGGCTGTGTGTGTGAATTGGGCTGTGAGGGTAGGTTTGGGATGTGTGGGTGGGATTGGGCTGTGTGGGTGGGATTGGGTTCTGCGGGTGGGATTGGGTTCTGCGGGTGGGATTGGGCTGTGCGAGTGGGATTGGGCTGTGCGGGTGGGATTGGGCTGTGAGGGTGGGATTGGGCTGTGTGGGTGGGATTGGGCTGTGTGTGTGGGATTATGGATTGGGATGTGAGGGTGGGATTGGGTTTTGTTGGTGGGATTGGGCTGTGTGGATGGGATTGGGCTGTGTGGGTGGGATTAGGGATTGAGATGTGAGGGTGGGATTGGGTTTTGTTGGTGGGATTGGGCTGTGTGGATGAGATTGGTCTGTGTGGGTGGGATTAGGGATTGGGATGTGAGGGTGGGATTGGGTTTTGCTGGTGGGATTTGTCTGTGTGGGTGGGATTGGTCTGTGTGGGTGGAATTGGGCTGTGTGCGTGGGATTGGGCTGTGTGCGTGGGATTGGGCTGTGTGAATGGGTTTGGTCTGTTTGGGTGGGATTGGGCTGTGTGGGTGGGAATGGGTTGTGCGGGTGGAATTGGACTATGTGGGTGGGATTGGGCTCCGAGGGTGGGATTGCGTTGCGGGTGTGGGTTTTGGCTGTGAGGGTCGGATTGGGCTGTGTGGGCTGGATTGGGCTGTGTGGGTGGGATTGGGTAGTGGGGGTGGGTTTGAGCTTTGCGGCTGGGTTTGGTCTGTGAGGGTGGGATTGGGCTGTGAGGGTGGGAGTGGGCTGTGCAGTGCGATTGGGATTTGAGGGTGGGATTGGGCTGTCAGGGTGGGATTGGACTCTGGGGGATTGAGCTGTGTGGGTGGAATTGGGCTGTGAGTTTGAGATTGGGCTGTGAGGGTGGGATCGGGCATTGCGGATCTGATTGGGCTGTGTGAGTGGTATTGGGCTGTGTTGGTGGGATTGTGCTGTTAGGGTGGGATTGGGCTCTGTGGGTGGGATTGGGTTTTGCGGGAGGAATTGGGCTGTGAGGGTGGGATTGGGCTGTGTGCGTGGCATTGGGCTGTTTGGGTGTGATTGGCCTGTGTGGGTGGGATTGGGTGTTGAGGGTGGGATTGTGCTGTGTGGGTGGGATGGGGCTGTTAGGGTGGGATTGGGCTGTGTGGGTGGGATTGGGCTGTGTGGGTGGGATTGGGCTGTGTGAGTTGGATTGAGCTGTGTGGATTGCATTGAGCTCTGAGGGTGGGATTGGCCTGTGTGAGTGGGATTGAGCTGTGTGGGTGGGATTGGGCTGTGAGGATGGGATTGGGATGTGTGGGTGGGATTGGGAATTGGGCTGTGTGGGTGGGATTGGGCTGTGTGGGTGGGATTGTGCTGTGTGAGTGGGATTGGGCTGTGAGGGTGGGATTGGGCTGTGTGCGTGGGATTGGATTCTGCGGGTGGGATTGTGCTGTGTGGGTCGAACTGGGCTGTGAGGGTGGGATTCGACTGTGAGTGTGGGATTGGGTGTGAGGTTGGGATTGGGCTGTGTGGGTGGGAATGGGCTGTGTGAGTTGGATTGAGCTGTGAGTGTGGGATTGGACTGTGTAAGTGGGATTGAGCTGTGTGGGTGGGATTGGCCTGTGTAGGTGAGATTCGGCTCTGTGCGTAGAATTGGACTGTGTTGTTGGGATTGGGCTGTGTGGGTAGAATTGGGCTGTGTGGGTGGGATTGGTCTGTGTGGGTGGGATTGGGCTCTGAGGGTGGGATTGCGTTGCGGGTGTGGGTTTTGGCTGTGAGGGTCGGATTGGGCTGTGGGCTGGATTGGGCTGTGAGGGTGGGATTGGGCTGTGTGGGTGGGATTGGGTAGTGGGGGTGGGTTTGGGCTTTGTGGCTGGGTTTGGTCTGTGAGGGTGGGATTGGGCTGTGAGGGTGGGAGTGGGCTGTGCAGTGCGATTGGGATTTGAGGGTGGGATTGGGCTGTCAGGGTGGGATTGGACTCTATGGGATTGAGCTGTGTGGGTGGAATTGGGCTGTGAGTTTGAGATTGGGCTGTGAGGGTGGGATCGGGCATTGCGGATCTGATTGGGCTGTGTGAGTGGTATTGGGCTGTGTTGGTGGGATTGTGCTGTTAGGGTGGGATTGGGCTCTGTGGGTGGGATTGGGTTTTGCGGGAGGAATTGGGCTGTGAGGGTGGGATTGGGCTGTGTGCGTGGGATTGGGCTGTTTGGGTGTGATTGGCCTGTGTGGGTGGGATTGGGTGTTGAGGGTGGGATTGTGCTGTGAGGGTGGTATTGTGCTGTGTGGGTGGGATGGGGCTGTTAGGGTGGGATTGGGCTCTGTGGGATTGGGCTGTGCGTGTGGGCTTGGGCTGTGATGGTGGGATTGGACTGTGTGGGTGGGATTGGGCTGTGAGGGTGGAATTGGGCTGTGAGGGTGGGATTGGGCTGTCAGGGTGGGATTGGGCTGTGTGGGTGGGATTTGGTTGTGCGTGTGGGATCGGCCTGTGTGGGTGGGATTGGGCTCTGTGGATGGGATTGGGCTGTGAGTGTGAGATTGGGCTCTGTGTGTGGGATTGGGCATTGCGGATCTGATTGGGCTGTGTGAGTGGTATTGGGCTGTGTGGGTGGGATTGGGGTGTCAGGGTGGGATTGGGCAGTGTGGGTGGGATTGGGCTGTGAGGGTGGGATTGGGCTGTGTGGCTGGGATTGTGCTGTGAGGGTGGGATTGGGCTGTGAGGATGGGATTGGGATGTGTGGGTGGGATTGGGAATTGGGCAGTGTGGGTGGGATTGGGCTGTGAGGGTGGGATTGGTCTGTGTGGGTGGGATTGGGTGCTGCGGGTGGGATTGGGCTTGTGGGTGGGATTGGGCTGTGAAGGTGGGATTGGACTGTGAGGGTGGTATTGGGCTGTGAGTTTGGGATTGGGCTGTGTGGGTGGGAATGTGCTGTGTGAGTTGGATTGAGCGGTGAGGGTGGGATTAGCCTGTGTAGGTGGGATTCGGCTATGTGGGTAGAATTGGGCTGTGTTGTTGGGATTGGCTGTGTGGGTGGGATTGGGCTGTGAGGGTGTGATTGGGCTGTGTGGGTGGGATTGGGCTGTGAGGGTGGGATTGGGCTGTGTGGGTGGGATTGGGCTGTGAGGGTGTGATTGGGCTGTGTGGGTGGGATTGGGCTGTGAGGGTGGGATTGGGCTGTGAGGGTGGGATTGTGCTGTGTGAGTGGGATTGGTCTGTGAGGGTCGGATTGGGCTGTGATGGTGGGATTGGGCTGAGTGGGTCGGAAAGGGTTGTGAGGGTGGGATTGGGCTGTGAGGGTGGGATTGGGCTGTGAGGATGGAATTGGGCTGTGAGGGTGGGATTGGGCAGTCAGGGTGGGATTGGGCTGTGTGGGTGGGATTGGGTTGTGCGTGTGGGATCGGCCTGTGTGGGTGGGATTGGGCTCTGTGGATGGGATTGGGCTGTGAGTGTGGGATTGGGCTCTGTGTGTGGGATTGGGCATTGCGGATATGATTGGGCTGTGTGAGTGGTATTGGGCTGTGTGGGTGGGATTGGGGTGTGAGAGTGGGATTGGGCTGTGTGGGTGGGATTGTGCTGTGTGGGTGGGATTGGGCTGTGAGAGTGGGATTGGACTGTGTGGGTGGGATTGGGCTGTGTGGGTGTGATTGGGCTGTGCGAGTGTAATTGGGAATGGGGCTGCGTGAGTGGGATGCAGTTTTGCGGGTGGGATTGGGCTGTGAGGGTGGGATTGGGCTGTCTTGTTGGGATTGGGCTGTGTGGGTGGGATTGGGTTGTGCGGGTGGGATTGGGCTGTGAGGGTGGGATTGGACTGTGTGCTTGGGATTGGTCTGTGTGAGGTGGATTGAGCACTGAGGGTGGGATTGGCCTGTGTGAGTGGGATTGAGCTGTGAGGGTGGGATTGGGCTGTGAGGATAGGATTGGGATGTGTGGGTGGGATTGGGAATTGGGCAGTGTGGGTGGGATTGGGCTGTGTGGGTGGGATTGGACTGTGTGAGTGAGATTGGGCTGTGAGGGTGGGATTGGGCAGTCAGGGTGGGATTGGGCTGTGTGGGTGGGATTGGGTTGTGCATGTGGGATCGGCCTGTGTGGGTGGGATTGGGCTCTGTGGATGGGATTGGGCTGTGAGTGTGGGATCGGGCTCTGTGTGTGGGATTGGGCATTGCGGATATGATTGGGCTGTGTGAGTGGTATTGGGTTGTGTGGGTGGGATTGGGGTGTCAGAGTGGGGTTGGGCAGTGTGGGTGGGATTGGGCTGTGAGAGTGGGATTGGGCTGTGTGGGTGGGATTGTGCTGTGTGGGTGGGATTGGGCTGTGAGAGTGGGATTGGACTGTGTGGGTGGGATTGGGCTGTGTGTGTGGAATTGGGAATTGGGCTGTGTGGGTGTAATTGGGCTGTGCGAGTGTGATTGGATTGGGGCTGCGTGGGTGGGATGCAGTTTTGCGGGTGGGATTGGGCTGTGAGGGTGGGATTGGGCTGTCTTGTTGGGATTGGGCTGTGTGGGTGGGATTGGGTTGTGCGGGTGGGATTGGGCTGTGAGGGTGGGATTGGACTGTGTGCTTGGGATTGGTCTGTGTGAGGTGGATTGAGCACTGAGGGTGGGATTGGCCTGTGTGAGTGGGATTGAGCTGTGAGGGTGGGATTGGGCTGTGAGGATAGAATTGGGATGTGTGGGTGGGATTGGGAATTGGGCAGTGTGGGTGGGATTGGGCTGTGTGGGTGGGATTGGACTGTGTGAGTGAGATTGGGCTGTGAGGGTGGGATTGGGCAGTCAGGGTGGGATTGGGCTGTGTGGGTGGGATTGGGTTGTGCGTGTGGGATCGGCCTGTGTGGGTGGGATTGGGCTCTGTGGATGGGATTGGGCTGTGAGTGTGAGATTGGGCTCTGTGTGTGGGATTGGGCATTGCGGATCTGATTGGGCTGTGTGAGTGGTATTGGGCTGTGTGGGTGGGATTGGGGTGTCAGGGTGGGATTGGGCAGTGTGGGTGGGATTGGGCTGTGAGGGTGGGATTGGGCTGTGTGGCTGGGATTGTGCTGTGAGGGTGGGATTGGGCTGTGAGGATGGGATTGGGATGTGTGGGTGGGATTGGGAATTGGGCAGTGTGGGTGGGATTGGGCTGTGTGGGTGGGATTGGACTGTGTGAGTGAGATTGGGTTGTGAGGGTGGGATTGGTCTGTGTGGGTGGGATTGGGTGCTGCGGGTGGGATTGGGCTTGTGGGTGGGATTGGGCTGTGAAGGTGGGATTGGACTGTGAGGGTGGTATTGGGCTGTGAGTTTGGGATTGGGCTGTGTGGGTGGGAATGTGCTGTGTGAGTTGGATTGAGCGGTGAGGGTGGGATTAGCCTGTGTAGGTGGGATTCGGCTATGTGGGTAGAATTGGGCTGTGTTGTTGGGATTGGGCTGTGTGGGTGGGATTGGGCTGTGAGGGTGTGATTGGGCTGTGTGGGTGGGATTGGGCTGTGAGGGTGGGATTGGGCTGTGTGGGTGGGATTGGGCTGTGAGGGTGTGATTGGGCTGTGTGGGTGGGATTGGGCTGTGAGGGTGGGATTGGGCTGTGAGGGTGGGATTGTGCTGTGTGAGTGGGATTGGTCTGTGAGGGTCGGATTGGGCTGTGATGGTGGGATTGGGCTGAGTGGGTCGGAAAGGGTTGTGAGGGTGGGATTGGGCTGTGAGGGTGGGATTGGGCTGTGAGGATGGAATTGGGCTGTGAGGGTGGGATTGGGCAGTCAGGGTGGGATTGGGCTGTGTGGGTGGGATTGGGTTGTGCGTGTGGGATCGGCCTGTGTGGGTGGGATTGGGCTCTGTGGATGGGATTGGGCTGTGAGTGTGGGATTGGGCTCTGTGTGTGGGATTGGGCATTGCGGATATGATTGGGCTGTGTGAGTGGTATTGGGCTGTGTGGGTGGGATTGGGGTGTGAGAGTGGGATTGGGCTGTGTGGGTGGGATTGTGCTGTGTGGGTGGGATTGGGCTGTGAGAGTGGGATTGGACTGTGTGGGTGGGATTGGGCTGTGTGTGTGGAATTGGGAATTGGGCTGTGTGGGTGTGATTGGGCTGTGCGAGTGTAATTGGGAATGGGGCTGCGTGAGTGGGATGCAGTTTTGCGGGTGGGATTGGGCTGTGAGGGTGGGATTGGGCTGTCTTGTTGGGATTGGGCTGTGTGGGTGGGATTGGGTTGTGCGGGTGGGATTGGGCTGTGAGGGTGGGATTGGACTGTGTGCTTGGGATTGGTCTGTGTGAGGTGGATTGAGCACTGAGGGTGGGATTGGCCTGTGTGAGTGGGATTGAGCTGTGAGGGTGGGATTGGGCTGTGAGGATAGGATTGGGATGTGTGGGTGGGATTGGGAATTGGGCAGTGTGGGTGGGATTGGGCTGTGTGGGTGGGATTGGACTGTGTGAGTGAGATTGGGCTGTGAGGGTGGGATTGGGCAGTCAGGGTGGGATTGGGCTGTGTGGGTGGGATTGGGTTGTGCATGTGGGATCGGCCTGTGTGGGTGGGATTGGGCTCTGTGGATGGGATTGGGCTGTGAGTGTGGGATCGGGCTCTGTGTGTGGGATTGGGCATTGCAGATATGATTGGGCTGTGTGAGTGGTATTGGGTTGTGTGGGTGGGATTGGGGTGTCAGAGTGGGGTTGGGCAGTGTGGGTGGGATTGGGCTGTGAGAGTGGGATTGGGCTGTGTGGGTGGGATTGTGCTGTGTGGGTGGGATTGGGCTGTGAGAGTGGGATTGGACTGTGTGGGTGGGATTGGGCTGTGTGTGTGGAATTGGGAATTGGGCTGTGTGGGTGTAATTGGGCTGTGCGAGTGTGATTGGGAATGGGGCTGCGTGGGTGGGATGCAGTTTTGCGGGTGGGATTGGGCTGTGAGGGTGGGATTGGGCTGTCTTGTTGGGATTGGGCTGTGTGGGTGGGATTGGGTTGTGCGGGTGGGATTGGGCTGTGAGGGTGGGATTGGACTGTGTGCTTGGGATTGGTCTGTGTGAGGTGGATTGAGCACTGAGGGTGGGATTGGCCTGTGTGAGTGGGATTGAGCTGTGAGGGTGGGATTGGGCTGTGAGGATAGAATTGGGATGTGTGGGTGGGATTGGGAATTGGGCAGTGTGGGTGGGATTGGGCTGTGTGGGTGGGATTGGACTGTGTGAGTGAGATTGGGCTGTGAGGGTGGGATTGGGCAGTCAGGGTGGGATTGGGCTGTGTGGGTGGGATTGGGTTGTGCGTGTGGGATCGGCCTGTGTGGGTGGGATTGGGCTCTGTGGATGGGATTGGGCTGTGAGTGTGAGATTGGGCTCTGTGTGTGGGATTGGGCATTGCGGATCTGATTGGGCTGTGTGAGTGGTATTGGGCTGTGTGGGTGGATTGGGGTGTCAGGGTGGGATTGGGCAGTGTGGGTGGGATTGGGCTGTGAGGGTGGGATTGGGCTGTGTGGCTGGGATTGTGCTGTGAGGGTGGGATTGGGCTGTGAGGATGGGATTGGGATGTGTGGGTGGGATTGGGAATTGGGCAGTGTGGGTGGGATTGGGCTGTGTGGGTGGGATTGGACTGTGTGAGTGAGATTGGGTTGTGAGGGTGGGATTGGTCTGTGTGGGTGGGATTGGGTGCTGCGGGTGGGATTGGGCTTGTGGGTGGGATTGGGCTGTGAAGGTGGGATTGGACTGTGAGGGTGGTATTGGGCTGTGAGTTTGGGATTGGGCTGTGTGGGTGGGAATGTGCTGTGTGAGTTGGATTGAGCGGTGAGGGTGGGATTAGCCTGTGTAGGTGGGATTCGGCTATGTGGGTAGAATTGGGCTGTGTTGTTGGGATTGGGCTGTGTGGGTGGGATTGGGCTGTGAGGGTGTGATTGGGCTGTGTGGGTGGGATTGGGCTGTGAGGGTGGGATTGGGCTGTGTGGGTGGGATTGGGCTGTGAGGGTGTGATTGGGCTGTGTGGGTGGGATTGGGCTGTGAGGGTGGGATTGGGCTGTGAGGGTGGGATTGTGCTGTGTGAGTGGGATTGGTCTGTGAGGGTCGGATTGGGCTGTGATGGTGGGATTGGGCTGAGTGGGTCGGAAAGGGTTGTGAGGGTGGGATTGGGCTGTGAGGGTGGGATTGGGCTGTGAGGATGGAATTGGGCTGTGAGGGTGGGATTGGGCAGTCAGGGTGGGATTGGGCTGTGTGGGTGGGATTGGGTTGTGCGTGTGGGATCGGCCTGTGTGGGTGGGATTGGGCTCTGTGGATGGGATTGGGCTGTGAGTGTGGGATTGGGCTCTGTGTGTGGGATTGGGCATTGCGGATATGATTGGGCTGTGTGAGTGGTATTGGGCTGTGTGGGTGGGATTGGGGTGTGAGAGTGGGATTGGGCTGTGTGGGTGGGATTGTGCTGTGTGGGTGGGATTGGGCTGTGAGAGTGGGATTGGACTGTGTGGGTGGGATTGGGCTGTGTGGGTGTGATTGGGCTGTGCGAGTGTAATTGGGAATGGGGCTGCGTGAGTGGGATGCAGTTTTGCGGGTGGGATTGGGCTGTGAGGGTGGGATTGGGCTGTCTTGTTGGGATTGGGCTGTGTGGGTGGGATTGGGTTGTGCGGGTGGGATTGGGCTGTGAGGGTGGGATTGGACTGTGTGCTTGGGATTGGTCTGTGTGAGGTGGATTGAGCACTGAGGGTGGGATTGGCCTGTGTGAGTGGGATTGAGCTGTGAGGGTGGGATTGGGCTGTGAGGATAGGATTGGGATGTGTGGGTGGGATTGGGAATTGGGCAGTGTGGGTGGGATTGGGCTGTGTGGGTGGGATTGGACTGTGTGAGTGAGATTGGGCTGTGAGGGTGGGATTGGGCAGTCAGGGTGGGATTGGGCTGTGTGGGTGGGATTGGGTTGTGCATGTGGGATCGGCCTGTGTGGGTGGGATTGGGCTCTGTGGATGGGATTGGGCTGTGAGTGTGGGATCGGGCTCTGTGTGTGGGATTGGGCATTGCGGATATGATTGGGCTGTGTGAGTGGTATTGGGTTGTGTGGGTGGGATTGGGGTGTCAGAGTGGGGTTGGGCAGTGTGGGTGGGATTGGGCTGTGAGAGTGGGATTGGGCTGTGTGGGTGGGATTGTGCTGTGTGGGTGGGATTGGGCTGTGAGAGTGGGATTGGACTGTGTGGGTGGGATTGGGCTGTGTGTGTGGAATTGGGAATTGGGCTGTGTGGGTGTAATTGGGCTGTGCGAGTGTGATTGGGAATGGGGCTGCGTGGGTGGGATGCAGTTTTGCGGGTGGGATTGGGCTGTGAGGGTGGGATTGGGCTGTCTTGTTGGGATTGGGCTGTGTGGGTGGGATTGGGTTGTGCGGGTGGGATTGGGCTGTGAGGGTGGGATTGGACTGTGTGCTTGGGATTGGTCTGTGTGAGGTGGATTGAGCACTGAGGGTGGGATTGGCCTGTGTGAGTGGGATTGAGCTGTGAGGGTGGGATTGGGCTGTGAGGATAGAATTGGGATGTGTGGGTGGGATTGGGAATTGGGCAGTGTGGGTGGGATTGGGCTGTGTGGGTGGGATTGGACTGTGTGAGTGAGATTGGGCTGTGAGGGTGGGATTGGGCAGTCAGGGTGGGATTGGGCTGTGTGGGTGGGATTGGGTTGTGCGTGTGGGATCGGCCTGTGTGGGTGGGATTGGGCTCTGTGGATGGGATTGGGCTGTGAGTGTGGGATTGGGCTCTGTGTGTGGGATTGGGCATTGCGGATATGATTGGGCTGTGTGAGTGGTATTGGGCTGTGTGGGTGGGATTGGGGTGTCAGAGTGGGATTGGGCAGTGTGGGTGGGATTGGGCTGTGAGAGTGGGATTGGGCTGTGTGGGTGGGATTGTGCTGTGTGGGTGGGATTGGGCTGTGAGAGTGGGATTGGACTGTGTGGGTGGGATTGGGCTGTGTGTGTGGAATTGGGAATTGGGCTGTGTGGGTGTGATCGGGCTGTGTGAGTGTGATTGGGAATGGGGCTGCGTGGGTGGGATGCAGTTTTGCGGGTGGGATTGGGCTGTGAGGGTGGGATTGGGCTGTCTTGTTGGGATTGGGCTGTGTGGGTGGGATTGGGTTGTGCGGGTGGGATTGGGCTGTGAGGGTGGGATTGGACTGTGTGCTTGGGATTGGTCTGTGTGAGGTGGATTGAGCACTGAGGGTGGGATTGGCCTGTGTGAGTGGGATTGAGCTGTGAGGGTGGGATTGGGCTGTGAGGATAGGATTGGGATGTGTGGGTGGGATTGGGAATTGGGCAGTGTGGGTGGGATTGGGCTGTGTGGGTGGGATTGGACTGTGTGAGTGAGATTGGGCTGTGAGGGTGGGATTGGTCTGTGTGCGTGGGATTGGGTTCTGCGGGTGGGATTGGGCTTGTGGGTTGGATTGGGCTGTGAGGGTGGGATTGGACTGTGAGGGTGGTAATTGGCTGTGAGGCTGGGATTGGGCTGTGTGGGTGGGAATGGGCTGTGTGAGTTGGATTGAGCTCTGAGGGTGGGATTGGCCTGTGTGAGTGGGATTGAGCTGTGTGGGTGGGATTGGCCTGTGTAGGTGGGATTCGGCTATGTGGGTAGAATTGGGGTGTGATGTTGGGATTGGGCTGTGAGGGTGGGATTGGGCTGTGTGGGGGGGATTGGGCTGTGAGGGCGGGATTGGGCTTTGAGGGTGGGATTGTGCTGTGTGAGTGGGATTGGTCTGTGAGGGTCGGATTGGGCTGTGTGAGTTGGATTGGGCTGTGTGGGTGGGATTGGCCTGTGTGGGTGGGATTAGGCTGTGAGGTTGTGATTGGTCTGTGTGGGTGGGATTGGGGATTGGGCTTCATGGGTGGGATTGGGCTTTGCGGGTGGGATTGTTCTGTGAGGGTGGGATTGGGCTGTGAGGGTGGGATTGGGTTGTGTGCGTGGGATTGGGCTGTGTGAATGGGATTGGTCCGTTTGGGTGGGATTGGGCTGTGTGGGTGGGATTGGGCTGTGTGGATGGGATTGGACTGTGTGGGTGGGATTGGGCGGTGTGGGTTGGATTGAGCTGTGAGGGTGGGATTGGATTGTTTGGGTGGGATTGGGTTGTGAGAGTGGGTTTGGGCTGTGAGGGTAGGATTGGGCTCTGAGGGTGAGTTTGGGCTGTGTGGGTGGAATTGGGAATTGGGCTGTGTGGGTGGGTTTGGGCTGTGCGAGTGTGATTGGGAATGTGGTTGCGTGGGTGGGATTCAGTTTTGCGGGTGGGATTGGGCTGTGAGGGTGGGATTGGGCTGTCTTGTTGGGTTTGGGCTGTGTGGGTGGGATTGGGCCGTGTGAGTGGGATTGGGCTGTGTGGGTGGGATTGGGTTGTGCGGGTGGGATTGGGCTGTGAGGGTGGGATTGGACAGTGTGCTTGGGATTGGGCTGTGTGAGTTGGATTGAGCACTGATGATGGGATTGGCCTGTGTGAGTGGGATTGAGCTGTGAGGGTGGGATTGGTCTGTGAGGATGGGATTGAGAGGTGTGGGTGGGATTGGGAATTGGGCTGTATGGGTGGGATTGGGCTGTGTGGGTGGGATTGGACTGTGTGGGTGAGATTGGGCTGTGAGGGTGGGATTGGTCTGTGTGGGTGGGATTGGGTTCTGCAGGTGGGATTGGTCTTGTGGGTGGGATTGGGCTGTGAGGGTGGGATTGGACTGTGAGGGTGGTATTGGGCTGTGAGGTTGGGATTGGGCTGTGTGGGTGGGAATGGGCTGTGTGAGATGCATTGAGCGGTGAGGGTTGTATTGGCCTGTGTGAGTGGGATTGAGCTGCGTGGGTGGGATTGGCCTGTGTAGGTGGGATTCGGCTATGTGGGTAGAATTGGGCTGTGTTGTTGGGATTGGGCTGTGTGGGTTGAATTGGGCTGTGTGGGTGGGATTGGGCTGTGCGAGTCTGATTGGGCTGTGTGGGTGGGATTGGCCTGTGTGTGTGGGATTGAGCTGTGCGAGTGGGATTGGGTTGTGAGGATGGGATTGTGCTGTGTGGGTGGGATTGGGAATTGGGCTGTGTGGGTGGGATTCAGTTTTGCGGGTGGGATTGGGCTGTGTGGGTGGGATTGGGTTCTGCGGGTGGGATTGGGCTTGTGGGTGGGAATGGGCTGTGAGGGTGGGATTGGACTGTGAGGGTGGTATTGGGCTGTGAGGTTGGGATTGGGCTGTGTGGGTGGGAAAGGGCTGTGTGAGTTGGATTGAGCGGTGAGGGTGGGATTGGCCTGTGTGAGTGGGATTGAGTTGTGTGGGTGGGATTGGCCTGTGTTGGTAGGATTCGCCTATGTGGGTAGAATTGGGCTGTGTTGTTGGGATTGGGCTGTGTGGGTAGAATTGGGCTGTGTGGGTGGGATTGGTCTGTGTGGGTGGGATTGGGCTGTGAGGGTGGGATTGGGCTGTGTGGGTGGGATTGGGCTGTGAGAGTGGGATTGGGCTGTGAGGGTGGGATTGTGCTGTGTGAGTGGGATTGGTCTGTGATGGTCGGATTGGGCTGTGTGAGTTGGATTGGGCTGTGTGGGTGGGATTGGCCTGTGTGGGTGAGATTAATCTGTGAGGGTGTGATTGGTCTGTGTGGGTGGGTTTGGGGATTGGGCTTCATGGGTGGGATTGGGCTTTGCGGGTGGGATTGGTCTGTGAGGGTGGGATTGGGCTGTGTGGGTGGGATTGGGCCGTGTGCATGGGATTGGGCTGTGTGAATGGGATTGGTCCGTTTGGGTGGGATTGGTCTGTGTGGGTGGGATTGGACTGTGTGGGTGGGATTGGGCTGTGTGGGTTGGATTGGGCTCTGAGGGTGGGATTGGATTGTGTGGGTGGGATTGGGTTGTGGGGGTGGGTTTGGGCTGTGAGGGTAGGATTGGGCTCTGAGGGTGGGATTGGGCTATGTGGGTGGAATTGGGAATTGGGCTGTGTGGGTGGGTGTGGGCTGTGCGAGTGTGATTGGGAATGGGGTTGCGTGGGTGGGATTCAGTTTTGTGGGTGGGATTGGGCTGTGAGGGTTGGATTGGGCTGTCTTGTTGGGTTTGGGCTGTGTGGGTGGGATTGGGCCGTGTGAGTGGGATTGGGCTGTGTGGGTGGGATTGGGTTGTGCGGGTGGGATTGGGCTGTGAGGGTGGGATTGAACAGTGTGCTTCGGATTGGGCTGTGTGAGTTGGATTGAGCACTGATGATGGGATTGGCCTGTGTGAGTGGGATTGAGCTGTGAGGGTGGGATTGGTCTGTGAGGATGGGATTGGGAGGTGTGGGTGGGATTGGGAATTGGGCTGTATGGGTGGTATTGGGCTGTGTGGGTGGGATTGGACTGTGTGAGTGGGATTGGGTTCTGCGGGTGGGATTGGGCTTGTGGGTGGGATTGGGCTGTGAGGGTGGGATTGGACTGTGAGGGTGGTATTGGGCTGTGAGGTTGGGATTGGGCTGTGTGGGTGGGAATGGGCTGTGTGAGATGCATTGAGCGGTGAGGGTTGTATTGGCCTGTGTGAGTGGGATTGAGCTGTGTGGGTGGGATTGGCCTGTGTAGGTGGAATTCGGCTATGTAGGTAGAATTGGGCTGTGTTGTTGGGATTGGGCTGTGTGGGTAGAATTGGGCTGTGTGGGTGGGATTGGGCTGTGCGAGTCTCATTGGGCTGTGTGGGTGGGATTGGCCTGTGTGAGTGGGATTGGGCTGTGTGAGTGGGATTGGCCTGTGTGGGTGGGATTCGGCTATATGGGGAGAATTGGGCTGTGTTGGTGGGATTGGGCTGTGTGGGTAGAATTGGGCTGTGTGGGTGGGATTGGGCTGTGCGAGTCTGATTGGGCTGTGTGGGTGGGATTGGCCTGTGTGACTGGGATTGAGCTGTGCGAGTGGGATTGGGTTGTGAGGATGGGATTGTGCTGTGTGGGTGGGATTGGGAATTGGGCTGTGTGGGTGGGATTCAGTTTTGCGGGTGGGATTGGGCTGTGTGGGTGGGATTGGGTTCTGCGGGTGGGATTGGGCTTGTGGGTGGGATTGGGCTGTGAGGTTGGGATTGGGCTGTGTGGGTGGGAATGCGCTGTGTGAGTTGGATTGAGCGGTGAGTGTGGGATTGGCCTGTGTGAGTGGGATTGGGCTGTGTGGGTAGAATTGGGCTGTGTGGGTGGGATTGGGCTGTGTGGGTGGGATTGGGCTGTGACGGTGGGATTGGGCTGTGTGGGTGGGATTGGGCTGTGAGGGTGGGATTGTGCTGTGTGAGTGGGATTGGTCTGTGAGGTTCAGATTGGGCTGTGTGAGTTGGATTGGGCTGTGTTGGTGAGATTAGGCTGTGAGGGTGTGATTGGTCTGTGTGGGTGGGATTGGGGATTGGGCTTAATGGG
Source organism: Carcharodon carcharias (assembly GCF_017639515.1). Lineage (NCBI taxonomy): Eukaryota > Metazoa > Chordata > Chondrichthyes > Lamniformes > Lamnidae > Carcharodon > Carcharodon carcharias. Next base: position 19,775,790 of record NC_054483.1, on the reverse strand, counting down.
TGGGATTGGGTTTTGGAGGTGGGATTGGTCTGTGAGGGTGGGATTGGGCTGTGTGGGTGGATTGGGCTGTGTGAATGGGATTGGTCCGTTTGGGTGGGATTGGGCTGTGTGGGTGGGATTGGACTGTATGGGTGGGATTGGGCTGTGTGGGTTGGATTGGGCTGTGAGGGTGGGATTGGATTGTGTGGGTGGGATTGGGTTGTGGGGGTGGGTTTGGGCTGTGAGGGTAGGATTGGGCTCTGAGGGTGGGATTGGGCTGTGTGGGTGGAATTGGGAATTGGGCTGTGTGGGTGGGTTTGGGCTGTCTTGTTGGGTTTGGGCTGTGTGGGTGGGATTGGGCCGTGTGAGTGGGATTGGGCTGTGTGGGTGGGATTGGGTTGTGCGGGTGGGATTGGGCTGTGAGGGTGGGATTGGACAGTGTGCTTGGGATTGGGCTGTGTGAGTTGGATTGAGCACTGATGGTGGGATTGGCCTGTGTGACTGGGATTGAGCTGTGAGCGTGGGATTGGGAGGTGTGGGTGGGATTGGGAATTGGGCTTTATGGGTGGGATTGGGCTGTGTGGGTGGGATTGGACTGTGTGAGTGAGATTGGGCTGTGTGGGTGGGATTGGTCTGTGTGGGTGGGATTGGGTTCTGCGGGTGGGAGTGGGTTTGTGGGTGGGATTGGGCTGTGAGGGTGGGATTGGACTGTGAGTGTGGGAATGGACTGTGTGAGATGCATTGAGCGGTGAGGGATCTATTGGCCTGTGTGAGTGGGATTGAGCTGTGTGGGTGGGATTGGCCTGTGTAGGTGGGATTCGGCTATGTGGGTAGAATTGGGCTGTGTTGTTGGGATTGGGCTGTGTGGGTAGAATTGGGCTGTGTGGGTGGGATTGGGCTGTGCGAGTCTGATTGGGCTGTGTGGGTAGGATTGGCCTGTGTGAGTGGGATTGAGCTGTGCGAGTGGGATTGGGTTGTGAGGATGGGATTGTGCTGTGTGGGTGGGATTGGGAATTGGGCTGTGTGGGTGGGATTCAGTTTTGCGGGTGGGATTGGGCTGTTTGGGTGGGATTGGGTTATGCGGGTGGGATTGGGTTTGTGGGTGGGATTGGGCTGTGAGGGTGGGATTGGACTGTGAGTGTGGGAATGGACTGTGTGAGATGCATTGAGCGGTGAGGGATGTATTGGCCTGTGTGAGTGGGATTGAGCTGTGTGGGTGGGATTGGCCTGTGTAGGTGGGATTCGGCTATGTGGGTAGAATTGGGCTGTGTTGTTGGGATTGGGCTGTGTGGGTAGAAATGGGCTGTGTGGGTGGGATTGGGCTGTGCGAGTCTGATTGGGCGGTGTGGGTAGGATTGGCCTGTGTGAGTGGGATTGAGCTGTGCGAGTGGGATTGGGTTGTGAGGATGGGATTGTGCTGTGTGGGTGGGATTGGGAATTGGGCTGTGTGGGTGGGATTCAGTTTTGCAGGTGGGATTGGGCTGTGTGGGTGGGATTGGGTTCTGCGGGTGGGATTGGGCTTGTGGGTGGGATTGGTCTGTGAGGGTGGGATTGGATTGTGAGGGTGTTATTGGGCTGTGAGGTTGGGATTGGGCTGTGTGGGTGGGAATGGACTGTGTGAGTTGGATTGAGCAGTGAGGGTGGGATTGGGCTGTGTGGGTGAGATTGTGCTGTGTGGGTGGGATTGGCCTGTGAGGGTGGGATTGGACTGTGTGAATGGGATTGGGCTGTGTGGGTGGAATTGGGAATTGGGCTGTGTGGGTGGGATTGGGCTGTGCGAGTGTGATTGGGAATGGGGCTGCGTGGGTGGGATTCAGTTTTGCGGGTGGGATTGGGCTGTGAGGGTGGGATTGGGCTGTCTTGTTGGGATTGGGCTGTGTGGGTGGGATTGGGCCTTGTGAGTGGGATTGGGCTGTGTGGGTGGGATTGGGTTGTGCGGGTGGGATTGGGCTGTGAGGGTGGGTTTGGACTGTGTGAGTGGGATTGAGCTGTGAGGGTGGGATTAGGCTGTGAGGATGGGATTGGGATGTGTGGGTGGGATTGGGAATTGGGCTGTGTGGGTAGGATTGGGCTGTGTGGGTGGGATTGGACTGTGTGAGTGAGATTGGGCTGTGAGGGTGGGATTGGGCTGTGTGGGTGGGATTGGACTGTGTGAGTGAGATTGGGCTGTGAGGGTGGGATTGGTCTGTGTGGGTGGGATTGGGTTCTGTGGGTGGGATTGGGCTTGTGGGTTGGATTGGGTTGTGAGGGTGGGATTGGACTGTGAGGGTGGTATTGGGCTGTGAGGTTGGGATTGGGCTGTGTGGGTGGGAATGGGCTGTGTGAGTTGGATTGAGTGGTGAGGGTGGGATTGGCCTGTGTGAGTCGGATTGAGCTGTGTGGGTGGGATTGGCCTGTGTAGGTGGGATTGGGCTGTGAGGGTGTGACTGGTCTGTGAGTGGTGGGATTGGGGATTGGGCTTCATGGGTGGGATTGGGTTTTGCGGGTGGGATTGGTCTGTGAGGGTGGGATTGGGCTGTGTGGGTGCGATTGGGCTGTGTGGGTGGGATTGGACTGTGTGGGTGGGATTGGGCTGTGTGGGTTGGATTGGGCTGTGAGGGTGGGATTGGATTGTGTGGGTGGGATTGGGTTGTGGGGGTGGGTTTGGGCTGTGAGGGTAGGATTGGGCTCTGAGGGTGGGATTGGGCTGTGCGGGTGGAATTGGGAATGGGCTGTGTGGGTGGGTTTAGGCTGTGCGAGTGTGATTGGGAATGGGGTTGCGTGGGTGGGATTGGATTGTGAGGGTGTTATTGGGCTGTGAGGTTGGGATTGGGCTGTGTGGGTGGGAATGGACTGTGTGAGTTGGATTGAGCAGTGAGGGTGGGATTGGCCTGTGTGAGTGGGATTGAGCTGTGTGGGTGGGATTGGCCTGTGTAGGTGGGATTCGGCTATGTGGGTAGAATTGGGCTGTGTTGTTGGGATTGGGCTGTGTGGGTAAAATTGGGCTGTGTGGGTGGGATTGGGCTGTGTGGGTGGGATTGGGCTGTGTGGGTGGGATTGGGCTGTGAGGGTGGGATTGGGCTGTGAGGGTGGGATTGTGCTGTGTGAGTGGGATTGGTCTGTGAGGGTCGGATTGGGCTGTGTGAGTTGGATTGGGCTGTGTGGGTGGGATTGGGTTGTGCGGGTGGAATTGGACTGTGTGGGTGCGATTGCATTGCTGGTGTGGGTTTTGGCTGTGAGGGTCGGATTGGGCTGTGTGGGCTGGATTGGGCTGTGAGGGCGGGATTGGGGTGTGTGGGTGGGATTGGGTAGTGGGGGTGGGTTTGGGCTTTGTGGCTGGGTTTTGTCTGTGAGGGTGGGATTGGGCTGTGAGGGTGGGAGTGGGCTGTGCAGTGCGATTGGGATTTGAGGGTGGGATTGGGCTGTCAGGGTGGGATTGGACTCTGGGGGATTGGGCTGTGTGGGTGGAATTGGGCTGTTAGTTTGGGATTGGGCTGTGAGGGTGGGATTGGGCATTGCGGATCTGATTGGGCTGTGTGCGTGGGATTGGGCTGTGTGGGTGTGATTGGCCTGTGTGGGTGGGATTGGGTGTTGAGGGTGGGATTGTGCTGTGAGGGTGGTATTGTGCTGTGTGGGTGGGATGCGGCTGTTAGGGTGGGATTGGGCTCTGTGGGATTGGGATGTGCGTGTGGGATTGGACTGTATGGGTGGGATTGGGCTGTGTGGGTGGAATTGCGAATTGGGCTGTGTGGGTGGGATTGGGCTGTGCGAGTGTGATTGGGAATGGGGCTGCGTGGGTGGGATTCAGTTTTGCGGGTGGGATTGGGCTGTGAGGGTGGGATTGGGCTGTCTTGTTGGGATTGGGCTGTGTGGGTGGGATTGGGCCTTGTGAGTGGGATTGGGCTGTGTGGGTGGGATTGGGTTGTGCGGGTGGGATTGGGCTGTGAGGGTGGGATTGGACTGTGTGAGTGGGATTGAGCTGTGAGGGTGGGATTGGACTGTGAGGATGGGATTGGGATGTGTGGGTGGGATTGGGAATTGGGCAGTGTGGGTGGGATTGGGCTGTGTGGGTGGGATTGGACTGTGTGAGTGAGATTGGGCTGTGAGGGTGGGATTGGTCTGTGTGGGTGGGATTGGGTTCTGCGGGTGGGATTGGGCTTGTGGGTTGGATTGGGTTGTGAGGGTGGGATTGGACTGTGAGGGTGGTATTGGGCTGTGAGGGTGGGATTGGGCTGTGTGGGTGGGATTGGACTGTGTGAGTGAGATTGGGCTGTGAGGGTGGGATTGGTCTGTGTGGGTGGGATTGGGTTCTGTGGGTGGGATTGGGCTTGTGGGTTGGATTGGGTTGTGAGGGTGGGATTGGACTGTGAGGGTGGTATTGGGCTGTGAGGTTGGGATTGGGCTGTGTGGGTGGGAATGGGCTGTGTGAGTTGGATTGAGTGGTGAGGGTGGGATTGGCCTGTGTGAGTGGGATTGAGCTGTGTGGGTGGGATTGGCCTGTGTAGGTGGGATTGGGCTGTGAGGGTGTGATTGGTCTGTGAGTGGTGGGATTGGGGATTGGGCTTCATGGGTGGGATTGGGTTTTGCGGGTGGGATTGGTCTGTGAGGGTGGGATTGGGCTGTGTGGGTGGGATTGGGCTGTGTGGGTGGGATTGGACTGTGTGGGTGGGATTGGGCTGTGTGGGTTGGATTGGGCTGTGAGGGTGGGATTGGATTGTGTGGGTGGGATTGGGTTGTGGGGGTGGGTTTGGGCTGTGAGGGTAGGATTGGGCTCTGAGGGTGGGATTGGGCTGTGCGGGTGGAATTGGGAATGGGCTGTGTGGGTGGGTTTAGGCTGTGCGAGTGTGATTGGGAATGGGGTTGCGTGGGTGGGATTGGGTTGTGCGGGTGGGATTGGGCTGTGAGGGTGGGATTGGACTGTGTGGGTGGGATTGGGCTGTGTGGGTGGAATTGCGAATTGGGCTGTGTGGGTGGGATTGGGCTGTGCGAGTGTGATTGGGAATGGGGCTGCGTGGGTGGGATTCAGTTTTGCGGGTGGGATTGGGCTGTGTGGGTGGGATTGGGCTGTCTTGTTGGGATTGGGCTGTGTGGGTGGGATTGGGCCTTGTGAGTGGGATTGGGCTGTGTGGGTGGGATTGGGTTGTGCGGGTGGGATTGGGCTGTGAGGGTGGGATTGGACTGTGTGAGTGGGATTGAGCTGTGAGGGTGGGATTGGGCTGTGAGGATGGGATTGGGATGTGTGGGTGGGATTGGGAATTGGGCAGTGTGGGTGGGATTGGGCTGTGTGGGTGGGATTGGACTGTGTGAGTGAGATTGGGCTGTGAGGGTGGGATTGGTCTGTGTGGGTGGGATTGGGTTCTGCGGGTGGGATTGGGCTTGTGGGTTGGATTGGGTTGTGAGGGTGGGATTGGACTGTGAGGGTGGTATTGGGCTGTGAGGTTGGGATTGGGCTGTGTGGGTGGGAATGGGCTGTGTGAGTTGGATTGAGTGGTGAGGGTGGGATTGGCCTGTGTGAGTGGGATTGAGCTGTGTGGGTGGGATTGGCCTGTGTAGGTGGGATTGGGCTGTGTGAGTTGGATTGGGCTGTGTGGGTGGGATTGGCCTGTGTGGGTGGGATTAGGCTGTGAGGGTGTGATTGGTCTGTGTGGGTGGGATTGGGGATTGGCCTTCATGGGTGGGATTGGGCTTTGCGGGTGGGATTGGTCTGTGAGGGTGGGATTGGGCTGTGTGGGTGGGATTGGGCTGTGTGCGTGGGATTGGGCTGTGTGAATGGGATTGGTCCGTTTGGTTGGGATTGGGCTGTGTGGGTGGGATTGGACTGTGTGGGTGGGATTGGGCTGTGTGGGTTGGATTGGGCTGTGAGGGTGGGATTGGATTGTGTGGGTGGGATTGGGTTGTGGGGGGTGGGTTTGGGCTGTGAGGGTAGGATTGGGCTCTGAGGGTGGGATTGGGCTGTGCGGGTGGAATTGGGAATGGGCTGTGTGGGTGAGTTTGGGCTGTGCGAGTGTGATTGGGAATGGGGCTGCGTGGGTGGGATTGGGTTGTGCGGGTGGGATTGGGCTTTGAGGGTGGGATTGGACTGTGTGCTTGGGATTGGGCTGTGTGAGTTGGATTGAGCACTGAGGGTGGGATTGGACTGTGTGAGTGGGATTGATCTGTGAGGGTGGGATTGGGCTGTGAGGATGGAATTGGGAGGTGTGGGTGGGATTGGGAATTGGGCTGTATGGGTGGGATTGGCCTGTGTGGGTGGGATTGGGTTCTGCGGGTGGGATTGGGCTTGTGGGTGGGATTGGGCTGTGAGGGTGGGATTGGACTGTGAGGGTGGTATTGTGCTGTGAGGTTGGGATTGGGCTGTGTGGGTGGGAATGGGCTGTGTGAGATGCATTGAGCGGTAAGGGTTGTATTGGCCTGTGTGAGTGGGATTGAGCTGTGTGGGTGGGATTGGCCTGTGTAGGTGGGATTCGGCTATGTGGGTAGAATTGGGCTGTGTTGTGGGGATTGGGCTGTGTGGGTAGAATTGGGCTGTGTGGGTGGGATTGGCCTGTGTGAGTGGGATTGAGCTGTGCGAGTGGGATTGGGTTGTGAGGATGGGATTGTGCTGTGTGGTGGGATTGGGAATTGGGCTGTGTGGGCGGGATTCAGTTTTGCGGGTGGTATTGGGCTGTGTGGATGGGATTGGGCTGTGCGGGTGGGATTGGGCTGTCTTGTTGGGATTGGGCTGTGTGGGTGGGATTGGGCTGTGTGAGTGGGATTGGGCTGTCAGCTTGGGATTGGGCTGTGTGGGTGGGATTGAGCTGTGAGGGTGGTATTGAGCTGTGAGGGTGGGATTGGGCTGTGTGGGTGGGATTGGGCTGTGAGGGTGGGATTGGGCTTTGGGGGTGGGATTGGGCTGTGTGGGTGGGATTGGGCTGTGAGAGTGGGATTGGGCTGTGGAGGTGTGATTGGGGATTGGGCCGTGAGATTGGGATTGGGTATTGGGCTGTGGGTATGGGATTTGGGATTGGGCTGTGGGGGTGGGATTGGGCTCTGAGGGTGTGATTTGGGATTGGGCTGTGAGGGTGGGATTAGGGATTGGGCTGTGAGAGTGGGATTGGGGATTGGGCTGTGAGGGTGGGATTGGGGTTTGGGCTGTGAGAGTGGGATTGGGGTTTGGGCTGTGAGAGTGGGATTGGGGATTGGGCTGTGAGGGTGGGATTGGGCTGTGGGGGTGGGATTGGGATGTGAGTGTGGGATTGGGGATTGGGCTGTGAGGGTGGGATTGGGGATTGGGCTGTGAGGCTGTGATTGGGGATTGGGCTGTGCAGGTGGGATTGGGCTGTGTGGGTGGGATTGGGCTGTGTGTGTGGGATTGGGCTGTGTGGGTGGGATTGGGCTGTGTGGGTGCGATTGGGGATTGGGCTGTGAGAGTGGGATTGGGTATTGGGCTGTGGGGGTGGGATTGGGGATTGGGCTGTGGGGGTGGGATTGGGCTGTGAGGGTGGGATTTGGGATTGGGCTGTGAGGGTGGGATTGGGCTGTGAGAGTGGGATTGGGGATTGGGCTGTGAGAGTGGGATTGGTGATTGGGCTGTGAGAGTGGGATTGGGGTTTGGGCTGTGAGAGTGGGATTGGGGATTGGGCTGTGAGAGTGGGATTGGGGATTGGGCTGTGAGAGTGGGATTGGGGATGGGGCTGTGAGGGTGGGATTGGGGTTTGGGCTGTGAGAGTGGGATTGGGGTTTGGGCTGTGAGAGTGGGATTGGGGATTGGGCTGTGAGAGTGGGATTGGGGATTGGGCTGTGAGGGTGGGATTGGGCTGTGGGGGTGGGATTGGGGATTGGGCTGTGGGGCTGGGATTGGGCTGTGAGGTTGGGATTGTGCTGTAAGTGTGGAATTGTGGATTGGGCTGCGTGGGTGGGATTGGGCTGTGTGGTGTGATTGGGCTGTGAGGGTGGGATTGGGCTGTAAGTGTGGAATTGTGGATTGGGCTGTGAGGGTGGGATTGGGCTGCGTGGGTGGGATTGGGCTGTGTGGTGGGATTGGGCTGTGAGTTTGGGATTGGGGATTGGGCTGTGAGGGTGTGATTGGGGATTGGGCTGTGCAGGTGGGATTGGGCTGTGTGTGTGGGATTAGGCTGTGTGGGTGGGATTATGCTGTGAGGGTGGGATTGGTCTGTGTGGGTGGGATTGGGTTCTGCGAGTGGGATTGGGTTTGTGGGTGGGATTGGGCTGTGAGGGTGGGATTGGACTGTGAGGGTGGGAATGGGCTGTGTGAGATGCATTGAGCGGTGAGGGTTGTATTGGCCTGTGTGAGTGGGATTGAGCTGTGTGGGTGGGATGGGGCTGTGTTGTTTGGATTGGGCTGTGTGGGTAGAATTGGGCTGCGTGAGTGGGATTGGGCTGTGCGAGTCTGATTGGGCTGTGTGGGTGGGATTGGCCTGTGTGAGTGGGATTGAGCTGTGCGAGTGGGATTGGGTTGTGAGGATGGGATTGTGCTGTGTGGGTGGGATTGGGAATTGGGCTGTGTGGGTGGGATTCAGTTTTGCGGGTGGGATTGGGCTGTGTGGGTGGGATTGGGTTCTGCGGGTGGGATTGGGCTTGTGGGTGGGATTGGTCTGTGAGGGTGGGATTGGATTGTAAGGGTGTTATTGGGCTGTGAGGTTGGGATTGGGCTGTGTGGGTGGGAATGGACTGTGTGAGTTGGTTTGAGCGGTGAGGGTGGGATTGGCCTGTGTGAGTGGGATTGAGCTGTGTGGGTGGGATTGGCCTGTGTAGGTGGGATTCGGCTATGTGGGTAGAATTGGGCTGTGTTGTTGGGATTGGGCTGTGTGGGTAGAATTGGGCTGTGAGGGTGGGATTGGGCTGTGTGGGTGGGATTGGTCTGTGTGGGTGGGATTGGGCTGTGTGGGTGGGATTGGGCTGTGAGGGTGGGATTGGGCTGTGAGGGTGGGATTGTGCTGTGTGAGTATGATTGGTCTGTGAGGGTCGGATTGGGCTGTGTGAGTTGGATTGGGCTGTGTGGGTGGGATTGGGTTGTGTGGGTGGGATTGGGTAGTGGGGGTGGGTTTGGGCTTTGTGGCTGGGTTTTGTCTGTGAGGGTGGGATTGGGCTGTGAGGGTGGGAGTGGGCTGTGCAGTGCGATTGGGATTTGAGGGTGGGATTGGGCTGTCAGGGTGGGATTGGACTCTGGGGGATTGGGCTGTGTGGGTGGAATTGGGCTGTTAGTTTGGGATTGGGCTGTGAGGGTGGGATTGGGCATTGCGGATCTGATTGGGCTGTGTGCGTGGGATTGGGCTGTGTGGGTGTGATTGGCCTGTGTGGGTGGGATTGGGTGTTGAGGGTGGGATTGTGCTGTGAGGGTGGTATTATGCTGTGTGGGTGGGATGGGGCTGTTAGGGTGGGATTGGGCTCTGTGGGATTGGGATGTGCGTCTGGGATTGGGCTGTGATGGTGGGATTGGGCTGTTTGGGTGGGATTGGGCTGTGAGGGTGGAATTGGGCTGTCAGGGTGGGATTGGGCTGTGTGGGTGGGATTGGGTTGTGCGTGCGGGATTGGCCTGTGTGGGTGGGATTGGGCTCTGTGGATGGGATTGGGCTGTGAGTGTGGGATTGGGCTCTGTGTGTGGGATTGGGCATTGCGGATCTGATTGGGCTGTGTGAGTTGTATTGGGGTGTGTGGGTGGGATTGGGGTGTCAGGGTGGGATTGGGCAGTGTGGGTGGGATTGGGCTGTGAGGGTGGGATTGGGCAGTGTGGGTGGGATTGGGCTGTGAGGGTGGGATTGGACTGTGTGGATGGGATTGGGCTGTGTGGGTGGAATTGGGAATTGGGCTGTGTGGGTGGGATTGGGCTGTGCGAGTGTGATTGGGAATGGGGCTGCATGGGTGGGATTCAGTTTTGCGGCTGGGATTGGGCTGTGAGGGTGGGATTGGGCTGTCTTGTTGGGATTGGGCTGTGTGGGTGGGATTGGGCCTTGTGAGTGGGATTGGGCTGTGTGGGTGGGATTGGGTTGTGCGGGTGGGATTGGGCTGTGAGGGTGGGATTGGACTGTGTGAGTGGGATTGAGCTGTGAGGGTGGGATTAGGCTGTGAGGATGGGATTGGGATGTGTGGGTGGGATTGGGAATTGGGCTGTGTGGGTAGGATTGGGCTGTGTGGGTGGGATTGGACTGTGTGAGTGAGATTGGGCTGTGAGGGTGGGATTGGGCTGTGTGGGTGGGATTGGACTGTGTGAGTGAGATTGGGCTGTGAGGGTGGGATTGGCCTGTGTGGGTGGGATTGGGCTCTGTGGATGGGATTGGGCTGTGAGTGTGGGATTGGGCTCTGTGTGTGGGATTGGGCATTGCGGATCTGATTGGGCTGTGTGAGTTGTATTGGGGTGTGTGGGTGGGATTGGGGTGTCAGGGTGGGATTGGGCAGTGTGGGTGGGATTGGGCTGTGAGGGTGGGATTGGGCAGTGTGGGTGGGATTGGGCTGTGAGGGTGGGATTGGACTGTGTGGATGGGATTGGGCTGTGTGGGTGGAATTGGGAATTGGGCTGTGTGGGTGGGATTGGGCTGTGCGAGTGTGATTGGGAATGGGGCTGCGTGGGTGGGATTCAGTTTTGCGGGTGGGATTGGGCTGTGAGGGTGGGATTGGGCTGTCTTGCTGGGATTGGGCTGTGTGGGTGGGATTGGGCCTTGTGAGTGGGATTGGGCTGTGTGGGTGGGATTGGGTTGTGCGGGTGGGATTGGGCTGTGAGGGTGGGATTGGACTGTGTGAGTGGGATTGAGCTGTGAGGGTGGGATTGGGCTGTGAGGATGGGATTGGGATGTGTGGGTGGGATTGGGAATTGGGCAGTGTGGGTGGGATTGGGCTGTGTGGGTGGGATTGGACTGTGTGAGTGAGATTGGGCTGTGAGGGTGGGATTGGTCTGTGTGGGTGGGATTGGGTTCTGCGGGTGGGATTGGGCTTGTGGGTTGGATTGGGTTGTGAGGGTGGGATTGGACTGTGAGGGTGGTATTGGGCTGTGAGGTTGGGATTGGGCTGTGTGGGTGGGAATGGGCTGTGTGAGTTGGATTGAGTGGTGAGGGTGGGATTGGCCTGTGTGAGTGGGATTGAGCTGTGTGGGTGGGATTGGCCTGTGTAGGTGGGATTGGGCTGTGTGAGTTGGATTGGGCTGTGTGGGTGGGATTGGCCTGTGTGGGTGGGATTAGGCTGTGAGGGTGTGATTGGTCTGTGTGGGTGGGATTGGGGATTGGCCTTCATGGGTGGGATTGGGCTTTGCGGGTGGGATTGGTCTGTGAGGGTGGGATTGGGCTGTGTGGGTGGGATTGGGCTGTGTGCGTGGGATTGGGCTGTGTGAATGGGATTGGTCCGTTTGGTTGGGATTGGGCTGTGTGGGTGGGATTGGACTGTGTGGGTGGGATTGGGCTGTGTGGGTTGGATTGGGCTGTGAGGGTGGGATTGGATTGTGTGGGTGGGATTGGGTTGTGGGGGGTGGGTTTGGGCTGTGAGGGTAGGATTGGGCTCTGAGGGTGGGATTGGGCTGTGCGGGTGGAATTGGGAATGGGCTGTGTGGGTGGGTTTGGGCTGTGCGAGTGTGATTGGGAATGGGGCTGCGTGGGTGGGATTGGGTTGTGCGGGTGGGATTGGGCTGTGAGGGTGGGATTGGACTGTGTGCTTGGGATTGGGCTGTGTGAGTTGGATTGAGCACTGAGGGTGGGATTGGACTGTGTGAGTGGGATAGAGCTGTGAGGGTGGGATTGGGCTGTGAGGATGGAATTGGGTGGTGTGGGTGGGATTGGGAATTGGGCTGTATGGGTGGGATTGGTCTGTGTGGGTGGGATTGGGTTCTGCGGGTGGGATTGGGCTTGTGGGTGGGATTGGGCTGTGAGGGTGGGATTGGACTGTGAGGGTGGTATTGTGCTGTGAGGTTGGGATTGGGCTGTGTGGGTGGGAATGGGCTGTGTGAGATGCATTGAGCGGTAAGGGTTGTATTGGCCTGTGTGAGTGGGATTGAGCTGTGTGGGTGGGATTGGCCTGTGTAGGTGGGATTCGGCTATGTGGGTGGAATTGGGCTGTGTTGTGGGGATTGGGCTGTGTGGGTAGAATTGGGCTGTGTGGGTGGGATTGGCCTGTGTGAGTGGGATTGAGCTGTGCGAGTGGGATTGGGTTGTGAGGATGGGATTGTGCTGTGTGGTGGGATTGGGAATTGGGCTGTGTGGGTGGGATTCAGTTTTGCGGGTGGTATTGGGCTGTGTGGATGGGATTGGGCTGTCTTGTTGGGATTGGGCTGTGTGGGTGGGATTGGGCCATGTGAGTGGGATTGGGCTGTCAGCGTGGGATTGGGCTGTGTGGGTGGGATTGAGCTGTGAGGGTGGGATTAAGCTGTGAGGGTGGGATTGGGCTGTGTGGGTGGGATTGGGCTGTGAGGGTGGGATTGGGTCGTGTGGGTGGGATTGTGCTGTGTGGGTGGGATTGGGTTGTGCAGGTTGTATTGAGCTGTGTGGGGTGGGATTGGGCTGTGAGGGTGGGATTGGGCTTTGGGGGTGGGATTGGTCTGTGTGGGTGGGATTGGGCTGTGAGAGTGGGATTGGGCTGTGGAGGTGTGATTGGGGATTGGGCCGTGAGATTGGGATTGGGTATTGGGCTGTGGGTATGGGATTTGGGATTGGGCTGTGGGGGTGGGATTGGGCTCTGAGGGTGGGATTTGGGATTGGGCTGTGAGGGTGGGATTGGGCTGTGAGAGTGGGATTAGGGATTGGGCTGTGAGAGTGGGATTGGGGATTGGGCTATGAGGGTGGGATTGGGGTTTGGGCTGTGAGAGTGGGAATGAGCTGTGCGAGTGGGATTGGGTTGTGAGGATGGGATTGTGCTGTGTGGGTGGGATTGGGAATTGGGCTGTGTGGGTGGGATTCAGTTTTGCTGGTGGGATTGGGCTGTGTGGGTGGGATTGGGTTCTGCGGGTGGGATTGGGCTTGTGGGTGGGATTGGTCTGTGAGGGTGGGATTGGATTGTGAGGGTGTTATTGGGCTGTGAGGTTGGGATTGGGCTGTGTAGGTGGGAATGGACTGTGTGAGTTGGATTGAGCGGTGAGGGTGGGATTGGCCTGTGTGAGTGGGATTGAGCTGTGTGGGTGGGATTGGCCTGTGTAGGTGGGATTCGGCTATGTGGGTAGAATTGGGCTGTGTTGTTGGGATTGGTCTGTGTGGGTAAAATTGGGCTGTGTGGGTGGGATTGGGCTGTGTGTGTGGGATTGGGCTGTGTGGGTGGGATTGGGCTGTGTGGGTGGGATTGGGCTGTGAGGGTGGGATTGGGCTGTGAGGGTGGGATTGGGCTGTGTGAGTGGGATTGTGCTGTGTGAGTGGGATTGGTCTGTGAGGGTCGGATTGGGCTGTGTGAGTTGGATTGGGCTGTGTAGGTGGGATTGGGTTGTGCGGGTGGAATTGGACTGTGTGGGTGCGATTGCATTGCTGGTGTGGGTTTTGGCTGTGAGGGTCGGATTGGGCTGTGTGGGCTGGATTGGGCTGTGTGGGCTGGATTGGGCTGTGAGGGCGGGATTGGGTTGTGTGGGTGGGATTGGGTAGTGGGGGTGGGTTTGAGCTTTGTGGCTGGGTTTAGTCTGTGAGGGTGGGATTGGGCTGTGAGGGTGGGAGTGGGCTGTGCAGTGCGATTGGGATTTGAGGGTGGGATTGGGCTGTCAGGGTGGGATTGGACTCTGGGGGATTGGGCTGTGTGGGTGGAATTGGGCTGTTAGTTTGGGATTGGGCTGTGAGGGTGGGATTGGGCATTGCGGATCTGATTGGGCTGTGTGAGTGGTATTGGGCTGTGTTGGTGGGATTGTGCTGTTAGTGTGGGATTGGGCTCTGTGGGTGGGATTGGGTTTTGCGGGAGGAATTGGGCTGTGAGGGTGGGATTGGGCTGTGCGTGGGATTGGGCTGTGGGGGTGTGATTGGCCTGTGTGGGTGGGATTGGGTGTTGAGGGTGGGATTGTGCTGTGAGGGTGGTATTGTGCTGTGTGGGTGGGATGGGGCTGTTAGGGTGGGATTGGGCTCTGTGGGATTGCGATGTGCGTCTGGGATTGGACTGTGAGGGTGGGATTGGGCTGTTTGAGTGGGATTGGGCTGTGAGGGTGGGATTGGATTGTAAGGGTGTTATTGGGCTGTGAGGTTGGGATTGGGCTGTGTGGGTGGGAATGGACTGTGTGAGTTGGTTTGAGCGGTGAGGGTGGGATTGGCCTGTGTGAGTGGGATTGAGCTGTGTGGGTGGGATTGGCCTGTGTAGGTGGGATTCGGCTATGTGGGTAGAATTGGGCTGTGTTGTTGGGATTGGGCTGTGTGGGTAGAATTGGGCTGTGAGGGTGGGATTGGGCTGTGTGGGTGGGATTGGTCTGTGTGGGTGGGATTGGGCTGTGTGGGTGGGATTGGGCTGTGAGGGTGGGATTGGGCTGTGAGGGTGGGATTGTGCTGTGTGAGTATGATTGGTCTGTGAGGGTCGGATTGGGCTGTGTGAGTTGGATTGGGCTGTGTGGGTGGGATTGGGTTGTGTGGGTGGGATTGGGTAGTGGGGGTGGGTTTGGGCTTTGTGGCTGGGTTTTGTCTGTGAGGGTGGGATTGGGCTGTGAGGGTGGGAGTGGGCTGTGCAGTGCGATTGGGATTTGAGGGTGGGATTGGGCTGTCAGGGTGGGATTGGACTCTGGGGGATTGGGCTGTGTGGGTGGAATTGGGCTGTTAGTTTGGGATTGGGCTGTGAGGGTGGGATTGGGCATTGCGGATCTGATTGGGCTGTGTGCGTGGGATTGGGCTGTGTGGGTGTGATTGGCCTGTGTGGGTGGGATTGGGTGTTGAGGGTGGGATTGTGCTGTGAGGGTGGTATTATGCTGTGTGGGTGGGATGGGGCTGTTAGGGTGGGATTGGGCTCTGTGGGATTGGGATGTGCGTCTGGGATTGGGCTGTGATGGTGGGATTGGGCTGTTTGGGTGGGATTGGGCTGTGAGGGTGGAATTGGGCTGTCAGGGTGGGATTGGGCTGTGTGGGTGGGATTGGGTTGTGCGTGCGGGATTGGCCTGTGTGGGTGGGATTGGGCTCTGTGGATGGGATTGGGCTGTGAGTGTGGGATTGGGCTCTGTGTGTGGGATTGGGCATTGCGGATCTGATTGGGCTGTGTGAGTTGTATTGGGGTGTGTGGGTGGGATTGGGGTGTCAGGGTGGGATTGGGCAGTGTGGGTGGGATTGGGCTGTGAGGGTGGGATTGGGCAGTGTGGGTGGGATTGGGCTGTGAGGGTGGGATTGGACTGTGTGGATGGGATTGGGCTGTGTGGGTGGAATTGGGAATTGGGCTGTGTGGGTGGGATTGGGCTGTGCGAGTGTGATTGGGAATGGGGCTGCATGGGTGGGATTCAGTTTTGCGGCTGGGATTGGGCTGTGAGGGTGGGATTGGGCTGTCTTGTTGGGATTGGGCTGTGTGGGTGGGATTGGGCCTTGTGAGTGGGATTGGGCTGTGTGGGTGGGATTGGGTTGTGCGGGTGGGATTGGGCTGTGAGGGTGGGATTGGACTGTGTGAGTGGGATTGAGCTGTGAGGGTGGGATTAGGCTGTGAGGATGGGATTGGGATGTGTGGGTGGGATTGGGAATTGGGCTGTGTGGGTAGGATTGGGCTGTGTGGGTGGGATTGGACTGTGTGAGTGAGATTGGGCTGTGAGGGTGGGATTGGGCTGTGTGGGTGGGATTGGACTGTGTGAGTGAGATTGGGCTGTGAGGGTGGGATTGGCCTGTGTGGGTGGGATTGGGCTCTGTGGATGGGATTGGGCTGTGAGTGTGGGATTGGGCTCTGTGTGTGGGATTGGGCATTGCGGATCTGATTGGGCTGTGTGAGTTGTATTGGGGTGTGTGGGTGGGATTGGGGTGTCAGGGTGGGATTGGGCAGTGTGGGTGGGATTGGGCTGTGAGGGTGGGATTGGGCAGTGTGGGTGGGATTGGGCTGTGAGGGTGGGATTGGACTGTGTGGATGGGATTGGGCTGTGTGGGTGGAATTGGGAATTGGGCTGTGTGGGTGGGATTGGGCTGTGCGAGTGTGATTGGGAATGGGGCTGCGTGGGTGGGATTCAGTTTTGCGGGTGGGATTGGGCTGTGAGGGTGGGATTGGGCTGTCTTGCTGGGATTGGGCTGTGTGGGTGGGATTGGGCCTTGTGAGTGGGATTGGGCTGTGTGGGTGGGATTGGGTTGTGCGGGTGGGATTGGGCTGTGAGGGTGGGATTGGACTGTGTGAGTGGGATTGAGCTGTGAGGGTGGGATTGGGCTGTGAGGATGGGATTGGGATGTGTGGGTGGGATTGGGAATTGGGCAGTGTGGGTGGGATTGGGCTGTGTGGGTGGGATTGGACTGTGTGAGTGAGATTGGGCTGTGAGGGTGGGATTGGTCTGTGTGGGTGGGATTGGGTTCTGCGGGTGGGATTGGGCTTGTGGGTTGGATTGGGTTGTGAGGGTGGGATTGGACTGTGAGGGTGGTATTGGGCTGTGAGGTTGGGATTGGGCTGTGTGGGTGGGAATGGGCTGTGTGAGTTGGATTGAGTGGTGAGGGTGGGATTGGCCTGTGTGAGTGGGATTGAGCTGTGTGGGTGGGATTGGCCTGTGTAGGTGGGATTGGGCTGTGTGAGTTGGATTGGGCTGTGTGGGTGGGATTGGCCTGTGTGGGTGGGATTAGGCTGTGAGGGTGTGATTGGTCTGTGTGGGTGGGATTGGGGATTGGCCTTCATGGGTGGGATTGGGCTTTGCGGGTGGGATTGGTCTGTGAGGGTGGGATTGGGCTGTGTGCGTGGGATTGGGCTGTGTGAATGGGATTGGTCCGTTTGGTTGGGATTGGGCTGTGTGGGTGGGATTGGACTGTGTGGGTGGGATTGGGCTGTGTGGGTTGGATTGGGCTGTGAGGGTGGGATTGGATTGTGTGGGTGGGATTGGGTTGTGGGGGGTGGGTTTGGGCTGTGAGGGTAGGATTGGGCTCTGAGGGTGGGATTGGGCTGTGCGGGTGGAATTGGGAATGGGCTGTGTGGGTGGGTTTGGGCTGTGCGAGTGTGATTGGGAATGGGGCTGCGTGGGTGGGATTGGGTTGTGCGGGTGGGATTGGGCTGTGAGGGTGGGATTGGACTGTGTGCTTGGGATTGGGCTGTGTGAGTTGGATTGAGCACTGAGGGTGGGATTGGACTGTGTGAGTGGGATAGAGCTGTGAGGGTGGGATTGGGCTGTGAGGATGGAATTGGGAGGTGTGGGTGGGATTGGGAATTGGGCTGTATGGGTGGGATTGGTCTGTGTGGGTGGGATTGGGTTCTGCGGGTGGGATTGGGCTTGTGGGTGGGATTGGGCTGTGAGGGTGGGATTGGACTGTGAGGGTGGTATTGTGCTGTGAGGTTGGGATTGGGCTGTGTGGGTGGGAATGGGCTGTGTGAGATGCATTGAGCGGTAAGGGTTGTATTGGCCTGTGTGAGTGGGATTGAGCTGTGTGGGTGGGATTGGCCTGTGTAGGTGGGATTCGGCTATGTGGGTGGAATTGGGCTGTGTTGTGGGGATTGGGCTGTGTGGGTAGAATTGGGCTGTGTGGGTGGGATTGGCCTGTGTGAGTGGGATTGAGCTGTGCGAGTGGGATTGGGTTGTGAGGATGGGATTGTGCTGTGTGGTGGGATTGGGAATTGGGCTGTGTGGGTGGGATTCAGTTTTGCGGGTGGTATTGGGCTGTGTGGATGGGATTGGGCTGTCTTGTTGGGATTGGGCTGTGTGGGTGGGATTGGGCCATGTGAGTGGGATTGGGCTGTCAGCGTGGGATTGGGCTGTGTGGGTGGGATTGAGCTGTGAGGGTGGGATTAAGCTGTGAGGGTGGGATTGGGCTGTGTGGGTGGGATTGGGCTGTGAGGGTGGGATTGGGTCGTGTGGGTGGGATTGTGCTGTGTGGGTGGGATTGGGTTGTGCAGGTTGTATTGAGCTGTGTGGGGTGGGATTGGGCTGTGAGGGTGGGATTGGGCTTTGGGGGTGGGATTGGTCTGTGTGGGTGGGATTGGGCTGTGAGAGTGGGATTGGGCTGTGGAGGTGTGATTGGGGATTGGGCCGTGAGATTGGGATTGGGTATTGGGCTGTGGGTATGGGATTTGGGATTGGGCTGTGGGGGTGGGATTGGGCTCTGAGGGTGGGATTTGGGATTGGGCTGTGAGGGTGGGATTGGGCTGTGAGAGTGGGATTAGGGATTGGGCTGTGAGAGTGGGATTGGGGATTGGGCTATGAGGGTGGGATTGGGGTTTGGGCTGTGAGAGTGGGAATGAGCTGTGCGAGTGGGATTGGGTTGTGAGGATGGGATTGTGCTGTGTGGGTGGGATTGGGAATTGGGCTGTGTGGGTGGGATTCAGTTTTGCGGGTGGGATTGGGCTGTGTGGGTGGGATTGGGTTCTGCGGGTGGGATTGGGCTTGTGGGTGGGATTGGTCTGTGAGGGTGGGATTGGATTGTGAGGGTGTTATTGGGCTGTGAGGTTGGGATTGGGCTGTGTAGGTGGGAATGGACTGTGTGAGTTGGATTGAGCGGTGAGGGTGGGATTGGCCTGTGTGAGTGGGATTGAGCTGTGTGGGTGGGATTGGCCTGTGTAGGTGGGATTCGGCTATGTGGGTAGAATTGGGCTGTGTTGTTGGGATTGGTCTGTGTGGGTAAAATTGGGCTGTGTGGGTGGGATTGGGCTGTGTGGGTGGGATTGGGCTGTGTGGGTGGGATTGGGCTGTGTGGGTGGGATTGGGCTGTGAGGGTGGGATTGGGCTGTGAGGGTGGGATTGGGCTGTGTGAGTGGGATTGTGCTGTGTGAGTGGGATTGGTCTGTGAGGGTCGGATTGGGCTGTGTGAGTTGGATTGGGCTGTGTAGGTGGGATTGGGTTGTGCGGGTGGAATTGGACTGTGTGGGTGCGATTGCATTGCTGGTGTGGGTTTTGGCTGTGAGGGTCGGATTGGGCTGTGTGGGCTGGATTGGGCTGTGTGGGCTGGATTGGGCTGTGAGGGCGGGATTGGGTTGTGTGGGTGGGATTGGGTAGTGGGGGTGGGTTTGAGCTTTGTGGCTGGGTTTAGTCTGTGAGGGTGGGATTGGGCTGTGAGGGTGGGAGTGGGCTGTGCAGTGCGATTGGGATTTGAGGGTGGGATTGGGCTGTCAGGGTGGGATTGGACTCTGGGGGATTGGGCTGTGTGGGTGGAATTGGGCTGTTAGTTTGGGATTGGGCTGTGAGGGTGGGATTGGGCATTGCGGATCTGATTGGGCTGTGTGAGTGGTATTGGGCTGTGTTGGTGGGATTGTGCTGTTAGTGTGGGATTGGGCTCTGTGGGTGGGATTGGGTTTTGCGGGAGGAATTGGGCTGTGAGGGTGGGATTGGGCTGTGCGTGGGATTGGGCTGTGGGGGTGTGATTGGCCTGTGTGGGTGGGATTGGGTGTTGAGGGTGGGATTGTGCTGTGAGGGTGGTATTGTGCTGTGTGGGTGGGATGGGGCTGTTAGGGTGGGATTGGGCTCTGTGGGATTGCGATGTGCGTCTGGGATTGGACTGTGAGGGTGGGATTGGGCTGTTTGAGTGGGATTGGGCTGTGAGGGCGGAATTGGGCTGTCAGGGTGGGATTGGCCTGTGTGGGTGGGATTGGGTTGTGCGTGCGGGATCGGCCTGTGTGGGTGGGATTGGGCTCTGTGGATGGGATTGGGCTGTGAGTGTGGGATTGGGCTCTGTGTGTGGGATTGGGCATTGCGGATCTGATTGGGCTGTGTGAGTTGTATTGGGGTGTGTGGGTGGGATTGGGGTGTCAGGGTGGGATTGGGCAGTGTGGGTGGGATTGGGCTGTGTGGGTGGGATTGGCCTGTGTGAGTGGGATTGAGCTGTGCGAGTGGGATTGGGTTGTGAGGATGGGATTGTGCTGTGTGGGTGGGATTGGGAATTGGGCTGTGTGGGTGGGATTCAGTTTTGCGGGTGGTATTGGGCTGTGTGGATGGGATTGGGCTGTGAGGGTGGGATTGGGCTGTCTTGTTGGGATTGGGCTGTGTGGGTGGGATTGGGCCGTGTGAGTGGGATTGGGCTGTCAGCGTGGGATTGGGCTGTGTGGGTGGGATTGAGCTGCGAGGGTGGGATTGAGCTGTGAGGGTAGGATTGGGCTGTGTGGGTGGGATTGGGCTGTGAGGGTGGGATTGGGTCGTGTGGGTGGGATTGTGCTGTGGGGGTGGGATTGGGTTGTGCAGGTTGTATTGAGCTGTGTGGGGTGGGATTGGACTGTGAGGGTGGGATTGGGCTTTGGGGGTGGGATTGGGCTGTGTGGGTGGGATTGGGCTGTGAGAGTGGGATTGGGCTGTGGAGGTGTGATTGGGGATTGGGCCGTGAGATTGGGATTGGGTATTGGGCTGTGGGTATGGGATTTGGGATTGGGCTGTGGGGGTGGGATTGGGCTCTGAGGGTGGGATTTGGGATTGGGCTGTGAGAGTGGATTGGGGATTGTGCTGTGAGGGTGGGATTGGGGTTTGGGCTGTGAGAGTGGGATTGAGGTTTGGGCTGTGAGAGTGGGATTGGGGATTGGGCTGTGTGGGTGGTATTGGGCTGTGTGGGTGGGATTGGGCTGTGAGATTGGGATTGGGCTGTGAGGGTGGGATTGGGGATTGGGCTGTGAGGGTGTGATTGGGGATTGGGCTGTGCAGGTGGGATTGGGCTGTGTGTGTGGGATTGGGGATTGGGCTGTGAGATTGGGATTGGGTATTGGGCTGTGGGGGTGGGATTGGGCTGTGTGGGTGGGATTGGGCTGTGTGGGTGGGATTGGGCTGTGAGAGTGGGATTGGGCTGTGTGGGTGGGTTTGGGGATTGGGCTGTGAGGGTGTGATTGGGGATTGGGCTGTGGGGGTGTAATTGGGCTGTGAGGGTGGGATTGGGTCATTTGGGTGGGATTGTGCTGTGTGGGTGGGATTGGCTTGTGCAGGTTGTATTGAGCTGTGTGGGGTGGGATTGGGCTGTGAGGGTGGGATTGGGCTTTGGGGGTGGGATTGGGCTGTGTTGGTGGGATTGGGCTGTGTGGGTGGGATTGGGCTGTGGAGGTGGGATTGGGCTCTGTGGGTGGGATTGGGCTGTGTAGGAGGGATTGGGCTGTGACGGTGGGATTGGGGATTGGGCTGTGAGGGTGGGAGTGGGGATTGGGCTGTGGGGGTCGGATTGGGCTGTGAGAGTGGGATTGGGGATTGGGCTGTGAGAGTGGGATTGGGGATTGGGCTGTGAGGGTGTGATTGGGGATAGGGCTGTGTGTGTGGGATTGAGCTGTGTGGGTGTGATAGGGCTGTGTGGGTGGGATTGGGCTGTGAGAGTGGGAATGGGCTGTGTGGGTGGGATTGAGCTGTGTGGGTGTGATAGGGCTGTGTGGGTGGGATTGGGCTGTGAGAGTGGGAATGGGCTGTGTGGGTGGGATTGGGGATTGGGCTGTGAGATTGGGATTGGGTATTGGGCTGTGGGGGTGGGATTGGGGATTAGGCTGTGGGGGTGTAATTGGGCTGTGAGGGTGGGATTTGGGATTGGGCTGTGAGGGTGGGATTGGGCTGTGAGAGTGGGATTGGGGATTGGGCTGTGAGAGTGGGATTGGGCTGTGAGGGTGGGATTGGGCTGTGAGAGTGGGATTAGGCTGTGTGGGTGGAATTGTGCTGTGAGTGTGGGATTGGGCTGTGTGGGTGGGATTGTTCTGTGAGGGTGGGATTGGGCTGTGTTGGTGGCATTGGGCTGTGGTGTGGGATTGGGCTGTGTGTGTGGGATTGGGGATTGGGCTGTGGGGCTGGGATTGGGCTGTGAGGGTGGGATTGGGCTGTAAGTGTGGAATTGTGGATTGGGCTGCGTGGGTGGGATTGGGCTGAGTGGTGGGATTGGGCTGTGGGTGTGGGATTGGGGATTGGGCTGTGAGATTGGGATTGGGTATTGGGCTGTGGGGGTGGGATTGGGGATTGGGCTGTGGGGGTGGGATTGGGCTGTGAGGGTGGGATTTGGGATTGGGCTGTGAGGGTGGGATTGGGCTGTGAGAGAGGGATTGGGGATTGGGCTGAGAGAGTGGGATTGGGGTTTGGGCTGTGAGGGTGGGATTGGGGTTTGGGCTGTGAGAGTGGGATTGGGGTTTGGGCTGTGAGAGTGGGATTGGGGATTGGGCTGTGAGGGTGGGATTGGGCTTTGGGCTGGGATTGGGGATTGGGCTGTGGGGCTGGGATTGGGCTGTGAGGTTGGGATTGTGCTGTAAGTGTGGAATTGTGGAATGGGCTGCGTAGGTGGGATTGGGCTGTGTGGTGTGATTGGGCTGTGAGGGTGGGATTGGGCTGTAAGTGTGGAATTGTGGATTGGGCTGTGAGGGTGGGATTGGGCTGCGTGGGTGGGATTGGGCTGTGTGGTGGGATTGGGCTGTGAGTTTGGGATTGGGGATTGGGCTGTGAGGGTGTGATTGGGGATTGGGCTGTGCAGGTGGGATTGGGCTGTGTGTGTGGGATTAGGCTGTGTGGGTGGGATTATGCTGTGTGGGTGGGATTGTTCTATGAGGGTGGGATTGGGCTGTGTGGGTGGCTTTGGGCTGTGGTGTGGGATTGGGCTGTGTGTGTGGGATTGGGGATTGGGCTGTGGGGCTGGGATTGGGCTGTGAGGTTGGGATTTTGCTGTAAGTGTGGAATTGTGGATTGGGCTGCGTGGGTGGGATTGGGCTGTGTGGTGGGATTGGGCTGTGAGGGTGGGATTGGGCTGTAAGTGTGGAATTGTGGATTGGGCTGTGAGGGTGGGATTGGGCTGCGTGGGTGGGATTGGGCTGTGTGGTGGGATTGGCCTGTGAGTTTGGGATTGGGGATTGGGCTGTGAGGGTGTGATTGGGGATTGGGCTGTGCAGGTGGAATTGGGCTGTGTGGGTGGGATTGGCCTGTGTGGGTGGGATTGGGCTGTGAGAGTGGGATTGGGCTGTGTGGGTGGGTTTGGGGATTGGGCTGTGAGGGTGTGATTGGGGATTGGGCTGTGGGGGTGTAATTGGGCTGTGAGGGTGGGATTGGGTCATTTGGGTGGGATTGTGCTGTGTGGGTGGGATTGGGTTGTGCAGGTTGTATTGAGCTGTGTGGGGTGGGATTGGGCTGTGAGGGTGGGATTGGGCTTTGGGGGTGGGATTGGGCTGTGTTGGTGGGATTGGGCTATGTGGGTGGGATTGGGCTGTGGAGGTGGGATTGGGCTCTGTGGGTGGGATTGGGCTGTGTAGGAGGGATTGGGCTGTGACGGTGGGATTGGGGATTGGGCTGTGTGGGTGGGAGTGGTGATTGGGCTGTGGGGGTCGGATTGGGCTGTGAGAGTGGGATTGGGGATTGGGCTGTGAGAGTGGGATTGGGGATTGGGCTGTGAGGGTGTGATTGGGGATAGGGCTGTGTGTGTGGGATTGAGCTGTGTGGGTGTGATTGGGCTGTGTGGGTGGGATTGGGCTGTGAGAGTGGGAATGGGCTGTATGGGTGGGATTGGGGATTGGGCTGTGAGATTGGGATTGGGTATTGGGCTGTGGGGGTGGGATTGGGGATTAGGCTGTGGGGGTGTAATTGGGCTGTGAGGGTGGGATTTGTGATTGGGCTGTGAGGGTGGGATTGGGCTGTGAGAGTGGGATTGGGGATTGGACTGTGAGAGTGGGATTGGGGATTGGACTGTGAGGGTGGGATTGGGGTTTGGGCTGTGAGAGTGGGATTGGGGTTTGGGCCGTGAGAGTGGGATTGGGGATTGGGCTGTGGGGGTGGGATTGGGGATTGGGCTGTGGGGATGGGATTGGGCTGTGAGGGTGGGATTGGGCTGTGTTGGTGGGATTGGGCTGTGAGTGTGGGATTGGGCTGTGTGGGTGGGATTGTTCTGTGAGGGTGGAATTGGGCTGTGTTGGTGGCATTGGGCTGTGGTGTGGGATTGGGCTGTGTGTGTGGGATTGGGGATTGGGCCGTGGGGCTGGGATTGGGCTGTGAGGGTGGGATTGGGCTGTAAGTGTGGAATTGTGCATTGGGCTGCGTGGGTGGGATTGGGCTGTGGGTGTGGGATTGGGGATTGGGCTGTGAGGGTGGGATTCAGCTGTGAGAGTGGGATTGGGCTGTGTGGGTGGGATTGGGCTGGGCGGGTTGGATTGGGGATTTGGCTGTGTGGGTGGGATTGTGCTGTGAGGGTGGGATTGAGGATTGGGCTGTGAGTTGGGATTGGGGATTGGGCTGTGGGGGTGGGATTGGGGATTGTGCTGTGAGGGTGGGATTGGGCTTTGGGGGTGGGATTGGGCTGTGTTGGTGGGATTGGGCTATGTGGGTGGGATTGGGCTGTGGAGGTGGGATTGGGCTCTGTGGGTGGGATTGGGCTGTGTAGGAGGGATTGGGCTGTGACGGTGGGATTGGGGATTGGGCTGTGTGGGTGGGAGTGGTGATTGGGCTGTGGGGGTCGGATTGGGCTGTGAGAGTGGGATTGGGGATTGGGCTGTGAGAGTGGGATTGGGGATTGGGCTGTGAGGGTGTGATTGGGGATAGGGCTGTGTGTGTGGGATTGAGCTGTGTGGGTGTGATTGGGCTGTGTGGGTGGGATTGGGCTGTGAGAGTGGGAATGGGCTGTATGGGTGGGATTGGGGATTGGGCTGTGAGATTGGGATTGGGTATTGGGCTGTGGGGGTGGGATTGGGGATTAGGCTGTGGGGGTGTAATTGGGCTGTGAGGGTGGGATTTGTGATTGGGCTGTGAGGGTGGGATTGGGCTGTGAGAGTGGGATTGGGGATTGGACTGTGAGAGTGGGATTGGGGATTGGACTGTGAGGGTGGGATTGGGGTTTGGGCTGTGAGAGTGGGATTGGGGTTTGGGCCGTGAGAGTGGGATTGGGGATTGGGCTGTGGGGGTGGGATTGGGGATTGGGCTGTGGGGATGGGATTGGGCTGTGAGGGTGGGATTGGGTTGTGTTGGTGGGATTGGGCTGTGAGTGTGGGATTGGGCTGTGTGGGTGGGATTGTTCTGTGAGGGTGGAATTGGGCTGTGTTGGTGGCATTGGGCTGTGGTGTGGGATTGGGCTGTGTGTGTGGGATTGGGGATTGGGCCGTGGGGCTGGGATTGGGCTGTGAGGGTGGGATTGGGCTGTAAGTGTGGAATTGTGCATTGGGCTGCGTGGGTGGGATTGGGCTGTGGGTGTGGGATTGGGGATTGGGCTGTGAGGGTGGGATTCAGCTGTGAGAGTGGGATTGGGCTGTGTGGGTGGGATTGGGCTGGGCGGGTTGGATTGGGGATTTGGCTGTGTGGGTGGGATTGTGCTGTGAGGGTGGGATTGAGGATTGGGCTGTGAGTTGGGATTGGGGATTGGGCTGTGGGGGTGGGATTGGGGATTGTGCTGTGAGGGTGGGATTGAGGATTGGGCTTTGAGTTGGGGTTGGGGATTGGGCTGTGGGGGTGGGATTGGGCTGTGAGGGTGGGATTGGGCTGTGCGGCTAGGATTGGGCTGTGAAGGTGGGAATGTGCTGTGTGGGTTGGATTGGTCTGTGAGGGTGGGATTGGGCCGTGTGTGTGGGATTGGGCTGTGTGGGTGGGATTGGGAATTGAACTGTGTGGGTGGGATTGGGCTTTATGTGTGGGATTGGGCTGTGTTGTTGGGGTTGATCTCTGCTGGTGGGATTGGGCTTTGTGGATGGGATTGGGCTGTGAGGGTGGGATTGGGCTGTGAAGTTGGGATTGGGCTGTGTGGGTGGGATTGGATTGTGAGGTTGGGATTGGGCCGTGTGGGTGGGATTGGGCTGTGAGGGTGGGATTGGGCTTGGGGATGGGATTGGGCTGTGAAGGTGGGATTGGGCTGTGTGGGTGGGATTGGACTGTCCTGTTGGGATTGGGCTGTGTGGGTGGGATTGGGGATTGAGCTGAGTGGGTGGGATTGGGCATTGTGGGTGGGATTGGGCTGTGTTGGTGGGATTGGGCTTTGTGGATGGGATTGGGCTGTTAGGGTGGGATTGGGCTGTGCGGGAGGGATTGGGCTGTGCATGTGGGATTGAGCTGTGTGGGTGGGATTGGGCTGTGAGGGTGGGATTGGGCTGTGCGGGTGGGATTGGTCTGTGCAGGTGGGATTGAGCTGTGAGGGTGGGATTGTGCTGCGTGGGGGGTTTGGGTTTTGGGGGTGGGATTGGGCTATGAGGGTGGGATTGGGCTGTGTGGGTGGGATTGGGCTGTGAGTGTGGGATTGGGCTGTGTGGGTTGGTTTGGGAATTGGGCTGTGTTGGTGGGATTGGGCTGTGTGGATGGGATTGGGCTTTGTGGGTGGGATTGGGTTGTGGGGTGGGATTGGGTTGTGGGTGTGGGATTGCGGATTGGGCTGTGGGAGTGGGATTGGGCTGTGAGGGTGGGATTGGGCTGTGTGGGTGGGATTGTTCTTTGAGGGTGGGATTGGGCTGTGTGGGTGGCATTGGGCTGTGTGGGTGGGATTGTTCTTTGAGGGTGGGATTGGGCTGTGTGGGTGGCACTGGGCTGTGCAGTGGGATTGGGGATTGGTCTGTGGGTCTGTGATTGGGCTGTGAGGGTGGGATTGGGGATTGGGCTGTGGGGCTGGAATTGGGCTGTGAGGGTGGGATTGGGCTGTGTGGTGGGATTGGGGATTGGGCTGTGGGGCTGGGATTGGGCTGTGATGGTGGGATTGGGCTGTGTGGTGGGATTGTGCTGTGAGGGTGGGATTGGGGATTGGGCTGTGTGGGTGGGGTTGTGCTGTGAGGGTTTGATTGGGGGTTGTGCTGTGAGGGTGGGATTGGGGATTGTGCTGTGAGGGTGGGATTGAGGATTGGGCTGTGAGTTGGGATTGGGGATTGGGCTGTGGGGGTAGGATTGTGCTGTGAGAGTGGGATTGGCCTGTGAGGGTGGGATTGGGCTGCGTGGGTGGGATTGGTCTGTGATGGTGGGATTGGGCTGTGTGGGTGGCATTGGGCTGTGAGGGTGGGATTGGGCTGCGTGGGTGGGATTGGACTGTGTGGGTGGCATTGGGCTGTGTGGGTGGGATTGTGCTGTGAGGGTGGGATTGGGGATTGGGCTGTGAGGGTGGGATTGGGCTGTGTGGGTGGGATTGTGCTGTGACGGTGGGATTGGGGATTGGGATGTGAGGGTGGGTTTGGGCTGTGTGGGTGGGTTTGGGCTGTGTGGGTGGGTTTGGGCTGTGTGGGTAGGATTGGGCTGTGTGGGTGGGATTGGGCAGTGAGGGTGGGATTGAGGATTGGGCTGTGTGGGTGGGCTTGGGCTGTGTGGGTGGGATTGGGGATTGGGCTGTGAGGGTGGGATTGGGGATTGGGCTGTGAGGGTGGGTTTGGGCTGTGTGGGTGGGATTGTGCTGTGAGGGTGGGATTGGGCTGTGTGGGTGGGATTGTGCTGTGAGGGTGGGATTGGGCTGTGTGCGTGGGATTGTGCTGTGAGGGTCGGATTGGGGATTGGGCTGTGCAGGTGGGATTGGGCTGTGTGTGTGGGATTAGGCTGTTTGGGTGGGATTGGGCTGTGTGGGTGGGATTGGGCTGTGAGAGTGGGATTGGGCTGTGTGGGTGTGATTGGGGATTGGGCTGTGAGAGTGGGATTGGGCTGTGTGGGTGTGATTGGGGATTGGGCTGTGAGGGTGGGATTGGGCTGTGAGAGTGCGATTGGCGATTGGGCTGTGCAGGTGGGATTGGACTGTGTGTGCGGGATTGGGCTGTGTGGGTGTGATTGGACTGTGTGGGTGTGATTGGGCTGTGAGAGTGGGATTGGGTTGTGTGGGTGGGATTGGGGATTGGGCTGTGAGATTGGGATTGGGCTGTGGGGGTAGGATTGGGGATTGGGTTGTGGGGGTAGGATTGGGCTGTGAGGGTGGGATATGGGATTGGGCAGTGAGGGTGGGATTGGGCTGTGAGAGTGGGATTGGGGATTGGGTTGTGAGGGTGGGATTGGGGTTTGGGCTGTGAGTGTGGGATTGGGGTTTGGGCTGTGAGAGTGGGATTGGGGATTGGGCTGTGAGAGTGGGATTGGGGATTGGGCTGTGAGGGTGTGACTGGGGATTGGGCTGTGCAGGTGGGATTGGGCTGTGTGTGTGGGATTGGGCTGTGTGGGTGGTATTGGGCTGTGTGGGTGGGATTGGGCTGTGAGAGTGGGATTGGGCTGTGTGTGTGGGATTGGGGATTGGGCTGTGAGGGTGGGATTAGGCTGTGTGGGTGGGATTGGGCTGTGAGAGTGGGATTTGGGATTGGGCTGTGAGGGTGGGATTTGGCTGTGAGTGTGGGATTTGGGATTGGGCTGTGAGGGTGGGATTTGGCTGTGAGAGTGGGATTGGGCTCTGTGGGTGGGATTGGGTTGTGAGGGTGCGATTGGGCTCTGTGGGTGGGATTGGGCAGTGAGGGTGGAATTGGGCTCTGTAGGATTGGGCTGTGTGGGTGGGATTGGGCTGTGAGGGTGGGATTGGGCTGTATGGGTGTGATTGGGCTGTGTGGGTGGGATTGGGCTGTGTGGGTGGGATTGGGCTGTGTGGGTGGAATTGGGGATTGGGCTGTGGGGGTGGGATTGGGCTGTGAGTGTGGGATTTGGGATTGGGCTGTGAGGGTGGGATTTGGCTGTGAGAGTGGGATTGGGCTCTGTGGGTGGGATTGGGCAGTGAGGGTGGGATTGGGCTCTGTGGGTGGGATTGGGCAGTGAGGGTGGAATTGGGCTCTGTAGGATTGGGCTGTGTGGGTGGGATTGGGCTGTGAGGGTGGGATTAGGCTGTTAGGGTGGGATTGGTTTGTGAGGGTGGGTTTGTGCTGTGTGGGTGAGATTGGACTGTTATGGTGGGATTGGGCTGTGGGGGTGGGATTGTTCTGTGAGGGTGGAATTGGGCTGTGAGGGTGGAATTGTGCTGTGAGGGTGGGATTATGCTGTGAGGGTGGGATTTGGCTGTGAGGGTGGGATTGGGCCGTGAGGGTGCGATTGGGTTGTGGGGGTGGGATTGAGCTGTGTGGGTGGGATTGGGCTGTGAGGGTGGGATTGGGCTGTGGGGGTGGGATTGGGCTTTGTGGGTGGGGTTGGGGATTGAGCTGTGTGGGTGGGATTGGGCTGTGTGTGTGTGATTGGGCTGTGAGGGTGGGATTGGGCTGCGTGTGTGTGATTGGGCTGTGAGGGTGGGATTGGGCTGTGTGTGTGGGATTGGGCTGTGAGGGTGGGATTGGGCTGTGAGGGTGGTATCTGGCTGTGTGGGTGGGATTGGGCTGTGAGGGTGGGATTGGGTCGTTTGGGTGGGATTGTGCAGTGTGGGTGGGATTGGGTTGTGCAGGTTGTATTGAGCTGTGTGGGGTGGGATTGGGCTGTGAGGGTGGGATTGGGCTTTGGGGGTGGGATTGGGCTGTGTTGGTGGGATTGGGCTGTGGGTGGGTGGGATTGGGCTGTGGAGGTGGGATTGGGCTGTGTGGGTGGGATTGGGCTGTGAGGGTGGGATTGGGCTGTGAGGGTGGGATTGGGGATTGGGCTGTGAGGGTGGGAGTGGGGATTGGGCTGTGCGAGTCCGATTGGGCTGTGAGAGTGGGATTGGGGATTGGGCTGTGAGAGTGGGATTGGGGATTGGGCTGTGAGGCTGTGATTGGGGATTGGGCTGTGTGTGTGGGATTGGGCTGTGTGGGTGGGATTGGGCCGTGTGGGTGGGATTGCGCTGTGTGGGTGGGATTGGGCTGGGAGGGTCGGATTGGGCCGTGTGGGTGGGATTGGGCTGTGTGGGTGGGATTGGGCTGTGAGGGTGGGTTTGGGGATTGGGCTGTGTGGGTGGGATTGGGGATTGGGCTGTGAGGGTGGGAGTGGGGATTGGGCTGTGGGGGTCGGATTGGGCTGTGA
Source organism: Carcharodon carcharias (assembly GCF_017639515.1). Taxonomy (NCBI): domain Eukaryota; kingdom Metazoa; phylum Chordata; class Chondrichthyes; order Lamniformes; family Lamnidae; genus Carcharodon; species Carcharodon carcharias. Next base: position 19,746,065 of record NC_054483.1, on the reverse strand, counting down.
GAGTGGGATTGGGGATTGGGCTGTGAGAGTAGGATTGGGGATTGGGCTGTGAGGGTGTGATTGGGGATTGGGCTGTGCAGGTGGGATTGGGCTGTGTGGGTGGGATTGGGCTGTGTGTGTGGGATTGGGCTGTGTGGGTGTGATAGGGCTGTGTGGTTGGGATTGGGCTGTGAGAGTGGGATTGGGCTGTGTGGGTGGGATTGGGGATTGGGCTGTGAGATTGGGATTGGGTATTGGGCTGTGGGGGTGGGATTGGGGATTAGGCTGTGGGGGTGGGATCGGGCTGTGAGGGTGGGATTTGGGATTGGGCTGTGAGGGTGGGATTTGGCTGTGAGAGTGGGATTGGGGATTTGGCTGTGAGAGTGGGATTGGGGACTGGACTGTGAGGGTGGGATTGGGGTTTGGGCTGTGAGAATGGGATTGGGGTTTGGGCTGTGAGAGTGGGATTGGGGATTGGGCTGTGGGGGTGGGATTGGGGATTGGGCTGTGGGGGTGGGATTGGGCTGTGAGGGTGGGGTTGGGCTGTGAGAGTGGGATTGGGCTGTGTGGGTGGGATTGTGCTGTGAGGGTGGGATTGGGCGGTGAGAGTGGGATTGGGGATTGGGCTGTGAGGGTGTGATTGGGGATTGGGCTGTGCAGGTGGGATTGGGCTGTGTGTGTGGGATTGGGCTGTGTGAGTGTGATAGGGCTGTGTGGGTGGGATTGGGCTGTGAGAGTGGGATTGGGCTGTGTGTGTGGGATTGGGGATTGGGCTGTGAGGGTGGGATTAGGCTGTGAGAGTGGGATTGGGCTGTGTGGGTGGGATTGGGGATTGGGCTGTGAGGGTGTGATTGGGCTGTGGGTGGGTGGGATTGGGCTGTGGAGGTGGGATTGGGCTGTGTGGGTGGGATTGGGCTGTGAGGGTGGGATTGGGCTGTGAGGGTGGGATTGGGGATTGGGCTGTGAGGGTGGGAGTGGGGATTGGGCTGTGCGGGTCCGATTGGGCTGTGAGAGTGGGATTGGGGATTGGGCTGTGAGAGTGGGATTGGGGATTGGGCTGTGAGGCTGTGATTGGGGATTGGGCTGTGTGTGTGGGATTGGGCTGTGTGGGTGGGATTGGGCCGTGTGGGTGGGATTGGGCTGTGTGGATGGGATTGGGCTGGGAGGGTCGGATTGGGCCGTGTGGGTGGGATTGGGCTGTGTGGGTGGGATTGGGCTGTGAGGGTGGGTTTGGGGATTGGGCTGTGTGGGTGGGATTGGGGATTGGGCTGTGAGGGTGTCTTTGAGCTGTGTGGGTGGGATTGTGCTCTGAGGGTGGGATTGGGGATTGTGCTGTGAGGGTGGGATTGAGGATTGGGCCGTGAGTTGGGATTTGGGATTGCCTGTGGGTGTAGGATTGGGCTGTGAGAGTGGGATTGGGCTGTGTGTGTGGAATTGGGGATTAGGCTGTGTGGGTGGGATTGGGCTGTGTGGGTGGGTGTGGGCTGTGTTGGTGGGATTGTCCTGTGAGGGTGGGATTGGGCTGTGAGTGTGGGATTCAGCTGTGAGGGTGGGATTGGGCTGTGTTGGTGGGATTGGGCTGTGTTGGTGGGATTGGGCTGTGCAGGTGGGATTGGGCTGTGTGGGTGGGATTGGACTGTGTGGGTGGGATTGGGCTGTGAGGGCGGGATTGGGGATTGGGCTGTGGGTTGGGATTGGGCTGTGAGGGTGTGATTGGCGATTGGGCTGTGAGAGTGGGATTGGGGATTGGGCTGTGGGGGTGGGATTGGGGATTGGGCTGTGGGGTTGGGATTGGGCATTGGGCTGAGAGTGGGATTGGGGATTGGGCTGTGGGGTTGGGATTGGGCATTGGGCTGTGAGAGTGGGATTGGTGATTGGGCTGTGAGAGTGGGATTGGGGATTGCGCTGTGGGGGTGTGATTGGGCTGTGAGGGTGTGATTGGGGATTGGGCTGTGAGGGTGGGATTGGGAATGGGCAGTGAGAGTGGGATTGGGGATAGGGCTGTGAGGGTGGGATTGGGGAGTGGGCTGTGAGGGTGGGATTGGGGAGTGGGCAGTGAGAGTGGGATTGGGGATAGGGCTGTGAGAGTGGGATTGGGGAGTGGGCTGTGAGAGTGGGATTGGGGAATGGGCTGTGTGGGCTGGATTGGGCTGTGTGTGTGGGTGTGGGCTGTGTTGGTGGGATTGTGCTGTGAGGGTGGGATTGGTCTGTGTGGTTGGGATTGGGCTGTGAGAGTGGGATTGGGGATTGGGCTGTGGGTGTGGGATTGGGGATTGGGCTGTGGGGATGGGATTGGGGATTGGGCTGTGGGGGTGGCATTGGGCTGTGGGGGTGGGATTGTGCTGTGAGAGTCGGATTGGGGATTGGGCGGTGGGGGTGGGATTGGTGAATTGGCTGTGAGAGTGGGATTGGGGATTGCGCTGTGGGGGTGGGATTGGGGATTGGGCTGTGAGAGTGGGATTAGTGATTGGGCTGTGGGGGTGGGATTGGGGATTGGGCTGTGAGAATGGGATTGGGGATTGGGCTGTGAGGGTGTGATTGGACTGTGTGGGTGGGATTGTGCTCTGAGGGTGGGATTGGGGATTGTGCTGTGAGGGTGGGATTGAGGATTGCGCTGTGAGATGGGATTGGGGATTGGGCAGTGGGGGTAGGTTTGGTCTGTGAGAGTGGGATTGGGCTGTGTGTGTGGAATTGGGGATTGGGCTGCGAGGGTGGAATTGGGGATTGGGCTGTATGGGTGGGATTGGGCTGTGTGTGTGGGTTTGGGCTGTGTTGGTGGGATTGTGCTGTGAGGGTGGGATTGGGCTGCGTGGGTGGGATTGGTCTGTGACGGTGGGATTCGGCTGTGAGAGTGGTATTGGGCTGTGTGGGTGGGATTGGGCTGTGTTGGTGGGATTGGACTGTGCAGGTGGGATTGGGCTGTATGGGTGGGATTGTGCTGTGAGTGTGGGATTCGGCTGTGTGGGTGTGATTGGGCTGTGTGGGTGGGATTGCGCTGTGAGGGTGGGATTGGGGATTGGGCTGTGTGGGTGGGATTGGGGATTGGGCTGTGAGGGTGGGTTTGGGCTGTGAGGGTGGGATTGGGGATTGGGCTGTGTGGGTGGGATTGGGGATTGGGCTGTGAGGGTGGGTTTGGGATATGAGGTTGGTATTGGGGATTGTGCTGTGAGGGTGGGATTGTGGATTGGGCTGTGAGGGTGGGATTGGAGATTGGGCTGTGAGATTGGGATTGGGGATTGAGCTGTGGGGATGGGATTGGGGATTGGGCTGTGGAGGTGGGATTGGGGATTGGGCTGTGAGTTTGGGATTGGGCTGTGAGCGTGGGATTGGGGATTGGGCTGTGAGGGTGTGATTGAGCTGTGTGGGTGGCATTGGTCTGTGTGGGTGGGATTGTGCTCTGAGGGTGGGTTTGGGGATTGTGCTGTGAGGGTGGGATTGGGGTTTGGGCTTTGAGAGTGGGATTGGGGTTTGGGCTGTGAGAGTGGGATTGGGGACTGGGCTGTGAGGGTGGGATTGGGCTGTGTGGGTGGGATTGGGCTGTGTGGGTGGGATTGGGCTGTGAGAGTGGGATTGTGGATTGCACTGTGAGCGTGGGATTGGGGATTGTGCTGTGAGGGTGGGATTGAGGATTGGGCTGTGAGTAGGGATTGGGGATTGGGCTGTGGCTGTGGGATTGGGCTGTGAGAGTGGGATTTGGCTGTGTTTGTGGAATTGGGGATTGGGCTGTGAGGGTGGAATTGGGGAGTGGGCTGTGTGGGTGGGATTGGGCTGTGTGTGATGGTTTGGGCTGTGTTGGTGGGATTGTGCTGTGAGGGTGGGTTTGGGCTGCGTGGGTGGGATTGGTCTGTGAGGGTGGGATTCGGCTGTGAGGGTGGGATTGGGGTTTGGCTTTGAGAGTGGGATTGGGGTTTGGGCTGTGAGAGTGGGATTGGGGACTGGGCTGTGAGTTGGGATTGGGGATTGGGCTGTGGGGGTAGGATTGGGCTGTGAGAGTGGGATTGGGTTGTGTGCGTGGAATTGGGGATTGGGCTGCGTGGGTGGGATTGGGCTGTGTGTGTGGGTTTGGGCTGTGTTGGTGGGATTGGGCTGTGAGGGTGGGATTCGGCTGTGAGGGTGGGATTGGTCTGTGAGGGTGGGATTGGGAAGTGAGGGTGGGATTGGCCTGTGAGGGTGGGATTGGGATGTGTGGGTGGGATTGGGCAGAGTGGGTGGGATTGGGCTGTGAGGGTGGGATTGGGCTGCGTGGCTGGGATTGGTCTGTGAGCGTGGGATTGGGCTGTGAGGGTGGGATTCGGCGGTGTGGGTGTGATTGGGCTGTGTGGGTGTGATTGGGCTGTGTGGGTGTGATTGGGCTGTGTGGGTGACATTGTGCTGTGTGGGTGGGATTGGACCGTGTGGATGGGATTGGGCTGTGAGGGTGGGATTGGGCTCTGAGGGTGGGATTGGGGATTGGGCTGTGTGGGTGGGATTGGGGATTGGGCTGTGAGGGTGGGTTTGGTCTTTGAGGGTGGAATTGGGGATTGGGCTGTGTTGGTGGGATTGTGCTGTGAGGGTGGGATTGGGCTGCGTGGGTGGGATTGGTCTGTGAGGGTGGGATTCGGCTGTGAGGGTGGGATTGGGGTTTGGCTTTGAGAGTGGGATTGGGGTTTGGGCTGTGAGAGTGGGATTGGGGACTGGGCTGTGAGGGTGGGATTGGGCTGTGGGGGTGGGATTGGGCTGTGAGAGTGGGATTGTGGACTGGGCTGTGAGCGTGGGATTGGGGATTGTGCTGTGAGAGTGGGATTGAGGATTGAGCTGTGATTTGGGATTGGGGATTGGGCTGTTGGGGTAGGATTGGGCTGTGAGAGTGGGATTGGGCTGTGTGTGTGGAAGTGGGGATTGGGCTGTGAGGGTGGAATTGGGGATTGGGCTGTGTGTGTGGTATTGGGCTGTCTGTGTGGGTTTGGGCTGTGTTGGTGGGATTGTGCTGTGAGGGTGGGATTGGGCTGCGTGGGTGGGATTGTGCTGTGAGGGTAGGATTCGGCTGTGTGGGTGTGATTGGGCTGTGTGGGTGGGATTGTGCTGTGTGGGTGGGATTGTGCTGTGTGGGTGGGATTGGACTGTGTGGGTGGGATTGGGCTGTGAAGGTGGGATTGGTCTGTGAGGGTGGGATTGGGAATTGGGCTGTGTGGGTGGGATTGGGGATTGGGCTGTGAGGGTGCGTTTGGGCTGTGAGGGTGGGATTGGGCTGTGTGGGTGGGATTGGACTGTGTTGGTGGGATTGGGCTGTGCCGGTGGGATTGGGCTGTATGGGTGGGATTGTGCTGTGAGTGTGGGATTTGGCTGTGGGTGTGATTGGGCTGTGTGGGTGGGATTGGGCTGTGGGAGTGGGATTGGACAGTGTGGGTGGGATTGGGCTGTGAGGGTGGGATTGGACTGTGAGGGTGGGAATGGGGATTGGGCTGTGTGGTTGGGATTGGGGATTGGGTTTTGAGGGTGGGTTTGGGCTGTGAGGGTGGGGTGGGGATTGGGCTGTGTGGGTGGGATTGGGGATTGGGCTGTGAGTGTGGGTTTGGGCTGTGAGGGTGGGATTGGGTATTGGGCTGTGAGGGTGGGATTGGTCTGTGAGGGTGGGATTGGGGATTGGGCTGTGTGGGTGGGATTGGGGATTGGGCTGTGAGGGTGGGTTTGGGATGTGAGGTTGGGATTGGGGATTGTGCTGTGAGGGTGGGATTGGGGATTGGGGATTGGGCTGTGAGGGTGTGATTGGGGATTGGGCTGTGCAGGTGGGAGTGGGGATTGGGCTATGAGGGTGGGATTGGGCTGTGAGGGTGGGATTGGGGATTGGGCTGTGTGGGTGGGATTGGGGATTGGGCTGTGAGGGTGGGTTTGGGCTGTGAGGGTTGGATTGTGCTGTGAGGGTGGGATTGGGGATTGGACTGTGTGGGTGGGATTGGGAATTGGGATGTGAGGGTGGGTTTGGGATGGGATGCTGGGATTAGGGATTGTGCTGTGAGGGTGGGATTGGGGATTGGGCTGTGAGGGTGGGATTGGGGTTGGGGCTGTGAGGGTGGGATTGGGGATTGGGCTGCGAGGGTGTTATTGGGGAGTGGGCTGTGCAGGTGGGATTGGGGATTGGGCTGTGAGAGTGGGATTGGGGATTGGGCTGTGGGGGTGTGATTGGTGATTGGGCTGTGGGGGTGGGATTGTTGACTGGGCTGTGGGGGTGGGATTGGGCTGTGAGGGTGTGATTGCGGATTGGGCTGTGAGGGTGGGATTGGGCTATGATAGTGGGATTGGGGATTGGGCTGTGGGGGTGGGATTGGGCTGTGAGCGTGGGATTGGGGATTGGACTGTGAGCGTGTGATTGGGCTGTGCGGGTGGCATTGGGCTGTGTGGGTGGGATTGGGCTGTGTGGATGGGATTGGGCTGTGGGGGTGGGATTGGGCTGTGAGAATGGGATTGCGCTTTGAGAGTGGGATTGGCGATCGGGCTGTCACAGTGGGATTGGGGATTGGGCTGTTGGGGTGGGATTGGGTATTGGGCTGTGGGGGTGGGATTGTGCTGTGAGGGTGGGATTGGGGATTGGGCTGTGAGCGTGGGATTGGGGATTGGGCTGTGGGGGTGGGATTGGGGATTGGGCTGTGAGGGTGTGATTGGGGATTGGGCTTTGAGGGTGTGATTGGGGATTGGGCTGTGAGAGTGGGATTGGGGATTGGGCTGTGAGAGTTGGATTGGGCTGTGAGAGTGGGATTGCGGATTGGGCTGTGAGGGTGGGATTGGGCTATGAGAGTGGGATTGGGGATTGGGCTGTGGGTGTGGGATTGGGGATTGGGCTGTGGGGATGGGATTGGGGATTGGGCTGTGGGGGTGGGATTGGGCTGTGAGCGTGGGATTGGGGATTGGTCTGTAAGGGTGTGATTTGGCTGTGTGTGTGGCATTGGGCTGTGGGGGTGGGATTGTGCTGTGAGAGTCGGATTGGGGATTGGGCGGTGGGGGTGGGATTGGTGAATTGGCTGTGAGAGTGGGATTGGGGATTGCGCTGTGGGGGTGGGATTGGGGATTGGGCTGTGAGAGCGGGATAAGTGATTGGGCTGTGGGGGTGGGATTGGGGATTGGGCTGTGTGAGTGGGATTGGGGATTGGGCTGTGAGGGTGTGATTGGACTGTGTGGGTGGGATTGTGCTCTGAGGGTGGGATTGGGGATTGTGCTGTGAGGGTGGGATTGAGGATTGCGCTGTGAGATGGGATTGGGGATTGGGCTGTGGGGGTAGGTTTGGGCTGTGAGAGTGGGATTGGGCTGTGTGTGTGGAATTGGGGATTGGGCTGCGAGGGTGGAATTGGGGATTGGGCTGTGTGGGTGGGATTGGGCTGTGTGTGTGGGTTTGGGCTGTGTTGGTGGGATTGTGCTGTGAGGGTGGGATTGGGCTGCGTGGGTGGGATTGGTCTGTGAGGGTGGGATTCGGCTGTGAGAGTGGGATTGGGCTGTGTGGGTGGGATTGGGCTGTGTTGGTGGGATTGGGCTGTGCAGGTGGGATTGGGCTGTATGGTTGGGATTGTGTTGTGAGGGTGGGATTCGGCTGTGTGGGTGTGATTGGGCTGTGTGGGTGTGATTGGGCTGTGTGGGTGGGATTGTGCTGTGAGTGTGGGATTCGGCTGTGTGGGTGTGATTGGGCTGTGTGGGTGTGATTGGGCTGTGTGGGTGGGATTGTGCTGTGTTGGTGGGATTGGACTGTGTGGGTGGGATTGGGCTGTGAGGGTGGGATTGCGCTTTGAGGGTGGGATTGGGGATTGGGCTGTGTGGGTGGGATTGGGGATTGGGCTGTGAGGGTGGGTTTGGGCTGTGAGGGTGGGATTGGGGATTGGGCTGTGTGGGTGGGATTGGGGATTGGGCTGTGAGGGTGGGTTTGGGATGTGAGGTTGGTATTGGGGATTGTGCTGTGAGGGTGGGATTGTGGATTGGGCTGTGAGGGTGGGATTGGAGTTTGGGCTGTGAGATTGGGATTGGGGATTGGGCTGTGGGGATGGGATTGGGGATTGAGCTGTGGAGGTGGGATTGGGGATTGGGCTGTGAGTTTGGGATTGGGCTGTGAGCGTGGGATTGGGGATTGGGCTGTGAGGGTGTGATTGAGCTGTGTGGGTGGCATTGGTCTGTGTGGGTGGGATTGTGCTCTGAGGGTGGGTTTGGGGATTGTGCTGTGAGGGTGGGATTGGGGTTTGGGCTTTGAGAGTGGGATTGGGGTTTGGGCTGTGAGAGTGGGATTGGGGACTGGGCTGTGAGGGTGGGATTGGGCTGTGTGGGTGGGATTGGGCTGTGAGAGTGGGATTGTGGATTGCACTGTGAGCGTGGGATTGGGGATTGTGCTGTGAGGGTGGGATTGAGGATTGGGCTGTGAGTAGGGATTGGGGATTGGGCTGTGGGGGTGGGATTGGGCTGTGAGAGTGGGATTTGGCTGTGTTTGTGGAATTGGGGATTGGGCTGTGAGGGTGGAATTGGGGAGTGGGCTGTGTGGGTGGGATTGGGCTGTGTGTGATGGTTTGGGCTGTGTTGGTGGGATTGTGCTGTGAGGGTGGGTTTGGGCTGCGTGGGTGGGATTGATCTGTGAGGGTGGGATTCGGCTGTGAGGGTGGGATTGGGGTTTGGCTTTGAGAGTGGGATTGGGGTTTGGGCTGTGAGAGTGGGATTGGGGATTGGGCTGTGAGTTGGGATTGGGGATTGGGCTGTGGGGGTAGGATTGGGCTGTGAGAGTGGGATTGGGCTGTGTGTGTGGAATTGGGGATTGGGCTGCGTGGGTGGGATTGGGCTGTGTGTGTGGAATTGGGGATTGGGCTGCGTGGGTGGGATTGGGCTGTGTGTGTGGGTTTGGGCTGTGTTGGTGGGATTGTGCTGTGAAGGTGGGATTCGGCGGTGTGGGTGTGATTGGGCTGTGTGGGTGTGATTGGGCTGTGTGTGTGGGTTTGGGCTGTGTTGGTGGGATTGGGCTGTGAGTGTGGGATTCGGCGGTGTGGGTGTGATTGGGCTGTGTGGGTGGGATTGTGCTGTGTGGGTGGGATTGGACTGTGTGGGTGGGATTGGGCTGTGAGGGTGGGATTGGGCTCTGAGGGTGGGATTGGGGATTGGGCTGTGTGGGTGGGATTGGGGATGGGGCTGTGAGGGTGGGTTTGGTCTTTGAGGGTGGAATTGGGGATTGGGCTGTGTGGGTGGGATTGGGCTGTGTGTGTGGGTTTGGGCTGTGTTGGTGGGATTGTGCTGTGAGGGTGGGATTGGGCTGCGTGGGTGGGATTGGTCTGTGAGGGTGGGATTCGGCTGTGAGGGTGGGATTGGGGTTTGGCTTTGAGAGTGGGATTGGGGTTTGGGCTGTGAGAGTGGGATTAGGGACTGGGCTGTGAGGGTGGGATTGGGCTGTGGGGGTGGGATTGGGCTGTGAGAGTGGGATTGTGGACTGGGCTGTGAGCGTGGGATTGGGGATTGTGCTGTGAGGGTGGGATTGAGGATTGAGCTGTGATTTGGGATTGGGGATTGGTCTGTGGGGGTAGGTTTGGGCTGTGAGAGTGGGATTGGACTGTGTGTGTGGAATTGGGGATTGGGCTGCGAGGGTGGAATTGGGGATTGGGCTGTGTGGCTGGGATTGGGCTGTGTGTGTGGGTTTGGGCTGTGTGGGTGGGATTGTGCTGTGAGGGTGGGATTGGACTGCGTGGGTGGGATTGGTCTGTGAGGGTGGGATTCGGCTGTGAGAGTGGGATTGTGCTCTGAGGGTGGGTTTGGGGATTGTGCTGTGAGGGTGGGATTGGGGTTTGGGCTTTGAGAGTGGGATTGGGGTTTGGGCTGTGAGTAGGGATTGGGCTGTGTGGGTGGGATTGGGCTGTGTTGGTGGGATTGGGCTGTGCAGGTGGGATTGGGCTGTATGGTTGGGATTGTGTTGTGAGGGTGGGATTCGGCTGTGTGGGTGTGATTGGGCTGTGTGGGTGTGATTGGGCTGTGTGGGTGGGATTGTGCTGTGAGTGTGGGATTCGGCTGTGTGGGTGTGATTGGGCTGTGTGGGTGTGATTGGGCTGTGTGGGTGGGATTGTGCTGTGTTGGTGGGATTGGACTGTGTGGGTGGGATTGGGCTGTGAGGGTGGGATTGCGCTTTGAGGGTGGGATTGGGGATTGGGCTGTGTGGGTGGGATTGGGGATTGGGCTGTGAGGGTGGGTTTGGGCTGTGAGGGTGGGATTGGGGATTGGGCTGTGTGGGTGGGATTGGGGATTGGGCTGTGAGGGTGGGTTTGGGATGTGAGGTTGGTATTGGGGATTGTGCTGTGAGGGTGGGATTGTGGATTGGGCTGTGAGGGTGGGATTGGAGTTTGGGCTGTGAGATTGGGATTGGGGATTGGGCTGTGGGGATGGGATTGGGGATTGGGCTGTGGAGGTGGGATTGGGGATTGGGCTGTGAGTTTGGGATTGGGCTGTGAGCGTGGGATTGGGGATTGGGCTGTGAGGGTGTGATTGAGCTGTGTGGGTGGCATTGGTCTGTGTGGGTGGGATTGTGCTCTGTGGGTGGGTTTGGGGATTGTGCTGTGAGGGTGGGATTGGGGTTTGGGCTTTGAGAGTGGGATTGGGGTTTGGGCTGTGAGAGTGGGATTGGGGACTGGGCTGTGAGGGTGGGATTGGGCTGTGTGGGTGGGATTGGGCTGTGAGAGTGGGATTGTGGATTGCACTGTGAGCGTGGGATTGGGGATTGTGCTGTGAGGGTGGGATTGAGGATTGGGCTGTGAGTAGGGATTGGGGATTGGGCTGTGGGGGTGGGATTGGGCTGTGAGAGTGGGATTTGGCTGTGTTTGTGGAATTGGGGATTGGGCTGTGAGGGTGGAATTGGGGAGTGGGCTGTGTGGGTGGGATTGGGCTGTGTGTGATGGTTTGGGCTGTGTTGGTGGGATTGTGCTGTGAGGGTGGGTTTGGGCTGCGTGGGTGGGATTGATCTGTGAGGGTGGGATTCGGCTGTGAGGGTGGGATTGGGGTTTGGCTTTGAGAGTGGGATTGGGGTTTGGGCTGTGAGAGTGGGATTGGGGATTGGGCTGTGAGTTGGGATTGGGGATTGGGCTGTGGGGGTAGGATTGGGCTGTGAGAGTGGGATTGGGCTGTGTGTGTGGAATTGGGGATTGGGCTGCGTGGGTGGGATTGGGCTGTGTGTGTGGAATTGGGGATTGGGCTGCGTGGGTGGGATTGGGCTGTGTGTGTGGGTTTGGGCTGTGTTGGTGGGATTGTGCTGTGAAGGTGGGATTCGGCGGTGTGGGTGTGATTGGGCTGTGTGGGTGTGATTGGGCTGTGTGTGTGGGTTTGGGCTGTGTTGGTGGGATTGGGCTGTGAGTGTGGGATTCGGCGGTGTGGGTGTGATTGGGCTGTGTGGGTGGGATTGTGCTGTGTGGGTGGGATTGGACTGTGTGGGTGGGATTGGGCTGTGAGGGTGGGATTGGGCTCTGAGGGTGGGATTGGGGATTGGGCTGTGTGGGTGGGATTGGGGATGGGGCTGTGAGGGTGGGTTTGGTCTTTGAGGGTGGAATTGGGGATTGGGCTGTGTGGGTGGGATTGGGCTGTGTGTGTGGGTTTGGGCTGTGTTGGTGGGATTGTGCTGTGAGGGTGGGATTGGGCTGCGTGGGTGGGATTGGTCTGTGAGGGTGGGATTCGGCTGTGAGGGTGGGATTGGGGTTTGGCTTTGAGAGTGGGATTGGGGTTTGGGCTGTGAGAGTGGGATTAGGGACTGGGCTGTGAGGGTGGGATTGGGCTGTGGGGGTGGGATTGGGCTGTGAGAGTGGGATTGTGGACTGGGCTGTGAGCGTGGGATTGGGGATTGTGCTGTGAGGGTGGGATTGAGGATTGAGCTGTGATTTGGGATTGGGGATTGGTCTGTGGGGGTAGGTTTGGGCTGTGAGAGTGGGATTGGACTGTGTGTGTGGAATTGGGGATTGGGCTGCGAGGGTGGAATTGGGGATTGGGCTGTGTGGCTGGGATTGGGCTGTGTGTGTGGGTTTGGGCTGTGTGGGTGGGATTGTGCTGTGAGGGTGGGATTGGACTGCGTGGGTGGGATTGGTCTGTGAGGGTGGGATTCGGCTGTGAGAGTGGGATTGTGCTCTGAGGGTGGGTTTGGGGATTGTGCTGTGAGGGTGGGATTGGGGTTTGGGCTTTGAGAGTGGGATTGGGGTTTGGGCTGTGAGTAGGGATTGGGGATTGGGCTGTGGGGGTGGGATTGGGCTGTGAGAGTGGGATTTGGCTGTGTTTGTGGAATTGGGGATTGGGCTGTGAGGGTGGAATTGGGGAGTGGGCTGTGTGGGTGGGATTGGGCTGTGTGTGATGGTTTGGGCTGTGTTGGTGGGATTGTGCTGTGAGGCTGGGTTTGGGCTGCGTGGGTGGGATTGGTCTGTGAGGGTGGGATTCGGCTGTGAGGGTGGGATTGGGGTTTGGCTTTGAGAGTGGGATTGGGGTTTGGGCTGTGAGAGTGCGATTGGGGACTGGGCTGTGAGTTGGGATTGGGGATTGGGCTGCGGGGGTAGGATTGGGCTGTGAGAGTGGGATTGGGCTGTGTGTGTGGAATTGGGGATTGGGCTGCGTGGGTGGGATTGGGCTGTGTGTGTGGGTTTGGGCTGTGTTGGTGGGATTGTGCTGTGAGGGTGGGATTGGGCTGCGTGGCTGGGATTGGTCTGTGAGGGTGGGATTCGGCGGTGTGGGTGTGATTGGGCTGTGTGGGTGGGATTGTGCTGTGTGGGTGGGATTGGACTGTGTGGGTGGGATTGCGCTGTGAGGGTGGGATTGGGGATTGGGCTGTGTGGGTGGGATTGGGGATTGGGCTGTGAGGGTGGGTTTGGGCTGTGAGGGTGGGATTGGGGATTGGGCTGTGTGGGTGGGATTGGGGATTGGGCTGTGAGGGTGGGTTTGGGATGTGAGGTTGGTATTGGGGATTGTGCTGTGAGGGTGGGATTGTGGATTGGGCTGTGAGGGTGGGATTGGAGATTGGGCTGTGAGATTGGGATTGGGGATTGGGCTGTGGGGATGGGATTGGGGATTGGGCTGTGGGGGTGGGATTGGGGATTGGGCTGTGAGTTTGGGATTGGGCTGTGAGCGTGGGATTGGGGATTGGGCTGTGAGGGTGTGATTGAGCTGTGTGGGTGGCATTGGTCTGTGTGGGTGGGATTGTGCTCTGAGGGTGGGTTTGGGGATTGTGCTGTGAGGGTGGGATTGGGGTTTGGGCTTTGAGAGTGGGATTGGGGTTTGGGCTGTGAGAGTGGGATTGGGGACTGGGCTGTGAGGGTGGGATTGGGCTGTGTGGGTGGGATTGGGCTGTGAGAGTGGGATTGTGGTTTGCACTGTGAGCGTGGGATTGGGGATTGTGCTGTGAGGGTGGGATTGAGGATTGGGCTGTGAGTAGGGATTGGGGATTGGGCTGTGGGGGTGGGATTGGGCTGTGAGAGTGGGATTTGGCTGTGTTTGTGGAATTGGGGATTGGGCTGTGAGGGTGGAATTGGGGAGTGGGCTGTGTGGGTGGGATTGGGCTGTATGTGATGGTTTGGGCTGTGTTGGTGGGATTGTGCTGTGAGGGTGGGTTTGGGCTACGTGGGTGGGATTGGTCTGTGAGGGTGGGATTCGGCTGTGAGGGTGGGATTGGGGTTTGGCTTTGAGAGTGGGATTGGGGTTTGGGCTGTGAGAGTGGGATTGGGGATTGGGCTGTGAGTTGGGATTGGGGATTGGACTGTGGGGGTAGGATTGGGCTGTGAGAGTGGGATTGGGCTGTGTGTGTGGAATTGGGGATTGGGCTGCGTGGGTGGGATTGGGCTGTGTGTGTGGGTTTGGGCTGTGTTGGTGGGATTGTGCTGTGAGGGTGGGATTCGGCGGTGTGGGTGTGATTGGGCTGTGTGGGTGGGATTGTGCTGTGTGGGTGGGATTGGACTGTGTGGGTGGGATTGGGCTGTGAGGGTGGGATTGGGCTCTGAGGGTGGGATTGGGGATTGGGCTGTGTGGGTGGGATTGGGGATTGGGCTGTGAGGGTGGGTTTGGTCTTTGAGGGTGGAATTGGGGATTGGGCTGTGTGGGTGGGATTGGGCTGTGTTTGTGGGTTTGGGCTGTGTTGGTGGGATTGTGCTGTGAGGGTGGGATTGGGCTGCGTGGGTGGGATTGGTCTGTGAGGGTGGGATTCGGCTGTGAGGGTGGGATTGGGGTTTGGCTTTGAGAGTGGGATTGGGGTTTGGGCTGTGAGAGTGGGATTAGGGACTGGGCTGTGAGGGTGGGATTGGGGTTTGGGCTGTGAGAGTGGGATTGGGGACTGGGCTGTGAGGGTGGGATTGGGCTGTGGGGGTGGGATTGGGCTGTGAGAGTGGGATTGTGGACTGGGCTGTGAGCGTGGGATTGGGGATTGTGCTGTGAGGGTGGGATTGAGGATTGAGCTGTGATTTGGGATTGGGGATTGGGCTGTGGGGGTAGGTTTGGGCTGTGAGAGTGGGATTGGACTGTGTGTGTGGAATTGGGGATTGGGCTGTGAGGGTGGAATTGGGGATTGGGCTGTGTGTGTGGTATTGGGCTGTCTGTGTGGGTTTGTGCTGTGAGGGTGGGTTTGGGCTGCGTGGGTGGGATTGTGCTGTGTGGGTGTGATTGGGCTGTGTGGGTGGGATTGTGCTGTGTGGGTGGGATTGTGCTGTGAGGGTGGGTTTGGGCTGCGTGGGTGGGATTGGGCTGTGAGGGTGGGATTGGTCTGTGAGGGTGGGATTGGGAATTGGGCTGTGAGGGTGGGATTGGGGATTGGGCTGTGTGGGTGGGATTGGACTGTGTTGGTGGGATTGGGCTGTGCCGGTGGGATTGGGCTGTATGGGTGGGATTGTGCTGTGAGTGTGGGATTTGGCTGTGGGTGTGATTTGGCTGTGTGGGTGGGATTGTGCTGTGGGAGTGGGATTGGACAGTGTGGGTGGGATTGGGCTGTGAGGGTGGGATTGGGCTGTGAGGGTGGGAATGGGGATTGGGCTGTGTGGTTGGGATTGGGGATTGGGTTTTGAGGGTGGGTTTGGGCTGTGAGGGTGGGGTGGGGATTGGGCTGTGTGGGTGGGATTGGGGATTGGGCTGTGAGGGTGGGTTTGGGCTGTGAGGGTGGGATTGGGAATTGGGCTGTGTGGGTGGGATTGGGGATTGGGCTGTGAAGGTGGGTTTGGGGATTGGGCTGTGAGGGTGGGATTGGGGATTGGGCTGTGAGGGTGTGATTGGGGATTGGGCTGTGCAGGTGGGAGTGGGGATTGGGCTGTGAGAGTGGGATTGGAGATTGGGCTGTGCAGGTGGGATTGGGCTGTGTGGGTGGGATTGGACTGTGTGGGTGGGATTGGGCTGTGAGGGTGGGATTGGGGATTGGGCTGTGTGGGTGGGATTGGGGATTGGGCTGTGAGGGTGGGTTTGGGCTGTGAGGGTGGGATTGGGGATTGGGCTGTGTGGGTGGGATTGGGAATTGGGATGTGAGGGTGGGTTTGGGATGGGATGTTGGGATTGGGGATTGTGCTGTGAGGGTGGGATTGGGGATTGGGCTGTGAGGGTGGGATTGGGGTTTGGGCTGTGAGGGTGGGATTGGGGATTGGGCTGCGAGGGTGTTATTGGGGATTGGGCTGTGCAGGTGGGATTGGGGATTGGGCTGTGAGAGTGGTATTGGAGATTGGGCTGTGGGGGTGTGATTGGGGATTGGGCTGTGGGGGTGGGATTGGGGATTGGGCTGTGGGGGTGGGATTGTTGACTGGGCTGTGGGGGTGGGATTGGGCTGTGAGGGTGTGATTGCGGATTGGGCTGTGAGGGTGGGATTGGGCTATGATAGTGGGATTGGGGATTGGGCTGTGGGGGTGGGATTGGGGATTGGGCTGTGGGGATGGGATTGGGGATTGGGCTGAGGGGGTGGAATTGGGCTGTGAGCGTGGGATTGGGGATTGGGCTGTGAGCGTGTGATTGGGCTGTGCGGGTGGCATTGGGCTGTGTGGGTGGGATTGGGCTGTGTGGATGGGATTGGGCTGTGGGGGTGGGATTGGGCTGTGAGAATGGGATTGCGCTTTGAGAGTGGGATTGGCGATCGGGCTGTCACAGTGGGATTGGGCTGTTGGGGTGGGATTAGGTATTGGGCTGTGGGGGTGGGATTGTGCTGTGAGGGTGGGATTGGGGATTGGGCTGTGAGCGTGGGATTGGGCTGTGGGGGTGGGATTGGGGATTGGGCTGTGAGGGTGTGATTGGGGATTGGGCTTTGAGGGTGTGATTGGGGATTGGGCTGTGAGGGTGTGATTGGGGATTGGGCTGTGAGAGTTGGATTGGGCTGTGAGAGTGGGATTGCGGATTGGGCTGTGAGGGTGGGATTGGGCTATGAGAGTGGGATTGGGGATTGGGCTGTGGGTGTGGGATTGGGGATTGGGCTGTGGGGATGGGATTGGGGATTGGGCTGTGGGGGTGGGATTGGGCTGTGAGCGTGGGATTGGGGATTGGTCTGTAAGGGTGTGATTTGGCTGTGTGTGTGGCATTGGGCTGTGGGGGTGGGATTGTGCTGTGAGAGTCGGATTGGGGATTGGGCGGTGGGGGTGGGATTGGTGAATTGGCTGTGAGAGTGGGATTGGGGATTGCGCTGTGGGGGTGGGATTGGGGATTGGGCTGTGAGAGTGGGATTAGTGATTGGGCTGTGGGGGTGGGATTGGGGATTGGGCTGTGAGAGTGGGATTGGGGATTGGGCTGTGAGCGTGGGATTGGGGATTGGGCTGTGGGGGTGGGATTGGGGATTGGGCTGTGAGGGTGTGATTGGGGATTGGGCTTTGAGGGTGTGATTGGGGATTGGGATGTGAGGGTGTGATTGGGGATTGGTCTGTGAGGGTGGGATTGGTCTGTGAGGGTGGGATTCGGCTGTGAGGGTGGGATTGGGCTGTGTGGGTGGGATTGTGCTGTGAGGGTGGGATTCGGCTGTGAGGGTGGGATTGGGGATTGGGCTGTGTGGGTGGGATTGTGCTGTGAGGGTGGGATTCGGCTGTGTGGGTGTGATTGGACTGTGTGGGTGTGATTGGGCTGTGTGGGTGTGATTGGGCTGTGTGGGTGTGATTGGGCTGTGAGGGTGGGATTGGGCTGTGTGGGTGGGATTGGGCTGTGAGGGTGGGATTGGGCTCTGAGGGTGGGATTGGGGATTGGGCTGTGGGGGTGGGATTGGGCTGTGAGCGTGGGATTGGGGATTGGTCTGTAAGGGTGTGATTTGGCTGTGTGTGTGGCATTGGGCTGTGGGGATGGGATTGTGCTGTGAGAGTCGGATTGGGGATTGGGCGGTGGGGGTGGGATTGGTGAATTGGCTGTGAGAGTGGGATTGGGGATTGCGCTGTGGGGGTGGGATTGGGGATTGGGCTGTGAGAGTGGGATTAGTGATTGGGCTGTGGGGGTGGGATTGGGGATTGGGCTGTGAGAGTGGGATTGGGGATTGGGCTGTGAGCGTGGGATTGGGGATTGGGCTGTGGGGGTGGGATTGGGGATTGGGCAGTGAGGGTGTGATTGGGGATTGGGCTTTGAGGGTGTGATTGGGGATTGGGCTGTGAGGGTGTGATTGCGGATTGGGCTGTGAGGGTGGGATTGGGCTATGAGAGTGGGATTGGGGATTGGGATGTGGGTGTGGGATTGGGGATTGGGCTGTGGGGATGGGATTGGGGATTGGGCTGTGGGGGTGGGATTGGGCTGTGAGCGTGGGATTGGGGATTGGTCTGTAAGGGTGTGATTTGGCTGTGTGTGTGGCATTGGGCTGTGGGGGTGGGATTGCGCTGTGAGAGTCGGATTGGGGATTGGGCGGTGGGGGTGGGATTGGTGAATTGGCTGTGAGAGTGGGATTGGGGATTGCGCTGTGGGGGTGGGATTGGGGATTGGGCTGTGAGAGTGGGATTAGTGATTGGGCTGTGGGGGTGGGATTGGGGATTGGGCTGTGAGAGTGGGATTGGGGATTGTGCTGTGAGGGTGGGATTGAGGATTGCGCTGTGAGATGGGATTGGGGATTGGGCTGTGGGGGTAGGTTTGGGCTGTGAGAGTGGGATTGGGCTGTGTGTGTGGAATTGGGGATTGGGCTGCGAGGGTGGAATTGGGGATTGGGCTGTGTGGGTGGGATTGGGCTGTGTGTGTGGGTTTGGGCTGTGTTGGTGGGATTGTGCTGTGAGGGTGGGATTGGGCTGCGTGGGTGGGATTGGTCTGTGAGGGTGGGATTCGGCTGTGAGAGTGGGATTGTGCTCTGAGGGTGGGTTTGGGGATTGTGCTGTGAGGGTGGGATTGGGGTTTGGGCTTTGAGAGTGGGATTGGGGTTTGGGCTGTGAGTAGGGATTGGGGATTGCGCTGTGGGGGTGGGATTGGGCTGTGAGAGTGGGATTTGGCTGTGTTTGTGGAATTGGGGATTGGGCTGTGAGGGTGGAATTGGGGAGTGGGCTGTGTGGGTGGGATTGGGCTGTGTGTGATGGTTTGGGCTGTGTTGGTGGGATTGGGCTGTGAGGGTGGGTTTGGGCTGCGTGGGTGGGATTGGTTTGTGAGGGTGGGATTCGGCTGTGAGGGTGGGATTGGGGTTTGGCTTTGAGAGTGGGATTGGGGTTTGGGCTGTGAGAGTGGGATTGGGGACTGGGCTGTGAGTTGGGATTGGGGATTGGGCTGTGGGGGTAGGATTGGGCTGTGTGTGTAGAATTGGGGATTGGGCTGCGTGGGTGGGATTGGGCTGTGTGTGTGGGTTTGGGCTGTGTTGGTGGGATTGTGCTGTGAGGGTGGGATTGGGCTGCGTGGGTGGGATTGGTCTGTGAGGGTGGGATTCGGCTGTGAGGGTGGGATTGGGCTGTGTTGGTGGGATTGGGCTGTGCAGGTGGGATTGGGCTGTGTGTGTGGGATTGTGCTGTGAGGGTGGGATTTGGCGGTGTGGGTGTGATTGGGCTGTGTGGGTGGGATTGTGCTGTGTGGGTGGGATTGGACTGTGTGGGTGGGATTGGGCTGTGAGGGTGGGATTGGGGATTGGGCTGTGTGGGTGGGATTGGGGATTGGGCTGTGAGGGTGGGTTTGGGCTGTGAGGGTGGGATTGGGGATTGGGCTGTGTCGGTGGGATTGGGGATTGGGCTGTGAGGGTGGGTTTGGGATGTGAGTTTGGGATTGGGGATTGTGCTGTGAGGGTGGGATTGGTGATTGGGCTGTGAGGGTGGGATTGGGGATTGGGCTGTGAGGGTGTGATTGGGGATTGGGCTGTGCAGTTGGGATTGGAGATTGGGCTGTGAGAGTGGGATTGGGGATTGGGCTGTGAGATTGGGATTGGGGATTGGGCTGTGAGGGTGTGATTGGGAATTGGGCTGTTAGGGTGGGATTGGGGATTGGGCTGTGAGAGTGGGATTAGTGATTGGGCTGTGGGGGTGGGATTGGGGATTGGGCTGTGAGAGTGGGATTGGTGATTGTGCTGTGAGGGTGTGATTGGGGATTGGGCTTTGGGGGTGGGATTGGGCTGTGAGATTGGGATTGGGGATTGGGCTGTGAGATTGGGATTGGGGATTGGGCTGTGAGGGTGTGATTGGGGATTGGGCTGTGAGAGTGGGATTGGGGATTGGGCTGTGGGGGTGGGATTGGGCTGTGAGCTTGGGGTTGGGGATTGAGCTGTGAGGGTGTGATTGGGGATTGGGCTTTGAGACTGGGATTGGGGATTGGGCTGTGGGGGTGGGATTGGGCTGTGAGAGTGGGATTGGGGATTGGGCTGTGAGGGTGTGATTGAGCTGTGTGGGTGGCATTGGGCTGTGTGGGTGGCATTGGGCTGTGTGGGTGGGATTGTGCTCTGAGGGTGGGATTGGGGACTGGGCTGTGAGGGTGTGATTGAGCTGTGTGGGTGGGATTGGGCTGTGAGAGTGGGATTGTGGATTGCGCTGTGAGGGTGGGATTGAGGATTGGGCTGTGAGTTGGGATTGGGGATTGGGCTGTGGGGGTAGGATTGGGCTGTGAGAGTGGGATTTGGCTGTGTTTGTGGAATTGGGGATTGGGCTGTGAGGGCGGAATTGGGGATTGGGCTGTGAGGGTGGGATTGGGCTGTGTGGGTGGGTTTGGGCTGTGTGTGTGGGTTTGGGCTGTGTTGGTGGGATTGTGCTGTGAGGGTGGGATTGGGCTGCGTGGGTGGGATTGGTCTGTGAGGGTGGGATTCGGCTGTGAGGGTGGGATTGGGGTTTGGTTTTGAGAGTGGGATTGGGGTTTGGGCTGTGAGAGTGGGATTGGGGACTGGGCTGTGAGTTGGGATTGGGGATTGGGCTGTGGGGGTAGGATTGGGCTGTGAGAGTGGGATTGGGCTGTGTGTGTGGAATTGGGGATTGGGCTGTGAGGGTGGAATTGGGGATTGGGCTGTGTGGGTGGGATTGGGCTGTGTGTGTGTGTGTGTTTGGGGTGTGTTGGTGGGATTGTGCTGTGAGGGTGGGATTCGGCTGTGAGGGTGGGATTGGGGATTGGGCTGTGTGGGTGGGATTGTGCTGTGAGGGTGGGATTCGGCTGTGTGGGTGTGATTGGACTGTGTGGGTGTGATTGGGCTGTGTGGGTGTGATTGGGCTGTGTGGGTGTGATTGGGCTGTGAGGGTGGGATTGGGCTGTGTGGGTGGGATTGGGCTGTGAGGGTGGGATTGGGGATTGGGCTGTGAGGGTGGGATTGGGGATTGGGCTGTGAGGGTGGGTTTGGGCTGTGAGGGTGGGATTGGGGATTGGGCTGTGTGGGTGGGATTGGGGATTGGGCTGTGAGGGTGGGTTTGGGCTGTGAGGGTGGAATTGGGGATTGGGCTGTGAGGGTGTGATTGGGGATTGGGCTGTGAGGGTGTGATTGGGGATTGGGCTGTGAGAGTGGGATTGGGGATTGTGCTGTGAGGGTGGGATTGGTGATTGGGCTGTGAGGGTGGGATTGGGGATTGGGCTGTGAGGGTGTGATTGGGGATTGGGCTGTGCAGTTGGGATTGGAGATTGGGCTGTGAGAGTGGGATTGGGGATTGGGCTGTGCAGGTGGGATTGGGGATTGGGCTGTGAGGGTGGGATTGGGGATTGTGCTGTGAGGGTGGGATTGGGCTGCGTGGGTGGGATTGGTCTGTGTGGTGGCATTGGGCTGTGTGGGTGGGTTTTGTGCTGTGAGGGTGGGATTGGGGATTGGGCTGTGAGCGTGGGCTCGGGAATTGGGCTGTGGGGGTGGGATTGTGGATTGGGCTTGTGGTGGTGGGATTGGGCTGTGAGCGTTGGAATTGGGGATTGGGCTGTGAGAGTGGGATTGGGGATTGGGCTGTGGGGGTGGGATTGGGCTGTGAGAATCAGCTTGGGGATTGGGCTGTGAGGGTGTTATTGGGGATTGGGCTGTGAGAGTGGGATTGGGGATTGGGCTGTGGCGGTGGGATTGGGGATTGGGCTGTTGGGGTGGGATTGGGGATTGGGCTGTGGGGGTGGGATTGGGCTTTGAGCGTGGGATTGGGGATTGGGCTGTGAGGGTGTGATTGGGGATTGGGCTGTGAGTGTGGGATTGGGGATTGGGCTGTGAGAGTGGGATTGGGGATTGGGCTGTGCGGGTGGGATTGGGGATTGGGCTGTGAGGGTGTTATTGGGGATTGGGCTGTGAGAGTGGGATTGGGGATTGGGCTGTGGGGGTGGGATTGGGGATTGGGCTGTTGGGGTGGGATTGGGGATTGGGCTGTGTGGGTGGGATTGGGCTTTGAGCGTGGGATTGGGGATTGGGCTGTGAGGGTGTGATTGGGGATTGGGCTGTGAGTGTGGGATTGGGGATTGGGCTGTGAGAGTGGGATTGGGGATTGGGCTGTGCGGGTGGGTTTGGGGATTGGGCTGTGAGAGTGGGATTGGGGATTGGGCTGTGAGTGTGGGATTGGGGATTGGGCTGTGATGGTGGGATTGGGGATTGGGCTGTTGGGGTGGGATTGGGGATTGGGCTGTGAGAATGGGATTGGGGATTGGGCTGTTGGGGTGGGATTGGGCTGTGTGAGTCGGATTGGGGATTGGGCTGTGGGGGTGGGATTGGGGATTGGGCTGTGGGGGTGGGATTGGGGATTGTCTGTGAGAGTGGGATTGGGGATTGCGCTGTGGGGGTGGGATTGGGCTGTGAGAGTGGGATTGGGGATTGGGCTGTGAGGGTGGGATTGGGGATTTCGCTGTGGGGGTGGGATTGGGCTATGAGCGTGGGATTGGGGATTGGGCTGTGAGAGTGGGATTGGGGATTGGGCTGTGAGGGTGGGATTGGGGATTGGGCTGTGTGGGTGGGATTGGGGCTTGGGCTGTGGGGGTGGGATTGGGCTATGAGCGTGGGATTGGGGATTGGGCTGTGAGAGTGGGATTGGGGATTGGGCTGTGTGGGTGGGATTGGGGTTTGGGCTGTGGGGGTGGGATTGGGCTGTGAGCGTGGGATTGGGGATTGGGCTGTGTGGGTGGGATTGGGGATTGGGCTGTGAGAGTGGGATTGGGGATTGGGCTGTGGGGGTGGGATTGGGGATCGGGCTGTGGGGGTGGGATTGGGGATTGGTCTGTGTGGGTGGGATTGGGGATTGGGCTGTGAGAGTGGGATTGGGGATTGGGCTGTGTGGGTGGGATTGGGGATTGGGCTGTGAGAGTGGGATTGGGGTTTGGGCTGTGGGGGTGGGATTGGGCTTTGAGCGTGGAATTAGGAATTGTGCTGTGAGGGTGTGATTGGGGATTGGGCTGTGGGGGTGGGATTGGGGATTGGGCTGTGTGGGTTGGATTGGAGATTGGGCTGTGAGAGTGGGATTGGGGATTGGGCTGTGATATTGTATTGGGGATTGGGCTGTGGGGGTGGGATTGGGGATTGGGCTGTGGGGGTGGGATTGGGCTGTGAGACTCGGATTGTGCTCTGCGGGTGGGATTTGTCTCTGATGGACCTTCTGGTAATGTCTCTCTTGACATTTAAGGCAAATTTACAAACTTATGGTCCCAGTGTTGCTCTTGACCTGCCCATATTGCAATCAATAATTCCAGTATAGTGTCCTGAGCTTTTCCCTCCGACAATAATTTTGTGGTGGGGTACGGGTTGTGGGGCAGGAATGTGGGGAAGGCGGGGAGGCAGCAAAATTCCCAATAGGTGCAGCCAGCGGGCAGGGTTTCACAGCGAGACCCCAACTTCATCTAATAACCCTTTGACATACTGGGTTCACATCTGCTGACCAAATCGTGCCCACTCGTCTGTATCCCTGTAACAGGTCAGCGCCTTTCGGACTGGTGAAGATTACAATGTGAAGCATTTATCCAGTTACTTTGTATGGAAATGCAATATAAGCATCGACTGGTTAAAGCGTATTCGTCAACCAACTGCTCCACACTGTGATTAAATACCTTGGCATGCAGCCCATGCATTCAATCAGGGTAGGAGTCATTCATTGCCTCATATACTCTGGACAAATGGAAGTTTACTGCTTAATTATCTCAAAGATTCAGAGTTGTCAGTTCCAGGAGACATGCTCTGCAACACACACAACCTTTCTTGTCTCCCTTTATTTTATTGATATCAATACGGCCAGTGCTCTGCTGAACATCCCTCCCTCCCTATAAACTGCAAATACTTCATGCTACCAAGTCCTTCTCCTCTCCACGTTCCTTGTGCTGAAATAGAGATCCATGACCCTATCTTTTACCCCAACTCGATCTGGCCTTGGTCCTCAACGCTGTCAAACTCTTCATTTATCTGTCGCCGCCTTCTGCCTGTGTTCCAAATGCCAAGCCCTGACTTGCCCAATCGGAAGCTTCCTGAGTCGGGAGGTCGCAGGTTCAAGCCCCACTTCCAGGGACTTGTGCAGGGAATCCAGGCCAACGTTGCGATGTAGCGCTGTGGGGGTGCTGGGGGGGCGTCGGGTGATGGTATATTAAACTGAAGCCCGGCCTGCCCTCTCAGGTGGGTGTGCGTGAGCCCTTGGGGTTACACGCAAGGGACCAAGAGAATTCTCCCTGATACCCTCACCAACATTTACACTCCGACCAACAAAACAGATGGGCCTCCTCAGTTTTTTCCCCCATTTCTGTTTGAGGGAGCTTCCTGTGTGCAAACTGGCTGCCACGTATTCTACATTACAACAGCGACCCCCACCTCAGAAGTACTTCATTGCCTGAGATTGTGAAAAAAACGCTCTAAAATTGCAAGTATTTCATTCTTTATTATCTGTGACAAGATGACAAGACAGTCGGTGGCCAATGGTCCTTGACACGGGGGTAGGGTAACGTGGTTATGCTCCAAGGTGAGCAGTCTCGATGCCTGGACTAACGACAGGAAGAAATCAGAGCAGAAAGTGCTGGAAAACCTCATCAGGCCCGGCAGCATCTGTGGAGGTAGAAAAAGAGGGCGAGATTGTCCCAGATTTGCAGGAAGTTGTTTTATCCGCTGGCTCCAGTGGCGGGTTTTCAGCGCCATATCGTCCCATTCCAACCTCACTAATCACGGCGGCCACAGGACACGTTCCGTCTCGCTGGCGGGCATCCTCTGATATGCCAGCCACACCGTTATCTCTCCGCTTCCCCGCGCAGGGGCGTCATATTTAAACTGCAGCCGCCCACACACGTCTCAAAGCTTGCAGGCCAGGACTGCTCTGGTGAGGACATGGTCCCAAAAGCCAAGGAAGATTGCAGCCACACCTCCCCCCCCCTCCCCCCCCCACACCTCCGATTCAGTGACGCATCCCTGAGACACTTTCTGGACCCCCACCACCCCCCGCAAAGTCCTGTACCCCCGCTCTGGCCCATCAGCCTCACCACTCTGGCTTGGGAGCGCGATGCCAGAGGTGGTCGGTGCCAACACTGCACACAAGAGGCTCACCGTCCTTTGCAGAAAGAGGGTGAATGATCTTATCTGTGCAACTATCTCATCGCTCTAAACTCACACACTCACAAGGCCGTCACGCATTCTCCGGCGTCTCCCTCACTGCCAGCTCAAGGGACGTTACTACTCACTCTCTCACACACACCCTCACATCGTCAGCTGGCCTCTTCTCCCTCTGAGGGCTGCCTCCTCAGCCCTCGCCATCTTGAGGCCACTTGCACAGATCAACATGTGTCCGCCTGATAACGTCTCCATCCCCAGCCCCGCAGCCTCTTCCCTTGCCTGAGGCTACGTCTCCCCCCTTCCCCAAGCAGGCCCTGGCCCTGCAGCCATTGGAAAGCCACCCCCTTCCTTACGGCTAGTCTGGGAGGTAGACGCATTAAACGTGATGTGGCGCTGCCTGTGAAGCTGGCGCTGACGACCCGCAAATGCTGCCCGAAGCAAGGTGGGCAAACAAGCCTCAAAGTTGTGAGCAAAGTGCAGTTTGCGAGGTGCACGTCGCTTGTGTACTGTTACACACGTTGGCATGATGCCCAGATAATCCAGCGTTGGGGGGGGAACGATTCCGGTGAGCAGGGCTTATAATTAGATGCAAACATATTAAAATGGCGTCCCAGACGGTCGTTGGCAGGAAGTTGGGCCCACCATTGTCGGGGGGGGTAGTGGACAATCGCAAACTGGTTTTCATGGTGGCATGAAACCAAATTTTGGCCTTCTTGCCATGTTTCCACCCCTACTCTTGCCGTGATGCCTGTCTCCAATGGGGCTGGAAAATTCCGGCCAGAGTTAAAGCTGCGAGTCCAAGGAGAGGGCTCTTGCAGCCAAGAGTCGCACTGGGCTCAAAACAGTTAATGCTGATTCTCACGCACAGATCCAGCCAGCTGATGAATTTTTCCAGCATCTCCTGTTTTTATTTCAGATCTCCAACATCCGCAGCATTTTGCTTTTGTTATAATGATGGGAAGGTAGGAGTTCAAATCCCACTGTGGTGACTGGGCAATTAAAATTCAATCAGTTAAATAAATTTGGTAGCGTAAGCCAGCACCCGTAAAGGTGACCATGAAATGGCCGGATTTTCGCAAAAAAAACAAACCCCCATCTAATTCACTGATGTCCTTTTGGGGAAAGAAATCTGCCATCCTTACCTGGTCTAGATTATAGTTGACTTCAGGCACAGCCAGCCACTCAGTTGTACCAAGCTGCTGCAGAAAAGTACAATAACATTGACATGATTCATTGCTGCTGGGTCAAAGCACTGGAACTGCTTTCCAAGCAGCGCCGTGCGAGCACCAAGATCACAAGCTCTGCAGTGGTTCAAGACGCCTGACTGCCATTTCCTCCTGCAGCAATAATTAGGGACGGACAACAAATGCTGGACTTGCCCGCATCCCACGAGTGTCTAAAATAAAACTTGGATTGCTCAAACAGGAGCTTCAGCCAGACCCCCACTCGCTGAGTCACAGGGCAAGCGATTGTCCTGGCCACCTGGAGGGATAAATCACGAGCTATTCTTTCAGTCGAGCTCAAGCATACCTTCAGTTCCTCTCCCAGAAGACGATGACATTTTCATGTTTGATTTCTGCGTCATATAAGCAATAGAATTTCAAATGAGCGCTACACGTGTCATGACCTATTGGGATGAAACATTTCACTTCACATCTAAATCTATATCGAGAGGAATAACTTAAAGAGTAGGATGGGAAACTATTTAAGCATGGAGTAATAATATTAGGCTCCAAAGGGTAGAAATTACTTCTTGTAGTGCATTTGAAGCAATGAATTTTATGTCTGATTGTAGTCTTTTATGCAAGTCAAAATCCTTCAAATATATTCACTGGAGGAGTTACATCTCAATAGCTTTTTTATTGGTGAGTTAAGATATAGTTTACTGTCCTGCACTAGTACTAATTTTCACACAACAAGCTTGTCTGTCAGATCAGGAGGATACAATAGCTCTATAAAGGATTTTACAGTGCAGTCAATCAAACAGCAAGCTGGTTCTGTGGCCTAAGAATATATTGCAATCTTGCATCACATAGTTTCATTACCAATGCGAGTCTCATTGCTCCATGTAAATATAGATTGTGGCAACAGTGTCATATAAATGATAACCAAAACTAACTTTAGATTCATCACAATAACCTGGCGTACAGGATGCAGGAATTCCCCCCCAAGGATTTGAGTTATGAAATTGAGAGGTTCCATTCTAAACGAAAGGTTGATGAGAAGAGGAGCAATGGTCTCTGGTGCGTTGAAATAAAGACAAGCCAAACATACGACATATATCTTGGAGAGAGAGAGAGAGAAATGAGGCAGAGACAGGCAGAGGATGAGACACAGACAGAGAAGGAGCAATAGGCAGCAGAAAAAGAGAGAGACAGAGAATGAAAGAGAGATGGAAACAAACAAATGGAGGGACAAGTAGTGTGAGACAAGTGGACAGAGAGAGAAAATGGGGTGGAGGGTGAGGTGGAGACAGACTTTTGGGGAGGGACAAATAGAGAGAGACAGACATTGGGAGAGAGACAGTGTTAGAGAGAAAGAGACAGATGAAGAGATACAACAAACGACGATTAGACAGAGAGAAAGAGAAAAAGCAAGATCAAAAGACCAAGGTGCTTGAGCCAGAGCAGCTTGAAATGTAATTAAACCCCTCTGGTTTCGAAGGCATTAAAGCAGAGAATGCAGCTGTCAATCAGCACAGGAGAAAGCAGCCTCTCAATAATACAAGCACATTGGGATTATTGAATGGTGTTGGCAAGCACCAGGGCAATAGAAAGAGAAATGACAACAAATAAAAGAGGTTACCTTCTGATTTCTGAGAGAAAAAAAATCATTTAAAGTGTCTGTCAACAGGGCAGCAAGATATTGGCTTGTGCACTGAGATTAAATTCAAGGCTACTGCCCAGAAAAGGCCAGGAAATAATGTAAAATTATGGGTTACAAAATATCTTGGCCAGTTTGGAGTCCAAGAGGAGAGGATAAGCACTTTAACAACTGTAGAATTTGATGGTTACTCAAATATTAAGAATAAAGGTCTAAAAATTTGCTTCTGGCACAAAATGTGTGAAGACAGAGGCCTGAGGAGAATGAAAATTAGTTCTCGGGCCTCAATTAAATAATAGCAGCAACGTGCCCCATTGAACAGTATCAGGAGTTACAGGGGGAATTAGATACTAAATAAAACTCCCTCTACACTGTATGATCAAACACATCCAAAACAGGTACAGCATGGGTTAGGTACAGAGTAAGGCTCTCTCTGCACTGTCCAACAAACACTTCCAGGGCTGTTACAACATGACCAAGATAAGGAGTAAAGCTCCCACTACACTGTCCAATTGGACAGTCCCAGGGCAGGTATAACACAACTACCTGGAAGTTCCCCTCCAAGCCACTCACCATCTTGACTTGGAAATATACCGCTGTTCCTTCACTGCTGCTGAGTCAAAATCCTGGAACTCCTCTCCAAACAGCACTGTGGGAGAACCGACACCACAAGGACTGCAGCTCACCACCACCTTCTCAAGGGTGATTCTCAGGGGGAGGCGATGGTGTGCTGGTATTGTTGCTGGACTAGCGGTCCAGGGACCCAGGGTAATGTTCTGAGGACCTGGGTTTGAATCCCGCCATGAATTCTATGAAAATCTGGAATTAAAAGTCTAATGATGACCATGAAACCATTGTCGATTGTTGCAAAAGATTATCTGGCTCACTGGAAATC
The DNA here is from genome assembly GCF_017639515.1 of Carcharodon carcharias. NCBI lineage: Eukaryota > Metazoa > Chordata > Chondrichthyes > Lamniformes > Lamnidae > Carcharodon > Carcharodon carcharias. Next base: position 19,717,596 of record NC_054483.1, on the reverse strand, counting down.
TATCATCGTTACCTGGTCAGGCCTACACATGACTCCTCTTAAACGTCCTCCTAGCAAGCCACTTAGTTGTAACAAACCCCTCAAAGTGACAAAAAAAAAGGGAATGAGAACTGGTTAGACCTAGGCACCGGAAATGACAATTGCAGCCCTATTGAACCTGCAAAGTCCTCCTCCCTAACGTTTGGGACCTAGTGAATGCCATAATTGGGAGAGCTGTCTCCCAGACTAGTAAAGCAACAGCCTGACATAGTCATCCTCATGGAATCATACCCACCAGACACCACCATCACCATCCCTGAGATGTCCTGCCCCATGGTCAGGACAGACCCTACACAGTCAGCACAGTCATATACAGTCAGGTGTGAGTTGCCCTGGCAGTCCTCAACATCGACTCCGAACCCCATGAAGTCTCATGGCTTCATGTCAAACATGGATAATGAAAGCTCCTGCTGATTACCATGTAACACCCTCCCTCGGCTGATGAATCAATGCTGCTCCATGTTGAACACCACTTGGAGGAAGCACTGAGGGTGGCAAGGGCACAGAATGTACTCTGGGTGGGGGACTTCAATGTCCATCACCAAGAGTGGTTCGGTAGCACCATGTTGGCCGAGTCCTAAATGACACAGCTGCTAGACTGGGTGAGTGTCAGGTGATGAGGGAAAAACATAGTTGACCACATCCTCACCAACCTGCCTGTCGCAGATGCATCTGTCTCTAACAGTATTGGTAGGAGTGACCACTGCACAGATGTAGAGACGAAATCCCAGCTTCACACTGAGGATACCTTCCATCGTGTTGTGTGGCACAACCACCGTGCTAAATGAGATACAGATCTAGTAACTCAAGACTGGGCCTCCATGAGGTGCTGTGGGCCATCAGCAGCAGCAGAATTGTACTCAAATACAATCTGTAACCTAATGGCCTGGCATATCCCCCACTCTACTATTACCATCAAGCCAGGGGATCAACCCTGGTTCAATGAAGAGTGCAGAAGGACATGCCAGGAGCAGCACCAGGCATACCTAAAAATGAGGTGTCAATCTGGTTAAGCTATAACACAGGACAACTTGTGTACCAACAGCACTGGCAGCAAGTGATAGACAGGGCTAAGCAATCCTGCTAAGTGACCTGCAGTCCTTCTACATCCAGCTGTGAATGGTGGTGGATAATTAAACAACTCACTGGAGGAGAAGGTGCCACAAATACCCCCACCCTCAATGATGGAGGAGCCCAGCACATCAGTGCAAAAGCATTTGCTACAATCTTTACACAGAAGTGCTGAGTGGATGATCCATCTCGGCCTCCTCCGGAGGTCACCAGCATCACAGATGCCAGTCTTCAGCCAATTTGATTCACTCCACATGACATCAAGAAAGAGCTGAAGGCACTGGATACGGCAAAGGCTATGAGCCCTGACAATATTCCGGCAATAGTACTGAAGACTTGTGCTCCAGAACTTGCTGCGCCCCTAGCCAAGATGTCCCATTACAGCTACAACATTGGCATCTACCTGGCTATGTGGAAAATTGCCCAGGTATGTCCTGTACACAAAAAGCAGGATGAATCCAACACGGCCAAGTACCGCTCCATCAGTCTACTCTTGATTTTCAGTAAAGTAATGGAAGGGATCATCAACAGTGCTATCAAGCGGCTCTTGCTCAGCAATAACCTGCTCACCAATGCCCAGTTTGGGTTCCGCTGAGCCACTCAGCTCCTGACCTCATTACAGCCTTGGTTCAAACATGGACAAAAGAGCTGAACTCCCGAGGTGAGGTGAGAGTGACTGCCTTTGACATCAAGGCAGCATTTGACCGAGTGTGACATCAAGGAGCCCTAGCAAAACTGGAGTCAATGGGAATCAGGGGGAAAGCTCTCCGCTGGCTGGAGTCATACCTAACACAAAGGAAGATGGTTGTGGTTGTTGGAGGTCAGTCACCTCAGCTCCAGGACATCACTGCAGGAGTTCCTCAGGGTAGTGTCCTCAGCAATGACCTTCTTTTCATCATAAGTTCAGAAATGAGTATGTTCACTGATGATTGCACAATATTCAGCACCATTTGCGATTCTTAAAATACTGAAGCTATCCTTGTCCAAATGCAGCAAAACCTAGAAAACTCCCAGGCTTGAGTTGACAAGTGGCAAGTAAAATTCAGAACACACAAGTTCCAGGCAATGACCATCTCCAGCAACAGAGAATCGAACCATCGCCCCTTGATGTTCAATGGCATTACCATCATTGAATCCCAAACAATCAACATCCTGGCAGTTACCATTGACCAGAAACTGAACTGGACTAGCCATATAAATACTATGGCTACAAGAGCAGGTCAGAGGCTAGGAATTGTGCGACAAGTAACTCACCTCCTGACTCCCCAAGCCTGTCCACCATCTACAAGACACAAATCAGGGGTGTGATGGAATACTCCCACAACACTCAAGAAGCTTAACACCATCCAGGGCAAAGCAGCCCACTTGATCGGCACCACATCCACAATCATTCACTCCCTCCACCACTGACGCACAGTAGCAGCAGTTTGTACCATCTACCAGATGCATTGCAGGAATTCACCAAGGCTCCTTTGACAGCATCTTGCAAACACATGACCACCACCATCTAGAAGGACAAGGGCAGCAGATAGATGGGAACACCACCACCTGGAAGTTACCCTCCAAGTCACTCACCATCCTGACTTGGAAATATATCGCCGTTCCTTCACTGTTGCTGGGTCAAAACCCTGGAACTCCCTTCCTAACAGCACTGTGGGTGTACCTACACCACATGGACTGCAGCGGTTCAAGAAGGCAGCTCACGACCATCTTCTCAAGGGCAATGCGAGATGGGCAATAAATACCGGCCCAGCCAGCGAAGCCACATTCCATTGATGAATAAAAAAAAAATAGGGGTTGGTGATAAATGCTGGCTTAGCCAGCAATACCCACACCCAACAAACAAATAAAAAAAAATCTTTTTGCTTATGGCAAACTACTTCAGAGCCTAGCTAGACGAAAACTAATTGGATATTACGCAAAGTTAAAAATAAACATCAAAAGGAGAATATTCTGGTGGAACCATCAGGAAAAGTGAGAAATTAATGGAAGAATATAATTTGAGTATTACAATTTAATTTCATTTGCTACAGTCTGAAGAGCTATAATCGGTATATGATTTGTGCTTCAAATATTATCAGCACTTTTTCAGGAAGAGCCTGTTTTTAAGTTAATTGCAAGGTCCTTTCCAAGTTCCAGTGGATTTAAGCCTGTGTCCATTGCAGTTTGTGAGCTAATCAGATCATCATAAAATGACGTCAGGCTGTGCTGATGTAATTGATCACATCTAGGACAACTTTAAGGAGGCTACAAGGAGGGGATAAGAACAACCTCAAGTGATCAGACAAAGGGAACACTTGGCAGAGGTCTTTGACATAATGAATGGCCCGGACAGTATAGATGTGGAAAGAAAGAGTCCTCTTGTGGGAGAATAAAAAAACTATGCGTACAAGATAATCACCAATAAACCCAACAGAGAAACAAGGAGAAATTTCTTCACTCAGAGTGGTTATCATGTGGAACTCGCTGCGACAGGGAGTAGATAGCTTAGATGCTTTCAAAAGGGAAGTGGTTGAGTACATGAGAGAAAGAGGAATAGGAAGATATACTGAAAAGCTGGGATGAGGCAGACAAAATAGAAGGAGGCATGCGCAAGTCTAATTGGACTAAATACCAGCCCCAATACCAACAGAGTCTAACAGGAGTGAATGGTCTGTTTTTGTGCTGATTTAGTTTTCCATTGGAGTATGTGTGCACAAACATTAATAATAACAATAAGATTGATTATGAAAGTGAATTTCCCTTGGCAACTGGTAAGCTAGCTGGTACCATGCACAGTGGCAGCAGTGTCTCCCATTGACAAGATGCACTGCAGCAACTCACCAAGGATCCTTCAACAGCACCTAACAAACCTGTGACCACTACCATCTAGAAGGACAAGAGTAGCAGGTGCATGGGAACAATACCACCTGCAAGTTCCACTCCAAGTCACTCACCATCCCCACTTGGAAATGCACTAATGTTCCTTCCGTGTCGCTGGCTCAAAATCCTGGAACACCCTCCCAAACAGCACTGTGGGAGTCCCGACACCACGTGGACTACAGTGGTTCAAGAAGGCAGCTCACCACCACCTTCACAAGGGCAATTAGGAATGGGCAGTACGTGCTGGCCTAGCTCCTGTGTAGGGTTAAAAGGCCATTTGGAGAGGCGCTGGACAGTCAGTAATTAGGGCAGTGGAAAGGACAAAGGAGCAGAGGATCAGGTTGAAAGAATAAGTCACATTCCTTTATATAGCAAGAATTAACATACAACAAGGTTCATGGCAACAACATGTTTCCCAGTAATGGGAATGGGAATCCACTTGAATTTACTACAGGACTGGGTGATTGGTGGAAAAATAAACCAACTGGGCCACCAACAAAATCCCTACATTTGGGTTTTGGTTTTGACCTTTCTTGCGGAAGCTACTATGCATAACTTACAACTCAACTCTATATCTGCCTGATGAGACATGGCAGAGGTAACTATAGCAATGTAGGTTCACACTGCCCACATATTTCAACATACCTTGCTGTTTGTGAAGTCAGCACACAATGGGTTAAAACAGCTTTCAACTCTGCTGAAGAGCGATGCTTAGTTTAAAAACAGGGGATGCTGAAAAAGTGGAAAACAGGAACAAATGAACATAAGACTTAGGAGCAGGAGTAGGCCATTCGGCCCTTTGAGTCTGCTCCTCTATTCAATAAGATCATGGCTGATCTCGTCTGCCCCTATAGCCCTTGACTCTGTTGTCTACCAAAAACCTCAGCCTTGAATAAATTCAATGACACAGCCTCCACTGCTTCCTGGAGGAGAGAATTCTACATACGATCCTCTGAGGGAAAAATTCTCTCCTCACCTCTGTCTTAAAAGGGAGACCTCTTACTCTTAAACTGTGCTCTCTCATTCTCATAGTCACTTGGTTCACCTTAATCAATTGTCCATGTCTTGAGGACTGGGTTGTATGTTTGATCACTGTTTACAGCAATCAAGTCATCGATGTGCTTCAGTGATTCACGTAAACCATTGCTTTGGGATCATTGGAACATGAATGTAGCATCTTGGCTCCATGTAATCCAACGTCTGCATTGTGTACTTTAATGTTTTTTAAATTAGTATTAGTGTCCATGGGTCAAAGGGTAAGTTTGCTTTAGTCTTCAGAGCAAATCACTGTTTCTTGTTGTCAAGCTCGGACTGTACAGCTTGGTGGCTGAGCTCTGTAGTGAATTTTGAACTCAATAATAAGGAAACAGATAAATGAAATTGTCTTGTATGATTTGGCTGAGTACTCATGTTGATTGGGTAAAAATGAGCTGATTTAAGACAAAAATCTAATTCTGCAGTTGTTACAATGATTTCTGCGTTTAAACTAATGAAAGAAAATAGAAGAAGGGAAACTGTCCAAAAGTAACATTGCTCTGTTTCCAACCAGACTCCAAAAGCAACTGGTCTACTCAGAACTTGGTCGCGGGAGGAGACTTCCAGCAGAAATGGTTTAGGGATGACCTCAAGGCAAGCCCTGAAGACATCAAACACCCCGTCGACTCATGCGAGTTCCTGGCCTGTGACTGACCAAAAGGGAGAAAGTTTATTTGGGAAGGCACGGATCATATTACGATACTTCGTTGGGAGCACACAGAGGCAAAGTGAAGGTGTCGGAGAGAGTGCATAAACCTCCAAACACCTCAGTCTGCGTGACTCTTCAATCACCACCTGCCCCACAGAGTCCACAGATTGTCCATTGGACATATTAGCCATCTCAGAACCATTAACCAGAGTGGAAGCAAGTCATCCTCGATCCTGAGGGATTGCCTGAGAGGAGGACCTGTCCTGGGAGTGTTTGATGGGGACAGTGTAGAGGGAGCTTTACTCTATATCTAACCCCATGCTGTACCTGTCCCGGGAGTGTTTGATGGGGACAGTGTAGAGGGAGCTTTACTCTGTATCTAACCCCGTGCTGTACCTGCCCTGGTGTGTTTGATGGGGACAGTGTAGAGGGAGTTTTACCCCGTATCTAACCCCGTGCTGTACCTGTCCTGGGAGTGTTTGATGGGAAGAGTGTAGTCGGGGCTTTACTCTGTATCTAACCCCATGCTGTACTGTCCTGGGAGTGTTTGATGGGGACAGTGTAGACAGAGCTTTACTCGGTATCTAACCCCATGCTGTACCTGTCCTGGAGGTGTTTGATGGGGACAGTGTAGAGGGAGCTTTACTCTATATCTAACCCCATGCTGTACCTGTCCTGGAGTGTTTGATGGGGACAGCGTAGAGGGAGTTTTACCCCGTATCTAACCCCGTGCTGTACCTGTCCTGGGAGCGTTTGATGGGAAGAGTAGTCGGGGCTTTACTATGTATCTAACCCCATGCTGTACTGTCCTGGGAGTGTTTGATGGGGACAGTGTAGAGGGAGCTTTACTCTGTATCTAACCCTGTGCTGTACCTGCCCTGGGAATGTTTGATGGGATAGTGTAGAGGGAGCTTTATTCTGTATCTAACCCCGTGCTGTACCTGTCCTGGGAGTGTTTGATGAGGACAGTGTAGAGGGAGCTTTACTCTGTATCTAACCCCGTGCTGTACCTGCCTTGGGGGCGCTTGTTGGGGACAGTGTAGACGGGGCTTTACTCTTGTATCTAACCCCATGCTGTACCGGCCCTGGGAGTGTTTGATGGGGACAGTGTAGACGGGGCTTTACTCTGTATCTAACCCCGTGCTGTACCTGTCCTGGGAGTGTTTGATGGGCACATTGTAGGGGAGCTTTACTCTGTATCAAACGTGCTGTACATGAACTGAGAGTGTTTGATGGGATGGTGTAGAGGGAACTTTACTCTGTATCTAACCCCGTGCTGTACCTGCCCTGGGAGTGTTTGACGGGACAGTGTAGAGGGAGCTTTATGTTATGTCAGATAATCAAATTGTCAAACTGCCATGGTGGGACTTGAACTTATGTTCTCTGATTAACATGAAGCTAATAATGTTGGATATGTCCTCAGGCACCAGCCGATCACACTGCTGTCAGTGGTTCTTCATGAAATAAGGGGTGGCAACTTTAGCAAGAGTCAGTGATTGCATCCTGATACATTCAGCCAATTACTTTCTTGGACCCAGCCATGTTTATCTGGAAATGCCTTTGGGAACTGTTTGCTGAAGGTCTAGACCAGGAGAGATGAAAACGCAGAACTGTGCCATTTGCTGTGAGGTCAGCAGAAGCTACCAAAAAACACAGGGCTGACACATGCGATGAAAGTCAGGCCCTCAGAGGTCACTCCACCCCTCGGCAGTTCTGGGCTCCTCACACCACTTGTCATCCTTGATTCATGACCTCCATGTTGGCCTTTCCTGTCCCTTCACTATTACCTGCCACTTTCAGCTTTGTTGTCTGAAGTTGCCCCTTGGAGACTCTGCAAATGTTTTGGGAATTTTTCTCCCCCTATTGGACCAGAAATTGAAATTGACTTTCTGTGTAAGTTTCTACTCACACCACTAAGCAGTAATTTCAACTGAGGGTTGATGGTGTATAATGAACAATATTGAATTGGTCAAGTATTCTATGTCCCATTGATTTCCAGTGACAGGAAAGCTGATGTGAACGATGTGTAGCAGTGGCTGATCCAATTATCGCCCAATTCAGAATCTTGCCCAAACTCAAAATGATCCTCGGCGTGTTCTCTGTCGATGACCACACCTAACAAACTGACCGAGATAATTTGGACATAATTAGTAAGCTTTGGCAGGTTTTGGACAGATTCAAAGTTGACTGCAACTACATCAACAAAAAAGAGCCTTTGCTCTGCGCCAAGCTGTGTTCTCGGAGCATGAATAGGCCATTCAGCCTCTCAGGTCTGTTCCACCATTCTGTTAGATCATGGCGAATACGTACCTCCACTCCATTTAGCTGCCTTGGATCCATATCCCTGAATCTTTTTACTGAACAAAATCTATCTATCTCAGTCCTGAAATTGTCAATTGTCCCAATGGGCCTTGATGAAACCATATCTGGAGTATGGTGTACACTTTTGGTCTCGTTATTTAAGAAATGATATAATTGCTTTCGTAACAATTCATGGAAGGTTCACTGGGCTCATTCATGGGATGAAAGGGTTATCTTATGAAGAAAGGTTGAACAGGTTAGGCCTATATCCATTGGAATTCAGAAGAATGAGAGGTAATCTTATTGAAACTTCGAAGATCCTGAGGGGACTTGATAGGGTGCCTGCCTAGAGGATGCTTGCTCTTGTGGTGGAGGTGGGGGACTGAAACTCTGCGACATAGTTTAAAAAAATGAGGTCTCCCTTTTGAGGCAGAGATGAGGAGAATTCTTTTCAACCAAAGGGGTCGTTGGTGTGTGGAATTCTCTTCTCCAGAAAGCAGTGGAGGCTGGGTCATTGAAATTACTCAAGGCAGATTGGGGCAGAATTTTGTGAGGCATCAGAGTCAAGGGTTATGTGGGTGGGTGGGGGGGTGGTGGTGTGGGGACAGACAGGAAAGTGGAGCTGAGACTGCAACCAGATCACCATGATCTTATTGAATGATGGAGCAGGTTCGAGGGGCCAAATGGCCTACTCCTGCTCCTATGTTCCTCCATTCCTAACATCCTCAGCTTCTTGATGTGAGAGAATTTCAAGTTTTCACTTTCTTTTGTACCCGGGATGGGAATGCTCGACACCGGCACAAAGAGACAACAGGGAAAAATGTGAATCTCTTTGCCTGAAACAAATCAACACTTCAATTCCATCATAAGTGCAAATGCAATAAAGGATTTCTTCCCTCCTCATTGCTTTAAGCCGGCGAGAGCAGAGAAATCAGCAGTACGGAAGGAAAATGTCAGTCTAGAATGTAAACATGCTTTGTGGGACAAAAATGCCTAATTAATTGTTGAGCAACACTTGGAAAATAAATTGAAGTGAGATTCTGCAAAGCCTGTCATTTTCACATTGTTAAGGATGAATACAGTGGAGTTGAACACAGGGTCAGATCAATAAAGTCTGTCTGGGAGGAGAAAAGCTGACCCAAGCACAGATGCAGATTGCTTATTTTATATTCTTTCATGGAATATGCGTGTTGCTGGCTAGGCCAGCATTTGTTGCCCCTATCCCTATTTGCCCTTGAGAAGGTGGTGGTGAGCTACCTCCTTGAACTGTTGCAGTCCATGTGGTGTAGGTACACCCACAGTGTTGTTAAGGAGGGAGCATTCTGATCCACCAACAGCGGAGGCGTGGCGATACAGTTCCAAGCCAGGATGATATGTGGCTTGGAGGGGAACTTTCAGGTGGCGGTGTTGGGGCAGCCGCTGCAAAGGCGTATTGGGGAAAGGTCATCGTCTATGACCTTTCTGCCATAGTGCACCAAGGGGCTGGGAAAGGTATAGGCCCCTTGGGCTGTACAGCTCACAATGAATGTCTGCAGTGAATACTAATAGTACTATAATTGTATTGAAGCACCTCAGAGTGCAACATGATGTATGTTGATAACTCCAATACCGTTGTCTGACTGTCTGTAATGACCATATTGAAATGATTGTAATTTTCACTGATTGTACTGAAGCACCTCGTGATCCATGTGTAAAAGTTGAATCTGATTGTACTTTTTGTGATGGCGATTTAGAAATGTTTTGCAATGTTCTTCCAGATATAAAGTATATTTTTCAAAAAAAAAACTTGCAGGTGGTGATGTTCCCATCTATCTGCTGCCCTTGTCCTTCTAGGTGGTAGAGGGTCATGGGTTTGCAAAGGGCTGTCGAAGGAGCCTTGGTGAGTTGCTCCAGTGTATCTTATACATGGTACACACTGCTGCCACTGTGCCTTGGTGGTGAAGGGAGTGAGTATTTAGGTTAGTGGAAGGGTTGCTTTATCCTGGATGGTGTCAAGCTTCTTTAGTGTTGTGGAGCTACATTCAAAGAACAAGTACAAAGAAAGGTACAGCACAGGAACAGGCCCTTCGGCCCTCCAAGCCTGCATCGATCATATTGCCCGTCAACTAAAACATTTTGCACTTCCGGGGTCCGTATCCCTCTATTCCCATCCTATTCGTGTATTTGTCAAGCTGCCTCTTAAACACCACCTCCTCTGGCAGCGAATTCCAGACACTCACTACCTAAAAAACTTGCCCCGCACATCTCCTCTATAGTTTTCTCCTCTCACCTTAAGTCTATGTCCCCTAGTAATTGACTCTTCCACCCTGGGAAAAAGCTTCTGACTATCTACTCTGTCCATGCCACTCATAATTTTCTAAACTTCTATCAAGTCGCCCCTCAATCTCCGTCGCTCTAGTGAGAACAATCCAAGTTTCTCCAACCTCTCCTCATAGCTAATAACCTCCATACCAGGCAGCATCCTGGTAAACCTCCTCTGCACCCTCTCCAATGCCTCCATATCCTTCATCCAGGCAAGCGGGCAGTATTACATCACACTCCTGATTTGAGCTTTGTAGATTATAGACAGACATTGGGGAATCAGGAGGTAAGTTACTCGCCTTTGAATTTCGAGCCTTTGACCTGCTCTTGCATCTAGAGTATTTATACGAATGGCCCAGTTTCTGGTCACTGGTAACTCCCCAGATATTGACAGTAGGGGATCAGCGATGGTGATGCCATTGAATGTCAATGGAAAATGGTTAGATTCTCTCTTGTCAGAGATGATCATTGTCTGGCACTTGTGTTGCATGAATGTTACTTGCCATTTCTCAGCCTAAGTCTGGATGTTGTCCAGGTCTTGCTGTAAATGGACATAGACTGCTTCAATATCTGACGAGTTGCGAATGGTGCTAAACATTGTGCAATCATCAGCGAACATCCCCTTCTGACCTTATGGTGGAAGGAAGGTCATTTATGAAGCAGTTGAAGATGGTTCGGACACCAAGACACTAGCTTTTGGATGGGGAGTCTGGAGGTGCACCCAAAAGCTTCTATAATTTTTGTCAATTAACAGTGCAGTATCAAAATGGAGCCAAGATGTTTGATGTATATTTGTGCACCATTATCTTTTGCCCACTCATTTTTGGGCAGAACAAGAGAGAACCTAACCGTCACCCCTTGACACTCAATGGTATTACCATTGTTGAATCCCCCACTATCAACATCCTGTGGGTTACCATTGACCAGAAACTGAACTGGATAAGCCATATAAATACTGTGACTACAACAGCAGGTCAGAGGTTAGGAATCCTGTGGGGAATAACTCACCCCCTGACTCCCCAAACCCTATCCACCATCATCTACAAGGCACAAGTCAAGAGTGTGATGGAACATTCTCCACTGGCCTGGATGAATGCAGCTCCCGCAACATTCAAGAAGCTGGGCACCATCCAGGACAAAGCAGCCAGCTTGATTGGTACCCCTTCCACAAACATTCACTCCCTCCACCACCAATGCAGAGTAGCAGCAATGTGTGTACCATCTACAAGATGCACTGCAGAAACTCACCAAGTCTCCTTAAGCAGCACTTTCAAGCCCATGACCACAATCATCTGGAAGAACAAGGGCAGCAGATAGATGGGAACACCACCACCTGGAAGTTCCCCTCCAAGCCACCCACCATCCTGACTTGGAAATATATCGCCGTTCCTTCACTGTTGCTGGGTAAAAATCCTAGAACTCCCTCCCTAAGAACACTGTGGCTGTACCTACACCACATGGACTGCAGCGGTTCAAGAAGGCAGCTCACCACCAGCTTCTCAAGGTCAATTAGGTCTGGGCAATAAATGCTGGCCCAGCCAGCGATGCCCACATCCTATAAATGAAAAAAAAAATCACAAAGTACACCTTAACAGTTGCAGTTGGCCCGATCTGACCTAGGTTTGTACCATCAGCACCCCAACATCCACCTGAAAATGGGTGAAGCAAGGTTGAATAAGCAATGGTAGGATAATGACGGTGGGGAGTGTCATAGCTTTCCAAAGGAAAATAGACATGTATGTAAGAGAAAAGTGGATAAAAAGAAAGACTTAATGACTGAGATGAGGCAGATGGAGTGAGAGAAGACTTGTATGGTGTAGTAACACCAGCACAGAGTAGTTGGGCCAAATGGTCTGTTTCTGTGCTATATTTTCTAAGGAATTGGATGGAAAGGTCATTTATGAACCTGCGCTTAGGTCTGAACGAGTGTTTTCTTGTTCCACTTGACACCCCTCTACCTTGGTCCGAGGGGAATCATAGGTCTCCTACCCCTGGCTGGGCCATGAGTACCGGCTGTGTTTTCTAAAGTCTAGGGGTGGAAGCTTGCTGCTCTTGATGTCCACTGGTGGTTTATCTGGGCAATAGTTCACTCCCTTCATTAGCCTGGAGACCCTGAAAGGCAGTTGTCATTGGGGCTAAGTCCTGTCAAGTCTGCACAGGAAACTAAGTCTATGTGGCTCAGCATCCTTGCATTTCGTGATTGTGTACACGGCATAATCCCAGAACCAGTCAGGATGGAATCAAGGTTTCTTCCACTCACTTTTTATTTTAGAGGAACCAACTCTTTGTGGGATACAATCCCACTGGCTCCAGCCACCTTCCCATACTACGCTCGACTGACGATTCATTGTGTGCGAGTTTGACAGCAATCACTGGCTGAACGGAGCAGTGGAAGAGTGGTGAACTCCTAATTGACGGTCTCAGACAAATCATTCGGATCACTCTGGGAAAACTTGGATTCTGTTAGCTAAATAAACCTGGAATAAAAAGCCAGTAGTCGGTATTAGTGACGAGGTTATTCTAAAAACCTACCTGTTTCACTAATGTAGCTGTCGGGAAGAGAATCTGCAGCCCTTATGCCGTCAGATCTACATGTGACTCTAGGCCCACAGCAACGTGATTGACTCCTTCGTCCCCTCTGAAATGGCCTCTCAGTGAAGAACGGGCAATAAATGCTGGCCTTGCCAGTGACGTCCATGTCCCGTAAATGAATAGCTAAAAAAGGCTCACTGTGTCCGTTGCATCACTGATCAAGGCATCAATTCTGAGCCTCGAATTATCAGTGGGGAAGTGTTTGATCAGCAGTTCCAGGAGCACGGTCTGAGGTAACTAACCCTGTCCGGACAAAGGATCACGCACAGACTTATCTGTGTGTGACATGATGTGACGCAGCTCCAACAAACCTGACCACTTGTTTAAGTGTGAGCCCCAAGTGGTACATCTTTAAAAGGCACGTCAGAGGACAGTTGGACGATAAGCCTGATGGTTAAATACTTTCTACACAGTAAGTGCCGAGCGCCAGGGGCATCAGGGATGTCTCAGGTTTGATTCCTGGTCTGTGCTGAGTTGACTAGGTTTGGGCAATTACTATTGCCCTTGGGGCTTCGAGGTGACAAAGGGGAAATTCATTGTGCATTGTCATTTCAGTGGCACATGTCACTCAAAGAAGGGCCACTTTGTGAAGCCTCTTGCGAATATGTGAGTTCATTCTACCGTGTCTTGGTTTCTATTTCATTCTGCAGTTTGCACATGACATACTTTCCACACGTAATTGGCAAAGGTTCTCCCTGTGCTTTGAGACCAGTAATGATTGAACCTTTGAAGAAGTAATGACCTTTGTTATAAACAAGGCGGAACACATGAATGTTGTCATCTCAGAATAAAATTTACATTGATATAGATGAGCAGCAACATGCCTAATATACTTTAATTCTTTACTGGGGCCTTAGGGGCTGCAATGGGCTTGATACTGGCCTTTCATTTCCAGAGCTTGCATTCGAATCCAGCTCAGGGCTTCAGGAAATCCTCGATGAAACCACTTAGGACAATTCTCAATCTTGTTGTGTGGAGCCTTGAGCCCACAGAACAGACGTGAACCAGAGTTTGTGCAACAGCCAGTCCCATATAATGAAGAGAAGGAAAAGGGAAGATATACATTGGTTTAGCACTTTCCATAACCACCAGACATTGCAAAGCACTTTACAGCAAATGAAATGCTTTGTAGCGTCGCCACTGTTTTAATGTAGGAAACATGGCAGCCAATTTGCACACGGCAAGCTCCTGCAAACAGCAATGTGGTAATGACCAGATCATCTGTTTTGTGATGCTGATTCAGGGATAAACATCGACCAGGACAGCGTGGACGACTCTCGTGCTCTCTTTTCAAAATTGTGCCATGGGGGGTCTTTTCCATCCACCTGAGCAGGCAGTTTGGGCCTCGTTTTAATAGCTCATCCAAAAGATAGCAACTCTGCCAGTGTAGTTCTCCCTCAGTAGTGCGCTGCAATGTTACTATCTTTTGTGTTCAAGCCCTGGAGGGGGATTTGAACCTAAAACCTTGTGACTCAGAAGCAAGAGTGCTACCAACTGAACTGTGGCTGACACACATGGGTAGATTTAATTGGCTGTTAAGAGTATGGTACACAAATATGTTAATAGTATGTTAATTATATTGTTAAGATGCAGAGGTGAAGGTCATTGTTTAATTGCATATTTAGAGCACTTATAAAGAGAGACTGCTGATAGCCTGTGTGGTTGGTTGGTAAGAGTGAGACATATGCAATTCTGCATTCGGTAAATAAACCAACCATCAAGAAAAGGATTGGCATCTAGTTTCATGCTTCACCATCTAGCTTGGGAGCCAGCTATCAGAATACGTTGCTGGGTGGGGTAGAGAGAATGTAAGTTTATACCTAACTCATGCTGTTCTTGTCCTTGAAGAGTTTGATGCTGACACAGGGGACCTGAAATGGAAGCTGTTCGTTTCTCCTCGACTGGCAATCCTTGACAATGGTGAGCACCAGCATGTATATTTTAAACCAACGTAAACTTAAGGCATAAAATCTAATTTACTATTCTGTCAGCGTCACAAAAGCCACTTGTCTATTGCAGAGCACGCACGGTACAAGTGTAGCAATCAGATGTGGTTGCAACACTGAGTCACTTGTCTGTTGGCAAACCAAGATGACAGGTCAATTAATCTATTAGTTAATGTGTCACAAGCAATGCCTGAATCTATCAATATCTCCCAAGCACAGGTTGAAAGGTTTAACGTGTGCCCAGGCAGGGTCTTCATCCATTCTTCACTTTGCAAGTTTTTCTCAAGTTCACAAATGCAAGCTAACTGTTCTAAATTTACTGGGGAGCCTTATTTCTTCCACCGGGGATGGCCATTTCATGTCCACCGCTCCCCTGAAGGCTTGGCCGCAAAGGCCGTGTTTAAATAAGCCACGTAAGATCAGGAGAGTCTCAGATTTGATGACCAGCGCACGTTGGACCGGCTGGAGTATGAGTCGAGGTTTTGCAATTGGTTTCGGCGCCTGCGGACTTGAGAGAGGAAAATTGGAGAGAATTCCGAGCCATGGTAAGCATCCAGTGAGGGCGAGAACCGAACTCAACCAAAGGGTCACTCGTTTCAGACAGAAATGAGGGCCGTGAGTCTTTGGCACTCTCTTCTGCAAAAGGCGGTGGAAGCAGAGTCTTTGACTATTTTAAAGGCACAGATTGGATAGATTCTTGGTCAGCAAGAGGCTGATAGGTTATCAGGGGTAGGCGGGAGTGTGGAGTTGAGGTTACAATCAAATCGCCCAAGATCTTATTGAATGGCACAGCAGGGCCGGGGGTCCTCCTGCTCCTCCTTTGTAGGTTGGCATGTAATCCAAACCTGCCAGCGCTCAACACTTGGAAAGGAAAGAAGAGCCATAGGAAGAGGAGTGTGCTCACACATTACGATCAGTTATTTCCCACAATTTGGAGGACAGGCCCATTAGTTCAAGTAGCTGCTGTGACTCTGGCAGTTTTGAACCTGCTGATATTAATGTGATGGTGCGATAAATATCTCCCTGATCGGGACAACCATCCTGCTCCCTGACTCCAATTAACCCATGAATGCTCAAACCAGAAGTCATTTTGTTTGATGTACACTGGGGTCATCAAAGGACAAACACAAGTTGAGCGTCTGAACAAGTTCCGTGTTTGACAGCACTGAATCCTGTGACTTGACAGCTCAGATGTGAGACTCTTGTATCTTTGCAGCAGCCGAACAGTTCGTCATCAATAGAGCAGCTGTGGAATGGGTAGCCAAGCAATTAGGGCACAACATGAGTGAAACTGTTCATTAAAGATGTGCCGGCTTTACATAGAATTATAGTCACCTTAGAGTGCTGGACTCGAAGCGTGTGGGCCACCAGATAGTTTGGTTAGTTTGCTCAATGACATTGGGACTTTATTTGTCCACAGGAACTCCTGCTGACCCCAAAGGAGAAGATTTGAGATGCACTCTCCGTGCCCGGCTTTGAAAGTGGTCAAGAGACATGGACAATTATACCATGGTTGAGGGGGCTTGTAGGCTTGGATGCGAGGTGGCTATTTCTAAGTGCAGTGAAGTCTACCAGCTTGGGCACCTCCCATTCCTCTCCTGTCGAGGTGCATCCTTGTTACTTCACCCATGTTTGGGCTGATACCAGTTGCCTGCCCATATACTTTTTGTACATCTTGCTGTACAAAGCAAACCTGAGGGTCAAATTGGTCTTGTGCACAGGACAGGTGAAGGTGAACTGGCAGCTCTTATCACACAATGCCCAATCCTACTTTCCAAAATTTACTGTAAAACGGGTTGCCAATCTGTTATCGTCCATTTGCCTTCCAGCCCAAGGTTCACTTCTCCCACCTCATGCACCTCTCCGCCCCCAAGATTCAAAACAAGGGTATCGCTTTTCCCCAAACCTTCACTGAGCAGAGGAACTAGAAGGCCTGCAGAATAAGTTGCAATCATAAATTCATTGTGGATAGGCTCAAAATGCATCTTTGGGCTTGAGAATTCATAACAGGTGCTTATCTGTCAGCTTAGCCTGCAGTGGCAGGCATGTTGGGATGAAATTACAACTCTGAGCCATCTCTCTCAACAAGACCGTGAATTAATAAATAGCCTGCAAACCAGAATCAAAGGTAAAAAGCTAGACTCCGCCAACAGTATTAAAACACAGAAGAGATGTTTTTTTTTTGCTCTGAAGCATCAACAGTCAGGGGAAAAAGGAAAATATCTTACTTCTTTTCAGAAGGAGCACTGAACAGCCTCAGATATTGCCTTCTCCATTTCTTTTTACAGGATAGATAGATTGCTGTCATAAAATGCTAACCGACCCGATTGTGGCTCAATGGATCTCTGTCAGGAAGCCCCTACCTTTATATTCCATTTATAAAGATTTATGAGAAAGAATTATCAATTTTTGAAGGAGATGGCAGATGGTTGGGCAAATGTCCAGGGAACCACTTTGGGACACAGGGCAGCTACAAAACCTGGCTTCCGACCTCAGGATTTAGAATCAATTGAAGCCTACAAATATTAATTTTAAGTGTTTTTGAGATTCCTCACTGGCACCAAGATTGGGAACTGATGAGTTCAATGAGTAATCACTGTCCCCAATTATTGGATGGGTACAGATTTAAATAAGTGCAGCTCATTCAGCATCACTCTCTAGCTCTTGATGAACAGACAGAATTTCTCTCAACTCTTGCTTCTAACCGTTCTCTCTCTCTTTCCTCTGCAACAAATCCTGTCGTTATTTCACAATCATCAGTGGCCTTGTTTATTTACCTGAAGCCTCAAAGCTTTGTGCTTTTCTCCCTCCCCTGGATCATCACTGTGTTAAAATCTCAAGATTCATTGGGACATCTTTAGCTCTGTTTCCCACAGCCTCCGAGCTGTGGGATTAACAAAATTCTCTCAACTGTTTCATGGTTGCTCAAACTTGAGGCTTTAAAAAAAAAACAAAGTTGCTCTTGTGAAGAGCCTTTGGGGCATTTTGCCACATTAAAGGCACTCTATCAATCAAGTTGTTTACACCACCTGCACCCACCTTTTCCCCACTTCTGCAATCGATTTCTAGTTAGGATTCTTTGCAACAGTTGTTTATGCTTTTATTGGGATTCAGTTTTTAGCATGTCTGACACCATCCAACAATTCATCTTACTTGCAACATGCCGAGTCATGTCCTTTCTATCGAGTGGCTTTTCTTTTTACCTTGGATTCGTGAAATATATGACACTGTTGAAAAAAAATGTTTGCAACCAGTTGTGCATCCATGCGATGCAAATTAACCTCCCACACTCTGGGGCAAGGAGGTACATAATGGTTTTTATAGTAAATTTCTTTATGAGTTATGCCAATATTGTAGCCATGAAGGTTAACAGAAGAGCCACAGCTTCACTCCCTCCCTTTGTCAGTCACCTCCTCTGGTGCTTTTCACAAACAAGGTGGACTTGGGAATCCAAAGAACAATTTTAAACTTGGTGGCTGACACAAAATTGGAAGGCCTAGTGGATATAGGGGAGGACTGCAACAAAGTATAGGAAAGCATTCATAAACTTGCAGAACAGGTACGTTAAATTGGCAAATTAACGTTAAAGGTAAAAACAAAAAACTGCGGATGCTGGAAATCCAAAACAAAAACAGAATTACCTGGAAAAACTCAGCAGGTCTGGCAGCATCGGCGGAGAAGAAAAGAGTTGACCTTTCGAGTCCTCATGACCCTTCAACAGAACTCACGTTAACATAGTTAAGTGCAAGGTGGTAAATTTCATGAGGAAGAATGTAAGAGTAGTGTGCTGTTTTCAGATCTCTGCATGGACTGGCCCCTCTTTATCTCTATAGCTTCCTCCAGCCCCATAACCCTCTGAGATATCTGCATTCCTCTAATTCTGGCCTCTAAAGTATTGCTAATTTTAAACACTCTATCATTGCTCGCCATGCCTTCAGCTGCCATTGGCCCTTAAAGCTCTGGAATTCCTTCCCTCAGTCTCTCTGCCTCGCTATCTGGCTCTCCCTTCTTCAGGATCCATGCCTCGGAGTGAGCCTCTTTGACCAAGCAGGTGATCATCTACCCTCAAGCGGCTTGGTGTCATTTTGTTTAAGAAATGCGTCCCCGTGAAGCATCGTATGAACATTGTTGTTTCGGGCTGGAGGAGGCGCCACAGGTGTGGGGAGGAATTGAAAACGGGGGATGGGAATTTTAAAATAGAGAACGTTGCTTAGTCAGGAGGCGATGTAGGTCAGCAAACAAAGGAGCGAGGCCTGAACCAGGAATTGGTGCAAATTAGATTACAGCATAGGACGAACCTCAGCACATGGTGGGTGGAAGATTAGAGGCCAGCCAGGAGCGCAGCGGAATGGTCAAGTCTCGAGGGAACAAAGGCACGGGTGAGGGTTTCAGCAGCAGATGAGCTAAGACAGAGGCTGGCTGCAATCGCAGCAGTTTTCATTCACTGAATGTCAGACTCGGCAAACAAAGCCAGGCCATGGTGGCACGCACTAGCTTGTGATGAAGGAAACAAAGGAGGTAGAAAATCAATAGAGATGTGACCTGCAAGAAAGATTTTCTGTCCGGATAACTCACCAACATAAAAGGACATTTCCCAGCTGCAACTCCTACAAAATACTTAGCAACGGCTTCAACTTAAACAAGTAATTTTAACTATGATGGGGCGGTTAAAACATACCACCAGAGATGGTGGTAATCCCCTAGCCAGCAAGTGCATTAGTAATAACAAAAAGCCGCTAAGATTTGGATTTCAGAGAACGTGCATTCTGTACTTGGGAAGTATTCCAGCCTAATGAGTAAATTACTGAACATGGTCAAGACAAAAAGCACACAGGGAGATGAGAACTGAGAGAAGAAACAATCTTTTTTCTGGAAAATAAGTGTTCCTGTTCTTCATCTTCACATAACCCTTGTAATACTATAAAACTGTGGCTTGATAGTGATTTGAAGAGGAAAAAAAGAACCTTTATTTTGTACCTTGCATGAACTCAAAATGTATGGAAACAAACCATGTTGAAGTCTACTCACTGTTGTAGGGAAATTGTCAGCTAATTTGTGCACAGCAAGCTCTCAGAAACAGCAATGATAGATGATTAGATAATCTGTTTCTTCCTCGTGCTGTTGGTTGAAGGATAAATATTAGAAGGATGGTACCTCTGACAGTGCAGGACTCCTTCAGCACCGCCTCGGTTGTGTGCTTAAATGGGACTTGAACCTAAAAAACTTTCTGGCTCAGATGTGAAAAGGCAATTCATTGACCCATGTCTAAGGTTGTATACAGCAGCTGGGGGCCATTTGTGGCCTACTTGCCCTCAATAGACCTCATGCTCCATTTAAGACTTGCCCTGTAATGGGGTGTTGACTGGACTGAGATTGAGTACACCACCCTCGCCCCTTCTTGGTCTCAAGCGCAAAGATGCTGTGATTACTGTCAGTGGTTAGGGCTTTATCCCACTGACACACAAGTGAAAGGCCTTTAATATAAATAGATCCATTGATTCAGTTGTTGTTTGTCCCAATCCTGCACCCATCCTCCACTTAAAAACTGTCTCTGGTCAGATAACTGAAATCAGGAGCTCACCATGAGGGGATTCAGAGGTACTGACCCACACCCCATTCCTAGGAGTATTTTTAAAAATTCTTTCATAAGGTGTGAGCATAACTGGCTAGGCCAGCGTTTACTGCCCATCCCTAATTGCCCTTGAGAAGTCGGTGGTTAGTTGCCTTCTTGAACACCTGCAAGGCCGTGTGGTGTAGGTACGCCCAAGGTGCTGTTAGGATGGAAGTTCCAGGATTTTGACCCAGTGACAGTGAAGGAACGATGATAAAATTCCAAGTCAGGATGGTGTGTGGCTTGGAGGGGAACTTGCAGATGGTGGTGTTCCCTTGCATCTGCTGCCTTTGTCCTTTGAGGTGCTTCTTGAGTGCTGAGGGGGGCCGAATGGCCTACTTCTGTTCCTATTTCGTATGTTGATCGAGGCCATGGGTTTGGAATGTGCTGTCGAAGAAGCTTTGGTGAGTTACTGCAAAGTGTCTTGTAGGTGGTACAAACTGATGCCACTGTACATGAGTGGCGGAGGGAGCGAATGTTTAAAGTGGTCGATTGGGTGCCAATCAAGTGGGCTGCTTTTTCCGAGATGGTCTCAAGCTTCTTGAGTGCTGCTGGAGTTGCACTCATCCAGGCAAGTGGATAGTCTTCCATCACACTCCTGACTTGTACCTTGTAGATGGTGGACAGACTTTGGGGAGTTAGGAGGTGGGTTATGCATCGCACAATTCATAGCCTTTGACCTGCTCTTGTAGCTACAGTATTTATATGGCTTATCCAGTTCAGTTTCTGGTCAATGGTAACCCCCAGGATCTTGATAGTGGGGGATTCAGTGATGGTAATGCCATTGAATGTCAAGGGACGATGGTTAGATTGTCTCTTGTTGGAGGTGGTCATTGCCTGGCACCTGTGTGGGACAAATGTTAGTTTTTCTTTATTCATTCATGGGATGTTGGTGTCATTCTCTGGACCATCTTTTATTGCACATCCTTAATCGCCCCTTGAGAAGGCGGTGGTAAGCTGCTTCCTTGAACCGCTGAAGTAGGTAAACCCACAGTGCTGTTAGGAAGGGAGTTCCAGGATTTTGACCCAGTGACAGTGAAGGAATGGCGATATAGTTCCAAGTCAGGATGGTGAGTGGCTTGGAGGAGAATTTCCAGGTGGTGGTGTTCTCATGTGTTTGTTACCTTTGTCCTTCTAGATGGTTGCTTGCCACTTACAAAGCCTGAATGTTGTCCAGGTCTTGCTGCATTTGGACATTAACTGCTTCAGTACCTGAGGAGTAGTAAATGGTGCTGAACATTGTACAATCATCAGTGACATCCCACTTCTGACCTTACGATGGAGGGAAGGTCACTGATGAAGCAACTGAAGATGGTTGGGCCTAGGACACGACCCTGAGAAAATCCTACAGTGATGTTCTGGAACTGAGATGATTGGCCTCCAGCAACCACAACCACCTTCCTTTGTGTTCGGCATGACTCCAACCAGCGGAGAGTTTTCCCCCTGATTCCCTTTGACTCCAGTTTAGCTCGGGCTTCTTGATGCCACAAGTGGTGAAACATAGCCTTGATGTCAAGGGCAGTCACTCTCACCTCACTTCGGGAGTTCAGCTCTTGTGTCCATGTTTGGACTAAAGCTGTAGTGAGGTCAGGAGCTGAGTGGCCCTGGTGGAACCCAAACTGAGCACCAGTGAGCAGGTTATTGCTGAGTAAGTGCTACTTGATAGCAAGTTCGAGGACACCTTCCATCACTTTCCTGATGATCAAGCGTAGACTGATGGGGCAGTGATTGGCTGGGTTGGATTTGTCCTGCTTTTTGTGTACAGGACGTGCCTGGATAATTTTCCACATAGCCGGGTAGATGCCAGTGTTGTAGCTGTACTGGAACAACTTGGCTAGGGGTGCGGCAAGTTCTGGAGCACAAGTCTTCAGTACAATTGCCGGAATATTGTCAGAACCCATAGCCTTTGCAGTATCCAGTGCCTACAGCCTACATGCTTTCACATGAATTGAATTGAATTGGCTGAAGACTGGCATCTGTGATGCTGGGGACCTCCGGAGGTGACTGAGATGGATCATCCAATTGGCATCTCTGGTTGAAGGTGGCTGCAAAATTGCTGGTGACAGTGGGATTATCACTCTTGAGATCACAGCAGAGCTAAACATTTTGACTTGGGGATCAATTTGCAGGGCTATGAGGAAAAAGCTGGACCAAACTTCTTTTAACCAGACCAGCACAGGCAAAATAGGCTGACCTGTGCAGTGTAATTCTTCTATACAGTTTCAAGGCTGTCCAAGTGTGTACAGTGCCGGCCATCTGTAGGTCAGCACTGGACTAATCATGAATGGATACTGCGTTCGTGGGCTTTGCTGAATCTCTGGACCATATGACGAGAGAACATTCACCGCGACCTGTTGCTCCAATGCAAACATAGGGTGGGGCCTCTGCCACCTGATTTCTTTGCCTTACAAAACACTCCTGCTGGCCAATCAAGCTGAGCCCAAGGCTGCCCTGCAGGGTGTTCCTTGTCACAGAACGTGGGCTCCTCCGTTCACAACCACTTGAACAACACCAACCCGTATCAAAGCAGGTCGGGATAAATCGAAGGGGAATATTACGGCCGCACTTTTTTTTTTAAAAACAAACTTGCATCTGTCGCCAAACAGACCTCAAAATCCAAGATATTCTGTCCCCTGTCCCACACCCATTTCCAGTTCCAGACTGGATTAACGATGGCTCTCCCCTCACCTTGTCGTGAAGCCGCAGCCAAAATGTACTCACTTAATTCTTAATGAACAGCACTTAATGTGTAATTGAATAAAGCAGCGCTGATTAGCCTGCCTGTTAACTCTAATTAATTTTGATGCGAGGAATGCAACACTCTGTTTAGTGATGGGCTGACTCTGTCTTTTTGAAGATGCAAACCTTTATTTTTGTCGTCATTCATACCTTTTCCCATGATGGCCAGATGGGAAAGTCCAGTTTTCTCCTCTCCCCTGAAAGCATTGTGTTCGGCTTCATTAGCGTGGCTGAGGACCGTCCGCAGCCCATGCAAAGTGGCCACTTCACAATGTTCAGCCTTGGAAGAGGTTAAATGGAGATATCCCAGCTGACCCTATCTCTGGGCAGCAGTCAGGAGAGGTAACCTTTAATGAGGTTTCTCTTTCTCATCCAGGCACTGAGATCAGCCGAATGGCACAACGCCACCAGAACCAACTGAGCAGTCAGCCCTTTTTTGAAATTGGAGTTACATTTCCACCACTCTCTTTTGCTGATATACACTGGCTCTCAGTGGAGCAATACCTCACTTTTCAATTTCTCATCTTCGTTTCCAAATCCCCCCTCATTGGCTCAGCACCCCCCCCCCCCCCCCACTATCTCTGTCGCATCTCCAGCCTCTCTGAAGTCTCTGCACTCTTCCAATTCTGGCCTTTTGACCATCTCCTAATTTGAATCTCTCTACCACTGGCGACTGTGCCATCAGCTGCATGGGCTCTGGAATTGCTCTCCGTCTCTCTATTTCTCCCTCCTCCTTTCAGATATTCCTTTGACCAATATGCTTTCATATTCCCTTATGTAGCCCAGTGTCAAATGTTGTTTGATGGTGATCCTGTCAAGCACCTTGGGACATTTTGCTATATTAAAGATGTTCGGTAAATGCAAATTGCTGTTATTGTTGTTAAAACCCTTGCTTTGACAAATTTGCTTTACTCTCAGACATAACTAATTTCCATGTCACCAGCACTGCCTGTTGTAGCTGGCCACTAGGAGGTGCTAGAGGCCACCAATATGTCACTGTTCCCAAGGCACAATTGGGTAATTAAGGTGGGTTGGGGGCTGGGGGCGGAGGATAGGTGAGAGTGGAGGGGAGATGAATGTCTCCATTAACATTTGTTATCTGCACATCATCACGGTGTTGTGAAGAGGCCACTAGTTGCAGTTAATTAAAGCGGAGTTACTGCCAATTAACAAGCTCAATTAAAAAGAGATTTTCACGTGGCACTCTTATCCGCTATACTTATAAATCACCCAAAATGCTAATTAGACGACTGAGAGAGGTAATAAGCCTTGCGTCTGAAAGGCTGTCCATTTTTTCTCCTCCTCAGAAGGATTGAATGCTATTAATGTCACTGGATCCCAACCAAAAGGAAAAAAGCAATTCAAATTCCTGCCCACACCTCCACCAGTTTGCTTGTTTGAGCAAGCCTCACATATCTCGTTCATCCTCAGATCAATGCTTTAAGTAGATGTGCTTTCAGTTTATGATTGCTTGTCACCTTCTTCTGGTACTATTTGGAAGGGAACAGAAATTCAACCACAGTAATATCCTTCCTCACCTACTTTCATGTCGTCTTACCATTTCCCAATAAAAATGCAGATACACTCGACACAGAAGCAGGGTTTCCATCTATGCTATCTCTAAAACAGCTTTAATCCGGGCTTTCTGGCTTAGTTAAGGCAGGAGCATGCAAATGTTTACTGCTCACTTTAAACCGCAAATCCGAGGGAGCACAATCAGGCAAGTGGGCCAATAGTTGCTACAACTCAAAGCCGCTGCCAATAAAATGGTTCTGGAGGTGTTGAGAATTAATATTGAAATTCTTGAGAATGAATCAAGTGCCAATCATGCGACAAGTTCCCCAATCTGCAGAACCCCAGCTCAAAGCATAACAAGATATTTAGGAATGTAAAATGGGGAATTAGGCTATAGAAGTCCAACTCTCACCAGGTCAAGCCCACACATCTGCCCCTTCCCCATAACCCTCGAGTCGCTTTTCCTCCAGAAATTCATCTTGGTGTCCCTGACTGTTGCCTGCTTTGATGGCTTTTCATCCCCATTCCCTTTTTTTGTGAAAAGTGTTTTCCGAAGTATTATAAAGCATAGAAACGCGCCATTTGGCCCAGCAGGTCGAAGTTGGTGTTAATGCTCCAGCCATACCTCCTCCCAACCCTCTTCATCTCACCACAGCAACATATCCATCTTTCCCTTTCTCCCTCATGTATTCATCCAGCTTTCCCTTAAATGCATCAATGCTATTCATCTCAATCACTTCTTCTGGTAGCAAGTTCCACATTCTCACCACTCTCAGGGTGAAGAAGTTTCTCTTGAATTTCTGATTGGATTTATCAGTGACTATCTTATATTTATGGCCCCTAGTTCTGTTCTCACCAGCAACTGGAAACATCAACTCAATGTCTACCCCATTCGGCCTGATTATAATATTAAAGAGCACTTTCAGCTCAGTCTTCTGTTATCTTGTCAAAAGAATGCCATTTGACTGAATTTCTAGTTTAACTCTTAATTTTTCAGCTTACGTAAGACCATAAGATGTAGGAGCATAAGTAGGCCATTCGGCACATCGAGTCTGCTCTGCCATTCAATGAGACCGTGGCTGATCTGATAATCCTCAACTCCACTTTTCTGCCTTTTCTCCATAATCTTGGATCCCCTTACTGATTAAAAATCTGTCTATCTCAGCCTTGAATATACTTAACGACCCAGCCTCTACAGCTCTCAGCGGTAAAGAATTCCACAGGTTCACTACCCTCTGAGAGAAGAAATTCCTCATCCTGTGGTTTTCCATTTGCCAGTGTGAGCAATCTGGATTAACTTGAATCAATTCTCTTCGTAACTCTGAAAACTCCTATTTGGTAATCAGTAACTCTCCTCCTGTTTCATAGAACCACGAGAACTTAAGATTCCCCAGATCAGGTTTCTAACCTTTCCTGTACCCAGGATTATCATGTGCTTTGTATGATTAGGCTACCAGAAACACGTGAGTAAAGAAACACTTGCAGTTGTATAGCACCTATCATGAGCTCAGGATGTCCCAAAGCGCTTTGCAGTGAATTAACATACCTTTCTGTGAAGCACAGCCACTGTTGTAATGTCAGAAGTGTAATAGCTAATTTACAAACAGCAAGCTCCCACTAACAGTGATGAGGTAATGATCAGGTAATTTATTTTTCAGTCATATTGCTTGAGAGATTAATAATAGCCAGGACCCCTGGGAGAATTTCCTTGCCCTATTTTGAGATTATGCCATATGGGAACCTTCAAGTTCACTAGAGGGGGTAGATGGGACCTTGGTTTAAAGTCTCATTCAATCTCCAGCTGTGTGGAAACAATGTCGATTCACCGTAATATCTCTCCGCCAATGCACTGATTTCAATAATTTTTTTCAGTTTATTCTTTCACGGGATCTAGGCATGTGAGCCAGTGTATTTATTGCCCATCCCTAATTGCCCTTGAGAAGGTGATGGTGACCCACCTTCTTGAACTGCTGCAGTCCGTCTGGTGTAGGTACACGTACAGTGCTTTAAGAAGGGGGTTCCAGGATTTTGACCCAGCAACAGTGAGGGAATATATCTGCAGTTACCCCCTGAAATTTCTCTTGAGCAGCATTTCAAATGACTGTTTGACTGAATGCACTCGGTTCTGCTTGTTTCCACACTAATGATACTGAACTGCGTTTACCAACCAATGGTTAACCTTCAAATCTCCAGTTGGCTGCTCCTCTTCTCTCTTGTCTCATCTGGTATATGACCCCACAGGCAGCCACCAGCATTCTGTTTCCTAGCTAACGGCTTATTCTTGCTGTGTTAAACTTAGGCAATAGGATTGTCAACCATCACAGCCAACCTTATGGTGTCTTTAAAAACAAAAAAACTGCGGATGCTGGAAATCCAAAACAAAAACAAAAACAGAATTACCTGGAAAAACTCAGCAGGTCTGGCAGCATCGGCGGAGAAGAAAAGAGTTGACGTTTCGAGTCCTCATGACTGTCGAACTGTCGAAGGGTCATGAGGACTCGAAACGTCAACTCTTTTCTTCTCCACCGATGCTGCCAGACCTGCTGAGTTTTTCCAGGTAATTCTGTTTTTGTTTTTGTTATGGTGTCTTTATCTGATACTCACTGCAGTGCACTTTGAAGCAAGGGTCAGCAGACAACAGTCAGAGGCACAAATCCTGACTGATTTTCCAATGCCTAACCCATGGTCACCAATACTGCCAGATCTGTGATGAACTTAATCAGCACAACATGGGCACAGAAACCAGTTTTGTCCAAGTTGGCATGGTTGAGGTCCACACTGCTCAGAGCATATATTGTTCTTTCCCACGCACTGCTAGAAAGATATTGAGAATTAGAGTACAGTTCCACCTGAGATATTCTCAACAGCCCCCTTTACACTAACACCACCTTTAGAGTTCTCACAAAGGTCATGCCTTTTTTCTTAAAGTGCCAGCGACCACTAAACTTGGCAACCGAGCTATCAAGGTAGCTTGTCTCCGATCTACAGCACACTTCATACAACCTTAGAGCACAAGAAGCCATTCAGCCCACTGTGCCTGTGACAGCACTTTGAAGGAGCTATCCAATTAGTCCCACGCCTTCCCACCCTTTCGCCATCATCTTCCAAATGATTCCTTTTCAAATGTTATTTAAAATGTTGGTTTTAAATTTGTCCGCATGGATTTCATGTCTGAGGAGCTTAGAGAATGAATCAGTCACACTCAATAGACTTAGTACTACACCCTGAGGCTCTGCGATGAGGAAAGGGAATTGGCAAACACTGATATACATTGTGCCTCTTCTTTATGGCCGGGCAGCGTGGAAACAAGAATGTTCCAGAACAATGAGTACTTGTAATCTTGAGCCCTGGCAGCAAAGAACAACGATGTTATGTGATGCCCTGTCCACTTCTTGCTGTAGACTGCACTGTCGACAATCATTCCAGCGAGTCAGTCTTAACTCAGTGCTCACTAAGTCATTTGGCACTATTTCCATTCCAGCTCCTGTTTGGGAAGATTTGAGGTTTTCTACAGAGTGGCTGCAGGAAATAAAGCACAGTTTGGATCGTGACAACAACAATAACAGCATCAACTTGTATTTACGTAGTGTGTTTAATGTTGTAAAACATCCCCAAGGGCCATCCTTCCTTCACAGGAACGGTATCAAACTAAATCTGACACAGAGCCAGATAGTGAGATACCAGCACAATGGGTGGTGAGGAGTAAGGCATAGTTGTATTGTTGCTGGACTAGTAATCCAGGGACCCAGGGTAATGCTCCTGGGACCAGGGTTCAAATCCTACCTAAGCAATAAATGGTGGCCCTGCCAGTGATGCCCACATCCCATGAATGAATAATGGGGAAAAAAAAAACACAGTCAAAGAGGTGGGTTTTAAGGGGAATCTTAAAGGAGAGGTGGAAAGAGGGAATTCTGGAGCATAGTGCTGAGGCAGCTGGAGGCAAAGCCATCAATAGTGAGGCCAATGGACTTGGAGTTGTGCAAGAGGCCAAAATGGTAGGAAAGCAGAGGGCTGTGGGGATAGTGAGAGAGATATAGAGAAGGGTAACCAGGAATCAATGTAGAACCAGTGTTTCAGGGACCAGGAATCAATATAGATTTGGGAGCAGAGGGCTAAATAGGAGTTAGAACATGGGCAAAGAGTTTTGGATGAGCTCAACTTTATGCGGGGTGGAAAGGCCAACTAAGGAAGCATTGGAATAGCTGAGATAGGGAAAAGCAATCAGCACAATTCCTTACCCAAGGCTCTCCTAGACTTACAGTGAAAGTGGAGTGGTGGGCTTTTCTCATACTCCTGGACTTAATTGAAGAACGAGCATACTGTCTGATGGTTAGCTTCTCTCGTTTCCAGTCTTTCTCACTCCATCACAACCTTCCCTTGTCCATTTGCTCTAATTCAATCTACTGTGATTGCTCCTTGGCAGTTTCCTTTCCTGAGCCTCCAGCCATCTCGAATGCCTGTGACAATTCAGACGCTCTCCTGATCACTGCTCGCTGCAAGACAACATGGGAGCACATGCCTGTGCTGAAAATCAAGCAGGCTGGTTATAACCCTAGCTTGTAAAGGGGGAAATTCGGGGAGAACCAAAGAACTTGGGACATCCAACCGGTCCATGGCCTCTCTTGATTTGTGATGTGAAGTTGATCAAAATGGTCAAGTCTTGTGGTTCCATACTCTTAGTGCCAGTCACTGCCACAATGGGTGAGTCCTCCTGCTGCACGGTAACACAGAGCATGGCTGCCATTCGCAAACAAGCAAAGGCTACTATTCATTATAACCATCAACTAGCGGGAGTTGGAATATTGTATCATTCCTTCGACTCTGTGAGGGTCCTGGGTCCTAATTGAACATATTGGCTTGCCTAAACAAATTCCCTGTTGTGTCCTGATGGGCCACTTCTTACAATTTACATGCTGGGGCAAAAACAAGAGCTGAAAATCTGAAATTAATACAGAAAATACTGAAGATGCTGAGCAGGTCAGGCAGCACCTGTGGAGAGAGAACAGGGTCAATAATTCGAGCTTTCATCCTCCTGTCTGCATGATTGTATGACTCCAAGAAGAGATACTCCAGCCTGCAACAGATGTTTAGGTCAAAACCTCGCCTTTTTTGAGGTGTTAAAACAAATGAGTCTTTCACAGCTTGAAAGGGCCCGATAGACAGACTGCACAGTGAAAGGGACAGAGGTTGTGCGATCGGAAGAAAGTCAATGCACACTATCACCATCCCCATTGAGACCGATAACTTTTAAAAAGAGATTTGAATCCCCAGTGACTGACTCACAAGGATTACAGGGCAAGATTTCCGCTTTGTAGACTTTGACTGTAACAAAAAACGTAAAATCAACATTAACGACATATTAGGTAATACACGAAACTACAGAAAAGATGCCTTCCTGCCATAACTTCCTATCATGGTCGAAAACCCCATGCTACATTTATAAAATGCACTGCATTCTCTGCAGCATTGTCATCTTCACAGGAATCAGTCCAAAGTCGCTCCTCCTTTCCAACAAGTTCGCATCTCCCTGTTTTGCTGGGTCATAACATCCAGTGTTCATCAGTGGTCGTTGTTCTGTCTTCTGACAATTTCCAAACCTCCTTCCAGCAGCAAGGCCCACTCAGGTGACTCCTTCTCCCTACCTCACCAGGGCGAACCTTCCAGTGTCCTTTTCACCTTGACAGGTCCTGTCTCTTCGGCCAGAGAATGAGCTCTGGGCAGTACCCTGCCTGGTGGCTAACAGAGAACAGCCTTTTCCCATGTTGTTCACAGCAGCTGCTGTTCCCCTGTCTCCCTCTCCCTCCGGGACTCTCTCTCTCTCTCTCTCTGTCTCTCTGTCTGGAGTCTTTGAGTCTGATTGCCTGAGAGTCTGCAAGTCTGCCTGCAGGAAAAGGCCAGCCTTTGTGTCTGGGTGTGAGAGCTGGCACTTGAGTTTTGATAGGACTTGCCCTGGGCCTCCTTTCCCCAAGACCACAGAGGCTTATCGCAGAGCAGAACTAACAGGAGATTGATTACATGTCCCTCTGCTCTACTCCATTTTACCTGGAATTAAAAGAGACTGTTTAAATCATCGCCCTCTTATGATGTCTAGCAGTCTTAACAACGCAGACTGAGCCAAATAAGGTTCAGATACAGAATCTTGCATTTACAATTCACAAACCTCTGCACCATGCCATTCACTGAGGTCCATTAGTCATGATGATATGGCTTTACTGCATCTGGGGGGGACACTAGCTTGAGGAAGAGGAGACATTTTTACAAGATGTAAAGAGAGTTTGTGTGCTGGGAACATTATCAGGTACACATCAGCGCCCGTAATAAACTGTGATGGTTGAAGTGTACTTTCTGTCGTTATTTTACAGCAATTATACCAAGGATTTCAATCAACACAAGTCAGGTAAATCCATCTGGTATTACTGCACAGGACCTTTCTTTTTATTTTCTGTGACTGATGTTAGTGTCAGGAACAACTCATCCCTGAACAGTGATACTTTTCAAAATTGTCGTTTCAATAGCTGGGTGTGCTAAGTGAGGTCGTACCAAAATAGCTCTTGCGAGTTTACTGGGTGGGAGCACGCTTCTAAGAAATGCAATACTTCTCCCCAGGTTTACGCCTGTTCTGTCCTGAAAGCATGCTTATACAGCCAGAGAACCTTGCAGTGTAGGCTGAGGCCATTTGGCTTATCAAGCCCGTGCTGGCTCTTTTAAAGAGCTGTCTGATTTAGTCCCACACTCCAGCTTTATCCCATGACTCTGCAGATTAGACCTGTTCAAACACACATCCACTTGATTTTCAAAGGTTCCCATGGAATCTGCCTTCACCATAGTTTTTGATTGTATATTCCAGGTCCTGATAACCCCATGTGAAAAAAAACTTCTCATTTCTCCTCTAATTCTTTTAAATAGAATTATGTAGAATGTAAAGTGCAGAAACAGCCCATTTGGCCCGCATGGTTCATGCTGGTGTTTATGCTCCACACAAACTTCCTCCCATCCCTCTTTGTTTAACCCTGTCAACATCTCCTCCTATTCTTTCTGCCTCATGTGCTTACCTACCTTCCCCTTAAGTGCATCTTTACAATGCAGGGATGCTGGAAGTCTTCTGGCTGACTGTACAGTTTGCAGTGTTGATCTAGCCCCGTCCCTCCCACCTGAATAACCCAGCCTCGGCCCCTCACACAACTGACCCAGATGGTCTCTGCTACCTCCACTGACCCAGCATCCCAACCCCACTGACTCAACTCGGTCCCTTCCCACTAACTCAGATCAGCCCCAGCCCCATTGACACAGACTTCCCCACGACCTCACTGAACACAGCACCTCTTCAAAACTGGCGCAGCTGCCTTCTGCACCCCCAGTGAGCCAGCCACCCCCTCACACCGCCAGTGACCCGGTCTCCCACCCCCATTGATTCAGCCTCTTCCCCCTGTCCCAGGCTCCTCAAGGCCGCATTGACCCAGGCTTCACCCACCACTTCAGTGTACCAGCCTTCTACACCTGCTTATTCAGCCCCTTCCCACTGCCATAGGCTTTCCCACACCTCAACAGCCCAGTCCCTCACTCCACCTGACCAGGCCCCTTCCCACCCCCAATGACCTAGCGCCGCGCTCCCACCGACACAGCCTTCCCCCATACCCCATTGACCCAGATTTGCTCCACCACCTCACTGTGCCAGCCCAAATCTTGAAACGCTCTGTGGGGAAAAAAAAAATCTGATTTCCCTTCTAGCCTGTTTGCCAACCCACGGCATCTGGTTACCCACTCGTCAGAGGAAACAGTTTCCCCTGGCTTATCCCAGTGGCTAAATTCACTGCTCCATTTAGAGCAGGAAGCTGCCAAACTTGCAAACCGGTCAGCACTGTTAGAACCAGAGCCCGTGGACAAGGCAGGGAAGACTGAGCTGGGTGCTCTCGCTGCTTCTCGCTAACCAGTGGCTGACTCCTGCTGGGAGCTTTGTACGCCTCGGTGGGTTGAGGCTCAGGGGGTAATGCCTCCTAATGTCGAACAGCCAGCCACTGGGATCCCACGGGCATGGTCTTGGGGTGAGGTGCAAGGGAGCTGTGAAACCCCAGAAAGAATTCACACCTTCAGGAACTAATGGGGGGAGAAAAGGCTCACGGCCTGAACTTTCGCTTGTTGGGCCTGTGCGATCGGCAGGCCCAGAGGGGGACAGGAAACACCCACCCCCACACCGCGCCCCCCAACCCCTCACCCCACACCCGTCCCCCCCCGCCACTGCGATCAGCCCTCCGTCCACGATTTCACGCTGGCTAGCCAATTAACAGCCAGTTAATTGCCGTGAAACGCACACTGAGAAAGGCTCAGCGCAGCTGGGTGGGGGTGGGGTATTGCGGGAAGAGGAGTGGGGTGGGGGGTGGGGGGGCGCCGATGTCACCGTGGGTGCTGGTGAGCGTCTCCAGTGAGCTCCCTAAAGGCAGACAGATGCCCCAGGGAGCCGCAGACCTCCGAATAACGGGCCACGAAAATAATCGCTTTCAATTGTCCGCCTTAACGGGCTCAGTAGCCCTCTTAATTGTCGATGGGCGTGCTCCCGATTGGCACACGAGCCCGCCGGGCGAGATGTCGCGCAAATGCCCGATGATGTCAGGACGTTCGCCCCGAAATCATCACAGAATCAAACGGTGCAGAGGAGGCCCTTCGGCCCATCGAGTCTGCACCGACACGTGAGAAACACCCGACCTACCTACCTAATCTCATTTACCAGCACTTGGCCCATAGCCTTGAATGTTATGACGGGGCCAAGAGCTCATCCAGGTACTTTTTAAAGGATGTGAGGCAACCCGCCTCCACCACCCTCCCAGGCAGCGCATTCCAGACCGTCACCACCCTCTGGGTAAAGAGGTTTTTCCTCACATCCCCCCTAAACCTCCTGCCCCTCACCTTGAACTTATGCCCCCTTGTGACTGACCCTTCAACTAAGGGGAACAGCTGCTCCCTATCCACCCTGTCCATGCCCTTCATAATCTTGTACACGTCGATCAGGTCGCTCCTCAGTCTTCCCTGCTCCAATGGAAAACTATTTCGCCTCCAGAAATGTCGGGCACGTGCCTGACTGTAGGATGTAAAGTTCTGGCCCATGTGTCAGCAGGAGGAAGGGTACTTTGTGTGTCTGTAAAACCATCTCCAAAATTGGTTTAATCGTCTCGTGCGTTTGATCTAATTTTTACCTGGGGGTGCTATGATGAAATACCAAATCCTAGTGATCTCCCACCTTCATAGCTAACAAGTCAGGCATGACTTTTCCTGCAACAGGAACTACATGTTACACTAACTCTCTCCCTCAACCTGGTCTGTGAGGGGTGGGAGGGTGCGGGGAGGAAGTAAAAAGGCAATTGAATTTCAACGTTGGAGCAGAATTAGGAAAGCAAGTAGAGTAGCTGGTACACATGGTAATTGGGAACATGCCTTGGGACACACACCCTGAGATTCCAGCAAAAAGAACTAAGGTAGGGAACTCAGTGTCAGTAGTATAGTTATCCAGGAGCTCAAACTGGTTTTAATCCTTCTAACTTTCCCTGGGTAACTATTCTGCTAAGTGAGTCGCAACCATCCAAAATAAAACATAGGAGCAGACGTAGGCCATTCAGCCCATTGAATCCTTTCAAAAGCTTCTCTCAAAGCAGAACTGGCTTTGTGAAATGGCAGTATCTGACCCCCGGCCTCACTGTGCGTCGATGATGCATTTTCTTCCGTCACTTTTCCTGCGCACATTCCTGAAAGCGTTATTATATTTTCTCTGCTGTTCACAGTGATAGTGCTGGAAAACTACCACATGCATTTCATCCTTTCTCTTGTCATTGCATTTCTGTGTCCTTTGCAATGGAGGAACAGCCGAAGAACATTCCTTTTCATTCAAAGTGTTCCCCCCCCCACCCTCTCCAAGCCTGAGCCATGGGTCCAATGAATTGTTGAGCTTAAAAATAATCAACAGCCCGGAAAATGCATTGGGAAGATCAGCCTATGCGAAATGGCCCCCTCAGCCCCCAGCTTTACTGTTTGCTGTGCACACATTGTTGCCACCAGATTGCATCTCTGTGCCCTATATGATGAACCTTTACTCTTTTGAAATAGAGACATTAACCGGATTCACATCAAGGGGAAGTGGAATCAGTACAGGTCAGCGAGCGCTCAGCAATCTGTGCGCCTGCCTGGTGCTCCTGCCTCCATATAGGCCAGCGTGCTTTACAAATACAGGGCTTTCTCAGCTGCTCTGCATTGTGGGAGATGCTTACCTCCAATAGAGGGGAACTGGTCAGCACCGAGGGCTCTTTCTGCCCAGGGGCTTTGGGGCAGCCAACGAGGACTGCAACTCACCCCAAATCGATTTGAAGAGTGTCTGATGCTCTGTTAGTGATTCTTGGTGGGCTGTTCCACAGTGGGAACTGTCACTGGGACCTTTCTTATGACCAACATCGTTAGAAAGACTCTGAATCCCTTAAAAGCAAACCTACAACCCCATTTCTAAAGGCTTAGTAAAGGTTACATTCATTGAGTAGAGCCAGAAATCCAACAATATAGAACTGGCAAACCATTATTGCAAGTCTTTTATTCTTCCTCACTGTCAATTTAACAAAAGATAGGGGGCCAAATCTTCCGGATCTTATCAGATTGCCTCTCGGCCCCTCTTTCCCTACCTTGGACTGGAGCTCTGCATTTCTCACCTGGACTTCACACCGGGCCTGCTGAGACATATGGAGTTCTTCTGTTCGGTGTAGCAGCGTCGGGGGAGTGAAGCACCAGCTGCCAGATACCGGCAAGTCTAAGTGTCCCAGCCACTTTGACTTTGACAGGAGGGAAGCCAAGTGTGTCAGGTGAGCGGGTGAGGGAGTCGGGTTGTCGGTACAGGCTGGGGTAGTTCAGGCAGAGGTGGAGGAATACTCAGGAGGTAGGGTGGGGCTTTTGGGGAGTGAGGGGTATTTGGTGGTCGGGGGGGTGGGGGCGGGGGGCAGGTGGGGTGGGGCGGTAGCCGGTTGGGGTTGTGGGGCTAGCTCGGTGATAAGGGGGGGTCTTGGTGGAGGAGTAATCGGGGGATCAGTGGGGATCGTTGGGTGTGGGGGATTAGTCGGGAGGGGAGAAGTGGGTGGTCAGGTGGCCATGGAGGGGTAGTTGGCGGTGGGGGTTGGGTGTCCAGTGGGAGGTTGGAGGGGGTGGGGGCTTGGTGGGTTTCAGTAGTATAGTTATCCAGAAGCTGTAACTGGTTTAAATCCTTCTAACTTTCCCTGGGTAACTATTCTGCTAAATGAGTCGGAACCATCCAAAATAAGACGTAGGAGCAGAAGTAGGCCATTCAGCCCATCGAGTCTGCTCCGCCATTCAATGAGATCATGGCTGATCTGATTATCCTCAACTCCACTTTTCTGCCTTTTCCCTATTAACTTTGATTCCCTTACCGATTAAAAATCTGTCCATCTCAGCCTTGAATATCCTTATGACCCAACCTCTACAGCCCTCTGCAGTAAAGAATTCCTCAGATTGACTACTCTCTGAGAGAAGAAATTCCTCCTCATCTCTGTCTTAAATGGGTGACCCCTTACTCTGAGATTATGCCCTCTGGTCCTAGACTCTCCCACAAGAGGAAACAACCTCTCAGCATCTACCCTGTCAAGACCCCTAAGAATCTCACATGTTTCAATCACCGACTTCAAATTGCAGCATCGGAGGGTTCCAGGCGCAGTGTAATTGCCCAACGGGAGTTGAAAGTTCCTTGCGGGAGGACCTCCAAGGTGTCCCCCGCCGCATCTTCTGGGGTACGACCCTCTAGGGAATGGAAGATCTGGACCACAATCTCAGGTCACCCCGAGTACGGTAACATGAGCGGGCCCAGCAAGGAGTCGATTGGCTTTGCACAGGGCTCAGGAAATAACAGATTGGGGTAAGGTGACTAATATATAATTTAGCAGCACAGAAAGAGGCTTTTCAGCATCCCTGATTTGTCCCGCTCACAACACCATGTGGTTAATTCCGTTCACTGTCTGTTGGGGAAACAGCAGTCCCTTTGGAAAAGGCTGTACAAGGAAGATCCACCAATGGAGAAACCAGAGGTTGTCTTCGGGATATGGTTATCCTCCCAGAGATGGTTGGCAGCACAGCTGGTGTGTACAATGAGAAAACCTTCAACCAGGTTGAAATCAAGGCTGAAATGAATGGCCATTAGCTCGGAGAGTTCGCCATCACCGTCAAGCCTGTCGAGCACAGCAGGCCTGGTATTGGAGCCTCTCACTCCTCCAGGTTCATAACTCTGAAGTCAACAGTTTACGATGGAAATGGTGTATAAATAAAACTAATTCCAGTAGAAAAAAAAGAATGAGCCAGAAGCTAACCTGTACCTTAAAACAGGTTTGTTTCTAAGATAGTCACAGACTCTCCCAGTGCCTCCCAGACACCCAGAGTATTTATGTGCAGGGCTATGGACTGGGTGCAGGAAGGTGGGATTAGAAAGGGCACCTGGGTGTCCTCGGGTTGGCATGGACAAGATGGGCCGAATGGCCTCCTTCTGTGCTGTAACTTTTCTATGGCTCTAAATGATTCCCTTCAGTCTTCCCCAATTGGGGACAACTGTGCTTAATCACCAACTTAAAGCAGGTATTCTACTGCAGCACATTAAAACCCAGGTGGTACGTTTACCCACTGAGGCATAAAGCGATCAGGATTGGATGTGGACTGAAGCCTACATTCACCAAATAGTTAATATAGCACAGACGACGCCTGTTGCCATAAGAAGATCCATTTCTACAGTCACTCTCAATGCTCCATTAGTGCCATAAAGCTGCACATCCTAGCAGAAGCCTGGAGGCCACAGTCGAAAATCATTGAGGCTTCAACAGTCACTTCTATTAATTTTGACTCCGATAAGCTTCGGCTAAATGCAAGGTTCCATCTGAGTTGGTTCGCTCACAAGCAGACTTGGGGAGCTTTCCTTAAGCACTGAACCGTGACCCGCAGTTCCTCTGGATCACGGCTGCCGAAGCTGCAGATCATTGCCAGCAAATCCGTGAGGAAAATTATAATCCGCTGAGAGGTGAGCAGCCTCCGCACATGTGCGGGCGCAGGCCCCAAAAACAGCCTTCCACTTCCACGGTTTACGCATGCTGGAAATAACGCACATTGTACGTAGTCCTGGGTAAAACAGCCCGCTCCACCGAGCTTCAGCTGAACAAAGAAATCTGTGTACAAGATGCCCCATCAGTTCCCTGGCAAGCAGGAAATGGGACTCGGAATGTGCACTGGCTGTCCCGCCCTGCTTTTATTATGATCTGGAAGGCACTGCCTGAAAGGGCGGAGGAAACAGATTCAGTAGTCGCTTTCAAAAGGAAACTGTGTAAGTACTTGGAGGGAGAGAGTGTCACAGGGCTATGATGGAAAAGCAGGGGAGCAATTATTTATTGCCTATCTGTGCCAAAGAACCAGCACATTCACAGTGGGCCCAATGTCCTCTTTCTGTGCTGTATCATTCTGTGCTCCTGCTGTTGCATTGACAGCGAGAGTGGCAGGTGCAGCCCAAAGGGTTAACATAGATTAGCAGCCTACATCAGCAATGATATAAGATCACATGATACCGTTTTGCAGAGAGATAACTCTATGTAAAGCCTCATGCTAAGCCTTATCCTGTATATAGTTAGAAGAATGTTTATTGAAAGGTAAATGTAGTAATTATAGTTTTGGAAAATGTTGGACTGTAGCTTTAAGAACAATCTTGCGCTGTAAGATCACATGATCTGCGTAAACTAATGCGTGAGCAGCGCGGGGAACCTCTACAGAGGAAAGTTCCTCTTTAGTCGTGGAGCTTGATGTACATGCGTAATTGCTGCTTCTATACAGAAAATAAAGTCAAATGTTTCCACTGAGAAAAGTTGTCTGAAGATCAAACCTATAAAAGATAAAGTTTACCAACAGCGTTACCTCCTGCAGTACCTATTGATCCTGACCAAGGGCAACCTCACCTAAGGCCCACAATGATCACAGAATCCTAGAATTGTTATAGTGTAGAAGGAGGAGGCCACTTGGTCCATAGCGTCTGCACCGGCTCTCCGAGGATGATAACGGAAGAGGATGGGATAGTAGATTAAAAGCCAGATTGTGGTCACAGTGTTGGGGACTAGGATGTGGGACAATGGGAGCCTGAGAGAGGGGATTCTCTTGAACCATCCAGACATATAAAAAAAGGGTCAGGCCTAGAATCCAGATATGCATTCCCCAGAATAAGCCATGAACTGCTCACTAGAATTGGCTGGAATGGGTGGTGGGAGCAGATTCAATAGTGACCTTCAAAACGGAAGTGGATAAATATGCAAAGTTATTGGCGGGGGTCGGGGGGGGGTGGGGGGGGTGGGAAGAGCAGGGCATGAACTGGATGGCTTTTTCAAGGAGCCAGCACAAGCAAGATGGGCCAAAGGGCCTCCTTCTCTGATGCATGATTCTACGAAGCCAATCACAAGCAGCATACCTGATGTCAGCATGCACACATTGTACTGAGAAAATTTATTTCCACCTCCCACAGTGCCAATAAACGCTCAAAATGTAGAGATTACAGGATCAAAGGGTGAGGATTACATTGAAGGAGATCCAGAGTTAGTGAGACTGACGTTTGTGTGGGTCACTGCCACGGGGACCTGGGTTCAAAATGAGGGTCCAAGGCTGATAAAGTTAAACCTGATTTTGTCATGTGGATGAAATGCCCACTGGGAACAGAGGTGAAATACATCTTGTGAAGGAAGTTACAACCGATAGCCAGAGACTGGAGGTTCTCTTGGAGAGGCAGCTCCAGGAACAGAATCAGAGGTTCCTGGGGTTGCGCTTGGACCTGCAAATCCTCACACAGGCATTGAGATCAGGTGGTCAGTGACCGTGTGTGAGATGGACGAGGCACCCAGTATCCCATCAATGGCAAGCAGGGAGGTCGACAGTGACCTCATGTTGGCGCACGAGCTGCTTGTTGTCTCTGCGGGCTCCCCCAGGGCGCTCTGGGTGACGGCAGCAGCTCCTCCGTCCCTCTGTCAATGACCGTGGCATCTGATGAGGCTGTGATGACTGGGGAGATGCCAGTCCTGGCACTGGCCATTCTGTCCAAAGCGGGACCCGCAAAGGCCCCACTGACCACAGGGTGACCGCCAAGGTCATCAAGGCCAACAAGACAGCACAGTCAGCAGGCTGTCTCCAATGCTGGTGCCAGCGATGGGGGAGCACCAAGATGTAGCACCCACAAACATAAGTTTATAACACCATAAGCACAAGAGGGACTGGTCACAGGTAATCTTCTGTTCTGCCATTTTTTTTTCATTTTTTTAATGGTATGACCATCAACAGCAGATATTGTTATGTTTATAATCGGTGCCAATAATCTGTTGGGTGCCAACATTATATTAAATTTGCTTTTGTGTTATTGGCCTGAGTTTGCTTCATTTGTTTTGTATGTGTGGGGTAGGCCAGTCTGTAATGCTGGACGTGGGTGTCTCGAAACTTTATTGCACAGGCACAGAGTGTATCTTGGGGACTGAGGAAAGGGTCATTTCAGACATCTGGGATGGCATGAGTGGTAGCACTTATTTGGCAGCCTAGTTGAAGGAGCATTGGATCAAGGCGTCCCTGGTGCCCCTGCCTCCCTGGAGGTTACCGAGGTCTGGTTCCATGCCCTCAGTGTTCTCCTCACCATGCTCCTCTTCTGACTCACTACTGGATTCATCGCCTGTGGCCTGTGGAGCCGTGTCAAGATCCCCTTCCTCCAGTGCTAGATTGTGGAGAGTGCAACATGCAACCGTTATCAGTGGCACCCACTCTGGAGGGTATTGGAGTACTCCCCCTGAATGGTCCAGGCATCAGGAGTGCACCTTGAGAAGACCTATGGTTCTCCCTACCACCGCCCTTGTGGAGGCATGACTCCTGTTGTACCGCTGCTCTGCCTCTGTTCTTGGTGGTGGAGAGGCGTCATGAGCCACCTTTTCAAAGCATAGCCCTTGTCACCCAGCAACTATCCATCCAGTCGGGTTGGAGCACTGAACAGCCTCAGCGCCTGAGAGTGTCTCCAGGATGTACGTGTCATGGGAGCGGCCAGGGTACCTTGCATAGACCTGCAGGATCTGCATCTTATGGTCACACATTATCTGCAAGTTCATGGAGTGGAATCCCTTCCTGTTGACTAAGGCACCAAGCTGACCCACTGGTGCTTTTATGGCCATACGTGTGCAGTTAATGGCACCCAGGACACGGGGGAACCCAGCAATCGCTGCAAAGCCTCTGGCTTGCTCAGCCTGGCTGGCCTCATCCATATGGAAATGAAGGAAATTGAATACCTGCCTGAACAGAGCTTCTGTCACCAGCTTGACACAACTATGGACAGCTGATTGGGACACTCTACAAAGGTCCCCCACTGACCCCTGGAAAGAATCACTGGCATAGAAGCTGAGGACCACTGTGAGCTTCAGAGCCACTGGCACGGGGTGCCCACACACACAGGCAGAGCTGATCTCAGGCCCAATCATCTGACAAATGGAGGTCACTACCTCCCTTGAAAGGCAGAGTCTCCTTCGGCATTGCATCTTGGATATGTAGAGGTAGCTGCATTGCCGGCTGCAAACCCTGGCAGCGGGTTAGTGGCATTTTCTGTGGCCCCTTCTGCCTTGGACCACTTGCTGGCCCTGTGCCCCTTGTGCCTGCACCTCACCTCCCACAGGTTGCTCCCCTGGAAACTGCAAGGGCCTCCTCTCCCTCCTGCTACTCTCTTCCTCCTCAGAGGAGGTGTCTCCAGCGGACACCACAATCCCCATGACCAGGGTAAGGGAAGGCTGACTGATATCTGGAAGGATCCACACGGACTGAATTCTCAGGGGGTCCCTGGAGATACCAATGAGTCCTGAAATGAAGCCCCGAACAGAGATGAAGCTGCCAAGTACCAATAAGCAACCAGCAGCAAACGATCTCCAAAACTCCTCACCACTCACACTGGCAACGCTGCTGATCCTCTTTATCTGCCCACGGATGAAGTTTTGCAAATTGCTGGCTGACCACCTGCTCGTTTTGCCTGCGTGATGAGCGCAAAAAATCACACAGGCAATGTTAAAGTTGAGTTTTTAGGGACCTTAGCTGTCCTCATAATTAAAGGTGGACACGGCTCCCACTCCCGCGTGTGCCTGCCGACTGAAGTATCGCACATCATTTTACACTTGTCCGGGATGGGCGCATACTCACCAGGCCAGTGAAAAACTCTGCCCCATGAACTGATTAATTGTTAGCTCGATGGTCCTCACT
Source organism: Carcharodon carcharias (assembly GCF_017639515.1). Taxonomy (NCBI): domain Eukaryota; kingdom Metazoa; phylum Chordata; class Chondrichthyes; order Lamniformes; family Lamnidae; genus Carcharodon; species Carcharodon carcharias. The sequence goes on along the minus strand of NC_054483.1, from coordinate 19,675,673 downwards.
GGCCCACTCCTCACCCTATGTACAGGTGTGACCTCCTCCCCACCTGATTTACCTGCTTTATCTGCTGGGCTAAAATATTCAACAGCGCCAGTAAATTCAGGAGAATCTACCCTGCTGCTTTAACCTCGCCCGGACTTCCCCATTGGTGACAGGGCAGCTCCAGAGCAGAGATTCTGGAGCAGATCCCACACAAGTGAGTTTAGCCAACTTGGTAATGGTGACAGGAAAGTCAAAGTTAACAGCCCAAAGCATCGTAAAACTGAAAAATGAAAGTTGTCACAGTCTTACAACACAATCTGTAAATTAACTATAAACTCTGACCTTTCAGCACTCGATACTGCAGCACAAAGTGCAGACATCACCTTGACTTCACAACAAGCATTTTGGAAGGAATGAGAGTGGGCAGCTTCTATTCCACTTCAAATTCAGTGCAACACAAAGACACGCAAACACACACAGACACACAAACACACACAGACACACACACACACACACACAGAGTCTCAGGTCACACACACAAACACACACAAACACACTTGAGCACGCGCACACAGACATCCATCTGCACGTACTCAGACACAACTTCATTACTCAGCTCTTAGACAAACTCAACATAACAGACAACAAACGCACACAGATACCCTATGTTTACAACATGCATGCACGCACACACACTGTACAGAATACACATCTGCTCGTGGTAGCTTCAGTGAGATGGGTAAATGTCTATACCTTTTAAAAAAAAAATCATTCACGGGATGGCTGGGCCGGCAATTATTGCCCATTCCTAGTTGCCCTTGCGAAGATGATGGTGAGCTGCCTTCTTGAACAGCTGCAGTCCATGTGGTGTAGGTACACCCACAGTGCTGTTAGGGAGGGATGTCCGGATTTTGACCCAGCGACAGTGAGGGAACGGCGATATGTTTCCAAATCAGGATGGTGAGTGGCTTGGAGGGGAACTTCCAGGGAGTGGTGTTCCCAACTATCTGCTGCCCTTATCCTTCCAGGTGGTAGTGGTTGTGGGTTTGGAAGATGCTGTCTAAGGAGCCTTTGCGAGTTTCTGCATTGCATCTTGTAGATGGTACACACTGCTGCTACTGTGTGTTGGTGATGGAGGGAGTGAAGGTTTATGGATGTGGTGCCAATCAAGTGGGCTGCTTTGTCCTGGATGGTGTCAAGCTTCATGAATATTGTGGGAGCTGTGCTCATCCAGGCAAGTGGGGAGGTTTCCGTCACACTCCTGGCTTGTGCCTTGTAGAAGGTAGACATACTTTGGGGAGTCAGGAGGTGAGTTACTTGTCACAAGATTCCTAGCCTCTGACCTGCTCTTGTAGCCACAGTATTTATATGGCTAGTCCAGTTCAGTTTCTGGTCAATGGTAACCCCTAGCATGTTGATAGTGGGGAATTCAGTGATGTTAATGCCATTGAATGTCAAGGAGCAATGGTTTGATTCTCTCTTGTTGGAGATGGTCATTGCCTGGCACTTGTGTGGCACAAATGTTACTTGCCACTTGTCAACCTATGCCTGGATATTGTACAGGTCTTGCTGCATTTGGACATGAGACTGTCAATATCTGAAGAGTTGCAAATGCTGCTGAACATTGTGCAATCATCCCTACTTCTGACCTTATGATGGTCATTGATGAAGCAGCTAAAGATGGTTGTGCCTAGGACACTACCCTGAGGAACTCCTGCAGTGATGCCCTGGAGCTGAGATGACTGACCTCCAACAACCACAACCATCTTCCTTTGTGCTAGGTATGACTCCAACCAGTGGAGGGTTTTCCCCTGATTCCCAGTTTTGCTAGGGCTTCTTGATGCCACACTCAGTCAAATGCAGCCTTGATGCCAAGGGCAGTCACCCTCACCTCACCTCAGGAGTTCAGCTCTTTTGTCCATGTTTGAACCAAAGCCGTAATGAGGTCAGGAGCTGAGTGGCCCTGGTGGAACCCAAACTGGGCATCTGTGAGCAATTTGTTGCTAAGCAAGTGCCACTTGATAGCAGTGTTGATGACTCCTTCCATTACTTTACTGATGATCAAGAGTAGATTGATAGGGCGATAATTGGCCATGTTGGATTTGTCCTGCTTTTTGTGTACAGGACATACCTGGGCAATTTTCCACATAGCTGGGTAGATGCCAGTGTTGTAGCTGTTCTGGAACAGCTTGGCTAGGGGCTCGGCAAGTTCTGGAGCACAAGTCTTCAGTACTATTGCCGGAATATTGTCAGGGGCCATAGCCTTTGCAGTATCCAGTGCTTTCAGCCATTTCTTGATGTCACATAGAGTGAATCGAATTGGCTGAAGACTGGCATTTGGGATGTTGGGGACCTCTGGAGGAGGCCGAGATGGATCATCCACTCAACACTTCTGGTTGAAGATTGCAGCGAATGCTTCAGCCTAACCTTTTGCACTGCTGTGCTGGGCTCCTCCATCATTGAGGATGGGGTTAATTGTGGAGCCTCCTCCTCCAGTGAGTTGTTTAATTCTCCACCACCATTCACGACCAAATGTGGCAGGACTGCAGAGCTTAGATCTGATCCGATAGTTGTGGGATCGCTTAGCTCTGTCTATCACTTGCTGCTTATGCGGCTTGGCGCGCAAGTAGTGCTGTGTTATAGCTTCACCAGGTTGACACCTCATTGTTAGGTAAAAGCAAAAAAACTGCGGATGCTGGAAATCCAAAACGAAAACAGAAACAGAAATACCTGGAAAACTAAGCAGGTCTGGCAGCATCAGTGGAGAAGAGCACAGTTGACGTTTCGAGTCCTCATGACCCTTCAACAGAACTAAGTTAAAATAGGAAAGAGGTGAAATATAAGCTGGTTTAAGGGGGGTGGGGGGTGGGGGGGGTGGGGGGGGGGGGCGGGGTGGGGGGGTTTGGTGGGGGGAGGTTGTTAGGACAAGTAGTCAGTAATAGGTGGAGATAACCAAAAGATATCACAGACAAAAGAACAAAGAGTTGTTGAGGGTGGTGATATTATCTAAAGGAATGTGCTAATTAAAAGTAGAGAGCAGGACAGGCAAGGTACAGATAGCTCTAGTGGGGGTGGGGTGAAATAATACTAAAAGAGCATAAAAGGTAGAGATAAACAATGGGTGGAAACACGTTTAAAAATAATGGAAATAGGTGGGAAAAGAAAAATCTATATAAATTATTGGAAAAAACAAAAAGGAGGGGGAAGAAACGGGAAGGGGTTGGGGATGGAGGAAGGAGTTCAAGATCCAAAATTGTTGAACTCAATATTCAGTCCGGAAGGCTGTAAAGTGCCTAGTCGGAAGATGAAGTGCTGTTCCTCCAGTTTGTGTTGAGCTTCACTGGAACAATGCAGCAGGCCAAGGACGGACATGTGGGCATGAGAGCAGGGTGGAGTGTTAAAATGGCAAGTGACAGTGAGGTCTGGGTAAGGCTTGTGGACAGACTGAAGGTGAAGTGGTCTACCTTTTTTGCCCTTTTAGTATTATTTCACCCCACCCCCACCCGACCTATCTGTACCTTGCCTGTCCTGCTCTCTACTTTTAATTGGCACATTCCTTTAGATAATATCACCACCTTCAACACCTCTTTGTTCTTTTGTCTGTGACATCTTTTGGTTATCTCCACCTATTACTGACTACTTGTCCTAACAACCTCCGCCCCCCCTTAAACCAGCTTATATTTCACCCCTTTTCTAGTTTTACTTAGTTCTGTTGAAGGGTCATGAGGAATCGAAACATCGGCTGTGCTCTTCTCCGCCGATGCTGCCAGACCTGCTGAGTTTTTCCAGGTATTCCTGTTTCTGTTTTTGTTTTTGACCTCATTTTTAGGTATGCCTGCTGCTGCTCCTGGCATGCCCTCCTGCACTCTTCATTGAACCAGGGTTGATCTCCTGGCTTGATGGTAATTTTAGAGTGGTGGATATGCCAGGCCATGAGGTTACAGATTGTGTTCGAGGACATTCTGCTGCTGCTGATGACCCACAGCCCTTCATGGCTGCCCATTCTTGAGTTGCTAGATCTGTTCAAAATTTATCCCATTTAGCACGGTGGTAGTGCCACACAACATGATGGAGGGTATCTTCAATGTGAAGGCGAGATTTCATCTCCACAGCGACTGTGTGGTGGTCTCTACTACCCATACTGTCATGACAATTGATCTACGGCAGGCAGGTTGGTGAGGATGAAAGCAAGTATGTTTTTCCTCTTGTTGGTTCCCACACCACCTGCCACAGACCCAGTCTAGCAGCTATGTCCTCTAGAACTCGGCCAGCTCGGTCAGTAGTGGTGCTACCAAGCTACTCTTGGTGATGGACCTTGAGGTCTCCACCCAGAGTACATTCTGCACCTTTGCCACCTTCAGTGCTTCCTCCAAACGGTGTTCAACATGGAGGAGCACTGCTTCATCAGCTGAGGAGGGCGGTACATCAGCAGGAGATTTCCTTGCCCATGTTTGACCTGATGCCATGAGACTTCACGGGTTTCAGAGTCGATGTTGAGGACTCCCTCCCGTCTATATACCACTGTGCTGCCACCTCTGCTGGGTCTGTCCTGACAGTGGGACAGGACCTACCCAGGGATGGTAATGGTGATGGTGGAGTCTGGGACATTATCTGTAAGGTTTGATTCTGTGAGGGTGACTATGTCAGGCTGTTGCTTGACTAGTCTGTGAGACAGCTCTCCCAATTTTTGCACTAGCCCCAAGATGTTAGTAAGGAGGACTTTGCAAGCTCAACAGGGATGTGATTGCTGTTGTCATTTCCGGTGCCTAAGTCCATGCCGGGTGGTCCTTCCAGTTTCATTCCTTTTTTGTGACTTTGTAGCGGTTTGATACAAATGAGTGCCTCGCTGGGCTACGTCAGAGGCCATTTAAGAGTCAACCACATTGCTGTTACGTGTAGGCCAGACCAGGTAAGGACCAACAGATATCCTCCCCTAAAGGACATTGGTGAACCAGATGGGTTTTTACAACAATCGACAATGATTTTCATGGTCATCCTAAGATTTGTAATTCCAGATTATTACTGAATTCAAATTCCACCATCAGCCGTGGCGAGATTCGAACCCGGGTCCCCACGGTATTACCCTGGGTCTCTGGATTACTAGCCCAGCGACAGTAGCCTGCCCAGGCTCCTTGGGTCGGAACAGCTTTGGAGGGTGGACGTTGACAGTTGCCAATGGAATTGCTCAATCAACGGCACCTTTCCACGAGATTTCTCTGAAAGCTGCATTTGAATGAAAAATTGTGAACTGGCATCGTGAAGGGGGCAGTCACAGCCTTTTGCTCATTGGCGACCCTTCCAACTCAGAACACAAAGGTGGCTCGGCTCGGAATCCGTTTCTTCAGACAAACAAGGCTCAGTGCCACAAAAATGATCAAATCCCAAATTCATAATGTCTGCATTTTCTGCAGATTAAATGATTGAACCACAAGCCAAGGAACTGCCGCCGACTGCAAATAAAACAGGAAGGAGGATTCTCCTGATGGATTGACACATCCATCATTTACAGGAGATACTGAAAGCCGACATTGTTATGCAGTGCAGGCACACACTAGGGCCTGATCAGAATTCAAACAGGGTCAGCAAGCTTAAATTGTAGCTCACGTCTCCCCTTCTAAAGAAGATGCATTCTTTCACATTAGCCTGCCTCATTTTTCCCTTTTCCCAACCTCAGGGCGCTGACTGCCAACAGGGTTAATTTCCCTTGGGGCTCAATTTCCTTCGATAGCTCACACTGCACTACATTGCAACAACAACTTGCATTTAGAAAGCAACCTTGAAACAGTAAAGTATCTCCAAAGCGCTTCACAGGAAGGATAATCAGGCTAAATTCCATACCCTGCCACTTAAGGAGCTGTCAGGACAGGTGATCAGGAACTTGGTCAGGGAGGTGGGTTTTGAAGAGCATCACAACGGAGGAAAGAGAGGTTGAGAGGTTTTGGGAGGGAATTCTGGAGAGTAGGACCCAGGCACCCAGAAGGCACGACTGTTTTGAATTGTCACCACGTTCTGATGAGGTTTAGCTTATTCCATGAGTGACCTGAGATATGGTTTTCCTTGTAACTATTTATTCAGAACTATTTACAAAGACCTCATTGTATCTGCATGGTTTACTGGACACAGTCTATTCTGTCTGTTGCTCTCTTGGAGCCTCTTGCCATCTGACTCTTGATGCCATGCAAACCTCCTCATTAACATTCTTGTCTCATTGACATAACCATTGACCCTTTACTCTCCTATGACCATCAATGATGGAGCCTTTAAAATGAGGGATGCTTCAGAGGCCAAACCTGGAGTGGCGCGGAGATCTCACAGGGTTGTGGGGCTGAAGGAGATTGCAGAGTTATGAAGAAGGCAAGGCCACAGAGAGATTATGGACACCTCCAAGGTAAAAAAAGTATTGGGCCTTTTGGGGCTTCCCCTCCAACACCATACTACCCCACCCCCGTGAAATGATGTTGATTGAAACATAAAACCTGAGAATAGACCCTGAGAAATAACCTGCTCTTCTTTGAATAGCGCCCATAGGATTTTTTACGTCTATCTGAAATGGCGGACGGAGCCTCAGTTTAACGTTGCATCTGAAAGGCAGTACCTCTGACCGTGCAGTAGCTCCCGCAGTAAGGCGCCAGTCGAGATTGTACACCCAAATCTTTGGAGTAGCACTCAGGCGGACGATTTTCTGACTCAGAGTTGGGAATGCCAGCACTGAGCCACGGACGACACCTGAGTGCAACAAAACTGGTGAAGGATGGTCACAAACTGGGCACCAGCCCAGCCCAGCACTTCCACTGCACAACCCTGCTTCGACTCGTATGCCGTTCGATCGGAGGGCCCGACAGAAGCTGTCAGCAAACATACGGGCAGTGCAAAAACACTTGCTGCTATTCTTAACACTGATTTTGCAGTGAATTGGCTTAGTGCTTTTTTTTAAAACCACCTATCAGCAAGCCAACAGCTGCCGTTGGGAAGATGCCAGTGTAATTACTCCTTCCGTTTGGGAGCTGAAGGTCCATCTGTCATTTACAAGTCTCACTGCTGTACCAGAAACACTCACAAAGAACTTGGTGGGTTAAAAAGGGTTCTTTTCCCCCACCTCTGGTCTGTACAGTTTACCAAGTTCTGAAGGGTTCTGAAACATGTTTCGCACCAGGAGTCCTTCACTACTGGAGTATCTTATTGCTGTGTGGCCTGGTTGTGTCTGAAGTTTATCCTTGTGTTACAAGGACATCTAAGGGACCGGGTTCCAGCGTTTGATGACTCTTCTAAAGTTATCACTTCAGGGCTCTGATACAACTGGACTGGCAGTGTGGAGCATCAGCCAAGAAAACTTCAAAAGGAACAAACAGCAAGTAGCTTCAAAAGAACAGCTAAGGGCATAGCTCCATCACTGAAGACACTTGATATTCTGCGGGAATCGCCCAAATGAAATGAAGACAAATTGCATTGTGAAGCTCAAATAAAAGGGATTTCTGAGGCGATTAGTTTGAAAGTTTTCTGTTCATGCAACCCCTGCTTGTCTGTGAAGAACACGTTATTGGCGACAGGTGCAGATTGAGCACCGATGCGCTTATTGGGCACTTACAAAACAACTTGGCAATGGGCTGCTGAAGTTGAGAGATTGAATGTCCAGCACTGAAACGGGCCATTTAGCCCAACTAGTCTCTGCTGTTGTTTATATTCCACATGAGTCCCTCCTCTTCATCATTTCAAATACCCCTATCAGGTCACCTCCAAGTCATCTTTCTGAATGAAAAAGCACCAACACTGAAACCAGGGTCACAGGAAACAGAAGCTGCTGTGGGCCATACAGCCCCTCGAGCCTGTGCTGCCACTCAATAAGATTCTGTCCGCTCCTCTACCACCACTCCCCACTAATCCCCTCATCGCCTGATTCCCTTGGTGTCGAAAAATCTATCGGCCTGAGTCTTGAAGATGCTCAGTGGCTGAGGATCTGGGGTAGAGAATTCCAACGATTCACAATCCTTTGAGTGAAGGAATTCCTCCCCTGCATGTACCTGGTACCAGCCAGAATGTGTCCGGTGCAAAATGATTAATTAGCTTTTACCCTTTATGTTAATCAGGTTGCCAACTCTCCAGGATCGGCCCAGAGTCTCCAGGAATCGAAGATCAATCTCCAGGACACCGCTGCGTGCAATCTTAGAGAAAAGTCATAAGGACATTAAAAAAAATACTGCTCTTTTAAAAACAAAAATTATTTTGGAACATTTCCCTTTACCAGATATATAAATATTGAAAACCTGATAGAAAAGGCTGTTTGGCTGACAGTCAAGTATCATCCAATTGGCGAATGAGTCTTTCTCTTTCCAATTGGTGTAGGAAGGCAATACATCACCAGGATGGATGCATTGGCTGACTAATGGCTGGAGCACGGGTGGGCAAGTCCTGGGATGAAACCTTCATGAACACATTTGGCACAGTTGGCAACCCGATTCATGGACCGAGTGTCACCCTGCAAGTAGCTAGTGCTTGCCAGCACACTACACGCACCTCGATTTTCCGACTGCCTTCACCTCCCACTGGGCCTATACCCTGTTGTTGACTGAGATGTTCCTGGGCCACTTGATAGCATACCTACTGGGAGCCAGCAAACCGCAGAGGTCACCAAATTAGCCTGTGGCAGGATGGAGCTGGACTCCCACCCATCTGACGGTTAAAATCAAGCCCCAATGATGTTTAATTGCCATGTTCCAGGCTTCACCCAGAGGTACACTCCCTCTTTGACTGGAAAACAAAATCAGCACTTGTATGCTCAAGAAAATGCTCTGGAGTGATCTGAAATAGGATGTAACAACAATGATTAATTTTAGCCTCTCCGATCTGACAGCTGATTTATAGACTGCAAAGCCAAGATAAATCGAATTTGGTTTCACAGCAGAGCTGGTGTGAGGTCAAAGGGGGGTCTCTGGATATCTTGAGTTTGTTCTGCTTGCAGGGACATTCAATGAACATTAACAGCCTCTTCCTGCCAAATCGAAATTAACTCATGATACATTATTAATTTTAGTCAAGAATAAGTAGGATATCAGTTAATTTTATAATTGAATTATTTTAATAGCAATATTGATACACTTGAAACAAATAACTGGGTTACAGACTGCACTAAGCAGCAGAAGCTACAAAGTTCAGGCAATCGCGTATGTTTCATATTTAAAGACAGCAGAGCTTCTCGGTGTCTTAGTGAGAAGTCTTTACTGGACTGATTTAAAATGGCTACCTCCAGCTGCCTCTTGGTAGCAGTCACATTACCACAGAGAGCCAGATAGGACACGTAGAACTGATTGCATTCCAAACCCAAAATCCCCCCAATGAAAATCTAACAAGGTTATAAGCATCCCCCTTTTCTTAACAAATGAAAGGTAAATTTGCATGCAAGATCAAGTGTAACTGTGAGTTACCCAAGTTACCCACTATAGACCCACTGTCCTCATGTATTAACACAGTATATTGTACTATCCATTCTCTGCTGCACTGACGACTTCCAGATCATGTCAGGCTGCTGCTTCATGTTGAATCTGGAATATTTCACATTTCCAACATTCTTTTCAGTTCCTTTTGTTTTTTCCATGGTTACATATTGATTCTTCAAGGAATTTTTTCAAGTTCACAACTTCTTTGTATGGCTTGTCTGTCTGCCGTTTTGCCTCACTGTACATCTGGTTGAGTTTTTTCTACTTCTGCTTTGTTGTGCCAGCTGTGGAATTGAGGGTCATTATTTCCTCCTGGTACCTTTATGTCATCTCTGAAGTTTGTTCAGATCTCGCACAGCTTGGTTCATTGAAGACTTCAGTTTTTTGTGCATTTTCAAAGGTATATACTGTTATGATCCCCAGCTGAGGTTACCACTGGACAAGCCTGATCCCAGGGTAGAGCCCAGCTTGACAGATCTTAACTTTTATTTGTTTGTTTTGATACATGGAGAGGGGCTACTGAACAGAGTCACCAGAGTCAGCTGCTGTACTCTTAATAAAAGCATAAAACATTTATTAAACAAGAAAAGATGAACTATATTACAATACTCATTCACCCACAATTATACCTTTACAGATATATACAGATTATAAGGATAACACAAGCTATCCTATACTCTCATGTTCACAGTATGTATAGTCCATGTAACCCAATTGGCGACCTGTGGTCAGACACACAACACTGTGAAACCAAGTGACAGATGCCACCTCAGACAGATGCTATGGATCTCTCCTCAACTCCCCGTAGACACATGTTACACCTTGAGCCAACCAGTGCCACTGAACTCTGTCTTTCACATGAGGGTTTCCAATCTCTAATTTCCCAGAACTTGCCTTGGATCTTGTCCCAAACCGACGCTTTCTGTCAGACACATTCCGCAAGAGTTCACCACCGGGGTTTCAAACTCTCCTTCTGGTGTTCCTCTCCCCTAGGTCACCACAAGCATTCATGCTTTCCTCTATGCACTCTCTCTCTCCCACTGACTCAGTTGCCAACAGTACACCACTGCTTCACATGCCCATAGTGAAGAGTTACAGATCTTCAGTTGTCTCCTTGGATCTTCTGATTTCTCACAAGCCTTTATATGACTTTGACTCTGCTTCCTGCAGCTTGGAGTTTTAAACCTGAGGCCTTTCTGTGCCCCTCATACTTAACTTGACTTAACAGGACCTTCTCCAGGTTCTTGTCCTTCCTTTGACTAGAAGGTCTGCTTGGGACCTTCTCCCGTTCCACTCCCGTGGATTCTTGGGGACTTAATTCTATGGCTTGGGATTGGCTATATGTCCCCTTTGCTCCAGTGTCTTCCTGACAGCTACTTTCAACCAACTTTAGTTTGGACCTGGCTATCTGGGCCTCTTGGCTGCTTCTGCCTGGCAGCTGTCTTCAAAACTAAGCTTAAAAACTGCTGTTTCTAGTTTCTTCTATGTATGTCTGTGGGAGGGACCTGCCTCTCTGGACCCCTGTTGCTAGGCAACAGCCCAGTTTTTCTACTCTTGTGTTTGCTTAACTTCTCTTCCAGCCGCAAACTCTCATTAGAAATGTAGGCACCTTTTGAAGTGAAACTAAAACTCAACTTGACATAGATACAGAAATAAAATTCAAACATAAACATTAAAGCTAAAACTCATTCCTAACAGCCACAAATACCAATATAACTTACTTGAACTATCTCTATTTCCTAACAATACTCAGTATGAATCTTGAATCTTCCAGTTCAGCTTTGACATGAATATCTTCCTGTTGAACTGCTTCCCCTACCTTTGGCTCATGCATTTCATTACACTGACATGGTCGGCAACCATCTTGTGGTTTACTTGAATATTGTCTCCCTTTCTCTGGAGTCTTTTGTTTCCTTGTCTCTGGGGTTTTCTATCACCCTCTCTCTTTGGGCTCTTTTGCACCCCCCCCTTTATCTGTTGGCACACTCAGGGTTACCAGTCCAAGTTTTAGACTTGCTTCAGCTCAGATGAGTGGCCATTGGAACTAGAGATCTTCCTTCTTGCCATTGCATTGGGCTCTCAGATTAAATTGTCCTCTCAGTATGAGTATCATGTCATCATATAGCTCCAACCTTATTTTTGAGGGTTTCATTTTCTGATTGCCATGTTGTGCCACTTCGCAGAGGTCTGTGTAGGTCATTATGTTGCATGACACACCAGTGTCTATCCGACACTTGTTGTTCACTTGATACAATGATGACTGCAGGAGACTAGCAGTCACAAACCATTTATCCTCCATAGACTTGACAGCACCAATCTGATGTATCATGTAGTTTTTCATCAGACTCTTCTGCTTACATCTCTCCACTGGCCACCTGTATAGGCTTGCTTTGCATCTTTGAGCCAAACACTTATGTGTGAAATGATTCAGCTTCTTGCAGTTAAAATGCTGCTTTCCCCATGCTGGGCAATCCTTCTTTTCCATTGTATGATGTCCTCCGCAGGATTTGCTTCCTGCTGTTTGTCTGCGATTGCTGTGCTCTTTCAGCCTGTAATGTCTCAGCATAATGTCACTCCTGGCAGCCCTGCCATACATGCGCTCCAGCTGACGTTTTGCAACTTCTGCCTTTCTACACACTGTCTGTCTATATCGTTTTCATGAACATCAATTTCTCATCTTTCAGCAGACTTACTCTCGCTGAGAGGTCTCAAATGCCTGAGACGAATCTATCTTTACTCAGATCATTTTTTAGCTGTCCAAATTCATATGATGCTGCAAGCTGTTTTACAGTAGTGACATACTATTCAATGGTTTCCTCTTCACCTTGATCTCTAGTGTGCAATACATAGTGTTCATATGTAACATTCAATTGTTGTTCAAAGTGTTCATTCAAGGCTTTCAAAATCTCTGCCGTCTGTTCTCTTTGTTTGTCAGTTAGATTGAGGGTGCTATACAATTTGTAGCAGTACCTCCCCAATAGTGTTAGAAGTGCAGCTACTCTTATTGGTTCCGGCTTGTTAATAAACTCTGTTGCGAGCTTAAACAAAAACAGAATTACCTGGAAAAACTCAGCAGGTCTGGCAGCATCGGCGGAGAAGAAAAGAGCTGACGTTTCGAGTCCTCATGACCCTTCGACAGAACTTGCGTTCGAGTCCAAGAAAGAGTTGAAATATAAGCTGGTTTAAGGTGTATGTGTGGGGGGCGGAGAGATAGAGAGACAAAGAGGTGGAGGGGGGGGTGGGGGTGTGTGGTTGTAGGGACAAACAAGCAGTGATAGAAGCAGATCATCAAAAGATGTCAACGACAATAGTACAATAGAACACATAGGTGTTAAAATTAAAGTTGGTGATATTATCTAAACGAATGTGCTAATTAAGAATGGATGGTAGGGCACTCAAGGTATAGCTCTAGTGGGTTTTTTTTTATGTATAATGGAAATAGGTGGGAAAAGGAAAATCTTTATAATTTATTGGAAAAAAAAAGGGAAGGGGGAAACAGAAAGGGGGTGGGGATGGGGGAGGGAGCTTACGACCTAAAGTTGTTGAATTCAATATTCAGTCCAGAAGGCTGTAAAGTCCCTAGTCGGAAGATGAGGTGTTGTTCCTCCAGTTTGCGTTGGGCTTCACTGGAACAATGCAACAAGCCAAGGACAGACATGTGGGCAAGAGAGCAGGGTGGAGTGTTGAAATGGCAAGCGACAGGGAGGTTTGGGTCATTCTTGCGGACAGACCGCAGGTGTTCTGCAAAGCGGTCGCCCAGTTTACGTTTGGTCTCTCCAATGTAGAAGAGACCACATTGGGAGCAACGGATGCAGTAGACTAAGTTGGGGGAAATGCAAGTGAAATGCTGCTTCACTTGAAAGGAGTGTTTGGGTCCTTGGACGGTGAGGAGAGAGGAAGTGAAGGGGCAGGTGTTGCATTTTTTGCGTGGGCATGGGGTGGTGCCATAGGAGGGGGTTGAGGAGTAGGGGGTGATGGAGGAGTGGACCAGGGTGTCCCGGAGGGAGCGATCCCTACGGAATGCCGATAAGGGGGGTGAAGGGAAGATGTGTTTGGTGGTGGCATCATGCTGGAGTTGGCGGAAATGGCGGAGGATGATCCTTTGAATGCGGAGGCTGGTGGGGTGATAAGTGAGGACAAGGGGGACCCTATCATGTTTCTGGGAGGGAGGAGAAGGCGTGAGGGCGGATGCGCGGGAGATGGGCCGGACACGGTTGAGGGCCCTGTCAACGACCGTGGGTGGAAAACCTCGGTTAAGGAAGAAGGAGGACATGTCAGAGGAACTGTTTTTGAATGTAGCATCATCGGAACAGATGCGACGGAGGCGAATGGGATGGAGTCCTTACAGGAAGCAGGGTGTGAGGAGCTGTAGTCGAGATAGCTGTGGGAGTCGGTGGGTTTGTAATGGATATTGGTGGACAGTCTATCACCAGAGATTGAGACAGAGAGGTCAAGGAAGGGAAGGGAAGTGTCAGAGATGGACCACGTGAAAATGATGGAAGGGTGGAGATTGGAAGCAAAATTAATAAATTTTTCCAAGTCCTGACGAGAGCACGAAGCGGCACCGAAGTAATCATTGATGTACCGGAGAAAGAGTTGTGGAAGGGGGCCGGAGTAGGACTGCAACAAGGAATGTTCCACATACCCCATAAAGAGACAGGCATAGCTGGGGCCCATGCGGGTACCCATAGCCACACCTTTTATTTGGAGTAAGTGAGAGGAGTTGAAGGAGAAATTGTTCAGTGTGAGAACAAGTTCAGCCAGACGGAGGAGAGTAGTGGTGGATGGGGATTGTTCGGGCCTCTGTTCGAGGAAGAACAGACCTGCTGAGTTTTTCCAGGTAATTCTGTTTTTGTTTTGGATTTCCAGCATCCGCAGTTTTTTTGTTTTTATCTCTGTTGCGAGCTTGTAGTTTTGCCATTGCAAGTGGAAAATCTGTCAGTACTGCAAAATAGCACCTTTCAATTCGACAGGTGCTGGGATTGGAAAGTTTCAAGTCATGTTCATTTACCCAGTGTTTTAGTTGCAGTGTTCGGTGTGTGCTTTTCCCTGTCCTTTATCAGCAGCTTTTAGCAGAGTTGGACACTCCTGTGTGTCTGTCTTCGCTGTGTCTTATCAGCAGCACTTCCTGGATTTTTAAAACTCTGTTTTATCCCCTCTTCCTGATACCATGTTTCATGTTTAAAGACAGCAGAGCATCTCAGTGTCTTCTCAATGAACTAATCTAAAATTAGAACCTCCAGAAAGCGGTCTCATGGTAGCAGTTACATGACTACAGAAAGCCAGATAGAACAGGACATGCATTTCAAATCAAAACAACGTATATCTCAAATTAAATTCAACTCAGCAGAACTCCCCCCGCAACTGTCCCATCAAGTACTTCCATAATAGGTACAGCATGGGCTTAGGTACACAGTGAAGCTCCCTACAGGGAGAGGCGATGGTGTCATGGTATTGTTGCTGGACTAGCAATCCAGAGACCCAGGGTAATGCTCTGGGAGCCCGGGTTTGAATCCCACACGGTGGAATTTGAATTCAATAAAAATCTGGAATTAGAGGTCTAATGATGACCATGAAACCATTGTTGATTGCTGTAAAAACCCATCTGGCTCACTAATGTCCTTTAGGGAAGGAAATCTGTCACCCTTACCTGGTCTGGCCTACATGTAACTCCAGACCCACAGCAAAGTGGTTGACTCTTAAAATGGCCGAGCAAGCCACTTGCTACAAAGCTCAAACCGCTACAAAATCACTAAAAAGGAATGAAACTTGATGGACCACCTGGCATCAACTGAGGCACCGGAAATGACAATAGCAATCACAGCCCTGTTCGACCTGCAAAGTTCTCCTTACTAACATCTGGGGGCTGACTAACAATTGGGAGAGCTGTCTCACAGACTAGTCAAGCAACAGCCGGACATCGTCATCCTCACAGAATCTTTCCTTACAGATAATGTCCCAGATACCACCATCACCATCACTGGGTATGCCTTGTACTACCAGCAGGATAGACCCAGACCCCTGCGGCACAGTGGTATACAATTAGAATGGAGTTGCCCTGGGAGTCCTCAATATCGATTCCGGACCCCATGAAGTCTCATGGCATCAGGTCAAACATGGCAAGGAAACCTTCTGCTGATTACCACGTACCACCCTCCCTCAGCTGATGAATCAGTGCTCCTCCATGTTGAATGCCACTTGGAGGAAGCACTGAGGGTGGCAAGGGTGCAGAATGTGCTCTGGATGGGGTCTTCAATGTCCATCACCTAGAGCGGGTTGGTAGCAGCACTAATGGCCAGGTCCTAATTGACGTAACTGTTAGATTGGGTCTGCTGCAAGTGGTGAGGGAACCAACAAGAGGGGAAAACATTCTTGAGCTCATCCTCACCAAACTACCTGCCGTGGATGCATCTGCCCATGATGGTATTGGTAGGAGTGATCACCGCACAGTCACTGTGGAGACAAAGTCCCGCCTTCACATTGAGGATGCCCTCCATCATTTTATGTGGCACTACTACTGTGCTAATGGGATAGATTTTGAACAGATCTAGCAACTGAAGACTGAGCATCCATTAGATGCTGTGGGCCATCATCAGCAGCAGAATTGTACTCAACCACAATCTGTGACCACATGACCAGACATATCCCCTATTCTCCCATTACCATCAAGCCAGGGGATCAACTCTGGTTCAAGTAAGAATGCAGGACCGCATGCTAGGAGCAGCACCAGGCATACCTAAAAGGGAGGTGTCAACCTGGTGAAGCTATAACACAGGACCACCTGCAATCCAAACAGCATAAACAGCAAGTGATAGACAGAGCTAAGCGATCCCACAATCAACGGATCAGAACTAAGCTCTGCAGTCCTGCCACACCCAGTCATGAATGGTGGTTGATAATTAAATAACTCATTTGATATGATGAGAAGGAAAAGAGAGGTTTTTAGCAGGTACAAGGGGAGCAAATCAGCAGAGGCATTAGTGGAGTACAGAAAGCGTAGGGTGGAGCTTAAGAAAGCAAATCAGAGAGCAAAGACGGGATACGAGAAAGCTTTGGCTGGTAAAAGTAGGGAAAATCCCAAGATATTCTATAAGTATATCAATGGGAAGAGGATAACCAGGGAAAGAGTAGGGCCCATTAGGGACCAAGAGGGCAATCTATGGGTGGAGCCAGAGGACATCACTAGAGTGTTGAATGAATACTCCTTGTCCGTCTTCACCCAAGAGAATAAGGATGAAGGAATGGAACTCAGGGACAGAGACTGTGAGCAAATTGATATAGGGAGTGACAAGGTATTGGAGGTGTTGGCAGGCTTAAAGGTGGACAAATCTCCAGGTCCAGATGAGGGAGGCAAGGGAGGAGATCGCAGGGGCTCTGACCCAAATTTTTAATTCCTTTCTGGACACGGGGGAGGTGCCAGAGGACTGGAGAACAGCTAATGTGGTTCCGCTATTTAATAAGGATTGTAGAGATAAGCCAGGGAACTACAGACCAGTGAGTCTCACGTCAATGGTAGGGAAACTATTGGAGAGAATTCTGAAGGAGAGAATCTATCTCCACTTGGAGAGGCAAGGTTTGATCAGGGGTAGTCAGCATGGCTTTGTCAGAGGGAGGTCATGCCTAACAAATTTGATTGAATTTTTTGAGGAGGTGACCAGGTGTGTAGATGAGGGTAGTGTAGTTGATGTAGTTTATATGGATTTCAGCAAAGCCTTTGACAAGGTCCCACATGGGAGACTTATAAAGAAGGCAAATGTGCATGGGATACAGGGTAATTTAATAAGGTGGATTCAAAATTGGCTTAGTTGTAGGGGACAGAGAGTGATGACAGAAGGATGCTTTAGTGACTGGAAGCCAGTGTCTAGTGGCGTACCACAGGGATCTGCTCTGGGTCCCCTATTATTCGTCATTTATATAAAGGACATAGATGACCATGTGGGGGGTAGGATTAGTAAGTTTTTGGATGACACAAAGATTGGCCGGGTGGTTAACAGTGAGGTTGAGTGTCTTGGGCTACAGGAAGATACAGTTGGGATGGTCAAATAAGCAGATAAGTGGCAGATGAATTTAACCCTGAAAAGTGTGAAGTGATACACTTTGGAAGGAGTAATTTGACAAGGAAGTATTCAATGAACGGCATAACATTAGGAAGTTCTGAGGAACAAAGGGACCTTGGTGTGTGCGTTCATAGATCTCTGAAGGCAGAGGGCCATGTTAGTGGGGTGGTGAAAAAGGCATATGGGACACTTACCTTTATCAATTGAGGCATAGATTACAAAAGCAGGGAGGTCATGTTGGAGTTGTATAGAACCTTGGTGAGGCGACAGCTGGAGTACTGTGTGCAGTTCCGGTCACCACATTATAGGAAGGATGTGGCTGCACTGGAGGGGGTGCAGAGGAGATTCACCAGGATGTTGCCTGGGATGAAACATTTAAGTTATGAAGAGAGGTTGGATAGACATGGAGATAAAAACAAAAAAACTGCGGATGCTGGAATGGATGGTAGGGCACTCAAGGTATAGCTCTAGTGGGGATGGGGAGAGCATAAAAGATGTAAAAAAAAAATGAGGAACAACACCTCATCTTCCGACTAGGCACTTTACAGCCTTCCGGACTGAATATTGAATTCAACAACTTTAGGTCGTGAGCTCCCTCCCCCATCCCCACCCCCTTTCTGTTTCCCCCTTCCTTTTCTTTTTGTTTTCCAATAAATTATATAGATTTTCCTTTTCCCACCTATTTCCATTATATAAAAAAATTTTTTTTTTTTTTTTACATCTTTTATGCTCTCCCCACCCCCACTAGAGCTATACCTTGAGTGCCCTACCATCCATTCTTAATTAGCACATTCGTTTAGATAATATCACCAACTTTAACTTTAACACCTATGTGTTCTTTTGTACTATTGTTGTTGACATCTTTTGATGATCTGCTTCTATCACTGCTTGTTTGTCCCTACAACCACACCCCCACTCCACCTCTGTCTCTCTGTCTCTCTCTCCACCCCCCACACACACACCTTAAACCAGCTTATATTTCAACTCTTTCTTGGACTCGAACTCAAGTTCTGTCGAGGGGTCATGAGGACTCGAAACGTCAACTCTTTTTTTCTCCGCCGATGCTGCCAGACCTGCTGAGTTTTTCCAAGTAATTCTGTTTTTGTTTTTGTTTTGAATAGACATGGGTTGTTTTTGTTGGAGCAGAGAAGACTGAGGGGCGACCTGACCGAGGTGTACAAGATTATGAGGGGCATGGACAGGGTGGATAGGGAGCAGCTGTTCCCCTTGGTTGAAGGGTCAGTCATGAGGGGACACAAGTTCAAGATGAGGGGCAGGAGGTTTAGGGGGGATGTGAGGAAAAACATTTTTACCCAGAGGGTGGTGACGGTCTGGAACGCGCTGCCTGGGAGGGTGGTGGAGGCGGGTTGCCTCACATCCTTTCAAAAGTACCCAGATGAGCACTTGGCACATCATAACATTCAAGGCTTTGGGCCAAGGGCTGGTAAATGGGATTAGGTAGGTAGGTCAGGTGTTTCTCACATGTTGGTGCAGACTCAGTGGGCTGAAGGGCCTCTTCTGCACTCTGATTCTGTGATTCTGTGATTCTGTGTGATTCACTGGAGGAGCAGGCTCCACGTATATGCTCATTCTCAATGATGGAGGAGCCCAGCAAACAGTGCAAAAGTTAAGGCCGAAGCATTTGCTACAATCTTCACCCATAGTTGCTGCATGGATGATTCATCTCGGCCTCCTCCGGAGGTCTCCAGCTTCATAGATGTCAGTCTTCAGCCAATTCAATTCATTCTACGTGATATCACGAAATGGCTGAAGGCAGTGTATATTGCAAAGTCTAAGAGTCCTGTTAATATTCCTGGCAAGAGTACTGGAGTCATACTCCAGAACCTGCTACACCCCTAGCCAAGCTGTTCCAGTACAGCTACAACACTGGCATCTACCTGGCTATGTGGAAAATTAACCAGATATGTCCTGTACACAAAAAGCAGGACAAACCCAACCCGGCCAATTACAATCCCATCAGTCTACTCTCGATCATCAGTAAAGTAATGGAACAGGTCATAAACGGTGCTATCAAGTGGCACTTGCTTAGCAATAACCTGCTCACTGATGCCCAGTTTGAGTTCCGCCAGGGCCACTCAGCTCCTGACCTCGTTACAGCCTTGGTTCAAACATGTTGAGCTCCTGAGGTGAAGGCACAGTGACTGCCCCAACATCAAGGCAGCATTTGACTGAGTGTGACATCCAGGACCCCTAGGAAAACTGGAATAAATGGGAGTCGGGGGGGAAACTCTCTGCTGGTTGGAGTCATACCTAGCACAAAGGAAGATGGTTGTGGTTGTTGGAGGTCAGTCATCTCAGCTCCAGGATATCACTGCAGGAGTTCCTCAGGGTAGTGTCCTAGGCCCTACCATCTTCAGCTGCTTCATCAATGACCTTCCTTCCATCATAAGGTCAGAAGTGGGGATGTTCGCTAATGGTTACACAATGTTCAGCACCATTTGCGACTCCTCAGATACTGAAGCAATCCATGTCCAAATGCAGCCAAACCTGGACAACATCCAGGCTTGGGCTGACAAGTGGCAAGTAACATTCACACCACACAAGTGTCAGGCAATGACCATCTCCAACAAGAGATAACCGAACTATAGGTCCTTGATGTTCAATGGCATTACCATCACTGAATCCCCCACTATCAACATCCTGGGGGTTACCATTGACCAGAAACTGAACTGGACTAGCCATATAAATACTGTGGCTACAAGAGCAGGTCAGAGGCTAGGAGTCATGCGACCAGTAACCTATCTCCTGACTCCCCAAAGTCTGTCCACCTTCTACAAGGCACAAGTCAGGAGTGTGATGGAATACTCCCCACTTGCCTGGATGAGTGCAGCTCCTACAACACTCCAGAAGTTTGACACTGTCCAGGACAAAGCAGCCCCCTAAATTGGCACCACATCCACAAACATTCACTCTCTCCATCACTACACACAGTAGCATCAGTGTGTACCATCTACAAGATGCACTGCAGGAATTCACCAAGGCTCCTTCAACAGCACCTTCTAAACCCACAACCACTACCATCTAGAAGGACAAGGGCAGCAGATAGATGGGAACACCACCACCTGGAAGTTACCCTCCGAGTTACTCACTGTCCTGACTTGGAAACATATCGCCGTTCCTTCACTGTTGCCGGATCACTATCTTGGAATTCCCTTCCTAACAGCACTGTGGGTGTATCTACACCACATGGACTGCAGCGATTCAAGAAGGCAGCTCACCACCACCTTCTCAAGGGAAACTAGGGATGAGCAATAAATGCTGGACCAACTAGTGAAGCTCACATCCTGTGAATGAATAAAAAAAACACTGTCCCCATCAAGTGCTCCCAGGGCAGGTACAGAATAGTTTAGATATAACGTAAAGCTCCCTGTGCTGTCCCCATCAAGCACATGCTCCCAGGGCAGGTACAGCACAGGTGAAATACAAAGTAAAGCTCCCTTGCATTCAGATTTGGTCAAGATTGTTTTCTGAAGTGCTGAAGTGGGGCTTGAATCCACAGCTATCTGATTCAGAGCTAAACCTAACCCCTACAGACTCTTCAGAGGCTTGATGCAGAATAAGCACACTTGCTTCATCATGACCCCGATTATGTGGCAGTGGAAACATCCCATCACAGCATCCCAGGCATCAAGTGCGGCTCAAGTCAACTCTAACAACGCCTGTAAGCTATCACCTTGGCTGTCCGCAAATACATTGTTCGCCCATGATTCAAAACCACCTGCAACCCTGTGCACTGCATGCTGTGAATATAGTCGACAGTAATGTTACAATCAAAGTACAACTCACACGAAACATGGAAGATATTCCAATATATTATTATTTACGGTATTACATGGGGTGGACTTCAGAATAGTAGTTTATCAAGCCACTTAGCACAAAGCAAATCCAGCCTTCCTAAGCTAATCCTTCAAAAGGTGGTGTCTTGCTCCATAGATATTGCTGCTGAGAAACGAATGTTCTATGGATGCTTTCAATGTAAATTCAATTACCCAGTGTTGACTGTCAAGGGTATTTCAGGGTCAAGCCAGAGAGCAACTCAAATCCATTGTCGAGAAATGTTCCCCACACAGGTAGCAATCACAACTGTAGATTTTTACCCTGTGCCAATTTGATTCAGGAGCTAACAATCCCAAAAGCCATCAGCTTGTGGGCATAAGGCCTTTGCCAAGCTTGAAGTTCGCAATCTAAACTGGCACTCTAAGATTTGGGCACCCTGTGAGTACTTTTTTCTTCTGTTCAGCCCTGGAGCACCCTTTCCATAATCAGGCTTCCGCTTAACCTAAGGGTGCAAGATTCTGGTGGTAGAGCACTCCTCAGGGTGAATGCTGAACCCCTCCCCTCAATGCCCCCGCGGCCCCCCCCCCCACCCCCTCGTCAACCCCCTCTATGTCAGTGGTGGTTTTGAACCACTGTTGTCGATTGTTGCAGTTTTTGGGTGCAGCTGAGTGTTCATTTCAGAGGGAAGTTGAGAGTGAGCCATATTTCTGTGGGTCTGGAGTAACACGTAGGGTAAAGACAGCAGAGTTCCTTCTTAAGGATGAGGTTATTGATTCAGCTGGAGATTCAGATAACAATCTGGTAGTTACATGGTCATCATTAGAGATGCAAGCTTTTGTTACAGCTTTATTTAATTCATTGAAATCAAGTTTCCCAACATCCTTGGCGTGTTTTGAATTTATGTCTCCCGATGCTTTGCCTAGACTTCTGCATTACCAGAGTGCCATACCTGATAACTCAGAGTAGTGACGATGTCAGTAGCACAACTGATACAAGAACAAGACAGGTTGCAATTTCAAATTAACAACATAGTTCCGAGTAACCGATAAACCTTAGTTTGGTTATAAAAACTGAGCAGAAACAGTTTAAGACCCTCCACAGAGCATTTAGAATAGGAGATTAAACGTCCCCAAAGGAGAACTTCAGTCAAGTAACTTATTAAATGGTAAAGCTGGAAAACGACATCCTCTTTTCCTTCTTCGGCTTATGGGTGCTCAAAGGTGCAGAGGAAACATGACAAACTAATTTTAATTAGCGTATGATTTCAGGCAATTACTTTGAGGGGATAATTAGATAGAAATGTTAATTCTGTTTAATTGAGACAACTTGCAGGCCTGGAGATAAACCAATGCAACCTGAATGTGAAGAGGAAAATGGATCCATCAATGCCACAGAAAAGCCACTCACTCATTCTGAGAGAAGCTGCAAACAGCCAGGGTCCTGACTAATTATAAGATGTGACTGGATCTCCTGTGGTGTTCATAGTGGTGAGATGGAAGATATGCGTTTGGTACAGTGATCGTGGCCAACTGAAGATATTTTGCCCGTGACACACACACACACACACACACACACACACACACACACACACAAACAGTGAATTAAACAACAGGAGGAACGACTTGCATTTATATAGCGTTGCGATATGGGTTCTTTCTTGTGTGGTGGGAAGGTGGCTCCTTGATGAGATCCTGCAGGGTTATATGTTTAAACATGAACTCTTTATTGTTGGTCTGTAAGTATTTACAGTTCCCAGGTTGCTATCATGCACTATCATGCAGGTAGGCTGCTTACAGAGTGTTGCTTCCAGAATGTTCTGTGGCAGTATACCATGTGACTTTGATACATCATACCCTGGGATGTGCTCCCCTCCAATCCCATGCTAAGCCTTGGTCTGCTGAACACCTTTACATTACAATGCATGCAGGCACATATCACAACATATAGAGTCTTTAACGCAGGAACGTGTCCCCAGGTGCTTCATGGCAGCTTTAGTAAACAAAATTTGAAACCGTGCTACTTAAGGAAACATTAGGTGACCAAAAGCCTTGGTCAAAGAGATTGGTTTTAAGGAATTAATAGAGGTGGGGGGGGGGGGGGGGGGGAAGAAAGACAGAGACAGAGGGAGGAGGAAATTTCAGAGTTTAGCCAAAGGCACAGCACCCAGTGCTGGAAAGCTGAAAACCAGAGATACACAAGATGCAGAGTTGGAGGAATGTAGATATCTTAGAGGGTTCAAGGGCTGGAGGAGGTTACATAGATGGGTGAGGCTGTGGAGAGATGTGAAATCAAGGAAGAGAATTCTAAAATTGAGATTGGGAGTCAATGTCAATCAGTGAACACTGGGGTGATGGGTATATGGGATTTTTGCGAGGTAGGATACAAGCAGCAGAGCTTTGTGTGTGCCCAAATTTACAGAAGGTGCAAAGTGGGAAGCTGGCTGAAGAGAGCATTGGAATCATTAAGACTAGCAGTAATTTTAAGGTCAATGAAGAATTAGAAGTGTGTTCACTGCAGAAAAAAGGCTCTTACATATTCGTATATGTTTGCTGCAATAAACGTGGATGTGACAACCTGTGATGCTGAAACTGTGTGGGTAATGGGACATCTGCTAACCTGGTGAAGCTGACTATAAGTTAAACAAAGTATCCTTCACAGTTTGGCAGTCATGTAATTAACACATTAACTGCTTCATTGTCCGGAGAGACTGGCAGTCTCCAAGAACGGGAGCCTGGTGGTGGTACAGTTTTGACGGCTATTAACATTGGTTGGAAACAGTTCTGACCACAGGACCCATCTGTTCGTGGAACCTCTGTCAGCATGGCAACAGGTAAAGTTAACCAATGAAGGACTGATCATACACCTGCTGGCCAACCACCAAGTGGTAACAGTTCAGGCATGAGAGATGCATACATGGTGAAGGGGAATGAGAAGGCACTCTTCCAGTGGACAACAGCAAAGAACAGGAGGAAGAAGAAACTTGTGGGATAGGCCCAAGCAAATTAGAAGAGGAACAATCCCAGTCAGATCAGAACTCAGCGACCTGCAACCATCTTGGATGGACTACCCAAGGTGTATTGTATTTCTTAATCAAACTTAATATTGGAAGAAACTTGTGGGGCAGGTCTGAGCAACTAATAAGAGGTACGATCTCAATCAGATGAGAGCTCCATGACTTGCAACCATCTCGGATGGAGCATCCGAGGGGCAACTGTGTTCCTACAGCAAACTTAACAGTGGAACGAATGTAGTTTTGTTTGCTTATTGAATATCACTCAATAAAAGAATTGGTTCTTGTGATTTCTATGTAAGTCTCGGGCTCCAAACGAAACCAAAGACACCAGAGTTGCTCAAAGGGTCTTCCATAATAAAGGTGTGGATGAGGATTTCTCGCAGATGCACTGAGGCATGGGTGGAGACAGGTGGGAATGGAGTGTGGAGGGGGAAGTAGAGGTCTTGGTGATGGGCAAGGTGTAAGGTCAAAATTTCAGCCCGGTGTAAAATAGGTTTGATTCCCGTCAAAGCTGTGTTGATTCCAGGGAGGATCTCAAAGCTTTTCACAGCCTTCTGAAGTGTCACCATGGTTGGGGGGTGAGGTGGGGGGGGGGGAATGGTGGTTGGCTTGGAGGGGTAATGCAGAGAATGAGGTCAGTCAACCTGCAGGTAGCAATATGCAATGAGCATCAGCGATCAGATAGTCTGCTTTCCAAGAGTTGGTTGAGGGATAAATTTTGGAGAGGGCACCAAGAGAACTCGCATACTCCTCTTACAACCGTGCCACAGGATCTTTGGAAGCATCCTACAACTCAGATCAGGCATTGACTTAACATCCAGTTTGAAAGACAGTGTAGCACTCCCTCAGCACTGCACTGATGTACCAGTCGAGATGATGTGTTTCACTCTCTGTAGCGGGGCTTCAACCCACAACCCACTGCCTCAGAGTTAAGTGGACAAGTTTGGCAGCAAAAGGCACCGAGGAGAAAGGAAATAGGACCTGCAGTTACACTTTTACACTACAGATGGCTCATTATGCTGAGAAAACTTCTTCATTATTCTAAGACCTACATTTCACAAACAGAACAAAGAGCTCATGAAAAGCTGCTGTCAATGTAATGGATGTGAGACAATGCTCCCCCTTTTCAGAAATGTGAATGGAGTGAAGGAGGAATGACAGAGTGCCGAGTGGGGCAAGGTTCAAAAGGGAACAGGGTAAAACGTAGAGAAAGGCAGGGCCAGCAAGGAGGGCAAGGGCCTGAATCAGTCAAGAATGTGGGTGGGATTTTCCAGCCCCGACACCGGTGGGCATCGTCACGGGTGGATGGGATGGGAATATTTGGAAAGCCGTTAAAAATCAATGGCTGTCCGAATTTTCCCACCCCATCCCTCTTGTGACGACGCCTGCTTGTGGGGCGGCTGGAAGGTCCCAGGCTATGTCTTGTTAAACCAGAAAATATTCTGTTACAGCACCTCCAAAACCCGCAAACTCTACCACTGAGTAGGACAAGGTCAACATTGCTACACCGCTACCTGCAAGTTCCCCTCCATGTCACACACCATCCTGACTTGGAAATATATCAGCCGTTCAGGTCAAAATCTTGGAACTCCCTCCCTAACAGCATTGTTGGAGCACTTTCACCTCATGGGGTTCAAGAAGGCAGCTCATTACCACCTACTTAAGGGATATTAGTGATAGGTAATAACTGATGGCCTCCTCTCCATGAATGAATGAAAGTAAAAGTGCATCTGGCCTGCAAAAAATCAATAGAAAGAGACATTTGTATAGCATCTTAACACAACTACTGCCCAAAGCATTTCACATTGATTGAGTTGACTTCCAGAAGCCATGGATGCACAGGCATTTGCTGCAGCCCATTTCGCACAGAGAGACCAGCCAACAGGAAATGAGATCAAGGACAAGGGATTCCATTCCAGAATCAAGTTGGACCAAACGAAGATTCTCTGCTGGCAATGACAGGGAGCAACAGAGAATTTAGCCCCTCAGGCATGGGAAAGCTAAAAAGGCTGCCTCTAATGTAGGAAGGAGTGTTTCTGCAGCCTGATCCACATCACAAGAGGAGCAGAGCCAGTCCTGAAGCTCGTCACTGTGGAGCTGGACTGGCAGCGAGACAATGCACAGCCACTTAAAGGTCTTTAGAATGCAGGGCTGAGGGATATATGGACCGTGAAGTGAATTGACGTATCTCATTGAAGATGGCAAGAGCTGATAAACATCTGGCTGGTATCTGGAATATTACACTACGTACAGCAGCTGCATCAAGCATTTGTCACTCCTTTTTTTCATTTATCTGGAAGTCCCAATGACCTACTCTTCCATTGCCTTTGATTCTGGCTTAACCCTGCATTCAGGGAATGCAATGTGGATTTTCTGACATCAGTCCTGGAAGTATTACTTGAAGCAATGTTTACTGTAGAACTGCTTGAAATTATGACTGGACAACAAAGCTTTGGACTTCATACAATGTAAACGTTCAAGGCAAGTCTACATTTGCAGGTCAGATATATCCGTAGAAAGTGCAAATTTTAATTTGACTACTCTAAAAAAGCAGTTTTTTAAAATATTTATTCTTTTGTGGGATGTGGGCATCACTGGCAAGATCAACAGTTGTTGCCCATCCCTAATTGCCCTTGAACTGATTAGCTTGCGAGGCCATTTCAGAGACAACCAGATCGCTGAGGGTCTGGAGTCACATGTAGGCCAGACTGGGTAAGGATGGCAGGTTTCCTTCCCTCAAAGACATGAGTGAACCAGATGGGTTTTTAACAAGAATTGACAATAGTTTCAAGGTCACCATTACTGAGGTTAGTTTTATATTCCAGATTTATTAATTGAATTTAAATTCCACCATCTGCTCTGGTGGGATTTGCATCAATGTCCCCAGAGTATTAACCTGGGCTTCGGGATTACAGGTCCAGTGACATTACCACTCCATCACTGTCTCCCCACGATAGCGCTACAATAGTTTAAGGGCCTGAGATTCTATCTTTGTACAGCGATATGAGAAGTCATATGATAAAAAAAACTTGCATTTATGTCATACCTTTCACTACCGCAGGACATCACAAACTGATTTACAGTGAATTAATTACTCCTGAAGTGTAGTCACAGTAGTAATACAGGAAAAGGCTGCAGCCAATTTGCACGCAGAAAACTTCCACAAACAGCAATGTGATAATGACCCGATAATCTGTTTTTGTGATGTTGACTGAGGGATAAATGATGGCCCAAAACACCAGGGAGAACACCCCTGATTCTCTTTGAATCGTGCCTTGGGATCTTTCAGATCCAGCTGAGAAGGTCGACTTAGGTGGATTTAATGTCTCATCCAAAGTGTGACATCTCCAATAGTTCAGGGTTTCTTCAATAGTGCACTGAAGTTTCGCAACGATTATGTGCTCAAGTCTCCCATGTCGCTTAAAACTAGCAGCAGGGCATCATGAGAAGGGAAGTGTGTCATGTGATCCAGTCTTAGCTTCACTTTTGCCTTTGAGCAGAGCACACACACACACACACACAAACTCACACACTCACACACACACACACACACTCACACACACACATACACACACAGACACACACACACACACACTCACACACACACACACACACATACACACACACACACACACTCACACACACACGCACACGCACACTCACACACACACACACACACACTCACACACACACTCACACACACACACTCACACACACACACACACACACACACAAACACTCACACACTCACACACACACACACAAACACTCACACACACACACTCACACACACACACACACACTCACACACACACAAACACACACACACACAAACACACACACACACACACAAACACTCACACACACACACACACACACACACACAAACACTCACACACACATAGCTCTGATGCTGATGTCTTCAAGCTTCTACCTATGTATAAATGTTCTCATGTGCCTATTCTAAATAAACGGGCCCACAACATGCTTACACAATCCCTGGTGAGTTTATGTGGTATGGTGACACAACAACAGCTGAAAGGCTCACTGATGATCAACTGGGTAAGATCAGTCATGAAGCATGACTGACTGAATGAAGGAACCAAGGGAAACTCGCTGCCACAGAACCAAATCTCAACCACACTCTGCAACTTCAGGTGAGAAATGGAGGAAACTAGTCTTGAGACAACACAATAGCAGATGATAAAAAAAAATTCTCATGCCCCAAGGAAATGAACTAGTTTTTCGAAAAGATAAAATAAATTGAGGATTAATCACACATTGCTATTTGCAGTGTTCCACAAAGCTGGAAAGTATTTCGTTGGTGTTAAAATGCTTTGGGGTGTCTGGAAGTCATGAAAGGCTCTTCGTAAATGCATGACACATCCGGAGAATCCTGTTGTCAGTCAACATCTTACAGACACACACACACACACACACACACACACACACGGTGATTAGAAAATGAGAGCCCTGGCTGATATTATTTCTTGGCCAAAACAAAAACAAAAATACCTGGAAAAACTCAGCAGGTCTGACAGCATCTGCGGAGAGGAATACAGTTAACGTTTCGAGTCCGTGTGTCTCTTCATCAGAACTAAGGAAAAATAGGAAAGAGGTGAAATATAAGCTGGTTTAAGGTGGGGGTGGGACAGGTAGAGCTGGATAGAGGGCCAGTACTAGGTGGAGATTCCCAAAAGATGTCATAGACAAAAGGACAAAGAGGTGTTGATGGTGGTGATATTAGCTAAGAAATGTGCTAATAGGTGACATTAAGGGTAGAAAGCAGGATGGGTAAGGGACAGATAGCCCTAGTGGGGCTGGGGTGGGGGGAAGGGATCGAAATAGGCTAAAAGGTAGAGATAAAACAATGGATGTTAATACATTTAAAAGTATTGGAAATTGGTGGGAAAAGAAAAATCTATATAACTTATTGGAAAAAAGGTAGATTGGAAAGGGGGTGGGGATGGAGGAGAGAGTTCATGATCTAAAGTTGTTGAACTCAATATTCAGTCCGGAAGGCTGTAAAGTGCCTTGTCGGAAGATGAGGTGCTGTTCCTTCAGTTTGTGTTGAGCTTCACTGGAACATTGCAGCAGGCCAAGGACGGACATGTGGGCATGAGAACAGGGTGGAGTGTTAAAATGGCAAGCGACAGGGAGGTCTGGATCATGCTTGAGGACAGTCCGAAGGTGTTCCGCAAAGCGGTCACTCAGTCTGCGTTTGGTCTCTCCAATGTAGAGGAAACCGCATTGGGAGCAGCGAATGTAGTAGACTAAATTGAGGGAAGCGCAAGTGAAATGCTGCTTCACTTGAAAGGAGGATTTGGGCCCTTGGATGGTGAGGAGAGGGGAAGTAAAGGGGCAAGTGTTGCACCTTCTGCGGTTGCATGGGAAGGTGCCGTGGGAGAGGGTTGAGGTGTAGGGAGTGATGGAGGAGTGGACCAGGGTGTCCCGGAGGGAACGATCCATGCGGAATGCCCCTGGGGGGGTGGGGGTTGAAGGGAAGATGTGTTTGGTGGTGGCATCATGCTGGAGTTGGCAGAAATTTTTTGGTCTTCTTTCCCAGGGGTTCAGATATCAGCTGAGACCCAGCTACCCTTCAGAGGTTGGAAATCAAACAAGTGCCCGTTTGGTCTTTGTGACAGCCACACATCTGATTGAATAAGCAAACACAGAAGCTGACTCCAAACTTTATTAGTGTGAAAACTTGCAACCCAGCTAGACCAAGGGGAAAATCAATTACCTGGCCCAGGCAACTGTATGCTGCAAGTTTAGTCAACTGGACTTTGACGCAGAAACATTAGAAGGCTAACTTTCTTCCTATCCCTTTCAAACGTGCAGAGCAAAGCCTGCCAGAACTCCATTAGAGAAAGACAGGAATCTCTAAAGAATTGCAGCTAAAGAGAGGAAAGCTCAAAGTTGCCAAGATCATGCTGAGCTAATCCTTCGAGTACTTCTTGCACAAAGATTTCCATTTCATTATTTAGATTATTCACAAAAGCTCCTGGCATTAAAGTCCAGTAAGCTGATCCAAGAGAAGATCTATCTTCCTCAAACTGACTGACAGTGGGAAGTATCATCCCCAAAGGATTGCATTGTCATCCCTTCACGCTGCATAGGGATCTTTGAGGGTGAAGGGAAGTGGGTTATCGACGCTATTGAATTTCTCCAAAAATACATTAGACCCAAGCTTGTGCCAGTGTTCATTTCCAAACATACTGATAACGCTAAAGTGAGACACAGTCCCATGATCAAGTGAGCATTTGTGCAGGATGTGATTGGGGAGATTGATCGAAGGGTTACTTATTTAAGCCATGCCCTGCACTGCGCTTGGTCTGAGGTGCACAAGTTTCTTTCGTTTTTCAATTTGATCTATTTGTGCCGCTATATTGCCCCAAAAGCTGACTGCACCATAAACAGTACCTGCTTGAAACATGCCTGCACTCTAAACTCACTTAAGCGGAAGCGGTTTGACAGCACAATTATAATGACACCACCAAACATGTAGTAAATCTCTTTGACCATGTACTCTCTGAAAGCGAGGAGTTTGTTCTTGCACATGGCTTCATTTTTGATGTGCCTTCGTCCCACATCAAAAGAGGAAAGATATTTGCTGAGTTCGAATTCTTCTACTCTCAGGAATCCTGCTGCAAACTAGCGTTCAATGCAGACGCTGAATCCTTCAAAGCCCACATGTCGTTGGATACCAAATGACTTGGCTGATTTTCACATGCAGTGCAAACGTCTGGTAGTGTTTCAAGGCCTCATGGCCAACACAGACACACATATCTAAAAACCTGACAAAGGGACTGGAATGGTCATCTGTAACAAGCGTGACTATATCAATAAAATGCACGCAATTCTTAATGACGGGTCCAAATTTGTATCTGCTGCTAAACACCTGCCCAAAAGCAAGTTACAGAATTGCTTGTTGGAGTGCTTGTTGTAAGAGTAACGAGCTGCCTGGTGGTGTATATGATAGGATTTGTCCTCACAGCTCACTGCATCCACATATGCATGGGCTGCCCAAGACGCACAAAAGTGATATCCTTTTATACCCCATCTTATCTATGACAGGTTTTGCACAACATGAATTGGCCAAATGATTGGGCTAGTTGCTACAACCAGTTCTGGTTTTTCATGTACACAGTGAAGGATTGCTTCATTGTTCGAAGACTATACAGAGTTTGCATATCAGTAACAATGCCAAGTCCATGTGCTTGTTTGACATTGCCAGCCTATTCATCAATGTACCACTCAAGGAAGCTAGAGACATTTGCACCATGTCACTTACCATGGCGATCTAGATGCACTGCCATTGTCTGAATCTGTATTCACTGAACTTATGAAATCAGCAACCCATGCAATTGAGTTCAGTTTTAATGACACCATGTATGCTCCATAAAGATGCTGTTGCCACGGTATCCCCAGCTCTCGCAAACATCTTTCTACCCCTCTCTCCTCCTTCACAACACTCTTTGAATCATATTTCATGACAAAGTGTGTTGTAACACCCTCACGTGTGGGTCGATGTCAAGTTTTGTTTGATATGGTCCTGTGAAGCACCTTGGGACATTTCTATGATGTTAAAGGCAGCATGTAAATCCAAGTTGTTGATGATGGATGAAGTCTCCCTGCTTTGTTCACTCAGTGCGAGCAAAGCACAGCAGTTTGGAACAGGATTGCAACCAAAACAAAGTATTTATATGGAACCTTCTCATCTCTTTCAGAAATATCTCCGAGTCCTTCACATATAATGATTTTCTGTCCAGTGGCTGTTGCATTGTCAAAAGCAGGAACTCTATCATAGTGAGCAAGATCCTGCCAAATATATGTCACTGCAGATAGGGAGCAAGAGCAGAACATCGATCCACACAAGATTGACCCATTTGATCTGTGCCAATTCAAAGGACCTATTGGTGTAGATCAATATCTCCTCTCTCCTTCTTACCCTCTCTCTCAACTGTTCCGTTCACCTATCTGGACAAAATCTAGGGTGAATGTTTACCTGGAATATTGAGGGGATATCAGGGATTGTGTAAATGGTACTAGTTTTGGACGTTAAGTCTAATGGTTATCACTCCATCACGGAGAGCTAACGTAGCCCAATCCTGGGATGGATGGACCTGACTGGTCAAGACCACAACTTGATGCAGTTGCTCATGAGCTTTCAGAAGAGCCAGTCACAGGGTCAAGATACCATATTCTCAGGGCCACCAATTTGGAATGAGGTCTCTCAACAATTTTGCCGTTGTAAGTTTAATCCAACACTTGAGTGTGATGTGTATTTTGTCTGAAATATGGACCCCCATTGCTTAAAAATGCCAATTTAAGCAATCCAGGCATTTTTTTCAACTGAAGATCCCATAGTTGAGCTACTGTCCCTGGTGGTAGGTTGAATAGGGCTAACGCAGTTCCCTGAGTGTGTGTGTGTGTATGTGTGTGTGTGTCACATGGGCCTCAGCACTCCTGGTGGGCTGGGGAAGGTCAGCCAGGGTTTCAGACCCTGATGGTTCCTCATTGTGCATTGCTGGGCGAGAAAAAAAACAGTGGACGTGGAAGTTCCAAAAGCTTGGGTTTTAATTCGACAGTGACGCCTTTCAGAGTTGAGTGGCCCCCCCCACACCGGCACTCAATTGCATGGCTTCACACGGGACAAAAGGCCATCTGGTCACAGCTCAGAGGGTGCCTGCCATCCATGGAGTGTGTCCTGTAAGAGTCAGCACTTTGAGGAAAAGGGGGAAGAAGAATGTATGGGGAAATAAGTGATCATTTTAACATCAAACCAAGTTGACAGTATAAAACTTTCACCTTGCGTTGTACCTGCCACCTGCTTCATGTTGAGAGAAGACAGTGAGCGGCAATATTATAACATCACTGAAGTCAGTGAATAATTGAAAAACAATTGACCCATTCATTTTGCATCATCATTGACTCTCTTCCCTCAAGACTCTTTTTGACTCTGCTGCCTATGACTGGATTTGTACTCATTTCAAACTTACTCTTATATCCCTTGTTTCAATCGCCCAACTATTTAAGGTTTTGACTCCTGGACTTGCTCGCTGAGACTCTGTGATTATGCCAAAAATATATTATTTCTTATGCTTGACTGCTCGGTGCATAACAGCAAGGTCCTGCACCTCATCCATTCCAGTGAATTACAAAGCTGTTAGGTCTGGCCAATGATTTTAATTTTGATCCCATGACAAATCACATGGGATGATACTGTGCCTTTTACACTGGCTATTCTAATGGGTGTTTGTGCCTGAGTGTTTGATGGGGACGGTGTAGACGGAGCTTTACTCTGTATCTAACCTGGGTTGCACTTGCCCTAGGGGTATTTGATGGGACAGTGTAGAGGGAGCTTTACTCTGTATCTAACCCGGGCTCTACCTGCCCTGGGAGTGTTTGATGGGGACAGTGTAGAGGGAGCTTTACTCTGTATCTAACCCGGGCTCTACCTGCCCTGGGAGTGTTTGATGGGGACAGTGTAGAGGGAGCTTTACTCTGTATCTAACCCTGTGCTGTACCTGTCCTGGGAGTGTTTGATGCGGACAGTGTAGAGGGAGCTTTACTCTGTATCTAACCCCGTGCTGTACCTGTCCTGGGAGTGTTTGATGGGGACAGTGTAGAGAGAGCTTTACTCTGTATCTAACCCCATGTTGTACCTGCCCTGGGAGTGTTTGATGGGGACAGTGTAGAGGGAGTTTTACTCTGTATCTAACCCCGTGCTGTACCTGTCCTGGGAGTGTTTGATGGGGACAGTGTAGACAGAGCTTTACTCTGTATCTAACCCCGTGCTGTACGTGTCCTGGGAGTGTTTGATGGGGACAGTGTAGAGGGAGCTTTACTCTGTATCTAACCCGGGCTGTACCTGTCCTGGGAGTGTTTGATGGGGACAGTGTAGAGGGAGCTTTACTCTGTATCTAACCCGGGCTCTACCTGCCCTGGGACTGCTCAATAAGGTGTTCGGTTAAAAAAAAAATAGTAACTGCATTTTCTCTTTCACACTGCTAACTGAAAAATTTCCTGAAAACTTAAATTAAGAGCTAAAATATTTCTTGGTGGCTATTATTAAGAATTAAAATTACACAGCAGTTGGCTTAAGTATTGTAGTAAACAATCCTGTTCCACTGTGTGAAAATTTAAATATAATATTTGGTCTATGAATTTTAATTACTCTGAGAGTCAGGAGCTCAAAGCTACTTAATATGTAGGAATCTGACAACTTAGGGAGTTCACAAACATTATTAGCACCCTAATTAAAACAGAATTTAGTTGTCAGCTCGCATCTGTTGTTGCGAGAGTGCAGCCCTGATCAGAACTGGCAGTTGGAAAACTAGAACAGAAGGCATAGGAACGGAGGGCAGAAATTCCCTGAGGGAGTTATCACACTACAGTTTGGGAATTGTGCCTTCTGGGCATTTACTCAGCTGTTGCTAAGTGGTATGGGGTGGCCACAGTGAAGCCTGGCTGAAATGCAGCTTTGGTGGATCCACCTCAGACAGGGAGAGAGAGAGAGAGAGAGAGAGAAAGGACAGATACACATCCACACGCATAGCATCCTAATCACTCCGCTTACCTCCTTCTAAAGGAACAGCTAATTCATTGATGAAACGTTGCCAACTCCATTGAAACTGTGCTCATGGGAACCGGAGAGAGAAAGAAAATACAGATGTTGAACACGTCAATGAAATACCCAGGAAATATCCAGTGCCCCCGCTCCCTCAGTACCGACCGGTCTGAAGCAGCAGGCTAGGTTATGTCCTTGAATGTCAGGAGTGTCAGGGATCTTAACCCACACCCTTCTGACGAGAGTGGCACTGAACCAAGGCTGACGCCTGGGGAACAGCATCGTTGGCGCTTAATCCTCCTGTCAACAAGTGTGCCTTCCTGAAGGAGTCACTGAACAGTAATCAGGAATTACAAATTATTCCCCTTCCCTTGAGAAGGTGACGTTCAAGCTTCTTCTTGGACCACTGCAGTGCATGTTTATACAACTGAGTGGCATGCGGGGGGCCATTTCAGGGGGCAGTTAAGAGTCAACTGCACTGCTGTGGGTCTGGAATCACATAGGGGCTGGAGTGGGGTAAAGGTGGCAGAGTTCCTTCCCTCAAGGTTGGGTTTTAATGACAAAACAGCAATTTCACGGTTATCATTACAGATACTTTCTTTTTTTTTAATACATTTCAGATGAACTTAATTAGCTAACTGAATTTAAATTCCATTGCAATTGCAGTGGGATTTGAATTACATCTCAGATCATTAACCAAGGCCCCTGAATTACTCGTGAAGCAACAGCTATAACGCTAACGTGTTCCCATTCTCTTCAACCCCAGCGAAATCAGACATCGAGTAAGGTTCGGAAGTCCAAAGGAAATAATCTCAGCCGTCACCTCACTCCAAATGAGAGAGAGAAAAAAAAGCACGCGTGTATCACACGATTGCTGAGAAAATGGCTGTGCTCAGGCCAAGGCTTGTGTAATCCATTCTGAGTGTAACATTAGCCTGCAAAGCTCAGCCACACAAGTGACAGTGCACTTTGGAAAAAAAACACACACATATAATGTAAGCAGAATGTGATTTGTCAAGTTCTATGGTTCCATTATGCAACGTACAATGAGTTAGCAAGGCACAGCCATCAGGAAGTGACAAGAGGCGTAGATGAAAACTAGATCTTTCAGGGGGAAAAAGAAAATCACAATTCATATGTAAAGTGCGGCCAATTAATTCATCTTTCAATTTAGTAAGAGGGGCTGTCAGTTATAAAGCAACGGAGGGCTGCCTGCTGAGTATTCTTGAGGAACGCTGAAGGAATGTAAGATGTCAAATTAAGCTATTGGGGCATGGTTTCCCATGACTGTGTTTTAGTTATTGACTGTAAACATAAGCCTGGAATGAAAGAATTCAGTGCCACTCCATGAGATGGGTAAAATTCCTCTTAAAAACCAGGAATTTGACCCAGCAACAGGAATGGAGATCCAGTTCCAAGTCAAGATGGTGAGAAGCTTGGAGGGGGACTTACATGTGGTGGTGTGCCCCATGCATCTGCTGACCTTGACCTTCCAGGTGGGAGAGATTTTAACTCCTGCTGTACTCGCCCTGGGAGTGTTTGATGGGACAGTGCAGAAGAAACTTCATTCTGTATCTAATGAAGGCTATAGTTGACTTGTTTGAACAGCAATGGCATCTCTTGCATTGAACCATGTAAATGTTTCCTAAAAGGAAGTGAATTAAAGTATGCTTTAGCATGTTCAAGGTTCAGTGTACACATCGCAAAGGTTTCCAATGGTATATATATCACCTGATTAAGGCAGAGGCAGCATCTTTCTGGTTTACATGTCCACCTATGAATGTTCAGCTGACAAACTTGACAAAACCACTTTTTCCTTCTTCCTTTCAGTATAGTGAGAGGAGCCAAGGGAATACGGTTAGAAGATTGAATTATCTCATCATCCACCCTCTTACTTCATGACCCCATTAAAAACTGAGACGACTGCATTTGATCCTCTTTATCCAGAGAACGGGGTTCCACTTGGCAGACTGAGAAGGTGACACAGGCCGCAAGCTCTATCACAACATGGTGCACCGAGGATAGTCCCTAGTCAAGGCTGGGATTATGAATCCTGATGAAAAGTCAAAGTTGATTGAAGGGGCAGACTTCCAACTGATGATGGCAACCAACCATGTGTAGGGAAGTTGGTGCTCAGGTGACACACTGCACAGAGTCAGACATGTGAGTTCCACACTGGGAGAGATACTGCACACAGGGGCACTTGTTACAGAGTCCGACACATTGCTGGGCGATATGCAGATTGCACAGAGGATTGTACAGAAGATAGTACTGGCTCAATAGAAAGGTGCTTGCTTTCCCAAGTTAGGTTTGTTTTTCACAAAGGTGCATTGAAAGTTATATAGAATCCAATGCACAGCCACAAGCACCCTGAAAAACCCAGTGATAATTTCAACCAGTACTGGGTCTCCTCTGGTCTCATAGTCAGCAAATGCATTGTTAAATGTGAAACTAGGAGTAAGGACGATCCCAGATTCACTGCATCATTACGACATCAATCTGTCAACTAGCAGGGCAAGTATGAAGCTTTAATGGCATCCCACAGAGGACACAGCATTCAAATTTCAGGCATTAGGATTAAGAATGACAATCGGGCAGTACTTCATGAACTAAAGACTAACCGATCTGTGGAATAAGGCGTCAGACAGCGGGCAGAATAAATGGGTTTGAGAGCTATTTAGATATGTTAATGGGGAGGAATAGAGGGCATTGTCTAAAAATTGGAGCTAGATCTTTGAGGAATGAAGTTCAGAGATTCCACCCACAAAACATGGGAGAAGTTTGGAATGCTCTTTTGCAGATGACACTTGGTGTGTGACATCAATGATTAATTTTTAGATCTGAGATTGATAGATTTTTGTCAACCAAAGTATTATGACATGGGGCAAGGCAGGTGTATGGGGCTAGGATGCATGTCAGCCGTGATCTTCACTGAATTGTGGATTAGCCTCGAGGAGCTAAATAGACCCATTCCTGTTCCTTTGATAATGGTGAGCAGGTGGCCAAGTGGGGATTGATCTGGGGAAGACAGGCATGCCTACTGGGGCTTTCTTTCCTGCTCACAAATAAATCCTTATCCGCTTTACATTCAGATCCATGATCAGCAAACTACCTTGGCCTCCAGGAATCGGGGATCTTCCTCACTTCCATTTCACATTTAATGATGGCATTTGCCAACTATGAGGCTAGAGGAGCCCCAATTTTGGTTGAAAAGAATTATCACTGGATTGTTCAGGGTGATTGTAGTCGTGCATTGGTTTTGAACTACCTTGGCCTATATTGTTGCAGCCCAATAATGTGGCAGAGAGCTGTAACCTTGGAAACAAGGTATCTCAGCTGCTGACATAGACTAATGGGTGGTTTGCAAGACTTTGCTGTCTGTCTACGTTCATTTCATGGTTGGCTTTATGCCAACAGCTGAGGCAGCCTGTTCTGTTAGTGCTTTAAATGGTGAGCTGCCTAGTTTTGAAAAACAAAATAGTCGTTGCTCATGAGCATTTTATGTTCATTTCCTCCCAGACTCCCTCGTCATTTGTTCGCCATAAACTGTTTTCTATTTTTGGGCCCATCTTTGCCGACTGTTGGTCACCTACTTCACCAGGACAGGCAACGCAGTTGAACTGCCACTTGTCCGCAGCCGTGCTCACCGAGAAGCACCTCCTAAAGATCCAGCTTTTGGGTTCAAGGCCCACTGGGCACCAAATGCAGGCTGACACCCTCCAGCGCAGCACTGAGGGAATGCTGCACTGTAGGAAGTGCCGTTCTTTCGGGTGAGATGTTAAACCCAGGCCTCGTTTCCCCCACCCACCTCCTGGCCCGCCAACTTAGTTGAACAATTTCATGACACGGAGGGACGAGGAGCAAGGAGGCTTTTCCCCGGTTTCCTGGGTCATGTTTATCCCTCAACCAACATTGTCAGAATAGATTATCTGGTCACTTATCCCATTGCTGTTTGTGGGACCTTGCTGTGCGCAAATTGGCTACCATATTTCCTACCTTAGAACAGTAATGGCAATTCAAAAATTGGCTCCATTGGCTGCAAAACTATCAAACTGAATTAGTCACCTTGCTTTGACCAACAAGTTATGGTCATGGTGACACTGTAGCCAGCCGCAGCCCAGTTGACCTGCACACGCCATGCGTGAATTTATTTGATGTAGCATTTAATAAAAATTTGCTTTCTTTTCGAATAGATTTCCGGGAAAGGGCAGAGGGGAAGGGTTGGTCTTACATTGGTGCTGCAGATGGGTCCCTGAAACCTTTCACTCTCCTGCTCTCGCTCTATACCATTCGGGGGGAGGTGGGGGTGGTGTAGGAAATGTGCTAGTTCCCTCTCACTCCAACTGTGCAGCGGGTCAACTTTCAGACAGAGACTCAGATTGAGCAACCATTTGCATTGATGGGTCGTTTCCCCCCCGGAACACAGATAAACATCTCAAATTGCTTCGCAGCAGCGGCATCAAGTGAAATCGGACGCCTGAGGCGATGTTAGGCCTGGGAAAGAGGTCGGTTTTTAAGGAGCGTCTTCAGCGAAGGAGAGAGAGGTCGAGAGGCAGAGGGGTTTGCTGAGGGAGTTTCGGAGCTTAGGGCCTGACGGCTGATTGGCTGACACACAGCCGCCAACAGTGCTGTGATTCAAAGCAGGGATTGGCATGAGGCCGGAATTGGAAGGCTGA
Organism: Carcharodon carcharias; assembly: GCF_017639515.1. Lineage (NCBI taxonomy): Eukaryota > Metazoa > Chordata > Chondrichthyes > Lamniformes > Lamnidae > Carcharodon > Carcharodon carcharias. The sequence goes on along the minus strand of NC_054483.1, from coordinate 19,636,146 downwards.
AGTGGGCCGCAGGGCTGGAGGACAGGGAGGGGCGAGGCCATGGAGGGATTTGAAAACAAGGATGAGCACTTTCAAACTGAGGCAGGGCTTAACTAGGACCTAACATAGGTCAGCAAGCATTGGGGTATTGGGTGGGCTGGGCTTGGCACAGGTTGACGAAGGAATGGAAGATTGGAACTTGCCAGGAAAGTACGGGAATAGTCAAGTCTCGAGGCAACAAAGGCGACGGATGAGGGTTTCAGCAGCTGACGAGCTGAGGCAAGGTCACAGTGTCGGTCAGGTCATTGGGATCGAAGGGAGGCGTTCTCAATGATGGAGCGAATAGGTGGTCAGATGCTCATCTCGCGGTCAAATCTGGCACCAAGGTTGCGAGCAGTCTGGTTCAACCTCGTCCGACGGCCTGGGAGAAAGGTGAAACCAGCTTCCTGTACGAGCTCTTCCACCCTGGACTGCAGACCCACATTTTTCCTGGCTATCTAAATTGGGCTTGTTAACATTCTGAATGGCAGCTGGCTGCGAGGAACACCCTTGCCTTCAACTGGGTTCTTGTTCAGTAAGAACTACCTGAAGTCTAAGGGACAGAGAGAGACAAGGACAGTGGGAAGAGAAAAAAAAAAGACTTTGAAGGACAAAGCAATTGTTGGCACCAAAACGGCAGAGACAGAAAGCCAGATGTTCACATTTAGATTGGCGTGTCTTTCTCCCTCTTTGGCCAAATTGGAAGCCGTCAAAAAAAAAAACTGAGAGAAACAAAACAAGTGCGAACAGTGCGAGAATAAGTGTGGATGCCTTCAGAGCTCAATAACTAAGGTGCTAATTTCACACGGTCTGGGCTATTAGAAAAACTAAAAATCATTCAGTATACGCAATGACAGCTCTTTACTGCAGCAACAGGACATCTGCCTACAAGTCAGAAACTACACGAGCTTCAAAGGAGAGATCAGCAGCCGCATTGCGAACGCCTTCCGAAGGTGAGACCACACCACAGACGAGTGTGTTGCAGTGGTGGCCAGCACTAGCTCATGCAAGATGGTTGAAGTGGAAATAACTCCGGTGTAAGTAACACTGGAAACGGAGAAAGGCAGCAAGTCGGATGGCACTTCAGGGTGGGGGAAAGCAGTAAGTTTCCACAGCATCCTGCCTCAAATCTTTGGAAACCCTTGGAACAAATCGTTTGCCTCGTGGCTCAAGAGACAGTTTAACGAACAAAATGAAGAATAGGTTTGCTTACTGCCCGCGAGCAATAGTTCTAAAGAGCAGCTCCTGCACCTCTTGCTCCTTTTTTTTCCACCCTCAATCCTGAAATGAGTCATATTGTTGGAAAATACAGTCAATTGCCCGGAAATTCACTAAAACAGCTATCAATGCCCCTGTTTCCTCTCCAATTCAATCTTTTGAAAGTGGCTAAATAAAAAAAGAAAGAATGCGCAAGGTTACAGCAATAAGGCAGGGGATTGGGACAAGGTCGAATGCTCTCTCAGAGAACCAGTGCAGTCTCGATGGGCCGAATGGCCTCCTTCCGCAAAGATACCGTGAAGGTTCTGTGATAAGGATGAGAGCAAACATCCTCAAAAAAAAACGTTGTGCCAGAAATTCCCAACCGGTAAGTATTTCTGAAGCCCCGGCTCAATCATAAATGGATAAATAAATAAAAGGAAATGAACCTTTCAATCCTCACAGAGTCATAGGACACACAAGGGGAGGGGAAGCACTCTTGCCTATCATTCCTCTGCCGGCTCTGAGAAAGAGCTATCCAATTCGTCCCCCCAACACCACCACCCCCCCCCCCCCCCACCCCATGCTCCTCTTTCCGCACAGTGATTTCAAGTATGTATCCAACTCCCTTTTAGAAGCTATTCCTGATCCTTCCTTCATTGCATTCCAGGTCATTGCAAGATGCCCAACCGAAATCCTCATTTCCCCTCCGGTCCCTTTGCCAATTTACTCACATTTGTGTACTCTGGTTATCATCCCATCCGCCAGTGGAAACAGTTTTACCCTTGTTTACCAAAAGAAAAAGCCACTCAATTTTGAACACATCCAATGAATCATCCCTTAACCTTCTCTGATCTAAGGAGATCAATCTCAGCCTCTCTTGTCCCTCCACCTCTCTTTTCAGCTCAGAGGGATCAAAGTTTGACTGCACAAAAATCATCTGGCTACTTCTTAGAATGACAGTTACAGTGGCGTTACAAATGGCTTGTGTTTATATAGTGCTGCATCACGGCTCCTGTAAACAGATCATGTGGCTCCGCAAACAATTGACTAAACATCCATAAATTGTTTGTAAGCCAATGGAACAGTCATCTTGGGCGTCAGAATATCCTCCAAACTGCATCGAGATGGTGTCCAAACTCTCTCTCATTGAAGGTATTGATTTAGAGCTTGCTGCTCCTTGAATCATATCACAAGATCTTATAATCCAACCTAAACACCCAACCAGGTTGGGATCTGGCTTAGCAGCTCATCCAAAGCAAGGAATGCTGACAATCCTGTCTTCCGTCAGTGTATGTAGGGTGTTGGACACCGTTCGTTAGGTCTTAATGAATTCTTTGTGGTCCTAAGTAGGTTAATTTCATATATTTATTAACTACAAGAACTACGTACATACCTGCAGTAAAGGGTTCAAGCTCAGAGCTGTCTCCATGCTTGCTTGTGCACATGGCTCTGTCCAACACTTGACTAACCCCAAGGTGTGGGTCATGTGTTCTCTTACATCACTGTGTGTGCACGGTACTGTACTCAGTCCCACGTTAATCCTATGTGTGCCAGACCCTCATACTACACTCACATTAGGAGCTACACATTTTAGCATGGGGCTTGAGTTATGTAGTATGTAGAGCACAGAAACAGGCCATTGGTCCAACTGGTCTATCCTCATATTTATGCTCCACATGAGCCTCCTCCAACCCCTCTTCTGCTAACCTGAGATAAGCATAGTCCTCTATTTCTTTCTCTCTCATACATTTATTGAACTTCCCCTTAAATACAGCTATGACCCACAACTTCTGGACCCAAGGCATGAGTGCTATCAACTGAGCCAAGCTGCCAAATTGCACTTTGCCCTTTAAGATCTGGGTTACAAAGACTTGTATTATTTTTCTCTCTAAAGGTTGCTGCAAAGATTTTCAACTCCCTGTTTTTCTTTATAAAAATCTCTTGTTGCAAACCTGACCATCTCAGACAGACCAAAAAGTGAAGCGAACACTCAGAAGAGCACATACCTCCACCACACTGTGTTAACTCAACGTTATTACAATTACACAGCTCTTCCTTGAGGCCTTTCCCTGCCTGGCTGATGCCCTGCAACTACAATGCTGAAAAAAACACCTTTTTATTAAGAAACTCCATCTCACGAGGAAGCTTCAGGACATTCTACACCCAACAACCTGCTCTCAAAACTCTGCTCACATTTTGACAGCTGGGACAAATTGCACCATAGCAGCTGAGACAATCCAAAACATTCTAAAAGAAGTCAATTTGCCCCATCTCCCAATGTTAATGGGTCCTTTAAAAAATTCCATGATCTGGACCTGGATCTGCATCTTCGTCAAAAATGAATAACTTCTTCCTTGGGCCATACCATATTTTTGTATCAAGTTTGCTTGAAATCTATCCATTAGTTTTTGAGATATATTGTTTACAGCCAAATAGACTAACAGGGGCAAAAACACTCCGCCCACTTACAATTATTACTAATAGTGCTTAACAGTTGTATGTACACAGTGATTGTTGTGCTATGATGTATATGTACCTTTAAGGCAGCATGTCTAAAGCTGCTGTCAATCACTACCACCTCAACACAGGATGCGATGTATTCGAACCATGGCTTGTTTTCAGTGTACAACAGTAGCAGTCCAATGTCCGGCATATATACTTAGCCCCCGAGTTGACATTATTTGTACATAGCCTTATCCTTTATCTTCAAAGAAAGAGTGCACATTATTGTTTCACCAATTCTCGTCATGTGATTGGTACATTTATGTCAAATGGTGAGGATATTCAAGAAAGGAGGAAGACGCCATGCAAGAAACTAAAGACCAGTTAGTCACTGGCACCTGTCATTGGAGAAAGGCTAGAATCCATTATTAACCTGGTAGTGGGAAGACATTTAGAAAATCATAATACGATCAGGCAGAGTCAACATGGTTTTGTGAAAGCGAATTTGTGTTTGCTGAATTTGTTTGAGTTCTTTGAGGATGTAAAAAGCAGGGTGGATAAAGGGGAACCAGCAGAAGTGGTGTATTTCAATTTAGAGCGGCAGCCAATGGTAAATTCACTGCACCTGCTGCATTTGATGGTCAGTTCATGAGAGAAAAAAACTCCTTAAGTTCTGCGAATGCTAGAAGGCATGTATCGCTGTTTGGGACTGTGGCCGGGCCCAACTGATTAGGCCACAATTTGAGTACTGTGTGCAGTTCTGGTCATCCCTTTACAGAACAGGTGTAACTGCAATAGAGAGAGTACAGAAGAGCTTTACAAGGATGTTGCCAGGACTGGACTAAAAAATTGCAGCTATGAGGAAAGATTGGATAGACTGGGGTAGTTCAGAAGAGACTGAGGAGAGATTTGATTGAGGTGCGAGGGGCCGGGACAGAGTGGATGGGAAGGGGCTATTTACTAGCAGAGAGGTCAGTGACCAGGAAGCATAGGTTTAAAGTGATTGGTAGAAAGATTAGAGCAGGGTGGGGGGGGATGAGGAAAAATCTTTTCACCCAGAGGATGGTAGGAGTAGGGAACTCACTGCCTGAAAGGGAAGGAGCGGCAGAAACCCTCAACTCATTTAAAAGATGTCTGGAAGTGCACCTGCAGGGCTATAGACCAAATGCTGGAAAGTGGGATTAGGCTGGGTAGCTCTTTTATTGGCTGGCACAGACACGATGGGCCGAGTGGTCTCTTTCGGTGCTGTGGGCTTTCTCTGATTCTATGAATGTAGAATGGTGGCTGCATGGTTTTGAGGATTTGACTGAGATCTACACAGGCCTCAACCCCGTCACATGCAGCCAAGGAAAGGAACAGGCGTGAAAGTCAAACAACGAACAAGCCTGGCTGCAAACGATTCTGCAGCCTCTGTAGGGATCCAACACGCTCCACCTTTGTTCTGGGATTGCACCTTGCTCGAGGAAGCGAGGTGCATGCCTTGGTAAGACTGTTCAAATTCGGGAGAGCTTAAGTCGTAAAAAGTCCATCTGCTGAGAAATTTAAGCAGGGACAGAAATTAACTAGCTGGCTTTGGATAGGTCTAACTTTAAGCAGACCTCACAGACAGGATAGACTCCATGAGTGCTGCTTGCTGTCCTCTTAGGGGAAGTTGGACACTGCAGACTGGGCTGGGAAGAAAACATCCATCCAATAACAGCTCCTAACAGCCAGAGGAAGCCTAGAAAAAGGATGTTTTCCCCTTTAGTTTTAATCTTTGAAGCCCTGTAGCCATTTCTGTGCCAAAATCACTATTTTGTGGGTGAAACTTCAGTAAATCCATAGGTGAGATAAAAATACAAAAGGCGCTCAACTGCACCACCATTGGGGTCAAGTAACAACCTATGACCAGCTAAAGCAGTGGGCACTAAAGGTACTGCAACTGAGAGCTCAGTTAACACAATGAGTGATCAAAGCAGCCTGATCAGCTGTCAACAGTTCATTTCCGAAGCAAACAAACCAGCCATTAAGATGAAAATTGCTGTGAGCATTGAAGACCTTCACAGACTGAACACGTCAGGTCTGCCCTACGACCCATTTTAAAGATTCAGACTAAATTTGATCAACACTCGAAGGTCAATCATGAGGGAAGCTCAACTTCCCCATAGACCATCTGGAATTCATTTCCTTTATGCAACAAGTGACAGATTCCATTGACCAATTCATAAGTAGATGCAGGATCAAGGGGTTGGTGGGGATGGCGGGGGGGGGGTGGAAATTGTGACTTTATGGGACAGCAGGGTTAGCTGACAGAATAATCGAGCTCATGATAGCATCTACTCTAATAGGAGCATCCCAAAGTGACCTCTCGGGTCAACCCAAAGGTGAACCTGTGGAAGCATTACTACAAAGTGGGAGCATGCACGAAGCTGTACTACTGGGTAAACAGAGTCTACAGGCTATGCATAATTCATTCACCATTGGCAAGCCTAACAAGTAACACGGCCAGTGTGGTCTCACACAGGTACCAAGAAAGTGCCCAGCTTTTAATGCTGTATGGAAGGCATGTGGCACCAGAAGGCACTGGAAGCAGCAGTGCAGAAAGCAATGGTCGGAACAAGTGGTTCGACAGCAGGAGAAGCTGCAACCAAGACAAGATCCACAAAATGTCTAGCCAAGCTAGGTGATCAGATGATGAGGATGACCAGATCATTGACACACAAAGTGAGTCGACGTTCAGCACAATGAACACTGAAGAATGTATCGACACAGTGGTACCAACAGAAGTCTTTGAAGCTGCCCAGGGATGAAGGGTCAGCATAACCTATATGCAAAATTGGATACTAGCTCAGGTACAAACATCCTTCCAGTTTGTACACTGAAATGTATATAGCTACAGAAGTGGCAAGTGATGGTTCAACCAACCCATACCAAATTCAGCATGTACAATGGCTTGGAGATTCCATCTCTGAGGTCTACTACATTAAAGCATCGCTACAGAAACTCACCCTACTCCCCTCATAGGTTTTATATTATGGACGCCGCACATGCGGGTGTGCAGGACTCGTCCTTGGTCACCATTCATGGTATCATCAAGATGCTGGCGAAGACCACAGACCACAAGGAGCGTCACTGGAAATCCCATGCTTATACTGCACGAGGATCAGCTAATTCTGCAGCTCAGATGTCAACCAACAGGCTACATGGCACAGTGTGAACCGAGCATCTATGCCTATTCTGAACATGCATAACACTCGATCACACTGCGGAAACAAAGCAGAATTACTGTTCGGTAGACAAGTGTGGACAACCCTTCCCTGTCATCGATACTCCAAGGAGGACCAGATGCATTCCTCAACAAACAGAGGAAGATGAAAGATGCCCATAACCTGCATGTGGCCGATGAATTACCCAACCCTGAGCTGTGGACAGAAAGTTTGAGTGCACATGGAATCCAGCAGAAATTCTCAGAATATGCCCAGAACCAAGATCGTATCAAGTACCAACACCAAAAGGCATGGCAATGCAACAAAACAGATTTCAAATCAGAGCAATACCAGAAGCACAGAGCAATCATATTGCAAACAGGACATGGTCTAATCCACAACACAAACCAAGTACACCTAACCAACATTCTGAAAGCGTACAGCAGCCTCCAGCAAAGATCATTGAAGCAATCTGGGCAGATAAGCAAACCAACGGGACATTACAGGGGCTTGTAAATTTATTGCTGAGTATCATGGTTTATTCAGACACAACACTATTTTCTTTTGCTGTCATGGACACAGCTTGATTCTTTAAAGGTAAGCCATTAGTTTAAAAAAATAAGGGGATATTGTGAAATGATGGACACGTACCATTTAAACTGCTGTCAATCACTACCACCTCGACACAGGATGCCATGTATTCATCCCATGACTTGTATTCAGTCTACAAACAGCAGCTGCCTAGGTCAGACTTTATACTTAGCCTCCTGGTTAACATTATTTGCATATAGTCTTAACTTCAAATCAAGAACCCACATTATTATTTCATCAATGTGCGATTGGTACGTTTACGCCAAATAGAGAAGAGTGTAACATTGAAAATAGCATCTGAAGGAAGACAAGAAACTCTGGCTCAAGTTGGCTGTGTGAGGAGATGGTTTGCTTTTACACACAGCTCTCTTTTCGTAGATTGCCAGGAGGTAATACAAGCCTCCAATTATGCAGTGTCCAACAAGACGCTGCTTAGGTCAGTTTATTGAATCAAATTGAAAGATTTATTGAGTTCTTATAAAGACTCAGCAATCAGCTTCACCAAGGAAAGAAATCAGGAACAACTTAGCTGTATAGGATTTTTTTTTAAATCAATTTTCTCCTGAAAGTGTTGACTCATGACTGAAATCTGGATCCATTGGCTGCGACAGCTGTTTGATGTCTCACTCAATGGAGCTGGAGCAAGAACTGGAGCAAGATAAGGGACTGGAACAGGAGTAAGAGGAAGAGCAGGGATTGGAGCAGGAACATCAGAGAATAGTTAAAGTACAGAATCATTTGGCCCACTTTGTCGATGCCGGCTCTCTGCAAGAGCAGCTCACTGACTCCCTTGCCCTTTCTCCATCACTCTAGCACTCTTCTCCTCAGGTACTTATCCAATTCCCTCAAAGCCCCATTTGTATCTGCCTCCACTACACTCTCAGGCAGCACATTCTAGATCCTAAACACTCGCTACATAACAATGTTTTTTCCTCATGTTCTTTTGCCAACCATTTTAAATGGTGTCTTCTGGGTCTCAATCCTTCCACCAATTGCACAGTTTCTCCAAACTACTCTGTCTAGATCCCTCATGATTTTGAATATCTCTACCAATTTCCTCTCAACATTCTCTTGTCTAAGGAGAAGAGCCCCAAGTTCTCCAATCTATCTACCTAATTGAAGTTCCTCATCCCTGGAACCATTCTTGTGAATCTCTGCTGCACCGTGTCTAACGACCGCACAACCTTTCTAAAGCGAGGTGTCTAAAATTGGAGACAATACTCCAGTTGAGGCTCAACCAGCGTTACACTAAGCGTCATCATAATTTGCTTACTTTATATTCTATAAATCCCAGGATCCTGACTGCCATTTTAGTCACTTGTCAACTTGCCCAGCCACCTTCAATGATTTGTACACATATACCCCAAGGTTTCCCTGTGCCCCCTTTAGAAATGGGCCTTTCATTTCATATTGCCTCTCTTCATTCTTCCTACTTAAATGTGCCATTTTGCACTTTTCTTGTATTAAACTTCATCTGCCACATATTTACCCATTCCAACAAGCCGTCTATATCCTTGTGAAATGAATCACTATCCTCCACACAGTTCACAATGCTTCAAAGTTTTGTGTCATCTGCAAATTTTGAAGTTGTGCCCTGTACACCCAAGTGTAGGTTCAATCATATGGATCAGGATAACAGAGACAGGGGGAGGTCAGGAACACTGGCTAATTTCTTCTTTATCAGCCTCCCTAACGCACCGAGCACAATGGGTATCCCCCAAATGCTATAAACCTACTGATATCAGTTTGCTCATCACTTACTGGCAATGGAACCAGGGATTTTCTAGGCTTGCGCAGCTCACGTCTGACACGAGACTCATTAAGCCAAAGCGGGTACCCTACGATACAAAGCTTTGTGTGAGTAACGGTTCTTTTCTTTGACAAATTATAGTGCAATACAGACAAAAAAACCCACCAACATAACAAATATTTCTACTGATTTGAATGCGCAAATGGAGGCCACAATGTCCCCTCCACAATTAGCCTTTTCACAGAGATCAGCACAGAGCTAGGAATGACATGAATCTATTAAGCTGCAGCAAAATAACTTCAGAAAATTAATAACAGTGATGGACATGAACAAAATGTAAACAAAATAAAACCTGTTAACTTTATTCCAAACAACCCCCACCCACCCCCCACAACCTTGGTGAAAACAACATTTTTTATTCATTAATATTATTCATCAAAGTTGATGTTCCTGCTTTATTAAGGTGATGGTTTAATCAAGTGTTTCACCAATATGGATCACTCCATTAAAGAACATGACAGGACTGAGTATTTCTCATCAGCTGCAACAGTGAAGGATAGGAAGCTATGTGTTCTGACTCACTTTGAAAGAGTCTCTTTTTCTCCTTTGTTATACTCAAAGTGTTGACTCTCACTGGGATGGAGCGTTCCACCAATAATGACAATCTTCTCACTCATGCCTCAAGGGAGTATTATTCACACGAGTGTCTGAGCAGACTCAGTGGGCGATCAAACCAAACAGGAAAGGGAGCATTCACAGATAAATCAGATCTTGTTTGTACTCAGCATTCAGGAAGACAATATGACATAGGAGCAGGAGTAGGCCATTCAGCCCTTCGAGTCTGCTCCGCCATTCAATGAGATCATGGCTTATCTGATAATCCTCAACTCCACTTTCCTGCCTTTTCCCCTTAACCCTTGATTCCCTTACTGATTAACTTACTGATAATGCTGATTACTAATGAAGGCTGTGCCTTGAATATTGCTGAAAAGAGAGATGTGTTGCCATAATTTTCTTGTCTTGCACTTATCAGGACAAACGCAAGACTTCCCAATTTTAAATGGTTGGCAGGTTGACTCTGATTGGTCAAGGCGTTGCATTGCCATAGGGAAAGCAACAGGACTCCCCAAGCTCCTGGGGAATTCAATAAAGGTGCATGGCTTTAACATATTCCTTTTACTTGCAGAGAACAGATCCCTGCCTATGGACCTATGCCACTTCTAGCACATATAAATGAGCCGCGTTACAGGCTCGACTCATTATCTTAAATTGGTTGGTGTCACTATGAGGACAGTCAGGAGGCCTTGCCGACTGAGGCTAATTGCAGTTCCCTCTCCCCATTAAGTGCTACACTGGCTGAGATCATAAATGAGGCATATGGTAGCACAGTGGTTATGTGACTGAACTGGTAATCTGAATGCATGATCCCAGCACATGATTTCAAAGCTCACCACAGCAGCTGGAAATTTAAATTCAACTAATTAATTAAATAAAAAGATGGAACTTTAAAAAGAGCTGGCGTCAGTAATGATGACCATGTAAACGGAGGGTCATGGAAACCCATCTGAGTCATTAATGTCCCTTCAGCAAAGAGTTCTGCTGCCCTTACCCAGTCTGGACTATATGTGCCTCCAGGCCCACAGCAATGTGGTTGGTTGTTAACTGCCCCCTGAAATGGTCCAGAAAACCATCCAGTTGTGTTCAAGCAGGTGGCTCCTCACCACCTTCCCATGGAGGATGGGCAAGAAATGATGGTCTTGCCAATGATGCCCACATGCTGAGAAAGAATGCTAAGAGCTGGAACCTTATATTCTGTATTGTTTTGCATTACACTGGGTGGTGCCCTTACCCAATGATTCTATTCTTTTTAACCTGGACTGTGACTGTACGCTCAGTAGGAAGCAACATCAATAGCAAGGCTACGGACATAATGACAGTGAGCCAAGTTATCTGTTTCACCCATTCGACTTTCCAAAATGCAATACTAGATTGAAGAGGTCAAAGATAGTGCACTGCTGGTCATCTAAGGCAGCGCTTTTAAATAGATAAGCCCGATACCAGCTAGGATGAAGAGCACAGGAGCCACGAGCAATGACCCAAGAAGCAATGGTTGGGTTCATCTTCCCACTTGATGTCTTCACCCCACCAATAGGTCACCTTGATTTGAGTGGGGGCACTTTTGTCTCTGGGCTCGAAGATGGAGGGTTGAAGTTTGACAAGACTGGGGTGTGTAATTTGGGCTGACACTCCAATGCATTCTTCAGATCTACAGATCCTCAGGTGAGGTTTCATTTTTCCTTTCTGAAGGTGGCTCTTCGGTCCATCACACTTGCGCAGGCTCTCTGTTGAACCGAGACGCTTTGTGAATGCTCTAGGAGTCATAGGCCGGGAATCTCCGTGCCCGCTGGCTTCGGGCGTGTTCGGTGGTGCGAGCGGACGGCATGGTGAGAAGGCTAAAAATTCACGGCGCCGTGAATCCAGTTGGTGATCGTCCGCTCAGCCCGTCTTTGGCAGCCCGAGTTCCCCACTAGCGAGGTTGGGGACCTCACTGAAATACACCAGCATATTATTACAAGGCCAGCCCGCCGGAATCATCTTCCCCTCCCGCTGGATCATCTACCCCCATCGGCGGGAACGCAGACCAACATGTTCCACAACAGCATATATAAGGCGTGTACTTGGCGGGCTGCACTCCGCTCGGGACTTCAAGGTTTGTTCGCCTACCTCGCTTCAAGCCAGCACTCGCAGTTATCAACACCAGGCTTCACAGACAGCACCACATCACTTTAAGGGGAGCTCACAGGTAGGTCTCTACCTACCAGATCAGCCATATGTGGCTAACCTTTCAATGGCTGCAGGGCTAGGCCTTGCTTGGGGAAGGTGGAGAAGTGGCCTCAGGCAAGGGAAGAGGCTGCAGGGCGGGGGCTGTACTAGGGAAGCAGGGGTATCCCAGGGTGTGTGTGTGTGGGGGGCCACATGTTGATCTGTGCAAGTGGCCTCAAGATGGTGAGGGCTGAGGAGGCAGCCTCCAGAGGGAGATGAGGCCAGATGTGTGTGTGAGAATGGGTGGTGATGTCCCTTGTGCTGGCAGCGAGTGAGATGCCAGTGAATGTGTGATGGGTTTGAGTGCGTGAGTTTAGAGTCATGAGATGGTTGCCTTACCCTGGCTGCACGGATGAGATCATTCACCCTTTATCTGTATTGGATGGCCAGCCTCTTCTGAACAGCATTGGCACTGACCATCGCTGCCATCGCCTACCAAGCCGGAGTGGCAATGTTGCTGCCCCCCCTGTGGCCAGAGCAGGGGTTGAGGACATCACAGAGGGGCCTCTACGGCATCCAAAAGGTGCTTGAGAGCTGCAGTCCTCTTGCCTTTTGGGGCCATGTCTTCTTTGCAGCAGCCCTGGGCTGGAAGCACTGAGCACGGCCATACTGTAAACGTGGTGCCTGGTGTGACGATGCGGTGAGGTGACGGTGCGGCAGGTGAATCGGAGCTCGCCGGCCATGGGAACGCTGTGTATCCCGGAAATGCATAACTAATGAGGCAGATTTGGGATGACACGGTGTGAAAAGCAGCCATTGCGGCTGGTGGGTAAAGTGTTGTTTTCTCACCCGCTACCGCACTTAGTATGAATCTGGGACGATTCTGCCCAGAGAACGAGAGCTGGGAGATCCCCTGACCTTCTGCCCATCACTGCTCCTTCAACAAAGACCACCCAGACGGAACAATTCTTGGTGCTTGTAGGGTCTGGCGGTGGACAAAATTGCCTACCACATTAGCCTACATGACAAACAACCACTACAAGTTTTTTTATTCATTCATGGGCACCACTGGCTAGGCCAGCGTTTATTTCCCATGCCCTTGAGAAGGCGGTGGTGAGCTGCCTTCCTGGACCACTATACAGGTGTAGGTACACCCACAGTGCTGTTAGGGAGGGTGTTCCAGGATTTTGACCCAGTGACAGTGAAGGAACGGCCGATATATTTCCAAGTCAGGATGGTGAGGAAATACAATTAAAAGTACAACAATTAACAGTGTGTGAAGTGAGAGGTTCAAGAAGCCTCTGAATGAATTCAAGTCTTTCATTTAATGACTCAAAAACAGAAATTCATCTTTCCTCATATCAGCTGAACTAAACATCAGAACATGATGCAGGCTCACTGGTCACATCTGCAACCCACACTAACCCTGGTAAAGCACTGCAGACAAGAAACGGAGTTCTTCCTACCCTCGGGGCTTTTTAAATGTACAATTGTTGCCCCAATAAAATCTTCTGTTGCATTTTTCTTTCCAGGCATTTCCTCTTTCCATTTCCTTCCTTTCTCTCCTAGAGATGTGGACTCTTGTTGGGACACATACTTCAACAACTTGCATTTATTCGATGTCTTCAATGTAGGAAAATATTCCAAGTTGCTTTAGCAGTAACATTATCAAATAAAATTCGATGCTGACCTGCATTAGAGAGATTTGGGTGGATAGCCAAAAGCTTGGTCAAAGTGATTGGTTTTAAGGAGCATCTTTTTTAAGGAGGAGAGAGAGATAGAGAGAATTAGGGAGGGAGTTCCTGAGCTTAGGACCCAGGCAACTTGAAGGACACCAGTGGCTGAAAAACTAACAGTTAAAATGGGAGATGGCCCAGGAACCAGAAATGGTTGTGGGAGTTCCGTGAATGCTCACTGCCCAATCTCTGTAAGGTAAACTTTGCAAGGGTCTGCTCCTACGCAAATCCTACTCAGGGGCAGGGAACAAGGCTGTTAGATTTGTCAATGATCCCCGTAGTTATAGCTCCCACTACATGAGGCTCTGTGTGAGCAACACACCTGACGAGATTTAGCCTTACCTGTGGGTCCAGTGATCTTCGGCAAACTACTTGACCTTGTTTTGCATCTGAGCCTCGCTTGGTCCTGACTTGCCCTGCACGTGCACACTCACGACTGGCGAGCCAATGAACAGTGAACAAGCACAAGCTCACGTTGCCCATTCGTGAGGAGGGAAAGACAAATATAAATAACATCAGCCCCTCAGCCATCATTTCCCCCCAGACCAAAAACAGGAATACCTGGAAAAACTCAGCAGGTCTGGCAGCATCGTCGGAGAAGAGCAAAGTTGACGTTTCGAGTGAAGGGTCATGAGGAATCGGAACGTCAACTTTGCTCTTCTCCGCCGATGCTGCCAGACCTGCTGAGTTTTTCCAGGTATTTCTGTTTTTGTTTTGGATTTCCAGCATCCGCAGTTTTTTGCTTTTATCTCCCCAGACCAGTTCCGTCATGACAGGCCAGGCATGAGGGTCGGGAACTTGGGGTCTGTTTGGCACACTGAGGTGATGGTGCTCCAACTCACTGAGCCACCACCAGTCCTGCGACTTCCTCTACTTCGGTTCAGTTTTCAATCCACATTCTGCGAACAATGGCACTTTGCATAAACTCAGCTTGCAGCTGTCTCAGAAAATTAAATAAGGATGTTCCTTTGTGTAATTATACGACAGTATGTCATAATGTCTCAGTCGACCCTGACAAATACATGCTTATTAAATGCACAAGCCCATCAGTGTTGAGTTTCTATGATGAGCATCCTTCATATCACAGATGGTGTTCACTTTTCATATCAGCGTCAAACAAGTTGACTTTAAAGTAACATTGATGTTGATGGGAATTCAAACATTGACTCAAAAACGGCTTGCAAAGAATTCAGCTAATTTTGCTTGTCAGCAAAGGAAATAGGACACATTTTTTTTAAAGCAGGAGTACTCCATTGATACCGAGACATATGGATCAGGAAGATCCCAATTTATTTCCTGAAGAGCTCAGCTGGTACATCAGTGTGAACGCCCTCTGAATCAGAATGCCCTCTGAGTCAGAAGGGTTTTGTCTTACTCTGGGCACCAATTTCACGTCAACCTTCCAAGTGCAGCACTGTTGGAGGTGCTGTCTTTTGGATGAGATGCTGTCTTGGGTGGGCCCAAACGAATGCACTACACCATTTTGATGAAGAGCAAGGAAGAACTGGCTAGTGTCCCTCCCTCAGCCAGTGTCACGAGAACACGATTAATTGGTTTTTATTGCGCTGTGTCTGTGGGCTGGCTGTATAAAAATTGGCTGCTGTGTTTTTGACATTACAACAGCGAATCTGATTCAAGAAAACTTCATTGGCTCTGAAGCACTTTGGGATGCTCTGAAGTCATGAACGGTGCAGTGTAGATAAATAAAAATCAAAATGAAGAAATGCTGAGAGGTACGTTTCCCCCTGGGTGGCGAGTCCAGAACGAGAGGTTACATCACAGTCTCAGGTTAAGGGGGTCGGCCAATTCAGAGGTGAGGTGATGAGAAATTGCTTCATTCAGAGGGTTGTGAATCTTTGCAACTCACTACCACGGAGGGCTGTGGATGATAGGTTGTTGAATGTATTCCAGGTTAAGAGTGATAGGTCAGCAGGTCTGGCAGCATCGGCGGAGAAGAAAAGAGTTGACGTTTCGAGTTCTCATGACCCTTCGACAGAACTTGCGTTCGAGTCCAAGAAAGAGTTGAAATATAAGCTGGTTTAAGGTGTGTGTGTGGGGGGCAGAGAGATAGAGAGACAAAGAGGTGGAGGGGGGATGGGGGGGTGTGGTTGTAGGGACAAACAAGCAGTGATAGAAGCAGATCATCAAAAGATGTCAACGACAATAGTACAATAGAACACATAGGTGTTAAAATTAAAGTTGGTGATATTATCTAAACGAATGTGCTAATTAAGAATGGATGGTAGGGCACTCAAGGTATAGCTCTAGTGGGTTTTTTTTATATATAATGGAAATAGGTGGGAAAAGGAAAATCTTTATAATTTATTGGAAAAAAAAAGGGAAGGGGGAAACAGAAAGGGGGTGGGGATGGGGGAGGGAGCTTACAACCTAAAGTTGTTGAATTCAATATTCAGTCCAGAAGGCTGTAAAGTCCCTAGTCGGAAGATGAGGTGTTGTTCCTCCAGTTTGCGTTGGGCTTCACTGGAACAATGCAGCAAGCCAAGGACAGACATGTGGGCAAGAGAGCAGGGTGGAGTGTTGAAATGGCAAGCGACAGGGAGGTTTGGGTCATTCTTGCGGACAGACCGCAGGTGTTCTGCAAAGCGGTCGCCCAGTTTATATTTGGTCTCTCCAATGTAGAGGAGACCACATTGGGAGCAACGGATGCAGTAGACTAAGTTGGGGGAAATGCAAGTGAAATGCTGCTTCACTTGAAAGGAGTGTTTGGGTCCTTGGACGGTGAGGAGAGAGGAAGTGAAGGGGCAGGTATTGCATTTTTTGCGTGGGCATGGGGTGGTGCCATAGGAGGGGGTTGAGGAGTAGGGGGTGATGGATGAGTGGACCAGGGTGTCCCGGAGGGAGCGATCCCTATGGAATGCCGATAAGGGGGGTGAAGGGAAGATGTGTTTGGTGGTGGCATCATGCTGGAGTTGGCGGAAATGGCGGAGGATGATCCTTTGAATGCGGAGGCTGGTGGGGTGATAAGTGAGGACAAGGGGGACCCTATCATGTTTCTGGGAGGGAGGAGAAGGTGTGAGGGCGGATGCGCGGGAGATGGGCCGGACACGGTTGAGGGCCCTGTCAACGACCGTGGGTGGAAAACCTCGGTTAAGGAAGAAGGAGGACATGTCAGAGGAACTGTTTTTGAATGTAGCATCATCAGAACAGATGCGACGGAGGCGAAGGAATTGAGAGAATGGGATGGAGTCCTTACAGGAAGCAGGGTGTGAGGAGCTGTAGTCGAGATAGCTGTGGGAGTCGGTGGGTTTGTAATGGATATTGGTGGACAGTCTATCACCAGAGATTGAGACAGAGAGGTCAAGGAAGGGAAGGGAAGTGTCAGAGATGGACCACGTGAAAATGATGGAGGGGTGGAGATTGGAAGCAAAATTAATAAATTTTTCCAAGTCCTGACGAGAGCATGAAGCGGCACCAAAGTAATCATCGATGTACCGGAGAAAGAGTTGTGGAAGGGGGCCGGAGTAGGACTGCAACAAGGAATGTTCCACATACCCCATAAAGAGACAGGCATAGCTGGGGCCCATGCGGGTACCCATAGCCACACCTTTTATTTGGAGGAAGTGAGAGGAGTTGAAGGAGAAATTGTTCAGTGTGAGAACAAGTTCAGCCAGACGGAGGAGAGTAGTGGTGGATGGGGATTGTTCGGGCCTCTGTTCGAGGAAGAAGCTAAGGGCCCTCAGACCATCCTGGTGGGGGATGGTGTCACCTTCTTTGCTTTCCATTTCTCTCCTAGTGTTTGACAAGGTGTTTACTAAAACCCGCTTTCACAGCCATATCTCTTTTCTCGGTGACTGTCTCCGTCTCCGACTTACCCCACGTGGATTTCAACTGAAATTCCACCCCTCATGTTTCGAACCCACCCAGGATTACAGGTATCTCCGGGACATAAAACGTTTCTCGGATTGCTGTTCCCGTCACATTCTGAAATCCACACTCAGTGCCATGCGCCGCCATATGAACACACTCGACCTCTCCCTCCAGCAGCACCGCCGTACCCTTTTTCAAAGCTGCGCGTGCCCCCAGTTTCATTTTATCCTTCGGCTCATCCGATGCCTCAACAAGAAACTTTTTCTCTTTCTCTCAAGTGCTAAGGAACGCAAGCTCCAACAACTCATCGACACCAGCACCCATCTAGGACCCCCCACCCCTGCCTGTTCCTCCGTCCCCACCCTTTCTTCCAATCCCAACCCCAGCCGTGTATTCACTATACCCCCTGACCTTCCCCTCTCCGATGCTGAACGTTCAGTGCTCAGCAAAGGACTTAGTTTCATACCCTTACGCCCTCACCTCAATGAATTTCGGGCTCGGCATGATACTGAACTCTTCTTCCGCCGCCTTCGTCTCCGGGCTCACTTCTTTGGGCAGGAGTCCTCTCCCAGTTCAACAGATCCTTTTACCCATCTCCAATATTCTCCCTCCACCTGGACCCCTCCCTCTGGATTCTTACCTTCTCTCGATCTTTTCATTGAGAACTGTCAGCGCGACATTAGTCGTCTCAATTTCTCTGCTCCTGTCACCCATTCTAACCTGTCTCTCTCTCAACTTACTGCATTCCATTCTCTCAGGTCCAACCCTGAAATTGTCATCAAACCCGCTGACAAGGGTGGTGCTGTTGTTGTCTGGCGCTTCTGATCTCTACCTCGCGGAGGCTGAGCGTCAACTCGCAGACACTTCCTCCTACCTCTCCCTGGACCATGACCCCACCACTGAACATCAAGCCATTGTTTCCAGGACTGTCACTGACCTCATCTCCTCTGGGGATCTCCCTCCCACAGCTTCCAACCTGATAGTCGCCCAACCTCGGACGGACCGCTTCTATCTCCTACCCAAAATCCACAAACTGAACTGCCCCGGTAGACCGATCGTCTCAGCTTGCTCCTGCCCCACAGAACTCATTTCTCGTTATCTTGACTCCCTTCTCTCTCCCCTTGTCCAGTCCCTTCCCACCTACATCCGTGATTCCTCTGACACCTTACGTCACATCAACAATTTCCAGTTCCCTGGCCCCAACCGCTTCCTCTTCACCATGGACGTCCAATCCCTCTACACCTCCATCCCCCACCAGGATGGTCTGAGGGCCCTTAGCTTCTTCCTCGAACAGAGGCCCGAACGATCCCCATCCACCACTACTCTCCTCCGTCTGGCTGAACTTGTTCTCACACTGAACAATTTCTCCTTCAACTCCTCTCACTTCCTCCAAATAAAAGGTGTGGCTATGGGTACTCGCATGGGCCCCAGCTATGCCTGTCTCTTTATGGGGTATGTGGAACATTCCTTGTTGCAGTCCTACTCCGGCCCCCTTCCACAACTCTTTCTCCGGTATATCGATGATTACTTTGGTGCCGCTTTATGCTCTCGTCAGGACTTGGAAAAATTTATTAATTTTGCTTCCAATCTCCACCCCTCCATCATTTTCACGTGGTCCATCTCTGACACTTCCCTTCCCTTCCTTGACCTCTCTGTCTCAATCTCTGGTGATAGACTGTCCACCAATATCCATTACAAACCCACCGACTCCCACAGCTATCTCGACTACAGCTCCTCACACCCTGCTTCCTGTAAGGACTCCATCCCATTCTCTCAATTCCTTCGCCTCCGTCGCATCTGTTCTGATGATGCTACATTCAAAAACAGTTCCTCTGACATGTCCTCCTTCTTCCTTAACCGAGGTTTCCCACCCACGGTCGTTGACAGGGCCCTCAACCGTGTCCGGCCCATCTCCTATGCATCTGCCCTCACACCTTCTCCTCCCTCCCAGAAACATGATAGGGTCCCCCTTGTCCTCACTTATCACCCCACCAGCCTCCGCATTCAAAGGATCATCCTCCGCCATTTCCGCCAACTCCAGCATGATGCCACCACCAAACACATCTTCCCTTCACCCCCCTTATCGGCATTCCGTAGGGATCGCTCCCTCCGGGACACCCTGGTCCACTCCTCCATCACCCCCTACTCCTCAACCCCCTCCTATGGCACCACCCCATGCCCACGCAAAAAATGCAATACCTGCCCCTTCACTTCCTCTCTCCTCACCGTCCAAGGACCCAAACACTCCTTTCAAGTGAAGCAGCATTTCACTTGCATTTCCCCCAACTTAGTCTACTGCATCCGTTGCTCCCAATGTGGTCTCCTCTACATTGGAGAGACCAAATATAAACTGGGCGACCGCTTTGCAGAACACCTGCGGTCTGTCCGCAAGAATGACCCAAACCTCCCTGTCGCTTGCCATTTCAACACTCCACCCTGCTCTCTTGCCCACATGTCTGTCCTTGGCTTGCTGCATTGTTCCAGTGAAGCCCAACGCAAACTGGAGGAACAACACCTCATCTTCCGACTAGGGACTTTACAGCCTTCTGGACTGAATATTGAATTCAACAACTTTAGATCGTAAGCTCCCTCCCCCATCCCCACCCCCTTTCTGTTTCCCCCTTCCCTTTTTTTTTCCAATAAATTATAAAGATTTTCCTTTTCCCACCTATTTCCATTATATATAAAAAAAACCCACTAGAGCTATACCTTGAGTGCCCTACCATCCATTCTTAATTAGCACATTCGTTTAGATAATATCACCAACTTTAATTTTAACACCTATGTGTTCTATTGTACTATTGTCGTTGACATCTTTTGATGATCTGCTTCTATCACTGCTTGTTTGTCCCTACAACCACACCCCCCCACCCCCCCCCTCCACCTCTTTGTCTCTCTATCTCTCCGCCCCCCACACACACACCTTAAACCAGCTTATATTTCAACTCTTTCTTGGACTCGAACGCAAGTTCTGTCGAACGGTCATGAGGACTCGAAACGTCAACTCTTTTCTTCTCCGCCGATGCTGCCAGACCTGCTGAGTTTTTCCAGGTAATTCTGTTTTTGTTTTGGATTTCCAGCATCCGCAGTTTTTTTGTTTTTATAAGAGTGATAGGTGTTTTGATGCCAAGGGAATCAAAGGAAATTGAGATCAGACAGAAAAATCAGCCATGATCGGACTGGGTGGCAGAAATATTGGGAGTTCCTGGCACAAAACCAGATATTTTTTCCTCAGTGAGGGAAACATCTGGGAAGATCAAGGGAGCCAGCGGAGTAAGTGGTAGACCAAAAAATAAATTCCAGACAGCAAGAAGGATAAAACAATTAAATAGAAAAGTTCAGGAGCAGGTTGGGACCTATTCTTTGAATAAATCGCATTTAATGTTTCTCTCAACAATTTCAGAGGCACTGAAGTTTGCACAGAAGATCAAGAAGTACTGAAGCATACTGGTCTCCCGCCAGGAACATCCCAAGATCCAGCATAGGGGCTGATGCTTTCCATCTCTATCAAGCTTTGTCTCATAAGTAAATTTGAGGATTGGAATTTGTTCCTCCTGTTGTATGGTTGTACTTCAGGTAAGAGTTTTGCTTGGCTGATGTAAATTTATCAGCTCCAGATGTCTAAGGAAAAGAAATACATGATATCCTAGTGCTCAGACACACAAAGTGCGTAGGAAGCAGGACATCTATATATTGTGGTCCGTCTTGTGGCTTAATCTAGAGTGCGAAGGTTTTCCTCTATTCCTGAGTAACTCTGGCCTGACTCAGGTAGGTTACTTCAAAACTACTTTACTTACACTCCATACTCTATATATACGTGATGAGCTACTAGGTAAGTGCTTCACTCTTGTATAGAGACTATTCCATCTGACCTGCAGTGTCTCGAGTGCATGATTACTGATGTCACTGTTACATCATGACACACATCACCATCTTATTACCATAATAATTAACCCATTATGCTACAATCTGGATGCTCCAGAAGGGGCATGTTGGGGGTGGGGTATTGTTGGCAAGGCATTTGATCATGAAGTGCTTGATGGGGGCAGTAAACTGGAGCCTCACTCAACAACCTGCATTTATTTAGCACCTATGACATACAAAAATGTCCCACGGTGCTTCATCAAAGTGTCATCAGCCAAGCCCAAGGAGGAGATATTAGGAGAAGTTACTAAAAAACTTGGTCAAAGGTTTTAAGGAGGGCCTTAGAGGAAGAGAGGTGATGGAGAGGGAGAAATATTTCAGGATGGGAATGAAGGTGCAACCGCTAATAGTGAGATGAACGAGTAAGAGTGCACAGGAGGCTACAGGAAGAGGAATGTGGAGTTTGTGGAGGACTATAACGCAGTGGATGTTATAGAGATGAGGATGAAGATTTTAAATTGGAGGTTTTGGGGTCAAGGAGAAACGTAGTTGACTGAAGACTGGGGTGAGTGTGTGCTGGACTTGGCGTGGTAGAGAATATGTGCAGGAGTGTTTATGGAAGGTAGAGTATGCAACGGTGTCTATTGGAATAGATGAATCTGCGATATTGGCACTGGGTGAGCAATGGTTGAGACAGGCAATGTTATAAAGGCAGAAGTAGGTAGACTTTGCGATGGCAAAGACATGGGAGCTCAGCTTGGAGCGAAAGAAGACGGTGAGGCTACAATTCAAGCTGAGACAGAATCAATGATTAGGTTATGGAACTTGCAGTGGGTCTGAAGATGATGGCTTCCATCTTCCCAATGTCACTGAAGGAAACTGTGGTTCATTAGGGACCTGGGTGTAAGACTAGCAGCCTGACAACACAGAGGCAGTACAAGGGTCAAGAGATGTGGTGGAGAGGAGGAGCAGGCACTATTGGCACCCATGTTTCTGTTCTGTGCCGTACCTGACTCTGCTTTTAATTCTCTGGGTTGTTGCAGTGCTGTGTAACTAAAAGCAATACGAGAGTGAGGCAATGGCTCCGGAAAAATAAAAAGCTGCTTAAGTATAATGGAGTGCAATTTGATGTGGCTAAAGGTGGTCCTCAGTGATAAAATGGTTCACTTCATTGTCATCAATATATTGACTTAGCAGCTGCCATTAAACTGGGTACTGAAGTTAAATTTAAGTAACTGTCAAATGAAATTCACTGCAGGGAAAATGAGGCACCTGAAGGCGCGCAGAGGGATCATGAGAATAATGTGGAATTAATCTCTCCCCTTCTCTCCTAAAGTCAGTGCTACCAGCACCTCTGTCTACCTCACCATTCCTTTAATGGGAGAGGAAACATGAAATATAGTCACATATCCCTGATTCTGATGCAAGGTCTGATTCCAGTCATCATGTGATGACCAGACTGTTAGAAAGCCCTTATTTAGCAGTCTTCCTGTAGCCATGAGCACCAAAGCTGGACTGACCACTCGTTCATTTATCTGCTGCCTTTTTTACCTTTAGTCTTGACCAGCCTTCCATCTTCCATAAACTTAACATCAGCCAAAAGTCTGCTGCCGGTATCCTGACTCACACCAAGTCCTGTTCATCCATCACTTCAGTCCTCCCTGACCCATTCCCGTAAAGCAACATCTTCATGTTAAACTCTTCTGCATTGTTTTCAAATCCCTCCATGGCCTGGCTCTTTAGAACCTCCTCCAGCCCTATGGTCTCCCAAGATCTCTTATTCCCCCCATTCAAGTCTCTTGTACATTCCCCGTTTTAACTATTGACTGTGCCTTCAGCTGCCTGGGTCCTAAACTCTGGAAATGCCTCCTTAAACCTCTCCACCTTTCCACCTCTCTCTCCACCTTTAAGATGTTCCATAAAACCGACCTCTTTGGCCAGCTTCCCTGATACCTTGTTATATGTGGCTAAGCATCAAATCTTGTTTGATACCACTCCTGTGAAGAGTCTCGGCCTGTTTTACTTAACGATAGGTTCCATTTAAGTGCAGTTTGTTCTTGTGAGGAGAAAAGCTGCTATGTCTGCTGAGGTCACAATGGCCACTAGATTTCCCAAAGAATTCACTGGTCAGTTAGTTGTGTTGATCAGTATGACTTTCTGGAGGGGCCAAATGACCAGGCTATCAATGGCCCAGGTCTTCTTAAGATGGGACTTATGATCCAAGATGGGGTCCCCGGGAACCATCGGGATCCCACGGAAGTTCCAGTGCACTGACTCCATGTGAACTGCCCGGCAAGTCTGAAGTCACAATGGGCAATTCCCCTTCTCTTGGGACACTCTGGAAAACTGTTGGACTCCCAGTGAGAGTCGGAGACATCGTACAGTTCTGTGGTACTTACCCAAATGGATACTTAGTAAATATTAGGCAGAAAAATCCTAGTTGAACTCATGGGTAATTATACAACTGAGCCCCCCACTCCCCCACCAAAATCACTCATACTGATAAGTACTCATGCCTTTGGCTCCCCGACTACTCCCTGACCCCTAACTACCTACCCAATCCCCCCAGCCCAACCAACCACTCACACTCCTATCCACCTCACCCACCTGCTACCCTCCCCACCCTCACCCACTGCCATCCTACCCACTTTCCTCACTCACGCCTCACCCACCTACCCATTCACTCCGTCATCCATCACCCATTCACTATCATTCATCTTGGACATTTAAACTTAAACTTACCTTAGAGCAGCTCGTTCCATTAAAAAAAGGGGCATGTCTTCTGCGCTGATTCTCTTCGCTGCTCTCTGTGAGGGCTCCTGTGCCGAGGGAGTTCTTCTGCATTGTGGGTCAGAAGTCCAGCCTTTTTTAAAGGTAAGTGGGTAACTTCCTATCTGATCAGTGTCGGACGCAGGGAGACTGACTGACATGGAAGATTTGGCCAATGTCTTGGCTTAACTGGTTCAGCACCACACAGTGCAGCTTGGGAAACCAATACTTTACAAACCAAGTGTGATTGCAACGTCACAATACATAGGAGACAGAATTTATGGAACGCTAATTTGGCTGCGCAGGCGGTATTTTCACCCTTGTGTCAGAGGATGTGGGTTTAAAATTTTGTTCTCGGATTTGGCTGCCACCTTGGCTGCCACTCTCTCACGGCGCTGAGGGAGTGCCACTTTGCCAGGGCTGCGGAGACCGAGTGTGCTCAAGCCTAGGTGAGCAGAAAGGCAAAGGCAGGCAGGTACCAAGCGAGGGAAGAGCAGCAGCAGCTACCAGGCAGTTAGCACTGGCACCTGCGGGGACATTTACGGACTGGTCAACATAAAGCATCGCTTTGCCTCCAGAGAGGCAACTCTCAATGACAGTTAACAAGGGTGGCGACAGGAGGTAAAAAAAAAAACCCATTGTGCTAATAGATACCTCACGGATTAGCCACTTTGAATTCCACAGCTGTCAGGTGGGTATCAAATACAGCGCTCCCTCTGCTACTTAACGGCAGGTTAATGCCCACGGCTCGGTCATTTTTCTCTCTCGTTTTCAGGAGCACCTCTCCCTATCCCTGCTACTTTGTTATTCCAAGCCTCTTCGACTTGCTCAGGAGGCACTAAAGTGTTGAAATACCCTTTGCGGCAGCCCTGAGGGTTTCCGTTTTGTTGCCCTCCTTTGGCCCTCCCGTTTAAATGGTCCCATCTGTTTAAATTTGACAGATTCCATTCGCTTCTTGTACCACTTTGGCCTGCCCCAGACTGCGTGTGGTGCTGTGAATAATTATGTAAATACGCTCATACTGAGAAGTGAAAGCTGTCTATACTTGACCTTTTCAGGCAGGCCTGGTTACTGGTTCTTAACCACTTATAGTTGCGAATGGAAATTGGCCAAGTTCTATATCCAGAAAGCCTGCTGCTGATTAGCTAATAAAATCGAATTAACCAAATCAGGGACATTCATGATTCAATGTAGTAACAGCCCAGAAACAGGCCATTCAGCCCAAGTGAACCATGCTAGTTTATGATCCACATGAGCTTCCCTCCATCCTTGTTCACTGAATGCCATCAACATGTCCCTCTCTTCTGTCCCATGTGCTTATCTACATAGCTTCACGCCTCGGTAGTGAGTTCCACATTCTCACACTGTGTGGATAACAACTTTTCTCATGACTTCCCTCCTGGATTGATTGGTGACTATCTTCTATTATGACCCCTAGTACTGGCCTCATCTGCAGGTGGAAACATTTTCTCGATGTCTACCCTATCAGACTCTTTCATAACTTTCAAGATCTCCATCAGGTCACCCCCTCAAGTCTTCTTTAATTTCTGGGGAAGAAAGAAAGAGTCCCAGCCTTTCATGATATGTATAATCTCACAGTCCTGACGTGTACATACCAACATACAAATTAAGACCAGGAGGAGGCACTGGAGGGGTGCATCAGGATGTTGCCTGGGATGAAATATTTAAGTTATAAAGAGAGGTTGGATAGACTTGGGTTGTTTTTGTTGGAACAGAGAAGACTGAGGGGTGACCTGATCGAGGTGTACAAGATTATGAGGGACATGCACAGGGTGGATAGGGAACAGCTGTTCCCCTTAGTTGAAGGGTCAGTCACGAGGGGACATAAGTTCAAGATGAGGGAGCAAGAGGTTTAGGGGGGAATGTGAGGAAAAACATTTTTACCCAGAGGGTGGTGATGGTCTGGAATGCAACGCCTGGGAGGGTAGTGGAGGTGGAGTGCCTCACATCCTTTAAAAAGTACCTGGATGAGCACTTGGCACATCATAACATTCAAAGCTATGGGCCAAGTGCTGGTAAATGGCATTAGGTAGGTAGATCAGGTGTTTCTCACATGTCGGTGCAGACTCGATGGGCCGAAGGGCCTCTTCTGCACTCTGTGATTCTGTGATTCTGAGGCCATTCAGTCCTTGAGCCTGCTCCACCATTCAATAAGAGCGTGGCTAATCTGATTGTGGCCTCAACTCCACTTTCTCTCCTACCCCCAATAACCTTTGATTCTCTTGTCAATCAAGGATCTGTTGAATTCAGGCATAAAAATATTCAAGGGCGCTACTTCCAGCATGCGCCGGGGAATAAAGTTCCACAGCTTCATGATTCTTGTAGATTGGAAAGCATTGACTGCACTGGTTATCAGGATCTGTCAGAAAACCCTCTTGGAAACATAAAAAGGCACTAAATGGTGCAGTAAAATAGACATGGCCTGTTCAACACAGACACCAGGATTCAGCTCTGATTGATGGGATTCAGGTCTGTCAGGAAGATATAATAATTCTCATAATGTTATTGGAATGTGTGTGTGTGTGTGTGTGTGTGTGTGTGTGACTTAATTGGATTAAAGACAGCTGGCCTGAAGACTTTGATGTATTAGAAGAGGAGCTAGGGTTGAAATGTTAAGCAGGTAAACATAGGTGTCAAGGGAACACTTGCATTTTTAAATAACCCAGGCTAGATTGTTTTCAAGAGGGAGTGAAATGTGTCACACAGTCAGATGAAGTTTAGAAATTGTGCATTTATTTTTCCCCGAAGATTACTGGTAAAATTTAGTACTATGAGAGATTTTTATTATCAGGAAGGTAAAGTCCAAAGACATAGTGAAACAATATGTATTGTGTAATGGTAAGAATTTTAAGATCCAACAAGTGTGAAAAGCCTTCAACATCTACGCCTCAAGTTGCTGCCTGTAAAGAACTGAATTTGAGGAAACTCACTTTGAACGGGATTGTTCTGGGTATCATGTTTCTTTTCCTGGGTCTTTTAAAATCTAGGTGTCTTCCTGTTGCCTTAACAAAAGTGTAACTGGGAGTCAGATTAATTAGCGGATTTAGAAGTTATTATTGTAGTAATTTGTAGATATATGTATGCGCTTAAAAATAATTTCTCTAGTTTATAAATGTTTAACCCAGTTTTATAAAAACCTATAGGACTCGGTGGTCTTATTACTACTGAATTCAAGGCACGCATCTCGAAATTTATACAAATTGCAAAACAAGTTGTGGCAGTTGTTTCAAGTTTCCCTTTGAGATTTGAACAACTCGGCATTTACCATCGGCTGTGCCATAACAAGGTCTCGTCTCTCTAAGCTGACTGCAAGGATCCTATATGATGGCAAGTTTAATCCAGGTTTCATTGATCTCAAGATTCAGTCCACTCTCAAGCAGAGTGAATCCATCATCAGTCACTCATTCATCCATTCTACTGAGCCTGGCAATTGATCTTCAACCCTTCCTCATCAAGTCTCAAAGTAACGTCATCCATTCCCATCAAACTCAACGTGTTACAGTCCACCCCCAATCTCACTGCACAGACTGCCGAATCCATCTCAATCAATGTGTCCTCTTGCCATTGAGTTCAACCCTCCCAACTGCTTCAAAGCCGCACTGGCCTATTCTGTCACACAATACCCTGCCATTGTGAAAAGGAGTATGAAAGCTGGGCAATGGACTGCATATTTTGTTTGTGGAGTGGGGGGACAGGAGAAGGGTTTAGGGCTCACTTTGTTCCTTGAATGAGAGGCAGGTGAGAGGCAGGGTGTGGGGGGAGGGGAGGTGGTTGGGGGAGCGGGTGGAGGGGTGGTATGGGCCGGGAAGAGGATTTGACTAATCCCTGTGAGCCTGTGAAAATTCCATCCTGACCCTTCCAAAAACTCAACCTGGAACTCAATGGAAGCAAACTCAGGAACTCTCAAGGTATTTAGCATGCACGAACTTTGCTCCAATGGCATCAAACACACTGACTGAATCGACAGAGCCTGCTTTTAGGACAAGTGTTAAGGATAAGCCCTAAAAATCCATTCTTCCACTGACTCCTGCAGGAGACGAAAAACCTTAAGTGGTGCAAACTCATTTCATGGCAGAGTGCTTTTTGAAGATTAAACGCGGGATGTCTAATCATGAAAGCACACAACAGTGGACCACTTCGCACCTTCGACCTTCAACAGTGTCCAGCCCTGCCTGACTGATCTTCTTGCCATCGCAGCCACTGTAACCTTATTGCTGTAAGAAATTATCCACGTGAAGAAACGTTTGGCTGCGGAGCGTGCAAAGGTAACAAGCAACATGTGGAATACAAAGGCTCTTTTTTTGTCCCCCTTGATTTGCGATACTGGGGCAATCACTTCCCAAGTGATGCTGTGGTTGGATGAAGTGCATTCTGGGTGTGTGTCAGAAGGTTGGGCAAGCTCTGTGTGGGAATTTGGTCCCCACACATCCAGACGTGATGATGCCAGCTCGGTGCCTTTACAAAGCCAAGCAGGGTGGTCGGGTCCAATCGATGGACTGGGCAAGATGTTCCACTGTCAGATAAGACAGACCAGGTGGTCTTACCTTAGGTGGTGATGCCAAATATGTAAAGCCCATGTGCCAGTCGTTAATGATGCCGGTGTAATGCAAAACCAGTTGAATCCACTGAAAGGATTGGATCGCTCCAGCTCATTTGTTTGCTGACACCTTAACCTCCGTGGGGGCATTAGCTTCGTCTTGCTTCTTCTCTGGCTTTCTTCAAGCTTCCCTCGGTTCGTGTTTCAATGTTATCCATCCGTCTGATTTTTCTTCTTCCTCTTCTGTTTTTACCCACAATTTCTCCTTCAATTGTTGCCAGGGCAAGTCCGTGGGTCTTTGTTGCCAATGTCTGTACTTGGCTACCTGTCCCTCTCCAACTGTACTCAGCAACTCTTCTGCTTAATGATCTGCTCTTGATCTAACCCCCTCATTCATCTTTCTGTCCATCAAGCTCAAGCAGATATGGTGAATACACATTGACCATAGGTCACGGTGGTCCTGAAATACAGAGGTCAGGTTATGGCCCTGCCACCACATGTCTCCCCCCCTGTCTGATGCGGCGAGCCACTTAAATCTCCATTCAGTTCAACGGGACTATAAGATCCCACTGGGCAGGAGGGGCCCATAAAATCCTGGCCCAGGTCCAGTTCACTGAGTGAATCCCTCTTGGAATGGCTTTGAGATCCCAAGGATGAGAGTTTAAACCTCCGGATATTGCTGTGGGCTACCCCAGGAAAAAGAAATCTTTAGGAGAGGCTTTATAAAAAAGCATTGTTTACGTGTTCTCGTTTTCATGGGTACAGGTGGTCGGGGAGGACGAGGCTGATGGTGGTTAACGGTTTTGGGATAAAGCCTCCAGGAACAAGTCCAACCAGAGTTTTTGGCCTTAGCAGAGTTAGCTGGTCTCAGCCTAGGGCTTCCGTGCTTTACCTGGCCTCAATGCCCGAGGTCTGATGAAGGCGGGGAGGATAGGGTGAGGAGCTGGTGATCATGAAGCTGTTGCCTCTGCTTGAAGCGGCATTCGGTGTGATTGGAAATGGGCTCCATGGCAAACAGGTTCCAAGGCAGACAAGTTCAGAGGCCAGTTGCTCGGTGGGTAGCAGCCTCCATCATCAAGTGATCTGTTGACTCTCTCAGCCTAGGATCGGAGCAGGGCAATGCATGTGAGGACCAACATGGAACCAAATCCTGGCTAGAGTCAGTTCAGGAGATGACAGAAGAAGAATAGGAGAACAATATGCATGTGCATAAAGTATTACGTGCTCAGAAGTTACGATTGTCAGTCCCAGGGAATGGAAACCTTGGCAAGTTTCGCTATTCTAAAAGGCGCTATATAAATGCAAGTTGTTCTTTTCCACTTGTGGTAGGTCACCCCTCCAGTTTGCTGACTATCAGGTCTAAGCTGCTTAAGTTGCTGGCGCACCTTTGTTTCAATTCTGGGAACCTTTGAGCCTGGTATGATGTTCATGGTTGAATCTAAATGATAATCGTCATGCTGGAACCAGATTCGGAGACTCATTTCAAAGGAAATGAACTGCTACCAGGTGAGGGGGGCCAGGTTTAGAATAGGAATTCCCATGAGCCAGCTTGCAGATGCCACTGGTGGAACCCAAGCTACTGGTACAAAAGCAGCTTCAGGCGTAGAACTGAGCTCCCTCCACACCGGTCCACAGAACACTCCCAAGTTCAGACACAACATAGGTTCGATATGCATTGAAGCTTCCTTCAATCTATCCCAACACTATTCCCCAAACTCAGAAGAATACCCATACTGTACCAGTGTGGAATTTCTATTTCCCGCTCCAGGGATTAAATGGTCCATCTAGAATAGATTAGCTATCTGGTGATAAAAACAAAAAAACTGCGGATGCTGGAAATCCAAAACAAAAACAGAATTACCTGGAAAAACTCAGCAGTTCTGGCAGCATCGGTGGAGAAGAAAAGAGTTGACGTTTCGAGTCCTCATGACCCTTTGACAGAACTTGAGTTCGAGTCCAAGAAAGAGTTGAAATATAAGCTGGTTTAAGGTGTGTGGGGGTGGGGGGGGGGGGGGGGGGGGGGGGGCGGAGAGAGAGATAGAGAGAGAGAGAGAGAGAGAGAGAAGTGGAGGGGGTTGGTGTGGTTGTAGGGACAAACAAGCAGTGATAGAAGCAGATCATCAAAAGATGTCACCAACAATAGAACAAAAGGTGACATCTATTGATGACCTGCTTCTATCACTGCTTGTTTGTCCCTACAACCACACCAACCCCCTCCACTTCTCTCTCTCTGCCCCCCACCGCCACCCCCCCCCGCCCCCCCCACCCCCACACACACCTTAAACCAGCTTATATTTCAACTCTTTCTTGGACTCGAACTCAAGTTCTGTCGAAGGGTCATGAGGACTCGAAACGTCAACTCTTTTCTTCTCCGCCGATGCTGCCAGACCTGCTGAGTTTTTCCCAGGTAATTCTGTTCCTTTTTAACTATCCGATGTCGGTTTAGGAACACTCTTTCTCTGTGGATACATGCCCAAAAGAAACTAAACTCCTTGAGGTTTCCTCCATGTAAGACCCAAACCACCAAAAGGAAACTTTTACCTCTTCTATTTGGGCTTGATCTGAACAGAAGTATCGGAGCCGCAAGGCCAGTGGCTAACCAGCAGAGAGTGCCCATTAACATCTCCGAGGCGTAGCTCCAGCTCTCCCAACTGCTTACAGACCAGGAGAAATAGTTGAACAGCATCAGATTGATCCTCAGGGCCTTTTTTGGCGTCAATCCCTGACTACTGGGATTAAAGCCACCTTTTCCCTGATACAAGGGTGCAAAATAGTTTCATCCTAATCCAAAGTGGGCACCAGTCCACAGTATAACACTAGGCATAATGCCGCAAGCTTTGGCAGGCACACTTGGAGCCAACTGAAATGTTCTTCAGGAGGTGAGGAAGCATGCAGAGCTCAAACATCATTCACGTCCACAAGACTAATGATTCTGTCTTTGATGCCCCATGTAGGAAATGAAAATGGAATTGAGGGACCATTCCTGCAGCACTGTAGAGGGAGCATTACCCTACATCAAACCTGAACCAAGGAAGGTTTGATGCCAGTACTGGTTGTACAATGTCTAAATATTCCTTGTCCCAGGATATGGACAGAGCGAGTGAGAAAGAGAGAGAGACTGGACTGTGAGCCAATCAAGCTGACCTTGGGAACAATTTTAGTTGGCTGGTGAGCTGTGTAATTTGGACTAAGTTGTAACAGTTAAAGTAATTAGAACCAATCCAAAACACAGGTTCCCGCTTCTCATCTGTGACTTCACCAGACAAACTCGGAGGTTTGGGAATTGGACTTGGAGGAAAACTCCAAATTCCTTTTAAACATCAGCACACTTGATTAAAATGGGCTATTTCTTCCATATAGACTTTTGGGAACAAGTGTACGACGAGACAGTAAATCTCTCGTTCATACTCCTTCCTGGAGTCACTGAAAATCTGACTTTCATCTGGTCGGGATGGTTTTGAAGGATAGCCACTTAATAAGAAGAATAAACTTGCATTTATGTAGCGCCTTTCAGCGCGTGCCAAAGTGCTTTACAATGAAAGAAGCCTTTCTGAAGTGTCCTCACTGTTGCAATTTAGGAAGTGCATCCAGCCAGGCCCCACACGTAAGGCGACCAGACAATCTGGTTCCCCAGTGGTGTTTGTAGACAGATAAATATTGGCCAAGGGTACCAGAGAAAACTCTCCCTGCCCCTCTGCGAAATAGTGCTGTGGGATCCAACCAAACAGGCGGATGAGGCCCCGGTATAATGTCTCGTCAGAAGGACAGTGCCTCCAGCAGTGGCCTACTCCTGCCCCTAAATCGTACGTTCGTGTGCAATGTTTCCTCGGTACTGCACTAAGTCTCGGCTGAGGTTTTTGTGCTCAAGTCCTGGAGTGAGACTTGAACCCACTGGGGCATGAATGGCACCCTAAGTTTAAGAAATTAAAATGAGGCAAAACTCTCTGCTTTTCAATTGCCACTTTCATAATAAAGGATTTTACATTTGTCCACTTCCTATTTTTTTTTCTCTTTTGGTTTAAATATCTCCAACCTGCCTAGTTTCTAATAGGCGAGAGGCAGACACTGCAGCAATCACCACTGACAGTCTAAGAGTTACCTTGTCTTCCAAAGAACAAGGTTGCCAGGCAACAGGAGTTAGCATAATGTAGATCAATCAGTTCATGGCAGATTGTCACACATGCAACATATCAAATCTCCTTCACGCACAACAGATCAGTATTTGTTCCCCACAGTTAAGTGACGTGGATGTGCATTAAAATCTTGGAGTTTGCTTTCTGGGTCGCAGGAACCAATTGCAATTTCTTTGGTGAGCGGTGACCAGGGGATGACCTGCTGAGTGTTTCCAGCATTTTTTATTTCAGATTTCCAGCAGCCACAGAATTTTGTTAGCGTTTCTGGCTAACCCAGAGAGCTGACCAAAGTGAGCAACAACGATGATCCCAGGTCTCCAAGGTACCAAGGGAGGATGAAGATATTGGGAACCGGCGGATTTGGTTGAGCTGACGGAGGGGAGAGGGGCAGGATTTAAGATTTGCATGTCGTGTCAAGGAGTGGGGCTACTGAAGGCAGAGTCAGTAATCACACAGACATGTAGGCTGGGGGCCCGAGGCGTGCGACAGAAGGTCCTGGATGTGAAAGGGAGGTTGGGGCGGTGGGGGGGGGGGGGGGGGGGGGGGGGGGGGTGGTTGTGGGGTAGGGGGAGGGGGAAGCAGGGGAATGGAGTAGCAGGTAGCCTTGTCTTGGCTCCCGCTCTTTGATACCCTTCAACTGGCCTCGCCACTGGACATTGGATTTCATTCACTTGGGGACAATTCCTCGAGGTTTTGAAGGAACTGGCAGATTTGGTCTGAGCGAATGGTTCCAGTGTCGTGAGTGGTTCAAATTCCAGAGGATATGAGCTAAAAAGTGAGGGAACTGTACGTAACCAGGGAACCAAGATGGGGGGTTCAGCCTACGTTTTACTGTCTCTGGTCTAAGTGCATTTGCAAAGGAATTACCGGATAAGTTAGCAGTGAAGACCATTCCAACAAAAAGAATTAAGAAGCAATTATTCACATTTCTCTGAATGGCCCTGTCTTTCACTGGTGCTGGTGACTCACCCAACACGTCCATTCTTTAACTATGACCCAACCATACAATAAGGCCGAGTTCCATCCAGTGGCTCCCCAACATCCACAGGCGAGAGCCTCTGCCCAACATTCACCTGGAGGCTGAACGCTGACTGATGAGTCCATATCCTAAAGAGGGGAACTGTGATGTCCTAACATGGGGCCTAACTAAAATCAGGGAGGCTGGGAAGGAAGAGTGGAATTTTCCCTGAATTGCATGGCTCATTGTGGTACAGTTAACCATCAAGCAATTGGGGGAGGTGTGGGGGGGTTGGGGGGGGGGGGGAAAGGGGGGGTGGGGAGGGGGGGTGCGTGGGGGGTGGTGGGGTGGGTGAGGGAGTGGTTCACTGGAGGTCCCCTTATTTGTTCTTATTCTTTCATGGGCCACTGGTAAAGCCAACATTTCTTGCCCATCCCTTCTTGACCTTGAGATGGTGGTGGTGAACCATCTTCTTAAACACTGGGGTCCATGTCATGCAGATAAAGCCACAGTGCCGGAAATTCCCGGATTCTGATCCAGTGACAGTGAAGGAGTAGTGATACAGTTCGAAGTCAGGATGGTGTGTGGCTTGGAGGGGGTGGGGGGTACTAGCAGCTGGTCATGTTCTATACATCTCCTGGCCCTTGTTCCTTTAGCTGGTAGAGGTCACGTGTTTGGAAGGTGCTGTTGAAGGAGCCTTGGTGAGATGGTGCAGTGCATCTTGTACATAATACATATTGCTGCCACTGTGCATCGGTGGCAGAGGGAGCGAATGTTTAAGGCAATGGATGGGGCGCCAATCAAGCCGGTTGTTTTGTCCTGGATGGTGTGTTGTGACCTCCCCCCGGGTGAGTTCCCACAATTTTGAATTTTGTTACGCTCCCAGCTGAGGAGGAATGAGCTGGCTCCCCTTCTTTATTCAACCCCCTCAGTTAGTCACAACAAGGTTCAATAAAAAGTGATTCCAACCCCCCTCCCCACCACCCCCCCCACCACCGACCCCATGGGTATCTTTTCCCAGTTCAAATGCATTATTTTTAGAATGAGCCAATGTCCTCAGGCTTTCTTGAGTCAAAGAAAGAGTGAGTTTATTAGTTACTAAAAACACAAGAAAAATAAAAACACAACACACACACACACAGATCAGAAATGAAAAGTTAAGAGTCAAAATAAAAGTTAAAAAGATACACGAATCAGTCTTTGGCTTGATCGTGAGGTGTAGATAGCCAAACATTGCGGCCCTTAAATTGAGTGACTCTGGACTTGGGCAATTCGGCAGTGGGTTTGGAGACACTTGGTTGTGCAGGGTAGCTGAAGAGGCTGTCCTATTTCCTTTTCGATAATGGCTTCTGCTAAGCTTTGCCTCCAGCAAGAGAGAGAGAGTTCAACTGCAACTGCAGGGGTGGCTAGCTGGTCTTCTTCTTGCTGTCACACACACAGCACACCAGCTTTTTAACTGATGTCTCCCTGGGTATTCTGGAAGGGAATAAAATTATGACTCGCACCCAGAGTCCATGTTCTTTTCCTCTTAGACCATTTACACATCCTGAGATATAAATCAACAGCTGGTGGGTTTTAGATGCCTGCTGAGAAATGCAAAGCAGCCTTTGCCTCTGCAACCACAGGAGGTTAAAGTTCAGCCTTTTGCATCTTTCTTATCTCCCTTTCAAGTGGCCCTGCTTGAAGAAGGCCATGACACCTTTTCAGGTGCGACATTCCATGTTGTCTCAGGACAGGTCTGTCAGTATATTCCACGTAGGGCTTTTCCAGAAAGTGGTCACTTTGCATTATCAGCCAACATTTGCTCAGTGTCTTTGCTCCAACTTCCTTGAAGACACACACACAAGTCTTCCTTAAAAAGTTCAATACGCCTGTAAGTAATTTGTGGCTGTAATCGGCTTTTCATGGCAGGGGTCAAGTATCTTGAGTGTTGTTGGAGCTGCACTCATCCAGGCACGTGGAGAGTATTCCATCATGTACACTTCTGACTTGTGCCTTGTAGATGGTGGACAGGCTTTGGGGAGTCAGGAGGTGAATTCCCAGCCTCTGACCTGCTCTTGCAGCCACAGTATTTATATGCAAAACAAAAACAGAATTACCTTGAAAAACTCAGCAGGTCTGGCAACATCAGGGGAGAAGAAAAGAGTTGACGTTTCGAGTCCTCATGACCCTTCGATAGAACTGTTCTGTCGAAGGGTCATGAGGACGCGAAACGTCAACTCTTTTCTTCTCTGCCGATGCTGCCAGACCTGCTGAGTTTTTCCAGGTAATTCGTTTTTGTTTTGGATTTCCAGCATCCGCAGTTTTTTGTTTTTATCACAGTATTTATATGGCTGGTCCAGTTCAGGTTCTGGTCAATGGTAACCCACAGTGCAATATTCTGCTCACTGTGGGGGACGTTCAAGTCTGTTGCCGGGTTCAAATTATTAAATAATTACATTTCAAACTGCTTGAGAAAATATTCCAATATTGTTTTATTCCAGCTGCTTAAATTGAATTACCAGCTACTTCAAATTTTAATCAACAACAACAGACTATATCTACAAAAACAATTACCAAGGGTCAATAATTTGATTAAAAGAGACATAGTATTAGCTGTTCCTCACCAAATAATCTCTGAAATCTTTTGCTTTACTTTGTTGCTTGCATATAGGACAATTAGCTTTCTGAAATCTGTTTCCATTAATTCAACACGGTATCACAATTGTAATCTCACTTCCCTCCCTGCTCGCTCTACTTATCTGAAAACAATGAATGATCCTTCAGTTCTCTTCTTCTAACTAACTGGAAGGGTTTCCTTAAAGGTTCTCTCTCGCACACTGCATCCTTTTTGCTGGACAATGGCCTCCTACACTCATCATCCAAAACTAGCTACGCTTTTCTGCATCACTCCACTTGACATGCCATCAATATCTTGCAAGCTGCACGTCCACAATGCTGGAAATCTTAATATCGATTAAATCACCACATCTTGGGGAAGTCTAAATCGGGCTCTTTCCGATTTCAGCCAAGAGGTAATTCCTTCAAGCACTGAATTAGGAACAAGGAATGTCAGGTGGAAGTTTTTTACCCAAAGGGTCATAGATGGAGGCAATGGGCAGCGTTTTACATCCCACAGGCGGGTGGGTGGACATGCAACTGACCCGATCGGGCGTAAAATGGTGCGCGATGGCGTCGGGCGAGTGTCCTGACATCATCGCGCGCTTGCGCGACATTTCGGTCGGCGGGAGCATGCAAGAGTCGGCCGCGCGCCCGCCGACAATTGAGAGGCCTATTAAGCCCATTAAAGTATTAATTAAGAGAGATTTCCCGCTGCCTTTCAGCGCGCGTTCCATGCTGGCTGGCCGTCAGTTGTGAAATGGCGGTGGGGTGGGGGTGGGGGGGGGGGGGGGGGGGGGGGGAGGCGCTGGCAGTGGACCATTTCCCAGCCGCTCCCAGCCCTCGCCACAGAGGGGCCAGAAAATTCCGCCCTCGGTGTCCCAAATAGGAAGGGTTCCATTTTCCATCACCCTCTGCAAACCACCATGAAACGATACAGCACACAAGAGGACCACCTCGCCCATTTTGCTTGTGCCGGCTCTTGGAAAGAGCTATCCCATTTTAACCTTGTTGCCTCTACGCTTTCCCCAGAGCCCAGCTTTTTCTTTTTCAATTTCAAGCATTTGCCCAATTCCCTTTCGTAAGTTACGACTGAAGATACACCCCCCCCATTCGGGCAACAAATTCCCAGATCGCCACTGGCTGTGTGAAACCATGCTTCCTCATGCCAGCCTTAATTCTTTTGCCGGCCATCTTGAACCCGGTCACTGATTCTCCGGCCACTGGAAACACCAAAACCATTCATAGTTTTGAACACTCCTATCAAATCTCCTCTTAACCTTCCTTGCTTGAAGGAAGAACAGCCCTAGGGCAGAATTTCACAGCTACCATAAAATGGAGCGAGTCGGTCAAAGGTCCATTGACTTCAGCGGCTGGAGGGGTTGTAAAATTCCGCCCTTAGCAATGTAACTGAAGTCTCTCATTCCTGGGGCATTCTGGTGAAATCTCCTCTGCACCCTCTTTCAAGGGTTGAACATCCTTCCTGAAGCGTGGTGCTTAGATTCAGCCACAACATGACAGTCAGGCCCCAACCAGTGTTTTGTTGAAGTTACACATGATTCTTTTTCTTTGCCCTTTCATGGACCATGGGCATCACTGGCAAGGCCAGCATTTGTTGGCCATCCCTAATCGCCCTCGAACTGAGTGACCTGCTAGGCCATTTCAGAGGGCAGTTGAGAGTCTACCACATTGCTGTGGGTCTGGAGTCACATGTGGGCCAAACCAGATAAGAATGGCAGGTTGCCTTCGCTCAAGGGCATGAGTGAACCAGATGGGTTTTTACAACAATCAGTGACAGCTGTCATAGTCACCCCTTTTCTATTTTTCCTTAGTTCTGTTGAAGGGTCATACGGACCTGAAACGTTAACTGTATTCCTCTCCGCAGATGCTGTCAGACCTGCTGAGTTTTTCCAGCTATTTTTGTATTTTGTTTTTTCATCACATTCACCATTACTGATAGTCGCTTTCAATTCCCGATTTTATTACCAGACTTCAAATTTCGCCAGCTGTCATGGTGGGATTTGAACCCAGGTCCCGCAGACCGTTAGCTCGAGCTTCTGGATTCCTCGTCCAGTGACAATACCCCACCATGCCACGATCTACCCCTCAAATTCGTGGCTCTTGTAACTTGTAAAGTCAAGGAATCCGTGTGCCCTCTCAACATGTCTTGCCATGTTGAGTGCGTACAGGCTGAGGTCTCTCCTTTGAAGATTGGACCAGTTAGTTAATATGGCCTTGGCTGACCTTGACCACCAAAAAATTCACCAAAAAGAAAATGGATGCAAGAGAACCGACTATTTTGCCCCTCACCCCCGGCGGAATCTCATGCACTCATAAATACCTGAAAGGAAACGGCCTGCTCATTATATTAGAAATGACAAGGAACACAGCCAGTTACGGTGGCTGCAATATTTACACTGATGATAAGCCTGTCTCCCACTCAGGCTCCAACAGTTTCCACGGTCTGTTTCTGGTAATTAGATATTCATTTGAACAAATAATAAGAGCAAGTCAGTGTTGTTAGTGCTGGTCCACTGGCTCAATTCTCTTGTCACTATTCCATCTGCCTCGTGTACAGAAAAAAAATGCACTTTAATAATGTTGGCTGCTAATTAACTGCGCCCTGTGTTTCTCTCAGCTCACTGTGCTGCGGTCTTAAATCGGAGACTGGAACACTGTTCTCTCCATACGACTCGTGTCAGAGAGTAAAGGGCGTACAGCTTCCGAATTACCTTTCGGCAGAGTCCAGTCCCAAGTCATCCTTAAAAGCTTTACCGGCTCTCTCCCAGCTGGAGTTGGGACAGAGTTACTAGCCTTTTGAGAGCTGAAGTTGCTCCCGCAACCAATGCCGGCCAGAAGCAGTAATTGGTTTGAGCCAGCCTGGCTAAGAACGAGGCACTGGGGGCAGCAGCTGCGGTGGAAGGTTGGGGGGTGGGGGGGGTGGGGGCACACTCGCTCCCAGTTTACTCGCATGAGGGCTGCTGAGCCGCAGGAGCCTGCTGGGACTGCAGGGTAGGCCGCATGGAGACCCCTCGTCTTTTCCTGACAGCAGCCGACCTGACACAGCTGCATTCGAGTGCAGACCGCTTTCCAAGGGAGCTTTGAGCAGCTGTCAGGATCTTCTATCTTGCACATGCAAAAGGTCCTTACACCTGTTTCGAGCACGGGCTCGGGATTCCTCATTTCCTGCCCTCATCATTGTGGTGGGTGGTGAACTGGCGGTCCACCGGAGTGAGCGTTTGCCTGTGTAATTTGCACTGAACGATAGGCATGGTGCTTGCAAATTTCTGAAGATTTGATCAAGGATGATATATCAGTCCCAAGTCAGTTGGTGAAGTATGCAACTAGAGACACACATTCCTTCATAATGGATGTATTAACA
This sequence comes from Carcharodon carcharias, assembly GCF_017639515.1. Taxonomy (NCBI): domain Eukaryota; kingdom Metazoa; phylum Chordata; class Chondrichthyes; order Lamniformes; family Lamnidae; genus Carcharodon; species Carcharodon carcharias. Next base: position 19,596,371 of record NC_054483.1, on the reverse strand, counting down.
GAATGCAGCTTTGTGTAGGTCTGCTTCCTAACTACCAACCAGCAGTCTCTTTTTATACTCTTTTGAGTGCACCGATAAGATAAATTAGACTAATTAACAAATTAACTAGCTGAACAAATTGCCAGCCCCTTAAAGGGGCACTAAAACCAAAGACAAATCTCAAAAGGAAACTTATATAATTAAATTAAAATGTTGCTTCTGGGGCTGATGGAGCATTCCAGCCCCATACCGGTGCTCACCAGTCACGGAACAATCTCTCTTCATACTCTTTTGAGTATATCAATTAAAAAAAATAAAATTAAACTTTAATGCTTTTCCTTAGTTACACGGCCCCTTAGGGGTTATCATTTGGCCGAATTGGCTTTTATTTCCAATCGGTTAATTTGTTAATTTGTTCATTTGTTATATTCAGAAGGAGTATAAAGAGAGACTATTGTAATTTGATTTACTAAGATTCCTATAATATGTTCATCTTTTGTTACAATGCCCACTTAAGGGCTTTCACTTTAATTTATTTGTTAAAGATTTCTTTAAAAATTAAAAAATAAATTAACAAATTAAATCAGAAGGTCATTTTGGGGGCTGATGATGTACTCCAACAACTCCCCCCACCCCGCCCACGATCCCCACTCCACCAATGCCCACTGGGTGCAGAAGGCCTCAAACATACCACTGGACACTGCATACTCCCCCTCCAAGGACATCAGGCCATGGAAGTAGCCGCAGAAGAGGGACAGAAGGTTGGGCCGGACGATTCCCTTAATCGCCCACTGCCAGTCCCTCTTTGTAACTCTTTCGAGTCAACCAAATAAACTATAAATGAACAAAAATCAGGGACAAAGTAAAAACAAAGACAAAATTTAAAGGAACCTTGCAGACATTAAACCCAAAATGTGATTAAGGGGGGTCAATAAAACCCGCCAGTCCCCGCGGTGCCCATCAACCACGGAAGGCTTCGACCAGTGCCGGCAGACACCGCGTGCTCCCTCTCCGGGGGCACCCGGCCGTGAAAGCAGCCGCGGAAGAGGGGCAGGCAGTTGGACCAGTCGACCCCCTGGACTGCCCGCTGCCAGACTCTCTTTGTAAGTGCTCCAAGTGCTGAACTAAACAATGCCCTTCACCTGTATATTTTAACAATACAATTGGCATATCATTAACAAAGGGACAGGGCCCTGACAGGACAGCTCAGGACCACTGGTCAATCACCTTCCCCCTCAACTGTAAGTCACGACAGACTTTCCGCTCGCCCAGTCAGTGCACTTGTCTTTTGGAGCCTATCAGATTTTGCTGGGTTTGGGATTTGCTGTTGTGGACACACCTCTTCTTGCTCTTTGACACCGCTAAGAGTGCAAGTGGTGACAAAAAAGTGATCAAAGGTGCCAATGGGATATTAGCTCTTATAACCAGAGAGCTAGGATGGGCAGTGGGTGGTGGAAGAGGGGACGGAGGTTGGGGAGGGGCGGGGGGTGGGGGGGACAGGGGACGGGGGTGGTGATGGTGGGGGCGAATTTGTTACAGCTGCACCAGGCCCTGGTTAGACCACATCTGGATTACTGTGTACCATTCTGGGCACTGCAGCATATGAAGGGCATATTGGCTTTGGGAGGAGGGCAGTGCAGATTCACCAGAGGGTTACCAGGGCGACAGTTCATTATGTGGAGAGACAACAAAACTTGGCTTAAATTTAACGCAATATACAAGGCTCAGGGTGGTTTGATGGGAAATTGATCGAGTAAATCACTTTCCATGGTGGGGATAAAGGGATAGAACCTAAAGGCCATTCAGGAGAGGAGGGAAAAACACTTATTCACACAAAGTCCAGTATAAGCGTGGAGATCTCTCCAACGACAACAAAAAAAAAACACAATAGATCTGAGCTCAGTTACCCACTTCAAATCTGAGTCTGGTAAGATTTTTGTAAGCCAAATGTTAAGGGATGTGGGGCCCAGGCTGATGGCTGGGGTTAGTATGCAGATCAGCTGTAACCTCTTAACTGGTGGGAAGTGGGCATTGCTGGCAAGGCCAGCATTTATTTGCCCACCCCCAATTGCCCTCGAGTTGATTAGCTTGCTTCAGAGGGCAGTTCAGAGTTAACCACATTGCCGTGGGTCTGGAGTCACGTGTAGGCCAGACTGGGTAAGGATGGTCAGGTATTCTTCCCTGGACGACATGAACGAGGCAGATGGGTTTTTATTACAATAATCGACAGTGGTTTCGTGGTCACCCCTTACTGAGACCAGTCCAGATTGTGAGTTGAATTGAAATTCCACCAGGTGCTGTGACCTGATTTGAACTTGTGGCCCCAGGTCATTAGCCTGGATGTCTAGATTACTAGTCCAGTGACAGATGGGCGATTCCCTTCTCTAAGATACAGCAGCGAACCAGGTGAGTTTTTAAAACAATTAATGATGGTTTCATGATCACCGTTACTGAGACCCGCTTCGCATTCCATGTATTTTTTTTGGATTAATCAATGGATTTATTTTAATTAATTAATTGAATTCAAGTTCCACCAGTTGCCACGGTGAGACCTGAACCCATGTGCCCAGGGGATTAACCTAGGCCCGTGGATTACTAGTCCTGTGAAAATGCCACCATCTCACCAATAGATAGGACGCTTGAAGGGCTGAATGGCCTCCTCTCGTTCCTTTGCAATCAATCGCTCCTGAGCACTTGCAAATATAGCCTGGCTGATCCACAACGATACACGTTAACCATGATGTAGTCAACACTTGGTGAGAATAAGGTTTTGGGGGGAACATTGGCCTGATGTGCTCTGCTCTTCAAGCCAAAAGGCTCAGGAAATCTCCATGAATTCAGACTTAGCTGCTCCTGTGGTCGTACGGTTTCCTGGTGAATGACCGAGTTTTGGTAGGGTTGCTGCATATTACAACTGGGGCGGTGCCACATTCCAGTCATTGAGTCAAAGAATGGAAAAGGACCCAGGATACTTAACATCACTCCAGAATGGTGAAGAAATGCTGTTGAAGGCAATACCGCCTGTCTCCGCTATTTACACATGGGCAGACTTGTGAAACCAGTCCTGACCAGCGGCGCAGAGACAGCTCCGTGCATTTCTACAAAGGTCAGCGATCTAAAACAGATGCCTGTACCGGCTTGGGTTACTCGCATCAAGAACTCCGAGCGACAAATGCCGTGAGCAATAGGCTGGTTTCACAGGCGAGAGGCCCACTATCGAACAGATATTTACATCCCGGCAGCCAAACAGCACAAGTACAATGAGCCACTACACATGAGGCTACACTGAGTTGTACTAAGGCCTATTGCCCAGTCATGTTTATTTAAAAAAGAAGTGGTTAATTTCCACAAATCAGCTGCTTAATTGGCTTTAATCCTTTCAGGCAAGTACGCCACATACTTAATCTCTCAGTGAAATCATCAACAACATATCAACGGAATGAGCTCCCTGGCCTATATCCAACATGGCAGCTTCTGCTGTAAAAGACGATTAGCACAAGTGATTAGCTATTGGGCTGATCGACTTGCAAACTGGCAGATACTGCCTCCAGGATGATTTACACACTGTTACTGTAACTCTGGCACCAGAACCGGACGGTGGACCCTTTTTTGTTCAGGGTTTGGCTAATCTCCCACCGGAGCAATGGGAGGAGACTGGGAGAATCTGGGAGGAATTCCAGGGGCAAATGTTGTGAAATGAGCAAGAAGATTCAGATGACAACATAGTCATCAAGCTTAAGCTTTCATGGTTTAGGGCTTAACCTGCTTCACCACGTCTATTATTCCATCCTTCTTTACCACGTCAAGATGTCGCACCAGTCTTACAACCTCCTTCTTCCCCAATTCTCTCACCTTGTTCGATATTGTGGTGTGCTGTTGCCAATACCTCCTTGATAGCATGTCTGACCCGTGAGGTCAGACGATGACAGTCGGCCTGTTCTTTGACTATGGACATCAATGCAGCCCAGTTATATCATGCAACATCAATTTACAGGAGTTTCCCAGTGGAAACCCCAGCTAGCATTTCTTCCAGTTGAGGGTGAGCTGTTAGCATTGACCAGGGATGAAACCTGGGTCATAAGAGTACAAGAAATAGGAGCAGATGTGGGCCATATGATCATCAAGCCTGCCATACCAATCAATACGGTCATACCTTATCAACACTTGCACACCCTACCTCATACCCTTGATATCCTTAATGTCCAAAAATATCAATCTCAATCAATCTTGCACATAAAATGACTGAGCATCCATTGCTCTCTTTGTTCGAAAATTCTGAAGCCTCTCAAGTCTCTGAGTGAAGAAACTTCTCTGCATCTTGATCCTAACTAGCCCTTTATCCTGAGATAAAAACAAAAAAACTGCGGATGCTGGAAATCCAAAACAAAAACAAAAACAGAATTACCTGGAAAAACTCAGCAGGTCTGGCAGCATCAGCAGAGAAGAAAAGAGTTGACATTTCGATTTCCCATGACCCTTCGACAGAACTTGAGTTCGAGTCCAAGAAAGAGTTGAAATATAAGCTGGTTTAAGGTGTGTGTGTGGGGGGCGGAGAGAGAGAGAGAGAGAGAGAGAGGTGGAGTGGGGGTGTGGTTGTAGGGACAAACAAGCAGTGATAGAAGCAGATCATCAAAAGATGTCAACAACAATAAAACAAAAGAACACATAGGGTTCTTTTGTATTATTGTTGTTGACATCTTTTGATGATCTGCTTCTATCACTGCTTGTTTGTCCCTACAACCACACCCCCACTCCACCTCTCTCTCTCTCTCTCTCTCTGCCCCCCACACACACACCTTAAACCAGCTTATATTTCAACTCTTTCTTGGACTCAAACTCAAGTTCTGTCGAAGGGTCATGAGGACTCGAAACGTCAACTCTTTTCTTCTCCGCCGATGCTGCCTTTATCCTGAGACTGTGTGCCCCAGTTGCACTGCAGGAATTCACCAAGGCTCCTTAGACTTCCAAACCCACGATCACTACCACCCAGAAGGAACAAGGGCAGCAGATAGGTGGGAACACCACCGCCTGGAAGTTCCCCTCCAAACCACATACCATCGCGACTTGGAAATATATCGGCCGTTCCTTCACTGTCGCTGGGTTAAAATCCTGGAACTCCCTCCCTAACAGCACTGTGGGTGTACCTACACCACATGGACTGCAGGGGTTCAAGAAGGCAGCTCACCACCACCAACTTGGAATGGGTAATAAATGCTGGCCCAGCCAGCGAAGCTCACATCCTGTGAATGTGTGAATGAATAAAAATAAAAGTTCCAGACTCTTCCATCTGGGGAAACATCCTCTCACCAACCATCCTGTCAAACCCTCTAAGGACTTTGTAGGCTTCACTCAGATCAACTCTCAATCTCTAAACTTTAGAGAACCGTAGGTGCACTCGACTCAATCTCTCCTCTTAGGCCAACCATCTCATCCCAGGAGCCACCCCACCAAAAGCAAGTATATCCTAATAATTTAGTGACTGCGCTTCAAAAGTACTTGATTGGCTGTAAAGTGCTTTGAGGCATCTAGTGGTCGTGAAAGGTGCAAGTCTTTCTAACAGGTGCCATTTTGCGAATTTCTACAGCCTTTGAAACTATAATTGGGAAAAGCGGTGAGTGCCAGTTGGAGTCCATTCCCTGGCTCAAGGGCAAGTGAAGTGCAGAGTGTTCGATTCTCCACAAGGGGCGCCCTTCAACCGGACGAGCACCACAATTCACAACGGAAGAAGAAAATCATGATAAATTGCACAGGTTTCCAAGCGATTACTAAGCAATTGAATAAGAAAAGCTTGTAACGCATCTGCTCCCATGGAAACCAGAAGCAGTAACTGATGAAATAAGACACTCACTGACCGACAATTAAAGAGAGAGTCATCCTGAAAATTGTTTTTTTTTTAAATACCTCTGCTCACCACTCTTTGCAATCATTGTTTAAAAATTGACCATTGGCTTTAGTGGGTAAATGTAGCACCTGGTGTATTACTGAGGAATGCTTGGGTACAGCAGGTTAATCTCTGCCTGGTTGGACGGCTGTGATGTTGCAGCAGTGGTCATGACAGAGAGATGAGAGGGCCGGATAATTCATATACAGAAGATGGAAAGAGGATCAACTGTAGTGGATGAGTAGTATCTTCAGACAAGGTCGGGAAAGCATTTAGACTTTTTTTCATTATTCAGTCACAGGATGTGGGTGTCGCTGGGTGGGCCAGCATTTACTGCCCGTCCCTAATTGACCTTGTTCAGAGGGCATTTTGTTTCAGAGTCAACTGTGGGTCTGGAGTCACATGTAGGCCAGAAAGGTAAAGACAGCAGGTTTCCTTCCCTAAAGGACATTAGTGAACCAGATGGGTTTTTACAACAATCAACAATGGTTTTGTGGTCATCATTAGACTTTTAATTCCGGATTTTTATTGAATACAAATTTCACCTTCTGCTGTGGCGGGATTTGAACATTATTACCCTGGGTCTCTGGATTACTAGTCCAGTGAAAATACCACTATGCCGTCGGCTACCACCGTCAACACCACCAACCACTCCCCATCACCCCCCTCAAAAGATGTGGATATTAATTTGTAACTGGTGGGCTGAAGGCGGTTAAAACAAAGACTTGCATTTATATAGCGCCTTTAACAACCTCAGGTGGTCCCCAAGCATTTAAAGTACCTTTGAAGTGTGGTCACTGTTGTGTCTGCGCACAGCAAGCTCCCACACACAGCAATGTAATAATGACCGGACAATCTTTTCTCTGACTAGTGCTGGCTAAAGAATAAATAGCAGCCGGGGCACGATGGAGAAACTCACCCAGCTCTTCCACAAAATAGTGCTGCAGAGTCTTTATTGTCCACCCAATAGGACAGACTTAGTTTCAGCTTTTACCTGAAGGAGATACCTCCATGCAGCACTGCTCAGTGCTGCTCTCGATTGTCAGCCTAGACTTTGTGCGCAGGACTCTGAAGTGGGACTTAACCTACTTCTCCCTGGCTCAGGGCGGACAGTGTTACCAACTCAGCCACTACTAAGCCAAAGGTTTTGTAGAGGTTCAAGGTAGGTCAGCGTGAAAAAGGTTTACATAAGGCACTCTGTGCCGTCGGTGAAGTCATTCCCACTGAGTGGGAAACATGCTATGTTGAGGTGGTGCTAAGATATGTATTTTAAGTTTCACTCATGCTTCTTTTCAAATAGAATGATACAATTTAAGGGCTTCTTAAGTGGTTCCTCAGTTAATCCAAGTGAATAATCCCTTCTCCCATTTTATCACCATATCGTCCTGCATTGAACCTAATCATTCCAGCCTTTCGTCCACAAGACGAAAGCTCTCACTTTCCCTCAGTCTTCCATTCTTCCTGTAACCCACCGAATTTTTCAAACCAAAAGCTTGGCACGGCTTAACCTGGGCCATGAACTTTGCCCTCTCTCCTGCTCTTTTCAAACTTGGGGAGCAATCAATGACCTGATGAAATGTTGGAACAGGCTCGAGGGGCTGTGCGGCTGACGCCTGTCCCTGGGTTCCCTCAGCCTTTCATCTGCTTTCCCTCAATAACATCTTCGATTTAACATCAGCCATTGTCTCGAAATAGAGAAAAAAGAGCAACAGAACTATAATTCTAATTCTGAAATAACATGAAAGGTCACTTGTAGATGAAGGGCTGTTTTGAGCATTCAATTGACAGGCTGTACAAGCTTCCTTTTTAGAATAATTTCAGCATTTCATGCAATAAAGCCCCAATTAATTTACACTCTGAATTATTTTTCACACCTCTTTTTTTTTTTGCTTCAACACATACAGATATAGTGATGATTTGCCAATAAAGTGATGGTGGTGTTTTAGCGCCATTTGGCGGTTTGAGGCCTTGCCCCACTACATCAGGACCCTTCGTTGCCCCACTACATCAGGACCCTTCATTGCCCCACCAGATCAGGACCCTTCGTTGCCCCACTACATCAGGACCCTTCATTGCCCCACTACATCAGGACCCTTCATTGCCCCACCAGATCAGGACCCTTCATTGCCCCACCAGATCAGGACCCTTCATTGCCCGACTACATCAGGACCTTTGGGCTGCAAATACTTCATGTTTTTCCTGAAGTTTCCAGGAATTAACGATTCATCTTCTGGACAGCTTGCCGTGACTAATCCATGGAGATCCAAAGGACCAGGATACAAGGTGGGGTAGAAGTCATGCTACAGCTGTCTGAAACACCAGGTCGGCCATAACTGGAGTGCGGTGAACAGTCCCGGGTACCAGACCTTAGAAAAGATTTATTGGCCCTGGAGGAAGTGTTGTGATAGGTCGATTTACCATAATAACGATGCCTTGACTCCAATGGTTAAATTATGAGGAGAGGTAACATGTTCTCTGGAATTTAGAAGGGGTAATTTGATTGCACCTTTCTGTATATTCAGGAGAATATAGGATAGATAAGAGAAACAACCTGTGCTGGTTGGACAGTCTGTGCCTAAGGGTCATTGTCTAAAGATTAGAGCCAGACCTCCCAGGGGTGAAATTAGGACACACTTCTACACTCGAAGGAGTGCAAGGTTGGAACGCTCTTCTACAAAGGATAATTGATGTTAGATTTAAAATTAACAATTGCCCTGAAATCGATACATTTTTGTTAACTAGCAAGAGAAAAGGGACAAAGGTGGCTCTATTGAGTTAGGCCACAGATCAGCCATGATCTCAGTCAATGGCGAAACAGGCTTGAGGGGCCAAATGGCATCCTTCTGCTTCTGTGTGCCACATTGTCAGAGGTGCTGTCTTTTGGATGAGTCATTAAAATGAGACCCCATCTGGACATAAATAATCTGACAGCATTATTTCAAAGAAGGACGGCAGAGTTCTACCCTAGTCTCCTGGCCAATATTTATCCCTCAATCAACATTGGCAGTAAATTTTGAAAAACTTACTTATTCTTTCAAGGGATGTGGGTGTCACTGACCAGGTCAGTATTTTAATGCCCATCCCTAAATTCCCTTGAGAAGGTGGTGGTGAGCTTGCTTCTTGAATCGCTGCAGTCCTTGTGGTGGAGGTACACCCACAGTGCTGTTCGGAAAGGAGTTCCAGGGTTTTGACCTAATGCCAGTGAAGGAATGGCGATTTGGCTCCAAGTCAGGATAGTGTGTAGCTTGGAGGGGAACTTGCAGGTGGTGGTGTTCCCATGCATCTGCTGCCCTTGTCGTTCGCAGTGGTATAAGTCAAAGGCTTGCAAGGTGCTGTCAAATGAGCCTTGATAAGTTGCTACAGTGCATCTTATAGGGGGTACACACTGTTGCCACTGTGCATTGGAGGTAGTGAATGTTTAAGTTAGTGGATGGGGTGACAACCAAGAGGACTGCTTTGTCCTGGATGGTGTTGAGCTTCCTGAGTGTTGTTGGAGCCACACTCACCCAGGCAAGTATTGCACAGAAGGCAGTTCATTTGGGCAAAATCATCAATTCAGGAGAAACAGAGGTTTTGGACCTGATTTTATCCCATTCAAAACCCAATCAGTTACACAGAGTTAAAATTGGGTCCTTTAATTCTACAGAGTTTTTTTTTAACTGAAGTGAGAAGAAGACGGGAGCTAACAGTGAAAGATAGTTTGTATTGGTCAATGAATTCATAAGAGGTGCCAGGCTCAGAACTGGCAAGAGGCAACAGAATAAACAAAAACTAAAAAAAAAACTAAATGAAATGATGCGGAGAGAGAGGTGTGAAATGTGATTGTAATAGATAGTGTCAAAGGCCTGGTACCTGTAGAGACACAGCTTCCTTCACCTTTGCTTAAACTCTTAGTACCTGAGTTCACAACAGGGAGTGATGTTCCATTGGTAGATGCCATCCTGAACTCAGTTCCTCTCTAAATCTCTCTGCATCTTTACTCTCTCTCCTCTCTTTAAGACATTCATTAAAACCCTCCTCTCTGACCAACCTTCTGGTCACCTGTCCCAATATTTTCTTCATACAGAAGCAAAATACTGTTGAAGCTAAAAATCTGAAATAAGAACAGAAAATGTGGGAAGTACTCAGCAGGCCCGGCAGCATCTGTGGAGAGGGAAACAGACACCTGATGAAAGGTCATTGTTATATATTGTGGTATTACCTGTAAATATCTGTAGAGAGCTGGGAAGTAATTAGTTAGGAACTAATTGTTATGTGTAAGTATTCCGGGGGCCACATTTTATGGCTGCACTAGAAACCAACGAGGTGTGTTAAGGAACCAGTTCAAACCGGTTCTTCTTGTGTGCGGCATGGCAATATTAAACGTAAAGAGTTCTGATCTTTGATTACTAACAACATCTGGGAACCAAAAAGCAACAAGAACACAGAGAGCCATCCACCTGAAACGTTAGCTCTGTTTCTCCCCCCATTGGACACAGCCTGACCCGCTGAGTACTTCCAGAATTCTCATTTCTCTTATGTGGCTAGGTATCAAACGGCGTTTGATAATGTTCCTGCAAAGTGCCTTGTGACGAATAGCTATGTTAGAGCCGCAGTGTAAATGCAACTCACCGCTGCCTTCATGAAATGCAGACGTTAGATTTAAGGTTTCGCCAGCAGAAGAACACTTCTGTGCCAAAGATTCCTGTCTGAAGGCACAGAGAGTCTTTAATGGCCCAGGTCCATGTGAGATCCCCTCAGCAAATATCCCAACATTCTTCAAATTCCATCAGCCCTTTACATAACACAGAAATACATTCCATCAATAGAAGAATCAAATATTTTAATCAAATAGCAATTACTATTTTCCACAATTAAAATAAACGCAGCAGGGTATGCAATTAGATGGAATAACACCAATGAGAAATGCAACTGCCTCCTGAATTCCAATTTGTAAGCAGCTCAATTCTAGGACATCTTACCGTGGTGTTATTTAAAGGTTACTAACTGCGCCTGCTGGGAACTGTTTGATCGATACAGATTAATTCATGCTCTGCGATTTTCCCTCAACTTTCATCCCCTCCCACATGCAGATGCTGACTGATGCCAGGGATCAGTTCCACAGTCGCTGAAGTAGGAGATTAAGATGCCCTGATGAAGCCTGGGCAGGTGATGGGAGATTTACCTTTCACCGCATGCATGTTAATGATTGGAGCAAATCTTTACTGTTCGTTTAGCCTGAAAGAAAGGTCCTAGCCCCTTTCGCATCTTCAGGGTGACTCAATGTGCTTTTACAGGCAACTAAGTACTTTCGAGGGGCAGTCACTGTCCTAACACAGAAACACTCAGCGGCCAATTTGTGCATGGCGAGCTCCCACAAGCAGCAATGTGATAATGACCCGAAAAATCTGTTTCAGTGACGTTGGTGGAAAGATAAGTAATGACCAGGATACCAGGGAGAACTCCCCTGGCCTTCTTCGAATAGTGCAAAGAGGCTCTTTCACATCTATCTGCCCAATCAGGATGACAGTTTAACATCTCATCCACATAATGCATTTGACTTGCGAGTTCTTAATGGGGCAGTGTAGCTTTACTATTACTATACCACATCTTGTAATGTGGTGCAGTGTCAAATTTTCTTGATAATATCTCCTGTTGAAGCACCTTGGGATGTTTTACTATGTTAAAGGTGCTATATAAATGCAACTTGTTTCTGATGTTGACTTTTTGCCTGATGTTGGGGCTTAAACATTGCAATGGTGTAAATTGGCACAGGAATCTCAGACACAGTCCTTCTGATACCTCAGTGGGTATTGTCATATTCTTCTTCTCTTCAACATAATCATACCAATCACGCTCAAGGGTTGGCAAAAAAATAATGTGAGTTCTTGATTCGCAGATAAGACTACATACAGATAGAGTTAACTAGGAGACTACAACACACACATCTTATTCCTAGTCCTGCTGTTTCACAAACTAGCTGAAAGTCATGGGACTAATGCATCAACTCCTGTTGAGGTGGGTAGTGATTGGCAATCGTTTAAGCCACAACCCCTCTTAAAAGTGCACACACATCATATCAGATCAGATATGCGCCTGGTATGGTAATAAGTTAGTTGGCCTCAGCTGAGGTGACACTAGATGAGTTACAATTGGCTTCAGTTTCAACTGGTTACCTCCAATCTTTGAAGGGGCATTCAGAGCAAGGCCCAGTTTTTGCTTATGCCATGTTACCCCGAAATGGTAGATAATGAGGAGGTACAGGCTCTCCTGGTACAGCGTCCAACATGTACCCTTCATCCAATAGCATCGAACACAGATTCAGAGGCCATTCTACGCGGTGTTAATTTGTGGGATCTTGCTGTGCAAAAATGACCGCATTTCAAGTAATTCATTTTCCTCAAAGCTCTTTCAGTTGCTTCTAAGAGGCACCTGTTAAGATCCAATGTTACTGCAAGTTAGTCTTTCTCCCTTCATTTTAATGTGGAAATAAAGGGAATTAGTCTGGTCCTTGGGAACAACTGAATATCCAGAAATTGACTTGCAGTGCACGGTGATCTGCCATTAGTCCTAACCTCCTCCTTCAAACACTCAATGCATCATCATTTTGCCAAGTGCCTTGGCAAAAATCTCACTATTTTTTATAGTTCAATGTACTCAGGACAAAGGCACATGGAGGTATGTTGAGTTAGGTCACAAAATAATCTAATTGAATGGCAGGACAAGCTCAAAGGGTTAATTGGCTTTCTCTTGCACCACCACTGTTAATTGTCAACCATCCTTTGGAACGAAGCACACTTCGACATCTGTTGATTAATAAAGTATGAATTTTATTCTCATCTTCATGGACCCTGGGATGTGAAGGACTGGGCTATCAATTTCTTGCAGTGATCCAGCTTCCCTCAGTCTCAAGCTGAAAGTTGTTCTAGATCATAGAGTAGCTCAACTCTTCACAGGCCTCTCAAATCACCAACAGTGCCATGAAGATCTAAACAAACCTCTGGGCGTCACATAAAATCGCATGGAAAACAATAGCTCCCCGAGGGGTGAATTACATGGTGGAATCTATTTGAGGAGAACACAAGGTTTGATGTGCAGAATAATGATGCAAGTTGCAGACTGAAATCTAATCAAGGGTTTCAGATTGTTTATAGTCACAGAATAACAGAAAAAAATGGAAGAGCCATCTGTAAAATTCTGCAAATAGGAAGAAAAGAAAACATTTCACACTCTTTGTGAATGCTGATGAATTACTTGGGAAATAAAGCTAGAAAAAGGCCTCAGACCCTCAAAGTAGATTGATGTTAACACATCCAAACAATGCATAATAACAATGAACACGGCCAATAGGATTGTTAGAATAATTGACCATGATGCATTGGAGGTCATGGTCAAACTGTTCTTGGTCCTGGTCAGACCTGACCTTGAATAATGAATCCAATTCTATTACTGAGACACAAGGGAGCCATCCAAACACCAAAGGCAGCACAAAGAACAGTGGCAACCCTAATCCCTGATGTCAACGGTCTGAGTGACGGGCAAAGGCCAGTGAAGCTGGGTTTCCTGGCATGGAAAGGGAGTGATCCTGTAACACAGTTCAGGAATTGGAAATGGTAAATCCTGAGCATGGCTTTAGATTAAACTGTTGAGACCAGATTAAGCAGCCTCAAGTTCAAGCTAGTAAAAGGTAGATTTATGATCAATGTTGAGGAATTATTCTTCATGAAAAGGAAGTATGTGGGGTAGCAGTGGCAATGAAAATCCTGGAATTGCAAAAGAAAAAATTTGGAGGCTGCAGAGGAGAGATGGGAAAAACTCCAGGGAACCACAGTACCCTGGAAATCTTTCTGGCTGGATGAATTAAGATGAGGCGAATGATCTTCATCCTCTGGATTTGTGACATAGGATCTGTACTCCTTCACTTATCGTCACTGCTTTGCTTTGCTCTGTGGCCTCAGCCACCTTGGCCATAATTCCTAGAATTCCTCCCGGAAATCGCACGCCCTCCTTCTTTAAGATGCCCCTCCGATCCTCCCTTTTCGAACAAGCTTTCAGCCATATGTCCTTGTTTGGCTCATTGTCCTACTTGGATTGATAATGCTCCTGTGAAGCACCTCAGGACATCATACCATGCTCTTCTCCAGGGAGCTTCCTCAATTATTCAGGGGTTGCCAGACCAAGCCTGTGCTGGGATTTTAACATGGGACAGGGCAAGTCTACCTTAGCTGAGCACACACTTGCCGTCTAGCCGTCTGAACTAACTGGTCCCCCCTCAGGTCGTATTTTTGTTTTCAAGTGGTGTAGGTTGAGGGATAAATACCGGCTGGCATGCCAGAATGAACTCCCCTGCATCTTCTTTGAAATATTGCTAAGGGATTTTTTTTTACATCCACTTGAGAGGGCAGATGGAGCTTCGATTTAACGTCTCATCTGATAAACGGCATCCCTGCTTGTATGGGGAGGATAACGCTCCCAAAGTTGGGCTTGGAGATGACAGGCATACCATCAATGTGTCACTGCTGATGGGAATGAGATCGCTAACACATATGAGGCATTGGTAATGGAGCAGGTTTCGGGTTTGATACAGTGCGTTTGAACATGAGACATAAACAGAAAATGCAGGAAAAGCTCAGCAGGTCTGACAGAGCCCTGAAGAAGGGTCAGAGGGACTCGGAACGTAAAGTCTGTTTCCCTCTCCACAGATGCCGTCAGATCTGCTGAGTTTTTCCGGCATTTTCTGCTTTTGTTTCAGGTTTCCAGCACCAGCAGTATTTTGCTTTTACTGAACATGGAACGATTCAGCTAGAGTGAGGCAAAAAGCTGATGGGATCAGGGTTCTCAAGGGAATTTTTACGAGGGAACTGAGAAGGGTGGCTTTGATCTTGCCACTTTGGGATGCGGCAAGATGGACAGCTAGTGGGTACAACATCTACTAAGAGTTTAAAGGCCTTTTACTGGTCTAAAAACCCCGCATTCTTACATTGCAAATGACCTCACTGCCTTTATTGGAAGTTCCATTGCTCGCAGTTCCACTGTTAAAGGTAATAAAACACCCCTGACTTGACATCCATATCCTGTCTGAACAATCTATATTTTTCTAAGGGTTTTTTCTCAATCAATATTATTGAGCAGTTTGCTCAGACATTGCAAGGATTTTAAAATGGAGGCTCCAAGCAACTATGCTAACTTAGAATTCAGGCAGAAATGTTTCATAATAAACGAGGCACTTTTAAGGTAATTGTCGGGGAAAAGATGGGTCCCTTTTTTTACAGCACACACAAGAGGATAATAATTCCAGTGATTCTCAGTTAAAAGGCCACTTATATCATATCATTTCTTTGCAAGATGGTGTTGGAGCTATTTCAACAGTCAGCGTTTTGTAAGGTTGTTCCTGGGTTCCTTTTCCCCTTCTGATCCATAATGCATACTGCACTGGAAATAAGACACAGAACACACTTTTAAATTGAAAAACCTTGACGAACACCAACTGAGTAAAGTACAAGGTGATATGAAATGTGGACTTTGAACGTCTATTGATTGTAGCTGTAAAGGATTGCTGAGGGAACAGAGGAGTTTTATAGTTTTGTGGTGCTGGGAGAGACCAAGTTCAAACATGAAACATTGTGATCAGTCTTAATTTCAACACGGTCAAGATGTAAGGGTGGTGGAAGAAGTCATTGGAGAAAGAAATGGGAACTTGGGAGGGATGTATAATTTATGTAGTGGGTTCTTATGATCTGGAATGCACTATCTGAAAGGGTGGTGGGAGTAGATTCAATCACAGCTTTCAAAAGGGCATGGAGTAAATATTTAAAGGGGAAATATTTGGAGCGCTGTGGGAAAAGGGCAGGGGAGCGGGATTAATTGGGTTGCACGTTCAAAGAACTGGCACAGGCACAAAGGGCTGAATGGCCTCTTTCCATGCTCCATAATTCTACGATTCGAAGAAGAGTGGGCGATGGTGGCATATTTGGAGTTTAAGGAGAGGGCAGGTCAGTAGAAAGAGGGCTTGAGTCACATCAATAAAATCAAGGAACAAGAAAAATGGCGAATGGAAAAGGGAAGACTTTGAAAAAGCAGGGTGGAACAAAATCATTTTTGTAGCAGATCTCCAAGGTATCTATTCGGATTGGCATTGAAGGAGTTTTTGCATTTTTGCATCAAGATGTGGAACTGTGCGAATCATCTTACTGTCTCCCACTACACCCTCTTTCTGCCCTTAGGTTGCCAGGGTTATGTAGTTGAGGCCTGAGATAAAGATTTGCTGACTGCACAGACCCCAGTAGCTCCCAGATGGGCTGGCCCACTGAACCATGCAAACAAAAACGGTTCCAGCTCAATCCCTGGTGTCAGTTCACCTTATCCAGGAGAGCAATTAAGTGCAACTAATGCCCTCACTCATCCTCGGAGAGGAGGGCTGAAAATGAGTCAGGTTTCCCCTTGCTCAATGTCACCCAGTGACGAGCGCTGGGAAGCTCAGCGGGCCAGATGATCTCCCTGTGGCTCAAGGTCTGGTGAGGCTTGTTGGCTTGGTTCACATTTGAGGAATGGTGGGGATGCCCAACCCCTATGGCACCCTCAGCCAGCAGGAGCCATCGGCACTTGGAGAGGAGGTGGGAAATGAAAGGTCTACCAAGAAAATGGGTACCGCACCCACTGGAAACCAAAGACATCTCTGTGCTTGAAACAAAAGTTTTGTATTTCGCAGGTTGTTGGTGCAGCCTGCTGGAACCAAGCATGATGATGCGTGTGGTGAAGGCTTGTTCCAACGTGAAGCCTCAGATGCTCTGAGTACTTGCGGATCTGGCTGTTCTGTAGTTCAATAAGCGTTCCCCAACTGGGTCCAGCTCTCCAGTCAAAAGGTCAGGCTTTCAGGAAACATACATTTGCTGCTCTCTCCATTAAACTGTCTGGGGAAACAGAAACTACAAACCCAAATAAGTCAAACTTTGTTGAATTACACAAATGCCCTCCTGTACTTCTCTCCAAAGAACCTGTTTCAGCTTCCTAAATTGTTGGAGGGTATGTTTTCTTTCTCTCACTCAATCTTTCCCTTCTCCCCAGACGTTGAATTATATTTTGGGATCGGTGTTCATGCGTTTGGAGAGCAGTCTGATACCTCGCTCATGGGGTGGTCCTTTAGCTGAGGGTCCACGTAACAAATACATGTGGGGATGTCAATGAGGTCCCTCATTTAGCATTCAGGTGTGGACATGGAGCTGTCGGACCCAGGGGGTCCTTCTCTGTCCTTCTGCTCAGTAGATTACTGGAACCCATGGTCATACACTATTGGTAACCTTGCTGAGGCCGAAGAGCAAAACATAGGCAGGGACCCACTTTGGGAGCTTCTTAATCACATTGATCAAGAGCATGACATTGGTGAGAGCCACCCCTTGAGAACTGCCCCTCACCCAGGTCCAAATCTGCAGTCACCTCTCTCTTCAGCTCGCCACCTTGGCTCTTACTGGGAGAAAGAAGAGCTAACAGGCATGAAGAAAAGGCCAACAAAGGCAAGGAGTCAAAGGCCATAAAGACTTGGGAACCTTCTCAAAAGATAAAATTAGCTTAATCGGCTGGGCAGAATTGCTATTTTACAGGCGGCTGGCTCCCCTTTTTCTCTATAGCTGTACCACGCAAGAGTGACACAGCAGGGAGTGGAGGGAATAGCTTCTTGATGTCCCTTTGATTTCCTCCTGCAGTGCCACAACTGGAGCCGATTGACATTTGGTTCCCTTCGTCAAAACCCAACCTAATGCAGTGTGACACCAGTGTGGAGTAAAACAACGATTCCGCCCAGCTACTTGTGCTCCAGCTATCCATCATCCTGCTCCTGTTTGCAGCACTCACTGAAGCTTTCATAAACACACACTTGGAATTGACAGCAAACAAAGGACACCAGAAAAACCTTCAAGTGCATTTGCACAGCACTTTAGCAGAGTCTCCACACAATGAAGATTCTAAAGAGCACTTCAGTGAGAAAATCAACAGCTATTTAAACCCTCCATTTCCTCCTATATAACTTACACTTCCAGCAGGACTAAATGAGTGATGGAGATACTCAACCATGAGCCATATACATGAGGCAAAGTTGATCATTATCACATTATTCTCTTTGTGGAACCCAATTGGCTGTTGTGATTCCTACATGACAATAGCTACATTTTATAAGTGCTTCACTGGCTGTGAAGCAGATTGGGATGTCTTGACATCTTAAAAGGCAGTGTAGAGATCTAAGTCCTTCTTTTACTCCACATACTTTGATCATCTAATCATTTTCTTGACTTCAGCAAAGGTTAAAAAAATGAAACCAGGCCTCAGGAATCATAAATTCTCAGGAGAAGTTGAGAACTGAACTTGTGTTTCTTGGAAAAGAGGAGACTTGCTGGGAGCTTAAACCCTCAGGTCAAGAGTGTTAGCAGTGAAAAATGCTTACTACAGGTATCATGATACTAGTTGATTGTAGTTGTGGGCTCCAGTATTAGATACTATATGGTACTCTGAACTAGGAATGGTGTCACCTGACCTGGGAGCTGAGGGTTAAATAACACATGTTGGAGTCTGTCTCGATGGAATTCAGTTACTGCAGATACCTGTTCATGTTAGGAGAATGCTTTATCAATAAAGTTAGCTCAGCTACAACGTCGACGGCCTGTGTGCATCATTGAAACTAAAAGCAAGGCAGCAGGAACCAAATGGCCAGACATGGTTTGAATGGAAGGCTTTGACCAACACTGCCTTCCTGGTCTCCCCAGCAAGAGAAATACCAGGACCTGGAAGCAGGCGCAGATGCAAAAATTTGATCTTTACGTGAGTGATGACACCCATTGTGTTCAGCCAATCACTTATCAAGACGGCTCCTCCATCTTACATAAAATTACGTAGACTGTGCACTTGCAAACAAGCCATTTGGCCAAAGGAACGGGTGCTGGTGTTTATACTGGCATCTGTGCCCAAGTTAAATCAGCACCCAATTCCAAACAAAAACACCTAAAAGGTGCAAAGTGCAAAGAACTGCTTCAAATTGAATTTCCAGGCAGAAGGGAAGACGAGGAACTATTTAATTGCTTTTCAGATATCCCCTGCTCTCCCTAACTGTCCTCTGCTGAAGGTCATGATTTTTCTTGGCCACAGTTCTATCATCTGCAGTTGTCCAAAGGCTGAGCTGGCACATTGGAGTTGATGAATTTTGTCCTCTATGTCTGCCTTCATCGAGAGAAGGCTCCCAAGATAAGGGAAATGGTCCACATTTTCCAGAGTCTTGCTGTTCATCTTTATCGATGGGGTTCGGAGATGTTGGTCTGTGGGAGCTGGTTGGAAGAGGACATTAGTTTTCCAGGTGCTCTGGCTCGCAGTTCAGAGTTGCCACCTTCATACACAACTTGTTAAAGATCGGCTTCGACTGTGCAGCCTGACTGCAACTTGTACAGTGCTGATGTATTACACCACACTGTCCCATCAAACACTCCCAGGACAGGTACAACACAGGGTTAGATACAGAGTAAAATTCCCTCTAAACTGTCCCAACAAACACTCCCAGGACGGGTACAACACAGGGTTAGATACAGAGTAAAATTCCCTTTACACTGTCCCCATCAAACACTCCCAGGGCAGGTACAGAACGGGGTTAGATACAGAACAAAGCTGTCATTACAGATAGAAAATCAGCAAGTTTAGGGGGTGACTATCAGCTCTGCAATCACCTTTCCTTTCAATTCTCATGACGCCCAACTTGCAAGCTTGACAGAACCAGGCTCACTTAAATAATCGAACCTTGAAGCTGTTCTGCTGTCTTTCAAAGCTTTAATGCTTCTATTTATTTTGTACTTGAAATGTATAAATGCTTTCTATTCATTCCATTTCAGATGCAAATGCTGTAAACTGATTATATTCAAATGATCTGAGTCACCTCTACATTGTTAAAAACATAAAATGTTGTTTTCCATATCACTTACAAATCTACTTTATCTCTTAAAAAATATACTCATCTTAATTTTCAACTGATCCTGAGTACTTTCTTCAGACCTGCTGAGTTTTTCCAGGTATTTTTATTTTTGTTTTGGATTTCCAGCATCCACAGTTTTTTGCTTTTATCTACCTGTTCTGCGAGAGTTTGATGGGGCAGTGTGGAAGGAGCTTCACTCTGTTTCTAATAGGGCTGACCTGCTCTGGGAGTGTTTGGTGGGATAGTGTAGAGTAATACATCAGCCGACCAGTAACATTTGTCTGTAAGCCGGTAAGGTCAACAGTGTCTCCTTGGTGTTTATTTGATATAATCACGAGTTATGTACATCTTCTACTAAGTACATCATCAGCATTAATTCGCTGAATAACAATTAACTTGCCAGGAAATAATCACCCCTCATATCCTTAAAGTAACAGCAAGGCAAACTGCCAACAGTCTCAATGACAATGCCCCACTTGCACATGTACATGACACTTACCGGACTAAATCATCTGTACATAAGCAGCGAACATGAACAAGGTGGATGAATCATTTGTGGCCATGTTTTAAAATCCCTTTTGTATCTCCAGTTCCATACATTTCAATGGACATAGAGAAAAAAAAATCATTAGCTGGGCTTCACAGTCAGCCGTGAATTGATGGTGCTCACTGCAGACCTTGAAAGAAGGTATAGTATAAGGGTCTGGCACATATAGGGTTAATGTGGGACTGAGTATAGTATTGCCCACAGAATGATGTAAAAGAGTACATGTCCTGCACCCAGGATCAGTCAAGTGTTGGACAGAGCTGTGTGTTCCAGCAAGCATGAAGACAGCTATGAGCTTGAACCCTTTACTGATATGGGGTAGACCATTTAGGACTGAGACGAGGTGAAATTTCTTCACCCAGAGAGTGGTGAGCCTGTGGAATTTGTTACCACAGAAAATAGTTGAGACCAAAACATTGTATGTTTTCAAGAAGGATTTAGATATAGCTCTTGGGGCGAAAGGGATCAAAGGATATGGGGAGAAAGCGGGAGCAAGCTACTGAGCTGGATGATCAGCCATGATCATAATGAATGACGCAGCAGGTTCGAAGGGCTGAATGGCCTACTCCTGCTCCTAGGTTCTATGTTTCTATGTATATTTGTAAACAGTTCTATGAGTCAATAATGACTTAAGTTAACCAATGTATGACTACAAAGACTTTTCAGACCTACTGAACTGTCTCCCACAGCCTACAACAGAAGGTTTGAGCTTATCCAACACGCTGCCAATGCTATTTTCTTTCCTTTTAATCTTTGAGGTTGGCGCAGGCAATAGCAAAGCCCTGGGAGCAGTACAGAGTGGCCCATCAAAACTTCCCAGACTCATCGGTTCCTGTGCGCTTTTGGTAAATTGAAGGGGCGTCTCAATGATGGAATGACAATGAATGCTGACCGCTTTTGCCCATCATTACCACAGTCAAGTCCAGGCAATGTTTTGAAGCTATGGGCGGAATCATCCCAGATCTGTACTGGCGGGTATTCACACCCTATTGTCCCAAGCCCACCGTATTGCTTATGCATTCCCGGGAAACACGCCTTTTCCATGTTGGGTGGGCTCTCATTCGCCTGCCACACCGTCACCTCGCCGCTAAATCATGCCGGGCGCCGTATTTAAAGTCCAGCCACACGCACACATCTCAGGACTTCCAGCCCACAACTACTGCAGAGAAGATGTCCCCGAAAGGCAAAAAGATTGCAGGCCCCAGGTTTAATGAGGAGTCACTGGAACGTCATTTAGACACCATGGAGGCCGCCGTCGTGTACTCTTCTCCTGCTCTGGCTGCAGGACAGGCAGCGGCATCACCAATCCAGCATGGCAGGTGGTGGCAGTGGTGGTCAGTGCCAATGCTGCACAGAAAGAGGTTGGCCATCCAATGCAGAAAGAGGATAAATGATCTCATCCGTGCTGCCAGGGTAAGGCAACTATCTCATCACTCTAATCTCACACACTCAAACCCATCACACATTCACTGGCATCTCATTCACTGCCACCCATTCTCACACACACACACCCTCACATGTCCATCTGGCCTCATCTCCTCTGGAGGCTGCCTCCTCAGCCCTCACCATCTTGAGGCCACTTGCACGGATCAACATGTGTCCCCCACACACACCCTGGGATACCCCCCTTCCCCAGTACAGCCCCCGCCTTGCAGCCCCTTCCCTTGCCTGAGGCCACTTCTTCCCCTTCCCCAAGCAAGGCCTTGCCCTGCACCCATTGAGAAGCCACCCATATATGGCTGACCTGGTAGGTAGAGACCTACCAAAGAGCCCCACCTTGAGGTGATGTGGTGCTGTCTGTGAAGCCTGGTACTGATGACTACGAGTGCTGACCAGAGCAAGGTAGGCAAACAAACCTTGAAGTTCCGAGTGAAATGCAGCCTGCCAAGTTCAGGCCTTATATATGCTGTTGTGGAACATGTTGGCGTGTTTTCCCGCCGATGTGGGATCCAGCGGCGGTGGCTGGGGTGGTTGGGGGGCGGTGGGGGGGGAAATGAGTCCGGTGGGCTGGGCTAATAATGATATGCTGATGTATTACAAAGAGCGTCCCGATGTCTGATGGTCAGTGGGCACAGAAACTCCCGGCCTACAAAACAGTGGCTGACGCCTGATTGAATGAACAACACTAGGGTCTGAATGTACTGGGCAGAGCAAACAATACCAAAAGCACCTTTATACCGGACACCCAAGATTCCTGCTGTTTGGATAAAGCCTGCTGGGAATCTGATTTCTCGTAGCACATGATGATGCCAAGGGAATGGTGTCCAGCACTAAGGTGAGGGGCTGGGCGGTGCAGAGGTGATCATGGTTGGGGAGAGAGGGAGGGAAGTCTAATGATGGCAGAAGACCAAGATTTCCTTGTCAGGTCTAGAGGAGTATGTCCTGATCATGTTTTCCCTTACCACTGGTTTTACCCAGCAGGCATTGTAGCGTTCAATGGTTTAATTAATCTGTGTTTGATTTTATTAGTTTTGCTGACTCACCTATGTTCACTGTGCTTGACTGATTAAGCCTTGGTGCAGCCTCTGAGAGCTAAAGTGAACAGAAGCTTCCAGAAACACCTGAGGAGCCTGAGCTGTGAACACATGTGCAGAAATCCTGTGATTGCTGAGATTTTTTAAAGCACTAGAAATAAACTGATTGTAGAATAAGAACTAGTATCATCTCTGCATTGCTCTGAGGTGAACCAGAACTATAAAATATACAGCAAAATGGTAAATAGACAAGACTGATAGCCAACTGTAATTGCGTCAGGGTCCAAGTGACATGATCGACCTCTGACATCTAAGTATTAATAAGACCCGGACATTGACTAGCTGACAGTTAAGATGGCAGCGGACCTAACTGGGTAGGGAACAGAGCCGAAAGCATCCAGCTGCCATTTCAATCACCCGACCACTATATTGCCAATGGACAGGCAAGGTTACAAGTGGCTGAAGTGGGGAGTACTTCATTTTCGTTGCTGACACTCTTCACATTATAGAGTACAAAACTCATGAAAAAAAGCTAGGGGAAGCTTCAGGCTGACTGAAGCCCCTCCCTCGGACAACCTGGGGCTTTCCAGCAGATGATGATGCCAAGGGAATGGTGTCCAGCACTAAGGTGAGGTGCTGACTGGTGCAGAGGTGATCATGGTTGGGGAGAGAGGGAGAGAAGTCTAATGATGGCAGGAGAGCAAGATTTCCTTGTCAGGTCTAGAGGAGTTCTCCCCTACCCCCTCCACCACTTACCCCATCAGCTCCCCCAGTCATGGACATGCCACCGCCCCCAACTCCACGCCCTTTTTCTCTCCACAGATGTCGGCACCTGCTGGGTTTCCAGTCTTTATTTCAGCAAGAGCGACTGTGAACTGGCTTGGGGTGATCCTGCAGTGAGTTGGTTCCTGCACAATTAGTCATCTCCAGTGATGGACTTGAGGTGTGTGGGCTTTATCTAATTGCAAACCCCTTTGTTCAAGTTTCTTTCCGATTTCACTGCAGCGCAAAATTTGATGATAAAGGAACAACTTGTAGGGTTTTCATGGTTCCAAGCTCAGCCAGCGTTCGCAAAGAGCTCTTTTCAATTTGCTGGATGACCAACTGCAACAGGACCAGGTATTAATTACCAAGGGGATGTCTCTAAATTGCATGCTTAAACTGAAAAATGGACACGGGTTGAAGTGAGGAGCAATTTATAAACGCTCTGGCTCCACGATTTACACCAACACCAATTGTTCAGATATCCACAAGGGTCCTCTGAGAATGAATGCCCCCCCCCCACCCCCTCAACCTCCTGAACAATTTGAACACGTCTGACTCTTAAGGGCTGGATTTTTGGAGAGGCGGGATGACTCCCTGGATTGTAAAAAAATGTTGGGCGGGGGACCCAGATGTGGAAGTCCCACCCCCATTTCCAAGAGCTCCAATAGTTTTGTTGGCCGGGGAATGGGGGCGGGGCACGATTCACACAGATGGGCAGCCCCGAACTCAGCGGGACCAGCTGAACTTAGTTCCAGTTCAGGCAGACCCTATTTTGGCCTTTGCAAAGGCCTCAACCCACAGTGTGGGAGCCACAAATTGGTGGTTGAATAAAGTCTGTTTAAGTGTCATGATCTGAGGATTTTTTAGATCCCCTGCTCTTTCAACTTGGAAAAAACAGGCTTAAGCTGTCAGTAAACTTCCACCACCCATCCAGACTGAGTTTTCGGGTTGTAACAACTTGTTGTGTTCAATATTTTCTCATCCACCCCCGGTTCTTTTGCCCTTAGTTTGGTCTCCCCCAGCAAGCTGAAACATCCCCTCTACGAATAACATATCAATCCCCTGGTCAGAATTCGAAATACCTCAATCAGGTCAGCCCTCAGCCTTAAGATAAAAACAAAAAAACTGCGGATGCTGGAAATCCAAAACAAAAACAGAATTACCCGGAAAAACTCAGCAGGTCTGGCAGCATCGGCGGAGAAGAAAAGAGCTGACGTTTCGAGTCCTCATGACCCTTCGACAGTTCTGTCGAAGGGTCATGAGGACTCGAAACGTCAACTCTTTTCTTCTCCGCCGATGCTGCCAGACCTGCTGAGTTTTTCCAGGTAATTCTGTTTTTGTGTCAGCCCTCAACCTTCTCCATTCTGGAGAAAAGAGCTCCACCCTGTGTAGTTGTTCATGCTCCGTATGTCCTCTCACTTGTGGGAATATCCTCGTGAATCTTTTTTGCACCGTCTGCAGTGCCTCTACATCCTTTCTGTAATGTGGAGAGCAGAACTGTGCACATGCTCCAAACCATGAATATTTCATAGCACACTATTATCCCAACCCACCTGGGAATGAAGGGGGTCAGGTTTAAATAACTTGGAACATAATATAACGAATAAATAATATTAATAATATTCTCAAAG
This sequence comes from Carcharodon carcharias, assembly GCF_017639515.1. NCBI lineage: Eukaryota > Metazoa > Chordata > Chondrichthyes > Lamniformes > Lamnidae > Carcharodon > Carcharodon carcharias. Next base: position 19,571,173 of record NC_054483.1, on the reverse strand, counting down.
TTTTTGAATTTGCTGAAATGCTTTGGGGGATCAAGGCAAGACTTCACATTCAGTCAAGAAGTTAAATGAGTTGGTGAACAGTCTGTGATGGTGCACAATGTCTGCAGAACAGAGACAGAACATTGAGAGGAAAGTTACAAAACACAGATAATCACTTCTATATTTCTGGCATTTCAGTGTGGCTGAATCATCTCACCAACTGGGACTGGCCCTAATGGAGTTATTATGGCAATTACATGAAGTGTAATTGAATTGGATTATCTTATGCATATCAAGTGTGTCTGGTTTGTTGCAGGTTGATACTTCATTTCTCACTGAGTGGCCTCTTCTGTTCTGGCAATATATAAAAGCACAAACTGGCAAACCCTTGATCCTGCATTCATGAGCAGATCCTTGCAGTAAAGCTCATTTCATTTAACTCAGTGAGCAATCCTGCTCCAACCCACTGAACTTTCCTCTCCTGTTCCTTCCAGGTTCCAAGTTGCACAGCCCTTCTCTTCCCTGTGCCCTCATTGTGATCAATTCGTGACTGAATACAACATATCCTTTGTCGATTTATTGTCTCATGGGAGTGCTTCTTTCTCTACATAATGAAACCCAGGTTTGGTGTTATCCCAGTGCAGCTCCAACAGCACTCAAGAAGCTTGACGCCAGTCAGGGCAAAGCAGCCCACTTAATCGGCACCCAATCCTCCACAATAAACATTCTCTTCCTTCACCACTGACGCACAGTAGCAGCAGTGTGTGCCATCTGCAAGATGCACTGTAGCAATTCATCAAGGCTCCTTAGACACCTACGACCTCTATCACCGAATAGATGCATGGGAACACCACCACATGCAAGTTCCCTTCCAAGCCACAAACCTTCCAAATGTGGAAATATATCTCCGTTCCTTCACCGTCACTGTGCCAAGATGTTGGAACTCCCTCCCTAACAGCTCTGTGGGTGTACCTATGCCATGCGGACTGCAGCAGCTCATGAAGGTGCCTCACCACCACCTCCTGAAGGGCAATTAGGGACGGTCAATAAATGCTGGCCAAGCCAGCGATGCCCACATTTCATGAACAAAGGCATAAAATAGAAACCTCCCCCCCCCCGACTTTCCCCCCACCTTCTGCCCCATCATCTTCAAGCACTGTAATGCCTCACATCGTGGGAATCAAGTTATCACCCAGATTTCTCCTTATGTTCAGAAGCTGTCACGATCGAATCACATTCGTGTGACTACACTGCCAATGTGGAGCTGCATTCCAATTAGAGACTGTAAGATGCCCTGTGCCATTTTGTCAGGAGGGTGATACATTTTCACCATTCAGGAATCTAAGACCTGAAGAAATTCAGGGCTTTGTGATTTTTCTCCCTTTCCAATGCTTATTCTTCCTCACTTTGTCCCATTTTAATCCTTAGCTTCTGCGGGGCTATTGAAGTCCATGATCCCCAAGGCCGTGGGATGAAGAAAGCCCAGGTTCCCTCAATTTTGGAAGGAATGAATCAAGTGAGAAGAAACCTCATTGAACTGGATAAGATGCAAAATAGAAGCAAAAATGTCAGTGTTATTTTAAGTCAAACCATGACTCCAGCACCCAGATATAGACACAAGTAGAAGACAAGTTCTAGCCTGGTGTCTGGATGCACTTATGAACAAACAATGAAATGGAATCTGTGAGGGAATCTCTGCTTGTAAAGTTTGTATTTTTTTTGAGGCAGACCTGAACAGAAAACAGAAACTGAACTGAAAATGGAAACAGGAACCTACCCTCCCGGTTTCTAAGCAGACAGAAAACAGGCTGAGATTTAGAAGCCAAAAGTCCTATTGAACCTGATGGAAAGATGTGAAATGACGCAGATTCAATCCACGATGGGTGGTAGCAGTGGTTGAGAACAGGGGTGCAGAACAGGCAAGCTGAAGAGGGCAGAATCCAGATTCAGAAGCTTGAGAGTAGGTTGCTGAAGCTGTTTCTATTCCTTGAAGATAGCATTGGTGGAACTACACCATACAAACTGTCGTAAGCAGAGTTGAGGAGATTCTGCAGACGTGTGTCCTTTATGGTGAAGACTGAGCCCATGGGACTCAGTTTGGTTGCGTGCTGCTGTCGACTGGGGTGAGGGGGGGGGGGGTGGTGCCAGGCTAGCTCCTGGAAGAAGAGGAGCTGAAATTCTTTGTGAGGAAAGCGGAGCTTTGAAGGACTTTGTGACTGAGATTGATGACAGATGTGCTGTGTGGACTGCCAAGCCAATTTGTAAGACCTGTCTTAGTGGTACTGCCCACTTGACGTTGGAATTTATCATTTATGATTGACCACGATTTGCCTGTTAACTCATATTTAACTTTTGTCGATTCTGGATGTTGGAGCATTGGAGGTTATTGAAGATAGCATTTAGTGTTTGCTTTGTTTAACTCTTTTCTGGTAAAAAAAAACTTCAGTTTTAAATTGTGGAATCTTGTGGCTTAATCCTTTTAGTAAATAACTGAAATTTTGGATAAAAAAAAGTTACTGGTCTCTACCGAGATCATGACTAATCAATCTCAATCAATTATTCTGCACCACACCCAGGCATGAGGGCAGGAACTTGCCCTGGGAAACAAAGATCCAAAGTCCCCTGCTCCTTCCAAGCATGTCATGCCTCCAATTACACGAACATTGTACCCCAGGATGATAGTTTCCGAAGGAGATCTTGCCAATTTATATTCGAATGAACATCAGAAGCACTAGCTGGGAAGGACAACTTAACCCCCTGAGCCAGCTCAGGAGGATTCAACAAGGTAGTGGCTAATCTTCTACCTTCTTGCTATATCACTTTAAGAGAACATGCAAGTGACATGCTGGTCACCGAGGAACCAGAATGTGAAGCAGCCTGTGACCAGCAGGTTGCTGTTGCCGAATCGCAACATACCTCAACCCCACTTTCCTGCCCTATCCTCAAATCCCTTTCATTCCCTTAGTGTCCAGAATTTAATACTAATCTCAGTATCTTTGTGACTTTGGCCAACTATTTATTTTGAGGCATTTTAAACAGTTCAAATAAACACACAAGACTCCAAACATTGGCAGCTATAAGTGCTATATCTAAAACACAACATTTACAAGACAATCTGTTAATCAGAATGTTGTATTTACCCAATAATGCCTTCTTTGAAGTGTGACCTGGAGCATATGTTTCCATCAATGAAGATAATGTCAAGGGGTGACTTCAATGCTGTTGGTGGAGACAAATAGGGAATTTCTTACTCTTGAGCATGGGTAGTATCAGTAAAACAATAAAGGCAGCTTCCTTTTTGGTACATTTCAAAATGAAGGGAAGGAATCTGTAAGAATGAAGTTGAACATGCTCATTGACCAACACTGGCTCCCAGTCAAGCAATGCCGCGATATTGAAATTCTCATCTTTGTCTTCCACAGCCCCATCCCTTCCCATCTCCAACATCCTCCAGCCCCACAAGCCTCTGAGATATTTGCGTTCCTCCAATCCTGGCCACTTGAGCATCCCCGATTCATCGCTTCACTATTGGTGGCCATGCCTTCAGCTGCCTCCGGCTTCAGCTCTGGAATTCACTCCCCAGATCTCTCCGCCTCTCCTCCTTTAAGACCCTTCTTAAAACCTACCTCTTTGACCAAGCTTGCGGCCGCCAGCCCGAACCTCACTTCATGTGGCTCAGTGTCAAATTTTGTTCGATAATACGCCTGTGAAGCACTTTGGGACACGTTACTATTTTCAAGCTGTTATGCAAAGGCAAGTTGTTGTTGTTGGAGTGGGACCTCTCAACCTGGCCTACCTCTGCTCGTTCTTCATCTGCTCGTATGACCTGAACCCACTGACTCGGAGGTGGGAACACTACCCACTGAGCTCAAGCTGTTAGCTGATCGAAACGGAGTTGGTGCAGACTGACAAGCTATAATTACAGGCAGTAGCTAACAGGGTTTGAAACAGGCAGAAACTATCACCTGGGAAGAAATACTGATGTTAGCAATGTACAGATTTTCTAACAGACCCTAAAATGACAGGTCCAATTGTGGCAGGCTGAAGTTTAATTGGATTTTATTTCGACTGCTAAAATCTAGGTCCTTCTCGAGAGACTTGAATTCACATGAGCAGTACAAATGATCAAACACTTCATATCAAGTAAAAAATATTAATGGTGATTATAACTTTACTGCTTTTTATTACCCATGAAATCAGCAAAATTTAATTTTCTTGTGAATTTTTATAGCTTGATTAGATGAGATGGTGAGAAGCATTGTCACTCCTTTTAAAGGGACATTGCTGCGTGTTCACCGCTAAGGAATCATCTGTCCAACCTTTGCTCCCCTCCTCCTCAAACAGCATCTGGTACCTCAGCAGCTGAAAGGCATCTGAAGCCCACAGTTCACTCTCCTGCCTGTGGCATTCTCCAGGTTGCGTATTTGTGTGTGTGCGTGTGTAACACGTCCCAGCCAGCTCATGACTTATGTGCAGTACCATCCAACTGTTATCTGTCACACAGCGTACTCTTGCAACTTTTCTGACACACAACGCAGAATGTTTGTTTACCTCTCCACAGCACCATGCCTCTTTCCCAAATGCAACGTCAGAGGATTATGGGCAATATTTCCCACAGACTGATTTCCATTAGCATACTTGGCACAGGCGATTTACTTTAATTAATTTTTAATAAGATGATGTTCGACAATGTATTAAACAGGATGGACCATGAAATCAATTTGTGCTGATCACAGCAGCACATTTTTGCTATGTCCCAATGTATTGCTAGACAGTGCAGACAAGACCCAACTGAACGAGATGGGGCTCTGTTTATAGAAGATTCAGACAAGCTGCATCTCAATTCTCTATGGTGCAATTCTGCAAACGCAGATTTGTTTCCTGCGCTAGTTCCCTCACCTGATGATGCTGATTTTAATGTGACTGGGTGTCCTCGAGCACTTTGTGCAACTGGTCACTTGTGCTCTGAGGCTAATGGTGAGTGTCACCTAGTGCTGTATAATAAATTACACATGAGCCTGATCCTGCTCTCACCACCGTACCATACAGAATGATTACAGCACAGAAGGAGGCCGTTCAGCCCATCATGTCTATGCTGGAACTTGCCTAGATGAGCACAGCTCCAACAACACTCAAGATTTTGATGACATCCGGGACAAAGCAGCCCGCTTGGTTGGCACCCCATCCAGCCCCTCAAATGTTCACTCCCTCCACCACCGACGCACAGTGGCAGCAGTGTGTACCATCTACAGGATGCACTGCAGCAACTTGTCAAGCCTCCTTCGGCAGCACCTTCCAAACCTACCACCTGGAAGGACAAGGGCAGCAGATAGATGGGAACACCACCCCCTGCACGTTCTCCTCCAAGCCACGTACCATCCTGACTTGGAAATATATCACCCTCACTGTCGCTGGGTCAAAATCCTGGAACTCCCTAGAAGCACTGTGGGTGTCGCTACATCACATGGACTGAAGAGCAACTAGGGAAGGGCAACAAATGATGGCCCAGCCAGTGATGCCCACGTCCCATGAAAAAGTAAATTAACAACAAAAGTCAATGAGTGTCACACCCCTGCCTTTTTACTGTAGCACTGCAATTCTTTTCCTCTTCAGATAATTATATAATTCTCTTTTGAAATTCACAATTGAATCCGCCTCCACCGCTCTCTCAGGCTGTGCATTACATATCCTAACCGCTCACCGTATAAAAAAGATTTCCCTCATGTCACCATTGCTTCTTTCACCAACCACCTTAAACCGGTGCCCTCTGGCTCTGAAAGAAGGCACCCTTGACAGTGAAGCACTCCCTCAGTACTGCAGAGGACAGTCAGCCTAGGACTTGGTGCTCAAGTCTCTGTAGCGGGGCTTGAACCAACCGCTGTCAGACTCGGAGTCGCAAGTACTGCTGACTGAATCGCAGCCGACTCCCAACAGAAGACAGACGCTTGCAAAATTAATCAGCTCTACCACTTGAATAGACTAGGCATGAGCAGCAATGCTTGGCAGTCTGTCGGGCTGTTTGCTGATGAACCCTAGCCAAGGCCTAAGACAAAGCATACTGGAATCTTGACTGGTACAAAACTCCTTTGATAGTTCAGCGATCAAGGGTAATGAGTTTTGTCTCTTCTCCCAGCTGGCAACCTTTGCAAATGTTAGCATTTCAAGGACACAGAGTCGTTTCTGTTGCAATGAACTTAAGAACACTGGCAATAAAGTCAATGAGGGAAATCAGCTATGCTAGATGGCCCCTTCCCCATGAAGATGCAGATGTCAACACACAGTTTAGAATGTATCTTTTGTTAAAGTGAAAACAGTAAGGCACGCAGCCATCACTGGATGAGCTTCAAGTTACCTTGGTCTGACACTCTAACCAACATTGACACAATAAACCGTAATGCAGAAACAAGTGGAGCATTATCGTCCATATGGACTGAATGGTCTGTTCTAGGCTGTGTATTCCATGTAAGAGTTGAAAGCTCTGCCTCAGCTTGAAGGACAGCACCTCTGACGACACACCGCTCCCTTACTGCAGTGTCGATCTAGATTCTGTGCTGAGGTTGTGGAATGGGACTTGGACCCAGAGCCCCCTAACCCAGCGGTTAGAGAGCTACTGTCTTGACCCACGCGAAAACTCCTTCAGAAGGCAAAGGATATTAATGGACACGTTTCTTGCAGCGATGGGAAATTTCAGCTCCTGACAGCAGACTGTTTGGAGAGTTGTTCTGTTCTCAGTGTCTTTCGAAATCTATCAAAGACAACAGCTTCCCTGAACTGCGTTCTGTCCTCAGTGCTCGAGTGTCCAACAGCGGACTCCAGCTGACACTGCTGAACAAAACTCAGGTAAGCAAATTTCACTGCTCCAAACAAAGAATAGAGTGCGTGCCTCCAGACAGACACACAATGTCCATAACAACCCCCAGTGCAATTAGCACAAAACATGAAAAGAAAGCACAATGAAATACTTTTGAGGTCATTTGAAGCAGTGACAGTTCTAACAGATTGACTCACCATTCATCGCATTGCTGTTTGTGGGATCTTGCTGTGCACAGAAAAGTTTAATAGTGTGAAAAGGGGCTTCAAAACTAATTTGTTGCCTTTGAATTATTTTGGGATGTCCTGGGGATGAGAAAGGCACTTTCTCAACACAAATTCCTTATCTTTGCCTCCTATGTTTCCTTTCTGTTGGTTACGGTGCTGTTTCGAGAGCAAGTAAGCGGAACTTCTCTTTAGTCTGGGTTGGCAGCCATCTATTGATTGAAGCCATTTATGTGTTGTGCAACAATCTTGGGCAAGCCACGCTGAACCAGACATCCAGCATCTCTGCCTCACTTATCATTTGCATAGAATTGCTTACAGAGTACCCAGAGCAGAATCAGGCCAGTTAGACCCATTGGCCCATGCTGGTGTTTATGATCCATCTGAACCTCTTCCTAACCTTTCTCATCTAACCCATTCAGAGTAAGCCTCTACTTCCTTCTCCAACATATCCTGATCAAGCCTCCACTTAACTGCATAGAACCATAGAAAAGTTATGGTGTAGAAAGAATCTCAACCATTCCATGTGGTTGGCCTGTTCCCTCCTCTCTCTGGGTGAAGAATTTTCTTCTGTATTCCCTTTTGATTTTTTTTTGTGTGATTATCTTATATGGGAAGCCTCTAGTTTTACTCTTCCGCACAAGTAGAAACCCACCTTCTCTGTTAAAAACAAAAAACTGCGGATGCTGGAAATCCAAAACAAAAACAGAATTACCTGGAAAAACTCAGCAGGTCTGGCAGCATCGGCGGAGAAGAAAAGAGTTGACGTTTCGAGTCCTCATGACCCTGTGGAAGTTCTGCTGAAGGGTCATGAGGACTCGAAACGTCAACTCTTTTCTTCTCCGCCGATGCTGCCAGACCTGCTGAGTTTTTCCAGGTAATTCTGTTTTTGTTTCCCACCCTCTCTGTGTCTACTCTATCAAAGTGTTCATCACTTTAAAGACCTCAATCAGGTCACCCCCTCGGCCTTCTCTTCTCAACAAGAGAAAAGAGACCCAGCCTGTTCACCCTTTCCTGATGGGTTTGACCATGCAGTTCTGCTATTACCCTTGTAAATATTTTTTGTAATTTTGCCAGTGCCTCTATATCCTTTACATAACATGGTTACCAGAACAACACACAGTTCTCCAAGTACACTTGTTGGAGCCCCAGCGGAATCTTAGCTTGTGTTCTGTGCTGAATTAATTTATGAGACTCATTCTGGCTCTAGATATCATTGGAGGTGCAGGGTATGTCTGCTTTACAGGCTTAGATACTGCGAGAGGTGACAGCAACATCCAAACAAGTGCCACTAAAGGCAAATTAATACAAGATGAATCCACAACTGAAACAATTCCCAGGTTTAGAACACATGACTGAAGGTGACAGTATATAGCAGGAAAGGGGACTATCTACCCAGAAATATTTAACATCTAGAAATTATGATCTGCAAGATTGTGCAAGCCCTCAAAGAATTGGTATTCAATTCCTCTTGTGGTTCTCTTAGCCTGACTCCTATTTTGTATCCGCCATAAAGTTCAGCCCATCCAAAGTACACCAAGTACCGTTCATCCATCGTCGTTTTGCTCACTGACCTATAATGGTTCCTGGTCCAGAAGCACCTCAGTTTCAAAGCTCTCATGCTCGTTTTCAAATGCCTTCATGACCTGGCCCCTCCCTATCCCTGTAACCTCCTTTAGCCTGCACTCTGAGATTTCTGTGCTGATCCAACCTCTGGCCTCTCACACATCCCCCAATTTTCGACGTTGGCAGCTGTGGTTTCAATCGCCTAGACCCCGAGCTTTGAAATTCCCTCTCAGTTTCTCTTTCTTCCTTGAATGGTCTCCTGAAATCATAACCCTTTGACCGACCTTTTGGTTATCAGTCCTAACATTGTCTCTTCTGGAGCAGCGTCAAATTTTGTTCCATAATGTTCCTACCCAACGTGTGGTGACAATTTTATTATGTTCAAGGCACAAGATAAATGCAAGTTTTTATTACTGTTACTGTAACAAAGGCCTGTTCATTCTGCAATAAACAAATTAAAACTTCTCTTAAAATATCAGAGAAAACAATGGCGTCAAGATCAGTAAGTGCATGATAATTGCATATGATAAACTTGCAGACTGTAATCTCAGTTCTAAATAAGGACCTGCACTATGTGTTATCTGCTCCTGCCACTTGAAAGCACAGCAGAAACAATGCCCTTGTTTCCCAAGTTAAGCAACAGCTCAGTGGTTTCAGTCAAAGGAAGGGATCGAAATTAATCTTGTGTGAAATATCCCATTATTGATATTTCGAATTGTTAGAAGGCAATTTGAAGCATAATGATCAGAATGATAGGATCAATTTGTGAAGCTAAAAAGTTTTAGCAAACATTTCTTTCTGTAAGAGAAGAATTGATGCACATTTGCTTTCCATTTAATCAAGCTTTAAATCCTCGAAGCTTTAAGTTCTGTCGAAGGGTCATGAGGACTCGAAACGTCAACTCTTTTCTTCTCCGCCGATGCTGCCAGACCTGCTGAGTTTTTCCAGGTAATTCTGTTTTTGTTTTTGTTTTAAATCCTCTGCCTATGTGAAATTTAGCTGTGTAGCTTCGGGGGGGTTCTGAGTTGAATCTTGGGTGCTCTTGGCTGTTCTCACCCGAGCTATTAGAATTGTCTTCAGTACTCCTGCAGAAATAGGCCAACAAGTGCATGCCAGTGTTTCTGCTCCATGTGAGCTAAGGAAACGGGAAATAATTAGCCAGCTTTCTTTGTCACTGTCCAATGACTGCTGCTGAGAAGCATTGAGCATAGGGGTGACCACATGGACATCTCTGCCATAGAGCAAGACTTGCTTGTTTTTGAGTCCTAACTTGCTGAACTTGAAGTGATTTGTTACTGTTACCAGATTCAGGACACAGTTGAATGCGTCAATGAAAATGAAATACGTTCTTACTATTTTTATCTGATTTATTCGCAAGGGAAATTAACACTGGGCAACAAATGCTGACCTCATCAGCGACACCCACATCCCATGAAAGAATTTTTAAAAATCATTGCTTCAGCAAAATGTTATATCTTGCAATAAATTTAATTTTACAGCTTAACCTGAGCTACAAAGCTGACCCCCAAGGTGCTTCCCTGTTTATAGGAGAGATCAGCAGTGTATGGCAGCATCCCATCTTATTTCTGAAAGAAAAGGATGGATTTGTTTGTCTTGCTGATTGTGGCTCAATTGGTAGCAGTCTTGCACCTGAGTCACAAGGTTCAAGTCCCACTCCAGGACTTGAGTACAAAAATGGAGTCTGACACTCCAATGTAGTACTGAGGGAGTGCTGCACTGTCAGAAGTAATGTCCTTCAGATGAGACATTAAACTGGGGCTCTTTCACGTCAACACAAAGATCACATGACACTATCTGGAAGAAGTGCAGAGGAGTTCTTCAATGGTGTCCTGGCCAATATTTTTCCCTCAATCAACATGGCAGAGACAGGTGATCCAGTCATGATCACATTGCTGTTTGTGAGAGCTTGCTGTGCGTAAAGTAGCTGCCCATTTCAACAGTGACTACACTTCAAAAGTATATAATTCGCTGTAAAGAGCTTAGAGGGACTGGATGGTTGTGAAAGGTGTTATATCAGCGCACATCTTTCTTTTTACAGTTCTCCATCCCAAATACATCACAACAGGGTCACGTTTCAGTTCATAGAAAGCAAAAGCTTACCCACTGAAGGTAACTTAGAGCAGGGAAGGTTAAAGAGGGGATTTGATAGATTTGTTCAAAATCATGAAAGGTTTTGACAGAGCAAGTAAGGAGAATCTGTTTGCAGCGAGAGGAAGGTTGGTAACTACAGGGCACAGATATTAGGGTGATTGGCAAAGTTATCAGGGAAACCATGAAGAATTATTCTTTAACGTGGTGAGTTGTGGCAATCTGAAATACACAAACTGAAATGGTGCTGGAGGCAGATTCAATAGTCGTGTTCAAAAGAGAATTGGATAAAGACTTGAAGGGAAAAAAATAACAAGATTATGGGGAAAGAGTGGGGGAGCAGAAGTAGTTCGACTCCATGAACAGATACCGATGGGCCAAGCAGCCAGTGCTATATCATTCTGTGGTTCTATGTATGATCAGAGTGCATTCGGGAATAGCCGAAACTAGAGAAAGCCCATGATCCAATAGAACAGAGTTTTGATTGTGCAAGCCAATATGTCATGAATGGCATGGTAAAACGTTCTGGGCAATGACTGTGGGACTGTATCCCAATTAGGTTCGGTGTTCATGTCTTGTCAATTACATTGTTAAGGTTTGTTAATGTCAATTAGATTGTTAAGGTTAAGTGAAACAGGCGATGGTTATTAATTGTCTTTGAGCACATATAAATAGGGGACAATTGGGACACTGGGAAGAGCGCAGTGAGACTGAACAAGTCAATCAGCTCGCTCAGCAAAGAAAAGCTCCGTGTCTTTGTTTTGACTTCATCAATGGGCTTGGCTCCTGTTAATTTTCAGCACTCTCAGGCAAGAGAGGAAGACTAGCATTTATATTAGTGCCTTTCACAACCTCAAGACACCCCAAAATTTTTCAGTCAATGAAGTATTTTTTTGTTTCAGTGTTGTTTGAGGGAAATATTGGTTAGGATATCAGGAAGGAATCCCCTGCTCTTCTTGGAATTAGTCCGGTTAAATCTTATACGTACAACCCTACCTGAGACGGCAGACAGAGCCTCAGTCAAACATCTTTGCTCATTAAGACTCTGAGAAAGTGCCCAAGGATGTTTTACGATGTTACAGGTGCTATACAATCACAGGATGCTGTCTCATCCAAAAGGCGGCGCCCCTGGCAGTGCTGCACTTCCTCAGTACTGCACTGGAAATGCCAGCCTAGATTTCAGCCTCAGGTTTCTGGGGTGGGACTTAAACTCATAATCTTTGGACTCAGAGTTGAGAGTGCTCCCCACTGAGTTAATGTCGGGAGAGGATGGGTTGGGAGAAAGGTGGTTGGAGAAAAACAATGTCGCTCCTGTACAAAACGAGCAATCAGGGAAAGGTTGCCACAATAATGTGGTAAGTCAGGGAGCTTGTGGAAATGCCCTTAGCTGGAACCATTCACTAAAATATCTGGACCCATGTATGCAGTTGACATTTAATTCATAGAGTTATTATCAGGATTATGTGAGGTGTCAGATTAAGTCAGCTAATTTAAGAAGAAATTATCCTTCTTAAAAAGACAGAGACATGAAGGAACACATCTGGTAGGGAGATAAAGGGATAAGAGGATTAACTGAACAGAAAGTGCTAGATATACAAGACGAGGACACAAAGGCCTAGAAATTCAACGGTGCATGTACCAGCTTGTGAACACTTAATATTTTCTGCATGAAATTTCATTGCCTGCTATTTAGCAGAGGTGATACTCTGTTCATTGTAACTGGATTAACAATCTTGAATAATAGTTGAGACAGTCACATTGCTGAATTTCAAATAGGGCGATAGGAATTTGTTATAATATATTTCAGTTTCATTGGGCAAGAACACTGTCTGATTGGGAGACTACAGTATTGACCAGCTAAACTGTCAAGTTCAACACTTCTATTTCCCTATTTACTAATTTTCACCCTACGTTATCCTCTTGAACCTTCTCTCCCTGAAGATATTCGCTTGAGTAATGTTCTATGGGTCCTCTAGTAACTTACCCTCAAGAGTATTCATCACAGCTGAGAAGAAGGGTTTCGAAGTTAGTCAATTGTGAGGGGGTGCACTCCTAAGAACTCATGTAAATGTGTGCCTACTTTCCAACAGCACGGTGGAGGTGGGGTACAGGGAGGTGGTGGGAAATCACTCAGTGCTGGTCAAGAAGGGAATCCTAACACTTTGGCCACCCTGGCAGTCCAATATCCCTAGCGTTGTTAAAACACTGACACCACTAACATGGCCCAAATAAGCTCACCTGACTTTCACAGGCAAGGTCTCATACCTGAAATCCTCTGGTGCTCACCGCAATGCCCACGTATTCGTCACTGGAAACTCAATCACAGCCACAGGGGAAAGTGCTGAGGTGATGGGGGAGCTCAATAAGCAATCCTGTGGTCTGGCCGACAGCGCATTTCACAAACAAATCCTGGGTTGAAATCCAGGAACTCCCTCCCTAACAGTAGTGTGGGTGTACCGATACCACATTGGCTTCAGTGGGTCAGGTCACTACCACCTTCTCAAGGGTAATTAGCGGTGGGTAATAAATGCTGTCCAAGCTAGGTATTCCTACATCCCATGAACGAATAAATATTATAAAAAACATACTGGCATGTACTCGATGATTGCCTGAGATTAGGTATTGATTAGAAAGATATAGAAAAGAAATGCCCAGAATATTGCTTCATGGTGAGTCCATGTAGTGGGACCAAAGGCTACAAATTATTACAAAGTACATTCCGGAAACAATAAGCTTTCATTTATATACATCTTGTGTCTATTGACACCCAAAGTGTTTTGTATCCAATACAACAGATATTGGAGGAATGATTCCAACCACGCGATGATAAATATTTGGACTAATCTCCTTGTTAATGTGGCGGAGTGGAAGACTTAAAGGGAATTCAGAATGGAACTGGATTCCAGGCTAGAGAGTTGGAGCACCAGAATGAAGAGTTTAGTGGGTTGAATGGCTTATCCGTGTCTCAATGTTCTTAATTTTTTTACGTTTGGAAAGCAGAAAAGCAAAGAATAAAAATTTCTGAAGACGAATGACCTCAGTAACCGGCACTGTGGCCTAGAGGAAGCTTAGTTAAACTCCTCAACATATCTCAAGGGGAAAATGAAAACAGGTGACGATTTTATTGAGTTCAGCCTGAGAGTGATCGGCCTCCTGCTCTGAGGACCTAGTTTGATGTCCAGAGAATCGTTCTCAAGAATGGGACACATGCTATGCTTTTTTATTACTTGACCTCATAAAAGGGAAGAGATCTTGTCAGAAAGGACATCAGAATGCAAAATGGAAATGTCACATTGATGTTATACTGTAAGACAGCATGGTACACATTTATATTATACGGTAAAAACAACCTGAGTGTGGGTAAAGCTTGAAGTCGTGGTGTGCAGATAAAGGCTACAGTCCAACTCGTAGCTCGACAGCTTTCCAGAAAGTGAATCAAACGTTGGGATAAGTTAGATCAATGACAGTGCACAAGTCTGAGGGCTTTATAACACCTGGAGTATTAAATTTGTTTCCGGTCTCTTCTGGTCTGTAGAAATCATAAAGGAGAGCGGGTATTGGTTGAGGGATAAGTATTGACCATAGCCCTTGGAGTACACGCCTCTTCTTTCTAACATGGTGCCATAGAATCTATACCGATGGAATGTATCAAACTGCACAACATTCTGGTCTGCTGCCAATTTACATCGGTGTGAGACAGAGCATTAAAATAAACCTCTTGTTAGACAAATGCAGCATGTGACTGGCTTTTCAACTCTAATTCTCAGTTCTGTGGCAGCAGCTTTCCCCACAAGAAGCAACAATTAAAAAGGGGCAGAGCCAGCAGGGTGAGTGCACCAACACACTTGTGATGAGGCCCAAAACCCGATGACTTGGTTTGTGAAACTGCGCAACCCATGCTGCAATGTTAACTGTGGAACGGCTTCCAGTGGGATGGGAAGAGCTGCCCGTCCTGCGGACCTGCCCCATTCACCCAGGATGCGTCTGCAGCATCCAACAGTTTAAAGGATGTCACACTTCCAAGATTTTCCCTGGAATCCCCGGCAAAGACACATTAATCTCTTGGGCATTGCAATCAGGGGACAAAGGAAATCAGAGGGGCATTCAAAAATTGTTCCCTTTGGACACTGATATTATCACTCCATTGCCTCACACCGCCCCCCCTCCTCTTCCCCCCACCCCCATATCTCTCTGTAATCTCCTCCAGCATCCGTATCTTCTGAAAATATCTGCAATTCTGGCCTCTTGTGCTTCCCTGACTTTAATGGTTCCAGCAGTGGCAGTCCTTCAGCTGTCTCAGCCCTATTTCCCCCTCCGAACCTCTCCCTCTCTCACCCGCTCTCCTCCTTTAAGAGGCACTCCTTAAAGCCCACCCTTTTTCCTTCAAGATTTGTGTCACCTGTCCTAATACCCCCGTTAACTCTGCCCACAGGGATCGGCCGAGTGCTTCCAGCGTTTTTCCTTCTGTTTAGTGATCCAGGGGGCTTGTCCAGTAATAGGGAGATGTCGATTCAAATCCCCACCACGGCGGCTGAAGAATGTAAATCCATTCAGTTAAATAAGACCGGAACGCGGAGATCTTGTGGCAGAGCGGACAACAGCCCCCTGCCTCTGAGCCGAGAGCTCGAGGCTCAACTCCCACTCCTGGGGCAGGATTTTGGGGTCTTCGGGCGAGAGTGGTGGGAGGGCCTGGGGGGTAGCGGAGAAACGGCCCACCGCCCGTGATTGGCTCCCGACCGTGATTAACGACCAATTGACAGCCAGTCAGCGTGAAAAGCGTGCTTAGAGACCCAGCGCTGCCAGGGTGGGGCAGAAGGCAGGGGGGGGGGTGCAAGCACTGACATCAGCGCGGGTCGGGGGGGGGGGAACGAGAGCGCAATGAAAGCTCCCTTGAGGCAGCGGACTGCCTCAGGATGCTGAAGAGTTTTAAATCCAAGAACAAAGATGAGGAAACTCTCAAAAAAAATGTCCCCGCATAGGACTCGCTCACCTGAACACGTAGACAATAAAAATCCTGCCCAAACGCCATTTTTTTATGTAATTAACTTCGGAAACCTCATCCACCAACACCCTCCCCCTCCCGCCCCTCCCTTGGATGAGGTTTCCTCAGCAATGCAAAGGCTGCCTGGCTGATTCACTCGCCCGCCAACCTCAGCGTTGGGCGGGCAGCGATAAACCCACGTGAATTGAAACTTTGGAGGCCTTAATAGGGCTCTTCAGTGTCGGCGGGCGCCCTGCCAACTCTGGCGCACACGCCCACGGACCGAAATATCGGGCGAGCGCGCGATGACATTGCGATGCTCGCCCGACGTCATGTCACCGTGAGCTATTCTGCGCCCCATCGGATCGGGCATGCGCCCGTCTGCAGGGCGTAAAGTTCTGCCCCGGGACTTGATGGCCAAGGACCGTGGACATTGCTTATGGACAAAGAGGTTGAGTATCAGTTTGAAAACCCTTCCAGCGTAGGCCAATAGCAGGTGGTAAGAGCGGGAGAGATTCCAGCTCAGCTACGTGACAGGGATAATTTATTTTTTAAACTATTCATTCATTCATGGGATGTGGGCACCATTGGCTAGGCCAGCATTTATTGCCCACCCCTAATTGCCCTTGAGTAGGTGGTGGGAAGCCCTCTTGTTGAACCGTGACAGTCCATGGCTGTAGGTACATCCACAGTGCTATTAGCGAGGAAGCTGTAGGACTTTGACCCAGCAACAGTGAAGGGATGGTGATATATTTCCAAGTCTGGATGGTGTGTGGTTTGGACTGGAACTTGCAGGTGGTGGCTTTCTCATCTATCTACTGCCCTTGTCCTTCTGGGTGGTAGAGGTCGCGGGTTTGGAAGGTGCTGCCAAAGGAGCCTTGGTGAGTTGCTGCAGTGCATCTTGTAGATGGTACACACTGTTGCCACTGTGCATTGGTGGTGGAGGGAGTGAATGTTGAAGATGATGGATGGTCTACCAGTCAATTGGCAGCTTTGTCCTAGAAAGTGTTGAGCTACTTGAGTGTTATTGGAGCATCAAGGAACCCCAGCAACACTGAAGTCAGTGGGAATCAGGGGGAAAACTCTCCACTTGTTGGAGTCATACTGAGCACAAAGAAAGATGTTTGTGTTTGTGGAGGGCAATCATCTCAGCTCCAGGACATCACTGCAGGAGTTCCTCAGGGTAGTGTCCTCTGCCCAACCATCTTCAGCTGCTTCATCAGTGACCTTCCTCCCATCATAAGGTCAGAAGTGGGGATGTTCACTGATGATTGCACAACGTTAGAGCCAAATTAGTTTAAAAGCATTCAGTGAACCCTGAACCTTTTCATGGAGATGGGTGGAACTTAAGAAGCTTCTCTGGTTTCCATTTATTTGTGTGTTTGCTGAAAGAAGGTATTGGTTGCAGTTTGGACCAGAGAGAAGCCCTGGGAGTTGTTAGCAAACTCCAGGCAGATAGGGCTCAGAGAAATCATGGGGAGCTAAGTAGGTGGAGATAAGGTCACTGCTTCCATGCCAGGCAGATAGAGCTCAGAGAGCATACCAACAAAGAGCAGGAGTCAGCCATTCAGCACCTCGTGCCTGCTCCACCATTTAATAAGATCATGGCTGACCTGAAAGTAAGCTCAAATCTGTATCCCACCTACCGCCGATAACCTATCACTCCCCTTGATTACCAAGAATCTATCCACCTCTGCCTTAAAAATATTCAAAGGCTCAAGAGAGTTCCAAAGACCCATGACCCTCTGAGTGAAAAAATTTCTCCTCGTCTCTATTTTAAATTGGTGACACCTTATTTTTAAACAGTGGCCTCTAGTTCTAGATTCTCCCACATCCTCTCCACATCAAACTCCCTCAGGATCTTATATGTTTCAATCAAGTCGCCTCTTACTCTTCTAAACTCCACCGGCTACAAGCCTAATCTGCTCAACCTTACCTCAAAACACAATCCACCCATTCCAGGTGTTAGTCTGGTAAACCTTCTCTGAACTGCTTCCAATGCATTTACATCCTTCCTTAAATAAGGTGACCATAGTCCTGGGAGCCATTTATAGCTTGGTGCGGCCGGGAGACTCGAGTTCAGAGAAACCCAGGGGCAATGCCTACTTAGTAAAGCTAGCGGTTTGCAAAGAGTTGGAATTAGAGGCAGGATTGCGGCTTTGTGAATTATGTGGAATGTAATCTCACAGGAAGGGATTGAGCCATTGCGGAGTCTGAGTCATAATGGCTTTTGAAGGAATTCAGGGTCTAGATCTTTGAAAGAGAGGTTTTGAAATTCCTCGTGATGAAGACAGAGTTTTAACCAGATTTTGTGACTCACCGTGGTCACTGACATCTGGGTGAATTGCTGAGAAATCCGTGGGATCTGTCTTGATCGCATATACCATTTAACGTGCAGTGTCATATATTAAGCCACAAATTGCCTGCTAATTCATATTTACCTCATATTAATTCTGAATTAGGGTTTAAGATAGATATTGTAAATTGTTTTACTTTTCTGACTTTGTAAAGTAAAGTTCATTTTGTTGAAAACTGTGGCTTTACTCTCCTAGTGGGTAACTGGAATTTCAAACTCTTTAAACAAAGAATTACTGCTCCCTCCCCAGACTGCAATGAAGTGTCTGCTGCCCTGGCAACTCTAACTCCTTCGTTGGCTTAATTGGCTGGACAGCCTGTGTGGGTTGAATTGGTTTAACACCTGTTCTGGCTGGGCTAGATTCAGGAACCTGCTTCCTTGCCCTGCCTGTGGTAGAGATCGGGGGTCGAACCTGCCTTCGGCCAGAGGAGTCAAGAAGAAAAAGAAAGCCGGAACAACAAGATAATATCAAGTCACAATAACCATCAAACTGACTCACTCGTATCCTTTAGGGGAGGACAGTAAGGACTGGGCTCAACAGCAAGGAGACCACCCTCCAGAAATTTCAACTTCGATGGGCAGGCCAGGCCTCCCACACGGGCCACCTCAGGATCCCCAAGCAGATCTTCAACCGGGAACTGTCTCTGGGCAAACGACAACAGGGTGGTCAACACAATCGAGATAAGAACACATGAAAAAAGAACAAACCTCTGCGTTAGAGACTGCACCCACCCCCCCCCCAACCTTGGAAAAACCCTACAGTCGACTGGCCCATGTGGAGACAAGCTCTGAAACTTGCCCCAGCGTGCTTCGAGGGTCATCTACGCCCAAACTCGCAACAACTGACATGCCCAGAGGAAGGCCAGAGGTGGCACAGCTGCAGGGAATCCCCCCCGAGCGCCCACAATGACAATCGGAACTGCCAATTCTGTGGGCCGTCCAAGCAGATCTTGCGCCAAACCCTTCAGTCACGAGAGGATAATTAAATCATTTACAGGCTTGGCCACCCTCGAACAATGAGGAATCTAACACAAGGAAGGAAATCTTTAGTCAGTCACTTTTACTTGATCTGGCCTAAACGCGACTCCACACTCACGTAAATATGATTGGCTCTTAACTGCCCCATGAAATGGCTTTGCAAGCCAGTAAGGCAGCTCACTGCCTCCTTCTCAAGGGAAATTAACATCAGCGATGAAAGTTGTCCTCTCGGGTATGCCCATATCCTGTGAATGAATAAATAAATAAATAACAAAAAAAGAATATATGCAAGTTCTATACATACCTATTATTTAGAATAAATACATGTGCAAGTCTTCAATCCTAGGCAACTTAAAAACACAAGGCTTGTCGGTGATATGCTAAAAATATATACTAAATATACATGGTGATACACTAAAGCTAAAAATACTCATAATCCAAGCTCGACATTAAATAGGGCCACTTTTGAGAGTTACAGGAGGGCCCAAGGAACCTCAGCCCAGCAGATGAGTATTGGGCTCAGCAGCAAGGAGACCACCTTCCAGAAAATTCAACTTAAATGGGCATAGCATGGATGACTGCAGAATCCCCAAGTAGATCTTCTGTGGGCAATCCAAGGGAGGAAGGGAAAAAATTGGAGTAGGGACTCAAGAATTGGAATGCGAAGCTCATTCTGGATTCAATAGGAAGCATCTCTTAAGAAAAAGAAGCGAGCACATTATCTCATCTCTCAGATATACTTCAAAGGGTAGCATATACATTGACATTCATTGACCGTTATCATGTAGGCAAACAAGGCAGTTATAAGGTGACTGGACGATTAATCTGGTCTGGCAGCATCTGCGGAGAGGAAGACAGTTAACGTTTCGAGTCCAAATGACTCTTCAACAGAACTAAGGAAAAATAGAAGAGAGGTGAAATATAAGCTGGTTTAAGGGGGGGGGTGGGACAGGTAGAGCTGGATAGAGGGCCAGTGATAGGTGGAGATTGCCAAAAGATGTCATAGACAAAAGGATAAAGAGGTGTTGATGGTGGTGATATCAGCTAAGGAATGTGCTAATAGGTGAAATTAGGGTAGAAAGCAGGACAAGCAAGTGGCAGATAGCCCTAGTGGGGGTGGGGTGGGGGGAAGGGATCGAAATAGGCTAAAAGGTAGAGATAAAACAATGGATGGAAATACATTTAAAAATAATGGAAATAGGTGGGAAAAGAAAAATCTATATAAATTATTGGAAAAAAGGGGATCGGAAAGGGGGTGGGGAAGGAAGACAGATCTAAAGGTGTTGAACTCAATATTCAGTCCGGAAGGCTGTAAAGTGCCTAGTCGGAAGAAGAGGTGCTGTTCCTCCAGTTTGCGTTGAGCTTCACTGGAACATTGCAGCAGGCCAAGGACGGACATGTGGGCATGAGAGCAGGGTGGAGTGTTGAAATGGCAAGCGACAGGAAGGTCTGGGTCATGCTTGCGGACAGACCGAAGGTGTTCCTCAAAGCAGTCACCCAGTCTGCGTTTGGTCTCTCCAGTGTAGAGGAAACCACATTGGGAGCAGCAAAAGCAGTAGACTAAATTGAGGGAAGTGCAAGTGAAATGCTGCTTCACTTGAAAAGAATGTTTGGGCCCTTGGACGGTGAGGAGAG
Organism: Carcharodon carcharias; assembly: GCF_017639515.1. NCBI lineage: Eukaryota > Metazoa > Chordata > Chondrichthyes > Lamniformes > Lamnidae > Carcharodon > Carcharodon carcharias. The sequence goes on along the minus strand of NC_054483.1, from coordinate 19,550,534 downwards.
GGGAAGTAAAGGGGCAAGTGTTACACCTTCTGCAGTTAAATTGGTTTTTCCATTAATTTATATAGATTTTTCTTTTCCCACCTTTTTCCATTATTTTTAAATGTATTTCCACCCATTGTTTTATCTCTACCTTTTATCCTATTTCGATCCCTTCCCCCCACCCCACCCCCGCTAGGGCTTTCTGTCCCTTGCTCATCCTGCTTTCTACTCTCAATTAGCACATTCCTTAGCTAATATCACTACCTTCAACACCTCATTCTCCTTTTGTCTATGACATCTTTTGGCAATCTCTACCTATCACTGACCTATCCAGTTCTACCCCCACCCCCCTTAAACCAGCTTATATTTCACCTCTTTTCTATTTTTACTTAGTTCTGTTGAAGAGTCATTCGGACTCGAAACGTTAACTGTGTTCCTCTCCGCAGATGCTGTGGAGTTTTTCTAGCTATTTTTAATTTTGTTTTGGATTTTCAGCAGCCACAGTTTTTTGCTTTTTTGCTGACCAGTGTAAATTGCTGATCAGTGTTGAGTTTGCTGACTTCAGAGACACTGTAGGCAAATGCCCTGTTCCCTTTCAAATATGCTGTCATTATTCCACTCCTCGAAGAAACACAATCCTTGGCCACTCTGTCCTTGCCTTGCAAGTCATCACTCCATCTCCAACCTCCCCTTTGCTCTCTGAAATGCTGGAACATGCTGTCGGCTCCGAAATTCATTCCCATCATTCCCGAAACTCCATGTTTGAATCCCTCCAATCAGGTTTCTGTTCCCACCACAGGAGTGAAATGGCTCTTAGCAAAATCACAAATTACCCCTCCTCGTCCTTATTGACCTGGTTGCAGGCTTCGACATGGTTGACCATACCATCTTAGTCCAGTGCCTCTTCTTCCATGACTCAGCTCGGCAGGACGTCACTCACTCAATTCCATTCTTGCTCTGAAGCTCTGAAGAAGAGTCACACGGACTTGAAACGTTAACTCTGTTTCTCTCTCCAGAGATGTTGTCAGACCTGCTGAGCTTTTCCAGCATTTTCTGTTTTTATTTCAGATTTCCAGCATCTGCAGTATTTTGCTTTTCTCCATTCTGATCTAACCAGTTACAGCCAGACAATCACCAGCATTAGCTTCTCTTCCCACTCGCACAACATTCCCTCCGGACTACCCTGAGGATCGATCCTTGGTCCCCTCCTATATCTCATTTACATGATGCCTCTCTGCGACGTAGACCAAAAGTACAATATTGTGTTCCACATGAATGCTGATAACACGCAGCTGTACCTCTGCACCACCTCTATCTCGACCCCTGCACTGTTTCTAAATTGCCAGGCTGCTTGTTTGAAATCAAGTACGACTGGGAGAAACTGAAATTTTGTCCAGTTAAATATTGGCAAGATTGAAGACGTTGGTTTCAGTCCCTAGCTGTCACAAACTGCATTCCCTGACCTCTGTTTCCATCTCTGGCAACTGTCTGAAGCTTAGCCAGACCATTTGTAACCTTGGTTTTCTGTCTGACTTTCAGGTAAGCTTACAACTACATATCTGCACCAAGACTGTCTATTTCCGCCTCCAATTACTCAACTCCACCCCTGTCTCAGCTCATCTGCTGCTGAAACCCTCATCTGTGTCTTTGTTACCTCCACACTTGACCATTCCAATATTCTTCTGGCGGGCCTACCATCTTCCGTCCTCTAGAAGCCTAAACTCATCCAAAACTCTGATGTCTATAACCTAATTTGCACCAATCACCCATTACTCTGTAATCCCTGAATTACACTGGTTGAGCAATGCCTCACTGCTCAAATTTTCATCCTTATTTTCAAATCCTTCCACTGCACCGTACTCCCACCCTGCCACCACCTCCCCATCTCTGCAACCTCCTCCGGCCTTGTAAACCTTGGAGAGTTCTGTGCTCTTACAATTCCGGCCTCTTAAACAACGTCGATTTTAATCGCTGCACCTTTGGTGTTCATTCAGCTGCCTCAGCCCTAAACTCTGGAATTCCCTCTCCAAACTTCTACCCCTCTCTAACTCTCCCTCCTCCTTTAAGGCATTCCTTCAAACCTACCTCTTTAGGGGAGCTTGTGTGGCCTGTTGTCAAATTTTGTTCCATAATCCTCCTGTGAAATGGCTTGGGGCATTTCATGATGTAAAAAGGTGCCACCTAAATGCAAATTGTTGTTGTCAATCCCTGTCCATCCAGCCATGCCTATTGGAACAAGTAAATGCATCAGTGGGGAAGGCAAAGGATCACACTCCGTTCTGATGTCTTCCGCACTTGAACTGAATGGGTAACGCTCAGGTACTGAGCTCACACAGGAAGAATGGCCACTTGTGCAAGATGGCAGCCAACGCCATTGAGATGTAAAGATCAGAAGTCATGTAAATGCATTAGGTAGTCTTCGTCGAGGATTCCTCCAGGAAGAAGGGAAGTGCACGAAACAAAGATTTAAATATTTTTCCGATGACTGAGAGTCATTCCTGTGGGATTTTGATGGTCCAGCACCTGTGTTGTGACAGCGCTGTGATTTCTTTTTTTTTGAAAGGAAAAATTCTGGTGAAATTAAGATCTAACATTCAGACAATTTAATTAACATTGAAGATTGTCGTTGAGCAACACTTACATTTTCTTTCAGCTCAGGCACTTCATAATGAAGCATCATTAATTTTCACTGGGAAATAAATAAGGAAATGGCATTCTGCAAAACCATTAACAGCAAAAGTGTGACAGTTTGAGAGGGCATTGTTTGGAAGGGCCAAGCAGATTAGATCACGCTAACATGTGTTTGTCAAATTCCTCCAGGGTTGAAAAACTCTTTAGTGAACTTCATTTGCACGATATTTAATAATAATGATACATTAAGCAATAGGCATGAAACAGAGAGTGCACTATATTAAATTTATATATCTGCAAGCTATCCAGAAACCTAGATATTCATATTAATGACTTGAGAATTATACCTGTCCAAAAGGCATTTCTATTGAGACAAAATATTTTTGCATATTTGATGAGTTTGGAGATTAAATGGATGCCAGACACTAAGAGCAAAAACGTCTGATCCTTCCTTTCTAACCAGAGGCGCACATCTGTTTGTTTGTTGTCTATTTTTTTCTTGACATCAGAGCCTTCCTTTGGGCTAACTTCTGTCACATCTGCTTGGGATCATTCATCATCGCCCGTGATATGTCGGAGCAAGTTTTTAAAAATTCTTTCATGGGATGTGGGCATCGTTGGCAAGGCCAGCATTTGTTGCCCATCCCAAATTGCCCTTGAACTGAATGGCTTGCAAGGCCCTTTCAGAGGGGCAGTTCAGAGTCAGCCACAATGCTGTGTGTCTGGAATCACATGTAGGCCCGACCGGGTTAAGACGGCAGGTTTCCTTGCCTCAAGGACATTAGTGAACCAGATAGGTTTTTACGACAATCACTGATAGTCGTCATGGTTACTGAGATTAGCTTTATATTTAGCAGGCCTGGCAGCGTCGGCGGAGAAGAAAAGAGTTGACGTTTCGAGTCCTCATGACCCTTCAGCAGAACTGAGTAATATTAGGAGAGGGGTGAAATATAAGCTGGTTTATGGTGGGGGCAATTGGGGGGTGGAGGGAGAGAAGTGGGGTGGTGTGGTTGTAGGGACAAGCAAGCAGTGATAGGAGCAGATAATCAAAAGATGTCACAGACAAAAGAACAAAGAGGTGTTGAAGGTGGTGATATTATCTAAACGAATGTGCTAATTAAGAATGGATGGCAGGACACACAAGGTACAGCTCTAGTGGGAGTGCGGTGGAAAGACTAACAGGGCATAAAAGGTATAGATTTAAAAATAATGGAAATAGGTGGGAAAAGGAAAATCTATATAAATTATTGGAAAAAAACAAAAGGAAGGGGGAAGAAACGGAAAGGAGGTGGGGAAGGAGGAAGGAGTTCAAGATCTAAAGTTGTTGAATTCAATATTCAGTCCGGAAGGTTGTAAAGTGCCTAGTCGGAAGATGAGGTGCTGCCTCCCCACGCCCACATAAAAGATGTAACACCTGCCCCTTCAATTCCTCTCTCCTCACCGTCCAAGGACCCAAACACTCCTTTCAAGTGAAGCAGCATTTCACTTGCATTTCCCCCAACTTAGTCTACTGCATTCGTTGCTCCCAATGCGGTCTCCTCTACATTGGAGAGACCAAACGTAAACTGGGCGACCGCTTTGCAGAACACCTGCGGTCTGTCCGCAAGAATGACCCAAACCTCCCTGTCGCTTGCCATTTTAACACTCCACCCTGCTCTCTTGCCCACATGTCTGTCCTTGGCTTGCTGCATTGTTCCAGTGAAGCCCAACGCAAACTGGAGGAACAGCACCTCATCTTCCGACTAGGCACTTTACAGCCTTTCGGACTGAATATTGAATTCAACAACTTTAGGTCTTAAACTTCCTCCTCCATCCTCACCCCCTTTCCATTTCTTCCCACTTCCTTTTGTTTTTTCCAATAATTTATATAGATTTTTCTTTTCCCACCTATTTCCATTATTTTTAAATCTATACCTTTTATGCCCTGTTATTCTTTCCACTCCACCCTCACTGGAGCTATACCTTGAGTGCCCTGCCATCCATTCTTAATTAGCACATGCATTTAGATAATATCACTACCTTCAACACCTCTTTGTTCTTGTGTCTGTGACATCTTTTGGTTATTTGTTCCTATCACTGCTTGCTTGTCCCTACAACCCCCCCACCCACTTCTCTCCCCCCCCACCACCCCACCCACCTTAAACCAGCTTATATTTCACCCCTCTCCTAATATTCACTCAGTTCTGTCGAAGGGTCATGAGGACTCGAAACGTCAACTTTTTTCTTCTCCGCCGATGCTGCCAGACTGGCTGAGTTTTTCCAGGTAATTCTGTTTTTTATTTTGGATTTCCAGCATCCACAGTTTTTTGCTTTTAGCTTTATATTCCAGGTTTCTTGAATTCAACTTCCACCAGCTAACTCCAGAGCACTAGCCTGAGCCTTTGAATTGTGGTGAGTGGAGTCCCACAGGGGGCTGTACTGGGGCCTCAATTTGTTACAATTTATTTCAATGACTTCGATGAGAGGAGTGAAGACATGGTAGTTAAATTTGCAGACGACACAAAGATAGGTAGGAAAGTATGTTGTGAAGAGGACTCGAGGAGGTTGCAGATGGATATGGGTAGGTTGAGTGAGTGGGCAAAGATCTGGCAAATGGAGTTTAACGTGGGAAAATGTGAAGTTGTTCACTTTGGCAGGAAGAAGAAAAAAGCAGAGTATTACTTAAATGGAGAACGGCTGCATAATTCTGAGGGATTGAGGTGTTCCAGTACATGAGTCACGAAAAGTTAGTATGCAGGTACAGCAAGTAATTAAGAATGCTAGTGGAATGCTATCCTTTATTACGAGAGGGGTTGAACATAAAAGTAGGGATGTTATGCTTCAGTTATACAGGGCATTGGTGAGACAGCACCTCGAATGCTGTGTGCAGTTTTGATCTCATTATTTAAGGAAGGATGGTTAAAGGAGGGTTGACTAGATTGCAACCTGGAATGAGTGGGTTGTCTTATGAGGAAAGGTTGGACAGACTGGGCTTGTTTCCACTGGAGTTTAGAAGGGTGAGGGGTGATTTGATTGAATATACAATTCCTGAACGGCCTTGACAAGGTGGGCATCGAAAGGATGTTTCCTCTTGTGGGTGAGTCCAGAACTAGGGGGCACTGTTTTAAAATTAGGGGTCACCCTTTTAAGACAGTGATGAGGAGAATTTTTCTTTCCCAGAGGGTTGTGTGACTTTGGAATTCTCTGCCTTAGAAGGTGCTGGAGGTGAGGTCATTGAATATTTTTAAGGCAGAGGTAGATAGATTCTTGATAGGCAAGGGAATCAAAGGTTATTGTAGATAGATGGGAATGTGGAAATTGAAACACAAGATCATCAGCCATGATCTTATTGAATGGTGGAGCAGGTTGAGGGGCTGAAAGTTCTACTCCTGTTCCTATTCCTTATGTTCTTATGTTCTTATTACTAGCCCAGTGACATCATCACGACACCATCACCTCCACAGCTTCCTTTGCCCACTCTTAATAATGTTCTGAGTGAAGAAACAGAGGGCATTAGGTCTGCATTTGGTTTAATGGTTGCACTGTCATGTCTAAATGGAGGATTGTCGGCCAAGGGAGGAGGGTGTGGTGGTGTGGTGGGGGTAGGGTGAGGGGAGGGGCTTCAATACAAGGATTTGAGTTCAGAACCTATGTTGCTAATTTGCGTGAGAGGGATTGCCTATCAGAGGAAATGTTAGGAAAAGACCCTTTCTTCTGATGTTTAGATGGATGGTAAAGGCTCCAAACCAATATAGGCTGACCAGCGGGTTCTTGTGATGTTCTGGCCAACAGTTATTTCTGAACCAAATACAGGTAAGAAGGTCATTCATCCGACTGCTATTGGTGGGATCTTGCTGTGTGGATTGATTACTGCCACTTTTGCCCACCTGAAGCACTTCAGGGAACATCTGAGACACATAATACACCAAACATTTCAAACCTTCCCGATTAGCTTTGACATTGTCTGCCAAACTATCACTAAAATTGCTTTAGAATAGAATTGCGCCAAGAATGAGCTAATTTTGTGTGGAGGTTGGTGGCAAAGATAGCTGAATGAGGACGATGTTGACATACAGCGAGAAGACCTACAGCCAGCTCCTTTCCTGAAGTACATGAGATTCTGCTTAAATTTGTCGATAAGCTACTCTTTATTTGTACCAAGTATGGAATCAGTAAAATCACCATGCAGAAGTGAAGCAGAGATACGAAATTAAATCAGAAGACGATGAGGAAAGATGTTGAATGACAGAACTGGCCCTTTCACACAACTCATTTGTGAGTATAATAATTTTAATGATTTTTTCTGGTTCATTGTGAGGTAGGTTTATGGGTGTGATTATAGTTGGGTCTGTCTGTGTATGACTTAATTACACATGGAGTCAAGTAGACTGCAAGCCTGGAATCATCAAAAGAAGCTGGGTGTAAAAGTGTGCTTGAGATGCTAATGAGTAAACATGGATGCTGGCTTAGCATGTAAGGTGTGAAGGGAATTTGCATTTTTAGATAAATGAAGGGATTGTTGGATTTCAAACAGATGTTAGCCTGTTTACAACTCACCAGATAATCAAGACTAAGGAGTGTATTTATTTTTCCCAAAGGTTACTGACAATAATGGCAACATGAGAAAGATACAGTTTCAAAGACATATGGAATAATAGAATATACATATTGAAAAGAAGAAACATATATAAAGGAGAATGAAAGGCTATGTGGAGAAGGCCATGTAAGATCTAACAAGAGTGTGTGAAATAGCTCTCAAGAAGCCTCCAGCCATTTGTGCATAAGTCTGCTAAGTAAAGTAACTGAAGGTGGAGAAGCCATTTGGAATTCCACTGTCAAGTGGGTACTGTGTTAACTTGCTGGTTCTGTTTAAACCTAAAATTTATTTTGGACAGTTGCCTTAAAGGGAGTGTGTAACTGGGAGTCAGATCAATGAGGAATTTTAGGATTGTTATGGTGGTAAATAATTGTAGTCTTATGTATGAGCTTGAAATCTTTTATTTTATTAATATATACTTTAATTTTTAAAATATCTCTAATGATCTTGGATTTACAATCATTACTTCTGAATTTAGTGCACACATCTCATAAGAAGTACAAATTGCAAAACCGTTGTGATAGCGTGACCAGGTTTCCCTTGCGGATTTGGTCCTCCTGGCACAGATCATCTGCCAAGTCATAGCACATTAAATCAGATGGCTTAAGCACTTGGAGGCACGGCTGAGTGCTTTGCATTCTAATTCTCATGGTAATCCCAAAACTGCTTGCACCAACTTCACCAGATGAAACATAATGAGGTATCATGCCACAATTAAAATTTATGCTGCTCTTTGGACTTAGTTAGAATGAATGTTAGTGCAATATCAAAGCCTAGTCTGTTGGAAAACTGCAAAGAAAATACAATGCCACTGTTTTCAGGTCTACTTTTGACACCCCTCCTCTCCTAAAGACATGGGGCAGAATTTTCTGCCTGTTGGGCGGGCGGGCCTGACCCAGTTGTTGGAGGGCGCGGAGCCGATCGCTGCCAGCGAAGCGGGCCACACCACCATTTTACTTGGACAGGCCAATTAAGGCCTGCACAGCGTGACGTCTGCCAGCAAGTGCTGTGAGCTCCCTGTGCGGGCTGGGGGTGGGGGGGGGTGGGAGGGGGGGTGTCTCTCTAAAAGCGAGAGTGCACGCTATTGCACATGCACACGAAAGAGTGCACATCTCCCCGAGGCTAAGTGCAGCATCAGGGACATCGCCTGGGCTTTGGAAAATATCAAAAATATAAAAAAAAAATTCCCTTACATGTCCCCCTCATGTGACATTGTCAAATGAGTTGGGACATGTTCATAATTTACAGAACAACTTTATTACAATTTTTAAAACCCTACATGAAGCTTCATCCCGCCGGTGGATGAGTTTTTATGTTTTCTCTAGTTGCCACCGGGGATCCTGGCCATTGACAGGTCAGCCGGCACGCAGCTGATTTTGCTGTACCCCCGCCTTCCTGAAAATTTAAGTGGGGCGGGATGATGTCAGGGACTTGCCGACGGCAAAATTCTGCCTATGGTCTCTTACTCAGGTATGGCTTAATGGGTGTTCCAGTGAAGCCAAACGCAAACTGGAGGAACAGCACCTCATCTTCCAATTAGGTACTCTACAGCCTTCTGGGCTTAACATTGAGTTCAACAACTTGAGACTATGAACTCTCTCCTCCATCCCCACCCCCTTTTTATCCCCTTTTATCAATATTCATTTTCATTTTTTCATTTTTATTTTTATCCACTTATTTTTATTTTTATTCCTTTAAATTTTTATTCCTTGCTTTACCCCCACCTTTTATCCTATTTTCAATCTTTCTACCCCCCCCCACCTCCACCCCACCCCACCCCACCCCCACAAGGGCCATCTGTCAGTTGTCCACGTTTTCTTTCCAGAGTGCTTATCCTTGTCCTGTCCGTATCACATTCTGCTTTCTCACCTTAATGCTGCCATCAGTACCTCCTTTAGCCAGTACCACTACCATTAACACCCCTTTGTCCTTCTGTCCATGACATCTCTGGCAATCTCTCCTTTGTCCCCACCGATCGCTGGCCTTCTATCCAGCTTCACCTGCTCCACCCCCCTTAAACAGTATAAATTTCATCACATTTTTACTTCTCTTTAGATCTGCAGAAGTCATACAGACTCGAAATGTTAACTCTGCTTTCTCTTTCCACAGATGCTATTTGACCTGCTGAGTTTTTCCAGCATTTCCTGCTTTTGTTTCAGCTTTCCAGCCTCTGCAGTATTTGGCTTTTTATCTTATGGTTGAATGGGTGTTGTCAGCCCTCTTGCAGCCAGCCCAGCTTATCCCCTCCCATAATGTGAAAACCTGCATAATGAATGCTGCTAAGTTAATTGATTGAAGGGGAGAAACCAGGAGCACATTGCGACCAAGTCCCTGACATTCACATGCACCTTCACTTCCAGCATGAATCACTGGATAGCAAACAGGAGCACCACCATAATGTTTACAGCAGTCAAAAAGGCCTTTCAGCCGAACATGCCCATGCTATTATTTACAGTTCATGTAATTTACTTTCTCCCTCAGCTGCTTAGCTAGCTTCCCCTTAAATGCATCTTAGCTGCCTCAACTGCTCCCTGTCATAGCGGGTTCCACACTCTCACCACAGATACTCTGGGTAAAGAAGCTTTTCCTGAATTCCCTACTGGATTTGTTAGTGGACTATCTTACACTTATGGCCCCAAGTTCTGGTCTCCGGTGCGGAAGTGGCAACAAAAGGTTCCAGCAGAGGAGACGTGGAGAAAATACTTCCATTTGGTGGTGGGGAAGAGCGAGACCCGGGACCATCAAAAATATGAGACCGTCACCAAGAAATCCAATAGGGAATTCAAAAGGAATGTCTTCACCTAAAGGCAATAGGGAACTCACAACCACAGTTTGAAGCACACAATGTAGATGCTGTTGGGGGGAAGCTAAGCTAGCAAATGAGGGAGAAGTGAATAGAGGTTCCAAGAGGCTTAACAGGAGCATGATGTCAGCATGGTCTGGTTGGGCTGAATGGCCTGTCACTATGCTACATACAAAAATAAATTAAAGTTAAAGCTATCAAAACCCTTTCACAACCGTCATGACCAATATCAGGTCGCACCTCAACCTTGTCTTCTCCAGAGAAAAGAGCCCCCGGCTGGTTCTGATATGACTCTCCTAAATCTTTCTTGTGCCTCCTCCAGTGTCTTGAGACCGGAAGAACCCCAATTTCCTCCTTTCCCTTGCCCAGAGCAGCTGTGACCAATTGCTGCAGCTCCACTGCTCACCCAACTGAGATTGACCAGCTTGGTACAGGCTGAAGATGAAACATGAGGAGCTTCTGGTCTGCAAGGTAACATCATAGAGGCTGATGGTTATGTTCAATGAGGCATTGCAGCAAATCCAGTAATCCCACTTTGATCATTCCAGTATAGTAACGCTGCTTTGATAAGGTTGGATGAAATGGATCTAGTCTTATCCCTATCTTCATTAAAGCTCGATTAAACACTCCTTCGTGGCAAGCAATCCAGCTCATAAAATTGTTAATCAAATATCATTAATTGCTAAATGATATTTAAGGGGTATTTTGTTATTATAGTGTAATTAGCTAAATTCAAACCAGAGATATTTTAAATGAATCACAATTTTGTTGTCCCTAATTGATTTTAATCAGCGCCCCGTTACGATACAAACATTAAGCAGACAATGGACGATGTTATATTTTGACAATGCTGCATCGCTTTCCTTCCATGTGTGTGGTAGATGGAACAGCTTGTGTTTTAAGATTTGCTTTATGCACTGGGCGAAATCCTGGTTAATTTTGATTCTCCGACAGTCCAAAAACATGCAGTCGGTAGTCCACGTTACATCACTCCCGAATGTTATTCCCATTTAACTCAGATGTGAATTGGGTTCCCATCTCATGAGCATCTATCACTTGGTCAAAATTACCCCCTTTGCTCCTTGCATTTCCCCTTCGATATCTTACCATTATATGGTGTACGCTCCAACTCTCCTCACAAAAGATAGGTTATCATCCAGCAGCTAACTTGTTTCCCAACTGAAATCTCCAGCCTCTCTGTCTGTTTGGACCATTTTGGCTTCCAATTTTATTGCTAACACTGTACTGCAAGTAGTTATCTCCTGCACCCATCTTCTTTCAACTATTTCTCAAACTTCAAGAACTTTCAGAACTGCAAAACAAAGCCAACAACTCCTTTGCAAGTTAAAATATATTTTTTACTCATTTAGAATCAGTATTTTTCTTATCCTTTTAAGCCCTTGCTGTATTTATTCCTTCATTCTTCCTGCCCTGGTTTCAGTGCCTTCTTTCTCTCCACGGAGTCAGTGTCGAGACGCCTGGCACATGTACTCTTTTTCAGGGTCTTCAAAACCGCCGTGGTCTTGACCTCTCTCAGCCTTCCCGTGCTCCTAAATCCACAGGTTTTGACAACCCTGATGGATGTTAACCCAGTGAACTTGCAGGGTTAAACAGTTGAGCTTTCCACACAAAGAGGTTTCAGGTTTGGTTCCTCATCCATGCTGAGAGAGGGGTTGTGGCGACCACATGACAACTGTCCTTGGTCCACCCTGGGTAAAGAAGAGGGAACATGGACAAGGTTCCTGCCCCTGATTTCCATTCAGGGACCGGCTCCCCCTCTCTCTCTCTCTCTTTCTTCAGGTACCACGCCCTTAGAGGACATTGGCGACCATGGACCTCCATGTGAACTCGACAAGGTACTGTACTGGCTGGCTGTTGCCTTCTGCATGTTCTAGCTGCCTAGGAGACTCTCCCACTCTGCATCCATAGGGACCGGCTCAATCCCGACTGGATGCGAACACCAGGTGACTGGGTTCAGCTGTGGTGCCCCTCATCGTCAAACAGCTCGCTGACCCCACCACATGAAGGATGCTGCTTTACCAAGCTCAAGCAATAGGCACCAACAATTCCGCTCCAGAGATCTGACCACCGTCATCGGGACCAACGCTCCTAAACAGTGCCGAGGGAATGCTTGTGCTTGCCGAGGTGCCATCTTTCAGAATAAATCGTACATTGAGCCCCTGTCTGCTCTCTCAGGTGGACATTGTATTATGAGGGTGCTCAGCATAGCAAGGGTTAATGTGGTAAAAGCAAAATACTGCAGATGCTGGAAATCGGAAACAAAAACAAAAATACCTGGAAAAACTCATCAGGTCTGACAGCATCTGCGGAGAGGAACAGAGTTAACATTTCGAGTCTTCAACAGAACTAAGGAAAAATAGAAGAGAGGTGAAAGATAAGCTGGTTTAAGGGGGGGGGGGGGGGGTGGGACAGGTAGAGCTGGATAGAGGGCCAGTGATAGGTGGAGATTGCCAAAGATGTCATAGACAAAAGGACAAAGGGGTGTTGAAGGTGGTGATATTATCTAAGGAATGTGCTAATGGGGACATTAAGGTTAGAAAGCAGGACAAGCAAGTGACAGATGGCCCTAGTGGGGGTGGGGTGGGGGGAAAGATCGAAATGGGCTAAAAGGTGGAGATAAAACAATAGATCGAAATAAATTTAAAAATAGGTGGGAAAAGAAAATTATATTTAAAAAATTACAAATTATTGGAAAAAAGGACATTGGAAAGGGGGTGGGGATGGAGGAGAGAGTTCATGATCTAAAGTTGTTGAACTCAATATTCAGTTCAGAAGGCTGTAAAGTGCCTAGTCGGAAGATGAGGTGCTGTTCCTCATTGTGTTGAATTTGTGTTGAGCTTCACTGGAACAATGCAGCAGGCCAAGGATGGACATGTGGGCATGAGAGCAGGGTGGAGTGTTGAAATGGCAAGCGACATGGAGGTCTGGGTAATGCTTGCGGACAGATCGAAGGTGTTCTGCAAAGCGATCACCCAGTCTGCGTTTGGTCACTCCAGTGTAGAGGAAACCACATTGGGAGCAGCGAATGCAGTAGACTAAATTGAGGGAAGTGCAAGTGAAATGCTGCTTCACTTGAAAGGAGTGTTTGGGCCCTTGGACGGTGAGAGAGGGAAAGTAAAGGGGCAGGTGTTGTACCTTCTGGGATTGCATGGGAAGGTGCCATGGGAGGGGGTTGAGGTGTAGGGGGTGATGGAGGAGTGGACCAGGGTCCCGGAGGGAACGATCCCTGTGGAATGACGCGGGGGGGTGAAGGGAAGATGTGTTTGGTGGTGGCATCATGCTGGAGTTGGCAGAAATGGCGGAGGATGATCCTTTGAATGCGGAGGCTGTTGGGGTGATAAGTGAGGACAAGGGGGACCCTATCATGTTTCTGGGAGGGAGGAGAAGGCGTGAGGGCGGATGCACGGGAGATGAGCCGGACACGGTTGAGGGCCCTGTCAACCACCGTGGGTGGAAAACCTCGGTTAAGGAAGAAGGAGGACATGTCAGAGGAACTGTTTTTGAAGGTAGCATCATCAGAACAGATGTGACGGAGGTGAAGGAACTGAGAGAATGGGATGGAGTCCTTACAGGAAGCGGGGTGTGAGGAGCTGTAGTCGAGGTAACTGTGGGAGTCGGTAGGCTTGTAATGGATATTGGTGGACAGTCTATCATCAGAAATTGAGACAGAGAGGTCAAAGAAGTGAAGGGAAGTGTCAGAAATGGACAATGTGAAAATGATGGAGGGGTGGAAATTGGAAGCAAAATTAATAAATTTTTCCAGGTCCCGACGAGAGCATGAAGCAGCACCGAAGCAATCATCGATGTACTGGAGAAAGAGTTGTGGGAGGGGGCCAGAGTAGGACTGGAACAAGGAATGTTCCACATACCCCATAAAGAGACAGGCATAGCTGGGGCCCATGCGGGTACCCATAGCCACACCTTTTATTTGGAGGAAGTGAGAGGAGTTAAAGGAGAAATTGTTCAGTGTGAGAACAAGTTCAGGCAGACGGAGGAGCGTAGTGGTGGATGGGGATTGTTCGAGACTCTGTTTGGAGAAGAAGCGGAGAGGCATCAGACCATCCTGGTGGGGGATGGAGGACAGTACTGCCCATGGTATAATGCAGAGAGACACATGGCAGTAGGCAGGAGACAGAGTTGTGTGGAGAGAGTTGAGGAGATGCCAGTGTTAGAGTGTACAAGTTGTTTGTTATTTGTTAGCAAAGGTAACATGGGTAGCGTAGCATGGCAGCTGTAGTAGCTTTAGCCAATCGTAGTTTTAGCCATGAAGAGGTATTAGGTAGGAGCCTGTAAAGCGGAAGCTGCTGGGATTCTTGACATATGTCAGCCTAGACAAAGGACAGGGCAAGAACTAGTCCAAACAAGCTCATAGCGGGTGTGAACCCTGTGCTATGAGGTCGATTGGTTTCAGTCATTACATTGCTAAGTAAACGAGACAGGAGATCTATAGCAAAAATAAAAATACCTGGAAAAACTCAGCAGGTCTGACAGCATCTGCGGAGAGGAACACAGTTAACGTTTCAAGTCTGTGTGACTCTTCAACAGAACTAAGATAAAATAGAAGAGAGATCTACAACACTTGAGCACTCATTGTGACAGCAGAATGGGGCTGTTGATCTGAGACACTTCACAACTATTGTGAGAGATTATGGGCCTATGTGAGCATGAACACACCCGCAGTCACAAAAGGACAGGGACTAACTGTATATGTTTATGGGGAAGCGGTGGCATAGTGTTGTCACTGGACTAGTATTCCAGACGACCCAGGGTAATACTCTGGGAACCCGAGTTTAAAACCCGATTTAAATTCAGTAAGAATCTGGAATTAAAAGGCTTGGGGTGACAAAACCATTGTCGTTTGTCGTTAAAAAACCCATTTAGTTTGTTAATTTCCTTTAGGGAAGGAAATCTGCTGTCCCTACCTGGTCGGGACTCACATCAGACCCACAGCAGTGAGCTTGACCAAGTACACGTTCATCACCCACCAGGGATGCCAACATCTCATGAATAAAATAAATAAATAAAAGACAAGGTAACAACTCAGAGGTCAGAGTACTGATTTGGATTAGATTGATTAGGACAGGGCTCTGCCTGTGTTTGGTTGAATAAGTGATCGAAAACCATACCTCAGTCTCTGAGGTGTTTGATTTTGCTGCAACATCAGCATGAAGTTAGCTCCTAGTCTGGGCTATACTTTGCACATATGTAAATACTTATGTGGTACCAAAGAAAATGACTGTTTAACATTTGGAAGCCTCTGAACCTCTTCGTGAGACCTACTGAACAAACACTGACATAAAAGATGCCATGGCGACTAGTTGAAAAAGAACAGAATAGTCCTCCCTAGTGTCCTGGCAAACATTTATCCCTCGACCAAGGTCACAAAAAAACAGAATATCTGGCCATTATGGCACTGCTGTTTTTGGAAACTTGTGTGAAATGCCTGTCACGTTTCCTACATTGGAATCGTGACTAAATGTCTAAAAGGCATAGCTGGTTGTAAAGTACTTTAGAATATCCCATGGTTGTGAGAGGTACCATATAAATGAAAGTCTTTCTTAGACAAGGAAGGGACACACAAGCTTTATATCACCTGACCAGTACTTCCTGCCTTATGTTAGCTCTCATTCTCTGTTCCTGCACAACAGGCCTTGGCTCTTCAGCCAACATGACCAGTTTTGAGATCAAGTCTGAAACAGTTTTATTGAAGAATTTTTTCTAAAACAACTTTATTTTTGGATTTTTAAAAATATTTTGGCAGGAAAGAGGGAGTGGTGAGTTGGATTGATTTTAGTGATGTGTGTGAGGTGATGGTAAGAGGAGAAATCACACTTCAATCCCATGTTGCTTTCCCAGTTTGCCCCAAAGACCACAGAACAACAGTGCATTTCTCAGCAACAGTACGAGGTCAAATGATGCAAATCCTCTTGCTTTGCAGGTCTTTTATACAATTTGGAACTTGTTATAAGACATGATTGCTGCCTAGTAAACTCCAAAAAATCTCCTCTGAAAATAACATGATGCTTAAGCGTGAATAATTGGAATATTAATAATGTCTCCTCTCCATCTCCCTTCAAGGTGCTGAGCTGCACTGAATTTTAGCTCTAGAGGCTATGGTTTCACTCTAAACAGCCACTGTTTTCATTTGAACTCAAACAGTGTCAATAGGCTGTTCCACTGTGGAGGGCATTGGCCTTGTTCTGTAATCACCAATAGCTACTTTGCCAACGGTGATCATTAGACACAATCAACAGTGCGAACCCTGGGCGAGTGTGTGTTTTTTTTGGTTCTAAGTTCGACACAAGCTCAGACCTTGTGCCAAGACCAATTGCCATACTCCAACTATCGTGCTGGCTCAGATGTGCACCCACACGTGCACAGATCTGGGACCTTCCTGGTCTCCCTAGGAGCGTACTTAACCAGTCAGTTCGAAAATTGGTACCGTAATATGGTTTCCCTCTCTGAATACTTAAGGGTGGTCCGACATACGAAGCAGCAGGGTACCACTGTTGAAACGATTTAGAATTATATTGTGCCACGAATGAAGCAAAGCACCCACAAGCACATCACAGTTAGGGCAAGACCTGAGCGTGATGAGTTGGGAATTTAGAGGAGGTGGCTGAACGCACAGTCAAAAAGACAGATTTTAAAGGAGAAAAGAACGTGTATTTCTCTCGCACCTTTCATATTCACAGAAGAACAACAAACTGTTTTGGAGGGGGAGGGGGGGGTCGAGGGAGGAGGGAGAGTCGGGGCCTGAGCTCTTTCACGCTCGCCCACAAAAGAGGGCAGAAATCTCCCCGAGGCTCAGAGCAGCCTCAGGGAGATTAAGTACATATTGAAATTTTTTAAAAAAGAAAGATAAAAATTATTTACACATGCCCCCTCATGTGACACCGTGTCACGTGAGCTGGGGCGTGTTTGTCAATTTATCAGAATTCATTTATACTGATTTTAATAAAACCTTCATGAAACCTCACCCCGCCCGTGGATGAGGTTTCCTGAAAAACACTTGGTCTCCTTGCCTGCCCGGCAAACGGAATGTCTAAATGACGCACGGTGACGTTGGGGTGCACGCCCAATGTCACCACGTGACATTTTACATGTCGGCGTGTTGCCCCCCCACCCCCCCCCCACACACCAACGTCAAAATTCTGGCCTCTGTTTATATAGAACAGCATTAACGTAATGGCACTTCACAGGAACATTATAAAACAAAGGGTGACACCAAGACACACAAGATGATATTAGGTCAGGTTACCAAAATCTTGGTCAAAAAGGTAGATTTTAAGGAGTATCTGAAAAGATGAATGAGAGGTAGCAAAGGAGGGTAAGGAGGGTACTCCAGAGCTCGGGGCCTAGGCAACTGAAGGCACAGCCACCAATGTTAGAGAAATTCAAAAAAGGGATTGCTCGTGAGGCCAGAATAGGATGCGCTCAGTTACCATGGGAGGTTACAGGGTAGCAAGAGATTACAGAAAGGGGAAGGGGGCAAGGCCATGGAGGGGTTTCAAAACCGAGGAGGAGAATTTTAAAATCAAGATGCTGCTTGACTGGGAGCCAATGTAGGTCAGCGAGAACAGTGGGTGATCAGGGAACTTGCTGCGAGGTAAGACATGGACAGCACAGTTTTGGATGACATCAAGTTTACAGTGGGGTGGTGCTAGAATGTGGGAGATGAACCAGGAATGCGTTGGAACAAATCAAGTCTAAACATAACGAAGGCATGAACGAGGACATCAAGAAGTAGCTCACAGCCAATTCAATATTGTTTGAAATGTTGCCAATGTTAAAATGCAGGGAAATACTGCAGCCAATAATGGGCACAGCAAGGGGCCCTGAACTGTAATGAGAGAGCAAAACACGAATATCGCAGGCCACGTGACAAACTTGGCTTTCTGCTTTCAGCCGTGGTCATATACCTGGATTGAGAGCCGAAGCTTTGGTTACGCGTTTTGCCACTGAAAATATCTCACTTGGGATTGGTTCAATCTTGACAGCTTCCTTTACTCACACAATTTTTCAGAAATGTTCCCTGACAACGAACCATTCTGGCAGCTTGGAAACCATGACCTTGCAGGTTATAACTTTCAAAGCTGAGTGACTGAGTTCTCCTTCATAAGCATCTGAAGAGTTGCCACTAATTCAAAGTTATAGGTTCAAATTAACATTGGTTGCATCATAACCTGCCTTCTGTCAAGCTCCTGAATTCAATGGATTGAGCTATAAGGGAAGAATTGTGCTTTTTTTTATTATCTTGACCTTAAAAAGATCTTATATGAGATATTAAATTGTATATGTAAAATAAATGTACCACTTCAATAAATCTGGTAACTTCTGGCCTGGCATCACAGAGAAAATAATCTGACTTTTTCCCCTTTTAACTAGCAATCATCGAGTACAAGACAACTTGCCTTGGCAGCAGAGAAATCATTTAATTCATTTGCTCACCCATAAAATTATTATTTTCAGGAAGATAAATCCCCATATGATTTAGGGGTCTGTGACAAAATAACAATGAAGACAATTTAAAAACCAATTATAATTTGTTCTTGTCAAACTGCCTTTGTCCCAGAGCCCTCCAGTTTTAAGTGCATCATTCCACCAGTGTTTTATTCTTGTTTTTCTCCTTCCTCTCCAGAAGATCCTGGCACTCACGTAGTTGTCATCCATGGCTCTCATTGGGGTAGAATTCTTGCTTCTGAGTCAGAAGGTTGTGCATCCAAGGCTTGGGTACATAATCTGGGCTGGCGCTCCAGTGCAGCACTGGGGGGTTGCTGCACAGTTGCAGCTCCTACCTCTCAGGTGAGACGTTAACCTCCGGCCCCGTCCATCCTATCAGAAGAATGTATCAGGTCTGAGGGCCCTATTGCAAAGAAAGAGCTCTAGTAGAGTTCTCCCAGGTGCCCTGGCCAACACTTATCCTTCAAGGACCACTTGCCGACATTCTTGCAACTTGGGTTTAACATAGTAAAAATCCCACAGTGCCTGACAGGCGTAAAATAAAGGGATATTAGGACACGTGGAGAGATAATTGGAACAATGAATAAAAAAGCAGTGGGGGGAGATGAGGAGAACGTTTTATGCAGTGAGTTGTTAGGACCGGGAATGCACTGCTTGAAAGGATGGTGGGAAGAGGTTCAATAGTAACTTTCAAAAGGGAACTCGACAAAAACCTGAACAGGAAATATTTGTCAGACGAGAGGGCAAGGGCGGGAGAGTTGGGCTAATTGGATAGCACTTTCAGGGGGCTGGAACAGGTATGATGGGCTGAGTGGCCTCCTCCTGTGCTGTACGAGTGTGAATTTGGTTTCACTGAAAACATTTTTAGCAAACTGAGCGATACACATTTGCTTCATGCCAGGTAGTCACGTCTAAATAGGGTCATATTATTAGTTCCAGCCCCATTGAGCCCATCAGGAAATCAATGTAATGACCCTGATATAAGTCCACACCATTGAGCAATGAAGAGTACATGTATAATTCAGCTGGACTTTTCTCGTAACATCCATAGGGAAGCTGGATATACTGACTCAGACAGTGTTCAGAGAAAGAGATCAATAATTCTGCGCTCATTGGAAATGCTTTCAGAAATGATTTGCCAAAATATTTTTACTGCTATATGAAATAATCTAAGCTCACCCTTTGAACTCCTCCAGTAGCCTAGTGTTTAATTGGATAGGTGTAGAAAAATATGCAAGCAAGACCAGAACTAGGACCTGTCACGAGAAGTCACTAAAACAATCCAATAACAACAGCTTCAACTTGTATTTATATAGTCCCTTGCATGTCATAAAACGTCCCAAGGTACTCGTACAAAGGCTGTAAAACAAGATTTTACACTGAGCCACAAGACATGATATAAAGGCAGATGTTCAAAGGTTTGGCTACAGAGGTAGATTTTAAGGAGTATCTTAAAGGAAGTAGAGAGGTGGATGGGTTTAGGGAGGGATCACTAGAGCTTAGGACTTGGATAGCTGAAGGCATGGCCACCAATGGTGGTGCCATTAAAATTAGGGATACACAAGACGCTGAATTAACGGAGCACAGATACTTTGGCTGGTTGTTGTTGTACTGTTATAATGATATAAAGGCACCAATCACTCATAAGGGATTAGTCAAGAATGTTGTGGGTTCATTTATTTAGAATCAGCACATGAGAACATTTATACAAAGATAGAAAGCTTAAAGACATCTGTGTGTGCTGTGCTCTGCTCACAGGCCAAAGTGAAAGTGAAACTGAAACTGGATCACATGACACACTTTTATTTGAGTGACGGCACGCTGCTCTCCCTTAAAGGCCTGCTACAGTCGTTGGGCTGCAAAGGATTACAAAGAAAGGGGAGGGATGAGCTCCATGAAGGGGTTTGAAAACAAGGACAAGAATTGAAAAGTCAAGGTGTTGCTTAACCAAGGCCTAATGTAGGTCAGCAAGCATAAGGTTTTTTTTTAAAGTTATCGATGCTTTTTAAAAATTCAATCATGGCACATTGGTATCTCTTGAAATGCCAGTATTTGTTGTCCATTGCTAATTTCCCCCTGACAGGTTAGTGGTGAGCTGCTTCATGACTTGCAGGGCAATTTCACAGTGCAGTTAGAAGTCAAACACATTGCTTTGGGTCTGCAGTCACATATAGGTGTGAACAGGTCAGGTCAGATTTCCTTCTCTGAAGGACAGTGGTGAACTGATGGATTAGCCCAACAACCCAAAAGCTTCATTTTCACCATTACTGATACTAGCTTTGTATCCCAAATTTATTCAGTCAATGGTATTGAATTTGCAAACTGATTCTCAGATCATCAGGCCAAGCCTCTGTATTACCAGTCCAGTAACATACTTGCTATGAATACATGAATTAGGAGCAAGAGGAGGCCATTTGGCCCCTCAAGCCTGCTCTGCCATTTGATTAGATCATGGGTGACCTGACTGGGGGCTCTATTTTCCTGTCTATTCCATATAACTTTTGATTCCCTTGTCAGTCAAGAATCCATCGAACTCAACCTTAAAAATATTCAATGACCCTGCCTCCACTGTTCTCTGGGGAAGAGAATTCCACAGGTGAACAGCCCTCTGAGAGAAAAAAGTTCGCCTCGTCTCTGTCTTAAATGAGACACCCGCATAGTTTTAAATTGCGTTCCCTAGTTCTAGTCTCTCACACAAGGGGAAAACATCCGTTCAGCATCCAACCTGTTAAGCACCCTCAGGCTCTTATGGGCAGGATTTTGCCCCTGGCGGGGGTGCTTGGCAGGGGCCTGTGATCGGCTCTGCACCGTGATTTCACGCGGCCTTAATTGGCCCGCCCAGAGTGGATCGTGAGTGGCAGCGCTGAGTGCTACCTGTGCGGGCGGTGGGAGTGGGCAATTCGCACATGCGCGAGAGGGAGTGCTTCAATCTCCCTGAGACACGGAGCTGCCTCAGGGAGACTGAAATGCTCTTTAAAAAAAAATAATGAAGAGAATAAAAATTTAATAAAACATGGGCCCTCAAGGGACTCTGTCACGTGCGCTGTTTTTATTTCATGTTTATTTGCTGTTGGAAACCTCGTTCCGCCTGTGGATGAGGTTTCCTAACAATGTGAAGGCCGCTAAGGTTGGACGGGCAGTGTAGATTTGAATTTAATTAGATTGTTAATGGCCTTAATCGGCCCTTTAATTATCGGCGTGCCCCCTCCGAACGAAATATCGTGAGACTGCGCAATGACACTGGGACACACACCCGACATCCTCCCGGGTCATTTTACACTCGGACGTGTCAGGTGTGCGCCCGCACAGCAAGCGTAATATTCTGCCCTATGTGTTCCAATCAGATCACCTCTCATTCTTCTAAACACCACTGGATGCAGGCCCAACATGTCCAACCTTTGTTCATAAGACAACCCCTTCATCCCAGGAATCAGTTGAGTGAATCTTCTCAGCCCTGTTCCAAATGCAATTTTGTCCTTTCTTAAATAAGGAGGCCAAAACATGCACACCGTATTCCAGATGTGGTGTCATCAATGGCCTGGACAACTGGAGCAAAACTTCCCTATTTTTATATTCCATTCCCCTTGCAATAAATGACAACATTTCATTTGCCGTCCTAAGTACCTACAGACAACCTTTTTGTGATTCACGTACCAGGACACCCAGGTCCCTCTGTACTGCAGAGTTCTGCAATTTCTCTCCATTTAAATAACATGCTGCTTTTCTATTCTACCTTTCCATTCTTTTCTACTCTACGCTACGATAAGCATTTCTGACAGTGGAAGCATTTCCTCCTCCGATCAAAGCCTTTCCTGATTTGGGGAACACCTTTATCAAGTCTCCCTTTCACCCTTTTCACTCTAAGGTGAACAATTCCAGCTCCTCAAGTCTTTCCAAGGCCCCCCAACTCTGAGTGCAGTTACAGTACTGAATCCTTCACAGCATGTGTCCCTCGCTGGGTGGGCCAGCAGATATTGCCCATGCCTAGTTCACCCTGAGAGGATAGTGCTGAGATGGGTTCTGCACCGGCAGCATGTGTGACACTGACACCCAGAGTACAGTTTTGGGGGCAACCTCAAGGCTCTGCACCTAGGCACAATGCTGGGACTGGGAAGCATGTCAAAGTCAGGGTGATGACTGACTGAGAGGGGAGCTTCTAGGTGGTGGGCCACCATCCATCTGCTACCCTTGGCATTCCATGTGCTTGTGCATCCTTGCTTTGCAAGGTTCGACCGTGTGGTGTCAAATGTAATGGAGGTAGCATATGGGCAAGGGGTAGGGTCAGCCCTGGCTTCTTGGTGTGAGTGTGCGGCAGCTGGGAGGTGATGAATCACTGGAGCCCTGCAATGTCCCACTCTGGCTGGGGTGGCAGGGATGCGATGGGAATCCGGGTACAGGGTGAACTAATCAATCCTCTGCTCTCCTTTTCAGGAGAAGACTGCACACAATGCCACCTGGCGGAGGCCAGGCTCAGTTGGCCATCGTCACCAGATACGAGCAGGAGGCGATGGATCTGGAGTGGCGCCATGCGCCCAGGTTCACTGGTAGCGGTGAGGCTGGGATGCCACAGGGAGGTAGGCTTGGCGAGCACTGAGGTCACCATGTGTGTCCCAGCAGCCATGGCACTGCTGAATGCTCAGCGATTGAAGTTTGCAACATGGGTTGACCATTGATTATGGAAGGATGAGCGCATACTGAGCCGGGGGCCAGGCATGTACATGGAAATTGTCTCCACTTTAACTAATCAAATGTCCTTGTTCTTCCTTTCAGCCTCACCGGAGCAGGAGCAGAAGGATGAGGCAGAGGGGCCGCCACTAACACCTGAGGGCCCTGAACAATTGGACTCACCAGCATCACACCATCTCTGCCAGAGAGGCACCAGCGCAGATACTAGCACCTCGGTGGGGATTAGATCATCGGCTAGTGTCCTGGGGCATGGGCGGTGAGGGCACTTCACACTCACTTGAGGTTCAGGCGGAGATGGAGAGTGCCCATGGTGTCGGCAGTCCGAGGACTGTTGGGGACCAGGAACATGCTCAGTCAGTGGCTGATGATGGGCCTCTGGAGTCGTCCCTGAGGCAGCAGATGCTGGATGTCCAGCAGGATGTGTAGGAGGATCTGGTGGAGATGCATGGAGCTATGCATGGCTTCGTCTTCATGCTGGAGGAGTCCATGCGGAGCATCACTGATGCATTGACCCTCATGGCCGTGCGCAATGCTTCCTCCACTGAGAGAGTGGCAACTCTCATGCACAGGCTCCTTCAGGAGAACAATCTGTTTTATTTTGTGAATTCATTGAATGCTTCATATGTGAACAAGGCTCAGGATGACTCCTTACTTCTGCAGGTGCAGGGGAACCCATGATGTTATGAGTGAATTATTTGTCATTGAGCTTTATTGACAAGGCAAATAGTTAATGTTCCTAACCAGGCAGATGTTGCTCTCAGGTATCGCATATGGAGCCTGCAGCTCTGGTGTGTGTTGGAGGTCCATCTCTGGTGGGCTAGCTGAAGGTTCATTGGATCAAAGCCTGTCACGTGTCCCTGCCTCCCTGGAGGATTCCCAGTCAGTATCTACACCTCAGTGCTCTCCTGAGCGTGGTCATCCTCAGACTCACTACTGGACTCATTGTTTGCAGCCAGAGCAATTGTGTCTACATCTTCTTCCTCCAATGCATCCCCTCCTTTCCAGTCTCAGATTGTGGAGAGTGCAGCATGCAACCTTTCAGTGACATATGATCTGTGGGGTACTGGAGTGCGCCCCCTGAATGGTCCAGGCATCGGAAGCACATCTCGAGAAGACAGATGGTTCTCTCCACCACAGCCCTTGTGGTGCCGTGGCTCCTATTGTACCGCTGCTCAGCTTCTGTTCTTGGATGGTGAAGAGGCATCGTGAGCCACCTTCTGAGGGGACCGCCCTTGTCTCCCAGCAGCCATCCATCCAGCCGAGCCAGAGCACTGAAGAGCCCCGGCACCTGGGAGTGTCTGAGGATGTAGGCATCGTGGGAGCTGCCTGGGTACCTTGCACAGACTTGTAGAATCAGCATCCTGAGATCACACATTACCTGCACATTCATGGAGTGGAAGCCCTTCCTGTTGATAAAGGCACTGGGCTCACCTGCTGGTGCCTTGATGGCCACATGTGTGCAGTCTATAGCACCCTGGTCACGGGGGAAGCCAGCAATGGTCGCGAAGCCTCTGGCTCACTGTGTCTGGCTGGCCTCGGCCCAGCGGTACTGAATGAAAGTCAATGCTCACCTGAGCAGAGCGTCTGTAACCTGCTTGACACAAGTGTGGACAGCTGATTGGGAGACACCGCAAAGATCACCCACCGAGCCCTGGAAGGAGCCAGAGGCATAGAAGTTGAGGGCAGCTGTGACCTTTAGAGCCGCTGGCATGGGGTGTCCACCCACACAGTTGGGGGAGATCGCAGGGCCAATCATCTGACAATTGGAGATGACGGTCTCCCTTGACAGACGGAGCCTCCTTCGGCACCACACCTCAGACATATTGAGGTAGCTGCTTTGCCACCTGTATACCCTGGCAGCAGGATTGTGGCATCTTCTGCAGCCCCTTGTGCCTTGCATTCCTGTTGGCCCTGCGCCCCTTGTGCCTGTGCCTGTCCTCCCAAAGGTGGCTCCCCTAGAGGCTGAATATGGACTCCTGTCCTCCTCCCCCTTCTGGCCCTCCCTCCCTCCTCAGAGAAGGTGCCTCCAGTGGAGAGCCCAGCTCCCATTTCCAGGCTAAGGGAAGGCCCCAAGAATGATGGTTACTCCAGAATCCTGACCTGAAGCCTATTATTCCTGTCCAAGAAGCTGTGAAGAGATTTGAAGTTGTCCTGCTCACACAGGCATGTAGGAGGAAGTTTAAACATTAAATGTCTATTAAAGGCCACTCGCAACCCCACTCACCCGGCTTATCCCACCCATGGATGAGGTTTATAATGTGGCCTACCCGCCTGCCTGTTGCGCCCGTGTGACGACCTGAAGATCCCACCGGCCCCGAAAAGTGGGCGTCAATGACTAGTTGAATGGCCTTAGGCGGCCCGTTAATAAATGGTGGGTACGCATTGGAGATCATTGCATGTCCGCCCACCGAAATATGGCGATGGCGCGTGGTGACCTTGGGACGCACGCCCCAAGTCACCACACGTCATTTTACGTGTTGTCATGCAGGACCCACCCCCACCAGCGGACATGGAAATTCTGCCCCATATCTTTGAAATATCTCTTCCTGGTCCCTCCAGCTGTGTCAGAGCATGTTTGATGCCTGTCGCATCATTCTGTTTGTTGCAAAAGGTAGCAATCATACATCAATGCTTGGTAAAACAATAACATGGGTTCTTTATTTGAAGACAAGACAAGATACAGACAATGTTAACTGGGAAGCTAGGTAAACTTGTCTGACTTGTAAGACTGCTGCTGTTTTCTGTTCACAGCGTCATGGAGGTATGTGTCACATCCTGTGTCGTAGTGGATAGTGATGGACAGCAGTTTAATGAACAATCCCTTAAAGATATCACATCTCAACATTACCTTCTAAGTCTGCCTCGAAGGGCAGCAGGCATGCGTGTGTGTGTGTGTGTGTGTGTGTGTGTGCGTGTGTACACCAGTGTGTGCGTACCTGTGTGTGTGCGTGTGTGTGTGTTTGTACGCTAGTGTGTGTTTGTACGCCTGTGTGCATGTGTACGCCAGTGTGTGTGTGTGTGTGTGTGTGTTTGTGCGCCTGTGTGTGTTTGTATGCCTGTGTGCATGTGTACGCCTATGTGTGCGTGCGTGTATGTAGTGTGTGCAGGCTTGTGTGTGTGTACGTCTGAGTGTGTGTGCACACCTGTGTATGTATGTGTGTGTGTGTGTGTACACAGACATCAGTGGTTCAAGAAGACAGCTCACCACCACCTCATCAAGGGCAATCAGGGATGGGAAACAAAGGCTGCCCTTGCTGGAAAACTCACATCTCATGAAGGAATATAAAAAATGGTGCAAATAAAAAAAGCTCAAAATTCTGGCCAATGACTCAAAAGCAAAAGCGCCATCAACTGAGACAAGGATTCCTCCTTCGAATGATAAACAATCACCCAGCCTATTAAGTTCATCTTTCCTGAGACCACGTGCTACTACTAACCTCACCACAGACCTGACCAAATTCTCAGCCACTAAAACTCTTGCAGGGAATCATCTGGCTCTTGATCAAACCAAGTACCTGAATAATCACTGACTCCTTACGATTCACTTCTGCTGAAATACACCGACAACACTCTGACACAACATGATAACTGTGTGAGCACTCTCCCTGTTGTCTGGCTGAATAGAATGGAAGCGGATGTGCAAGAACTGCTAACAGGAAACATGAAAGGAGAAATGAATTTTCCCCCATTAAAACCCACCTCCTCATGCACAATGTCCCTTTGCCATGATATGTACTCGCCAATCGCTTAGTGGACAAAACCAACTTCATGTAAGTACCCACCAAGATAAATCTGTGGTTAGTTTGTACCCATTCACCCGCATGCCGGTTAACCAGCAGAGAGCTATGACCCTTAGCCGTTGGCTAGTAGGCAGTGATCTCACTGATGGAATGAAAAGTGCCTGTCTCTGCCATCCAGAAAACGTTTCTGGGAGAATCGAAACCATGTTTTATAAGTTGAACAGTAGTGAGTTATACCTAAATCGGCCACTCATGCCCAGTTAATTGACAAGGCTCTTAGTGTGGGAAAGGAGCTTTGGAGCAGAATTCTGTCTGTAGTTGGTGGGGTTGTCGGGGTGAGACATTTGGTTGAAACAGAATGGAGCACATTGTAAAATGCCTTGAAGGGACTGGTGCATGAGTTCACTGGAACGGAAGGTGTGTCCTACCATCCAGCTTTAGTCTCCCTTGTGATTTTCAGCAGAGTACTCAGAGACAGCGTTGATGTCTTTAAGCTTTATACCTCTGTATAAATATCCCAATGTGCCTGGTCTAAATAAACGAACGCCCACAACATGTTTACCCAATCCTTTATGAGCGATTGGTGCTTTCATACCATGATAAAATCACAAAAGAGCAAATGCTAATTCAGGAGTGAAGGATGTGGAAGACTGGATCCAAGGGTTATTGTGTGGGTGTAATGTGAAGAAAATGTCCTAATCCTTTGCATTTCTGTTTCTCTTCGGAGCATCTAAATGCTCAGTAACTGGAAAAGGTCATTAGGCCCAACAAGCGTTTCTCTTTTTCATAGGTTTTCACACTAGTTTGCCAATTCCTCAAACCTTGTTCAATCTCTCCTCCTTCCAGAGAGCCATCGAATCATCTCTTGAACCCAGTTACTGAGCCTGCTTCAAAGAGACAGCCAAAGGATACCAATGTTTTTCCTGCTCTTGAAGCTGAATGCTTGTGAGATTACCCAGATTACAAAGTGAATGGTCTAATAGGATGAGTACAAGCTCCACAATTCTCATAGCCTTTATTGTTTCCTGCTTAAGAGAAACATCAAAATGGAGCTAACACCCAGTGGATACCCCACAGGAGAAATATCCTCATCGTTTATTTTGCTAAAATACTTTGATACAGGAATCAATCATTTCATTTTGATCGTGGGTGCATATAACACAAGCCAAGTGTGTGCACATTCTTTCTCCTGCCTCTATCCTGATTGTATGGAGATAAGTGCAATTGCAAATTCTTATTCCAGTGCCTTGAAACAGTTCAACTCCTCACCTTGCCCACTTGCTGAAGTGGGACCCAAGTGGAGTACAAATAAAAATAAAAATAAACCCACATCACTCTCTGCAGGAGAGCAGTGGAGTTATCCTGCCTCAACTCGATGGACCAATAAAGTTTCTGATGGTTGACCTTGTTGAGCTACCTGCTGACCACACATTGCCTAAGTCTAAGCTTCTTCATCCTTTTCCCCTCCTAAGAACTGAGATGAGTTGACAGTCCTTCTCCTATCTGGAAAGTCTCGACTCCCACGATGGGTGTAGACTCAGAGATGCAGCAGAAAAGTGGACCCCTCTTTTTGTATGTTTTCTTCCACACCCTACTCCTTTGGGACATCTCACTTTTCAGGAGTGTAAGTATATGCCCTAAACAACAGTGATCAGATAGTGAGTGGAGGTAAATTGATTGCTGCGCTAATGAACTAACTTTGGTCACTCAATCTCTTGCAATGTCTTCTCTTTCCATCCTGCCCCATTCAGCTCTGGAGCTGCAGCAACCATCCTTGATCCCCTCCTATGTTGCGTCTATGCTTTTCCCCACAGTAACATCACTGGATGGCAATCAGGAGCAGGAATGATGATCAATTTTGCCTTGGGACAATTGTAACACTGCAGATGCTCTGGCTACGAGCATATAACTGAGAATATATGAAGGGAATGAAGCCAGAAAACAAAGTAGTCTATTTAGCTCAGTACCACACCTGGGCATCTTACTTCTGCCTGGTAGTTGTCACTAATCTCCCCCATTGTCTTTATCTGATAACCACATTAACATGGCATACACCATAAACTAGAGGTATTGGAACATGCTGTTACGACCAGGTGAGGAGGAATGAACTGGCTCCCCTCTTTCTAACTTCCTTGGTTGGTCACAACAAAGGTTTACATTTCTTTTTCATGAGGATCTGCCTTTTTCAAGTCAGAATGTATTTAACTATTTAAGCTGTGAGCAATAGGAGCCAATCATAAAAGGTTTCCTTGAGTTCAAGAAAGAGCTAATTTACTAACTGCTAAACTAGAGGAAAAAATGTTAAAAACAAGACGTCTTACACACACACACACACTCACACACACACAATCACACACACATGCACACACACACACATACACACACACACTCACACAAACACACATATACACACACACTCACTCACACTCACACACACGCACATACACACATACACTCACATACACACATACAAACACACACACACACTCACATACACACACACACACACACGCACACACACAGACACACACAGACACACTTACACACACACACACACACACACACGCACACACACACAGACACACACACACAGTCACACACACACGCTCACACACACGCACACACACACACACACACACACATACACACACACACACACACTCACATATACACACACTCACACACACACGCACACACACACACACACACACTCTCACACATACACAGACACACAGACACTCACACACACACTCACAAACACACACACAGACACACACACACACACACACGCACACACAGGTATCAGAAATACGGGCGGTTAGAGTCCAATAGACAAAGCTAAAATAATACACGGTTAAGTGTCCTTTGCTTGCCCTTGAAGTGCAGATTTTAGGTGTTGCCGCCGACTTAGGTCAGCTGGTTTCTTGGTTGCAGTCAGGTGTAGCAACCATTGCAAATATTACAAGATCCGGATTCGCTGGTAGGTTTCTGGTGATGTTGGTTTCTCAAACCAGGTGACACACACTTGTTCCAAAAGAGAGAGGGAGAGAGTGCAGTTTTTCAGCCTGTTTCTTCCGTTGAAAACTTTTTTGACACTCCCTGTGTCACTTGCAATCCCTCTGCAATGCCTGTAGCCTGGCCTGTTATGCTTCACCCATTGTATATTCCCAAGGTGTTTTGGGTAGGTCTGCCTGTGGCAGCCATTGTTTCAATATCCAGCACTTTGCATTTTAATGTCAGTTCCACAGACAGTGACGAGTTTCGGTGGGTCTCTGAATGAAAGGAAATGACCCTCTCTTTGCACTCCCCAAAGGGTGTCCTGTGAGCTTCTTCTACCTTCACCATGTAAGGTGGCGTTGCATTTTTAAATAGTTTGTTCTGCCTGATTCCAATTTGCTAACTTTCCAGTCAGTTGAAAGTTGAAAACTCATGTTTTCAAAAATGATGGGGGCACAGCCTCGTGACAAAGCAAAGTGAACAGGCTCTAAAATATTGGTGCTACTCATTGGAAAACTTAAAAATATTCATTATAACTGAATTAACAGGCTCTTGCTACATTTCTTCCCCCCCTCGCTAAATTTCCATCCAATTTACAATCAGTCATTGGTGTCAGTCAAGCACCTTTGCCCCAAGCTGAGACTTCCAACCAGAGAGGTTCCAAACCAGCTCCTCACTCGTCAGCCATCCAGATTTGTCAAAGGGGCAACTCGAAGAAAATGACATTGCTGAGACTCGTCTCATTATTAGTCGAAACATGCTACATTTATCGCCACTTTTTTTCTCTCGCTTTGCTAGTTTTCTCCCCATTTCTCCTCAATGTGCTGACTCTTCTTCAGCTAAAGGTCCAAGCACACCGACAACCTTCTCGTGCCTCAACCCAAGTGGACAACCTTTATTTAGTGAGACTGGATAACAAATCGCAAAAAAAAATCAGAGAATTGTTACAGCACAGAAGGTGGTCATTCGGCCCATCATGTCAGTACCAGCTCTCTGAATGAACAATGGACCTAGCATCATTCCGCTGCCTTCTCCCCGTAACCCTACACATTCTTCCTTTTCAGATAATAATCCAATGTACTCTTAAATGCCTCGATTGAGCCTGCCCCCACTGCGTTCTCCAGCAGGGTGTTCTATATCTTAACCACTCAGTGCATGAAAAAGTCTCTCTTCATGTCTCCATTGCTTCTTTTGCCAATTACCTTAAATCTGTGCCCTCTGGCTTTCGAGTCTTCCAACAGTGGGGACAGTTTCTCCCTATCGGCTCTTTCCAGGCCCCTCATGATTTCGAATAACTGTATCAAATCTAATGAGGGTTCCGGGTGGGGTGGGGTGGTGTGGAAGGTCAAGTGAGCTTACTCTTGTCTTAATCCATTGCCAACAAAGACATACCCTTTCTTTATTCATGAACATTACTATGTTGGATGTGAAGACAAGGCTAGAAATATTGCTTCTTACAAAGTTTCAACCCTACTGTGTTCCCAAATTATGATTGACTTAATAGGATGGTTATAAACCTGAAATAGTTGCCAATAAATCCAACGTTTGTGTGCAGCATTAATGGCACCATGGACCAGTTGTGTCAGCTATAGCTCAGTCCTTAGACACTCCGGCCTCCAAGCCAGGAAATTACGGTTTCAATTTCCACTCCAGAGACTTTAGCACCAAAACCTACAATGACACTCCAGTCTGGTGCTGCGGGTGTGCCTCACTGTTACAGCTGCGGTCTTATACATGAGACATTAAACTGAGGTCTCTGTCTGCTCTCTTGAGTGGATGTAAAGTATCTAGTGGTGTTACTTTGCAGAAGAGTAGGGGAGCTTTCTCTGGCATCTGGACCAATATTTACCCCTCAGCTAACATAGCTAAAACAGAATGTTTGGTCATTATCACATTACTGTTTGTGGGAGCTCGCTGTGTGCAAACTGGCTGTGGTGTTCACTACATTACAACAGTGATGGTACTTCAAAAGTACTTCATTGGCTGTTAAGTGTTTTGAGAGGGCCTGAGCCTGTGAATGGTGCCATAGAAATGCAGGTCTATATTTCACTTGGACCGAACGGCCTGGTTCTGTGTTGTGCGCTCATATTTTAACTTGCAAAACTGTGGAACTCCTTTCCTCATCCAGTCTTCTCTTCCAGCCACAACTTTGAAAATTCAAGCTTGCTGTCTCGATTTACTTCTTTCTACAGATGGTGTCATGTGCTATGGCCCTTGATGATTCACCAGGATTCTCAAGAAAATACTCGCAAAAAGAGTCTGCCAGCAGACCAGACGGATTAATTCACGTCTCACCCCCCTTTATGGGTCACGTTTTACCATCAAGTCCAGCCACTGTAATTATCATACCGCTATGAACCAGACTCTCATCATTCTGATTACCTATTTCCTCTTGGACTCTGGAGCTCCTCTCCTTACACATATCCTGCAATGGCGCGCTTAATGGGCACACATGGGTCATGCTCAAGTTGAAGCTTGACATGACCGTCCATCACCCAGCAACTTGCGATGGCAAGCGTCACTATTTTCGGAGGCTGTGCGCTTTGTAACTTAAATGCATTCTGAAGTGTTCGCTTCCTACCTTGGCAGAGAATCAAGCCAAGCGCACAGCATCAGTCTGACATTTCGTGAGACACAGCAATTTAAGCAGAGACACGGATAAAGTAGTGTTTGACATTCAGACTCTGAAATGGTAAGCATTCGTATTAGAAGTCAGGCCACATTCACTCATGCAAGCATGTGCTTCAGTGCTCTGCATACACTGGGCAGTTGTTGAGGCAGAGTTAATGGGTATAACTATGGTCTTTCCAGCCTCATGCCAGTTTCAAGAGGCAGCATTCTTAAAGCAGCATGGTGTCACTGCACCATACCCTTCTGTTGGCATAAACAATGAGATTCGGAGCTGAATTGTGCGTGAGTTGGTCATGTTCATCAGCTGTTCAACTGCAAGCAGATTGAGGAACTGGTGCAGCTGGTGTTTCATGTTTCTGCCCCCTCCCATTGGCACATGACTACAGAGCAGTGCGTTTCTCCCTGCTATGAGGAGCAGTCCTTTTCAGACTACCATAGGATTGTTACGGAGTTTGTTGGCATGGCATGAGACTGCTTGGCAGAAACGTCACTTCTCTTCCCTCCCTGGAGAAACACACAAACAGTCCGTAGAAATGTCGAGGTCTCCTGGTTCAGGTTCCCATGTTGACATTTCTAAGTCGACAGGATGGTGTCTTGTGCCCTCTTGCCTGCACAAGTGTAGGGTAAGGGCTAACAAATGGCCCTCAGCATCAGGTTAACTAAAAGATGACCTCAAGCTAAAGTGATGGACTAGGAGGAGATGAACCCCCAGCCCCACAATACCCCTGCACCCCCCCTCCCCACCCCCCCACCACCCCCCGCAAATCTTGGATATCTGTCCTGTATTCATTGGTTGGAAGGGTTCGACAAGTGATTGACATAGGGGGACTAACCAACCCCCAGAAATAAATGTATTCCTGGGTGATCAGGGGCAGGAGACAGTCCTCATCAAGAGCCACCTTCTACAGATGAAGGAGGACCAGGTAAGATGGAGGCAGACTGGGTGGAAGGGTTTCCTAATGCTTTGACTAGGCAGTGGAAAGCTACCACCACAAGCTCCAGGGATCCTCCAAGGTCAACAAACTGCTCTCATCGGTCATGGGTTGTATGCTTCCGATCTATTTAGCTTATGCTTCAGATCTAAACTGTTGCCTCTTCATAAGCTCAATCAAGTAACTTCTAACCACTTAAGAATTCTTGACCATATATTTTGGGTAATCCATGACCTTGAAAAGTACACCACCACTTGCCCCACCAATACCAATATGGAGACAAAGCACCCATGGAATATGTGACAATCAGAGGGTGGGATGATCACTCTCATCTCAAGCTGAGAATGTGAGGAGGGGAGAATGGAAGAAGATCAACCCAGGGATCATAAATATAAGATGGTCATTAATAAAACCAACAGGGAATTCAGGAGAAACCTATTTACACAGAGGGTGCTTTGAATGTTTAGTGGGTTACAACAAGGTGTACTTGAGGGTGAACGCCATGTGTGCAGCTGAAGGGAAGCTAGTTAAGAACATGAGGTGGGATGGAATAAAAGGCTGCACTGATAGGGTTAAATGAAGAGCAGGCTTGTTGGTGTATAATGACTGGCAGGGACCAGTTGGTCTGAATGGCCTGTTTCTGACTTGAGCATTCATTGCAGAGGAAAGGTCAAGTTGTTCATGACAGAACCACAATTAACTGTGAAATGCAACTCAACAGCTATTCCTACACTAACTCCTAATAGAAATAGCCAACCAAAACACGAGACTGCAACAGTTACAATAACCTTCTCTTAAAATCTCAATAGTTAGGAAAAAATGGATACAACTGTAACTACATAAACTAATACAGAAACAACATCATCAGTTATAAAATGTACAAGAACTAAAGCAACAATCAATTTACTGAGGGGCTGGAGAGTACACAGGGGCTTGGTGAGGACGGGGGTGAGGGTCTTGCTGTCCATAAGAACTGGGGATGAGGATGGTTGTGGGAGAGCGCATGGGGATGAGGGCCATTGTGGGTGAAGACAGCGGATGAGGGTCATTGTGGGTGAAGACTGGGGATGAGGTCATTGTGGGTGAGGACTGTGGATGAGGGTCACTGTGGGTGAAGAGTGGGGATGTGGGTCATTGTGGGTCAGGACTGTGGATGAGGGTCACTGTGGGTGAAGACTGGGGATGAGGTCAATGTGGGTGAGACTGGGGA
Organism: Carcharodon carcharias; assembly: GCF_017639515.1. Taxonomy (NCBI): domain Eukaryota; kingdom Metazoa; phylum Chordata; class Chondrichthyes; order Lamniformes; family Lamnidae; genus Carcharodon; species Carcharodon carcharias. The sequence goes on along the minus strand of NC_054483.1, from coordinate 19,515,865 downwards.
TGAGGATCATTGTGGGTGAGGACTGGGGATGAGGGTCATTGTGGGTGAAGACTGGGGATGAGGTCATTGTGGGTGAGACTGGGGATGAGGGTCATTGTGGGTGAGAATGGGAATGAGGGTCGTTGTGGGTGAAGACTGGGGATGAGGTCATTGTGGGTGAGACTGGGGGTGAGGGTCACTGTGGGTGAGAATGGGGATGAGGGTCACTGTGGGTGAAGACTGGGGATGAGGGTCATTGTGGGTGAGGACTGGGGATGAGGGTCATTGTGGGTGAAGACTGGGGATGAGGTCACTCTGGGTCAGGACTGGTGATGAGGTCATTGTGGGTGAGGACTGGGGATAAGGTCATTGAGGGTGAGGACTGGGTATGAGGGTCATTGTGGGTGAAAACAGGGGATGAGGTCATTGTGGGTGAGACTGGGGATGAAGGTCAATGTGGGTAAGACTGGGGATGAGGTCATTGTGGGTGTGGACTGCGGATGAGGGTCATTGTGGGTGAAGACTGGGGATGAGGGTCGTTGTGGGTGCGGACTGGGGATGAGGGTCATTGTGGGTGAAGACTGGGGATGAGGGTCATTGTGGGTGAAGACTGGGGATGAGGGTCGTTGTGGGTGAAGACTGGGGATGAGGTCATTGTGGGTGAGACTGGGGATGAGGGTCGTTGTGGGTGAGGACTGGGGATGAGGACATTGTGGGTGAGACTGGGGATGAGGGTCGTTGTGGGTGAGGACTGGGGTTGAGGGTTATTGTGGGTGAAGACTGGGGATGAGTGTGATTGTGGGTGAAGACTGGGGATGAGGGTCGTTGTGGGTGAAAACTGGGGATGAGGTCATTGTGGGTGAGACTGGGGATGAGGGTCACTGTGGGTGAGACTGGGGATGAGCTCATTGTAGGTGAGGACTGGGGATGAGGGTCATTGTGGGTGAACACTCGGGATGAGGGTCGTTGTGGATGAAGACGGGTGATGAGGTCATTGTGGGTGAAGACTGGGGATGAGGGTCATTGTGGGTGAGGACAGGGGATGAGGTCATTGTGGGTGAAGACTGGGGATGAGGGTCGTTGTGGGTGAGACTGGGGATGAGGGTCATTGTGGGTGAGGACTGGGGATGAGGGTCATTGTGGGTGAGGACTGGGGATGAGGGTCAATGTGGGTGAGACTGGGGATGAGGTCATTGCGGGTGAGGACAGGGGATGAGGATCAATGTGGGTGAAGACTGGGGATGAGTGTCGTTGTGGGTGAGGGTTGGGATGAGGGTCACTGTGGGTGAGGACTGGGGATGAGGGTCATTGTGGGTGAGGACTGAGGATGAGGGTCATTGTGGGTGAAGACTGGGGATGAGGGTCATTGTGGGTGTGGACTGGGGATGAGGATCACTGTGGGTGAGGACTGGGGATGAGGGTTATTGTGGGTGAAGACTGGGGATGAGGGTCGTTGTGGGTGAAGACTGGGGATGAGGTCATTGTGGGTGAGACTGGGGATGTGGGCCATTGTGGGTGAAGACTGGGGATGAGGGTCGTTGTGGGTGAAGACTGGGGATGAGGTCATTGTGGGTGAAGACTGGGGATGAGGGTCACTGTGGGTAAGATTGGGGATGACGGTCGTTGTGGGTGAGGACTGGGGATGAGAGTCGTTGTGGGTGAGGGAAAGGATGAGGGTCACTGTGGGTGAAGACTGGGGATGAGGTCATTGTGGGTGAGACTGGGGATGAGGGTCATTGTGGGTGAGGACTGGGGTTGAGGGTTATTGTGGGTGAAGACTGGGGATGAGTGTCATTGTGGGTGAAGACTGGGGATGAGGGTCATTGTGGGTGAAAACTGGGGATGAGGTCATTGTGGGTGAGACTGGGGATGAGGGTCATTGTGGGTAAGACTGGGGATGAGGCCATTGTGGGTGTGGACTGCGGATGAGGGTCATTGTGGGTGAAGACTGGGGATGAGGGTCGTTGTGGGTGCGGACTGGGGATGAGGGTCTTTGTGGGTGAAGACTGGGGATGAGGGTCATTGTGGGTGAAGACTGGGGATGAGGGTCGTTGTGGGTGAAGACTGGGGATGAGGTCATTGTGGGTGAGACTGGGGATGAGGGTCGTTGTGGGTGAGGACTGGGGATGAGGTCATTGTGGGTGAGACTGGGGATGAGGGTCGTTGTGGGTGAGGACTGGGGTTGAGGGTTATTGTGGGTGAAGACTGGGGATGAGTGTCATTGTGGGTGAAGACTGGGGATGAGGGTCGTTGTGGGTGAAAACTGGGGATGAGGTCATTGTGGGTGAGACTGGGGATGAGGGTCACTGTGGGTGAGACTGGGGATGAGCTCATTGTAGGTGAGGACTGGGGATGAGGGTCATTGTGGGTGAACACTCGGGATGAGGGTCGTTGTGGGTGAAGACGGGTGATGAGGTCATTGTGGGTGAAGACTGGGGATGAGGGTCATTGTGGGTGAGGACAGGGGATGAGGTCATTGTGGGTGAAGACTGGGGATGAGGGTCGTTGTGGGTGAGACTGGGGATGAGGGTCATTGTGGGTGAGGACTGGGGATGAGGGTCATTGTGGGTGAGGACTGGGGATGAGGGTCAATGTGGGTGAGACTGGGGATGAGGTCATTGCGGGTGAGGACAGGGGATGAGGATCAATGTGGGTGAAGACTGGGGATGAGTGTCGTTGTGGGTGAGGGTTGGGATGAGGGTCACTGTGGGTGAGGACTGGGGATGAGGGTCATTGTGGGTGAGGACTGAGGATGAGGGTCATTGTGGGTGAAGACTGGGGATGAGGGTCATTGTGGGTGTGGACTGGGGATGAGGATCACTGTGGGTGAGGACTGGGGATGAGGGTTATTGTGGGTGAAGACTGGGGATGAGGGTCGTTGTGGGTGAAGACTGGGGATGAGGTCATTGTGGGTGAGACTGGGGATGAGGGTCATTGTGGGTGAAGACTGGGGATGAGGGTCGTTGTGGGTGAAGACTGGGGATGAGGTCATTGTGGGTGAAGACTGGGGATGAGGGTCACTGTGGGTAAGACTGGGGATGAGGGTCGTTGTGGGTGAGGACTGGGGATGAGAGTCGTTGTGGGTGAGGGAAGGGATGAGGGTCGCTGTGGGTGATGACTGGGGATGAGGGTCGTTGTGGGTGAAGACTGGGGATGAGGTCATTGTGGGTGAGACTGGAGATGAGAGTCGTTGTGGGTGAGGACTGGGGTTGAGGGTTATTGTGGGTGAAGACTGGGGATGAGTGTCATTGTGGGTGAAGACTGGGGATGAGGGTCGTTGTGGGTGAAAACTGGGGATGAGGTCATTGTGGGTGAGACTCGGGATGAGGGTCACTGTGGGTGAGACTGGGGATGAGGTCATTGTGGGTGAGGACTGGGGATGAGGGTCATTGTGGGTGAACACTCGGGATGAGGGTCGTTGTGGGTGAAGACGGGTGATGAGGTCATTGTGGGTGAAGACTGGGGATGAGGGTCAATGTGGGTGAGGACAGGGGATGAGGTCATTGTGGGTGAAGACTGGGGATGAGGGTCATTGTGGGTGAGAATGGGAATGAGGGTCGTTGTGGGTGAAGACTGGGGATGAGGTCATTGTGGGTGAGACTGGGGGTGAGGGTCACTGTGGGTGAGAATGGGGATGAGGGTCACTGTGGGTGAAGACTGGGGATGAGGGTCATTGTGGGTGAGGACTGGGGATGAGGGTCATTGTGGGTGAAGACTGGGGATGAGGTCACTCTGGGTCAGGACTGGTGATGAGGTCATTGTGGGTGAGGACTGGGGATAAGGTCATTGAGGGTGAGGACTGGGTATGAGGGTCATTGTGGGTGAAAACAGGGGATGAGGTCATTGTGGGTGAGACTGGGGATGAGGGTCGTTGTGGGTGAGGACTGGGGTTGAGGGTTATTGTGGGTGAAGACTGGGGATGAGTATGATTGTGGGTGAAGACTGGGGATGAGGGTCGTTGTGGGTGAAAACTGGGGATGAGGTCATTGAGGGTGAGACTGGGGATGAGCGTCACTGTGGGTGAGACTGGGGATGAGCTCATTGTAGGTGAGGACTGGGGATGAGGGTCATTGTGGGTGAACACTCGGGATGAGGGTCGTTGTGGGTGAAGACGGGTGATGAGGTCATTGTGGGTGAAGACTGGGGATGAGGGTCATTGTGGGTGAGGACAGGGGATGAGGTCATTGTGGGTGAAGACTGGGGATGAGGGTCAATGTGGGTGAGACTGGGGATGAGGTCATTGCGGGTGAGGACAGGGGATGAGGATCAATGTGGGTGAAGACTGGGGATGAGTGTCGTTGTGGGTGAGGGTTGGGATGAGGGTCACTGTGGGTGAGGACTGGGGATGAGGGTCATTGTGGGTGAGGACTGAGGATGAGGGTCATTGTGGGTGAAGACTGGGGATGAGGGTCATTGTGGGTGTGGACTGGGGATGAGGATCACTGTGGGTGAGGACTGGGGATGAGGGTTATTGTGGGTGAAGACTGGGGATGAGGGTCGTTGTGGGTGAAGACTGGGGATGAGGTCATTGTGGGTGAGACTGGGGATGAGGGTCATTGTGGGTGAAGACTGGGGATGAGGGTCGTTGTGGGTGAAGACTGGGGATGAGGTCATTGTGGGTGAAGACTGGGGATGAGGGTCACTGTGGGTAAGACTGGGGATGAGTGTCGTTGTGTGTGAGGACTGGGGATGAGAGTCGTTGTGGGTGAGGGAAGGGATGAGGGACACTGTGGGTGATGACTGGGGATGAGGGTCGTTGTGGGTGAAGACTGGGGATGAGGTCATTGTGGGTGAGACTGGGGATGAGGGTCGTTGTGGGTGAGGACTGGGGTTGAGGGTTATTGTGGGTGAAGACTGGGGATGAGTGTCATTGTGGGTGAAGACTGGGGATGAGGGTCATTGTGGGTGAAAACTGGGGATGAGGTCATTGTGGGTGAGACTGGGGATGAGGGTCACTGTGGGTGAGACTGGGGATGAGGTCATTGTGGGTGAGGACTGGGGATGAGGGTCATTGTGGGTGAACACTCGGGATGAGGGTCGTTGTGGGTGAAGACGGGTGATGAGGTCATTGTGGGTGAAGACTGGGGATGAGGGTCATTGTGGGTGAGGACAGGGGATGAGGTCATTGTGGGTGAAGACTGGGGATGAGGGTCGTTGTGGGTGAGACTGGGGATGAGGGTCATTGTGGGTGAGGACTGGGGATGAGGGTCATTGTGGGTGAGGACTGGGGATGAGGGTCAATGTGGGTGAGACTGGGGATGAGGTCATTGCGGGTGAGGACAGGGGATGAGGATCAATGTGGGTGAAGACTGGGGATGAGGGTCATTGTGGGTGAGGACTGAGGATGAGGGTCATTGTGGGTGAAGACTGGGGATGAGGGTCATTGTGGGTGTGGACTGGGGATGAGGATCACTGTGGGTGAGGACTGGGGATGAGGGTTATTGTGGGTGAAGACTGGGGATGAGGGTCGTTGTGGGTGAAGACTGGGGATGAGGTCATTGTGGGTGAGACTGGGGATGAGGGTCATTGTGGGTGAAGACTGGGGATGATGGTCGTTGTGGGTGAAGACTGGGGATGAGGTCATTGTGGGTGAAGACTGGGGATGAGGGTCACTGTGGGTAAGACTGGGGATGAGGGTCGTTGTGGGTGAAGACTGGGGATGAGGTCATTGTCGGTGAAGACTGGGGATGATTTCATTGTGGGTTTTGACTGGGGATGAGAGTCATTGTGGGTCAGGACAGGGGATGAGTGTCATTGTGGGAGAAGACAGGGGATGAGGTCATTGTGGGGGAAGACTGGGGATGAGGGTCATTGTGGGTTAAGACTGGGGATGAGGGTCATTGTGGGTGAAGACTGGGGATGAGGGTCACTGGGGGTGAAGACTGGGGATTAGGGTCATTGTGGGTGAGGACAGGGGATGAGGTCACTCTGGGTCAGGACTGGGGATGAGGTCATTGTGGGTGAGACTGGGGATGAGGGTCAATGTGGGTGAGACTGGGGATGAGGTTATTGTGGGTGAGGACTGGGGATGAGGGTCATTGTGGGAGAAGATTGGGGATGAGTGTCGTTGTGGGAGAAGTCTGGTGATGAGGGTCATTGTGGGTGAGGAGTGGGGATGAGGGTCCTTGTGGGTGAGACAGGGGATGAGGGTCGTTGTGGATGAGGGTTGGGATGAGGGTCACTGTGGGTGAGGACTGGGGATGAAGGTCGTTGTGGGTGAAGACTGGGTATGAGGGTCGTTGTGGGTGTGGACTGGGAATGAGGGTCATTGTGGGTGAAGAGTGGGGATGAGGGAAACTGTGGGTGAGGACTGGGGATGACGGTCGTTGTGGGTGAAGACTGGGGAAGAGGGTCACTGTGGGTGAGGACTGGGGATGAAAGTCATTGTGGGTGAAGACTGGGGATGAGGGTCACTGTGGGTGAAGACTGGGGATGAGGGTCATTGTGGGTGAAGACTGGGGATGAGGGTCATTGTGGGTGAAGAATGGCGATGAGGGTCATTGTGGGTGAAGACTGCGGATGAGGGTCACTGTGGGTGAAGACTGGGGATGAGGGTCATTGTGGGTGAGACTGGGAATGAGGGTCACTGTGGGTGAGGGTTGGGATGAGGGTCACTGAGGGTGAAGACTGGGGATGAGGGTCATTGTGGGTGAGGACTGGGGATGAGGGTCACTGTGGGTGAAGACTGGGGATGAGGTCATTGTGGATGAAGTCTGGGGATGAGGTCATTGTGGGTGAAGACTGGTGATGAGTGTCATTGTGGGTGAAGATTGGGGATGAGGGTCGTTGTGGGTGAAGACTGGGCATGAGGTCATTGTGGATGAAGACTGGGGATGAGGTCATTGTGGGTGAAGACTATGGATGCGGGTCATTGTGGGTGAGGATGGGGATGAGGGTCATTGTGGGTGAGGACTGGGGATGAGGGTCATTGTGGGTGAAGACTGGGGATGAGGTCATTGTGGGTGAGGACTGGGGATGAGGTCACTCTGGGTCAGGAATGGTGATGAGGTCATTGAGGGGTAGGACTGGGGATAAGGTCACTCTGGGTCAGGATTGGTGATGAGGTCATTGTGGGTGCGGACTGGGGATGAGGTCTTTGTGGGTGAGGACTGGGTATGAGGGTCATTGTGGGTGAAAACAGGGGATGAGGTCATGGTGGGTGAGACTGGGGATGAAGGTCAATGTGGGTGAGACTGTGGATGAGGTCATTGTGGGTGAGGACTGCGGATGAGGGTCATTGTGGGAGAAGAGTGGGGATGAGAGTCATTGTGGGTGAAGACTGGGGATGAGGGTCATTGTGGGTGAAGACTGGGGACGAGGGTCATTGTTGCTGAGACTGGGGATGAGGGTCGTTGTGGGTGAGGGTTGGGATGAGGGTCACAGTGGGTGAGGACTGGGGATGAGGGTCATTGTGGGTGAAGACTGGGGATGAGGGTCGTTGTGGGTGTGGACTGGGGATGAGGGTCATTGTGGGTGAGACTGGGGATGAGGGTCATTGTGGGTGAGGACTGGAGATGATGGTCATTGTGGGTGAAGACTGTGGATGAGGTCATTGTGGGTGAAGACTGTGGATGAGGGTCAATGTGGGTGAGGAATGGGGATGAGGGTCACTGTGGGTGAGGACTGGGGATGAGGGTCACTGTGGGTGAGGACTGGGGACAAGGGTCATTGTGGGTGAGGACTGGAGATGAGGGTCATTGTGGGTGAAGACTGTGGATGAGGTCATTGTGGGTGAAGAGTGTGGATGAGGGTCACTGTGGGTGAGGGTTGGGAGGTGGGTCACTGTGGGTGAGGACTGGAGATGAGGGTCATTGTGGGTGAAGACTGTGGATGAGGTCATTGTGGGTGAAGACTGTGGATGAGGGTCATTGTGGGTGAAGACTGGGGATGGGGGTCATTGTGGGTGAAGACTGGGGATGAGGTCATTGTGGGTGTGGACTGGGGATGAGGGTCACTGTGGGTGAGGACTGGGGATGAGGGTCAATGTGGGTGAGGACTGGGGACGAGGGTCATTGTGGGTGAGACTGGGGATGAGGGTCGTTGTGGGTGAGGGTTGGGATGAGGGTCACTGTGGGTGAGACTGGGGATGAGGGTCATTGTGGGTGAGGAATGGGGATGAGGGTCATTGTGGGTGAAGACTGGGGATGAGGGGCGTTGTGGGTGTGGACTGGGGATGAGGGTCATTGTGGGTGAAGAGTGGGCATGAGGGTCACTGTGGGTGAGGACTGGGGATGAGAGTCGTTGTGGGTGAGGACTGGGGATGAGGGTCATTGTGGGTGAAGAGTGGGCATGAGGGTCACTGTGGGTGAGGACTGGGGATGAGAGTCGTTGTGGGTGAGGACTGGGGATGAGGGTCACTGTGGGTGAGGGTTGGGAGGTGGGTCACTGTGGATGAGGACTGGAGATGAGGGTCATTGTGGGTGAAGACTGTGGATGAGGTCATTGTGGGTGAAGACTGTGGATGAGGGTCATTGTGGGTGAAGACTGGGGATGGGGGTCATTGTGGGTGAAGACAGGGGATGAGGATCAATGTGGGTGAAGACTGGGGATGAGGGTCATTGTGGGTGAGGACAGGGGATGAGGATCAATGTGGGTGAAGACTGGGGATGAGTGTGGTTGTGGGTGAGGGATGGGATGAGGGTCACTGTGGGTGAGGACTGGGGATGAGGGTCATTGTGGGTGAGGACTGAGGATGAGGGTCATTGTGGGTGAAGACTGGGGATGAGGGTCATTGTGGGTGTGGACTGGGGATGAGGATCACTGTGGGTGAGGACTGGGGTTGAGGGTTATTGTGGGTGAAGACTGGGGATGAGGTCATTGTGGGTGAGGACTGGGGATGAGGGTCATTGTGGGTGAAGACTGTGGATGAGGGTCATTGTGGGTGAAGACTGGGGATGAGGTCATTGTGGGTGAGACTGGGGATGAGGGTCACTGTGGGTGAGAACGGGAATGACGGTCGTGGTGGGTGAGGACTGGGGATGAGGTCATTTTGGGTGAAGACTGGGGATGAGGGTCACTGTGGGTAAGACTGGGGATGAGGGTCATTGTGGGTGAGGACTGGGGATGAGGTCTTTGTCGGTGAAGACTGGGGATGAGTTCATTGTGGGTGAAGAGTGGGGATGAGGGTCATTGTGGGTCAGGACTGGGGATGAGTGTCATTGTGGGAGAAGACAGGGGATGAGGTCATTGTGGGTGAAGACTGGGGATGAGGGTCATTGTGGGTGAAGACTGGGGATGAGGGTCATTGTGGGTGAAGAATGGGGATGAGGGTCACTGTGGGTGAGGACTGGGGATGAGGGTCATTGTGGGTGAGGACTGGGGATGAGGTCACTCTGGGTCAGGACTGGGGATGAGGTCATTGTGGGTGAGACTGGGGATGAGGGTCAATGTGGGTGAGACTGGGGATGAGGGTCATTGTGGGTGTAGACTGGGGATGAAGATCACTGTGGGTGAGGACTGGGGATGAGGTCATTGTGGGTCAGACTGGGAATGAGGGTCATTGTGGGTGAGGGTTGGGATGAGGGTCACTGTGGGTGAAGACTGGGGATGAGGGTCATTGTGGGTGAGGACTGGGGATGAGGGTCACTGTGGGTGAAGACTGGGGATGAGGGTCATTGTGTGTGAAGACAGGGGATGAGGTCATTGTGGATGAAGACTGGGGATGAGGTCACTGTGGGTGAAGACTGGTGATGAGTGTCATTGTGGGTGAAGATTGCGGATGAGGGTCGTTGTGGGTGAAGACTGGGCATGAGGTCATTGTGGATGAAGACTGGGGATGAGGTCTTTATGGGTGAAGACTGTGGATGAGGGTCATTGTGGGTGAAGACTGGGGATGGGGATCATTGTGGGTGAGGACTGAGGATGAGGTCATTATGGGTGAAGACTGGGGATGAGGGTCATTGTGGGTGAAGACTGGGGATGAGAGTCGTTGTGGGTGAAGACTGGGGATGAGGGTCATTGTGGGTGAGGACTGGGGACGAGGGTCATTGTGGGTGAGACTGGGGATGAGGGTCGTTGTGGGTGAAAACAGGGGATGAGGTCATTGTGGGTGAGACTGGGGATGAGGGTCATTGTGGGTGAGGACAGGGGATGAGGATCAATGTGGGTGAAGACTGGGGATGAGGGTCATTGTGGGTGAGGACAGGGGATGAGGATCAATGTGGGTGAAGACAGGGGATGAGTGTGGTTGTGGGTGAGGGTTGGGATGAGGGTCACTGTGGGTGAGGACTGGGGATGAGGGTCATTGTGGGTGAGGACTGAGGATGAGGGTCATTGTGGGTGAAGACTGGGGATGAGGGTCATTGTGGGTGTGGACTGGGGATGAGGATCACTGTGGGTGAGGACTGGGGATGAGGGTTATTGTGGGTGAAGACTGGGGATGAGGTCATTGTGGGTGAGGACTGGGGATGAGGGTCATTGTGGGTGAAGACTGTGAATGAGGGTCATTGTGGGTGAAGACTGGGGATGAGGTCATTGTGGGTGAGACTGGGGATGAGGGTCACTGTGGGTGAGAACGGGAATGACGGTCGTGGTGGGTGAGGACTGGGGATGAGGTCATTTTGGGTGAAGACTGGGGATGAGGGTCACTGTGGGTAAGACTGGGGATGAGGGTCGTTGTGGGTGAGGACTGGGGATGAGGTCATTGTCGGTGAAGACTGGGGATGAGTTCATTGTGGGTGAAGAGTGGGGATGAGGGTCATTGTGGGTCAGGACTGGGGATGAGTGTCATTGTGGGAGAAGACAGGGGATGAGGTCATTGTGGGTGAAGACTGGGGATGAGGGTCATTGTGGGTGAAGACTGGGGATGAGGGTCATTGTGGGTGAAGAATGGGGATGAGGGTCATTGTGGGTGTAGACTGGGGATGAAGATCACTGTGGGTGAGGACTGGGGATGAGGTCATTGTGGGTCAGACTGTGAATGAGGGTCATTGTGGGTGAGGGTTGGGATGAGGGTCACTGTGGGTGAAGACTGGGGATGAGGGTCATTGTGGGTGAGGACTGGGGATGAGGGTCACTGTGGGTGAAGACTGGGGATGAGGGTCATTGTGGGTGAAGAATGGGGATGAGGGTCACTGTGGGTGAGGACTGGGGATGAGGGTCATTGTGGGTGAGGACTGGGGATGAGGTCACTCTGGGTCAGGACTGGGGATGAGGTCATTGTGGGTGAGACTGGGGATGAGGGTCAATGTGGGTGAGACTGGGGATGAGGGTCATTGTGGGTGTAGACTGGGGATGAAGATCACTGTGGGTGAGGACTGGGGATGAGGTCATTGTGGGTGAGACTGAGAATGAGGGTCATTGTGGGTGAGGGTTGCGATGAGCGTCACTGTGGGTGAAGACTGGGGATGAGGGTCATTGTGGGTGAGGACTGGGGATGAGGGTCACTGTGGGTGAAGACTGGGGATGAGGGTCATTGTGTGTGAAGACAGGGGATGAGGTCATTGTGGATGAAGACTGGGGATGAGGTCACTGTGGGTGAAGACTGGTGATGAGTGTCATTGTGGGTGAAGATTGCGGATGAGGGTCGTTGTGGGTGAAGACTGGGCATGAGGTCATTGTGGATGAAGACTGGGGATGAGGTCATTATGGGTTAAGACTGTGGATGAGGGTCATGGTGGGTGAAGACTGGGGATGGGGATCATTTTGGGTGAGGACTGGGGATGAGGTCATTATGGGTGAAGACTGGGGATGAGGGTCATTGTGGGTGAAGACTGGGGATGAGAGTCGTTGTGGGTGAAGACTGGGGATGAGGGTCATTGTGGGTGAGGAGTGGGGACGAGGGTCATTGTGGGTGAGGACTGTGGATGAGGGTCGTTGTGGGTGAGGGTTGGGATGAGGGTCACAGTGGGTGAGGAATGGTGATGAGGGTCATTGTGGGTGAAGACTGGGGATGAGGGTCGTTGTGGGTGTGGACTGGGGATGAGGGTCATTGTGAGTGAGACTGGGGATGAGGGTCATTGAGGGTGAGGACTGGAGATGAGGGTCATTGTGGGTGAAGACTGTGGAGGAGGTAATTGTGGGTGAAGACTGTGGATGAGGGTCATTGCGGGTGAAGACTGTGGATGAGGGTCATTGTGGGTGAAGACTGGGGATGGGGGCCATTGTGGGTGAAGACTGAGGATGAGGTCATTATGGGTGAAGAGTGGGGATGAGGGTCATTGTGGGTGAAGACTGGGGATGAGGGTCGTTGTGGGTGAAGACTGGGGATGAGGTCATTGTGGGTGAAGACTGGGGATGAGGGTCATTGTGGGTGAGGACAGGGGATGAGTGTCATTGTGGGAGAAGACTGGGGATGAGGATCATTGTGGGTGAGGACAGGGGATGAGGTCATTGTGGGTGAAGACTGGGGATGAGGGTCGTTGTGGGTGAGGAAAGGGGATGAGGTCATTGTGGGTGAAGACTGGGGATGAGTGTCATTGTGGGAAAAGACTGGGGATGAGGGTCATTGTGGGTGAGGACTGGGGATGAGGGTCATTGTGGATGAGGACTGGGGATGAGATCACTCTGGGTCAGGAGTGGGGATGAGGTCATTGTGGGTGAGGATTGGGTATGAGGGTCATTAAGGGTGAAAAGAGGGGATGAGGTCATTGTGGGTGAGACTGAGGATGAGGTCATTGTGGGTGAGGACTGGGGATGAGTGTCATTGTGGGAGAAGACTGGGGATGAGGGTCATTGTGGGTCAGGACTGGGGATGAGGGACATTGTGGTTGAAGACTGGGGATGAGGGTCATTGTGGGTGAAGACTGGGGTTGAGGGTTATTGTGGGTGAGACTGGGGATGAGGGTCATTGTGGGTGAGACTGGGGATGAGGGTCATTGTGGGTGAAGACTGGGGATGAGGTCATTGTGGGAGAGGACTGGGGATGAGGGTCATTGTGGGTGAGGACTGGGGATGAGGTCACTCTGGGTCAGGACTGGTGATGAGGTCATTGAGGGGTAGGACTGGGGATAAGGTCACTCTGGGTCACGATTGGTGATGAGGTCATTGTGGGTGAGGACTGGGGATGAGGTCATTGTGGGTGAGGACTGGGTGATGAGGGTCATTGTGGCTGAAAACAGGGGATGAGGTCATGGTGGGTGAGACTGGGGATGAAGGTCAATGTGGGTGAGGACTGCGGATGAGGGTCATTGTGGGAGAAGAGTGGGGATGAGAGTCGTTGTGGGTGAAGACTGGGGATGAGGGTCATTGTGGGTGAGGACTGGGGACGAGGGTCATTGTGGGTGAGACTGGGGATGAGGTTCGTTGTGGGTGAGGGTTGGGATGAGGGTCACAGTGGGTGAGGACTGGGGATGAGGGTCATTGTGGGTGAAGACTGGGGATGAGGGTCGTTGTGGGTGAAAACTGGGGATGAGGTCATTGAGGGTGAGACTGGGGATGAGCGTCACTGTGGGTGAGACTGGGAATGAGCTCATTGTAAGTGAGGACTGGGGATGAGGGTCATTGTGGGTGAACACTCGGGATGAGGGTCGTTGTGGGTGAAGACGGGTGATGAGGTCATTGTGGGTGAAGACTGGGGATGAGGGTCATTGTGGGTGAGGACAGGGGATGAGGTCATTGTGGGTGAAGACTGGGGATGAGGGTCGTTGTGGGTGAGACTGGGGATGAGGGTCATTGTGGGTGAGGACTGGGGATGAGGGTCATTGTGGGTGAGGACTGGGGATGAGGGTCAATGTGGGTGAGACTGGGGATGAGGTCATTGCGGGTGAGGACAGGGGATGAGGATCAATGTGGGTGAAGACTGGGGATGAGTGTCGATGTGGGTGAGGGTTGGGATGAGGGTCACTGTGGGTGAGGACTGGGGATGAGGGTCATTGTGGGTGAGGACTGAGGATGAGGGTCATTGTGGGTGAAGACTGGGGATGAGGGTCGTTGTGGGTGAGGAAAGGGGATGAGGTCATTGTGGGTGAAGACTGGGGATGAGTGTCATTGTGGGAGAAGACTGGGGATGAGGGTCACTGTGGGTGAGGACAGGGGATGAGGTCATTGTGGGTGAAGACTGGGGATGAGTGTCATTATGGGTGAAGACTGGGGATGAGGGTCACTGTGGGTGAAGACTGGGGATGAGGGTCATTGTGGGTGAAGACTGGGGATGAGGGTCACTGTGGGTGAGGACTGGGGATGAGGGTCTTTGATGGTGAAGACTGGGGATGAGGGTCATTGTTGGTGAAGACTGGGGATGAGGGTCTTTGATGGTGAAGACTGGGGATGAGGGTCATTGTTGGTAAAGACTGGAGATGAGGGTCATTGTGGGTGAAGACAGGGGATGAGGTCATTGTGGATGAAGACTGGGGATGAGGTCTTTGTGGGTGAAGACTGGTGCTGAGTGTCATTGTGGGTGAAGACTGGGGATGAGGCACACTGTGGTTGAGGACTGGGGATGAGGGTCATTGTGGGTGAAGACTGGGGATGAGGGTCACTGTGGGTGAGGTCTGGGGATGAAGGTCACTGTGCGTGAGGACTGGGGATGAAGGTCTCTGTGGGTGAAGACTGGGGATGGGGGTCATTGTGGGTGAGGACTGGGGATGATGTCATTGTGGGTGAAGACTGGGGATGAGTGTCGTTGTGGGTGAAGACTGGGGATGAGGTTCATTGCGGGTGAAGAATGGGGATGAGGTCATTGTGGGTGAACACTCGGGATGAGGGTCGTTGTGGGTGAAGACTGGGGATGAGGTCATTGTGGGTGAAGACTGGGGATGAGGGTCATTGTGGGTGAGGACAGGGGATGAGTGTCATTGTGGCAGAAGACTGGGGATGAGGGTCATTGTGAGTGAGGACTGGGGATGAGGGTCACTGTGGGTGAAGACTGGGGATGAGTGTCATTGTGGGTGAAGACTGGGGATGGGGGTCACTGTGGGTGAAGACTGGGGATGAGGTCATTGTGGGTGAGACTGGGGATGAGGGTCATTGTGGGTGAGGACTGGGGATGAGGTCTTTGTGGGTGAAGACTGGGGATGAGGGTCATTGTGGGTGAGGACATGGGATGAATGTCATTGTGGGAGAAGACTGGGGATGAGGGTCATTGTGGGTGAGCACTGGGGATGAGGGTCACTGTGGGTGAAGACTGGGGATGAGTGTCATTGTGGGTGAAGACTGGGGATGAGGGTCACTGTGGGTGAAGACTGGGGATGAGGTCATTGTGGGTGAACACTCGGGATGAGGGTCGTTGTGGCTGAAGACTGGGGAAGAGGTCATTGTGGTTGAAAACTGGGGATGAGGGTCATTGTGGGTGAGGACAGGGGATGAGTGTCATTGTGGGAGAAGACTGGGAATGAGGGTCATTGTGGGTGAGGACTGGGGATGAGGGTCACTGTGGGTGAAGACTGGGGATGAGGTCATTGTGGGTGAAGACCGGGGATGAGGGTCGTTGTGGGTGAAGACTGGGGATGAGGGTCATTGCGGGTAAAGCATGGGGATGAGCTCATTGTGGGTGAACACTCGGGATGAGGGTCGTTGTGGGTGAAGACTGGGGATGAGGTCATTGTGGTTGAAGACTGGGGATGAGGGTCATTGTGGGTGAGGACAGGGGATGAGTGTCATTGTGGGAGAAGACTGGGGATGACGGTCACTGTGGGTGAAGACTGGGGATGAGGTCATTGTGGGTGAAGACTGAGGATGAGGGTCACTGTGGGTGAGGACTGGGGATGAGTGTCATTGTGGGTGAAGACTGGGGATGAGGGTCACTGTGGGTGAAGACTGGGGATGAGGTCATTGTGGGTGAGACTGGGGATGAGGGTCATTGTGGGTGAGGACTGGGGATGAGGGTCATTGCGGGTGAAGAATGGGGATGAGGTCATTGTGGGTGAAAACTCGGAATGAGGGTCATTGTGGGTGAAGACTGGGGATGAGGGTCTTTGTGGGTGAAGACTGGGGATGAGGGTCATTGTGGGTGAGGACAGGGGATGAGTGTCATTGTGGGTGAAGACTGGGGATGAGTGTCATTGTGGGTGAAGACAGGGGATGAGGGTCACTGTGGGTGAAGACTGGGGATGAGGTCATTGTGGGTGAGACTGGGGATGAGGGTCATTGTGGGTGAGGACTGGGGATGAGGTCATTGTGGGTGAGGACTGGGGATGAGGTCATTGTGGTTGAAGACTGGGGATGAGGGTCATTGTGGGTGAGGACAGGGGATGAGTGTCATTGTGGGAGAAGACTGGGGATGAGGGTCATTGTGGGTGAGGACTGGGGATGAGGGTCACTGTGGGTGAAGACTGGGGATGAGGTCATTGTGGGTGAAGACCGGGGATGAGGGTCGTTGTGGGTGAAGACTGGGGATGAGGGTCATTGCGGGTGAAGAATGGGGATGAGGTCATTGTGGGTGAACACTCGGGATGAGGGTCGTTGTGGGTGAAGACTGGGGATGAGGTCATTGTGGTTGAAGACTGGGGACGAGGGTCATTGTGGGTGAGGACAGGGGATGAGTGTCATTGTGGGAGAAGACTGGGGATGACGGTCACTGTGGGTGAAGACTGGGGATGAGGTCATTGTGGGTGAAGACTGAGGATGAGGGTCACTGTGGGTGAGGACTGGGGATGAGTGTCATTGTGGGTGAAGACTGGGGATGAGGGTCACTGTGGGTGAAGACTGGGGATGAGGTCATTGTGGGTGAGACTGGGGATGAGGGTCATTGTGGGTGAGGACTGGGGATGAGGGTCATTGCGGGTGAAGAATGGGGATGAGGTCATTGTGGGTGAAAACTCGGGATGAGGGTCATTGTGGGTGAAGACTGGGGATGAGGTCTTTGTGGGTGAAGACTGGGGATGAGGGTCATTGTGGGTGAGGACATGGGATGAATGTCATTGTGGGAGAAGACTGGGGATGAGGGTCATTGTGGGTGAGCACTGGGGATGAGGGTCACTGTGGGTGAAGACTGGGGATGAGTGTCATTGTGGGTGAAGACTGGGGATGAGGGTCGTTGTGGGTGTGGACTTGGGATGAGGGTCATTGTGGGTCAGGACTGGGGATGAGGGACATTGTGGTTGAAGACTGGGGATGAGGGTCATTGTGGGTGAAGACTACGGTTGAGGGTTATTGTGGGTGAGACTGGGGATGAGGGTCATTGTGGGTGAGACTGGGGATCAGGGTCATTGTGGGTGAGGACTGGGGATAAAGGTCATTGTGGGTGAAGACTGGGGATGAGGTCATTGTGGATGAGGACGGGGGATGAGGGTCATTCTGGGTGAGGACTGGGGATGAGGTCACTCTGGCTCAGGGCTGGCGATGAGGTCAATGAGGGGGTGGACTGCGGATAAGGTCACTCTGGGTCAGGATTGGTGATGAGGTCATTGTGGGTGAGGACTGGGGATGAGGTCCCTGTGGGTGAGGACTGGGTATGAGGGTCATGGTGGGTGAAAACAGGGGATGAGGTCATGGTGGGTGAAGACTGGGGATGAGGGTCACTGTGGGTGAAGACTGGGGACGAGGTCATTGTGGGTGAGACTGGGGATGAGGGTCATTGTGGGCGAGGACTGGGGATGAGGTCATTTTGGGTGAGGACTGGGGATGAGGTCATTGTGGGTGAAGACTGGGGATGAGGGTCATTGTGGGTGAAGACTGGGGATGAGGTCGTTGTGGGTGAGGACTGGGGATGAGGGTCATTGTGGGTGAGCACAGGGGATGAGGGTCACTGTGGGTGAAGAATGGGGATGAGGGTCATTGTGGGAGAAGACTGGGGATGAGTGTCGTTGTGGGTGAAGACTGGGGATGAGGTCATTGTGGGTGAGGACTGGGGATGAGGGTCATTGTGGGTGAAGACGGGGGATGAGTGTCATTGTGGGAGAAGACTGGGGATGAGGGTCATTGTGGGTGAGGACTGGGGATGAGGTCATTGTGGGTGAAGACTGGGGATGAGGGTCGTTGTGGGTGAGGAAAGGGGATGAGGTCATTGTGGGTGAAGACTGGGGATGAGTGTCATTGTGGGAGAAGACTGGGGATGAGGGTCACTGTGGGTGAGGACAGGGGATGAGGTCATTGTGGGTGAAGACTGGGGATGAGTGTCATTATGGGTGAAGACTGGGGATGAGGGTCACTGTGGGTGAAGACTGGGGATGAGGGTCATTGTGGGTGAAGACTGGGGATGAGGGTCACTGTGGGTGAGGACTGGGGATGAGGGTCTTTGATGGTGAAGACTGGGGATGAGGGTCATTGTTGGTGAAGACTGGGGATGAGGGTCTTTGATGGTGAAGACTGGGGATGAGGGTCATTGTTGGTAAAGACTGGAGATGAGGGTCATTGTGGGTGAAGACAGGGGATGAGGTCATTGTGGATGAAGACTGGGGATGAGGTCTTTGTGGGTGAAGACTGGTGCTGAGTGTCATTGTGGGTGAAGACTGGGGATGAGGCTCACTGTGGTTGAGGACTGGGGATGAGGGTCATTGTGGGTGAAGACTGGGGATGAGGGTCACTGTGGGTGAGGTCTGGGGATGAAGGTCACTGTGCGTGAGGACTGGGGATGAAGGTCTCTGTGGGTGAAGACTGGGGATGGGGGTCATTGTGGGTGAGGACTGGGGATGATGTCATTGTGGGTGAAGACTGGGGATGAGTGTCGTTGTGGGTGAAGACTGGGGATGAGGTTCATTGCGGGTGAAGAATGGGGATGAGGTCATTGTGGGTGAACACTCGGGATGAGGGTCGTTGTGGGTGAAGACTGGGGATGAGGTCATTGTGGGTGAAGACTGGGGATGAGGGTCATTGTGGGTGAGGACAGGGGATGAGTGTCATTGTGGCAGAAGACTGGGGATGAGGGTCATTGTGAGTGAGGACTGGGGATGAGGGTCACTGTGGGTGAAGACTGGGGATGAGTGTCATTGTGGGTGAAGACTGGGGATGAGGGTCACTGTGGGTGAAGACTGGGGATGAGGTCATTGTGGGTGAGACTGGGGATGAGGGTCATTGTGGGTGAGGACTGGGGATGAGGTCATTGTGGGTGAGGACTGGGGATGAGGTCATTGTCGGTGAAGACTGGGGATGAGGGTCGTTGTGGGTGAAGACTGGGGATGAGAGTCATTGCGGGTGAAGAATGTGGATGAGGTCATTGTGGGTGAACACTCGGGATGAGGGTCATTGTGGGTGAAGACTGGGGATGAGGTCATTGTGGGTGAGGACTGGGGAAGAGGGTCATTGTGGGTGAGGACAGGGGATGAGGGTCACTGTGGGTGAAGACTGGGGATGAGGGTCATTGTGGGAGAAGACTGGGGATGAGGGTCGTTGTGGGTGAAGACTGGGGATGAGGTCATTGTGGGTGAGGACTGGGGATGAGGGTCATTGTGGGTGAAGACTGGGGATGAGGGTCATTGTGGAAGAAGACTGGGGATGAGGGTCATTGTGGGTGAGGACAGGGGATGAGGTCATTGTGGGTGAAGACAGGGGATGAGGGTCGTTGTGGGTGAGGAAAGGGGATGAGGTCATTGTGGGTGAAGACTGGGGATGAGTGTCATTGTGGGAGAAGACTGGGGATGAGGGTCACTTTGGGTGAAGAGTGGGGATGAGGGTCATTGTGGGTGAGGACTGGGGATGAAGGTTATTGTGGATGAGGACTGGGGATGAGATCACTCTGGGTCAGGAGTGGGGATGAGGTCATTGTGGGTGAGGATTGGGTATGAGGGTCATTGTGGGTGAAAACAGGGGATGAGGTCATTGTGGGTGAGACTGGGGATGAGGGTCAATGTGGGTGAGACTGGCATGAGGTCATTGTGGGTGAGGACTGGGGATGAGTGTCATTGTGGGAGAAGACTGGGGATGAGGGTCATTGTGGGAGAAGACTGGGGATGAGGGTCGTTGTGGGTGAAGACTGGGGATGAGGTCATTGTGGGTGAGGACTGGGGATGAGGGTCATTGTGGGTGAAGACTGGGGATGAGGTCATTGTGGGTGAAGACTGGGGATGAGGATCACTATGGGTGAGGACTGGGGATGAGGGGCACTGTGGGTGAGGACTGGGGTTGAGGGTTATTGTGGGTGAAGTCTGGGGATGAGGTCATTGTGGGTGAAGACTGTGGATGAGGGTCATTGTGGGTGTGGACTGGGGATGAGGGTCATTGTGGGTGTGGACTGGGGATGAGGTCATTGTGGGTGTGGACTGGGGATGAGGTCATTGTGGGTGAGACTGGGAATAAGGTCATTCTGGGTGAAACTGGGGATGAGGGTCATTGTTGGTTAGGGTTGGGATGAGGGTCACTGTGGGTGAGGACTGGGGATGAGGGTCTTTGAGGGTGAAGACTGGGGATGAGGGTCATTGTTGGTGAAGACTGGGGATGAGGTCATTGTGGATGAGACTTGTGATGAGGGTCACTGTGGGTGAGACTGGGGATGAGGGTCGTTGTGGGTGAGGGTTGGGATGAGGGTCATTGTGGATGAGGGCAGGGGATGAGATCACTCTGGGTCAGGATGGGGGATGAGGTCATTGTGTGTAAGGATTGGTCATTGTGGGTGAAAACAGGGGATGAGGTCATTGTGGGTGAGACTGGGGATGAGGGGCAATGTGGGTGAGACTGGGGATGAGGTCATTGTGGGTGAGGACTGGGGATGAGTGTCATTGTGGGAGAAGACTGGGGATGAGGGTCGTTGTGGGTGTGGACTTGGGATGAGGGTCATTGTGGGTCAGGACTGGGGATGAGGGACATTGTGGTTGAAGACTGGGGATGAGGGTCATTGTGGGTGAAGACTACGGTTGAGGGTTATTGTGGGTGAGACTGGGGATGAGGGTCATTGTGGGTGAGACTGGGGATCAGGGTCATTGTGGGTGAGGACTGGGGATAAGGGTCATTGTGGGTGAAGACTGGGGATGAGGTCATTGTGGGTGAGGACTGGGATGAGGGTCATTCTGGGTGAGGACTGGGGATGAGGTCACTCTGGCTCAGGGCTGGCGATGAGGTCATTGAGGGGGTGGACTGCGGATAAGGTCACTCTGGGTCAGGATTGGTGATGAGGTCATTGTGGGTGAGGACTGGGGATGAGGTCCCTGTGGGTGAGGACTGGGTATGAGGGTCATGGTGGGTGAAAACAGGGGATGAGGTCATGGTGGGTGAAGACTGGGGATGAGGGTCACTGTGGGTGAAGACTGGGGATGAGGTCATTGTGGGTGAGACTGGGGATGAGGGTCATTGTGGGCGAGGACTGGGGATGAGGTCATTTTGGGTGAGGACTGGGGATGAGGTCATTGTGGGTGAAGACTGGGGATGAGGGTCATTGTGGGTGAAGACTGGGGATGAGGTCGTTGTGGGTGAGGACTGGGGATGAGGGTCATTGTGGGTGAGCACAGGGGATGAGGGTCACTGTGGGTGAAGAATGGGGATGAGGGTCATTGTGGGAGAAGACTGGGGATGAGTGTCGTTGTGGGTGAAGACTGGGGATGAGGTCATTGTGGGTGAGGACTGGGGATGAGGGTCATTGTGGGTGAAGACTGGGGATGAGTGTCATTGTGGGAGAAGACTGGGGATGAGGGTCATTGTGGGTGAGGACTGGGGATGAGGTCATTGTGGGTGAAGACTGGGGATGAGGGTCGTTGTGGGTGAGGAAAGGGGATGAGGTCATTGTGGGTGAAGACTGGGGATGAGTGTCATTGTGGGAGAAGACTGGGGATGAGGGTCACTGTGGGTGAGGACAGGGGATGAGGTCATTGTGGGTGAAGACTGGGGATGAGTGTCATTATGGGTGAAGACTGGGGATGAGGGTCACTGTGGGTGAAGACTGGGGATGAGGGTCATTGTGGGTGAAGACTGGGGATGAGGGTCACTGTGGGTGAGGACTGGGGATGAGGGTCTTTGATGGTGAAGACTGGGGATGAGGGTCATTGTTGGTGAAGACTGGGGATGAGGGTCTTTGATGGTGAAGACTGGGGATGAGGGTCATTGTTGGTAAAGACTGGAGATGAGGGTCATTGTGGGTGAAGACAGGGGATGAGGTCATTGTGGATGAAGACTGGGGATGAGGTCTTTGTGGGTGAAGACTGGTGCTGAGTGTCATTGTGGGTGAAGACTGGGGATGAGGCACACTGTGGTTGAGGACTGGGGATGAGGGTCATTGTGGGTGAAGACTGGGGATGAGGGTCACTGTGGGTGAGGTCTGGGGATGAAGGTCACTGTGCGTGAGGACTGGGTTGAAGGTCTCTGTGGGTGAAGACTGGGGATGGGGGTCATTGTGGGTGAGGACTGGGGATGATGTCATTGTGGGTGAAGACTGGGGATGAGTGTCGTTGTGGGTGAAGACTGGGGATGAGGTTCATTGCGGGTGAAGAATGGGGATGAGGAAATTGTGGGTGAACACTCGGGATGAGGGTCGTTGTGGGTGAAGACTGGGGATGAGGTCATTGTGGGTGAAGACTGGGGATGAGGGTCATTGTGGGTGAGGACAGGGGATGAGTGTCATTGTGGCAGAAGACTGGGGATGAGGGTCATTGTGAGTGAGGACTGGGGATGAGGGTCACTGTGGGTGAAGACTGGGGATGAGTGTCATTGTGGGTGAAGACTGGGGATGAGGGTCACTGTGGGTGAAGACTGGGGATGAGGTCATTGTGGGTGAGACTGGGGATGAGGGTCATTGTGGGTGAGGACTGGGGATGAGGTCATTGTGGGTGAGGACTGGGGATGAAGTCATTGTCGGTGAAGACTGGGGATGAGGGTCGTTGTGGGTGAAGACTGGGGATGAGGGTCATTGCGGGTGAAGAATGTGGATGAGGTCATTGTGGGTGAACACTCGGGATGAGGGTCATTGTGGGTGAAGACTGGGGATGAGGTCATTGTGGGTGAGGACTGGGGAAGAGGGTCATTGTGGGTGAAAACAGGGGATGAGGTCATTGTGGGTGAGACTGGGGATGAGGGTCAATGTGGGTGAGACTGGCATGAGGTCATTGTGGGTGAGGACTGGGGATGAGTGTCATTGTGGGAGAAGACTGGGGAAGAGGGTCGTTGTGGGTGTGGACTCGGGATGAGGGTTATTGTGGGTGAGACTGGGGATGAGGGTCATTGTGGGTGAGACTGGGGATGAGGGTCATTGTGAGTGAGGACTGGGGATGAGGGTCATTGTGGGTGAAGACTGGGGATGAGGTCATTGTGGGTGAAGACTGGGGATGAGGTCATTGTGGGTGAGACTGGGGATGAGGGTCATTGTGGGTGAGGACTGGGGATGAGGTCATTGTGGGTGAGGACTGGGGATGAGGTCATTGTCGGTGAAGACTGGGGATGAGGGTCGTTGTGGGTGAAGACTGGGGATGAGGGTCATTGCGGGTGAAGAATGTGGATGAGGTCATTGTGGGTGAACACTCGGGATGAGGGTCATTGTGGGTGAAGACTGGGGATGAGGTCATTGTGGGTGAGGACTGGGGAAGAGGGTCATTGTGGGTGAGGACAGGGGATGAGGGTCACTGTGGGTGAAGACTGGGGATGAGGGTCATTGTGGGAGAAGACTGGGGATGAGGGTCGTTGTGGGTGAAGACTGGGGATGAGGTCATTGTGGGTGATGACTGGGGATGAGGGTCATTGTGGGTGAAGACTGGGGATGAGGGTCATTGTGGAAGAAGACTGGGGATGAGGGTCATTGTGGGTGAGGACAGGGGATGAGGTCATTGTGGGTGAAGACAGGGGATGAGGGTCGTTGTGGGTGAGGAAAGGGGATGAGGTCATTGTGGGTGAAGACTGGGGATGAGTGTCATTGTGGGAGAAGACTGGGGATGAGGGTCACTTTGGGTGAAGAGTGGGGATGAGGGTCATTGTGGGTGAGGACTGGGGATGAAGGTTATTGTGGATGAGGACTGGGGATGAGATCACTCTGGGTCAGGAGTGGGGATGAGGTCATTGTGGGTGAGGATTGGGTATGAGGGTCATTGTGGGTGAAAACAGGGGATGAGGTCATTGTGGGTGAGACTGGGGATGAGGGTCAATGTGGGTGAGACTGGCATGAGGTCATTGTGGGTGAGGACTGGGGATGAGTGTCATTGTGGGAGAAGACTGGGGAAGAGGGTCGTTGTGGGTGTGGACTCGGGATGAGGGTTATTGTGGGTGAGACTGGGGATGAGGGTCATTGTGGGTGAGACTGGGGATGAGGGTCATTGTGAGTGAGGACTGGGGATGAGGGTCATTGTGGGTGAAGACTGGGGATGAGGTCATTGTGGGTGAAGACTGGGGATGAGGTCACTCTGGGTCAGGGCTGGTGATGAGGTCATTGAGGGGGAGGACTGCGGATAAGGTCACTCTGGGTCAAGATTGGTGATGTGGTCATTGTGGGTGAGGACTAGGGATGAGGTCATTGTGGGTGAAGACTGGGGATGAGGGTCATTGTTGGTGAAGACTGGGGATGAGGTCATTGTGGGTGTAGACTGGGGACGAGGGTCACTGGGGGTGAAGACTGGAGATGACATCATTGTGGATGATGACTGGGGATGAGGTCTTTGTGGGTGAAGACTGGTGCTGAGTGTCATTGTGGGTGAAGACTGGGGTTGAGGTCATTGTGGGTGAAGACTGGGGATGAGGGTCATTGTTGGTGAAGACTGGGGATGAGGTCATTGTGGGTGTAGACTGGGGACGAGGGTCACTGGGGGTGAAGACTGGGGATGACATCATTGTGGGTGAAGATTGGGGATGAGGGTCACTGTGGGTGAGACTGGGGATGAGGGTCATTGTGGGTGAAGGGTGGGGAGGAGGGTCACTGTGGGTGAGGATTGGGGATGACGGTCGCTGTGGGTGCGGACTGGGGATGAAAGTCATTGAGGGAGAAGACTGGGGATGAGTGTCATTGTGGGTGAAGAGTGGCGAGTGGTCATTGTGGGTGAGACTGGGAATGAGGTCATTGTGGGTGAGACTGGGGATGAGGGTCATTGTGGGTGAGGGTTGGGATGGGGGTCACTGTGGGTGAGGACTGGGGATGAGGGTCTTTGATGGTGAAGACTGGGGATGAGGGTCATTGTTGGTGAAGACTGGGGATGAAGGTCATTGTGGGTGAAGACAGGGGATGAGGTCATTGTGGATGAAGACTGGGGATGAGGTCTTTGTGGGTGAAGACTGGTGCTGAGTGTCATTGTGGGTGAAGACTGGGGATGAGGTCATTGTGGGTGAAGACTGGGGATGAGGGTCATTGTTGGTGAAGACTGGGGATGAGGTCATTGTGGGTGTAGACTGGGGACGAGGGTCATTGGGGTGAAGACTGGGGATGACGTCATTTTGGGTGAAGACTGGGGATGAGGGTCACTGTGGGTGAGACTGGGGATGAGGGTCATTGTGGGTGAAGAGTGGGGATGAGGGTCACTGCGGGTGAGGATTGGGGATGACGGTCGCTGTGGGTGAAGAGTGGGGATGAGGGTCACTGTGGGTGAGGATTGGGGATGACGGTCGCCATGGGTGCGGTCTGGGGATGAGGGTCATTGTGGGAGAAGACTGGGGATGAGGGTCGTTGTGGGTGAAGACTGGCGAGTGGTCATTGTGGGTGAGACTGGGGATGAGGGTCGTTGTGGGTGAGGGTTGGGAGGAGGGTCATTGTGGGTGAGGACTGAGGATGATTTTCATTGTGGGTGAAGACTGGGGATGAGGATCACTGTGGGTGAGGACTGGGGATGAGGGTCACTGTGGGTGAGGACTGGGGTTGAGGGTTATTGTGGGTGAAGACTGGGGATGAGGGTCGTTGTGGGTGAAGACTGGTGATGAGGTCATTGTGGGTGAGACTGGGAATGAGGTCATTGTGGGTGAGACTGGGGATGAGGGTCATTGTGGGTGAGGGTTGGGATGAGGGTCACTGTGGGTGAGGACTGGGGATGAGGGTCTTTGATGGTGAAGACTGGGGATGAGGGTCATTGTTGGTGAAGACTGGGGATGAGGGTCATTGTGGGTGAAGACAGGGGATGAGGTCATTGTGGATGAAGACTGGGGATGAGGTCTTTGTGGGTGAAGACTGGTGCTGAGTGTCATTGTGGGTGAAGACTGGGGATGAGGCTCACTGTGGTTGAGGACTGGGGATGAGGGTCATTGTGGGTGAAGACTGGGGATGAGGGTCACTGTGGGTGAGGACTGGGGATGAAGGTCACTGTGCATGAGGACTGGGGATGAAGGTCTCTGTGCGTGAAGACTGGGGATGAGGTTCAATGTGGTGAAGACTGGGGATGGGGGTCATTGTGGGTGAGGACTGGGGATGAGGTCATTGTGGGTGAAGACTGGGGATGAGGGTCGTTGTGGGTGAAGACTGGGGATGAGGGTCATTGCGGGTGAAGAATGGGGATGAGGTCATTGTGGGTGAACACTCGGGATGAGGGTCGTTGTGGCTGAAGACTGGGGAAGAGGTCATTGTGGTTGAAGACTGGGGATGAGGATCATTGTGGGTGAGGAGAGGGGATGAGTGTCATTGTGGGAGAAGACTGGGGATGAGGGTCATTGTGGGTGAGGACTGGGGATGAGGGTCACTGTGGGTGAAGACTGGGGATGAGGTCATTGTGGGTGAAGACCGGGGATGAGGGTCGTTGTGGGTGAAGACTGGGGATGAGGGTCATTGCGGGTGAAGAATGGGGATGAGGTCATTGTGGGTGAACACTCGGGATGAGGGTCGTTGTGGGTGAAGACTGGGGATGAGGTCATTGTGGTTGAAGACTGGGGATGAGGGTCATTGTGGGTGAGGACAGGGGATGAGTGTCATTGTGGGAGAAGACTGGGGATGACGGTCACTGTGGGTGAAGACTGGGGATGAGGTCATTGTGGGTGAAGACTGAGGATGAGGGTCACTGTGGGTGAGGACTGGGGATGAGTGTCATTGTGGGTGAAGACTGGGGATGAGGGTCACTGTGGGTGAAGACTGGGGATGAGGTCATTGTGGGTGAGACTGGGGATGAGGGTCATTGTGGGTGAGGACTGGGGATGAGGGTCATTGCGGGTGAAGAATGGGGATGAGGTCATTGTGGGTGAAAACTCGGGATGAGGGTCATTGTGGGTGAAGACTGGGGATGAGGTCTTTGTGGGTGAAGACTGGGGATGAGGGTCATTGTGGGTGAGGACATGGGATGAATGTCATTGTGGGAGAAGACTGGGGATGAGGGTCATTGTGGGTGAGCACTGGGGATGAGGGTCACTGTGGGTGAAGACTGGGGATGAGTGTCATTGTGGGTGAAGACTGGGGATGAGGGTCACTGTGGGTGAAGACTGGGGATGAGGTCATTGTGGGTGAACACTCGGGATGAGGGTCGTTGTGGCTGAAGACTGGGGAAGAGGTCATTGTGGTTGAAAACTGGGGATGAGGGTCATTGTGGGTGAGGACAGGGGATGAGTGTCATTGTGGGAGAAGACTGGGAATGAGGGTCATTGTGGGTGAGGACTGGGGATGAGGGTCACTGTGGGTGAAGACTGGGGATGAGGTCATTGTGGGTGAAGACCGGGGATGAGGGTCGTTGTGGGTGAAGACTGGGGATGAGGGTCATTGCGGGTAAAGAATGGGGATGAGCTCATTGTGGGTGAACACTCGGGATGAGGGTCGTTGTGGGTGAAGACTGGGGATGAGGTCATTGTGGTTGAAGACTGGGGATGAGGGTCATTGTGGGTGAGGACAGGGGATGAGTGTCATTGTGGGAGAAGACTGGGGATGACGGTCACTGTGGGTGAAGACTGGGGATGAGGTCATTGTGGGTGAAGACTGAGGATGAGGGTCACTGTGGGTGAGGACTGGGGATGAGTGTCATTGTGGGTGAAGACTGGGGATGAGGGTCACTGTGGGTGAAGACTGGGGATGAGGTCATTGTGGGTGAGACTGGGGATGAGGGTCATTGTGGGTGAGGACTGGGGATGAGGGTCATTGCGGGTGAAGAATGGGGATGAGGTCATTGTGGGTGAAAACTCGGGATGAGGGTCATTGTGTGTGAAGACTGGGGATGAGGGTCTTTGTGGGTGAAGACTGGGGATGAGGGTCATTGTGGGTGAGGACAGGGGATGAGTGTCATTGTGGGTGAAGAC
Source organism: Carcharodon carcharias (assembly GCF_017639515.1). Lineage (NCBI taxonomy): Eukaryota > Metazoa > Chordata > Chondrichthyes > Lamniformes > Lamnidae > Carcharodon > Carcharodon carcharias. The sequence goes on along the minus strand of NC_054483.1, from coordinate 19,487,977 downwards.
TGGGGATGAGTGTCATTGTGGGTGAAGACTGGGGATGAGGGTCACTGTGAGTGAAGACTGGGGATGAGGTCATTGTGGGTGAGACTGGGGATGAGGGTCATTGTGGGTGAGGACTGGGGATGAGGTCATTGTGGGTGAGGACTGGGGATGAGGTCATTGTGGTTGAAGACTGGGGATGAGGGTCATTGTGGGTGAGGACAGGGGATGAGTGTCATTGTGGGAGAAGACTGGGGATGAGGGTCATTGTGGGTGAGGACTGGGGATGAGGGTCACTGTGGGTGAAGACTGGGGATGAGGTCATTGTGGGTGAAGACCGGGGATGAGGGTCGTTGTGGGTGAAGACTGGGGATGAGGGTCATTGCGGGTGAAGAATGGGGATGAGGTCATTGTGGGTGAACACTCGGGATGAGGGTCGTTGTGGGTGAAGACTGGGGATGAGGTCATTGTGGTTGAAGACTGGGGATGAGGGTCATTGTGGGTGAGGACAGGGGATGAGTGTCATTGTGGGAGAAGACTGGGGATGACGGTCACTGTGGGTGAAGACTGGGGATGAGGTCATTGTGGGTGAAGACTGAGGATGAGGGTCACTGTGGGTGAGGACTGGGGATGAGTGTCATTGTGGGTGAAGACTGGGGATGAGGGTCACTGTGGGTGAAGACGGGATGAGGTCATTGTGGGTGAGACTGGGGATGAGGGTCATTGTGGGTGAGGACTGGGGATGAGGGTCATTGCGGGTGAAGAATGGGGATGAGGTCATTGTGGGTGAAAACTCGGGATGAGGGTCATTGTGGGTGAAGACTGGGGATGAGGTCTTTGTGGGTGAAGACTGGGGATGAGGGTCATTGTGGGTGAGGACATGGGATGAATGTCATTGTGGGAGAAGACTGGGGATGAGGGTCATTGTGGGTGAGCACTGGGGATGAGGGTCACTGTGGGTGAAGACTGGGGATGAGTGTCATTGTGGGTGAAGACTGGGGATGAGGGTCGTTGTGGGTGTGGACTTGGGATGAGGGTCATTGTGGGTCAGGACTGGGGATGAGGGACATTGTGGTTGAAGACTGGGGATGAGGGTCATTGTGGGTGAAGACTATGGTTGAGGGTTATTGTGGGTGAGACTGGGGATGAGGGTCATTGTGGGTGAGACTGGGGATCAGGGTCATTGTGGGTGAGGACTGGGGATAAGGGTCATTGTGGGTGAAGACTGGGGATGAGGTCATTGTGGGTGAGGACTGGGGATGAGGGTCATTCTGGGTGAGGACTGGGGATGAGGTCACTCTGGCTCAGGGCTGGCGATGAGGTCATTGAGGGGGTGGACTGCGGATAAGGTCACTGTGGGTGAGGACTGGGTATGAGGGTCATTGTGGGTGAGCACAGGGGATGAGGGTCACTGTGGGTGAAGAATGGGGATGAGGGTCATTGTGGGAGAAGACTGGGGATGAGTGTCGTTGTGGGTGAAGACTGGGGATGAGGTCATTGTGGGTGAGGACTGGGGATGAGGGTCATTGTGGGTGAAGACTGGGGATGAGTGTCATTGTGGGAGAAGACTGGGGATGAGGGTCATTGTGGGTGAGGACTGGGGATGAGGTCATTGTGGGTGAAGACTGGGGATGAGGGTCGTTGTGGGTGAGGAAAGGGGATGAGGTCATTGTGGGTGAAGACTGGGGATGAGTGTCATTGTGGGAGAAGACTGGGGATGAGGGTCACTGTGGGTGAGGACAGGGGATGAGGTCATTGTGGGTGAAGACTGGGGATGAGTGTCATTATGGGTGAAGACTGGGGATGAGGGTCACTGTGGGTGAAGACTGGGGATGAGGGTCATTGTGGGTGAAGACTGGGGATGAGGGTCACTGTGGGTGAGGACTGGGGATGAGGGTCTTTGATGGTGAAGACTGGGGATGAGGGTCATTGTTGGTGAAGACTGGGGATGAGGGTCTTTGATGGTGAAGACTGGGGATGAGGGTCATTGTTGGTAAAGACTGGAGATGAGGGTCATTGTGGGTGAAGACAGGGGATGAGGTCATTGTGGATGAAGACTGGGGATGAGGTCTTTGTGGGTGAAGACTGGTGCTGAGTGTCATTGTGGGTGAAGACTGGGGATGAGGCACACTGTGGTTGAGGACTGGGGATGAGGGTCATTGTGGGTGAAGACTGGGGATGAGGGTCACTGTGGGTGAGGTCTGGGGATGAAGGTCACTGTGCGTGAGGACTGGGGATGAAGGTCTCTGTGGGTGAAGACTGGGGATGGGGGTCATTGTGGGTGAGGACTGGGGATGATGTCATTGTGGGTGAAGACTGGGGATGAGTGTCGTTGTGGGTGAAGACTGGGGATGAGGTTCATTGCGGGTGAAGAATGGGGATGAGGTCATTGTGGGTGAACACTCGGGATGAGGGTCGTTGTGGGTGAAGACTGGGGATGAGGTCATTGTGGGTGAAGACTGGGGATGAGGGTCATTGTGGGTGAGGACAGGGTATGAGTGTCATTGTGGCAGAAGACTGGGGATGAGGGTCATTGTGAGTGCGGACTGGGGATGAGGGTCACTGTGGGTGAAGACTGGGGATGAGTGTCATTGTGGGTGAAGACTGGGGATGAGGGTCACTGTGGGTGAAGACTGGGGATGAGGTCATTGTGGGTGAGACTGGGGATGAGGGTCATTGTGGGTGAGGACTGGGGATGAGGTCATTGTGGGTGAGGACTGGGGATGAGGTCATTGTCGGTGAAGACTGGGGATGAGGGTCGTTGTGGGTGAAGACTGGGGATGAGGGTCATTGCGGGTGAAGAATGTGGATGAGGTCATTGTGGGTGAACACTCGGGATGAGGGACATTGTGGGTGAAGACTGGGGATGAGGTCATTGTGGGTGAGGACTGGGGAAGAGGGTCATTGTGGGTGAGGACAGGGGATGAGGGTCACTGTGGGTGAAGACTGGGGATGAGGGTCATTGTGGGAGAAGACTGGGGATGAGGGTCGTTGTGGGTGAAGACTGGGGATGAGGTCATTGTGGGTGAGGACTGGGGATGAGGGTCATTGTGGGTGAAGACTGGGGATGAGGGTCATTGTGGAAGAAGACTGGGGATGAGGGTCATTGTTGGTGAGGACAGGGGATGAGGTCATTGTGGGTGAAGACAGGGGATGAGGGTCGTTGTGGGTGAGGAAAGGGGATGAGGTCATTGTGGGTGAAGACTGGGGATGAGTGTCATTGTGGGAGAAGACTGGGGATGAGGGTCACTTTGGGTGAAGAGTGGGGATGAGGGTCATTGTGGGTGAGGACTGGGGATGAAGGTTATTGTGGATGAGGACTGGGGATGAGATCACTCTGGGTCAGGAGTGGGGATGAGGTCATTGTGGGTGAGGATTGGGTATGAGGGTCATTGTGGGTGAAAACAGGGGATGAGGTCATTGTGGGTGAGACTGGGGATGAGGGTCAATGTGGGTGAGACTGGCATGAGGTCATTGTGGGTGAGGACTGGGGATGAGTGTCATTGTGGGAGAAGACTGGGGAAGAGGGTCGTTGTGGGTGTGGACTCGGGATGAGGGTTATTGTGGGTGAGACTGGGGATGAGGGTCATTGTGGGTGAGACTGGGGATGAGGGTCATTGTGAGTGAGGACTGGGGATGAGGGTCATTGTGGGTGAAGACTGGGGATGAGGTCATTGTGGGTGAAGACTGGGGATGAGGTCACTCTGGGTCAGGGCTGGTGATGAGGTCATTGAGGGGGAGGACTGCGGATAAGGTCACTCTGGGTCAAGATTGGTGATGAGGTCATTGTGGGTGAGGACTAGGGATGAGGTCATTGTGGGTGAAGACTGGGGATGAGGGTCATTGTTGGTGAAGACTGGGGATGAGGTCATTGTGGGTGTAGACTGGGGACGAGGGTCACTGGGGGTGAAGACTGGAGATGACATCATTGTGGATGATGACTGGGGATGAGGTCTTTGTGGGTGAAGACTGGTGCTGAGTGTCATTGTGGGTGAAGACTGGGGATGAGGTCATTGTGGGTGAAGACTGGGGATGAGGGTCATTGTTGGTGAAGACTGGGGATGAGGTCATTGTGGGTGTAGACTGGGGACGAGGGTCACTGGGGGTGAAGACTGGGGATGACATCATTGTGGGTGAAGATTGGGGATGAGGGTCACTGTGGGTGAGACTGGGGATGAGGGTCATTGTGGGTGAAGGGTGGGGATGAGGGTCACTGTGGGTGAGGATTGGGGATGACGGTCGCTGTGGGTGCGGACTGGGGATGAAAGTCATTGAGGGAGAAGACTGGGGATGAGTGTCATTGTGGGTGAAGAGTGGCGAGTGGTCATTGTGGGTGAGACTGGGAATGAGGTCATTGTGGGTGAGACTGGGGATGAGGGTCATTGTGGGTGAGGGTTGGGATGGGGGTCACTGTGGGTGAGGACTGGGGATGAGGGTCTTTGATGGTGAAGACTGGGGATGAGGGTCATTGTTGGTGAAGACTGGGGATGAAGGTCATTGTGGGTGAAGACAGGGGATGAGGTCATTGTGGATGAAGACTGGGGATGAGGTCTTTGTGGGTGAAGACTGGTGCTGAGTGTCATTGTGGGTGAAGACTGGGGATGAGGTCATTGTGGGTGAAGACTGGGGATGAGGGTCATTGTTGGTGAAGACTGGGGATGAGGTCATTGTGGGTGTAGACTGGGGACGAGGGTCATTGGGGTGAAGACTGGGGATGACGTCATTTTGGGTGAAGACTGGGGATGAGGGTCACAGTGGGTGAGACTGGGGATGAGGGTCATTGTGGGTGAGGATTGGGGATGACGGTCGCTGTGGGTGAAGAGTGGGGATGAGGGTCACTGTGGGTGAGGATTGGGGATGACGGTCGCTGTGGGTGCGGTCTGGGGATGAGGGTCATTGTGGGAGAAGACTGGGGATGAGGGTCGTTGTGGGTGAAGATTGGCGAGTGGTCATTGTGGGTGAGACTGGGGATGAGGGTCGTTGTGGGTGAGGGTTGGGAGGAGGGTCATTGTGGGTGAGGACTGAGGATGATTTTCATTGTGGGTGAAGACTGGGGATGAGGATCACTGTGGGTGAGGACTGGGGATGAGGGTCACTGTGGGTGAGGACTGGGGTTGAGGGTTATTGTGGGTGAAGACTGGGGATGAGGGTCGTTGTGGGTGAAGACTGGTGATGAGGTCATTGTGGGTGAGACTGGGAATGAGGTCATTGTGGGTGAGACTGGGGATGAGGGTCATTGTGGGTGAGGGTTGGGATGAGGGTCACTGTGGGTGAGGACTGGGGATGAGGGTCTTTGATGGTGAAGACTGGGGATGAGGGTCATTGTTGGTGAAGACTGGGGATGAGGGTCATTGTGGGTGAAGACAGGGGATGAGGTCATTGTGGATGAAGACTGGGGATGAGGTCTTTGTGGGTGAAGACTGGTGCTGAGTGTCATTGTGGGTGAAGACTGGGGATGAGGCTCACTGTGGTTGAGGACTGGGGATGAGGGTCATTGTGGGTGAAGACTGGGGATGAGGGTCACTGTGGGTGAGGACTGGGGATGAAGGTCACTGTGCATGAGGACTGGGGATGAAGGTCTCTGTGCGTGAAGACTGGGGATGAGGTTCAATGTGGTGAAGACTGGGGATGGGGGTCATTGTGGGTGAGGACTGGGGATGAGGTCATTGTGGGTGAAGACTGGGGATGAGGGTCGTTGTGGGTGAAGACTGGGGATGAGGGTCATTGCGGGTGAAGAATGGGGATGAGGTCATTGTGGGTGAACACTCGGGATGAGGGTCGTTGTGGCTGAAGACTGGGGAAGAGGTCATTGTGGTTGAAGACTGGGGATGAGGGTCATTGTGGGTGAGGAGAGGGGATGAGTGTCATTGTGGGAGAAGACTGGGGATGAGGGTCATTGTGGGTGAGGACTGGGGATGAGGGTCACTGTGGGTGAAGACTGGGGATGAGGTCATTGTGGGTGAAGACCGGGGATGAGGGTCGTTGTGGGTGAAGACTGGGGATGAGGGTCATTGCGGGTGAAGAATGGGGATGAGGTCATTGTGGGTGAACACTCGGGATGAGGGTCGTTGTGGGTGAAGACTGGGGATGAGGTCATTGTGGTTGAAGACTGGGGATGAGGGTCATTGTGGGTGAGGACAGGGGATGAGTGTCATTGTGGGAGAAGACTGGGGATGACGGTCACTGTGGGTGAAGACTGGGGATGAGGTCATTGTGGGTGAAGACTGAGGATGAGGGTCACTGTGGGTGAGGACTGGGGATGAGTGTCATTGTGGGTGAAGACTGGGGATGAGGGTCACTGTGGGTGAAGACTGGGGATGAGGTCATTGTGGGTGAGACTGGGGATGAGGGTCATTGTGGGTGAGGACTGGGGATGAGGGTCATTGCGGGTGAAGAATGGGGATGAGGTCATTATGGGTGAAAACTCGGGATGAGGGTCATTGTGGGTGAAGACTGGGGATGAGGTCCTTGTGGGTGAAGACTGGGGATGAGGGTCATTGTGGGTGAGGACATGGGATGAATGTCATTGTGGGAGAAGACTGGGGATGAGGGTCATTGTGGGTGAGCACTGGGGATGAGGGTCACTGTGGGTGAAGACTGGGGATGAGTGTCATTGTGGGTGAAGACTGGGGATGAGGGTCACTGTGGGTGAAGACTGGGGATGAGGTCATTGTGGGTGAACACTCGGGATGAGGGTCGTTGTGGCTGAAGACTGGGGAAGAGGTCATTGTGGTTGAAAACTGGGGATGAGGGTCATTGTGGGTGAGGACAGGGGATGAGTGTCATTGTGGGAGAAGACTGGGAATGAGGGTCATTGTGGGTGAGGACTGGGGATGAGGGTCACTGTGGGTGAAGACTGGGGATGAGGTCATTGTGGGTGAAGACTGGGGATGAGGGTCGTTGTGGGTGAAGACTGGGGATGAGGGTCATTGCGGGTAAAGAATGGGGATGAGCTCATTGTGGGTGAACACTCGGGATGAGGGTCGTTGTGGGTGAAGACTGGGGATGAGGTCATTGTGGTTGAAGACTGGGGATGAGGGTCATTGTGGGTGAGGACAGGGGATGAGTGTCATTGTGGGAGAAGACTGGGGATGACGGTCACTGTGGGTGAAGACTGGGGATGAGGTCATTGTGGGTGAAGACTGAGGATGAGTGTCACTGTGGGTGAGGACTGGGGATGAGTGTCATTGTGGGTGAAGACTGGGGATGAGGGTCACTGTGGGTGAGGACTGGGGATGAGGGTCATTGCGGGTGAAGAATGGGGATGAGGTCATTGTGGGTGAAAACTCGGGATGAGGGTCATTGTGGGTGAAGACTGGGGATGAGGGTCTTTGTGGGTGAAGACTGGGGATGAGGGTCATTGTGGGTGAGGACAGGGGATGAGTGTCATTGTGGGTGAAGACTGGGGATGAGTGTCATTGTGGGTGAAGACTGGGGATGAGGGTCACTGTGGGTGAAGACTGGGGATGAGGTCATTGTGGGTGAGACTGGGGATGAGGGTCATTGTGGGTGAGGACTGGGGATGAGGTCATTGTGGGTGAGGACTGGGGATGAGGAACAACGTGGGTGAAGACTGGCGATGAGGGTCGTTGTGGGTGAAGACTGGGGATGAGGGTCATTGTGGGTGAGGACTGGGGATGAGGGTCACTGTGGGTGAAGACTGGGGATGAGTGTCATTGTGGATGAAGACTGGGGATGAGGGTCACTGTGGGTGAAGACTGGGGATGAGGTCATTGTGGGTGTAGACTGGGGATGAGGGTCATGGTGGGTGAGGACTGGGGATGAGGTCATTGTGGGTGAGGACTGGGGATGAGGTCATTGTGGGTGAACACTGGGGATGAGGTCATTGTGGATGAAGACAGGGGATGAGGTCTTTGTGGGTGAAGACTGGTGCTGAGTGTCATTGTGGGTGAAGACTGGGGATGAGGCTCACTGTGGTAAAGGACTGGGGATGAGGGTCATTGTGGGTGAAGACTGGGGATGAGGGTCACTGTGGGTGAGGGCTGGGGATGAAGGTCACTGTGCATGAGGACTGGGGATGAAGGTCTCTGTGCGTGAAGACTGGGGATGAGGGTCATTGTGGGTGAGGACTGGGGATGAGGTCATTGTGGGTGAAGACCGGGGATGAGTTTCGTTGTGGGTGAAGACTGGGGATGAGGGTCATTGCGGGTGAAGAATGGGGATGAGGTCATTGTGGGTGAACACTCGGGATGAGGGTCGTTGTGGGTGAAGACTGGGGATGAGGTCACTGTTGGTGAAGACTGGGGATGAGGGTCATTGCGGGTGAGGACAGGGGATGATTGTCATTGTGGGAGAAGACTGGGGATGACGGTCACTGTGGGTGAAGACTGGGGATGAGGTCATTGTGGGTGAAGACTGAGGATGAGGGTCACTGTGGGTGAGGACTGGGGATGAGGGTCACTAGGGGGGACGACTGGGGATGAGTGTCATTGTGGGTGGACTGGGGATGAGGGTCACTGTGGGTGAAGACTGGGGATGAGGTCCTTGTGGGTGAGACTGGGGATGACGGTCATTGTGGGTGAGGACTGGAGATGAGGGTCATTGCGGGTGAAGAATGGGGATGAGGTCATTGTGGGTGAACACTCGGGATGAGGGTCGTTGTGGGTGAAGACTGGGGATGAGGTCACTGTTGGTGAAGACTGGGGATGAGGGTCATTGCGGGTGAGGACAGGGGATGATTGTCATTGTGGGAGAAGACTGGGGATGACGGTCACTGTGGGTGAAGACTGGGGATGAGGTCATTGTGGGTGAAGACTGAGGATGAGGGTCACTGTGGGTGAGGACTGGGGATGAGGGTCACTAGGGGGGACGACTGGGGATGAGTGTCATAGTGGGTGGACTGGGGATGAGGGTCACTGTGGGTGAAGACTGGGGATGAGGTCCTTGTGGGTGAGACTGGGGATGACGGTCATTGTGGGTGAGGACTGGGGATGAGGGTCATTGCGGGTGAAGAATGGGGATGAGGTCATTGTGGGTGAACACTCGGGATGAGGGTCGTTGTGGGTGAAGACTGGGGATGAGGTCATTGTGGGTGAAGACTGGGGATGAGGGTCATTGTGGGTGAGGACATGGGATGAGTGTCATTGTGGGAGAAGACTGGGGATGAGGGTCATTGTGGGTGAGGACTGGGGATGAGGGTCACTGTGGGTGAAGACTGGGGATGAGTGTCATTGTGGGTGAAGACTGGGGATGAGGGTCACTGTGGGTGAAGAATGGGGATGAGGTCATTGTGGGTGAGACTGGGGATGAGGGTCATTGTGGGTGAGGACTGGGGATGAGGTCATTGTGGGTGAGGACTGGGGATGAGGAACAACGTGGGTGAAGACAGGGGATGAGGGTCGTTGTGGGTGAAGACTGGGGATGAGGGTCATTGTGGGTGAGGACTGGGGATGAGGGTCACTGTGGGTGAAGACTGGGGATGAGTGTCATTGTGGGTGAAGACTGGGGATGAGGGTCACTGTGGGTGAAGACTGGGGATGAGGGTCATTTTGGGTGAAGACTGGGGATGAGCGTCACTGTGGGTGAGGACTGGGGATGAGGGTCTTTGATGGTGAAGACTGGGGATGAGGGTCTTTGATGGTGAAGACTGGGGATGAGGGTCATTGTTGGTGAAGACTGGAGATGAGGGTCATTGTGGGTGAAGACAGGGGATGAGGTCATTGTGGATGAAGACTGGGGATGAGGTCCTTGTGGGTGAAGACTGGTGCTGAGTGTCATTGTGGGTGAAGACTGGGGATGAGGCACACTGTGGGTGAGGACTGGGGATGAGGGTCATTGTGGGTGAAGACTGGGGATGAGGGTCACTGTGGGTGAGGACTGGGGATGAAGGTCACTGTGCGTGAGGACTGGGGATGAAGGTCTCTGTGCATGAAGACTGGGGATGAGGTTCACTGTGGTGAGGACTGGGGATGAGGGTCACTGTGGGTGAAGACTGGGGATGGGGGTCATTGTGGGTGAGGACTGGGGATGAGGTCATTGTGGGTGAAGACTGGGGATGAGGGTCGTTGTGGGTGAAGACTGGGGATGAGGGTCATTGCGGGTGAAGAATGGGGATGAGGTCATTGTGGGTGAACACTCGGGATGAGGGTCGTTGTGGGTGAAGACTGGGGATGAGGTCATTGTGGGTGAAGACTGGGGATGAGGGTCATTGTGGGTGAGGACAGGGGCTGAGTGTCATTGTGGCAGAAGACTGAGGATGAGGGTCATTGTGAGTGAGGACTGGGGATGAGGGTCACTGTGGGTGAAGACTGGGGATGAGTGTCATTGTGGGTGAAGACTGGGGATGAGGGTCACTGTGGGTGAAGACTGGGGATGAGGTCATTGTGGGTGAGACTGGGGATGAGGGTCATTGTGGGTGAGGACTGGGGATGAGGTCATTGTGGGTGAGGACTGGGGATGAGGTCATTGTGGGTGAAGACTGGGGATGAGGGTCGTTGTGGGTGAAGACTGGGGATGAGGGTCATTGCGGGTGAAGAATGGGGATGAGGTCATTGTGGGTGAACACTCGGGATGAGGGTCATTGTGAGTGAAGACTGGGGATGAGGTCATTGTGGGTGAGGACTGGGGAAGAGGGTCATTGTGGGTGAGGACAGGGAATGAGGGTCACTGTGGGTGAAGACTGGGGATGAGGGTCATTGTGGGAGAAGACTGGGGATGAGGGTCGTTGTGGGTGAAGACTGGGGATGAGGTCATTGTGGGTGTGGACTGGGGATGAGGGTCATTGTGGGCGAAGACTGGGGATGAGGGTCATTGTGGAAGAAGACTGGGGATGAGGGTCATTGTGGGTGAGGACAGGGGATGAGGTCATTGTGGGTGAAGACAGGGGATGAGGGTCGTTGTGGGTGAGGAAAGGGGATGAGGTCATTGTGGGTGAAGACTGGGGATGAGTGTCATTGTGGGAGAAGACTGGGGATGAGGGTCACTGTGGGTGAAGACTGGGGATGAGGGTCATTGTGGGTGAGGACTGGGGATGAAGGTTATTGTGGATGAGGACTGGGGATGAGATCACTCTGGGTCAGGAGTGGGGATGAGGTCATTGTGGGTGAGGATTGGGTATGAGGGTCATTGTGGGTGAAAACAGGGGATGAGGTCATTGTGGGTGAGACTGGGGATGATGGTCAATGTGGGTGAGACTGGCATGAGGTCATTGTGGGTGAGGACTGGGGAAGAGAGTCGTTGTGGGTGTGGACTCGGGATGAGGGTTATTGTGGGTGAGACTGGGGATGAGGGTCATTGTGGGTGAGACTGGGGATGAGGGTCATTGTGAGTGAGGACTGGGGATGAGGGTCATTGTGGGTGAAGACTGGGGATGAGGTCATTGTGGGTGAAGACTGGGGATGAGGTCACTCTGGGTCAGGGCTGGTGATGAGGTCATTGAGGGGGAGGACTGCGGATAAGGTCACTCTGGGTCAAGATTGGTGATGAGGTCATTGTGGGTGAGGACTGGGGATGAGGTCATTGTGGGTGAAGACTGGGGATGAGGGTCATTGTTGGTGAAGACTGGGGATGAGGTCATTGTGGGTGTAGACTGGGGACGAGGGTCACTGGGGGTGAAGACTGGGGATGACATCATTGTGGATGATGACTGGGGATGAGGTCTTTGTGGGTGAAGACTGGTGCTGAGTGTCATTGTGGGTGAAGACTGGGGATGAGGTCATTGTGGGTGAAGACTGGGGATGAGGGTCATTGTTGGTGAAGACTGGGGATGAGGTCATTGTGGGTGTAGACTGGGGAAGATGGTCACTGGGGGTGAAGACTGGGGATGACATTGTGGGTGAAGACTGGGGATGAGGGTCACTGTGGGTGAGACTGGGGATGAGGGTCATTGTGGGTGAAGGGTGGGGATGAGGGTCACTGTGGGTGAGGATTGGGGATGACGGTCGCTGTGGGTGCGGATTGGGGATGAGGGTCATTGAGGGAGAAGACTGGGGATGAGTGTCATTGTGGGTGAAGACTGGCGAGTGGTCATTGTGGGTGAGACTGGGAATGAGGTCATTGTGGGTAGACTGGGGATGAGGGTCATTGTGGGTGAGGGTTGGGATGGGGGTCACTGTGGGTGAGGACTGGGGATGAGGGTCTTTGATGGTGAAGACTGGGGATGAGGGTCATTGTTGGTGAAGACTGGGTATGAGGGTCATTGTGGGTGAAGACAGGGGATGAGGTCATTGTGGATGAAGACTGGGGATGAGGTCTTTGTGGGTGAAGACTGGTGCTGAGTGTCATTGTCGGTGAAGACTGGGGATGAGGTCATTGTGGGTGAAGACTGGGGATGAGGGTCATTGTTGGTGAAGACTGGGGATGAGGTCATTGTGGGTGTAGACTGGGGACGAGGGTCACTGGGGGTGAAGACTGGGGATGACGTCATTTTGGGTGAAGACTGGGGATGAGGGTCATTGTGGGTGAGGACTGGGGATGAGGGTCACTGTGGGTGAAGACTGGGGATGAGTGTCATTGTGGGTGAAGACTGGGGATGAGGGTCACTGTGGGTGAAGAATGGGGATGAGGTCATTGTGGGTGAGACTGGGGATGAGGGTCATTGTGGGTGAGGACTGGGGATGAGGTCATTGTGGGTGAGGACTGGGGATGAGGAACAACGTGGGTGAAGACAGGGGATGAGGGTCGTTGTGGGTGAAGACTGGGGATGAGGGTCATTGTGGGTGAGGACTGGGGATGAGGGTCACTGTGGGTGAAGACTGGGGATGAGTGTCATTGTGGGTGAAGACTGGGGATGCGGGTCACTGTGGGTGAAGACTGGGGATGAGGGTCACTGTGGGTGAAGACTGGGGATGAGCGTCACTGTGGGTGAGGACTGGGGATGAGGGTCTTTGATGGTGAAGACTGGGGATGAGGGTCATTGTTGGTGAAGACTGGGGATGAGGGTCTTTGATGGTGAAGACTGGGGATGAGGGTCATTGTTGGTGAAGACTGGAGATGAGGGTCATTGTGGGTGAAGACAGGGGATGAGGTCATTGTGGATGAAGACTGGGGATGAGGTCTTTGTGGGTGAAGACTGGTGCTGAGTGTCATTGTGGGTGAAGACTGGGGATGAGGCACACTGTGGGTGAGGACTGGGGATGAGGGTCATTGTGGGTGAAGACTGGGGATGAGGGTCACTGTGGGTGAGGACTGGGGATGAAGGTCACTGTGCGTGAGGACTGGGGATGAAGGTCTCTGTGCATGAAGACTGGTGATGAGGTTCACTGTGGTGAGGACTGGGGATGAGGGTCACTGTGGGTGAAGACTGGGGATGGGGGTCATTGTGGGTGAGGACTGGGGATGAGGTCATTGTGGGTGAAGACTGGGGATGAGGGTCGTTGTGGGTGAAGACTGGGGATGAGGGTCATTGCGGGTGAAGAATGGGGATGAGGTCATTGTGGGTGAACACTCGGGATGAGGGTCGTTGTGGGTGAAGACTGGGGATGAGGTCATTGTGGGTGAAGACTGGGGATGAGGGTCATTGTGGGTGAGGACAGGGGATGAGTGTCATTGTGGCAGAAGACTGAGGATGAGGGTCATTGTGAGTGAGGACTGGGGATGAGGGTCACTGTGGGTGAAGACTGGGGATGAGTGTCATTGTGGGTGAAGACTGGGGATGAGGGTCACTGTGGGTGAAGACTGGGGATGAGGGTCATTGTGGGTGAGACTGGGGATGAGGGTCATTGTGGGTGAGGACTGGGGATGAGGTCATTGTGGGTGAGGACTGGGGATGAGGTCATTGTGGGTGAAGACTGGGGATGAGGGTCGTTGTGGGTGAAGACTGGGGATGAGGGTCATTGCGGGTGAAGAATGGGGATGAGGTCATTGTGGGTGAACACTCGGGATGAGGGTCATTGTGGGTGAAGACTGGGGATGAGGTCATTGTGGGTGAACACTCGGGATGAGGGTCACTGTGGGTGAAGACTGGGGATGAGGGTCATTGTGGGAGAAGACTGGGGATGAGGGTCGTTGTGGGTGAAGACTGGGGATGAGGTCATTGTGGGTGTGGACTGGGGATGAGGGTCATTGTGGGTGAAGACTGGGGATGAGGGTCATTGTGGAAGAAGACTGGGGATGAGGGTCATTGTGGGTGAGGACAGGGGATGAGGTCATTGTGGGTGAAGACTGGGGATGAGGGTCATTGCGGGTGAAGAATGGGGATGAGGTCATTGTGGGTGAACACTCGGGATGAGGGTCATTGTGGGTGAAGACTGGGGATGAGGTCATTGTGGGTGAGGACTGGGGAAGAGGGTCATTGTGGGTGAGGACAGGGAATGAGGGTCACTGTGGGTGAAGACTGGGGATGAGGGTCATTGTGGGAGAAGACTGGGGATGAGGGTCGTTGTGGGTGAAGACTTGGGATGAGGTCATTGTGGGTGTGGACTGGGGATGAGGGTCATTGTGGGTGAAGACTGGGGATGAGGGTCATTGTGGAAGAAGACTGGGGATGAGGGTCATTGTGGGTGAGGACAGGGGATGAGGTCACTGTGGGTGAAGACAGGGGATGAGGGTCGTTGTGGGTGAGGAAAGGGGATGAGGTCATTGTGGGTGAAGACTGGGGATGAGTGTCATTGTGGGAGAAGACTGGGGATGAGGGTCACTGTGGGTGAAGAATGGGGATGAGGGTCATTGTGGGTGAGGACTGGGGATGAAGGTTATTGTGGATGAGGACTGGGGATGAGATCACTCTGGGTCAGGAGTGGGGATGAGGTCATTGTGGGTGTGGATTGGGTATGAGGGTCATTGTGGGTGAAAACAGGGGATGAGGTCATTGTGGGTGAGACTGGGGATGATGGTCAATGTGGGTGAGACTGGCATGAGGTCATTGTGGGTGAGGACTGGGGATCAGTGTCATTGTGGGAGAAGACTGGGGAAGAGGGTCGTTGTGGGTGTGGACTCGGGATGAGGGTTATTGTGGGTGAGACTGGGGATGAGGGTCATTGTGGGTGAGACTGGGGATGAGGGTCATTGTGAGTGAGGACTGGGGATGAGGGTCATTGTGGGTGAAGACTGGAGATGAGGTCATTGTGGGTGAAGACTGGGGATGAGGTCACTCTGGGTCAGGGCTGGTGATGAGGTCATTGAGGGGGAGGACTGCGGATAAGGTCACTCTGGGTCAAGATTGGTGATGAGGTCATTGTGGGTGAGGACTGGGGATGAGGTCATTGTGGGTGAAGACTGGGGATGAGGGTCATTGTGGGTGAAGACTGGGGATGAGGTCATTGTGGGTGTAGACTGGGGACGAGGGTCACTGGGGGTGAAGACTGGGGATGACATCATTGTGGATGATGACTGGGGATGAGGTCTTTGTGGGTGAAGACTGGTGCTGAGTGTCATTGTGGGTGAAGACTGGGGATGAGGTCATTGTGGGTGAAGACTGGGGATGAGGGTCATTGTTGGTGAAGACTGGGGATGAGGTCATTGTGGGTGTAGACTGGGGAAGATGGTCACTGGGGGTGAAGACTGGGGATGACATCATTGTGGGTGAAGACTGGGGATGAGGGTCACTGTGGGTGAGACTGGGGATGAGGGTCATTGTGGGTGAAGGGTGGGGATGAGGGTCACTGTGGGTGAGGATTGGGGATGACGGTCGCTGTGGGTGCGGACTGGGGATGAGGGTCATTGAGGGAGAAGACTGGGGATGAGTGTCATTGTGGGTGAAGACTGGCGAGTGGTCATTGTGGGTGAGACTGGGAATGAGGTCATTGTGGGTAGACTGGGGATGAGGGTCATTGTGGGTGAGGGTTGGGATGGGGGTCACTGTGGGTGAGGACTGGGGATGAGGGTCTTTGATGGTGAAGACTGGGGATGAGGGTCATTGTTGGTGAAGACTGGGGATGAGGGTCATTGTGGGTGAAGACAGGGGATGAGGTCATTGTGGATGAAGACTGGGGATGAGGTCTTTGTGGGTGAAGACTGGTGCTGAGTGTCATTGTCGGTGAAGACTGGGGATGAGGTCATTGTGGATGTAGACTGGGGATGAGGGTCATTGTTGGTGAAGACTGGGGATGAGGTCATTGTGGGTGTAGACTGGGGACGAGGGTCACTGGGGGTGAAGACTGGGGATGACGTCATTTTGGGTGAAGACTGGGGATGAGGGTCACTGTGGGTGAGACTGGGGATGAGGGTCATTGTGGGTGAAGAGTGGGGATGAGGGTCACTGTGGGTGAGGATTGGGGATGACGGTCGCTGTGGGTGCGGTCTGGGGATGAGGGTCATTGTGGGAGAAGACTGGGGATGAGGGTCGTTGTGGGTGAAGACTGGCGAGTGGTCATTGTGGGTGAGACTGGGGATGAGGGTCGTTGTGGGTGAGGGTTGGGAGGAGGGTCATTGTGGGTGAGGACTGAGGATGATTTTCATTGTGGGTGAAGACTGGGGATGAGGATCACTGTGGGTGAGGACTGGGGATGAGGGTCACTGTGGGTGAGGACTGGGGTTGAGGGTTATTGTGGGTGAAGACTGGGGATGAGGGTCGTTGTGGGTGAAGACTGGTGATGAGGTCATTGTGGGTGAGACTGGGAATGAGGTCATTGTGGGTGAGACTGGGGATGAGGGTCATTGTGGGTGAGGGTTGGGATGAGGGGCACTGTGGGTGAGGACTGGGGATGAGGGTCTTTGATGGTGAAGACTGGGGATGAGGGTCATTGTTGGTGAAGACTGGGGATGAGGGTCATTGTGGGTGAAGACAGGGGATGAGGTCATTGTGGATGAAGACTGGGGATGAGGTCTTTGTGGGTGAAGACTGGTGCTGAGTGTCATTGTGGGTGAAGACTGGGGATGAGGCTCAATGTGGTTGAGGACTGGGGATGAGGGTCATTGTGGGTGAAGACTGGGGATGAGGGTCACTGTGGGTGAGGACTGGGGATGAAGGTCTCTGTGCATGAGGACTGGGGATGAAGGTCTCTGTGCGTGAAGACTGGGGATGAGGTTCAATGTGGTGAAGACTGGGGATGGGGGTCATTGTGGGTGAGGACTGGGGATGAGGTCATTGTGGGTGAAGACTGGGGATGAGGGTCGTTGTGGGTGAAGACTGGGGATGAGGGTCATTGCGGGTGAAGAATGGGGATGAGGTCATTGTGGGTGAACACTCGGGATGAGGGTCGTTGTGGCTGAAGACTGGGGAAGAGGTCATTGTGGTTGAAGACTGGGGATGAGGGTCATTGTGGGTGAGGACAGGGGATGAGTGTCATTGTGGGAGAAGACTGGGGATGAGGGTCATTGTGGGTGAGGACTGGGGATGAGGGTCACTGTGGGTGAAGACTGGGATGAGTGTCATTGTGGGTGAAGAATGGGGATGAGGGTCACTGTGGGTGAAGACTGGGGATGAGGTCATTGTGGGTGAGACTGGGGATGAGGGGCATTGTGGGTGAGGACTGGGGATGAGGTCATTTTGGGTGAGGACTGGGGATGAGGTCATTTTGGGTGAAGACTGGGGATGAGGGTCATTGTGGGTGAAGACTGGGGATGAGGGTCATTGCGGGTGAAGAATGGGGATGAGGTCATTGTGGGTGAACACTCGGGATGAGGGTCGTTGTGGGTGAAGACTGGGGATGAGGTCATTGTGGGTGAGGACTGGGGATGAGGGTCATTGTGGGTGAGGACAGGGGATGAGGGTCACTGTGGGTGAAGACTGGGGATGAGGGTCATTGTGGGAGAAGACTGGGGATGAGTGTCGTTGTGGGTGAAGACTGGGGATGAGGGTCACTGTGGGTGAAGAATGGGGATGAGGTCATTGTGGGTGAGACTGGGGATGAGGGTCATTGTGGGTGAGGACTGGGGATGAGGTCATTGTGGGTGAGGACTGGGGATGAGGAACAACGTGGGTGAAGACAGGGGATGAGGGTCGTTGTGGGTGAAGACTGGGGATGAGGGTCATTGTGGGTGAGGACTGGGGATGAGGGTCACTGTGGGTGAAGACTGGGGATGAGTGTCATTGTGGGTGAAGACTGGGGATGCGGGTCACTGTGGGTGAAGACTGGGGATGAGGGTCATTTTGGGTGAAGACTGGGGATGAGCGTCACTGTGGGTGAGGACTGGGGATGAGGGTCTTTGATGGTGAAGACTGGGGATGAGGGTCATTGTTGGTGAAGACTGGGGATGAGGGTCTTTGATGGTGAAGACTGGGGATGAGGGTCATTGTTGGTGAAGACTGGAGATGAGGGTCATTGTGGGTGAAGACAGGGGATGAGGTCATTGTGGATGAAGACTGGGGATGAGGTCTTTGTGGGTGAAGACTGGTGCTGAGTGTCATTGTGGGTGAAGACTGGGGATGAGGCACACTGTGGGTGAGGACTGGGGATGAGGGTCATTGTGGGTGAAGACTGGGGATGAGGGTCACTGTGGGTGAGGACTGGGGATGAAGGTCACTGTGCGTGAGGACTGGGGATGAAGGTCTCTGTGCATGAAGACTGGGGATGAGGTTCACTGTGGTGAGGACTGGGGATGAGGGTCACTGTGGGTGAAGACTGGGGATGGGGGTCATTGTGGGTGAGGACTGGGGATGAGGTCATTGTGGGTGAAGACTGGGGATGAGGGTCGTTGTGGGTGAAGACTGGGGATGAGGGTCATTGCGGGTGAAGAATGGGGATGAGGTCATTGTGGGTGAACACTCGGGATGAGGGTCGTTGTGGGTGAAGACTGGGGAAGAGGTCATTGTGGGTGAAGACTGGGGATGAGGGTCATTGTGGGTGAGGACAGGGGATGAGTGTCATTGTGGCAGAAGACTGAGGATGAGGGTCATTGTGAGTGAGGACTGGGGATGAGGGTCACTGTGGGTGAAGACTGGGGATGAGTGTCATTGTGGGTGAAGACTGGGGATGAGGGTCACTGTGGGTGAAGACTGGGGATGAGGTCATTGTGGGTGAGACTGGGGATGAGGGTCATTGTGGGTGAGGACTGGGGATGAGGTCATTGTGGGTGAGGACTGGGGATGAGGTCATTGTGGATGAAGACTGGGGATGAGGGTCGTTGTGGGTGAAGACTGGGGATGAGGGTCATTGCGGGTGAAGAATGGGGATGAGGTCATTGTGGGTGAACACTCGGGATGAGGGTCATTGTGGGTGAAGACTGGGGATGAGGTCATTGTGGGTGAGGACTGGGGAAGAGGGTCATTGTGGGTGAGGACAGGGAATGAGGGTCACTGTGGGTGAAGACTGGGGATGAGGGTCATTGTGGGAGAAGACTGGGGATGAGGGTCGTTGTGGGTGAAGACTGGGGATGAGGTCATTGTGGGTGTGGACTGGGGATGAGGGTCATTGTGGGTGAAGACTGGGGATGAGGGTCATTGTGGAAGAAGACTGGGGATGAGGGTCATTGTGGGTGAGGACAGGGGATGAGGTCATTGTGGGTGAAGACAGGGGATGAGGGTCGTTGTGGGTGAGGAAAGGGGATGAGGTCATTGTGGGTGAAGACTGGGGATGAGTGTCATTGTGGGAGAAGACTGGGGATGAGGGTCACTGTGGGTGAAGACTGGGGATGAGGGTCATTGTGGGTGAGGACTGGGGATGAAGGTTATTGTGGATGAGGACTGGGGATGAGATCACTCTGGGTCAGGAGTGGGGATGAGGTCATTGTGGGTGAGGATTGGGTATGAGGGTCATTGTGGGTGAAAACAGGGGATGAGGTCATTGTGGGTGAGACTGGGGATGATGGTCAATGTGGGTGAGACTGGCATGAGGTCATTGTGGGTGAGGACTGGGGATCAGTGTCATTGTGGGAGAAGACTGGGGAAGAGGGTCGTTGTGGGTGTGGACTCGGGATGAGGGTTATTGTGGGTGAGACTGGGGATGAGGGTCATTGTGGGTGAGACTGGGGATGAGGGTCATTGTGAGTGAGGACTGGGGATGAGGGTCATTGTGGGTGAAGACTGGAGATGAGGTCATTGTGGGTGAAGACTGGGGATGAGGTCACTCTGGGTCAGGGCTGGTGATGAGGTCATTGAGGGGGAGGACTGCGGATAAGGTCACTCTGGGTCAAGATTGGTGATGAGGTCATTGTGGGTGAGGACTGGGGATGAGGTCATTGTGGGTGAAGACTGGGGATGAGGGTCATTGTTGGTGAAGACTGGGGATGAGGTCATTGTGGGTGTAGACTGGGGACGAGGGTCACTGGGGGTGAAGACTGGGGATGACATCATTGTGGATGATGACTGGGGATGAGGTCTTTGTGGGTGAAGACTGGTGCTGAGTGTCATTGTGGGTGAAGACTGGGGATGAGGTCATTGTGGGTGAAGACTGGGGATGAGGGTCATTGTTGGTGAAGACTGGGGATGAGGTCATTGTGGGTGTAGACTGGGGAAGATGGTCACTGGGGGTGAAGACTGGGGATGACATCATTGTGGGTGAAGACTGGGGATGAGGGTCACTGTGGGTGAGACTGGGGATGAGGGTCATTGTGGGTGAAGGGTGGGGATGAGGGTCACTGTGGGTGAGGATTGGGGATGACGGTCGCTGTGGGTGCGGACTGGGGATGAGGGTCATTGAGGGAGAAGACTGGGGATGAGTGTCATTGTGGGTGAAGACTGGCGAGTGGTCATTGTGGGTGAGACTGGGAATGAGGTCATTGTGGGTAGACTGGGGATGAGGGTCATTGTGGGTGAGGGTTGGGATGGGGGTCACTGTGGGTGAGGACTGGGGATGAGGGTCTTTGATGGTGAAGACTGGGGATGAGGGTCATTGTTGGTGAAGACTGGGGATGAGGGTCATTGTGGGTGAAGACAGGGGATGAGGTCATTGTGGATGAAGACTGGGGATGAGGTCTTTGTGGGTGAAGACTGGTGCTGAGTGTCATTGTCGGTGAAGACTGGGGATGAGGTCATTGTGGATGTAGACTGGGGATGAGGGTCATTGTTGGTGAAGACTGGGGATGAGGTCATTGTGGGTGTAGACTGGGGACGAGGGTCACTGGGGGTGAAGACTGGGGATGACGTCATTTTGGGTGAAGACTGGGGATGAGGGTCACTGTGGGTGAGACTGGGGATGAGGGTCATTGTGGGTGAAGAGTGGGGATGAGGGTCACTGTGGGTGAGGATTGGGGATGACGGTCGCTGTGGGTGCGGTCTGGGGATGAGGGTCATTGTGGGAGAAGACTGGGGATGAGGGTCGTTGTGGGTGAAGACTGGCGAGTGGTCATTGTGGGTGAGACTGGGGATGAGGGTCGTTGTGGGTGAGGGTTGGGAGGAGGGTCATTGTGGGTGAGGACTGAGGATGATTTTCATTGTGGGTGAAGACTGGGGATGAGGATCACTGTGGGTGAGGACTGGGGATGAGGGTCACTGTGGGTGAGGACTGGGGTTGAGGGTTATTGTGGGTGAAGACTGGGGATGAGGGTCGTTGTGGGTGAAGACTGGTGATGAGGTCATTGTGGGTGAGACTGGGAATGAGGTCATTGTGGGTGAGACTGGGGATGAGGGTCATTGTGGGTGAGGGTTGGGATGAGGGGCACTGTGGATGAGGACTGGGGATGAGGGTCTTTGATGGTGAAGACTGGGGATGAGGGTCATTGTTGGTGAAGACTGGGGATGAGGGTCATTGTGGGTGAAGACAGGGGATGAGGTCATTGTGGATGAAGACTGGGGATGAGGTCTTTGTGGGTGAAGACTGGTGCTGAGTGTCATTGTGGGTGAAGACTGGGGATGAGGCTCACTGTGGTTGAGGACTGGGGATGAGGGTCATTGTGGGAGAAGACTGGGGATGAGGGTCACTGTGGGTGAGGACTGGGGATGAAGGTCTCTGTGCATGAGGACTGGGGATGAAGGTCTCTGTGCGTGAAGACTGGGGATGAGGTTCAATGTGGTGAAGACTGGGGATGGGGGTCATTGTGGGTGAGGACTGGGGATGAGGTCATTGTGGGTGAAGACTGGGGATGAGGGTCGTTGTGGGTGAAGACTGGGGATGAGGGTCATTGCGGGTGAAGAATGGGGATGAGGTCATTGTGGGTGAACACTCGGGATGAGGGTCGTTGTGGCTGAAGACTGGGGAAGAGGTCATTGTGGTTGAAGACTGGGGATGAGGGTCATTGTGGGTGAGGACAGGGGATGAGTGTCATTGTGGGAGAAGACTGGGGATGAGGGTCATTGTGGGTGAGGACTGGGGATGAGGGTCACTGTGGGTGAAGACTGGGGATGAGTGTCATTGTGGGTGAAGAATGGGGATGAGGGTCACTGTGGGTGAAGACTGGGGATGAGGTCATTGTGGGTGAGACTGGGGATGAGGGGCATTGTGGGTGAGGACTGGGGATGAGGTCATTTTGGGTGAGGACTGGGGATGAGGTCATTGTGGGTGAAGACTGGGGATGAGGGTCATTGTGGGTGAAGACTGGGGATGAGGGTCATTGCGGGTGAAGAATGGGGATGAGGTCATTGTGGGTGAACACTCGGGATGAGGGTCGTTGTGGGTGAAGACTGGGGATGAGGTCATTGTGGGTGAGGACTGGGGATGAGGGTCATTGTGGGTGAGGACAGGGGATGAGGGTCACTGTGGGTGAAGACTGGGGATGAGGGTCATTGTGGGAGAAGACTGGGGATGAGTGTCGTTGTGGGTGAAGACTGGGGATGAGGTCATTGTGGGTGAGGACTGGGGATGAGGGTCATTGTGGGTGAAGACTGGGGATGAGGGTCATTGTGGAAGAAGACTGGGGATGAGGGTCATTGTGGGTGAGGACAGGGGATGAGGTCATTGTGGGTGAAGAATGGGGATGAGGGTCATTGTTGGTGAAGAATGGGGATGAGGTCATTGTGGGTGTAGACTGGGGACGAGGGTCACTGGGGGTGAAGACTGGGGATGACGTCATTGTGGGTGAAGATTGGGGATGAGGGTCACTGTGGGTGAGACTGTGGATGAGGGTCATTTTGGGTGAAGAGTGGGGATGAGGGTCACTGTGGGTGAGGATTGGGGATGACGGTCGCTGTGGGTGCGGACTGGGGATGAGGGTCATTGTGGATGAAGACTGGGGATGAGGTCTTTGTGGGTGAAGACTGGTGCTGAGTGTCATTGTGGGTGAAGACTGGGGATGAGGCTCACTGTGGTTGAGGACTGGGGATGAGGGTCATTGTGGGTGAAGACTGGGGATGAGGGTCACTGTGGGTGAGGACTGGGGATGAAGGTCACTGTGTTTGAGGACTGGGGATGAAGGTCTCTGTGCGTGAAGACTGGGGATGAGGTTCACTGTGGTGAAGACTGGGGATGAGGGTCATTGTGGGTGAGGACTGGGGATGAGGTCATTGTGGGTGAAGACCGGGGATGAGGGTCGTTGTGGGTGAAGACTGGGGATGAGGGTCATTGCGGGTGAAGAATGGGGATGAGGTCATTGTGGGTGAACACTCGGGATGAGGGTCGTTGTGGGTGAAGACTGGGGATGAGGTCATTGTGGTTGAAGACTGGGGATGAGGGTCATTGTGGGTGAGGACAGGGGATGAGTGTCATTGTGGGAGAAGACTGGGGATGACGGTCACTGTGGGTGAAGACTGGGGATGAGGTCATTGTGGGTGAAGACTGAGGATGAGGGTCACTGTGGGTGAGGACTGGGGATGAGGGTCACTGTGGGTGAAGACTGGGGATGAGTGTCATTGTGGGTGAAGACTGGGAATGAGGGTCACTGTGGGTGAAGACTGGGGATGAGGTCATTGTGGGTGAGACTGGGGATGAGGGTCATTGTGGGTGAGGACTGGGGATGAGGGTCATTGCGGGTGAAGAATGGGGATGAGGTCATTGTGGGTGAAAACTCGGGATGAGGGTCGTTGTGGGTGAAGACTGGGGATGAGGTCTTTGTGGGTGAAGACTGGGGATGAGGGTCATTGTGGGTGAGGACAGGGGATGAGTGTCATTGTGGGAGAAGACTGGGGATGAGGGTCATTGTGGGTGAGGACTGGGGATGAGGGTCACTGTGGGTGAAGACTGGGGATGAGTGTCATTGTGGGTGAAGAATGGGGATGAGGGTCACTGTGGGTGAAGACTGGGGATGAGGTCATTGTGGGTGAGACTGGGGATGAGGGGCATTGTGGGTGAGGACTGGGGATGAGGTCATTTTGGGTGAGGACTGGGGATGAGGTCATTGTGGGTGAAGACTGGGGATGAGGGTCATTGTGGGTGAAGACTGGGGATGAGGGTCATTGCGGGTGAAGAATGGGGATGAGGTCATTGTGGGTGAACACTCGGGATGAGGGTCGTTGTGGGTGAAGACTGGGGATGAGGTCATTGTGGGTGAGGACTGGGGATGAGGGTCATTGTGGGTGAGGACAGGGGATGAGGGTCACTGTGGGTGAAGACTGGGGATGAGGGTCATTGTGGGAGAAGACTGGGGATGAGTGTCGTTGTGGGTGAAGACTGGGGATGAGGTCATTGTGGGTGAGGACTGGGGATGAGGGTCATTGTGGGTGAAGACTGGGGATGAGGGTCATTGTGGAAGAAGACTGGGGATGAGGGTCATTGTGGGTGAGGACAGGGGATGAGGTCATTGTGGGTGAAGAATGGGGATGAGGGTCATTGTTGGTGAAGAATGGGGATGAGGTCATTGTGGGTGTAGACTGGGGACGAGGGTCACTGGGGGTGAAGACTGGGGATGACGTCATTGTGGGTGAAGATTGGGGATGAGGGTCACTGTGGGTGAGACTGTGGATGAGGGTCATTTTGGGTGAAGAGTGGGGATGAGGGTCACTGTGGGTGAGGATTGGGGATGACGGTCGCTGTGGGTGCGGACTGGGGATGAGGGTCATTGTGGATGAAGACTGGGGATGAGGTCTTTGTGGGTGAAGACTGGTGCTGAGTGTCATTGTGGGTGAAGACTGGGGATGAGGCTCACTGTGGTTGAGGACTGGGGATGAGGGTCATTGTGGGTGAAGACTGGGGATGAGGGTCACTGTGGGTGAGGACTGGGGATGAAGGTCACTGTGTTTGAGGACTGGGGATGAAGGTCTCTGTGCGTGAAGACTGGGGATGAGGTTCACTGTGGTGAAGACTGGGGATGAGGGTCATTGTGGGTGAGGACTGGGGATGAGGTCATTGTGGGTGAAGACCGGGGATGAGGGTCGTTGTGGGTGAAGACTGGGGATGAGGGTCATTGCGGGTGAAGAATGGGGATGAGGTCATTGTGGGTGAACACTCGGGATGAGGGTCGTTGTGGGTGAAGACTGGGGATGAGGTCATTGTGGTTGAAGACTGGGGATGAGGGTCATTGTGGGTGAGGACAGGGGATGAGTGTCATTGTGGGAGAAGACTGGGGATGACGGTCACTGTGGGTGAAGACTGGGGATGAGGTCATTGTGGGTGAAGACTGAGGATGAGGGTCACTGTGGGTGAGGACTGGGGATGAGGGTCACTGTGGGTGAAGACTGGGGATGAGTGTCATTGTGGGTGAAGACTGGGAATGAGGGTCACTGTGGGTGAAGACTGGGGATGAGGTCATTGTGGGTGAGACTGGGGATGAGGGTCATTGTGGGTGAGGACTGGGGATGAGGGTCATTGCGGGTGAAGAATGGGGATGAGGTCATTGTGGGTGAAAACTCGGGATGAGGGTCGTTGTGGGTGAAGACTGGGGATGAGGTCTTTGTGGGTGAAGACTGGGGATGAGGGTCATTGTGGGTGAGGACAGGGGATGAGTGTCATTGTGGGAGAAGACTGGGGATGAGGGTCGTTGTGGGTGAGGAAAGGGGATGAGGTCATTGTGGGTGAAGACTGGGGATGAGTGTCATTGTGGGAGAAGACTGGGGATGAGGGTCACTGTGGGTGAAGACTGGGGATGAGGGTCATTGTGGGTGAAGACTGGGGATGAGGGTCACTGTGGGTGAGGACTGGGGATGAGGGTCGTTGTGGGTGAAGACAGGGGATGAGGTCATTGTGGATGAAGACAGGGGATGAGGTCTTTGTGGGTGAAGACTGGTGCTGAGTGTCATTGTGGGTGAAGACTGGGGATGAGGTCATTGTGGGTGAAGACTGGGGATGAGGGTCATTGTTGGTGAAGACTGGGGATGAGGTCATTGTGGGTGTAGACTGGGGACGAGGGTCACTGGCGTTGAAGACTGGGGATGACGTCATTGTGGGTGAAGACTGGGGATGAGGGTCACTGTGGGTGAGACTGGGGATGAGGGTCATTGTGGGCGAAGAGTGGGGATGAGGGTCACTGTGGGTGAGGATTGGGGTTGAGGGTTATTGTGGGTGAAGACTGGGGATGAGGGTCGTTGTGGGTGAAGACTGGTGATGAGGTCATTGTGTGTGAGACTGGGAATGAGGTCATTGTGGGTGAGACTGGGGATGAGGTCATTGTGGGTGAGGGTTGGGATGAGGGTCACTGTGGGTGAGGACTGGGGATGAGGGTCTTTGATGGTGAAGACTGGGGATGAGGGTCATTGTTGGTGAAGACTGGGGATGAGGGTCATTGTGGGTGAAGACAGGGGATGAGGTCATTGTGGATGAAGACTGGTGATGAGGTCTTTGTGGGTGAAGTCTGGTGCTGAGTGTCATTGTGGGTGAAGACTGGGGATGAGGCTCACTGTGGTTGAGGACTGGGGATGAGGGTCATTGTGGGTGAAGACTGGGGATGAGGGTCACTGTGGGTGAGGACTGGGGATGAAGGTAACTGTGCATGAGGACTGGGGATGAAGGTCTCTGTGCGTGAAGACTGGGGATGAGGTTCAATGTGGTGAAGACTGGGGATGGGGGTCATTGTGGGTGAGGACTGGGGATGAGGTCATTGTGGGTGAAGACTGGGGATGAGGGTCGTTGTGGGTGAAGACTGGGGATGAGGGTCATTGCGGGTGAAGAATGGGGATGAGGTCATTGTGGGTGAACACACGGGATGAGGGTCGTTGTGGCTGAAGACTGGGGAAGAGGTCATTGTGGTTGAAGACTGGGGATGAGGGTCATTGTGGGTGAGGACAGGGGATGAGTGTCATTGTGGGAGAAGACTGGGGATGAGGGTCATTGTGGGTGAGGACTGGGGATGAGGGTCACTGTGGGTGAAGACTGGGGATGAGTGTCATTGTGGGTGAAGACTGGGGATGAGGGTCACTGTGGGTGAAGACTGGGGATGAGGTCATTGTGGGTGAGACTGGGGATGAGGGGCATTGTGGGTGAGGACTGGGGATGAGGTCATTTTGGGTGAAGACTGGGGATGAGGGTCATTGCGGGTGAAGAATGGGGATGAGGTCATTGTGGGTGAACACACGGGATGAGGGTCGTTGTGGCTGAAGACTGGGGAAGAGGTCGTTGTGGTTGAAGACTGGGGATGAGGGTCATTGTGGGTGAGGACAGGGGATGAGTGTCATTGTGGGAGAAGACTGGGGATGAGGGTCATTGTGGGTGAGGACTGGGGATGAGGGTCACTGTGGGTGAAGACTGGGGATGAGTGTCATTGTGGGTGAAGACTGGGGATGAGGGTCACTGTGGGTGAAGACTGGGGATGAGGTCATTGTGGGTGAGACTGGGGATGAGGGGCATTGTGGGTGAGGACTGGGGATGAGGGTCACTGCGGGTGAAGACTGGGGATGAGGGTCATTGTGGGAGAAGACTGGGGATGAGTGTCGTTGTGGGTGAAGACTGGGGATGAGGTCATTGTGGGTGAGGACTGGGGATGAGGGTCATTGTGGGTGAAGACTGGGGATGAGGGTCATTGTGGGAGAAGACTGGGGATGAGGGTCATTGTGGGTGAGGACAGGGGATGAGGTCATTGTGGGTGAAGACTGGGGATGAGGGTCGTTGTGGGAGAGGAAAGGGGATGAGGTCATTGTGGGTGAAGACTGGGGATGAGTGTCATTGAGGGAGAAGACTGGGGATGAGGGTCACTGTGGGTGAGGAGAGGGGATGAGGTCATTGTGGGTGAAGACTGGGGATGAGTGTCATTGTGGGTGAAGACTGGGGATGAGGGTCACTGTGGGTGAAGACTGGGGATGAGGTCATTGTGGGTGAGACTGGGGATGAGGGGCATTGTGGGTGAAGACTGGGGATGAGTGTCATTGTGGGTGAAGACTGGGGATGAGGGTCACTGTGGGTGAAGACTGGGGATGAGGGTCATTGTGGGTGAAGACTGGGGATGAGGGTCACTGTGGGTGAGGACTGGGGATGAGGGTCTTTGATGGTGAAGACTGGGGATGAGGGTCATTGTTGGTGAAGACTGGGGATGAGGATCATTGTGGGTGAAGACAGGGGATGAGGTCATTGTGGATGAAGACTGGGGATGAGGTCTTTGTGGGTGAAGACTGGTGCTGAGTGTCATTGTGGGTGAAGACTGGGGATGAGGTCATTGTGGGTGTAGACTGGGGACGAGGGTCACTGGGGTTGAAGACTGGGGATGACGTCATTGTGGGTGAAGACCTGGATGAGGGTCACTGTGGGTGAGACTGGGGATGAGGGTCATTGTGGGTGAAGGGTGGGGATGAGGGTCACTGTGGGTGAGGATTGGGGATTACGGGCGCTGGGGTTGCGGACTGGGGATGAGGGTCATTGTGGGAGAAGACTGGGGATGAGTGTCATTGTGGGTGAAGACTGGCGAGTGGTCATTGTGGGTGAGACTGGGAATGAGGTCATTGTGGGTGAGACTGGGGATGAGGGTCATTGTGGGTGAGGGTTGGGATGAGGGTCACTGTGGGTGAGGACTGGGGATGAGGGTCTTTGATGGTGAAGACTGGGGATGAGGGTCATTGTTGGTGAAGACTGGGGATGAGGGTCATTGTGGGTGAAGACAGGGGATGAGGTCATTGTGGATGAAGACTGGGGATGAGGTCTTTTTGGGTGAAGACTGGTGCTGAGTGTCATTGTGGGTGAAGACTGGGGATGAGGTCATTGTGGGTGAAGAATGGGGATGAGGGTCATTGTTGGTGAAGAATGGGGATGAGGTCATTGTGGGTGTAGACTGGGGACGAGGGTCACTGGGGGTGAAGACTGGGGATGACGTCATTGTGGGTGAAGATTGGGGATGAGGGTCACTGTGGGTGAGACTGTGGATGAGGGTCATTTTGGGTGAAGAGTGGGGATGAGGGTCACTGTGGGTGAGGATTGGGGATGACGGTCGCTGTGGGTGCGGACTGGGGATGAGGGTCATTGTGGGAGAAGACTGGGGATGAGGGTCGTTGTGGGTGAAGTCTGGCGAGTGGTCATTGTGGGTGAGACTGGGGATGAGGGTCATTGTGGGTGAGGGTTGGGAGGAGGGTCATTGTGGGTGAGGACTGAGGATGATTTTCATTGTGGGTGAAGACTGGGGATGAGGATCACTGTGGGTGAGGTCTGGGGATGAGGGTCACTGTGGGTGAGGACTGGGGTTGAGCGTTATTGTGGGTCAAGACTGGGGATGAGGGTCGGTGTGGGTGAAGACTGGTGATGAGGTCATTGTGGGTGAGACTGGGAATGAGGTCATTGTGGGTGAGACTAGGGATGAGGGTCATTGTGTGTCAGGGTTGGGATGAGGGTCACTGTGGGTGAGGACTGGGGATGAGGGTCTTTGATGGTGAAGACTGGGGATGAGGGTCATTGTTGGTGAAGACTGGGGATGAGGGTCATTGTGGGTGAAGACGGGATGAGGTCATTGTGGATGAAGACTGGGGATGAGGTCTTTGTGGGTGAAGACTGGTGCTGAGTGTCATTGTGGGTGAAGACTGGGGATGAGGCTCACTGTGGTTGAGGACTGGGGATGAGGGTCATTGTGGGTGAAGACTGGGGATGAGGGTCACTGTGGGTGAGGACTGGGGATGAAGGTCACTGTGTATGAGGACTGGGGATGAAGGTCTCTGTGCGTGAAGACTGGGGATGAGGTTCACTGTGGTGAAGACTGGGGATGAGGGTCATTGTGGGTGAGGACTGGGGATGAGGTCATTGTGGGTGAAGACCGGGGATGAGGGTCGTTGTGGGTGAAGACTGGGGATGAGGGTCATTGCGGGTGAAGAATGGGGATGAGGTCATTGTGGGTGAACACTCGGGATGAGGGTCGTTGTGGGTGAAGACTGGGGATGAGGTCATTGTGGTTGAAGACTGGGGATGAGGGTCATTGTGGGTGAGGACAGGGGATGAGTGTCATTGTGGGAGAAGACTGGGGATGACGGTCACTGTGGGTGAAGACTGGGGATGAGGTCATTGTGGGTGAAGACTGAGGATGAGGGTCACTGTGGGTGAGGACTGGGGATAAGGGTCACTGTGGGTGAAGACTGGGGATGAGTGTCATTGTGGGTGAAGACTGGGAATGAGGGTCACTGTGGGTGAAGACTGGGGATGAGGTCATTGTGGGTGAGACTGGGGATGAGGGTCATTGTGGGTGAGGACTGGGGATGAGGGTCATTGCGGGTGAAGAATGGGGATGAGGTCATTGTGGGTGAAAACTCGGGATGAGGGTCGTTGTGGGTGAAGACTGGGGATGAGGTCTTTGTGGGTGAAGACTGGGGATGAGGGTCATTGTGGGTGAGGACAGGGGATGAGTGTCATTGTGGGAGAAGACTGGGGATGAGGGTCATTGTGGGTGAGCACTGGGGATGAGGGTCACTGTGGGTGAAGACTGGGGATGAGTGTTATTGTGGGTGAAGACTGGGGATGAGGGTCACTGTGGGTGAAGACTGGGGATGAGGTCATTGTGGGTGAGACTGGGGATGAGGGTCATTGTGGGTGAGGACTGGGGATGAGGTCATTGTGGGTGAGGACTGGGGATGAGGAACAACGTGGGTGAAGACTGGCGATGAGGGTCGTTGTGGGTGAAGACTGGGGATGAGGGTCATTGTGGATGAGGACTGGGGATGAGGGTCACTGTGGGTGAAGACTGGGGATGAGTGTCATTGTGGGTGAAGACTGGGGATGAGGGTCACTGTGGGTGAAGACTGGGGATGAGGTCATTGTGGGTGAGACTGGGGATGAGGGTCATGGTGGGTGAGGACTGGGGATGAGGTCATTGTGGGTGAGGACTGGGGATGAGGTCATTGTGGGTGAACACTGGGGATGAGGTCATTGTGGATGAAGACAGGGGATGAGGTCTTTGTGGGTGAAGACTGGTGCTGAGTGTCATTGTGGGTGAAGACTGGGGATGAGGCTCACTGTGGTTGAGGACTGGGGATGAGGGTCATTGTGGTTGAAGACTGGGGATGAGGGTCATTGTGGGTGAGGACAGGGAATGAGTGTCATTGTGGGAGAAGACTGGGGATGAGGGTCATTGTGGGTGAGGACTGGGGATGAGGGTCACTGTGGGTGAAGACTGGGGATGAGTGTCATTGTGGGTGAAGACTGGGGATGAGGGTCACTGTGGGTGAAGACTGGGGATGAGGTCATTGTGGGTGAGACTGGGGATGAGGGGCATTGTGGGTGAGGACTGGGGATGAGGGTCACTGCGGGTGAAGACTGGGGATGAGGGTCATTGTGGGAGAAGACTGGGGATGAGTGTCGTTGTGGGTGAAGACTGGGGATGAGGTCATTGTGGGTGAGGACTGGGGATGAGGGTCATTGTGGGTGAAGACTGGGGATGAGGGTCATTGTGGGAGAAGACTGGGGATGAGGGTCATTGTGGGTGAGGACAGGGGATGAGGTCATTGTGGGTGAAGACTGGGGATGAGGGTCGTTGTGGGAGAGGAAAGGGGATGAGGTCATTGTGGGTGAAGACTGGGGATGAGTGTCATTGAGGGAGAAGACTGGGGATGAGGGTCACTGTGGGTGAGGACAGGGGATGAGGTCATTGTGGGTGAAGACTGGGGATGAGTGTCATTGTGGGTGAAGACTGGGGATGAGGGTCACTGTGGGTGAAGACTGGGGATGAGGGTCATTGTGGGTGAAGACTGGGGATGAGGGTCACTGTGGGTGAGGACTGGGGATGAGGGTCTTTGATGGTGAAGACTGGGGATGAGGGTCATTGTTGGTGAAGACTGGGGATGAGGATCATTGTGGGTGAAGACAGGGGATGAGGTCATTGTGGATGAAGACTGGGGATGAGGTCTTTGTGGGTGAAGACTGGTGCTGAGTGTCTTTGTGGGTGAAGACTGGGGATGAGGTCATTGTGGGTGTAGACTGGGGACGAGGGTCACTGGGGTTGAAGACTGGGGATGACGTCATTGTGGGTGAAGACCTGGATGAGGGTCACTGTGGGTGAGACTGGGGATGAGGGTCATTGTGGGTGAAGGGTGGGGATGAGGGTCACTGTGGGTGAGGATTGGGGATTACGGGCGCTGGGGTTGCGGACTGGGGATGAGGGTCATTGTGGGAGAAGACTGGGGATGAGTGTCATTGTGGGTGAAGACTGGCGAGTGGTCATTGTGGGTGAGACTGGGAATGAGGTCATTGTGGGTGAGACTGGGGATGAGGGTCATTGTGGGTGAGGGTTGGGATGAGGTCATTGTGGATGAAGACTGGGGATGAGGTCGTTTTGGGTGAAGACTGGTGCTGAGTGTCATTGTGGGTGAAGACTGGGGATGAGGTCATTGTGGGTGAAGAATGGGGATGAGGGTCATTGTTGGTGAAGAATGGGGATGAGGTCATTGTGGGTGTAGACTGGGGATGAGGGTCACTGTGGGTGAGACTGTGGATGAGGGTCATTTTGGGTGAAGAGTGGGGATGAGGGTCACTGTGGGTGAGGATTGGGGATGACGGTCGCTGTGGGTGCGGACTGGGGATGAGGGTCATTGTGGGAGAAGACTGGGGATGAGGGTCGTTGTGGGTGAAGTCTGGCGAGTGGTCATTGTGGGTGAGACTGGGGATGAGGGCATTGTGGGTGAGGGTTGGGAGGAGGGTCATTGTGGGTGAGGACTGAGGATGATTTTCATTGTGGGTGAAGACTGGGGATGAGGATCACTGTGGGTGAGGTCTGGGGATGAGGGTCACTGTGGGTGAGGACTGGGGTTGAGCGTTATTGTGGGTCAAGACTGGGGATGAGGGTCGGTGTGGGTGAAGACTGGTGATGAGGTCATTGTGGGTGAGACTGGGAATGAGGTCATTGTGGGTGAGACTGGGGATGAGGGTCATTGTGTGTCAGGGTTGGGATGAGGGTCACTGTGGGTGAGGACTGGGGATGAGGGTCTTTGATGGTGAAGACTGGGGATGAGGGTCATTGTTGGTGAAGACTGGGGATGAGGGTCATTGTGGGTGAAGACGGGATGAGGTCATTGTGGATGAAGACTGGGGATGAGGTCTTTGTGGGTGAAGACTGGTGCTGAGTGTCATTGTGGGTGAAGACTGGGGATGAGGCTCACTGTGGTTGAGGACTGGGGATGAGGGTCATTGTGGGTGAAGACTGGGGATGAGGGTCACTGTGGGTGAGGACTGGGGATGAAGGTCACTGTGTATGAGGACTGGGGATGAAGGTCTCTGTGCGTGAAGACTGGGGATGAGGTTCACTGTGGTGAAGACTGGGGATGAGGGTCATTGTGGGTGAGGACTGGGGATGAGGTCATTGTGGGTGAAGACCGGGGATGAGGGTCGTTGTGGGTGAAGACTGGGGATGAGGGTCATTGCGGGTGAAGAATGGGGATGAGGTCATTGTGGGTGAACACTCGGGATGAGGGTCGTTGTGGGTGAAGACTGGGGATGAGGTCATTGTGGTTGAAGACTGGGGATGAGGGTCATTGTGGGTGAGGACAGGGGATGAGTGTCATTGTGGGAGAAGACTGGGGATGACGGTCACTGTGGGTGAAGACTGGGGATGAGGTCATTGTGGGTGAAGACTGAGGATGAGGGTCACTGTGGGTGAGGACTGGGGATGAGGGTCACTGTGGGTGAAGACTGGGGATGAGTGTCATTGTGGGTGAAGACTGGGAATGAGGGTCACTGTGGGTGAAGACTGGGGATGAGGTCATTGTGGGTGAGACTGGGGATGAGGGTCATTGTGGGTGAGGACTGGGGATGAGGGTCATTGCGGGTGAAGAATGGGGATGAGGTCATTGTGGGTGAAAACTCGGGATGAGGGTCGTTGTGGGTGAAGACTGGGGATGAGGTCATTGTGGGTGAAGACTGGGGATGAGGGTCATTGTGGGTGAGGACAGGGGATGAGTGTCATTGTGGGAGAAGACTGGGGATGAGGGTCATTGTGGGTGAGCACTGGGGATGAGGGTCACTGTGGGTGAAGACTGGGGATGAGTGTTATTGTGGGTGAAGACTGGGGATGAGGGTCACTGTGGGTGAAGACTGGGGATGAGGTCATTGTGGGTGAGACTGGGGATGAGGGTCATTGTGGGTGAGGACTGGGGATGAGGTCATTGTGGGTGAGGACTGGGGATGAGGAACAACGTGGGTGAAGACTGGCGATGAGGGTCGTTGTGGGTGAAGACTGGGGATGAGGGTCATTGTGGATGAGGACTGGGGATGAGGGTCACTGTGGGTGAAGACTGGGGATGAGGGTCACTGTGGGTGAAGACTGGGGATGAGGTCATTGTGGGTGAGACTGGGGATGAGGGTCATGGTGGGTGAGGACTGGGGATGAGGTCATTGTGGGTGAGGACTGGGGATGAGGTCATTGTGGGTGAACACTGGGGATGAGGTCATTGTGGATGAAGACAGGGGATGAGGTCTTTGTGGGTGAAGACTGGTGCTGAGTGTCATTGTGGGTGAAGACTGGGGATGAGGCTCACTGTGGTTGAGGACTGGGGATGAGGGTCATTGTGGGTGAAGACTGGGGATGAAGGTCTCTGTGCGTGAAGACTGGGGATGAGGTTCACTGTGGTGAAGACTGGGGATGAGGGTCATTGTTGGGTGAGGACTGGGGATGAGGTCATTGTGGGTGAAGACCGGGGATGAGTTTCGTTGTGGGTGACGACTGGGGATGAGGGTCATTGCGGGTGAAGAATGGGGATGAGGTCATTGTGGGTGAACACTCGGGATGAGGGTCGTTGTGGGTGAAGACTGGGGATGAGGTCACTGTGGGTGAAGACTGGGGATGAGGGTCATTGCGGGTGAGGACAGGGGATGATTGTCATTGTGGGAGAAGACTGGGGATGAGGGTCACTGTGGGTGAAGACTGGGGATGAGGTCATTGTGGGTGAAGACTGAGGATGAGGGTCACTGTGGGTGAGGACTGGGGATGAGGGTCACTAGGGGGGAAGACTGGGAATGAGTGTCATTGTGGGTGAAGACTGGGGATGAGGGTCACTGTGGGTGAAGACTGGGGATGAGGTCATTGTGGGTGAGACTGGGGATGAGGGTCATTGTGGGTGAGGACTGGGGATGAGGGTCATTGCGGGTGAAGAATGGGGGTGAGGTCATTGTGGGTGAACACTCGGGATGAGGGTCGTTGTGGGTGAAGACTGGGGATGAGGGCATTGTGGGTGAAGTCTGGGGATGAGGGTCATTGTGGGTGAGGACAGGGGATGAGTGTCATTGTGGGAGAAGACTGGGGATGAGGGTCATTGTGGGTGAGGACTGGGGATGAGGGTCACTGTGGGTGAAGACTGGGGATGAGTGTCATTGTGGGTGAAGACTGGGGATGAGGGTCACTGTGGGTAAAGAATGGGGATGAGGTCATTGTGGGTGAGACTGGGGATGAGGGTCATTGTGGGTGAGGACTGGGGATGAGGTCATTGTGGGTGAGGACTGGGGATGAGGAACAACGTGGGTGAAGACTGGGGATGAGGGTCGTTGTGGGTGAAGACTGGGGATGAGGATCATTGTGGGTGAGGACTGGGGATGAGGGTCATTGTGGGTGAGGACAGGGGATGAGGGTCACTGTGGGTGAAGACTGGGGATGAGTGTTATTGTGGGAGGAGACTGGGGATGAGTGTTGTTGTGGGTGAAGACTGGGGATGAGGTCATTGTGGGTGAGGACTGGGGATGAGGGTCATTGTGGGTGAAGACTGGGGATGAGGGTCATTGTGGGAGAAGACTGGGGATGAGGGTCATTGTGGGTGAGGACAGGGGATAAGGTCATTGTGGGTGAAGACTGGGGATGAGGGTCGTTGTGGGTGAGGAAAGGGGATGAGGTCTTTGTGGGTGAAGACTGGGGATGAGTGTCATTGTGGGAGAAGACTGGGGATGAGGGTCACTGTGGGTGAGGACAGGGGATGAGGTCATTGTGGGTGAAGACTGGGGATGAGTGTCATTGTGGGTGAAGACTGGGGATGAGGGTTACTGTGGGTGAAGACTGGGGATGAGGGTCATTGTGGGTGAAGACTGGGGATGAGGGTCACTGTGGGTGAGGACTGGGGATGAGGGTCTTTGATGGTGAAGACTGGGGATGAGGGTCATTGTTGGTGAAGACTGGGGATGAGGGTCATTGTGGGTGAAGACAGGGGATGAGGTCATTGTGGATGAAGACTGGGGATGAGGTCTTTGTGAGTGAAGACTGGTGCTGAGTGTCATTGTGGGTGAAGACTGGGGATGAGGTCATTGTGGGTGAAGACTGGGGATGAGGGTCATTGTTGGTGAAGACTGGGGATGAGGTCATTGTGGGTGTAGACTGGGGACGAGGGTCACTGTGGGTGAGACTGGGGATGAGGGTCATTGTGGGAGAAGGGTGGGGATGAGGGTCACTGTGGGTGAGGATTGGGGATGACGGTCGCTGGGGGTGCGGACTGGGGATGAGGGTCATTGTGGGAGAAGACTGGGGATGAGTGTCATTGTGGGTGAAGACTGGCGAGTGGTCATTGTGGGTGAGACTGGGAATGAGGTCATTGTGGGTGAGACTGGGGATGAGGGTCATTGTGGGTGAGGGTCGGGATGAGGGTCACTGTGGGTGAGGACTGGGGATGAGGGTCTTTGATGGTGAAGACTGGGGATGAGGGTCATTGTTGGTGAAGACTGGGGATGAGGGTCATTGTGGGTGAAGACAGGGGATGAGGTCATTGTGGATGAAGACTGGGGATGAGGTCTTTGTGGGTGAAGACTGGTGCTGAGTGTCATTGTGGGTGAAGACTGGGGATGAGGTCATTGTGGGTGAAGACTGGGGATGAGGGTCATTGTTGGTGAAGACTGGGGATGAGGTCATTGTGGGTGTAGACTGGGGACGAGGGTCACTGGGGGTGAAGACTGGGGATGACGTCATTGTGGGTAAAGACTGGGGATGAGGGTCACTGTGGGTGAGACTGGGGATGAAGGTCATTGTGGGTGAAGAGTGGGGATGAGGGTCACTGTGGGTGAGGATTGGGGATGACGGTCGCTGTGGGTGCGGACTGGGGATGAGGGTCATTGTGGGAGAAGACTGGGGATGAGGGTCGTTGTGGGTGAAGACTGGCGAGTGGTCATTGTGGGTGAGACTGGGGATGAGGGTCGTTGTGGGTGAGGGTTGGGAGGAGGGTCATTGTGGGTGAGGACTGAGGATGATTTTCATTGTGGGTGAAGACTGGGGATGAGGATTACTGTGGGTGAGGACTGGGGATGAGGGTCACTGTGGGTGAGGACTGGGGTTGAGGGTTATTGTGGGTGAAGACTGGGGATGAGGGTCGTTGTGGGTGAAGACTGGTGATGAGGTCATTGTGGGTGAGACTGGGAATGAGGTCATTGTGGGTGAGACAGGGGATGAGGGTCATTGTGGGTGAGGGTTGGGATGAAGGTCACTGTTGGTGAGGACTGGGGATGAGGGTCTTTGATGGTGAAGACTGGGGATGAGGGTCATTGTTGGTGAAGACTGGGGATGAGGGTCATTGTGGGTGAAGACAGGGGATGAGGTCATTGTGGATGAAGACTGGGGATGAGGTCTTTGTGGGTGAAGACTGGTGCTGAGTGTCATTGTGGGTGAAGACTGGGGATGAGGCTCACTGTGGTTGAGGACTGGGGATGAGGGTCATTGTGGGTGAAGACTGGGGATGAAGGTCACTGTGGGTTAGGACAGGGGATGAAGGTCACTGTGCATGAGGACTGGGGATGAAGGTCTCTGTGCGTGAAGACTGGGGATGAGGTTCACTGTGGTGAAGACTGGGGATGAGGGTCATTGTGGGTGAGGACTGGGGATGAGGGTCGTTGTGGGTGAAGACTGGGGATGAGGGTCATTGCGGGTGAAGAATGGGGATGAGGTCATTGTGGGTGAAGACTGGGGATGAGGGTCATTGTGGGTGAGGACAGGGGATGAGTGTCATTGTGGGAGAAGACTGGGGATGAGGGTCACTGTGGGTGAAGACTGGGGATGAGGTCATTGTGGGTGAAGACTGAGGATGAGGGTCACTGTGGGTGAGGACTGGGGATGAGGGTCACTGTGGGTGAAGACTGGGGATGAGTGTCATTGTGGGTGAAGACTGGGGATGAGGGTCACTGTGGGTGAAGACTGGGGATGAGGTCATTGTGGGTGAGGACTGGGGATGAGGGTCATTGCGGGTGAAGAATGGGGATGAGGTCATTGTGGGTGAACACTCGGGATGAGGGTCGTTGTGGGTGAAGACTGGGGATGAGGTCATTGTGGGTGAAGACTGGGGATGAGGGTCATTGTGGGTGAGGACAGGGGATGAGTGACATTGTGGGAGAAGACGGGGATGAGGGTCATTGTGGGTGAGGACTGGGGATGAGGGTCACTGTGGGTGAAGACTGGGCATGAGTGTCATTGTGGGTGAAGACTGGGGATGAGGGTCACTGTGGGTGAAGACTGGGGATGAGGTCATTGTGGGTGAGACTGGGGATGAGGGTCATTGTGGGTGAGGACTGGGGATGAGGTCATTGTGGGTGAGGACTGGGGATGAGGTCAACGTGGGTGAAGACTGGGGATGAGGGTCGTTGTGGGTGAAGACTGGGGATGAGGGTCATTGCGGGTGAAGAATGGGGATGAGGTCATTGTGGGTGAACACTCGGTATGAGGGTCGTTGTGGGTGAAGACTGGGGATGAGGTCATTGTGGGTGAGGACTGGGGATGAGGGTCATTGTTGGTGAGGACAGGGGATGATGGTCACTGTGGGTGAAGACTGGGGATGAGGGTCATTGTGGGAGAAGACTGGGGATGAGGGTCGTTGTGGGTGAAGACTGGGGATGAGGTCATTGTGGGTGAGGACTGGGGATGAGGGTCATTGTGGGTGAAGACTGGGGATGAGGGTCATTGTGGGAGAAGACTGGGGCTGAGGCTCATTGTGGGTGAGGACAGGGGATGAGGTCATTGTGGGTGAAGACTGGGGATGAGGTCATTGTGGGTGAAGACTGGGGATGAGGTCATTGTGGGTGAAGACTGGGGATGAGGGTTGTTGTGGGTGAAGACTGGGGATGAGGTCATTGTGGATGAAGACTGGGGATGAGGTTATTGTGGGTGAAGACTGGGGATGAGGGTCACTGTGGGTGAGGACTGGGGATGAGGTCATTGTGGATGAAGACTGGGGATGAGGTCATTGTGGGTGAAGACTGGGGATGAGGGTTGTTGTGGGTGAAGACTGGGGATGAGGTCATTGTGGGTGAAGACTGGGGATAAGTGTTGTTGTGGGTGAAGACTGGGGATGAGGGTCACTGTGGGTGAAGACTGGGGATGAGGTCATTGTGGGTGAGGACTGGGGATGAGGGTCATTGCGGGTGAAGAATGGGGATGAGGTCATTGTGGGTGAACACTCGGGATGAGGGTCGTTGTGGGTGAAGACTGGGGATGAGGTCATTGTGGGTGAAGACTGGGGATGAGGGTCATTGTGGGTGAGGACAGGGGATGAGTGACATTGTGGGAGAAGACGGGGATGAGGGTCATTGTGGGTGAGGACTGGGGATGAGGGTCACTGTGGGTGAAGACTGGGGATGAGGGTCACTGTGGGTGAAGACTGGGGATGAGGTCATTGTGGGTGAGACTGGGGATGAGGGTCATTGTGGGTGAGGACTGGGGATGAGGTCATTGTGGGTGAGGACTGGGGATGAGGTCAACGTGGGTGAAGACTGGGGATGAGGGTCGTTGTGGGTGAAGACTGGGGATGAGGGTCATTGCGGGTGAAGAATGGGGATGAGGTCATTGTGGGTGAACACTCGGTATGAGGGTCGTTGTGGGTGAAGACTGGGGATGAGGTCATTGTGGGTGAGGACTGGGGATGAGGGTCATTGTTGGTGAGGACAGGGGATGATGGTCACTGTGGGTGAAGACTGGGGATGAGGGTCATT
This sequence comes from Carcharodon carcharias, assembly GCF_017639515.1. NCBI lineage: Eukaryota > Metazoa > Chordata > Chondrichthyes > Lamniformes > Lamnidae > Carcharodon > Carcharodon carcharias. Next base: position 19,448,087 of record NC_054483.1, on the reverse strand, counting down.
GTGGGAGAAGACTGGGGATGAGGGTCGTTGTGGGTGAAGACTGGGGATGAGGTCATTGTGGGTGAGGACTGGGGATGAGGGTCATTGTGGGTGAAGACTGGGGATGAGTGTCATTGTGGGAGAAGACTGGGGCTGAGGCTCATTGTGGGTGAGGACAGGGGATGAGGTCATTGTGGGTGAAGACTGGGGATGAGGTTCGTTGTGGGTGAGGAAAGGGGATGAGGTCATTGTGGGTGAAGACTGGGGATGAGTGTCATTGTTGGAGAAGACTGGGGATGAGGGTCACTGTGGGTGAGGACAGGGAATGAGGTCATTGTGGGTGAAGACTGGGGATGAGTGTCATTGTGGGTGAAGACGGGGGATGAGGGTCACTGTGGGTGAAGACTGGGAATGAGGGTCATTGTGGGTGAGGACTGGGGATGAGGGTTATTGTGGATGAGGACTGGGGATGAGATCACTCTGGGTCAGGAGTGGGGATGAGGTCATTGTGGGTGAGGATTGGGTATGAGGGTCATTGTGGGTGAAAACAGGGGATGAGGTCATTGTGGGTGAGACTGGGGATGAGGGTCAATGTGGTTGAGACTGGGATGAGGTCATTGTGGGTGAGGACTGGGGATCAGTGTCATTGTGGGAGAAGACTGGGGAAGAGGGTCGTTGTGGGTGTGGACTCGGGATGAGGGTTATTGTGGGTGAGACTGGGGATGAGAGTCATTGTGGGTGAGACTGGGGATGAGGGTCATTGTGAGTGAGGACTGGGGATGAGGGTCATTGTGGGTGAAGACTGGGGATGAGGTCATTGTGGGTGAAGACTGGGGATGAGGTCACTCTGGGTCAGGGTTGGTGATGAGGTCATTGAGGGGGAGGACTGCAGATAAGGTCACTCCGGGTCAGGATTGGTGATGAGGTCATTGTGGGTGAGGACTGGGGATGAGGTCATTGTGGGTGAGGACTGGGTATGAGGGTCATTGTGGGTGAAAACAGGGGATGAGGTCATGGTGGGTGAGACTGGGGATGAAGTTCAATGTGGGTGAGACTGGGGATGAGGTCATTGTGGGTGAGGACTGGGGATGAGTGTCATTGTGGGAGAAGAGTGGGGATGAGGGTCGTTGTGGGTGAGGACTGGGGATGAGGGTCATTGTTGGTGAGGACTGGGGATGAGGGTCATTGTGGGTGAGACTGGGGATGAGGGTCATTGTGGGTGAAGACTGGGGTTGAGGGTCGTTGTGGGTGAGACTGGGGATGAGGGTCATTGTGGGTAAAGACTGGGGATGAGGGTCGTTATGGGTGTGGACTGGGGATGAGGGTAATTGTGGGTGAAAACTGAGGTTGAGTGTCACTGTGGGTGAGGACTGGGGATGAGGGTCATTGTGGGTGAAGACTGGGGATGAGGGTCATTGTGGGTGAGGACTGGGGATGAGGTAATTGTGGGTGAGACTGTGGATGAGGGTCGTTGTGGCTGAGGGTTGGGATGAGGGTCATTGTGGGTGAGACTGGGGATGAGGGTCATTGTGGGTGAGACTGTGGATGAGAGTCGTTGTGGGTGAGACTGGGGATGAGGGTCACTGTGGGTGAGGTCTGGGGATGAGGGAAATTGTGGGAGAAGACTGGGGATGAGGGTCGTTGTGGATGTGGACTAGGGATGAGGGTCATTGTAGGTCAGGACTGGGGATGAGGGAAAATGTGGTTGAAGATTGGGGATGAGGGTCATTTTGGTTGAAGACTGGGGATGAGGGTCATCGTGGGTGAAGACTGGGGTTGAGGGTTATTGTGGGTGAGACTGGGGATGAGGGTCATTGTGGGAGAAGACTGGGGCTGAGGCTCATTGTGGGTGAGGACAGGGGATGAGGTCATTGTGGGTGAAGACTGGGGATGAGGTTCGTTGTGGGTGAGGAAAGGGGATGAGGTCATTGTGGGTGAAGACTGGGGATGAGTGTCATTGTTGGAGAAGACTGGGGATGAGGGTCACTGTGGGTGAGGACAGGGAATGAGGTCATTGTGGGTGAAGACTGGGGATGAGTGTCATTGTGGGTGAAGACGGGGGATGAGGGTCACTGTGGGTGAAGACTGGGAATGAGGGTCATTGTGGGTGAGGACTGGGGATGAGGGTTATTGTGGATGAGGACTGGGGATGAGATCACTCTGGGTCAGGAGTGGGGATGAGGTCATTGTGGGTGAGGATTGGGTATGAGGGTCATTGTGGGTGAAAACAGGGGATGAGGTCATTGTGGGTGAGACTGGGGATGAGGGTCAATGTGGTTGAGACTGGGATGAGGTCATTGTGGGTGAGGACTGGGGATGAGTGTCATTGTGGGAGAAGACTGGGGAAGAGGGTCGTTGTGGGTGTGGACTCGGGATGAGGGTTATTGTGGGTGAGACTGGGGATGAGAGTCATTGTGGGTGAGACTGGGGATGAGGGTCATTGTGAGTGAGGACTGGGGATGAGGGTCATTGTGGGTGAAGACTGGGGATGAGGTCATTGTGGGTGAAGACTGGGGATGAGGTCACTCTGGGTCAGGGCTGGTGATGAGGTCATTGAGGGGGAGGACTGCAGATAAGGTCACTCCGGGTCAGGATTGGTGATGAGGTCATTGTGGGTGAGGACTGGGGATGAGGTCATTGTGGGTGAGGACTGGGTATGAGGGTCATTGTGGGTGAAAACAGGGGATGAGGTCATGGTGGGTGAGACTGGGGATGAAGTTCAATGTGGGTGAGACTGGGGATGAGGTCATTGTGGGTGAGGACTGGGGATGAGTGTCATTGTGGGAGAAGAGTGGGGATGAGGGTCGTTGTGGGTGAGGACTGGGGATGAGGGTCATTGTTGGTGAGGACTGGGGATGAGGGTCATTGTGGGTGAGACTGGGGATGAGGGTCATTGTGGGTGAAGACTGGGGTTGAGGGTCGTTGTGGGTGAGACTGGGGATGAGGGTCATTGTGGGTAAAGACTGGGGATGAGGGTCGTTATGGGTGTGGACTGGGGATGAGGGTAATTGTGGGTGAAAACTGAGGTTGAGTGTCACTGTGGGTGAGGACTGGGGATGAGGGTCATTGTGGGTGAAGACTGGGGATGAGGGTCATTGTGGGTGAGGACTGGGGATGAGGTAATTGTGGGTGAGACTGTGGATGAGGGTCGTTGTGGCTGAGGGTTGGGATGAGGGTCATTGTGGGTGAGACTGGGGATGAGGGTCATTGTGGGTGAGACTGTGGATGAGAGTCGTTGTGGGTGAGACTGGGGATGAGGGTCACTGTGGGTGAGGTCTGGGGATGAGGGAAATTGTGGGAGAAGACTGGGGATGAGAGTCGTTGTGGATGTGGACTAGGGATGAGGGTCATTGTAGGTCAGGACTGGGGATGAGGGAAAATGTGGTTGAAGATTGGGGATGAGGGTCATTTTGGTTGAAGACTGGGGTTGAGGGTCATCGTGGGTGAAGACTGGGGTTGAGGGTTATTGTGGGTGAGACTGGGGATGAGGGTCATTGTGGGTGAGACTGGGGATGAGGGTCATTGTGGGTGAGACTGGGGATGAGGGTCATTGTGGGTGAGGACTGGGGATGAGGGTCATTGTGGGTGAAGACTGGGGATGAGGTCATTGTGGGTGAGACTGGGGATGAGGGTCATTGTGGGTGAGACTGGGGATGAGGTCATTGTGGGTGAGACTGGGGAAGAGGTTCGTTGTGGGTGAGGACTGGGGATGAGGGTCGTTGTGTGTGAGACTGGGGATGAGGTCATTGTAGGTGAGGACTGGGGATGAGATCATTGTGGGTGAAGACTGGGGATGAGGTCATTTTGGGGGAGACTGGGGATGAGGGTCGTTGTGGGTGAGGACTGGGGATGAGGGTCATTGGGGGTGAAGACTGGGGATGAGGTCACTGTGGGCGAGACTGGGGATGAGGGTCATTGTGGGTCAGGACTGGGGATGAGGATCATTGTGGGTGAGGACTGGGTATGAGTGTCATTGTGGGTGAAGACTGGGGATGAGGTCATTGTGGGTGAAGACTGGGGATGAGTGTCATTGTGGGTAAAGACTGGGGATGGGGGTCATTGTGGGTGAGGACTGGGGATGAGGTCATTGTGGGTGAAGACTGGGGATGAGGGACATTGTGGGTTAAGACTGGAGTTGAGGTAATTGTGGGTGATACTGGGGATGAGGTCATTGTTGGTGAGGACTGCGGATGACGTCAATGTGGGTGAGACTGGGGATGAGGTCATTGTTGGTGAGGACTGCGGATGAGGGTCACTGTGGGTGAAGACTGGGGATGAGGGTCATTGTGGGTGAAGACTGGGGATGAGGGTCATTGTGGGTGAAGACTGGGGAATAGGGTGACTGTGGGTGAGACTGGGGATGAGCGTCATTGTGGGTGAAGACTGGGGATGAGGGCCGTTGTGGGTGAGACTGGGGATGAGGGTCATTGTAGGTGAGGACTGGGGATGAGCGTCACTGTGGGTGAGACTGGGGATGAGGGTCATTGTGGGTGAGGACTGGGGATGAGGGTCATTGTGAATGAGACTGGGGATGAGGGTCATTGTGGGTGAGACACGGGATGAGGGTCATTGTGGGTGATGACTGGGCATGCCGGTCATTGTGGGCGAGACTGGGGATGAGGGTCGTTGTGGGTGAATACAGGGGATGAGGGTCGTTGTGGGTGAGGACAGCGGACGAGGGTCGTTGTGGGTGAAGACTGGAAATGAGGGTCATTGTGGGTGTGACTGGGGATGAGGGTCACTGTGGGTGAAGACTGGGGATGGGGGTCATGGTGGGTGAGGACTGGGGATGAGGGTCATTGTGGGTGAAGACTGCGGATGAGGGTCATTGTGGGTGAGACTGGGGATGAGGTCATTGTGTGTGACACTGGGGATGAGGGTCACTGTGGGTGAGACTGGCGATGAGGGTCATTGTTGGTGAGGATTGGCGATGAGGTCATTGTGGGTGAGACTGGGGATGAGGGTCACTGTGGGTGAAGACGGTGGATGAGGGTCATTGTGGGTGAAGACTGGGGATGGGGGTCGTTGTTGGTGAAGACAGGGGATGAGGGTCATTGCGGCTGACGACTGGGGATGGGGGTCATTGTGGGTGAGGACTGGGGATGAGGGTCATTGTGGGTGAAGAGTGGGGATGAGGGTCACTGTGGGTGAGGACTTGTGATGAGGGTCACTGTGGGTGAGACTGGGGATGAGGTTCGTTGTGGGTGAGGGTTGCGATGAGGGTCATTGTGGGTGAAGACTGGGGATGAGGTCATTGTGGGTGAGGACTGGGGATGAGGTCATTGTGGGTGAAGACTGGGGATGAGGTCATTGTGGGTGAGGACTGGGGATGAGGGTCATTGTGGGTGAAGACTGGGGATGAGGTCACTGTGGGTGAAGACTGGGGATGAGGGTTGTTGTGGGTGAAGACTGGGGATGAGGTCATTGTGGATGAAGACTGGGGATGAGGTTATTGTGGGTGAAGACTGGGGATGAGGGTCACTGTGGGTGAGGACTGGGGATGAGGTCATTGTGGATGAAGACTGGGGATGAGGTCATTGTGGGTGAAGACTGGGGATGAGGGTTGTTGTGGGTGAAGACTGGGGATGAGGTCATTGTGGGTGAAGACTGGGGATAAGAGTTGTTGTGGGTGAAGACTGGGGATGAGGGTCACTGTGGGTGAAGACTGGGGATGAGGTCATTGTGGGTGAGGACTGGGGATGAGGGTCATTGCGGGTGAAGAATGGGGATGAGGTCATTGTGGGTGAACACTCGGGATGAGGGTCGTTGTGGGTGAAGACTGGGGATGAGGTCATTGTGGGTGAAGACTGGGGATGAGGGTCATTGTGGGTGAGGACAGGGGATGAGTGACATTGTGGGAGAAGACGGGGATGAGGGTCATTGTGGGTGAGGACTGGGGATGAGGGTCACTGTGGGTGAAGACTGGGCATGAGTGTCATTGTGGGTGAAGACTGGGGATGAGGGTCACTGTGGGTGAAGATTGGGGATGAGGTCATTGTGGGTGAGACTGGGGATGAGGGTCATTGTGGGTGAGGACTGGGGATGAGGTCATTGTGGGTGAGGACTGGGGATGAGGTCAACGTGGGTGAAGACTGGGGATGAGGGTCGTTGTGGGTGAAGACTGGGGATGAGGGTCATTGCGGGTGAAGAATGGGGATGAGGTCATTGTGGGTGAACACTCGGTATGAGGGTCGTTGTGGGTGAAGACTGGGGATGAGGTCATTGTGGGTGAGGACTGGGGATGAGGGTCATTGTTGGTGAGGACAGGGGATGATGGTCACTGTGGGTGAAGACTGGGGATGAGGGTCATTGTGGGAGAAGACTGGGGATGAGGGTCGTTGTGGGTGAAGACTGGGGATGAGGTCATTGTGGGTGAGGACTGGGGATGAGGGTCATTGTGGGTGAAGACTGGGGATGAGGGTCATTGTGGGAGAAGACTGGGGCTGAGGCTCATTGTGGGTGAGGACAGGGGATGAGGTCATTGTGGGTGAAGACTGGGGATGAGGTTCGTTGTGGGTGAGGAAAGGGGATGAGGTCATTGTGGGTGAAGACTGGGGATGAGTGTCATTGTTGGAGAAGACTGGGGATGAGGGTCACTGTGGGTGAGGACAGGGAATGAGGACATTGTGGGTGAAGACTGGGGATGAGTGTCATTGTGGGTGAAGACGGGGGATGAGGGTCACTGTGGGTGAAGACTGGGAATGAGGGTCATTGTGGGTGAGGACTGGGGATGAGGGTTATTGTGGATGAGGACTGGGGATGAGATCACTCTGGGTCAGGAGTGGGGATGAGGTCATTGTGGGTGAGGATTGGGTATGAGGGTCATTGTGGGTGAAAACAGGGGATGAGGTCATTGTGGGTGAGACTGGGGATGAGGGTCAATGTGGTTGAGACTGGGATGAGGTCATTGTGGGTGAGGACTGGGGATGAGTGTCATTGTGGGAGAAGACTGGGGAAGAGGGTCGTTGTGGGTGTGGACTCGGGATGAGGGTTATTGTGGGTGAGACTGGGGATGAGAGTCATTGTGGGTGAGACTGGGGATGAGGGTCATTGTGAGTGAGGACTGGGGATGAGGGTCATTGTGGGTGAAGACTGGGGATGAGGTCATTGTGGGTGAAGACTGGGGATGAGGTCACTCTGGGTCAGGGCTGGTGATGAGGTCATTGAGGGGGAGGACTGCAGATAAGGTCACTCCGGGTCAGGATTGGTGATGAGGTCATTGTGGGTGAGGACTGGGGATGAGGTCATTGTGGGTGAGGACTGGGTATGAGGGTCATTGTGGGTGAAAACAGGGGATGAGGTCATGGTGGGTGAGACTGGGGATGAAGTTCAATGTGGGTGAGACTGGGGATGAGGTCATTGTGGGTGAGGACTGGGGATGAGTGTCATTGTGGGAGAAGAGTGGGGATGAGGGTCGTTGTGGGTGAGGACTGGGGATGAGGGTCATTGTTGGTGAGGACTGGGGATGAGGGTCATTGTGGGTGAGACTGGGGATGAGGGTCATTGTGGGTGAAGACTGGGGTTGAGGGTCGTTGTGGGTGAGACTGGGGATGAGGGTCATTGTGGGTAAAGACTGGGGATGAGGGTCGTTATGGGTGTGGACTGGGGATGAGGGTAATTGTGGGTGAAAACTGAGGTTGAGTGTCACTGTGGGTGAGGACTGGGGATGAGAGTCATTGTGGGTGAAGACTGGGGATGAGGGTCATTGTGGGTGAGGACTGGGGATGAGGTAATTGTGGGAGAGACTGTGGATGAGGGTCGTTGTGGCTGAGGGTTGGGATGAGGGTCATTGTGGGTGAGACTGGGGATGAGGGTCATTGTGGGTGAGACTGTGGATGAGAGTCGTTGTGGGTGAGACTGGGGATGAGGGTCACTGTGGGTGAGGTCTGGGGATGAGGGAAATTGTGGGAGAAGACTGGGGATGAGGGTCGTTGTGGATGTGGACTAGGGATGAGGGTCATTGTAGGTCAGGACTGGGGATGAGGGAAAATGTGGTTGAAGATTGGGGATGAGGGTCATTTTGGTTGAAGACTGGGGATGAGGGTCATCGTGGGTGAAGACTGGGGTTGAGGGTTATTGTGGGTGAGACTGGGGATGAGGGTCATTGTGGGTGAGACTGGGGATGAGGGTCATTGTGGGTGAGACTGGGGATGAGGGTCATTGTGGGTGAGGACTGGGGATGAGGGTCATTGTGGGTGAAGACTGGGGATGAGGTCATTGTGGGTGAGACTGGGGATGAGGGTCATTGTGGGTGAGACTGGGGATGAGGTCATTGTGGGTGAGACTGGGGAAGAGGTTCGTTGTGGGTGAGGACTGGGGATGAGGGTCGTTGTGTGTGAGACTGGGGATGAGGTCATTGTAGGTGAGGACTGGGGATGAGATCATTGTGGGTGAAGACTGGGGATGAGGTCATTTTGGGGGAGACTGGGGATGAGGGTCGTTGTGGGTGAGGACTGGGGATGAGGGTCATTGGGGGTGAAGACTGGGGATGAGGTCACTGTGGGCGAGACTGGGGATGAGGGTCATTGTGGGTCAGGACTGGGGATGAGGATCATTGTGGGTGAGGACTGGGTATGAGTGTCATTGTGGGTGAAGACTGGGGATGAGGTCATTGTGGGTGAAGACTGGGGATGAGTGTCATTGTGGGTGAAGACTGGGGATGGGGGTCATTGTGGGTGAGGACTGGGGATGAGGTCATTGTGGGTGAAGACTGGGGATGAGGGACATTGTGGGTTAAGACTGGAGTTGAGGTAATTGTGGGTGATACTGGGGATGAGGTCATTGTTGGTGAGGACTGCGGATGACGTCAATGTGGGTGAGACTGGGGATGAGGTCATTGTTGGTGAGGACTGCGGATGAGGGTCACTGTGGGTGAAGACTGGGGATGAGGGTCATTGTGGGTGAAGACTGGGGATGAGGGTCATTGTGGGTGAAGACTGGGGAATAGGGTGACTGTGGGTGAGACTGGGGATGAGCGTCATTGTGGGTGAAGACTGGGGATGAGGGCCGTTGTGGGTGAGACTGGGGATGAGGGTCATTGTAGGTGAGGACTGGGGATGAGCGTCACTGTGGGTGAGACTGGGGATGAGGGTCATTGTGGGTGAGGACTGGGGATGAGGGTCATTGTGGGTGAGACTGGGGATGAGGGTCATTGTGGGTGAGACACGGGATGAGGGTCATTGTGGGTGATGACTGGGCATGCCGGTCATTGTGGGCGAGACTGGGGATGAGGGTCGTTGTGGGTGAATACAGGGGATGAGGGTCGTTGTGGGTGAGGACAGCGGACGAGGGTCGTTGTGGGTGAAGACTGGAAATGAGGGTCATTGTGGGTGTGACTGGGGATGAGGGTCACTGTGGGTGAAGACTGGGGATGGGGGTCATGGTGGGTGAGGACTGGGGATGAGGGTCATTGTGGGTGAAGACTGCGGATGAGGGTCATTGTGGGTGAGACTGGGGATGAGGTCATTGTGTGTGACACTGGGGATGAGGGTCACTGTGGGTGAGACTGGCGATGAGGGTCATTGTTGGTGAGGATTGGCGATGAGGTCATTGTGGGTGAGACTGGGGATGAGGGTCACTGTGGGTGAAGACGGTGGATGAGGGTCATTGTGGGTGAAGACTGGGGATGGGGGTCGTTGTTGGTGAAGACAGGGGATGAGGGTCATTGCGGCTGACGACTGGGGATGGGGGTCATTGTGGGTGAGGACTGGGGATGAGGGTCATTGTGGGTGAAGAGTGGGGATGAGGGTCACTGTGGGTGAGGACTTGTGATGAGGGTCACTGTGGGTGAGACTGGGGATGAGGTTCGTTGTGGGTGAGGGTTGCGATGAGGGTCATTGTGGGTGAAGACTGGGGATGAGGTCATTGTGGGTGAGGACTGGGGATGAGGTCATTGTGGGTGAAGACTGGGGATGAGGTCATTGTGGGTGAAGACTGGGGATGAGGGTTGTTGTGGGTGAAGACTGGGGATGAGGTCATTGTGGATGAAGACTGGGGATGAGGTTATTGTGGGTGAAGACTGGGGATGAGGGTCACTGTGGGTGAGGACTGGGGATGAGGTCATTGTGGATGAAGACTGGGGATGAGGTCATTGTGGGTGAAGACTGGGGATGAGGGTTGTTGTGGGTGAAGACTGGGGATGAGGTCATTGTGGGTGAGGACTGGGGATGAGGTCATTGTGGGTGAAGACTGGGGATAAGAGTTGTTGTGGGTGAAGACTGGGGATGAGGGTCATTGTGGGTGAAGACTGGTGATGAGGGTCGTTGTGGGTGAGGACTGCGGTTGAGGGTCATTGTGGGTGAAGACTGGGGATGAGGGTCATTTTGGGTGAGGACTGGGGATGAGGTCATTGTGGGTGAACACTGGGGATGAGGGTCGTTGCGGGTAAAGACTGTGGATGAGGGTCATTACGGGTGAAGACTGGGGATGAGGTCATTGTGGGTGAAGACTGGGGATGAGGGTCACTGTGGGTGAGACTGGGGATGAGGGTCATTGTTGGTTAGGACTGGCGATGCGGTCATTGTGGGTGAGACTGGGGATGAGGGTCACTGTGGGTGAAGACTGGGGATGAGGGTCACTGTGGGTGAAGACTGGGGATGAGGTCATTGTGGGTGAAGACTGGGGATGAGGGTCATTGTGGGTGAAGACTGGGGATGAGGTCATAGTGGGTGAAGACTGGGGATGTGGGTCATTGTGGGTGAGGACTTGGGATGAGGGACATTGTTGGTGAGGACTGGGGATGAGGGTCATTTTGGGTGAGACTGGGGATGAGGGTCATTGTGGGCGAGGACTGGGGATGAGGGTCATTGTGGGTGAAGACTGGGGTTGAGGGTCGTTGTGGGTGAGACTGGGGATGAGGGTCGTTGTGGGTGAGATTTGGGATGAGGGTAACTGTGGGTGAGGACTGGGGATGAGGGTCATTGTGGGTGAAGACTCGGGATGAGGGTCGTTATGGGTGTGGACTGGGGATGAGGGTCATTGTGGGTGAGACTGGGGATGAGGGTCGTTATGGCTGTGGACTGGGGAAGAGGGTCACTGTGGGTGAGGACTGGGGATGAGGTCATTGTGGGTGAGGGTTGGCATGAGGGACACTGTGGGTGAGGACTGGGGATGAGGGTCATTGTGGGTGAGACTGGGGATGAGAGTCGTTGTGGGTGAGACTGGGGATGAGGGTCGTTGTGGGTGAGGGTTGGCATGAGGGACAGTGTGGGTGAGGACTGGGGATGAGGGTCATTGTGGGTGAGACTGGGGATGAGAGTCGTTGTGGGTGAGACTGGGGATGAGGGTTATTGTGGGTGAGGACTGGGGATGAGAGTCACTGTGGGAGAGTGCATGGAGATTAAGGTCTTCCTGTGGGTGAGGACTGGGGATGAGGGTCGTTGTGGGAGAGCGTATGGAGATTAACGCCTTCCTGTGGGTGAGGACTGTAGGTGGGTTTCCCGCAGTGGGCAAGCTTGCAGGCTGCAAGCCGGAAACAAGTTGTAGTTTATATAGTGCGGAGTTGAATAAGGAGAGCAGCAGACAAACAGAGCCCAAGAAATAAGGATGTGGCTGAAATTCCAGGCAGCAGTCACGCTATGAGGTGGACAATGCTGCAGAAGTAAATTAAAGTGGTTTTGCTGACAACTTGAATGTGGGGAGGGAGATTGAGCTCAGGATTGGGACATTCAATGCCCCTGAGATAAACCTGAGATAGGAGCCAGTGAGGGGAACTGAGGTCAAATGCAGGATAGAAAATGAATAGTCTTTGAGAGAGAAGGTGGCTTCAGCATCACTGACATTTATTTGGAAGGAGCTGTGGTTCTTCCAGGTCTTTGTACCAGACAGAGGGGAGAAAACAAGAAGGCAGAATCCACAAATTTGCATTTGCATAGCACCTTTCGTTACCCCAGGCCTCTCCTAAGCATTTCAAAACAAATGAAATACTTTTGACATTACGGCACTTCCTCGATACTGCACTGAAATGCAACACCAGATTATGGGCTCAAGTCGCAGGAATGGAACGCATGGTCTTTGATCTCTGGGCTGAGAGCGTTACTTCTGAACCAAGGTCGTCACTGGTGCAATAGGGAAGGTGGGCAAAAAATACCACTTGCTCTGGGTTCCAGGAGAAGAGGCGACCAACCCAAGGTGGACAACGAAGGTGCATCTACCCTGCCATCCATCATTTAAAATTACCGACTGATGTGTTTCCAAACTGTGCGTGTGTGGGCCAATTATATGCTTACCATGAAGGCTCACTGGCATCATGTAAAGTTTAAATCCATCGTCCAATTCCTTGTTACATATCAAGTTACAGATCCTTTCTGTTCGTAATCTGACAACATTTAGAACAGACAGTTCCAAACTCAAACCCACATAACAATAGCAACTTGCATTTGTACGGTGACTGCAACATACTGAAATGTCCCAAGGGGTTTTACTGAGGTAGTACCAAACAAAACTTGACAGTGAGCCACAGAAGGAGATACGAGGACAATCAGACAAATGACCAAAAGGCCTGGTGGAAGAGGTAGGTCTCATAGGACATTTTTAAGGACAAAAGAGGGGCAGGGAGCAGTTGAAGCAGGGAACTCGGAAACCTGAGATCTGGACAGCTAAAAAGCATTGGCCACCAAAGGTAGGGCGATTAAAGTAAGAGGCCGGAACTGAGACACTCAGGGATCTCAGAGCATTGCAGGCTTGGAGGAGGTTGTCGAGGTGGTGAGGCAGGTGAGACCATGAAGGAACTTCAACAGAAAGAAGGAGAAATTTGAAGTCGAGGTGTTACTGGACAAGGAATCAAAGTCAGGTCGCAAGCAGGAGGGGTGATGGTTAAATGGGGCTGGGTACAGTTTAAGGGGCAGGCAGTAGATGAGCTCAAGTTTAGGGGAGGGGAGGTTGCATACAGTTGGAGGCCCAACCAAGCCAAGAGGACAAGCCTGTGAGAAAGACGTTGGACTGCAAACAGAACTTAAGTTACCTGGGTTTCACTGGATAACCATCATCATTGAACAGTTCTCCAAACACCCACTGAGGAACATGTGTACAATCACACCAAAATGAAGGCTAATGCATGATGCAAAAAAATAACTTTTTAAAAAGCAGTTAAAATAACGATAAGCACTCTCTCCTCAGCCATCAAGCAACCGGTTTGAAGCCTGATGGGTTTGCAATGCAATTGAAATGAGCCTTTCCTTTCACTTTATGGGATGCAAGTTGTTCTCGTTTGCAAGTGCAGTCAAAACCCACATAAATCTCACTTCAAAGTGTTCTGCCTCAATCAGGATTTGCATAAGCAAAAAAGCCAAACGGCAAATATTTACACAGCAGCTCATTTTAATAATTAATTCAGCAACAAAAAAACTATTTAACAGATAGCTATTTTACACTGAAGTAATTAGATTTCTCAAATCAGTTTCTCATTAAAAATTGGCAGTGATTTCATCTTGTGCACAGGGCTTCAGCCATGACAACATCCTATCCAAGAATGGATGTCCTGTGGGCCACACAAACATGAGAAGGCTACGATTCCGTCGTTGGCCTGATACCTGATCTTAGTTCGCACAAGAACTGGGAATGGTACAATTTTCATCAGTGACCTGAGTTATAGGATGCCACAATGGGTTTCCTGTCTCAGGGGTCCAGTCGGATAGTACCTGTGGCTGACTATCGGGTGAGGATCACAGAATTATTACAGCACAGAAGGAGGCCATTCAGCTCAGCGTCTCCGCAACCGCTCTCCGAATGGGTAATTATCCTCGTGCCACTTCCCCGCCCTCTCCCCGTGGCCCTGCACATCGTTCCTTGTCAAGTGACAATCCAATTTCCTCTTGAATGACTCGATTGAACCTGCCTCCAACTGCACTCTCAGGCAGCGCATCTTGTTATCATCTGGTCATCTTGAAAGATGTTGGGTGTCTTACTTGGGCAAGAGATTTGGCTGGAGGCAAAGGTTCTTTTTCAAAGTAACCTTCACTTATGTACTCAGCTACGCACAGGGTCAGAGAGCAGCAGGACAGAGCCACTGTTCCTTTCTCAGGTTCTCCTCATTCTCTTCTGTATGAAATCATTAATACATATCTCCTTACGCACATGCTCAGCAGCTACTGTTAGAATAATGTTAAGAGTTCAGCCTTTACTCTACAGTGCAGAGCAGATCCCAATCAGTTGCTGTGTTGAAAAATTTCCCTTCATGCCTCCATTGCTTCTTTTGCCAATTACCTTAAATCTGCGCCCTCTCTTGAACCTTCTGCCAGTGGGAACAATTCTGCACTGACAACTCTGTCTTGGACCCCTTGTGATTTTGAATACCTCCATCAATCTCCTCTCACACTTCCCCTTCTCCAAGGAAGAGGCTGGGAGGAGATCTGATGGGGATATTTAAAATGATGGATCACACTCTGATGCGATGCCCCAGACATGCATCAAAGCCGACACATTAAAGCATGGGTCGTGGGGGAAGATACCCAAGGGAAGCTGATGTCCCTGTGGAATCCTAGCACAACATAAACCCACGAGGTGTGAAAAGGGGAGGAATGTATTGGTCTCTCATGCTAGCTTTCTAACTGGCAAATAAGCTGCAGCAACAGTACTAAGTTTTGGCCTTCTAAACTGAAAGGGCCCGTGCCTTGCTCGGTCTGACGTTGCTTACACTAGGACATCAAGCATTTAGCTAAAATTCTTCAGCACTAACAACACTGTGTCCCAAACTCTTGAAATAAGGAGGTTAAAAGCTTAACCATTCAGGCTCATTGAGATACAGGGTACCAACCAAATCATTATCCTCCTTTACTCTTTACCCTGCATACTTTCAACAGTTTCTCTTATTTCACACCTCCAGCTGTTGAGTCACTCAGTGCACATAAACTAGGCTGATGCCCTGGGCGCAGTACTGAGGGAGTGTCACACCATCAGAAATGCTGTATTTCAGATCAGGTGTTACGCTGAGGCCATGTCTACCCTCTCGGGTGGGAGTTTAAGACACCATTGAGCTATTTTTAAGAAGAGTTAGAAGAGTCTTCCCCTGAATCATGGGTTATATTTATCCCTCAACCAACATCGGTTATGTACAACAAAAACAGACTATTTCTTTGCTAGTTTGGGGACCTTGCTGTGTACAAATTGGCTGCCACGTTTCTCTGCACTGGAACAGTGCAACGTCCTAAAGATGTGAAAGATGTTTAAAAAAGCAAACTCTTCCAACCTCATGTCCATTCAGTCACCAATAGTACCTCATTTCACCTCTGCAACATCACACGTCTCTGACCCTGCCTCAATCAGCTGATCCGCTGGTGAAATGTTTATTCATGACATGAGGATCATAAGAAGAGGAGGAGGCCATTTCCCTCCCTGAGCCTGTTCCGCGTTCAATTACATCAGGCTTGTCAAACCTTTCCCCTTGGTGGGAGCGGGGTGATGGGTGGACAAATTTCTAATGACCACCGCACAGTCATTGTGGAGACGAAGTCCCACCTTCACATTGAAGATACCCTCCATCGTGTTGTGTGGCACTACCACTGTGCTAAATTTTGAACAGATCTAGCAACTCAAGACTGGGCATCCATGAAGCACTGTGGGCCATCGGCAGCAGCAGAATTGTACTCGAACACAATCTGTAACCTCGTGGCCCAGCATATCCCCCACTCTACCATTACTATCAAGCCAGGGAATCAACACTGGTTCAATGAAGAGTGCAGGAGGGCATGCCAGGAGCAGCAGCAGGCATACCTAAAAATGAGGTGTCAACCTGGTGAAGCTATAAAAAAGGACTAATTACCTGCCAAACAGCATAAGCAGCAAGTGATAGACAGAGCTAAGCGATCCCACAACCAATGGATCAGATCTAAGCTCTGCAATCCTGCCACATCCAGTCGTGAATGGTGGTGGACAATTAAACAACTCACTGGAGGAGGTGGCTCCACAAATATCCCCATCCTCAATGATGGGGGAACCCAGCACAGCAGTGCAAAAGATAAGGCTGGAGAATTCGTAACAATCTTCAGCCAGAAGTGCCAAGTGAATGATCCATCTCGGCCTCCTCCGGAGGTCTCCAGCATCACAGATGCCAGTCTTCATCCAATTTGATTCACTCCACATGATAGCAAGAAATGGCTGAAGGCACTGGATACTGCAAAGGCTGTGGGCCTTGACAATATTCTGGCAATAGTTCTGAAGACTTGTGCTCCAGAACTTGCCGCGCCCCTAGCCAAGCTGTCCCATTACAGCTACAACACTGGCATCTACCCGGCTCTGTGGAAAATTGCCCACGTATGTCCTGTACACAAAAAACAGGACAAATCCAACCTGGCCAATTACTGCCCCATCAGTCTACTCTTGATTATCAGTAAAGTAATGGAAGGGGTCATCAACAGTGCTATCAAGTGGCACTTGCTTTGCAATAACCTGCTCACTGATGCCCAGTTTGGGTTCCACCAGGGCCACTCAGCTCCTGACCTCATTACAGCCTTGGTTCAAACATAGACAAAAGTGCTGAACTCCTGAGGTGAGGTGAGGTGAGGGGTACTGCCCTTGACATCAAGGCCGCATTCGACTGAGTGTGACACCAAGAAGCCTGAGAATAATTGGAGTCAATGGGAATCAGGGGGAAAACTCTCCGCTGGTTGGAGTCATACCTTGCACAAAGGAAGATGGTTGTGGTTGTTGGAGGTCAGTCATCTCAGCTCCAGGACATCACTGCAGGAGTTCCTCAGGGTAGTGTCCTAGGCCCAACCATCTTCAGCTGCTTCATCACTGACCTTCCTTCCATCATAAGGTCAGAAGTGGGGATGTCCACTGATTATGGCATAGTGTTCAGTACCATTCACAACTCCCCAGATACTGAAGCAGTCCACGTCCAAATGCAGCAAGACCTGGACAATATCCAGTCTTGGGCTGACAAGTGGCAAGTAACATTCACACCACACAAGTGTCAGGCAATGACCATCTCCAACAAGAGAGAATCCAACCATCACCCCTTGATGTTCAATGGCATTACCATCACTGAATCCCCCACTATCAACATTCTGGGGGTTACCATTGACCAGAAACTGAACTGGACTAGCCATATAAATACTGTGGCTGCAAGAGCAGGTCAGAGGCTAGGAATTGTGCAATGAATAACCCACCTCCTGACTCCCCAAACCCTGTCAACCATCTACAAGGCACAAGTCAAGAGTGTGATGGAATACTCCCCACTTGCCTGGATGAGTGCAGATCCCACAATACCGAAGAAGCTTGACACCGTCCAGGACAAAGCAGCCCACTTGATTGGCACCACATCCACAAACATTCACTCCCTCCACCACCGATGCACAGTAGCAGCAGTGTGTACCATCTACAAGATGCACTGCAGGAATTCACTAAGGCTCCTTAGACAGTACCTTCCAAACCCACAACCACTACCATCTAGAAGAACAAGGGCAGCAGATAGATGGGAACACCATCACCTAGAGGTTCCCCTTCAAGTCACTCACCATCCTGCCGAGCAAATATATCGGCCATTCTTTCACTGTCGCTGGGTCAAAATCTTGGAACTCCCTCTCTAACAGCACTGTGGGTGTACCCACACCACATGGACTGCAGCAGTTCAAGAAGGCAGCTCACCACCACCTTCTCAAGGGCAACTAGCGTTGGGCAATAAATGCTGGTCCAGCCAGCGAAGCCATATCATACGAATGAATTTTTAAAAACATCCACAACCCGTCACACACCCACACCACATCACACACCCACACCCTGTCACACACCCACATCCCGTCACACACTCACACCCCGTCACACACTCACACCCCATCACACACCCACACCCCGTCACACACTCACATCCCGTCACACACTCACACCCCGTCACACACTCACACCCCATCACACACCCACACCCTGTCACACACTCACATCCCGTCACACACTCACACCCCGTCACACACTCACACCCCGTCACACACTCACACCTCTTCACACACTCACACCCCGTCACACACTCACACCCCGTCACACACTCACACCACATCACACACCCACACCCTGTCACACACCCACACCCCGTTACACACTCACACCCTGTCACACACACACACCCCGTCACACACTCACACCCCGTCACACACCCACACCCTGTCACACACCCACACCCTGTCACACACTCACACCCTGTTACACACTCACACCCCGTCACACACTCACACCCTGTCACACACCCACATCCCGTCACACACTCACACCGTCACACACTCACACCCTGTCACACACCCACACTCTGTCACACACTCACACCCCATCACACACGCACACCCCGTCACACACTCACACCCTGTCACACACTCACACCCCGTCACACACTCACACCCTGTCACACACCCACACCCCGTCACACACTCACACACCGTCACACACCCACACCCCGTCGCACACCCACATCCCGTCACACACTCACACCCCGTCACACACTCACACCCCGTCACACACCCACACGCTGTCACACACCCACACCCCGTCACACACCCACACCCTGTTGCACACCCACACCCTGTCACACACCCACACCCCGTCACACACCCACACCCCGTCACACACCCACACCCTGTTGCACACCCACATCCCGTCACACACTCACACCCCATCACACACCCACACCCTGTCACACACCCACACCCTGTTGCACACCCACACCCTGTCACACACCCACACCCCGTCGCACACCCACACCCCGTCACACACTCACACCCTGTCACACACCCACACCCCGTCACACACCCACACCCTGTCACACACTCACACCCTGTCACACACCCACACCCTGTTGCACACCCACACCCCATCACACACCCACACCCTATTACACACCCACATCCTGTCACACACCCACACCCCGTCACACACCCACACCCCGTTACACACCCACATCCTGTCACACACCCACACCCCATCACACACCCACACCCCGTTACACACCCACACCCTGTTACACACCCACACCCCGTCACACACCCACATCCCGTCACACACCCACACCCCGTTACACACCCACATCCTGTGACACACCCACACCCCGTTACACACCCACATCCTGTCACACACTCACGCCCTGTCACACACCCATGCTCCGTCAAACACCCACACCCCTTCATACACCCATGCCTTGTCACACACCCACGCCCTGTCAGGCACCCACACTGTCACACACTCACGCTCCATCACACACCCACATCCCGTCACACACACACACCCTGTCACACACCCACACCCCATCACACACCCACACCCCGTCACACACCCACACCCCGTTACACACCCACACCGCGTCAGACACACACACAGCCTGTCACACACTCACACCCCGTAACACACTCACACCCTGTCACACACCCACACCCCGTCACACACTCACACCCCGTCACACACCCACACCCTGTCACACACGCACACCCTGTCACACACTCACACCCTGTCACACACCCAC
This sequence comes from Carcharodon carcharias, assembly GCF_017639515.1. Classification (NCBI taxonomy): domain Eukaryota; kingdom Metazoa; phylum Chordata; class Chondrichthyes; order Lamniformes; family Lamnidae; genus Carcharodon; species Carcharodon carcharias. Next base: position 19,428,670 of record NC_054483.1, on the reverse strand, counting down.
ACCCCATAACACACTAACACCCTGTCACACACCCACACCCCGTCACACACTCACACCCTGTCACACACTCACACCCTGTCACACACTCACACCCCATTACACACCCACACCCCGTAACACACTCACACCCCGTTACACACCCACACCCCGTAACACACTCACACCCTGTCACACACGCACACCCCGTCACACACCCACGTTCCATCACACACCAACACCCAGTCACACACTCACACCCCTTCATACACCCATGCCTTGTCACACACCCACGCCCTGTCAGGCACCCACGCCCCGTCACACACTGACGCTCTGTCACACACTTATGCTTCGTCACACAACCACGCCCCGTCACATACCCACACCCCTTCACACACCAGCTCTCTGTCATACACCCACGCTCCATCACACACACACACCCCGTCACACACCCACACCCTGTCACACACCCACACCCCGTCACACACCCACACCCTGTCACACACCCGCACCACGACACACGCACACTACTTCACACGCCCATGTTATGTCACACACTCACGCTCCATCACACACTCACGCACTCACCCTCGGTCACACACCCACACCCCGTCGCACACCCACACACCGTCACACACTCACGCTCCATCACACACTCACGCACTCACGCTCGGTCACACACCCACACCCCGTCACACACCCACACACCGTCACACACTCACACCGTGTCACACACTCACGCTCCATGACACACACACACACTACATCACATGCCCACGTTATGTCACACGCTCACGCTCCATCTCACACACACACTCTGTCACACACTCACGCTCCGTCACAGATTCATGCTCCGTCACACACCCAAGCTACGTAACACACTCATGCTCCCTCATACACACACCGCATCACACACCCAAGCTCCGTCACACATTCTCGCTCCATCACACACTCACAACCCTATCACACACCCACCTCCCGTAAAACACTCACACCCTGTCACACACCCACCCCCCGTAACACACTCACACCCTGTCACACACCCACACCGCGTCACACACCCACACCCCCTCACACACCCACACCCTGTCACACACTCACACCCTGTCACACACTCACACCCTGTCACACACCCACACCCCGTCACACACTCACACCCCGTCACACACCCACACCCTGTCACACATGCACATCCCGTCACACACCCACACCCTGTCACACACTCACACCCCGTCACACACCCACACCCTGTCACACACTCACACCCTGTCACACACTCACACCCTGTCACACACCCACACCCTGTCACACACGCACACCCTGTCACACACCCACACCCCATCACACACTCACACCCCGTCACACACTCACACCCCGTCACACACTCACACCCTGTCACACACGCACACCCTGTCACACACCCACACCCCATCACACACCCACACCCCATCACACACTCGCACCCCGTCACACACTCACACCCTGTCACACACCCACACCCTGTCACACACTCACACCCTGTCACACACTCACACCCTGTCACACACCCACACCCTGTCACACACACACCCTGTCACACACTCACACCCCGTCACACACCCAAGCTACATCTCACATTCTCGCTCCCTCACACACTCACGCTCCGTCTCACTCACACACTATGTCACAAGCCCAAGTTGTGTCACACATCCAAGCTCCATCACACACTCACACTTGGTCACACACCCACACCCTGTCACACCCCCACACCCTGTCACACCCCCACACTCCGTCACGCGCTCATGCCCTGTCACACACCCAAGCTACATCTCACATTCTCGCTCCATCACACACTCACACCCCTTCACACACCCACTCCTGGTCACACACTCACAACTCTTCTCACACACTCAGGCTCCAGCACACACACACACCCTATCACACAGCCAAGCTATGTCACACACTCTCGCTCCATCACACACTCACAACCCTGTCACACACCCACACCTTGTCACACACTCATACCCTGTCACACACTCACATCCTGTCACACACCCACACCCAGTCACACACCCACACCCCGTCACACACCCACACCCCGTTACACACCCACATCCTGTCACACACCCACACCCCATCACACACCCACACCCCGTTACACACCCACACCCTGTTACACACCCACACCCCGTCACACACCCACACCCTGTTGCACACCCACATCCCGTCACACACTCACACCCCATCACACACCCACACCCTGTCACACACCCACACCCTGTTGCACACCCACACCCTGTCACACACCCACACCCCGTCGCACACCCACACCCCGTCACACACTCACACCCTGTCACACACCCACACCCCGTCACACACCCACACCCTGTCACACACTCACACCCTGTCACACACCCACACCCTGTTGCACACCCACACCCCATCACACACCCACACCCTATTACACACCCACATCCTGTCACACACCCACACCCCGTCACACACCCACACCCCGTTACACACCCACATCCTGTCACACACCCACACCCCATCACACACCCACACCCCGTTACACACCCACACCCTGTTACACACCCACACCCCGTCACACACCCACATCCCGTCACACACCCACACCCCGTTACACACCCACATCCTGTGACACACCCACACCCCGTTACACACCCACATCCTGTCACACACTCACGCCCTGTCACACACCCATGCTCCGTCAAACACCCACACCCCTTCATACACCCATGCCTTGTCACACACCCACGCCCTGTCAGGCACCCACACTCTGTCACACACTCACGCTCCATCACACACCCACATCCCGTCACACACACACACCCTGTCACACACCCACACCCCATCACACACCCACACCCCGTCACACACCCACACCCCGTTACACACCCACACCGCGTCAGACACACACACAGCCTGTCACACACTCACACCCCGTAACACACTCACACCCTGTCACACACCCACACCCCGTCACACACTCACACCCCGTCACACACCCAAACCCTGTCACACACGCACACCCTGTCACACACTCACACCCTGTCACACACCCACACCCCATAACACACTAACACCCTGTCACACACCCACACCCCGTCACACACTCACACCCTGTCACACACTCACACCCTGTCACACACTCACACCCCATTACACACCCACACCCCGTAACACACTCACACCCCGTTACACACCCACACCCCGTAACACACTCACACCCTGTCACACACGCACACCCTGTCACACACCCACGCTCCATCACACACCAACACCCAGTCACACACTCACACCCCTTCATACACCCATGCCTTGTCACACACCCACGCCCTGTCAGGCACCCACGCCCCGTCACACACTGACGCTCTGTCACACACTTATGCTTCATCACACAACCACGCCCCGTCACATACCCACACCCCTTCACACACCAGCTCTCTGTCATACACCCACGCTCCATCACACACACACACCCCGTCACACACCCACACCCTGTCACACACCCACACCCCGTCACACACCCACACCCTGTCACACACCCGCACCACGACACACGCACACTACTTCACACGCCCATGTTATGTCACACACTCACGCTCCATCACACACTCACGCACTCACCCTCGGTCACACACCCACACCCCGTCGCACACCCACACACCGTCACACACTCACGCTCCATCACACACTCACGCACTCACGCTCGGTCACACACCCACACCCCGTCACACACCCACACACCGTCACACACTCACACCGTGTCACACACTCACGCTCCATGACACACACACACACTACATCACATGCCCACGTTATGTCACACGCTCACGCTCCATCTCACACACACACTCTGTCACACACTCACGCTCCGTCACAGATTCATGCTCCGTCACACACCCAAGCTACGTAACACACTCATGCTCCCTCATACACACACCGCATCACACACCCAAGCTCCGTCACACATTCTCGCTCCATCACACACTCACAACCCTATCACACACCCACCTCCCGTAAAACACTCACACCCTGTCACACACCCACCCCCCGTAACACACTCACACCCTGTCACACACCCACACCGCGTCACACACCCACACCCCCTCACACACCCACACCCTGTCACACACTCACACCCTGTCACACACTCACACCCTGTCACACACCCACACCCCGTCACACACTCACACCCCGTCACACACCCACACCCCGTCACACACGCACATCCCGTCACACACCCACACCCTGTCACACACTCACACCCCGTCACACACCCACACCCTGTCACACACTCACACCCTGTCACACACTCACACCCTGTCACACACCCACACCCTGTCACACACGCACACCCTGTCACACACCCACACCCCATCACACACTCACACCCCGTCACACACTCACACCCCGTCACACACTCACACCCTGTCACACACGCACACCCTGTCACACACCCACACCCCATCACACACCCACACCCCATCACACACTCGCACCCCGTCACACACTCACACCCTGTCACACACCCACACCCTGTCACACACTCACACCCTGTCACACACTCACACCCTGTCACACACCCACACCCTGTCACACACACACACCCTGTCACACACTCACACCCCGTCACACACCCAAGCTACATCTCACATTCTCGCTCCCTCACACACTCACGCTCCGTCTCACTCACACACTATGTCACAAGCCCAAGTTGTGTCACACATCCAAGCTCCATCACACACTCACACTTGGTCACACACCCACACCCTGTCACACCCCCACACCCTGTCACACCCCCACACTCCGTCACGCGCTCATGCCCTGTCACACACCCAAGCTACATCTCACATTCTCGCTCCATCACACACTCACACCCCTTCACACACCCACTCCTGGTCACACACTCACAACTCTTCTCACACACTCAGGCTCCAGCACACACACACACCCTATCACACAGCCAAGCTATGTCACACACTCTCGCTCCATCACACACTCACAACCCTGTCACACACCCACACCCTGTCACACACTCATACCCTGTCACACACTCACATCCTGTCACACACCCACACCCAGTCACACACTCACACCCTGTCACACACTCACACCTTGTCACACACTCACACCCCGTTACACACCCACACCCCGTCACACACTCACACCCTGTCACACACCCACACCCCGTCACACACTCACACCCCTTCACACACTCACACCCTGTCACACACTCACACCGTCACACACTCACACCCTGTCACACCCCCACACTCCGTCACACACACACCCTGTCACACACTCACACCCTGTCACACCCCCACACTCCGTCACACACCCACACCCTGTCACACACTCACACCCTGTCACACACTCACACCCTGTCACACCCCCACACTCCGTCACACACCCACACCCTGTCACACACTCACACCCTGTCACACACTCACACCCTGTCACACCCCCACACTCCGTCACACACCCACACCCTGTCACACACTCACACCCTGTCACACACTCACACCCTGTCACACCCCCACACTCCGTCACGCGCTCATGCCCCGTCACACACCCACTCCTGGTCACACACTCACAACTCTTCTCACACACTCAGGCTCCAGCGCACACACACACCCCATCACACAGCCAAGCTATGTCACACACTCTCGCTCCATCACACACTCACAACCCTTCCCACACCCACACCCCGTCACACACCCATACTCCGTAACACACTCACGCTCCGTCGCACACCCACGCTCCGTTACACACCCACACACCATCACACACTCTCGCTCCATCGCACACTCACAACCCTTCACACACACGCACCCCATCACACACCCACACCTTGTAACACACACGCTCCATCACACACTCACACCCTGTCACACACTCACACTCTGTCACACACCCACACTCCGAAACACACCCAAGCTCCGTCACACACCCATGCCCCATCCCACACACACATTATGTCACACACCCAAGCTACATCACACACACACGCTCCCTCACACACCCACACACTGTCACACACCCACACCCTGTCACACACTCACGGTCCCTCACACACCCACACCCTGTCACACACTCACGCTCCCTCACACACCCACGCCCCGTCACATGCCCACACCCATTCACACAACCACAGTCCAGCACACACCCTCACCCCTTAACCCACCCACACCCCGGCACACACCCACGCTCCTCACACACCCACACCCTGTCACACGCCCACCCCTGGTCACACACCCACACCCCGGCACACACCCACACTCCTCACACACCCACACCCTGTCACACGCCCACCCCTGGTCACACACCCACACCCCGGCACACAACCACACTCCTCACACACCCACACCCTGTCACACGCCCACTCCTGGTCACACACCCACACCCCGGCACACACCCACAAGCTACGTCACACAGTCTCTCTCCATGACACACACACAAACCTTCACACACACGCACCCCATCACACACCCACGCCCCGTCACAGACTCATGTCCCGCCACACACCCACACTGCTTCAAACACCTTCACCTCTTCACGCACCCGCTCCCCGTCCAACATCCACACTGCTCCCTCACTCACGCTCCCTCACACAGTCACACTCCGTCACACACCCACAATCTGTCACACACCCACATCCCGAAACACACCCAAGTTCCATCACACACCCACACTCTGTCACGCATTCACGCCCCTTCACACACACCCAAGCTACGTCACACACTCTCTCTCCATCACACACACACAAACCTTCACACATCCACACCCCGTCGCACACCCACGCTCTATCACACAACCACGTTCCATCTGACACACACACTACATCACACACCCACGTTATGTCACACGCTCACGCTCCATCACACACACACACTCCATCACACACCCAAGCTACCTTACACACTCACACACTGTCACATATCCACCCCCCGTAACACACCCATGCTCCATCACACACTCAAGCTCCATCACACACCCACAACCCATCACAGACTCACGCCCTGTCACACACCCACACCACGTCACACACTCACACTCACTCACACACTCATGCTCCGTCACACACCCACAATCTGTCACACACAAGCTACATCACACACCCAAACTCCGTCATGCATTCACACTGCTTCACACACACACAAGCTACGTCACACACCCACACTCCATCACACACACACAAACCTTCTCACACTCACAACCCATCACGCACTCACGCTCTGTCACACACTCACGCTCCGTCACACACTCACGCTATATCGCACACCCACGTTATGTCACACACTCACGCTCCATTTCACACACACACTCCAACACACACAAGCTACCTCACACACTCACGCTCCATCACACACTCACGCGCCGTCGCACACCCACGCTCCGTGACACACACACACGCTATATCACATGCCCACGTTATGTCAAATGCTCACGCTCTTTCTCACACACACACTCCGTCACATACCCAAGCTACGTCTCACACCCGCACCCCATCACACACCCACACCCCTTCACCCAGCCACACACCGTCACACACTCACGCTCCGTCACACGCACACACTATGTCACACGCCCAAGTTGTGTCACACGCTCACGCTCCATCTGACACAGCCCGTCACACACTCAAGCTACATCACACACTCACACTGCCTGTCACACACCCACACTGCTTCACCCACACACACACCATCACACACTCATACTCGGTCACACACACTCACCTCATCACGCACCCACTGCCTGTCACACACCCACACGGCTTCACCCACCCACACACCATCACACACGCATGCTCCGTTACACACATGCACCCCGTCACACACTTATGCTCTGTCACACACCCACACCCCGTCAGACACCCTCATCCCATCACGAACCCACGCTACATCACACATCCATGCCCCGCCACACACCCACACCCCATCCCACACACACACTCCATCACACACACACACTCCATCACACACACACACACTCTGTAACACACACACGCTCCCTCACACACCCACACACCGTCACACACTCACGTTCCCTCGCACACTCACGCTCTGTCATGCACTCAAGCTCCCTCACACACTCACACTCCGTCACACACACACACTCTGTAACACACACACGCTCTCTCACACACCCACACACCATCACACACACGCTCCCTCACACACTCACGCTCCGTCATACACACATGCTCCCTCACACACCCAAAACCCATCACACACCCACACCCTTTCACACACTCACGCTCTGTCACACACCCACACCCTGTCACACACTCACGCTCTGTCACACAACCACACTCCCTCACACACACGCACACACTATATCACACGCCCACGTTATGTCACACGCTCACGCTCCATCTCACATACACACTCCATCTCACACACACACTCCATCACAGCTTCATGCTCTGTCACATACTCTCACCCGGTCACACACCCAAGCTACCTCACACAGCCTCACCCTGTCACACACTCACACCCCCTCACACACCCACACTCCTCACACACTCACTCCTGGTCTCACACCCACACCCCATCACACACTCACACCCCGTCACACACTCACACCGTGTCACACACTCACACCCTGTCACACACCCACACCCTGTCACACACCCACACCCTGTCACACACCCACACTCCGTCACACACTCACATCCCCTCACACACCCGCACCCCGTCACGAACCCACGCCAAATTACACATCCACGCCCACCACACACCCACACACCGTCACACACTCACCCTCCCTCACACACCCACACCCCATCACACACCCACACCCTGTCACACATTCACACTCCCTCACACACTAACGCTCGGTCATAAACTCATGCCCCGTCACACACGCACACACCATCAGAAACTTTTGCTACATCACACACCCACACCCCATCACAGACTCATGCCCCGCCACACACCTGCACACCGTTACACACCCTCACCCCAGCACACATCCACGCCCCGACACACACCCGCACCTTGTTTTACACCCAAGCTCCGTCACACACTCACACAACGTCACAAACTTTCGCTACATCACACACCCACACTACATCACACACTCACGTCCCATCACACACACACACCCTGTCACACACCCACTCCTGGTCCCACGCCCACTCCCCTTCACAAACTCTCACTCCGTACACACCCACACTCCGTCACACACTCACATTCTGTCACACACCCACACTCCGTCACACACCCTCACTCTGTCACATAACCACTCCCCATCACACACCCGCAACCTGTTACACACCCACTCCCCGTCACACACTCACGCCCCCTCACACACCCACCCTCCTCACACACCCACGCTACGTCACACACTCACGTCCCATCAGACACCCACACCCTGTCACGCACCCACTCCTGGTCACACACCCACACCCGGCACACACCCACGCCTCATCACACACTCACGCCCCCTCACACACCCACACTCCTCACACACCCACGCTATGTCACACATCCACATGTCACACACACACACCATGTCACACACTTACATTGTGTCACACACTCACACTCCCTCACACACTCATGCTCCCTCACACACCCACTCCCCTTCACACACCCATGGTCTGGCACACACCCTCACCCCATCTCCCACCCACACCCTGGCACAAACCCACGCCCCATCACACATTCACACCCACTCACACACCCATACTCCTCACACATTCATGCTCCGTCACACACCCACGCCCCATCACACGCACACAGGCTCCATCACACACTCACACCCCGTCACACACTCACCCCCGTCACACACGCACGTTCCCTCACACACTCACACCCCATCACACACTCACACCCCGTCACACACTCACCCCCCGTCACACACGCACGTTCCCTCACACACTCACACCCCATCACACACCCACACCCCGTCACACACTCACCCCCCGTCACACACGCACGTTCCCTCACACACTCACACCCCATCACACAGCCACACCCTGTCAGACACCCTTGCTCCATCACACACCCACTTTGCTACACATCCATATCCCATCACACACTCATGCTCCCACACACACTCACTCTCCATCACACACTCACGCCCCGTCCCAGATCACACCCCGTCACACACTCACAGGCCATGATACACTCACGCTACTTCATGCACTCACGCTCCTTCACACACTCATGCTCCGTTACACACCCACACTCCATCACACACTCAACCCCGTGACGCACTCACGCTACTTCATGCACCCACACTTTGTTACACACCACACCCCGTTACACACCCACACCCCTTCACACACTCAAGGTCCCTCACACACTCACACCCTGTCACACACTCACACCCCGTCACACACTCACGCTCCCTCACACACTCACACTCTGTCACACACCCACACTCCATCATACACACGCACCCCATCACACACCCACACCCCGTCACACACTCACACCCCTTGACACACTCATGTTACTTCATGCACTCATGCTCCCTCACACACTCATGATCCGTCACACACCCACACACTGTCACACACCGCACCCCTTCACACACTCACCCCCTCTCCCACCCACACCCCGGCACACACCCATGCCCCATCACACACTCACACTCCCTCACACACCCACACCCTGTCACACACCCACTCCTTGTCATACACAGATACCCCTTCACACACCCACACTCCGTTACACACCCAAACCCCGTCACACACTTACGCTTCATCATACACCCACAACCCGTCAGACACCCACACCACATCACACACACACACTCCCTCAAACACTCACACTCCATCACACAACCACACCCTGTCACACGCTCACGCTCACGCTCCATCACAGATTCACATTCTGCCACACACCCACACCCGGTCACACATTCACGCTCCGTCACACACCCACACCCCATCACACACCCACACCCTGTCACACACCCACACCCCGTTACACACCCACACCCCATCACACACCCACACCCCATCACACACCCACACCCTGTCACACACCCACACCCCGGCACACACTCACATCCCGTTACACACCCACACCCCGTCACACACTCACATCCCGTTACACACCCACACCCTGTCACACACTCACACCCCGGCACACACTCACACCCCGTCACAAACCCACTCCTGGTCACACAACCACACCCCGTTACACACCCACACCCCGGCACACACTCACACCCTGTCACACACCCACGATCCGTTACACACCAACACTCCGTCACACACTTATGCTCGGTCAGACACCCACACTCTGTCACACACCCACACACCGTCACACACCCTCACCACATCACACACTCACGCTCGGTCACACACTCACGCTCGGTCACACACCCACACCCTGTCACACACCCACACCCTGTCACACACCCACATTCTGTCACGCACCCACACCCTGTCACACACCCACACCCTGTCACATACGCTCACCACGTCACACACTCACGCTCCGTCACACACTCACAGCCCGTGACACACTCACGCTACTTCATGCACCCACGCCCCTTCACACACTCACACCAGGTCACACACCCATGCCCCGCCACACAACCACACACCGCCACACACTCACTGCCCATGACACACTCATGCTCCATCACACACCCACGCTCTGTCACACACTCACACTCCTTCACACACCCACGCCCCGCCACACAACCACACACCGTCACACATTCACAGCCTGTGACACACTCATGCTCCATCACACACCCACACTCTGTCACACACTCACACTCCTTCACACACCCACGCCCCGCCACACAACCACACCCCGTGACACACTCACAGCCTGTGACACACTCACGCTGCTTCAGGCACTCATGCTCCCTCACACACCCACTCCCCGTCACACACCCACACCCTGTCTCCCACCCAAACCCCGGCACACACCCACGCCCCATCACACACCGACAATCCTCACACACCCACGCTCTGTTACACACACACACCCCATCACACACTCACACCCTGTCACACACCCACACCCCATCACACACCAACACTCCTCACACACCAACACTCCTCACACACCCACGCTCTGTTACACACCCACACCCCATCACACCCCGTCACACAACCACACCCCATCACACACCAACACTCCTCACACACCCACGCTCTGTTACACACCCACACCCCATCACACCCCATCACACACACACACCCTGTCACACACCCACACCCCGTCACACACTCACACTCTGTCACACACCCACACCCCGTCACACACTCACACCCTGTCACACACCCACGCCCCGTCACACACTCACACCCTGTCACACACACACACCCCGTCACACACTCACACCCCGTCACACACTCACACTCTGTCACACACAAACACCCCGTCACACACTCACACCCCGTCACACACTCACACCCCGTCACACACTCACACTCTGTCACACACCCACACCCTGTCACACACTCACACCCTGTCACACACTCACACTCTGTCAAACACTCACACCCCGTCACACACTCACACTCTGTCACACACAAACACCCCGTCACACACTCACACCCCTTCACACACTCACACCCCTTCACACACTCACACCCCGTTACACACCCACACCCTGTCAAACACCCACACCCTGTCACACACACACACCCATCACACACCCACACCCTGTCACACACCCACACCCCGTCACACACCCACACCCCATCACACACCCACACCCTGTCACACACCCACACCCCGTCACACACACACACCCCATCACACACTCACACCCTGTCACACACTCACACCCTGTCACACACCCACACCCCATCACACACCCACACCCCATCACACACTCACACCCTGTCACACACCCACACCCTGTCACACACCCACAGCCCGTGACACACTCAAGCTACTCCATGCACTCGTGCCACCTCACACACTCACGCTGCATCACACACCCACACTCTGTCACACACCTGCAACCCGTTACACACCCACACCACGTTGCACATTCACACCCTTTCACACACTCACGCCCCCTCACAAACCCAGACTCCTCACACACTCACACCCCGTCACACACTCACACCTGTCACACACTCACATCCTGTCACACACCCACACCACGTCACAAACCCACACCCCGTCACACACCCACACCCTGTCAAACACTCACACCCTGTCACACACTCACACCCCATCACACACCCACATCCTGAAACACACCCACACCCCGTCACACACACACACTCCGTCACACACCCACACCCCGTCACACACACACACTCCGTCACACACCCTCACCCCGCTACACACCTACACTCTGTCACACACCCACATCCGTCACACACTCACGCCCCGTCACACACCCACACCCTGTCACACACTCACGCTCTGTCACACACCCACACCCTGTCACACACTCACGCTCTGTCACACACCCACACCCTGTCACGCACTCACGCTCTGTCACACACCCACACCCTGTCACACACTCACGCTCTGTCACACACCCACACCCCGTCACACACCCACACCCCGTCACACACTCACACCCTGTCACACACTCACACCCCGTCACACACTCACACCCCGTCACACACTCACACCCTGTCACACACTCACACCCCTTCACACACTCACACCCCGTCACATACCCACACCCGTTCACACACTCACACCCCGTCGCACACCCACACCCCGTCACACACTCACACCACGTCACACACACACACCACGTCACACACTCACAGACCGTGACACACTCAAGCTATTTCATGCACTCATGCCACCTCACACACTCACGCTGCGTCACACACCCACACACTGTCACACACCTGCAACCTGTTACACACCCACACTCTGTCACACACCTGCAACTCGTTACACAACCACACTGTCACACACCCTCACCCCGTTACACACCCACACCCCGTCACACACTCACACCCTGTCACACACCCACACCCTGTCACACACCCACACCCTGTCACACACCCACACCCTGTCACACACCCACACCCCGTCACACACCCACACCCCGTCACACACCCACACCCTGTCACACACCCACACCCTGACACACACACACACCACGTCACACACTCACAGCCCGTGACACACTCATGCTACTTCATGCACTCACGCTCCCTCACACACTCACGCTCTGTCATACACCCACACTTTGTTACACATACACACCATGTCACACACTCACAGACCGTGACACACTCAAGCTACTTCGTGCACTCATGCCGCCTCACACACTCACGCTGCGTCACACACCCACACTCTGTCACACACCTGCAACCCGTTACACACCCACACCACATCACACACCCACACCCCGTTGCACATTCACACCCTTTCACACAATCACGCCCACTCACAAACCCAGACTCCTCACACACCCACACTCCATCACACACTCACACCCCGTCACACACTCACATCCTGTAACACACCCACACCACGTCACACACTCACACCCCGTCACACACTCACACCCTGTCACACACTCACATCCTGTCACACACCCACACCCTGTCACACACTCACACCCCTTCACACACTCACACCCTGTCACACACCCACATCCTGAAACACACCCACACCCCGTCACACACCCACACCCCGTCACACACTCACACACCCACATCCTGTCACACACCCACACCCCGTCACACACTCACACCCCGTCACACACTCACACCCCGTCACACACACATGCTCCCTCACACAACCACACCCTGTCACACACACATGCTCCCTCACACAACCACACCCCGTCACACACACACACTCCGTCACACACCCTCACCCCGCTACACACCTACACTCTGTCACACACCCGAATCCGTGACACACTCACGCTCTGTCACACACTCACACCCCGTCACACACCCACACCCTGTCACACACTCACGCTCTGTCACACACCCACACCCTGTCACACACTCACGCTCTGTCACACACCCACACCCTGTCACGCACTCACGCTCTGTCACACACTCACACCCTGTCACACACTCACGCTCTGTCACACACCCACACCCCGTCACACACCCGCATCCGTCACACACACACACCCCGTCACACACTCACACCCCGTCACACACCCACACCCCGTCACACACTCACACCCCGTCACACACTCACACCCCGTCACACACCCACACCCCGTCACACACTCACACCCCGTCACACACTCACACCCTGTCACACACCCACACCCTGTCACACACTCACACCCCGTCACACACTCACACCCCGTCACACACTCACACCCCGTCACACCCTCACACCATGTCACACTCCCACTCTCCATCACACACTCACGCTCCCTCACACACCCACACCCCGTCACACACCCACACCACGTCACACACTCACACCCTGTCACACACTCACACCCTGTCACACACACACTCCTCACACACCCACGCTCCGTTACACACCCAAACCCGGTTACACACACACACCCCATCACACACCAACACTCCTCACACACCCACGCTCCGTTATACACCCAAACCCCGTCACACACCCACACCTGGTCACACAACTACACCCTGTCAGAAACTCATGCTCCGTCAAACATGCACGCTCCCTCACACACTCACGCTCTGTCACACACTCACGCTCTTTCACACAACCACACACTGTGACACACCCACAGCCTGTCACACACTCACACTCTGTCACACACTCACGCTCCCTCACACACCCACAGCCCGTCACACACTCACGCTCCCTCACAAACCCATGCTCAATCACACAACCATGCTCGGTCACACACCCACACCCCATCACACACTCAAACCCCGTCACACACCCAAACCCCATCACACACTCACACCCTGTCACACACTCACACCCTGTCACACACCCACATCCTGTCACACACCCACACCCCGTCACACACTCACACCCTGTCACACACTCACACCCCATGACACACTCACACCCCTTCACACACCCACACCCTGTCACACACCCACACCCCGTCACACACCCACACCCCGTCACACACTCACACCGTCACACACTCACACCCCATGACACACTCACACCCCTTCACACACCCACACCCTGTCACACACCCACACTCCGTCACACACTCACACCCTGTCACATACTCACACCCCGTCACACACTCACACCCCGTCACACACTCACACCACGTCACACACTCACACCCCGACACACACCCAGACTCCTCACACACCCACACCCTGTCACACACCCACACCCCGTCACACACTCACACCCCTTCACACACCCACACCCTGTCACACACTCACACCCCGTCACACACTCACACCCCGTCACACACCCACACCCTGTCACACACTCACACCCTGTCACACGCCCACACCCCGTCACACACTCACACCCTGTCACACACCCACACCCTGTCACACACCCACACCCCGTCACACACCCACACCCCGTCACACACCCACACCCCTTTGCACATTTACACCCTTTCACACACTCACGCCCACTCACAAACCCAGACTCCTCACACACCCACACCCCATCACACACTCACACCCCGTCACACACTCACACCCTGTAACACACTCACACTCCGTCACACACTCACATCCTGTAACACACCCACACCACGTCACACACCCACACCCCGTCACACACTCACACCCTGTAACACACTCACACTCCGTCACACACTCACATCCTGTAACACACCCACACCCCGTCACACACTCACACCCTGTAACACACTCACACTCCATCACACACTCACACCCTGTAACACACTCACACTCCGTCACACACTCACATCCTGTAACACACCCACACCCCGTCACACACTCACATCCTGTAACACACCCACACCACGTCACACACCCACACTCCATCACACACTCACACCCCGTCACACACTCACATCCTGTAACACACCCACACCCCGTCACACACCCACACTCCATCACACACTCACACCCCATCACACACTCACAGCCTGTAACACACTCACACCACGTCACACACCCACACCCCGTCACACACTCACACTCTGTCACACACCCACACCCCGTCACACACTCACATCCTGTAACACACCCACACCACGTCACACACCCACACCCCGTCACACACTCACACTCTGTCACACACCCACACCCCGTCACACACCCACACCCCGTCACACACCCACACCACGTCACACACCCACACCCCGTCACACACCCACACCCTGTCACACACTCACGCTCTGTCACACACTCACGATCTGTCACACAACCACACACTGTGACACACCCACAGCCTGTCACACACTCACACTCTGTCACTCACACACACTGTCACACACCCACACCCTGTCACACACTCACGCTCCCTCACAAACTCATGCTCAATCACACAACCATGCTCGGTCACACACTCACACCCCGTCACACACCCACATCCTGTCACACACTCTCACTCCGTGACACACTCAGGCTACTTCATGCACTCACGCTCCATCATACACCCACACGTTGTAAGACACCCACTCCCCGTCACACACTCACACTCCGTCACACATTCACACTCCGTCACAAACTCACACCCTGTCACACACACACACTCCGTCACACACTCACACTCCGTCACACACTCACACTCCGTCAAACACCCACACACCATCACACACCCACACCCCATCACACACTCACACCCCATCACACAGTCAGACACGCATGCTCCATCATACACTCATGTCCCGTCACAGACCCACACCCCATCACACACTCATGCATCGTTACACACCCACACTCCATCACACAACCACACCCTGTCAGAAACCCACGCTCCATCAAATGTCACGCTCCATCACACACCCACACACTGTCACACACTCACGCTCCATCACACACCCACACCCTGTCACACACTCACGCTCCATCACACACCCACACACTGTCACACACTCACGCTCCATCACACACCCACACCCTGTCACACACTCACGCTCCATCACACACCCACACCCTGTCTCACACTCACGCTCCATCACACACTCACACCCTGTCACACACTCACACTCCGTCACGCACACACACCCTGTCACACACTCACCCTCCATCACACACACACACCCTGTCACACACTCACATTCCGTCACACACCCACTCTCTGTCACACACACACAACCTGTCACACACCCACACCCTGTCACACACTCACATTCCGTCACATACCCACTCCCTGTCACACACCCACACCCTGTCACACACCCACACCCTGTCACACACTCACGCTCCGTCACACACCCACACCCTGTCACACACCCACACCCTGTCACGGACCCACACCCTGTCACACACTCACGCTCTGTCACACACCCACACCCTGTCACTCATGCACTGTCACACACCCACACCCTGTCACACACACACCCTGTCACACACCCACACCCTGTCACACACTCACGCTCTGTCACACACCCACACCCTGTCACACACCCACGCTCTATCACCCAGAACCAGTCACACCCACGCCCTGTCACACACCCACACCGCTTCACCCATCCACACACCATCACACACTCACGCTTTGTCACACACCCACACCCCGAAACACACCCCGAAACACACCCAAGCTACATTACACATCCACACTCCATCACACACCCAGACCCCGTCACTCACCCACAACCCCACAAACTTACACTGCATCACACATCCACGCCCCACCACACACTCACACTCCATCACACACTCACGCTCCGTCACACCCCCACACTCTGTCACACATCCACACCACGTCACACACTCACACTCTGTCACACACTCAGCCCGTGACACACTCATGCTACTTCATGAACTCACCTTCCCTCACACACACATGCTCCGTTACACACCCACACTCTGTCACACACCCGCAATCCATTACACACCCACACCCCGTCACACACTCACGCTCGGTCACACACCAACACCCTGTCACACACTCACGCTCCCTCACACACCCACGCCCCGTCACATACCCACACACCATCACACACTCACACTCCCTCACACACCCACACCCTGTCAGACACTCTCGCTCTGTCAAACATTCACGCTCCCTCACACACCCACACTTGTCACACACCCACACCCCGTCACACACTCACACACTGTCACACACTCACACCCCTTCACACACCCTCACCCCGTCACACGCTCACACCCCGACACACACCCAGACTCCTCACACACCCACACCCTGTCACTCACCCACACCCCGTCACACACTCACACCCCATCACACACCCACACCCTGTCACACACTCACACCACGTCACACACTCACACCCCGTCACACACTCACACCCCTTCACACACTCACACCCCGTCACACACCCACACCCTGTCACACACCCACACCCTGTCACACACCCACACCCTGTCACACACCCACACCCCGTCACACACCCACACCCTGTCACACACCCACACCCCGTCACACACCCACACCCCGTCACACACCCACACCCCGTTGCACATTTACACCCTTTCACACACTCACGCCCCCTCACAAACCCAGACTCCTCACACACCCACACTCCATCACACACTCACACCCCTTCAAACACTCACACCCTGTCACACACCCACACCCCGTCACACACTCACATCCTGTAACACACCCACACCCCATCACACACTCACACCCCGTCACACACTCACACCCTGTAACACACTCACACTCCGTCACACACTCACATCCTGTAACACACCCACACCACGTCACACACCCATAACCCGTCACACACTCACACCCTGTAACACACTCACACTCCGTCACACAATCACATCCTGTAACACACCCACACCCCGTCACACACTCACACCCTGTAACACACTCACACTCCGTCACACACTCACACCCTGTAACACACTCACACTCCATCACACACTCACATCCTGTAACACACCCACACCCCGTCACACACTCACATCCTGTAACACACCCACACCACGTCACACACCCACACTCCATCACACACTCACACCCTGTCACACACTCACACCCCGTCACACACTCACATCCTGTAACACACCCACACCCCGTCACACACCCACACTCCATCACACACTCACACCCCATCACACACTCACATCCTGTAACACACCCACACCCCGTCACACACCCACACTCCATCACACACTCACACCACGTCACACACCCACACCCCGTCACACACTCACACTCTGTCACACACCCACACCCCGTCACACACTCACATCCTGTAACACACCCACACCACGTCACACACCCACACCCCGTCACACACCCACACCCTGTCACACACTCACGCTCTGTCACACACTCACGCTCTGTCACACAACCACACCCTGTCACACACTCACATTCCGTCACATACCCACTCCCTGTCACACACCCACACCCTGTCACACACCCACACCCTGTCACACACTCACGCTCCGTCACACACCCACACCCTGTCACACACCCACACCCTGTCACGCACCCACACCCTGTCACACACCCACACCCTGTCACTCATGCACTGTCACACACCCACACCCTGTCACACACACACCCTGTCACACACCCACACCCTGTCACACACTCACGCTCTGTCACACACCCACACCCTGTCACACACCCACGCTCTATCACCCAGAACCAGTCACACCCACGCCCTGTCACACACCCACACCGCTTCACCCATCCACACACCATCACACACTCACGCTTTGTCACACACCCACACCCCGAAACACACCCCGAAACACACCCAAGCTACATTACACATCCACACTCCATCACACACCCAGACCCCGTCACTCACCCACAACCCCACAAACTTACACTGCATCACACATCCACGCCCCACCACACACTCACACTCCATCACACACTCACGCTCCGTCACACCCCCACACTCTGTCACACATCCACACTACGTCACACACTCACACTCTGTCACACACTCAGCCCGTGACACACTCATGCTACTTCATGAACTCACCTTCCCTCACACACACATGCTCCGTTACACACCCACACTCTGTCACACACCCGCAATCCATTACACACCCACACCCCGTCACACACTCACGCTCGGTCACACACCAACACCCTGTCACACACTCACGCTCCCTCACACACCCACGCCCCGTCACATACCCACACACCATCACACACTCACACTCCCTCACACACCCACACCCTGTCAGACACTCTCGCTCTGTCAAACATTCACGCTCCCTCACACACCCACACTTGTCACACACCCACACCCCGTCACACACTCACACACTGTCACACACTCACACCCCTTCACACACCCTCACCCCGTCACACGCTCACACCCCGACACACACCCAGACTCCTCACACACCCACACCCTGTCACTCACCCACACCCCGTCACACACTCACACCCCATCACACACCCACACCCTGTCACACACTCACACCACGTCACACACTCACACCCCGTCACACACTCACACCCCTTCACACACTCACACCCCGTCACACACTCACACCCCTTCACACACTCACACCCCTTCACACACTCACACCCCGTCACACACTCACACCCTGTCACACACCCACACCCTGTCACACACCCACACCCTGTCACACACTCACACCCCGTCACACACTCACACCCTGTCACATACCCACACCCCGTCACACACCCACACCCTGTCACACACCCACACCCCGTCACACACCCACACCATGTCACACACCCACACCCCTTCACACACTCACACCCTGTCACACTCCCACTCCTGATCTCACAACAACAACCTTTCACACACCCAGACTCCGTTACACACCCACAACCCCTCACACACTTACGCTCCATCATACACCCACACCCAGTCACACGCCCACGCTCCATATACACCCACACCCCGTCACACACTCACGCCCCTCACACACCCACACTCCTCACACACCCATGCTCCGTTACACACCCACACCCCGTCACACACCCACACCCCATCACACACTCACACTACTCACACACCCATGCTCCGTTACACACCCAAACCCCGTTACACACCCACACTCCTCACACACCCACACCCCATCACACACTCACACCCCTCACACACCCACACTACTCACACACCCATGCTCCGTTACACACCCAAACCCCGTTACACACCCACACCCCATCACACACCCACACTCCTCACACACCCACGCTCCGTTACACACCCAAACCCCGTCACACACCCACACCTGGTCACACAACCACACCCTGTCAGAAACGCACGCTCCCTCACACACCCCCCACATCCTGTCACACACTCACGCTCTGTCACACACTCACACCCCGTCACACACTCACACCCCGTCACACACTCACACCCCGTCACACACTCACACCCTGTCACACACTCACACCCCGTCACACACTCACACCCCGTCACACACTCACACCCTGTCACACAATCACACCCCGTCACACACTCACACACTGTCACACACTCACACCCCGTCACACACTCACACCCTGTCACACACCCACACCCTGTCACACACTCACACCCCGTCACACACTCACACCCCTTCACACACTCACACCCCGTCACACACTCACACCCCTTCACACACTCACACCCCTTCACACACTCACACCACGTCACACACTCACAGACCGTGACACACTCACGCTATTTCATGCACTCATGCTGCGTCACACACCCACACCCCGTTACACACCCACACTCCTCACACACACACACCCCGTCACACATTCACACCCCATCACACACCCACACTCTGTCTGACACCCACACCCCGTCACACACTCACACCCTGTCACACACCCACACCCCGTCACACACTCACACCCTGTCACACACTCACGCCCTGTCACACACCCACACCCCGTCACACACCCACACCCCGTCACACACCCACACCGCATCACACACTCACACCCCTCACACACCCACACTACTCACACACCCATGCTCCGTTACACACCCAAACCCCGTTACACACCCACACCCCATCACACACCCACACTCCTCACACACCCACGCTCCGTTACACACCCAAACCCCGTCACACACCCATACCTGGTCACACAACCACACCCTGTCAGAAACTCACGCTCCCTCACACACCCCCCACATCCTGTCACACACTCACGCTCTGTCACACACTCACACCCCGTCACACACTCACACCCCGTCACACACTCACACCCCGTCACACACTCACACCCTGTCACACACTCACACCCCGTCACACACTCACACCCCGTCACACACTCACACCCCGTCACACAATCACACCCCGTCACACACTCACACACTGTCACACACTCACACCCCGTCACACACTCACACCCTGTCACACACCCACACCCTGTCACACACTCACACCCCGTCACACACTCACACCCCGTCACACACTCACACCCCTTCACACACTCACACCCCGTCACACACTCACACCCCTTCACACACTCACACCCCTTCACACACTCACACCACGTCACACACTCACAGACCGTGACACACTCACGCTATTTCATGCACTCATGCTGCGTCACACACCCACACCCCGTTACACACCCACACTCCTCACACACACACACCCCGTCACACATTCACACCCCATCACACACCCACACTCTGTCTGACACCCACACCCCGTCACACACTCACACCCTGTCACACACCCACACCCCGTCACACACTCACACCCTGTCACACACTCACACCCTGTCACACACCCACACCCCGTCACACACCCACACCCCGTCACACACCCACACCGCATCACACACTCACACCCCTCACACACCCACACTACTCACACACCCATGCTCCGTTACACACCCAAACCCCGTTACACACCTACACTCCTCACACACCCACACCCCATCACACACTCACACCCCTCACACACCCACACTACTCACACACCCATGCTCTGTTACACACCCAAACCCCGTCACACACCCACACCTGGTCACACAACCACACCCTGTTCGAAACTCACGCTCCCTCACACACCCACATCCTGTCACACACTCACGCTCTGTCACACACTCACACCCCGTCACACACTCACACACTGTCACACACTCACATCCCGTCACACACTCACACCCTGTCACACACCCACACCCTGTCACACACTCACACCCTGTCACACACTCACACCCCGTCACACACTCACACCCCTTCACACACTCACACCCCGTCACACACTCACACCCCTTCACACACTCACACCCCGTCACACACTCACACCCCTTCACACACTCACACCCCGTCACACACTCACACCCCTTCACACACTCACACCCCGTCACACACTCACACCCTGTCACACACCCACACCCTGTCACACACTCACACCCCTTCACACACTCACACCCCTTCACACACTCACACCCCGTCATAAACCCACACACTGTCACACACTCACAGACCGTGACACACTCACGCTATTTCATGCACTCATGCCACCTCACACACTCATGCTGCGTCACACACCCACACCACGTCACACACCCACACCCCGTTGCACATTCACACCCTTTCACACACTCACGCCCCCTCACAAACCCAGACTCCTCACACACCCACACTCCATCACACACTCACACCCCGTCACACACCCACACCCTGTCACACACCCAAACCCCGTCACACACCCACACCATGTCACACACCCACACCCCTTCACACACTCACACCCTGTCACACTCCCACTCCTGATCTCACAACAACAACCTTTCACACACCAGACTCCGTTACACACCCACAACCCCTCACACACTTACGCTCCATCATACACCCACACCCAGTCACACGCCCACGCTCCATATACACCCACACCCCGTCACACACTCACGCCCCTCACACACCCACACTCCTCACACACCCACGCTCCGTTACACACCCACACCCCGTCACACACCCACACCCCATCACACACTCACACTACTCACACACCCATGCTCCGTTACACACCCAAACCCCGTTACACACCTACACTCCTCACACACCCACACCCCATCACACACTCACACCCCTCACACACCCACACTACTCACACACCCATGCTCCGTTACACACCCAAACCCCGTCACACACCCACACCTGGTCACACAACCACACCCTGTTCGAAACTCACGCTCCCTCACACACCCACAACCTGTCACACACTCACGCTCTGTCACACACTCACACCCCGTCACACACTCACACAGTCACACACTCACACCCCGTCAAACACTCACACCCTGTCACACACCCACACCCTGTCACACACTCACACCCTGTCACACACTCACACCCCGTCACACACTCACACCCCTTCACACACTCACACCCCGTCACACACTCACACCCCTTCACACACTCACACCCCGTCACACACTCACACCCCTTCACACACTCACACCCCGTCACACACTCACACCCTGTCACAAACCCACACCCTGTCACACACTCACACCCTGTCACACACTCACACCCCTTCACACACTCACACCCCTTCACACACTCACACCCCGTCATAAACCCACACACTGTCACACACTCACAGACCGTGACACACTCATGCTATTTCATGCACTCATGCCACCTCACACGCTCATGCTGCGTCACACACCCACACTGTCACACACCTGCAACCCGTTACACACCAACACTCTGTCACACACCCTCACCCCATGCCACACCCACACCACGTCACACACCCACACCCCGTTGCACATTCACACCCTTTCACACACTCACGCCCCCTCACAAACCCAGACTCCTCACACACCCACACTCCATCACACACTCACACCCCGTCACACACCCACACCCTGTCACACACCCAAACCCCGTCACACACCCACACCATGTCACACACCCACACCCCTTCACACACTCACACCCTGTCACACTCCCACTCCTGATCTCACAACAACAACCTTTCACACACCAGACTCCGTTACACACCCACAACCCCTCACACACTTACGCTCCATCATACACCCACACCCAGTCACACGCCCACGCTCCATATACACCCACACCCCGTCACACACTCACGCCCCTCACACACCCACACTCCTCACACACCCACGCTCCGTTACACACCCACACCCCGTCACACACCCACACCCCATCACACACTCACACTACTCACACACCCATGCTCCGTTACACACCCAAACCCCGTTACACACCTACACTCCTCACACACCCACACCCCATCACACACTCACACCCCTCACACACCCACACTACTCACACACCCATGCTCCGTTACACACCCAAACCCCGTCACACACCCACACCTGGTCACACAACCACACCCTGTTCGAAACTCACGCTCCCTCACACACCCACATCCTGTCACACACTCACGCTCTGTCACACACTCACACCCCGTCACACACTCACACAGTCACACACTCACACCCCGTCAAACACTCACACCCTGTCACACACCCACACCCTGTCACACACTCACACCCTGTCACACACTCACACCCCGTCACACACTCACACCCCTTCACACACTCACACCCCGTCACACACTCACACCCCTTCACACACTCACACCCCGTCACACACTCACACCCCTTCACACACTCACACCCCGTCACACACTCACACCCTGTCACACACCCACACCCTGTCACACACTCACACCCTGTCACACACTCACACCCCTTCACACACTCACACCCCTTCACACACTCACACCCCGTCATAAACCCACACACTGTCACACACTCACAGACCGTGACACACTCACGCTATTTCATGCACTCATGCCACCTCACACGCTCATGCTGCGTCACACACCCACACTGTCACACACCTGCAACCCGTTACACACCAACACTCTGTCACACACCCTCACCCCATGCCACACCCACACCACGTCACACACCCACACCCCGTTGCACATTCACACCCTTTCACACACTCACGCCCCCTCACAAACCCAGACTCCTCACACACCCACACTCCATCACACACTCACACCCCGTCACACACCCACACCCTGTCACACACCCAAACCCCGTCAAACACCCACACCATGTCACACACCCACACCCCTTCACACACTCACACCCTGTCACACTCCCACTCCCACTCCTGATCTCACAACAACAACCTTTCACACACCAGACTCCGTTACACACCCACAACCCCTCACACACTTACGCTCCATCATACACCCACACCCAGTCACACGCCCACGCTCCATATACACCCACACCCCGTCACACACTCACGCCCCTCACACACCCACACTCCTCACACACCCACGCTCCGTTACACACCCACACCCCGTCACACACCCACACCCCATCACACACTCACACTACTCACACACCCATGCTCCGTTACACACCCAAACCCCGTTACACACCCACACTCCTCACACACCCACACCCCATCACACACTCACACCCCTCACACACCCACACTACTCACACACCCATGCTCCGTTACACACCCAAACCCCGTCACACACCCACACTCCTCACACACCCACGCGCCGTTACACACCCAAACCCCGTCACACACCCACACCTGGTCACACAACCACACCCTGTCAGAAACTCACGCTCCCTCACACACCCACATCCTGTCACACACTCACGCTCTGTCACACACTCACACCCCATTACACAATCACACCCTGTCACACACTCACACCCTGTCACACACTCACACAGTCACACACTCACACCCCGTCAAACACTCACACCCTGTCACACACCCACACCCTGTCACACACTCACACCCTGTCACACACTCACACCCCGTCACACACTCACACCCCTTCACACACTCACACCCCGTCACACACTCACACCCCTTCACACACTCACACCCCGTCACACACTCACACCCCTTCACACACTCACACCCCGTCACACACTCACACCCTGTCACACACCCACACCCTGTCACACACTCACACCCTGTCACACACTCACATCCCTTCACACACTCACACCCCTTCACACACTCACAACCCGTCATAAACCCACACACTGTCACACACTCACAGACCGTGACACACTCAAGCTATTTCATGCACTCATGCCACCTCACACGCTCATGCTGCGTCACACACCCACACTGTCACACACCTGCAACCCGTTACACACCAACACTCTGTCACACACCCTCACCCCATGCCACACCCACACCACGTCACACACCCACACCCCGTTGCACATTCACACCCTTTCACACACTCACGCCCCCTCACAAACCCAGACTCCTCACACACCCACACTCCATCACACACTCACACCCCGTCACACACCCACACCCTGTCACACACCCAAACCCCGTCACACACCCACACCATGTCACACACCCACACCCCTTCACACACTCACACCCTGTCACACTCCCACTCCCACTCCTGATCTCACAACAACAACCTTTCACACACCAGACTCCGTTACACACCCACAACCCCTCACACACTTACGCTCCATCATACACCCACACCCAGTCACACGCCCACGCTCCATATACACCCACACCCCGTCACACACTCACGCCCCTCACACACCCACACTCCTCACACACCCACGCTCCGTTACACACCCACACCCCGTCACACACCCACACACCATCACACACTCACACTACTCACACACCCATGCTCCGTTACACACCCAAACCCCGTTACACACCCACACTCCTCACACACCCACACCCCATCACACACTCACACCCCTCACACACCCACACTACTCACACACCCATGCTCCGTTACACACCCAAACCCCATCACACACCCACACTCCTCACACACCCACGCTCCGTTACACACCCAAACCCCGTCACACACCCACACCTGGTCACACAACTACACCCTGTCAGAAACTCACGCTCCCTCACACACCCACATCCTGTCACACACTCACGCTCTGTCACACACTCACACCCCATTACACAATCACACCCTGTCACACACTCACACCCTGTCACACACTCACACCCCGTCACACACTCACACCCTGTCACACACTCACACTGTCACACACTCACACCCCGTCACACACTCACACCCTGTCACACACCCACACCCTGTCACACACTCACACCCCGTCACACACTCACACCCTGTCACACACTCACACCCCGTCACACACTCACACCCCTTCACACACTCACACCCCGTCACACACTCACACCCCGTCACACACTCACACCCCGTCACACACTCACACCCTGTCACACACCCACACCCTGTCACACACTCACACCCCGTCACACACTCACACCCTGTCACACACCCACACCCTGTCACACACTCACACCCCGTCACACACTCACACCCTGTCACACACTCACACCCCGTCACACACTCACACCCCTTCACACACTCACACCCCGTGACACACTCACACCCCTTCACACACACACACCCCTTCACACACCCACACCACGTCACACACTCACAGACCGTGACACACTCACGCTAGTTCATGCACTCATGCTGCGTCACACACCCACACCCCGTTACACACCCACACTCCTCACACACACACACCCCGTCACACATTCACACCCCATCACACACCCACACTCTGTCTGACACCCACACCCTGTCACACACCCACACCCTGTCACACACCCACACCCTGTCACACACACACACCCCGTCACACACCCACACCCCGTCACACATCCACACCCCGTCACACACCCACACCCTGTCACACACTCACGCTCCTTCATGCACTCACGCTCCCTCACACGTTCACGCTCTGTCATACACCCACACTTTGTTACACACCCACACCACGTCACACACTCACAGACCGTGACACACTCACACTACTGCATACACTCGCGCCGCCTCACACACTCATGCTGCGTTACACACCCACACTCCGTCACACACCCTCATCCCGACACACACCCACACTCCATCACACACTCACACCCCGTCACACACCCACACCACGTCACACACTCACACCCCGTCACACACTCACACCCCGTCACACACTCACACCCTGTCACACACTCACACCCCTTCACACACCCTCACCCCGTCACACGCTCACACACCGACACACACCCAGACTCCTCACACACCCACACCCTGTCACACACCCACACCCCGTCACACACTCACACCCCATCACACACCCACACCCTGTCACACACTCACACCACGTCACACACTCACACCCCGTCACACACTCACACCCTGTCACACACTCACACCCTGTCACACACTCACACCCCTTCACACACCCTCACCCCATCACACGCTCACACCCCGACACACACCCAGACTCCTCACACACCCACACCCTGTCACACACCCACACCCCGTCACACACTCACACCCCTTCACACACCCACACCCTGTCACACACTCACACCCCTTCACACACCCACACCCTGTCACACACTCACACCCCGTCACACACTCACACCCCGTCACACACCCACACCCTGTCACACACCCACACCCCGTCACACACTCACACCCCTTCACACACCCACACCCCGTCACACACCCACACCCCGTCACACACCCACACCCCGTCACACACCCACACCCTGTCACACACCCACACCCTGTCACACACCCACACCCCGTCACACACCCACACCCCGTCACACACCCACACCCCGTTGCACATTTACACCCTTTCACACACTCACGCCCCCTCACAAACCCAGACTCCTCACACACCCACACTCCATCACACACTCACACCCCGTCAAACACTCACACCCTGTCACACACCCACACCCCGTCACACACTCACATCCTGTAACACACCCACACCCCATCACACACTCACACCCCGTCACACACTCACACACTGTAACACACTCACACTCCGTCACACACTCACATCCTGTAACACACCCACACCACGTCACACACCCACACCCCGTCACACACTCACACCCTGTAACACACTCACACTCCGTCACACACTCACATCCTGTAACACACCCACACCCCGTCACACACTCACACCCTGTAACACACTCACACTCCGTCACACACTCACACCCTGTAACACACTCACACTCCATCACACACTCACATCCTGTAACACACCCACACCCCGTCACATACTCACATCCTGTAACACACCCACACCACGTCACACACCCACACTCCATCACACACTCACACCCTGTCACACACTCACACCCCGTCACACACTCACATCCTGTAACACACCCACACCCCGTCACACACCCACACTCCATCACACACTCACACCACGTCACACACCCACACCCCGTCAAACACTCACACTCTGTCACACACCCACACCCCGTCACACACTCACATCCTGTAACACACCCACACCACGTCACACACCCATACCCCGTCACACACCCACACCCTGTCACACACTCACGCTCTGTCACACACTCACGCTCTGTCACACAACCACACCCTGTCACACACTCACATTCCGTCACATACCCACTCCCTGTCACACACCCACACCCTGTCACACACCCACACCCTGTCACACACTCACGCTCCGTCACACACCCACACCCTGTCACACACCCACACCCTGTCACGGACCCACACCCTGTCACACACTCACGCTCTGTCACACACCCACACCCTGTCACTCATGCACTGTCACACACCCACACCCTGTCACACACACACCCTGTCACACACCCACACCCTGTCACACACTCACGCTCTGTCACACACCCACACCCTGTCACACACCCACGCTCTATCACCCAGAACCAGTCACACCCACGCCCTGTCACACACCCACACCGCTTCACCCATCCACACACCATCACACACTCACGCTTTGTCACACACCCACACCCCGAAACACACCCCGAAACACACCCAAGCTACATTACACATCCACACTCCATCACACACCCAGACCCCGTCACTCACCCACAACCCCACAAACTTACACTGCATCACACATCCACGCCCCACCACACACTCACACTCCATCACACACTCACGCTCCGTCACACCCCCACACTCTGTCACACATCCACACCACGTCACACACTCACACTCTGTCACACACTCAGCCCGTGACACACTCATGCTACTTCATGAACTCACCTTCCCTCACACACACATGCTCCGTTACACACCCACACTCTGTCACACACCCGCAATCCATTACACACCCACACCCCGTCACACACTCACGCTCGGTCACACACCAACACCCTGTCACACACTCACGCTCCCTCACACACCCACGCCCCGTCACATACCCACACACCATCACACACTCACACTCCCTCACACACCCACACCCTGTCAGACACTCTCGCTCTGTCAAACATTCACGCTCCCTCACACACCCACACTTGTCACACACCCACACCCCGTCACACACTCACACACTGTCACACACTCACACCCCTTCACACACCCTCACCCCGTCACACGCTCACACCCCGACACACACCCAGACTCCTCACACACCCACACCCTGTCACTCACCCACACCCCGTCACACACTCACACCCCATCACACACCCACACCCTGTCACACACTCACACCACGTCACACACTCACACCCCGTCACACACTCACACCCTGTCACACACTCACACCCCTTCACACACCCTCACCCCGTCACACACTCACACCCCTTCACACACCCACACCCCGTCACACACCCACACCCCGTCACACACCCACACCCCGTCACACACCCACACCCTGTCACACACCCACACCCTGTCACACACCCACACCCCGTCACACACCCACACCCTGTCACACACCCACACCCCGTTGCACATTTACACCCTTTCACACACTCACGCCCCCTCACAAACCCAGACTCCTCACACACCCACACTCCATCACACACTCACACCCCTTCAAACACTCACACCCTGTCACACACCCACACCCCGTCACACACTCACATCCTGTAACACACCCACACCCCATCACACACTCACACCCCGTCACACACTCACACCCTGTAACACACTCACACTCCGTCACACACTCACATCCTGTAACACACCCACACCACGTCACACACCCACACCCCGTCACACACTCACACCCTGTAACACACTCACACTCCGTCACACACTCACATCCTGTAACACACCCACACCCCGTCACACACTCACACCCTGTAACACACTCACACTCCGTCACACACTCACACCCTGTAACACACTCACACTCCATCACACACTCACATCCTGTAACACACCCACACCCCGTCACACACTCACATCCTGTAACACACCCACACCACGTCACACACCTACACTCCATCACACACTCACACCCTGTCACACACTCACACCCCATCACACACTCACATCCTGTAACACACCCACACCCCGTCACACACCCACACTCCATCACACACTCACACCCCATCACACACTCACATCCTGTAACACACACACACCCCGTCACACACCCACACTCCATCACACACTCACACCACGTCACACACCCACACCCCGTCACACACTCACACTGTCACACACCCACACCCCGTCACACACTCACATCCTGTAACACACCCACACCACGTCACACACCCACACCCCGTCACACACCCACACCCTGTCACACACTCACGCTCTGTCACACACTCACGCTCTGTCACACAACCACACCCTGTCACACACTCACATTCCGTCACATACCCACTCCCTGTCACACACCCACACCCTGTCACACACCCACACCCTGTCACACACTCACGCTCCGTCACACACCCACACCCTGTCACACACCCACACCCTGTCACGGACCCACACCCTGTCACACACTCACGCTCTGTCACACACCCACACCCTGTCACTCATGCACTGTCACACACCCACACCCGTCACACACTCACACCCCTTCACACACTCACACCCTGTCACACACCCACATCCTGAAACACACCCACACCCCGTCACACACCCACACCCCGTCACACACTCACACACCCACATCCTGTCACACACCCACACCCCGTCACACACTCACACCCCGTCACACACTCACACCCCGTCACACACACATGCTCCCTCACACAACCACACCCTGTCACACACACATGCTCCCTCACACAACCACACCCCGTCACACACACACACTCCGTCACACACCCTCACCCCGCTACACACCTACACTCTGTCACACACCCGAATCCGTGACACACTCACGCTCTGTCACACACTCACACCCCGTCACACACCCACACCCTGTCACACACTCACACTCTGTCACACACTCAGCCCGTGACACACTCATGCTACTTCATGAACTCACCTTCCCTCACACACACATGCTCCGTTACACACCCACACTCTGTCACACACCCGCAATCCATTACACACCCACACCCCGTCACACACTCACGCTCGGTCACACACCAACACCCTGTCACACACTCACGCTCCCTCACACACCCACGCCCCGTCACATACCCACACACCATCACACACTCACACTCCCTCACACACCCACACCCTGTCAGACACTCTCGCTCTGTCAAACATTCACGCTCCCTCACACACCCACACTTGTCACACACCCACACCCCGTCACACACTCACACACTGTCACACACTCACACCCCTTCACACACCCTCACCCCGTCACACGCTCACACCCCGACACACACCCAGACTCCTCACACACCCACACCCTGTCACTCACCCACACCCCGTCACACACTCACACCCCATCACACACCCACACCCTGTCACACACTCACACCACGTCACACACTCACACCCCGTCACACACTCACACCCTGTCACACACTCACACCCTGTCACACACTCACACCCCTTCACACACCCTCACCCCGTCACACGCTCACACCCCGACACACACCCAGACTCCTCACACACCCACACCCTGTCACACACCCACACCCCGTCACACACTCACACCCCTTCACACACCCACACCCTGTCACACACTCACACCCCGTCACACACTCACACCCCGTCACACACCCACACCCTGTCACACACTCACACCCCGTCACACACTCACACCCCTTCACACACCCACACCCCGTCACACACCCACACCCCGTCACACACCCACACCCTGTCACACACCCACACCCTGTCACACACCCACACCCTGTCACACACCCACACCCCGTCACACACCCACACCCTGTCACACACCCACACCCCGTTGCACATTTACACCCTTTCACACACTCACGCCCCCTCACAAACCCAGACTCCTCACACACCCACACTCCATCACACACTCACACCCCTTCAAACACTCACACCCTGTCACACACCCACACCCCGTCACACACTCACATCCTGTAACACACCCACACCCCATCACACACTCACACCCCGTCACACACTCACACCCTGTAACACACTCACACTCCGTCACACACTCACATCCTGTAACACACCCACACCACGTCACACACCCACACCCCGTCACACACTCACACCCTGTAACACACTCACACTCCGTCACACACTCACATCCTGTAACACACCCACACCCCGTCACACACTCACACCCTGTAACACACTCACACTCCGTCACACACTCACACCCTGTAACACACTCACACTCCATCACACACTCACATCCTGTAACACACCCACACCCCGTCACACACTCACATCCTGTAACACACCCACACCACGTCACACACCCACACTCCATCACACACTCACACCCTGTCACACACTCACACCCCATCACACACTCACATCCTGTAACACACCCACACCCCGTCACACACCCACACTCCATCACACACTCACACCCCATCACACACTCACATCCTGTAACACACACACACCCCGTCACACACCCACACTCCATCACACACTCACACCACGTCACACACCCACACCCCGTCACACACTCACACTCTGTCACACACCCACACCCCGTCACACACTCACATCCTGTAACACACCCACACCACGTCACACACCCACACCCCGTCACACACCCACACCCTGTCACACACTCACACTCTGTCACACACTCACGCTCTGTCACACAACCACACCCTGTCACACACTCACATTCCGTCACATGCCCACTCCCTGTCACACACCCACACCCTGTCACACACCCACACCCTGTCACACACTCACGCTCCGTCACACACCCACACCCTGTCACACACCCACACCCTGTCACACACCCACACCCTGTCACACACTCACGCTCTCTCACACACCCACACCCTGTCACTCATGCACTGTCACACACCCACACCCTGTCACACACACACCCTGTCACACACCCACACCCTGTCACACACTCACGCTCTGTCACACACCCACACCCTGTCACACACCCACGCTCTATCACCCAGAACCAGTCACACCCATGCCCTGTCACACACCCACACCGCTTCACCCATCCACACACCATCACACACTCACGCTTTGTCACACACCCACACCCCGAAACACACCCCGAAACACACCCAAGCTACATTACACATCCACACTCCATCACACACCCAGACCCCGTCACTCACCCACAACCCCACAAACTTACACTGCATCACACATCCACGCCCCACCACACACTCACACTCCATCACACACTCACGCTCCGTCACACCCCCACACTCTGTCACACATCCACACTACGTCACACACTCACACTCTGTCACACACTCAGCCCGTGACACACTCATGCTACTTCATGAACTCACCTTCCCTCACACACACATGCTCCGTTACACACCCACACTCTGTCACACACCCGCAATCCATTACACACCCACACCCCGTCACACACTCACGCTCGGTCACACACCAACACCCTGTCACACACTCACGCTCCCTCACACACCCACGCCCCGTCACATACCCACACACCATCACACACTCACACTCCCTCACACACCCACACCCTGTCAGACACTCTCGCTCTGTCAAACATTCACGCTCCCTCACACACCCACACTTGTCACACACCCACACCCCGTCACACACTCACACACTGTCACACACTCACACCCCTTCACACACCCTCACCCCGTCACACGCTCACACCCCGACACACACCCAGACTCCTCACACACCCACACCCTGTCACTCACCCACACCCCGTCACACACTCACACCCCATCACACACCCACACCCTGTCACACACTCACACCACGTCACACACTCACACCCCGTCACACACTCACACCCCTTCACACACTCACACCCCGTCACACACTCACACCCCTTCACACACTCACACCCCTTCACACACTCACACCCCGTCACACACTCACACCCTGTCACACACCCACACCCTGTCACACACCCACACCCTGTCACACACTCACACCCCGTCACACACTCACACCCTGTCACATACCCACACTCCGTCACACACCCACACCCTGTCACACACCCACACACCGTCACACACCCACACCATGTCACACACCCACACCCCTTCACACACTCACACCCTGTCACACTCCCACTCCTGATCTCACAACAACAACCTTTCACACACCCAGACTCCGTTACACACCCACAACCCCTCACACACTTACGCTCCATCATACACCCACACCCAGTCACACGCCCACGCTCCATATACACCCACACCCCGTCACACACTCACGCCCCTCACACACCCACACTCCTCACACACCCATGCTCCGTTACACACCCACACCCCGTCACACACCCACACCCCATCACACACTCACACTACTCACACACCCATGCTCCGTTACACACCCAAACCCCGTTACACACCCACACTCCTCACACACCCACACCCCATCACACACTCACACCCCTCACACACCCACACTACTCACACACCCATGCTCCGTTACACACCCAAACCCCGTAACACACCCACACCCCATCACACACCCACACTCCTCACACACCCACGCTCCGTTACACACCCAAACCCCGTCACACACCCACACCCCGTCACACACCCACACCCTGTCACACACCCACACCCTGTCACACACCCACACCCCGTCACACACCCACACCCCGTCACACACCCACACCCTGTCACACACCCACACCCTGTCACACACACACACACTGTCACACACCCACACCCTGTCACACACCCACACCCCGTCACACACTCACAGCCCGTGACACACTCATGCTACTTCATGCACTCACGCTCCCTCACACACTCACGCTCTGTCATACACCCACACTTTGTTACACACACACACCATGTCACACACTCACAGACCGTGACACACTCAAGCTACTTCATGCACTCATGCCACCTCACACACTCACGCTGCGTCACACACCCACACTCTGTCACACACCTGCAACCCGTTACACACCCACACCACATCACACACCCACACCCCGTTGCACATTCACACCCTTTCACACACTCACGCCCCCTCACAAACCCAGACTCCTCACACACCCACACTCCATCACACACTCACACCCCGTCACACACACATGCTCCCTCACACAACCACACCCTGTCACACACACATGCTCCCTCACACAACCACACCCCGTCACACACACACACTCCGTCACACACCCTCACCCCGCTACACACCTACACTCTGTCACACACCCGAATCCGTGACACACTCACGCTCTGTCACACACTCACACCCCGTCACACACCTACACCCTGTCACACACTCACGCTCTGTCACACACCCACACCCTGTCACACACTCACGCTCTGTCACACACCCACACCCTGTCACGCACTCACGCTCTGTCACACACTCACACCCTGTCACACACTCACGCTCTGTCACACACCCACACCCCGTCACACACCCGCATCCGTCACACACACACACCCCGTCACACACTCACACCCCGTCACACACCCACAACCCGGCACACTCACACCCCGTCACACACTCACACCCCGTCACACACCCACACCCCGTCACACACTCACACCCCGTCACACACTCACACCCTGTCACACACCCACACCCTGTCACACACTCACACCCCGTCACACACTCACACCCCGTCACACACTCACACCCCGTCACACCCTCACACCATGTCACACTCCCACTCTCCATCACACACTCACGCTCCCTCACACACCCACACCCCGTCACACACCCACACCACGTCACACACTCACACCCTGTCACACACTCACACCCTGTCACACACACACTCCTCACACACCCACGCTCCGTTACACACCCAAACCCCGTTACACACACACACCCCATCACACACCAACACTCCTCACACACCCACGCTCCGTTATACACCCAAACCCCGTCACACACCCACACCTGGTCACACAACTACACCCTGTCAGAAACTCATGCTCCGTCAAACATGCACGCTCCCTCACACACTCATGCTCTGTCACACACTCACGCTCTGTCACACAACCACACACTGTGACACACCCACAGCCTGTCACACACTCACACTCTGTCACACACTCACGCTCCCTCACACACCCACAGCCCGTCACACACTCATGCTCCCTCACAAACTCATGCTCAATCACACAACCATGCTCGGTCACACACCCACACCCCGTCACACACTCACACCCTGTCACACACACACACTCCGTCACACACTCACACCCCGTCACACACTCACACCCCGTCACACACCCACACCCCATCACACACTCACACCCCGTCACACACTCACACCCTGTCACACACCCACATCCTGTCACACACCCACACCCCGTCACACACTCACACCCTGTCACACACTCACACCCCATGACACACTCACACCCCTTCACACACCCACACCCTGTCACACACCCACACCCCGTCACACACTCACACCCTGTCACATACTCACACCCCGTCACACACTCACACCCTGTCACACACTCACACCCCGTCACACACTCACAGCCCGTCACACACTCACACCCCGTCACACACTCACACCCCGACACACACCCAGACTCCTCACACACCCACACCCTGTCACACACCCACACCCCGTCACACACTCACACCCCTTTTCACACACCCACACCCTGTCACACACTCACACCCCGTCACACACTCACACCCCGTCACACACCCACAACCTGTCACACACTCACACCCTGTCACACGCCCACACCCCGTCACACACTCACACCCTGTCACACACCCACACCCTGTCACACACCCACACCCTGTCACACACCCACACCCCGTCACACACCCACACCCCGTCACACACCCACACCCCTTTGCACATTTACACCCTTTCACACACTCACGCCCACTCACAAACCCAGACTCCTCACACACCCACACCCCATCACACACTCACACCCCGTCACACACTCACACCCTGTAACACACTCACACACCGTCACACACTCACATCCTGTAACACACCCACACCACGTCACACACCCACACCCCGTCACACACTCACACCCTGTAACACACTCACACTCCGTCACACACTCACATCCTGTAACACACCCACACCCCGTCACACACTCACACCCTGTAACACACTCACACTCCATCACACACTCACACCCTGTAACACACTCACACTCCGTCACACACTCACATCCTGTAACACACCCACACCCCGTCACACACTCACATCCTGTAACACACCCACACCACGTCACACACCCACACTCCATCACACACCCACACCCCGTCACACACCCACACTCCATCACACACTCACACCACGTCACACACCCACACCCCGTCACACACTCACACTCTGTCACACACCCACACCCCGTCACACACTCACATCCTGTAACACACCCACACCACGTCACACACCCACACCCCGTCACACACTCACACTCTGTCACACACCCACACCCCGTCACACACCCACACCCCGTCACACACCCACACCACGTCACACACCCACACCCCGTCACACACCCAAACCCTGTCACACACTCACGCTCTGTCACACACTCACGATCTGTCACACAACCACACACTGTGACACACCCACAGCCTGTCACACACTCACACTCTGTCACTCACACACACTGTCACACACCCACACCCTGTCACACACTCACGCTCCCTCACAAACTCATGCTCAATCACACAACCATGCTCGGTCACACACTCACACCCCGTCACACACCCACATCCTGTCACACACTCACTCCGTGACACACTCAGGCTACTTCATGCACTCACGCTCCATCATACACCCACACTTTGTAAGACACCCACTCCCCTTCACACACTCACACTCCGTCACACATTCACACTCCGTCACAAACTCACACCCTGTCACACACACACACTCCGTCACACACTCACACTCCGTCACACACTCACACTCCGTCAAACACCCACACACCATCACACACCCACACCCCATCACACACTCACACCCCATCACACAGTCAGACACGCATGCTCCGTCATACACCCATGTCCCGTCACAGACCCACACCCCATCACACACTCATGCATCGTTACACACCCACACTCCATCACACAACCACACCCTGTCAGAAACCCACGCTCCATCAAAATATCACGCTCCATCACACACCCACACCCTGTCACACTCACGCTCCATCACACACCCACACTCTGTCAAACACTCACGCTCCATCACACACCCACACACTGTCACACACTCACGCTCC
Source organism: Carcharodon carcharias (assembly GCF_017639515.1). Classification (NCBI taxonomy): domain Eukaryota; kingdom Metazoa; phylum Chordata; class Chondrichthyes; order Lamniformes; family Lamnidae; genus Carcharodon; species Carcharodon carcharias. Next base: position 19,387,135 of record NC_054483.1, on the reverse strand, counting down.
ATCACACACCCACACCCTGTCACACACTCACGCTCCATCACACACTCACACCCTGTCACACACTCACGCTCCGTCACGCACACACACCCTGTCACACACTCACGCTCCATCACACACACACACCCTGTCACACACTCACATTCCGTCACACACCCACTCCCTGTCACACACACACACCCTGTCACACACCCACACCCTGTCACACACTCACATTCCGTCACATACCCACTCCGTCACACACCCACACCCTGTCACACACCCACACCCTGTCACACACTCACGCTCCGTCACACACCCACACCCTGTCACACACCCACACCCTGTCACGCACCCACACCCTGTCACACACTCACGCTCTCTCACACACCCACACCCTGTCACTCATGCACTGTCACACACCCACACCCTGTCACACACACACCCTGTCACACACCCACACCCTGTCACACACTCACGCTCTGTCACACACCCACACCCTGTCACACACCCACGCTCTATCACCCAGAACCAGTCACACCCACGCCCTGTCACACACCCACACCGCTTCACCCATCCACACACCATCACACACTCACGCTTTGTCACACACCCACACCCCGAAACACACCCCGAAACACACCCAAGCTACATTACACATCCACACTCCATCACACACCCAGACCCCGTCACTCACCCACAACCCCACAAACTTACACTGCATCACACATCCACGCCCCACCACACACTCACACTCCATCACACACTCACGCTCCGTCACACCCCCACACTCTGGCACACATCCACACCACGTCACACACTCACACTCCGTCACACACTCAGCCCGTGACACACTCATGCTACTTCATGAACTCACCTTCCCTCACACACACATGCTCCGTTACACACCCACACTCTGTCACACACCCGCAATCCATTACACACCCACACCCCGTCACACACTCACGCTCGGTCACACACCAACACCCTGTCACACACTCACGCTCCCTCACACACCCACGCCCCGTCACATACCCACACACCATCACACACTCACACTCCCTCACACACCCACACCCTGTCAGACACTCTCGCTCTGTCAAACATTCACGCTCCCTCACACACCCACACTTGTCACACACCCACACCCCGTCACACACTCACACACTGTCACACACTCACACCCCTTCACACACCCTCACCCCGTCACACGCTCACACCCCGACACACACCCAGACTCCTCACACACCCACACCCTGTCACTCACCCACACCCCGTCACACACTCACACCCCATCACACACCCACACCCTGTCACACACTCACACCACGTCACACACTCACACCCCGTCACACACTCACACCCCTTCACACACTCACACCCCTTCACACACTCACACCCCTTCACACACTCACACCCCGTCACACACTCACACCCTGTCACACACCCACACCCTGTCACACACCCACACCCTGTCACACACTCACACCCCGTCACACACTCACACCCTGTCACACACCCACACCCTGTCACACACTCACACCCTGTCACACACTCACAGACCGTCACACACTCACACCCCTTCACACACTCACACCCCGTCACACACTCACACCCCTTCACACACTCACACCCCATCACACACTCACACCCCTTCACACACCCACACCCCTTCACACACTCACACCCCGTCACACACTCACACCCTGTCACACACCCACACCCTGTCACACACTCACACCCTGTCACACACCCACACCCTGTCACACACCCACACCCTGTCACACACTCACACCCCGTCACACACTCACACCCTGTCACATACCCACACCCCGTCACACACTCACACCCTGTCACACACCCACACCCCGTCACACACCCACACCTTGTCACACACCCACACCCCTTCACACACTCACACCCTGTCACACTCCCACTCCTGATCTCACAACAACAACCTTTCACACACCCAGACTTCGTTACACACCCACAACCCCTCACACACTTACGCTCCATCATACACCCACACCCAGTCACACGCCCACGCTCCATATACACCCACACCCCGTCACACACTCACGCCCCTCACACACCCACACTCCTCACACACCCACGCTCCGTTACACACCCACACCCCGTCACACACCCACACCCCATCACACACTCACACTACTCACACACCCATGCTCCGTTACACACCCAAACCCCGTTACACACCCACACTCCTCACACACCCACACCCCATCACACACTCACACCCCTCACACACCCACACTACTCACACACCCATGCTCCGTTACACACCCAAACCCCGTTACACACCCACACCCCATCACACACCCACACTCCTCACACACCCACGCTCCGTTACACACCCAAACCCCGTCACACACCCACACCTGGTCACACAACCACACCCTGTCAGAAACTCACGCTCCCTCACACACCCCCCACATCCTGTCACACACTCACGCTCTGTCACACACTCACACCCCGTCACACACTCACACCCCGTCACACACTCACACCCCTTCACACACTCACACCCCGTCACACACTCACACCCCTTCACACACTCACACCCCTTCACACACTCACACCACGTCACACACTCACAGACCGTGACACACTCACGCTATTTCATGCACTCATGCTGCGTCACACACCCACACCCCGTTACACACCCACACTCCTCACACACACACACCCCGTCACACATTCACACCCCATCACACACCCACACTCTGTCTGACACCCACACCCCGTCACACACTCACACCCTGTCACACACCCACACGCCGTCACACTCACACCCTGTCACACACTCACACCCTGTCACACACCCACACCCCGTCACACACCCACACCCCGTCACACACCCACACCGCATCACACACTCACACCCCTCACACACCCACATTACTCACACACCCATGCTCCGTTACACACCCAAACCCCGTTACAAACCTACACTCCTCACACACCCACACCCCATCACACACTCACACCCCTCACACACCCACACTACTCACACACCCATGCTCCGTTACACACCCAAACCCCGTCACACACCCACACCTGGTCACACAACCACACCCTGTTCGAAACCCACGCTCCCTCACACACCCACATCCTGTCACACACTCACGCTCTGTCACACACTCACACCCCGTCACACACACACACTGTCACACACTCACACCCCGTCACACACTCACACCCTGTCACACACCCACACCCTGTCACACACTCACACCCTGTCACACACTCACACCCCGTCACACACTCACACCCCTTCACACACTCACACCCCGTCACACACTCACACCCCTTCACACGCACACCCCGTCACACCCCGTCACACACTCACACCCCTTCACACACTCACACCCCGTCACACACTCACACCCTGTCACACACCCACACCCTGTCACACACTCACACCCTGTCACACACTCACACCCCTTCACACACTCACACCCCGTCATACACCCACACACTGTCACACACTCACAGACCGTGACACACTCATGCTATTTCATGCACTCATGCCACCTCACACACTCATGCTGCGTCACACACCCACACTCTGTCACACACCTGCAACCCGTTACACACCAACACTCTGTCACACACCCTCACCCCATGCCACACCCACACCACGTCACACACCCACACCCCGTTGCACATTCACACCCTTTCACACACTCACGCCCCCTCACAAACCCAGACTCCTCACACACCCACACTCCATCACACACTCACACCCCGTCACACACCCACACCCTGTCACACACCCACACCCCGTCATACACCCACACCATGTCACACACCCACACCCCTTCACACACTCACACCCTGTCACACTCCCACTCCTGATCTCACAACAACAACCTTTCACACAGCCAGACTCCGTTACACACCCACAACCCCTCACACACTTACGCTCCATCATACACCCACACCCAGTCACACGCCCACGCTCCATATACACCCACACCCCGACACACACTCACGCCCCTCACACACCCACACTCCTCACACACCCACGCTCCGTTACACACCCACACCCCGTCACACACCCACACCCCATCACACACTCACACTACTCACACACCCATGCTCCGTTACACACCCAAACCCCGTTACACACCCACACTCCTCACACACCCACACCCCATCACACACTCACACCCCTCACACACCCACACTACTCACACACCCATGCTCCGTTACACACCCAAACCCCGTTACACACCCACACCCCATCACACACCCACACTCCTCACACACCCACGCTCCGTTACACACCCAAACCCCGTCACACACCCACACCTGGTCACACAACCACGCCCTGTCAGAAACTCACGCTCCCTCACACACCCACATCCTGTCACACACTCACGCTCTGTCACACACTCACACCCCGTCACACAATCACACCCTGTCACACACTCACACCCTGTCACACACTCACACACCGTCACACACTCACACCCTGTCACACACTCACACCCCGTCACACACTCACACTGTCACACACTCACACCCCGTCACACACTCACACCCTGTCACACACCCACACCCTGTCACACACTCACACCCCGTCACACACTCACACCCCGTCACATACTCACACCCCGTCACACACCCACACCCCGTCACACACCCACACCCCGTCACACACCCACACCCTGTCACACACTCACGCTCCTTCATGCACTCACGCTCCCTCACACATTCATGCTCTGTCATACACCCACACTTTGTTACACACCCACACCACGTCACACATTCACAGACCGTGACACACTCACGCTACTGCATGCACTCGCGCCGCCTCACACACTCATGCTGCGTTACACACCCACACTCCGTCACACACCCTCATCCCGACACACACCCACACTCCATCACACACTCACACCCCGTCACACACCCACACCACGTCACACACTCACACCCCGTCACACACTCACACCCCGTCACACACTCACACCCTGTCACACACTCACACCCCTTCACACACCCCCACCCCGTCACACGCTCACACCCCGACACACACCCAGACTCCTCACACACCCACACCCTGTCACACACCCACACCCTGTCACACACTCACACCCCTTCACACACCCACACCCTGTCACACACTCACACCAAGTCACACACTCACACTGCGTCACACACTCACATCCTGTCACACACTCACACCCCTTCACACACCCTCACCCCGTCACACGCTCACACCCCGACACACACCCAGACTCCTCACACACCCACACCCTGTCACACACCCACACCCCGTCACACACTCACACCCCTTCACACACCCACACCCTGTCACACACTCACACCCCGTCACACACTCACACCCCGTCACACACCCACACCCTGTCACACAGCCACACCCCGTCACACACTCACACCCCTTCACACACCCACACCCCGTCACACACCCACACCCCGTCACATACCCACACCCCGTCACACACCCACACCCTGTCACACACTCACACCCCTTCACACACCCTCACCCCGTCACACGCTCACACCCCGACACACACCCAGACTCCTCACACACCCACACCCTGTCACACACCCACACCCCGTCACACACTCACACCCCGACACACACCCACACCCTGTCACACACTCACACCACGTCACACACTCACACCCCGTCACACACTCACACCCTGTCACACACTCACACCCCTTCACACACCCTCACCCCATCACACGCTCACACCCCGACACACACACAGACTCCTCACACACTCACACCCTGTCACACACCCACACCCCGTCACACACTCACACCCCTTCACACACCCACACCCTGTCACACACTCACACCCCGTCATACACTCACACCCCGTCACACACCCACACCCTGTCACACACCCACACCCCGTCACACACTCACACCCATTCACACACCCACACCCCGTCACACACCCACACCCCGTCACACACCCACACCCCTTCACACACCCACACCCTGTCACACACCCACACCCCGTCACACACCCACACCCCGTCACACACCCACACCCCGTTGCACATTTACACCCTTTCACACACTCACGCCCCCTCACAAACCCAGACTCCTCACACACCCACACTCCATCACACACTCACACCCCGTCAAACACTCACACCCTGTCACACACCCACACCCCGTCACACACTCACATCCTGTAACACACTCACACCCCGTCACACACTCACACCCCGTCACACACTCACATCCTGTAACACACCCACACCCCGTCACACACTCACACCCTGTAACACACTCACACTCCGTCACACACTCACACCCTGTAACACACTCACACTCCATCACACACTCACATCCTGTAACACACCCACACCCCGTCACACACTCACATCCTGTAACACACCCACACCACGTCACACACCTACACTCCATCACACACTCACACCCTGTCACACACTCACACCCCGTCACACACTCACATCCTGTAACACACCCACACCCCGTCACACACCCACACTCCATCACACACTCACACCCCATCACACACTCACATCCTGTAACACACCCACACCCCGTCACACACCCACACTCCATCACACACTCACACCACGTCACACACCCACACCCCGTCGCACACTCACACTCTGTCACACACCCACACCCCGTCACACACTCACATCCTGTAACACACCCACACCACGTCACACACCCACACCCCGTCACACACCAACACCCTGTCACACACTCACGCTCTGTCACACACTCACGCTCTGTCACACAACCACACACTGTGACACACCCACACCCTGTCACACACTCACACTCTGTCACACACACACACTGTCACACACCCACACCCTGTCACACACTCACGCTCCCTCACAAACTCATGCTCAATCACACAACCATGCTCGGTCACACACTCACACCCCGTCACACACCCACATCCTGTCACACACTCTCACTCCGTGACACACTCAGGCTACTTCATGCACTCACGCTCCATCATACACCCACACTTTGTAAGACACCCACTCCCCGTCACACACTCACACTCCGTCACACACTCACACTCCGTCACACACTCACACCCTGTCACACACACACACTCCGTCACACACTCACACTCCGTCACACACTCACACTCCGTCAAACACCCACACACCATCACACACCCACACCCCATCACACACCCACACCCCATCACACAGTCAGACACGCATGCTCCATCATACACCCATGTCCCGTCACAGACCCACACCCCATCACACACTCATGCACCGTCACACACCCACACCCCATCACACACTCACACCCTGTCACACACCCACACCCTGTCACACACCCACAGCCCGTGACACACTCAAGCTACTCCATGCACTCGTGCCACCTCACACACTCACGCTGCATCACACACCCACACTCTGTCACACACCTGCAACCCGTTACACACCCACACCACGTTGCACATTCACACCCTTTCACACACTCACGCCCCCTCACAAACCCAGACTCCTCACACACTCACACCCCGTCACACACTCACACCCTGTCACACACTCACATCCTGTCACACACCCACACCACGTCATAAACCCACACCCCGTCACACACCCACACCCTGTCAAACACTCACACCCTGTCACACACTCACACCCCATCACACACCCACATCCTGAAACACACCCACACCCCGTCACACACACACACTCCGTCACACACCCACACCCCGTCACACACACACACTCCGTCACACACCCTCACCCCGCTACACACCTACACTCTGTCACACACCCACATCCGTCACACACTCACGCTCTGTCACACACTCACACCCCGTCACACACCCACACCCTGTCACACACTCACGCTCTGTCACACACCCACACCCTGTCACACACTCATGCTCTGTCACACACCCACACCCTGTCACGCACTCACGCTCTGTCACACACCCACACCCTGTCACACACTCACGCTCTGTCACACACCCACACCCCGTCACACACCCACACCCCGTCACACACTCACACCCTGTCACACACTCACACCCCGTCACACACTCACACCCCGTCACACACTCACACCCTGTCACACACTCACACCCCTTCACACACTCACACCCCGTCACATACCCACACCCTTTCACACACTCACACCCCGTCGCACACCCACACCCCGTCACACACTCACACCACGTCACACACACACACCACGTCACACAATCACAGACCGTGACACACTCAAGCTATTTCATGCACTCATGCCACCTCACACACTCACGCTGCGTCACACACCCACACACTGTCACACACCTGCAACCTGTTACACACCCACACTCTGTCACACACCTGCAACTCGTTACACAACCACACTGTCACACACCCTCACCCCGTTACACACCCACACCCCGTCACACACTCACACCCTGTCACACACCCACACCCCGTCACACACCCACACCCTGTCACACACCCACACCCTGTCACACACCCACACCCCGTCACACACCCACACCCCGTCACACACCCACACCCTGTCACACACCCACACCCTGTCACACACACACACACTGTCACACACCCACACCCTGTCACACACCCACACCCTGTCACACACTCACAGCCCGTGACACACTCATGCTACTTCATGCACTCACGCTCCCTCACACACTCACGCTCTGTCAAACACCCACACTTTGTTACACACACACACCATGTCACACACTCACAGACCGTGACACACTCAAGCTACTTCATGCACTCATGCCGCCTCACACACTCACGCTGCGTCACACACCCACACTCTGTCACACACCTGCAACCCGTTACACACCCACACCACATCACACACCCACACCCTGTTGCACATTCACACCCTTTCACACACTCACGCCCCCTCACAAACCCAGACTCCTCACACACCCACACTCCATCACACACTCACACCCCGTCACACACTCACATCCTGTAACACACCCACACCACGTCACACACTCACACCCCGTCACACACTCACACCCTGTCACACACTCACATCCTGTCACACACCCACACCCTGTCACACACTCACACCCCTTCACACACTCACACCCTGTCACACACCCACATCCTGAAACACACCCACACCCCGTCACACACCCACACCCCGTCACACACACACACACCCACATCCTGTCACACACCCACACCCCGTCACACACTCACACCCCGTCACACACTCACACCCTGTCACACACACATGCTCCCTCACACAACCACACCCTGTCACACACACATGCTCCCTCACACAACCACACCCCGTCACACACACACACTCCGTCACACACCCTCACCCCGCTACACACCTACACTCTGTCACACACCCGAATCCGTGACACACTCACGCTCTGTCACACACTCACACCCCGTCACACACCCACACCCTGTCACACACTCACGCTCTGTCACACACCCACACCCTGTCACACACTCACGCTCTGTCACAAACCCACACCCTGTCACGCACTCACGCTCTGTCACACACTCACGCTCTGTCACACACCCACACCCCGTCACACACCCGCATCCGTCACACACACACACCCCGTCACACACTCACACCCCGTCACACACCCACACCCCGTCACACACTCACACCCCGTCACACACTCACACCCCGTCACACACTCACACCCCGTCACACACTCACACCCTGTCACACACCCACACCCTGTCACACACTCACACCCCGTCACACACTCACACCCCGTCACACACTCACACCCCGTCACACCCTCACACCATGTCACACTCCCACTCTCCATCACACACTCACACTCCCTCACACACCCACACCCCGTCACACACCCACACCACGTCACACACTCACACCCTGTCACACACTCACACCCTGTCACACACACACTCCTCACACACCCACGCTCCGTTACACACCCAAACCCCGTTACACACACACACCCCATCACACACCAACACTCCTCACACACCCACGCTCCGTTATACACCCAAACCCCGTCACACACCCACACCTGGTCACACAACTACACCCTGTCAGAAACTCATGCTCCGTCAAACATGCACGCTCCCTCACACACTCACGCTCTGTCACACACTCACGCTCTGTCACACAACCACACACTGTGACACACCCACAGCCTGTCACACACTCACACTCTGTCACACACTCACGCTCCCTCACACACCCACAGCCCGTCACACACCCACACCCTGTCACACACCCACACCCTGTCACACACACACACACTGTCACACACCCACACCCTGTCACACACCCACACCCCGTCACACACTCACAGCCCGTGACACACTCATGCTACTTCATGCACTCACGCTCCCTCACACACTCACGCTCTGTCATACACCCACACTTTGTTACACACACACACCATGTCACACACTCACAGACCGTGACACACTCAAGCTACTTCATGCACTCATGCCGCCTCACACACTCACGCTGCGTCACACACCCACACTCTGTCACACACCTGCAACCCGTTACACACCCACACCACATCACACACCCACACCCTGTTGCACATTCACACCCTTTCACACACTCACGCCCCCTCACAAACCCAGACTCCTCACACACCCACACTCCATCACACACTCACACCCCGTCACACACTCACATCCTGTAACACACCCACACCACGTCACACACTCACACCCCGTCACACACTCACACCCTGTCACACACTCACATCCTGTCACACACCCACACCCTGTCACACACTCACACCCCTTCACACACTCACACCCTGTCACACACCCACATCCTGAAACACACCCACACCCCGTCACACACCCACACCCCGTCACACACACACACACCCACATCCTGTCACACACCCACACCCCGTCACACACTCACACCCCGTCACACACTCACACCCTGTCACACACACATGCTCCCTCACACAACCACACCCTGTCACACACACATGCTCCCTCACACAACCACACCCCGTCACACACACACACTCCGTCACACACCCTCACCCCGCTACACACCTACACTCTGTCACACACCCGAATCCGTGACACACTCACGCTCTGTCACACACTCACACCCCGTCACACACCCACACCCTGTCACACACTCACGCTCTGTCACACACCCACACCCTGTCACACACTCACGCTCTGTCACAAACCCACACCCTGTCACGCACTCACGCTCTGTCACACACTCACGCTCTGTCACACACCCACACCCCGTCACACACCCGCATCCGTCACACACACACACCCCGTCACACACTCACACCCCGTCACACACCCACACCCCGTCACACACTCACACCCCGTCACACACTCACACCCCGTCACACACTCACACCCCGTCACACACTCACACCCTGTCACACACCCACACCCTGTCACACACTCACACCCCGTCACACACTCACACCCCGTCACACACTCACACCCCGTCACACCCTCACACCATGTCACACTCCCACTCTCCATCACACACTCACACTCCCTCACACACCCACACCCCGTCACACACCCACACCACGTCACACACTCACACCCTGTCACACACTCACACCCTGTCACACACACACTCCTCACACACCCACGCTCCGTTACACACCCAAACCCCGTTACACACACACACCCCATCAAACACCAACACTCCTCACACACCCACGCTCCGTTATACACCCAAACCCCGTCACACACCCACACCTGGTCACACAACTACACCCTGTCAGAAACTCATGTTCCGTCAAACATGCACGCTCCCTCACACACTCACGCTCTGTCACACACTCACGCTCTGTCACACAACCACACACTGTGACACACCCACAGCCTGTCACACACTCACACTCTGTCACACACTCACGCTCCCTCACACACCCACAGCCCGTCACACACTCATGCTCCCGCACAAACTCATGCTCAATCACACAACCATGCTCGGTCACACACTCACACTCCGTCACACACTCACACCCTGTCACACACACACACTCCGTCACACACTCACACTCCGTCACACACTCACACTCCGTCAAACACCCACACACCATCACACACCCACACCCCATCACACACCCACACCCCATCACACAGTCAGACACGCATGCTCCATCATACACCCATGTCCCGTCACAGACCCACACCCCATCACACACTCATGCACCGTCACACACCCACACCCCATCACACACTCACACCCTGTCACACACCCACACCCTGTCACACACCCACAGCCCGTGACACACTCAAGCTACTCCATGCACTCGTGCCACCTCACACACTCACGCTGCATCACACACCCACACTCTGTCACACACCTGCAACCCGTTACACACCCACACCACGTTGCACATTCACACCCTTTCACACACTCACGCCCCCTCACAAACCCAGACTCCTCACACACTCACACCCCGTCACACACTCACACCCTGTCACACACTCACATCCTGTCACACACCCACACCACGTCACAAACCCACACCCCGTCACACACCCACACCCTGTCAAACACTCACACCCTGTCACACACTCACACCCCATCACACACCCACATCCTGAAACACACCCACACCCCGTCACACACACACACTCCGTCACACACCCACACCCCGTCACACACACACACTCCGTCACACACCCACACCCCATCACACACTCACACCCTGTCACACACGCACACCCTGTCACACACCTACAGCCCGTGACACACTCAAGCTACTCCATGCACTCGTGCCACCTCACACACTCACGCTGCATCACACACCCACACTCTGTCACACACCTGCAACCCGTTACACACCCACACCACGTTGCACATTCACACCCTTTCACACACTCATGCCCCCTCACAAACCCAGACTCCTCACACACTCACACCCCGTCACACACTCACACCCTGTCACACACTCACATCCTGTCACACACCCACACCACGTCATAAACCCACACCCCGTCACACACCCACACCCTGTCAAACACTCACACCCTGTCACACACTCACACCCCATCACACACCCACATCCTGAAACACACCCACACCCCGTCACACACACACACTCCGTCACACACCCACACCCCGTCACACACACACACTCCGTCACACACCCTCACCCCGCTACACACCTACACTCTGTCACACACCCACATCCGTCACACACTCACGCTCTGTCACACACTCACACCCCGTCACACACCCACACCCTGTCACACACTCACGCTCTGTCACACAGCCACACCCTGTCACACACTCATGCTCTGTCACACACCCACACCCTGTCACGCACTCACGCTCTGTCACACTCTCACACCCTGTCACACACTCACGCTCTGTCACACACCCACACCCCGTCACACACCCACACCCCGTCACACACTCACACCCTGTCACACACTCACACCCCGTCACACACTCACACCCCGTCACACACTCACACCCTGTCACACACTCACACCCCTTCACACACTCACACCCCGTCACATACCCACACCCTTTCACCCACTCACACCCCGTCGCACACCCACACCCCGTCACACACTCACACCACGTCACACACACACACGTCACACAATCACAGACCGTGACACACTCAAGCTACTTCATGCACTCATGCCACCTCACACACTCACGCTGCGTCACACACCCACACACTGTCACACACCTGCAACCTGTTACACACCCACACTCTGTCACACACCTGCAACTCGTTACACAACCACACTGTCACACACCCTCACCCCGTTACACACCCACACCCCGTCACACACTCACACCCTGTCACACACCCACACCCCGTCACACACCCACACCCTGTCACACACCCACACCCTGTCACACACCCACACCCCGTCACACACCCACACCCCTTCACACACCCACACCCTGTCACACACCCACACCCTGTCACACACACACACACTGTCACACACCCACACCCTGTCACACACCCACACCCCGTCACACACTCACAGCCCGTGACACACTCATGCTACTTCATGCACTCACGCTCCCTCACACACTCACGCTCTGTCATACACCCACACTTTGTTACACACACACACCATGTCACACACTCACAGACCGTGACACACTCAAGCTACTTCATGCACTCATGCCGCCTCACACACTCACGCTGCGTCACACACCCACACTCTGTCACACACCTGCAACCCGTTACACACCCACACCACATCACACACCCACACCCTGTTGCACATTCACACCCTTTCACACACTCACGCCCCCTCACAAACCCAGACTCCTCACACACCCACACTCCATCACACACTCACACCCCGTCACACACTCACATCCTGTAACACACCCACACCACGTCACACACTCACACCCCGTCACACACTCACACCCTGTCACACACTCACATCCTGTCACACACCCACACCCTGTCACACACTCACACCCCTTCACACACTCACACCCTGTCACACACCCACATCCTGAAACACACCCACACCCCGTCACACACCCACACCCCGTCACACACACACACACCCACATCCTGTCACACACCCACACCCCGTCACACACTCACACCCCGTCACACACTCACACCCTGTCACACACACATGCTCCCTCACACAACCACACCCTGTCACACACACATGCTCCCTCACACAACCACACCCCGTCACACACACACACTCCGTCACACACCCTCACCCCGCTACACACCTACACTCTGTCACACACCCGAATCCGTGACACACTCACGCTCTGTCACACACTCACACCCCATCACACACCCACACCCTGTCACACACTCACGCTCTGTCACACACCCACACCCTGTCACACACTCACGCTCTGTCACACACCCACACCCTGTCACGCACTCACGCTCTGTCACACACTCACGCTCTGTCACACACCCACACCCCGTCACACACCCGCATCCGTCACACACACACACCCCGTCACACACTCACACCCCGTCACACACCCACACCCCGTCACACACTCACACCCCGTCACACACTCACACCCCGTCACACACTCACACCCTGTCACACACCCACACCCTGTCACACACTCACACCCCGTCACACACTCACACCCCGTCACACACTCACACCCCGTCACACCCTCACACCATGTCACACTCCCACTCTCCATCACACACTCACGCTCCCTCACACACCCACACCCCGTCACACACCCACACCACGTCACACACTCACACCCTGTCACACACTCACACCCTGTCACACACACACTCCTCACACACCCACGCTCCGTTACACACCCAAACCCCGTTACACACACACACCCCATCACACACCAACACTCCTCACACACCCACGCTCCGTTATACACCCAAACCCCGTCACACACCCACACCTGGTCACACAACTACACCCTGTCAGAAACTCATGCTCCGTCAAACATGCACGCTCCCTCACACACTCACGCTCTGTCACACACTCACGCTCTGTCACACAACCACACACTGTGACACACCCACAGCCTGTCACACACTCACACTCTGTCACACACTCACGCTCCCTCACACACCCACAGCCCGTCACACACCCACACCCAGTCACACACCCACACCCTGTCACACACACACACACTGTCACACACCCACACCCTGTCACACACCCACACCCCGTCACACACTCACAGCCCGTGACACACTCATGCTACTTCATGCACTCACGCTCCCTCACACACTCACGCTCTGTCATACACCCACACTTTGTTACACACACACACCATGTCACACACTCACAGACCGTGACACACTCAAGCTACTTCATGCACTCATGCCGCCTCACACACTCACGCTGCGTCACACACCCACACTCTGTCACACACCTGCAACCCGTTACACACCCACACCACATCACACACCCACACCCTGTTGCACATTCACACCCTTTCACACACTCACGCCCCCTCACAAACCCAGACTCCTCACACACCCACACTCCATCACACACTCACACCCCGTCACACACTCACATCCTGTAACACACCCACACCCCGTCACACACTCACACCCCGTCACACACTCACACCCTGTCACACACTCACATCCTGTCACACACCCACACCCTGTCACACACTCACACCCCTTCACACACTCACACCCTGTCACACACCCACATCCTGAAACACACCCACACCCCGTCACACACCCACACCCCGTCACACACACACACACCCACATCCTGTCACACACCCACACCCCGTCACACACTCACACCCCGTCACACACTCACACCCTGTCACACACACATGCTCCCTCACACAACCACACCCTGTCACACACACATGCTCCCTCACACAACCACACCCCGTCACACACACACACTCCGTCACACACCCTCACCCCGCTACACACCTACACTCTGTCACACACCCGTATCCGTGACACACTCACGCTCTGTCACACACTCACACCCCGTCACACACCCACACCCTGTCACACACTCACGCTCTGTCACACACCCACACCCTGTCACACACTCACGCTCTGTCACATACCCACACCCTGTCACGCACTCACGCTCTGTCACACACTCACGCTCTGTCACACACCCACACCCCGTCACACACCCGCATCCGTCACACACACACACCCCGTCACACACTCACACCCCGTCACACACCCACACCCCGTCACACACTCACACCCCGTCACACACTCAAACCCCGTCACACACTCACACCCCGTCACACACCCACACCCTGTCACACACTCACACCCCGTCACACACTCACACCCCGTCACACACTCACACCCCGTCACACCCTCACACCATGTCACAATCCCACTCTCCATCACACACTCACGCTCCCTCACACACCCACACCCCGTCACACACCCACACCACGTCACACACTCACACCCTGTCACACACTCACACCCTGTCACACACACACTCCTCACACACCCACGCTCCGTTACACACCCAAACCCCGTTACACACACACACCCCATCACACACCAACACTCCTCACACACCCACGCTCCGTTATACACCCAAACCCCGTCACACACCCACACCTGGTCACACAACTACACCCTGTCAGAAACTCATGCTCCGTCAAACATGCACGCTCCCTCCCACACTCACGCTCTGTCACACACTCACGCTCTGTCACACAACCACACACTGTGACACACCCACAGCCTGTCACACACTCACACTCTGTCACACACTCACGCTCCCTCACACACCCACAGCCCGTCACACACTCATGCTCCCGCACAAACTCATGCTCAATCACACAACCATGCTCGGTCACACACTCACACTCCGTCACACACTCACACCCTGTCACACACACACACTCCGTCACACACTCACACTCCGTCACACACTCACACTCCGTCAAACACCCACACACCATCACACACCCACACCCCATCACACACCCACACCCCATCACACAGTCAGACACGCATGCTCCATCATACACCCATGTCCCGTCACAGACCCACACCCCATCACACACTCATGCACCGTCACACACCCACACCCCATCACACACTCACACCCTGTCACACACCCACACCCTGTCACACACCCACAGCCCGTGACACACTCAAGCTACTCCATGCACTCGTGCCACCTCACACACTCATGCTGCATCACACACCCACACTCTGTCACACACCTGCAACCCGTTACACACCCACACCACGTTGCACATTCACACCCTTTCACACACTCACGCCCCCTCACAAACCCAGACTCCTCACACACTCACACCCCGTCACACACTCACATCCTGTCACACACTCACATCCTGTCACACACCCACACCACGTCACAAACCCACACCCCGTCACACACCCACACCCTGTCAAACACTCACACCCTGTCACACACTCACACCCCATCACACACCCACATCCTGAAACACACCCACACCCCGTCACACACACACACTCCGTCACACACCCACACCCCGTCACACACACACACTCCGTCACACACCCTCACCCCGCTACACACCTACACTCTGTCACACACCCACATCCGTCACACACTCACGCTCTGTCACACACTCACACCCCGTCACACACCCACACCCTGTCACACACTCACGCTCTGTCACACACCCACACCCTGTCACGCACTCACGCTCTGTCACACACCCACACCCTGTCACACACTCACGCTCTGTCACACACCCACACCCCGTCACACACCCACACCCCGTCACACACTCACACCCTGTCACACACTCACACCCCGTCACACACTCACACCCCGTCACACACTCACACCCTGTCACACACTCACACCCCTTCACACACTCACACCCCGTCACATACCCACACCCTTTCACACACTCACACCCCGTCGCACACCCACACCCCGTCACACACTCACACCACGTCACACACACACACCACGTCACACAATCACAGACCGTGACACACTCAAGCTATTTCATGCACTCATGCCACCTCACACACTCACGCTGCGTCACACACCCACACACTGTCACACACCTGCAACCTGTTACACACCCACACTCTGTCACACACCTACAACTCGTTACACAACCACACTGTCACACACCCTCACCCCGTTACACACCCACACCCCGTCACACACTCACACCCTGTCACACACCCACACCCCGTCACACACCCACACCCTGTCACACACCCACACCCTGTCACACACCCACACCCCGTCACACACCCACACCCCGTCACACACCCACACCCTGTCACACACCCACACCCTGTCACACACACACACACTGTCACACACCCACACCCTGTCACACACCCACACCCCGTCACACACTCACAGCCCGTGACACACTCATGCTACTTCATGCACTCACGCTCCCTCACACACTCACGCTCTGTCATACACCCACACTTTGTTACACACACACACCATGTCACACACTCACAGACCGTGACACACTCAAGCTACTTCATGCACTCATGCCGCCTCACACACTCACGCTGCGTCACACACCCACACTCTGTCACACACCTGCAACCCGTTACACACCCACACCACATCACACACCCACACCCTGTTGCACATTCACACCCTTTCACACACTCACGCCCCCTCACAAACCCAGACTCCTCACACACCCACACTCCATCACACACTCACACCCCGTCACACACTCACATCCTGTAACACACCCACACCACGTCACACACTCACACCCCGTCACACACTCACACCCTGTCACACACTCACATCCTGTCACACACCCACACCCTGTCACACACTCACACCCCTTCACACACTCACACCCTGTCACACACCCACATCCTGAAACACACCCACACCCCGTCACACACCCACACCCCGTCACACACACACACACCCACATCCTGTCACACACCCACACCCCGTCACACACTCACACCCCGTCACACACTCACACCCTGTCACACACACATGCTCCCTCACACAACCACACCCTGTCACACACACATGCTCCCTCACACAACCACACCCCGTCACACACACACACTCCGTCACACACCCTCACCCCGCTACACACCTACACTCTGTCACACACCCGAATCCGTGACACACTCACGCACTGTCACACACTCACACCCCGTCACACACCCACACCCTGTCACACACTCACGCTCTGTCACACACCCACACCCTGTCACACACTCACGCTCTGTCACACACCCACACCCTGTCACGCACTCACGCTCTGTCACACACTCACGGTCTGTCACACACCCACACCCCGTCACACACCCGCATCCGTCACACACACACACCCCGTCACACACTCACACCCCGTCACACACCCACACCCCGTCACACACTCACACCCCGTCACACACTCACACCCCGTCACACACTCACACCCTGTCACACACCCACACCCTGTCACACACTCACACCCCGTCACGCACTCACACCCCGTCACACACTCACACCCCGTCACACCCTCACACCATGTCACACTCCCACTCTCCATCACACACTCACGCTCCCTCACACACCCACACCCCGTCACACACCCACACCACGTCACACACTCACACCCTGTCACACACTCACACCCTGTCACACACACACTCCTCACACACCCACGCTCCGTTACACACCCAAACCCCGTTACACACACACACCCCATCACACACCAACACTCCTCACACACCCACGCTCCGTTATACACCCAAACCCCGTCACACACCCACACCTGGTCACACAACTACACCCTGTCAGAAACTCATGCTCCGTCAAACATGCACGCTCCCTCACACACTCACGCTCTGTCACACACTCACGCTCTGTCACACAACCACACACTGTGACACACCCACAGCCTGTCACACACTCACACTCTGTCACACACTCACGCTCCCTCACACACCCACAGCCCGTCACACACCCACACCCTGTCACACACCCACACCCTGTCACACACACACACACACTGTCACACACCCACACCCTGTCACACACCCACACCCCGTCACACACTCACAGCCCGTGACACACTCATGCTACTTCATGCACTCACGCTCCCTCACACACTCACGCTCTGTCATACACCCACACTTTGTTACACACACACACCATGTCACACACTCACAGACCGTGACACACTCAAGCTACTTCATGCACTCATGCCGCCTCACACACTCACGCTGCGTCACACACCCACACTCTGTCACACACCTGCAACCCGTTACACACCCACACCACATCACACACCCACACCCTGTTGCACATTCACACCCTTTCACACACTCACGCCCCCTCACAAACCCAGACTCCTCACACACCCACACTCCATCACACACTCACACCCCGTCACACACTCACATCCTGTAACACACCCACACCACGTCACACACTCACACCCCGTCACACACTCACACCCTGTCACACACTCACATCCTGTCACACACCCACACCCTGTCACACACTCACACCCCTTCACACACTCACACCCTGTCACACACCCACATCCTGAAACACACCCACACCCCGTCACACACCCACACCCCGTCACACACACACACACCCACATCCTGTCACACACCCACACCCCGTCACACACTCACACCCCGTCACACACTCACACCCTGTCACACACACATGCTCCCTCACACAACCACACCCTGTCACACACACATGCTCCCTCACACAACCACACCCCGTCACACACACACACTCCGTCCACACCCTCACCCCGCTACACACCTACACTCTGTCACACACCCGAATCCGTGACACACTCACGCTCTGTCACACACTCACACCCCGTCACACTCCCACACCCTGTCACACACTCACGCTCTGTCACACACCCACACCCTGTCACACACTCACGCTCTGTCACAAACCCACACCCTGTCACGCACTCACGCTCTGTCACACACTCACGCTCTGTCACACACCCACACCCCGTCACACACCCGCATCCGTCACACACACACACCCCGTCACACACTCACACCCCGTCACACACCCACACCCCGTCACACACTCACACCCCGTCACACACTCACACCCCGTCACACACTCACACCCCGTCACACACTCACACCCTGTCACACACCCACACCCTGTCACACACTCACACCCCGTCACACACTCACACCCCGTCACACACTCACACCCCGTCACACCCTCACACCATGTCACACTCCCACTCTCCATCACACACTCACGCTCCCTCACACACCCACACCCCGTCACACACCCACACCACGTCACACACTCACACCCTGTCACACACTCACACCCTGTCACACACACACTCCTCACACACCCACGCTCCGTTACACACCCAAACCCCGTTACACACACACACCCCATCACACACCAACACTCCTCACACACCCACGCTCCGTTATACACCAAAACCCCGTCACACACCCACACCTGGTCACACAACTACACCCTGTCAGAAACTCATGCTCCGTCAAACATGCATGCTCCCTCACACACTCACGCTCTGTCACACACTCACGCTCTGTCACACAACCACACACTGTGACACACCCACAGCCTGTCACACACTCACACTCTGTCACACACTCACGCTCCCTCACACACCCACAGCCCGTCACACACTCATGCTCCCGCACAAACTCATGCTCAATCACACAACCATGCTCGGTCACACACTCACACTCCGTCACACACTCACACCTTGTCACACACACACACTCCGTCACACACTCACACTCCGTCACACACTCACACTCCGTCAAACACCCACACACCATCACACACCCGCACCCCATCACACACCCACACCCCATCACACAGTCAGACACGCATGCTCCATCATACACCCATGTCCCGTCACAGACCCACACCCCATCACACACTCATGCACCGTCACACACCCACACCCCATCACACACTCACACCCTGTCACACACCCACACCCTGTCACACACCCACAGCCCGTGACACACTCAAGCTACTCCATGCACTCGTGCCACCTCACACACTCACGCTGCATCACACACCCACACTCTGTCACACACCTGCAACCCGTTACACACCCACACCACGTTGCACATTCACACCCTTTCACACACTCACGTCCCCTCACAAACCCAGACTCCTCACACAATCACACCCCGTCACACACTCACACCCTGTCACACACTCACATCCTGTCACACACCCACACCACGTCACAAACCCACACCCCGTCACACACCCACACCCTGTCAAACACTCACACCCTGTCACACACTCACACCCCATCACACACCCACATCCTGAAACACACCCACACCCCGTCACACACACACACTCTGTCACACACCCACACCCCGTCACACACACACACTCCGTCACACACCCTCACCCCGCTACTCACCTACACTCTGTCACACACCCACATCCGTCACACACTCACGCTCTGTCACACACTCACACCCCGTCACACACCCACACCCTGTCACACACTCACGCTCTGTCACACACCCACACCCTGTCACACACTCATGCTCTGTCACACACCCACACCCTGTCACGCACTCACGCTCTGTCACACACCCACACCCTGTCACACACACATGCTCCCTCACACACCCACACCCCGTCACACACCCACACCCCGTCACATACCCACACCCTTTCACACACTCACACCCCGTCGCACACCCACACCCCGTCACACACTCACACCACGTCACACACACACACCACGTCACACAATCACAGACCGTGACACACTCAAGCTATTTCATGCACTCATGCCACCTCACACACTCACGCTGCGTCACACACCCACACACTGTCACACACCTGCAACCTGTTACACACCCACACTCTGTCACACACCTGCAACTCGTTACACAACCACACTGTCACACACCCTCACCCCGTTACACACCCACACCCCGTCACACACTCACACCCTGTCACACACCCACACCCCGTCACACACCCACACCCTGTCACACATCCACACCCTGTCACACACCCACACCCCGTCACACACCCACACCCCGTCACACACCCACACCCTGTCACACACCCACACCCTGTCACACACACACACACTGTCACACACCCACACCCTGTCACACACCCACACCCCGTCACACACTCACAGCCCGTGACACACTCATGCTACTTCATGCACTCACGCTCCCTCACACACTCACGCTCTGTCATACACCCACACTTTGTTACACACACACACCATGTCACACACTCACAGACCGTGACACACTCAAGCTACTTCATGCACTCATGCCGCCTCACACACTCACGCTGCGTCACACACCCACACTCTGTCACACATCTGCAACCCGTTACACACCCACACCACATCACACACCCACACCCCGTTGCACATTCACACCCTTTCACACACTCACGCCCCCTCACAAACCCAGACTCCTCACACACCCACACTCCATCACACACTCACACCCCGTCACACACTCACATCCTGTAACACACCCACACCACGTCACACACTCACACCCCGTCACACACTCACACCCTGTCACACACTCACATCCTGTCACACACCCACACCCTGTCACACACTCACACCCCTTCACACACTCACACCCTGTCACACACCCACATCCTGAAACACACCCACACCCTGTCACACACCCACACCCCGTCACACACACACACACCCACATCCTGTCACACACCCACACCCCGTCACACACTCACACCCCGTCACACACTCACACCCTGTCACACACACATGCTCCCTCACACAACCACACCCTGTCACACACACATGCTCCCTCACACAACCACACCCCGTCACACACACACACTCCGTCACACACCCTCACCCCACTACACACCTACACTCTGTCACACACCCGAATCCGTGACACACTCACGCTCTGTCACACACTCACACCCCGTCACACACCCACACCCTGTCACACACTCACGCTCTGTCACACACCCACACCCTGTCACACACTCACGCTCTGTCACACACCCACACCCTGTCACGCACTCACGCTCTGTCACACACTCACGCTCTGTCACACACCCACACCCCGTCACACACCCGCATCCGTCACACACACACACCCCGTCACACACTCACACCCCGTCACACACCCACACCCCGTCACACACTCACACCCCGTCACACACTCACACCCCGTCACACACCCACACCCCGTCACACACTCACACCCCGTCACACACTCACACCCTGTCACACACCCACACCCTGTCACATACTCACACCCCGTCACACACTCACACCCCGTCACACGCTCACACCATGTCACACTCCCACTCTGCATCACACACTCACGCTCCCTCACACACCCACACCCCGTCACACACCCACACCACGTCACACACTCACACCCTGTCACACACTCACACCCTGTCACACACACACTCCTCACACACCCACGCTCCGTTACACACCCAAACCCCGTTACACACACACACCCCATCACACACCAACACTCCTCACACACCCACGCTCCGTTATACACCCAAACCCCGTCACACACCCACACCTGGTCACACAACTACACCCTGTCAGAAACTCATGCTCCGTCAAACATGCACGCTCCCTCACACACTCACGCTCTGTCACACACTCACGCTCTGTCACACAACCACACACTGTGACACACCCACAGCCTGTTACACACTCACACTCTGTCACACACTCACGCTCCCTCACACACCCACAGCCCGTCACACACTCATGCTCCCTCACAAACTCATGCTCAATCACACAACCATGCTCGGTCACACACTCACACCCCGTCACACACCCACACCCCGTCACACACTCACACCCCGTCACACACCCACACCCCATCACACAATCACACCCTGTCACACACTCACACCCTGTCACACACCCACATCCTGTCACACACCCACACCCCGTCACACACTCACACCCTGTCACACACTCACACCCCGTCACACACTCACACCCCGTCACACACTCACACCCCGACACACACCCAGACTCCTTACACACCCACACCCTGTCACACACCCACACCCCGTCACACACTCACACCCCTTCACACACCCACACCCTGTCACACACTCACATCCCGTCACACACTCACACCCCGTCACACACCCACACCCTGTCACACACTCACACCCTGTCACACGCCCACACCCCGTCACACACTCACACCCTGTCACACACCCACACCCTGTCACACACCCACACCCTGTCACACACCCACACCCCGTCACACACCCACACCCCGACACACACCCAGACCCCTTTGCACATTTACACCCTTTCACACACTCACGCCCACTCACAAACCCAGACTCCTCACACACCCACACCCCATCACACACTCACACCCCGTCACACACTCACACCCTGTAACACACTCACACTCCGTCACACACTCACATCCTGTAACACACCCACACCACGTCACACACCCACACCCCGTCACACACTCACACCCTGTAACACACTCACACTCCGTCACACACTCACATCCTGTAACACACCCACACCCCGTCACACACTCACACCCTGTAACACACTCACACTCCATCACACATCCACACCCTGTAACACACTCACACTCCGTCACACACTCACATCCTGTAACACACCCACACCCCGTCACACACTCACATCCTGTAACACACCCACACCACGTCACACACCCACACTCCATCACACACTCACACCCCGTCACACACTCACATCCTGTAACACACCCACACCCCGTCACACACCCACACTCCATCACACACTCACACCCCATCACACACTCACATCCTGTAACACACCCACACCCCGTCACACACCCACACTCCATCACACACTCACACCACATCACACACCCACACCCCGTCATACACTCACACTCTGTCACACACCCACACCCCGTCACACACTCACATCCTGTAACACACCCACACCACGTCACACACCCACACCCCGTCACACACTCACACTCTGTCACACACCCACACCCCGTCACACACCCACACCCCGTCACACACCCACACCACGTCACCCACCCACACCCCGTCACACACCCACACCCTGTCACACACTCACGCTCTGTCACACAACTACACACTGTCACATACCCACAGCCTGTCACACACTCACGCTCCCTCACAAACTCATGCTCAATCACACAACCATGCTCGGTCACACACTCACACCCCGTCACACACCCACATCCTGTCACACACTCTCACTCCGTGACACACTCAGGCTACTTCATGCACTCACGCTCCATCATACACCCACACTTTGTAAGACACCCACTCCCCGTCACACACTCACACTCCGTCACACACTCACACTCCGTCACACACTCACACCCTGTCACACACACACTCCGTCACACACTCACACTCCGTCACACACTCACACTCCGTCAAACACCCACACACCATCACACACCCACACCCCATCACACACTCACACCCCATCACACAGTCAGACACGCATGCTCCACCATACACCCATGTCCCGTCACAGACCCACACCCCATCACACACTCATACATCGTTACACACCCACACTCCATCACACAACCACACCCTGTCAGAAACCCACGCTCCATCAAAATGTCACGCTCCATCACACACCCACACCCTGTCACACTCACGCTCCATCACACACCCACACTCTGTCAAACACTCACGCTCCATCACACACCCACACACTGTCACACACTCACGCTCCATCACACACCCACACCCTGTCACACACTCACGCTCCATCACACACTCACACCCTGTCACACACTCACGCTCCGTCACGCACACACACCCTGTCACACACTCACATTCCGTCACACACCCACACCCTGTCACACACCCACACCCTGTCACACACTCACATTCCGTCACATACCCACTCCCTGTCACACACCCACACCCTGTCACACACCCACACCCTGTCACACACTCACGCTCCGTCACACACCCACACCCTGTCACACACCCACACCCTGTCACGCACCCACACCCTGTCACACACTCACGCTCTCTCACACACCCACACCCTGTCACTCATGCACTGTCACACACCCACACCCTGTCACACACACACCCTGTCACACACCCACACCCTGTCACACACTCACGCTCTGTCACACACCCACACCCTGTCACACACCCACGCTCTATCACCCAGAACCAGTCACACCCACGCCCTGTCACACACCCACACCGCTTCACCCATCCACACACCATCACACACTCACGCTTTGTCACACACCCACACCCCGAAACACACCCCGAAACACACCCAAGCTACATTACACATCCACACTCCATCACACACCCAGACCCCGTCACTCACCCACAACCCCACAAACTTACACTGCATCACACATCCACGCCCCACCACACACTCACACTCCATCACACACTCACGCTCCGTCACACCCCCACACTCTGTCTCACATCCACACCACGTCACACACTCACACTCCGTCACACACTCAGCCCGTGACACACTCATGCTACTCCATGAACTCACCTTCCCTCACACACACATGCTCCGTTACACACCCACACTCTGTCACACACCCGCAATCCATTACACACCCACACCCCGTCACACACTCACGCTCGGTCACACACCAACACCCTGTCACACACTCACGCTCCCTCACACACCCACGCCCCGTCACATACCCACACACCATCACACACTCACACTCCCTCACACACCCACACCCTGTCAGACACTCTCGCTCTGTCAAACATTCACGCTCCCTCACACACCCACACCTTGTCACACACCCACACCCCGTCATACAGTCACATCCTGTGACACACTCACGCTACTTCATGCACTCACGCTCCCTCACACACCCATGCCCTGTCACAGACCCACACCCCATCACACACTCACGCTCCGTCACACACCCACTCTATGTCACACTCCGACACTCTGTCACACCCACACCCCTTCACACACTCACAGCCCCGTGACACACTCATGCTCCATCACACACCCACACTTTGTCACACACCCACACCTCTTCACCCACTCACGCCCCATCACACACTCACACCCTATCACACACTCACAGCCCATGACACACTCACCCTACTTCATGCACTCACGCTCCTTCACACACTCACGCTCCGTCACACACCCACATGTTGTTACACACCCACGCCACATCACACACCCTCACCCCGTCACACACCCACAACCCTTCACACACCCATGCTCCCTCACACACTCACACCCCGTTACACACCCATGCCCCATCACACACCCACGCTCCATCACACACCCACGCTCTGTCACACACCAATACCACATCACACACCCACACCACGTCACACACTCACACCCCGTCACACACTCACACACCATGACACACTCACGCTACTTCATGCACTCACGCTCCCTCACCTACCCACACCCTGTCACACAACCACACACTGTCAGACACCCACACTGCGTCAAATATTCACGCTCCCTCACACACCCACACCCCATCACACACTCACGCTCTTTCACACATCCACACCCTGTCACACACATATACTCCGTCACACAATCACAACCCACGAAACACTCATGCTACTTCAAGCACTCATGCTCCATTGCACACCCACATTCCGTCACACACCCACACTCAGTCACACACCCTCACCCCGTCTCCCACCCACAACCCGCACACACTCACGCCCCCTCACACACCCACACTCCTCACACACTCACGCCCCCTCACACACACACACTCCTCACACATTCACGCTCCCTCACACACTCACGCTCCGTCACACACCCACACCCCGTCACACACTCACACCCCGTCACACACTCACCCTACTTCATGCACTCACACTCCCTCACACACTCACGCTCCATCATACACCCATACTTTGTTACACACCCATGCCCCGTAACACACCACACCCCGTCACACACTCGCAACCCATAACACACTTATGCTACTTCATGCACTCACACTCCATCACACACACACACCCCATCACACACTAACGCGCCCTCACAAACCCTCACTACTCACACAGCCACGCTATGCCACACACTCACGTCCCATCACACACCCACACCCCGTCACACACCCACTCCTGGTCACACACCCACACCCTGTCACACACCCACTCCTGGTCACACACCCACACAACTTCACACACTCACACTCCGTTACACACCCACACCCCATCACACACCCACACCCCTTCACACACCCACACCCCATCACACACCCACACCCTGT
Organism: Carcharodon carcharias; assembly: GCF_017639515.1. Taxonomy (NCBI): domain Eukaryota; kingdom Metazoa; phylum Chordata; class Chondrichthyes; order Lamniformes; family Lamnidae; genus Carcharodon; species Carcharodon carcharias. The sequence continues at coordinate 19,357,436 of NC_054483.1, read as the reverse complement.
CACACACTCACACCCCATCACACACCCACGCTCCGTCACACACTCACACCCTGTCACACACTCACACCCTGTCACACACTCACACCCTGTCACACATCCACACCCCGTCACACACTCACACCCTGTCACACACTCACACCCCATCACACACCCACACCCTGTCACACACTCACACACCGTCACACACTCACACCCCATCACACACCCACGCTCCGTCACACACTCACACACCGTCACACACCCACACCCCATCACACACCCACACCCTGTCAAACACCCACTCCTGGTCACACACCCACGCCCCATCATACACCCATGAACAGTCAAACGTTCCCGCTCCCTCACACAGCCACACCCTGTCACACACTCACACCACGTCACACACTAATGCTCCCTCACACACTCACGCTCTGTCATACATCCACACTTTGTTACACACCCACACCACGTCACACACTCACAGACCGTGACACACTCAAGCTACTTCATGCACTCATGCCACCTCACACACTCATGCTGCGTCACACACCCACACTCTGTCACACACCTGCAACCTGTTACACACCCACACCCCGTCACACACTCACACCTCTTCACATATCCACACCTTGTCACACACTCACACCCCATCACACACTCACACCCCATCACACACACACACTGTCTGACACCCACACCCCGTCACACACCCACACCCTGTCACACACTCACGCTCCCTCACACACTAACGCTCCGTCATACACCCACACTTTGTTACACACACACAACACGTCACATACTCACACCCCATCACACACTCACACCCTGTCACACACTCACACCCCATCACACACACACACCCTGTCACACACTCACACCCCGTCACACACTCACACCCCGTCACACACTCACACCCCTTCACACACCCACACCCCGTCACACACTCACACCCTGTCACACACTCACACCCTGTCACACATCCACACCCTGTCACACACTCACACCCCTTCACACACCCACACCCTGTCACACACACACCCCTTCACACACCCACACCCTGTCACACACTCACACCCTGTCACACACTCACACCCTGTCACACATCCACACCCCGTCACACATTCACACCCTGTCACACACTCACACCCTGTCACACATCCACACACTCACACCCTGTCACACATCCACACACCGTCACACACTCACACCCCATCACACACCCACGCTCCGTCACACACTCACACACCGTCACACACCCACACCCCATCACACACCCACACCCTGTCAAACACCCACTCCTGGTCACACACCCACGCCCCATCATACACCCATGCACAGTCAAACGTTCACGCTCCCTCACACAGCCACACCCTGTCACACACTCACACCACGTCACACACTAATGCTCCCTCACACACTCACGCTCTGTCATACATCCACACTTTGTTACACACCCACACCACGTCACACACTCACAGACCGTGACACACTCAAGCTACTTCATGCACTCATGCCACCTCACACACTCATGCTGCGTCACACACCCACACTCTGTCACACACCTGCAACCTGTTACACACCCACACCCCGTCACACACTCACACCTCTTCACATATCCACACCTTGTCACACACTCACACCCCATCACACACTCACACCCCATCACACACACACACTCTGTCTGACACCCACACCCCGTCACACACCCACACCCTGTCACACACTCACGCTCCCTCACACACTAACGCTCCGTCATACACCCACACTTTGTTACACACACACAACACCCCGTCACACACTCACACCCTGTCTCAAAATTCCACCCCGTGACACACTCACACCCTGTCACATACTCACACCCCATCACACACTCACACCCTGTCACACACTCACACCCCATCACACACACACACCCTGTCACACACTCACACCCTGTCACACACTCACACCCCGTCACACACACACCCCGTCACACACTCACACCCTGTCACACACCCACACCCCATCACACACCCACACTCTGTCACACACCCACACCCCGTCACACACTCACACCCCGTCACACACCCACACCCCATCACACACCCACGATCTGTTACACACCAACACTCTGTCACACACTTATGCTCGGTCACACACCCACACTCTGTCACACACCCACACCCCGTCACACACCCTCACCGTGTCACACACTCACGCTCCGTCACACACTCACGCTCGGTCACACACTCACGCTCGGTCACACACCCACATTCTGTCACACACCCACACCCTGTCACACAACCACACCCCGTGACACACTCACAGCCTGTGACACACTCATGCTCCCTCACACACCCACTTCCCGGCACACACCCATGCCCCATCACACACCGACAATCCTCACACACCCACGCTCTGTTACACACCCACACCCCATCACACCCCGTCACACACCCACACCCCGTCACACACTCACACCCCGTCACACACTCACACCCTGTCACACACTCACACCCCGTCACACACTCACGCTCCGTCACACACTCACGCTCGGTCACACACGCTCGGTCACACACCCACACTCCGTCACACACTCACGCTCGGTCACACACTCACGCTCGGTCACACACCCACACCCTGTCACAAAACCTCACCACGTCACACACTCACGCTCCATCACACACTCACGCTCCGTCACACGCTCACGCTCGGTCACACACTCACGCTCGGTCACACACCCACATTCTGTCACACATCCACACCCCATCACATACCCTCACCACGTCACACACTCACGCTCCATCACACACCCACACCCTGTCACACAACCACACCCCATGACACACTCACAGCCTGTGACACACTCACGCTGCTTGAGGCACTCATGCTCCCTCACACACCCACACCCTGTCTCCTACCCAAACCCCGGCACACACCCACGCCCCATCACACACCGACACTCCTCACACACCCACGCTCTGTTACACACCCACACCCCATCACACCCCGTCACACACCCACATCCCATCACACACCCACACTCCGTCACACACTCACACCTCATCACACACTCACACCCCGTCACACACTCACGCTCTGTCACACACTCACGCTCTGTCACACATCGCACGCACTACATCACATGCCCATGTTATGTCACACGCTCACACGCCACCTCACACACACACTCCGTCATACACATAAGCTACGTCACACACTCACGCTCCATCACACACTCACACCCCATCACACATCCACACACCGTGACACACTCACGCTACTTCATGCACTCATGCTCCCTCACACACTCACGCTCCGTTACACACCCACACCCCATCACACACCCACACCCCATCACACACCCACACCCTGTCAAACACCCACTCCTGGTCACACACCCACGCCCAGCCACACATTCACGCTCTGTCATACATCCACACTTTGTTACACACACACACCACGTCACACACTCACAGACCATGACACACTCAAGCTACTTCATGCACTCATGCCACCTCACACACTCATGCTGCGTCACACACCCACACTCTGTCACACACTCATGCTCTGTCACACACCCACACCCTGTCACACACTCATGCTCTGTCACACACCCACACCCTGTCACACACTCGTGCTCTGTCACACACCCACACCCTGTCACACACCCACACCCTGTCACACACCCACGCTCTGTCAAACGCCCACACTCTGTCACATACTCACACCCTGTCACACACCGACACCCTGTCACACACCCACGCTCTGTGACACACCGACACCCTGTCACACACCCACACCCTGTCACACACCCACGCTCTGTCACACGCCCACACTCTGTCACACACTCACACCCTGTCACACACCGACACCCTGTCACACACTCACGCTCTGTGACACACCGACACCCTGTCACACACCCACACCCTGTCACACACCCACACCCTGTCACACACTCATGCTCTGTCACACACCCACACCCTGTCACACACTCATGCTCTGTCACACACCCACACCCTGTCACACACCCACACCCTGTCACACACCCACGCTCTGTCAAACGCCCACACTCTGTCACACACCCACACCCTGTCACACACCCACGCTCTGTCACACACCCACACTCTGTCACACACTCACACCCTGTCACACACCGACACCCTGTCACACACTCACGCTCTGTGACACACCGACACCCTGTCACACACTCACGCTCTGTGACACACCGACACCCTGTCACACACTCACACCCCGTCACACACTCACACCCCGTCACACACTCACACCCCGTCACACACCCACACCCCGTCACACACTCACACCCCGTCACTCACACCCCGTGACACACTCACGCTATTTCATGCACTCATGCCACCTCACACACTCACGCTGTGTCACACACCCACATCCTGTCACACACCCACACCCCGTCACACACTCACGCTCCCTCACAAACCCAGACTCCTCACACACTCACACCCCGTCACACACCCACACTCCGTCACACACTCACACCCCGTCACACACTCACACCCGGTCACACAACCACACCCATTACACACCCACACCCTGTCACACGCACACGCTCCATGACACACCCAAGCCCCTTAACACACCCACGCCCCATCACACACTCACGCTCCCTCACACACCCACACCCCGTCACACACTCACACCCCGTGACACACTCACACTAATTCATGCACTCATTCTCCCTCACACACTCATGTTCCGTCACACACCCACACTCTGTCACACACCTGCACCCCGTCACACACCTACACTCCGTCACACACCGACACCCCATCACACACTCACGCGTTCTCACACACCCACAATCCTCACACACCCACACTCCCCGCACACCCACACTACGTCACACACTCATGTCCCATCACACACCCACACCCTGTCACACACCCACTCCTGATCTCACAACAACAACCTTTCACACACCCACACTCCGTTACACACCCACAACCTGCACACACTTACGCTCCATATACATCCACACCCAGTCACACACCCACGCTCCGTTACACACCAACACCCCGTCACACACTCACGCTCCCTCACACACCCACACCCCGTCACACACTCACACCCCGTGACACACTCACACTACTTCATGCACTCATTCTCCCTCACACACTCATGTTCCATCACACACCCACACTCTGTCACACACCTGCACCCCGTTACACACCTACACTCCGTCACACACCGACGCCCCATCACACACTCACGCGTTCTCACACACCCACAATCCTCACACACCCACACTCCCCGCACACCCACACTACGTCACACACTCATGTCCCATCACACACCCACACCCTGTCACACACCCACTCCTGATCTCACAACAACAACCTTTCACACACCCACACTGCGTTACACACCCACAACCTGCACACACTAACACTCCATATACATCCACACCCAGTCACACACCCACGCTCCATATACACCCACACCCCGTCACACACTCACGCTCCGTTACACACCAACACCCCGTCACACACTCATGCTCCGTTACACACCCACACCCCGTCACACACTCACGCTCCATTACACACCCACAATCCCGTCACACACTCACGCTCCATCACACACCCACTCCCCGTCACACACCCGCACCCCATTACACACCCAGACTCCACACACACCCACGCTCCGTTACACACCCAAACCCCGTCACACACCCACACCTGGTAACACAACCACACCCTGTCAGAAACTCACGCTGTGTCAAACATTCATGCTCCCTCACACACTCACGCTCTGTCACACACTCACGCTCCCTCACACACTCATGCTCTGTCACACACTCAAGCTCCCTCACACACTCACGCTCCGTCACACACTCACGCTCCCTCACACAACCACACATTGTGACACACCCACACCCCGTCACACACTCACACTCTGTCACACACTCACGCTCCCTCACACACCCACATGCTGTCACACACTCACGCTCCCTCACACACCCACACACTGTCACACACTCACGCTCCCTCACAAACTCATGCTCAATCACACCACCATGCTCGGTCACACACCAACATCCCGTCACACACCCACATCCTGTCACACACTCACACCCCGTGACACACTCAGGCTACTTCATGCACTCACGCTCCATCATACACCCACACTTTGTTAGACACCCACTCCCCGTCACACACTCACACTCCGTCACACACTCACACCCTGTCACACACACACACTCCGTCACTCACCCACACTCATCACACACCCACACCCCATCACACACCCACACCCCATCACACACCCACACCCCATCACACACGCACACCCTGTCACACACCCACACTCCATCACACACCCACACCCCATCACACACCCATACCCCGTTACACACCCACTCCCCGTCACACACTCACACCCCGTTACACACCCACGCTCCGTCCCACACTCACACCCCATCACACAGTCAGACACTCATGCTCCATCATACACCCATGTCCCGTCACAGACCCACACCCCATCACACACTCATGCACCGTTACACACCCACACTCCATCACACAACCACAACCTGTCAGAAACCCACGCTCCGTCAAAATTTCACGCTCCATCACACACCCACACCCTGTCACACACTCACAGCCCATGACACACTCACGCTACTTCATGCACTCACGCTCCCTCACGCATTCACGCTCTGTCATACACCCACACTTTGTTACACACCCACGCCACGTCGCACACTCACAGACCGTGACACACTCAAGCTACTCCATGCACTCATGCCACCTCACACACTCATGCTGCGTCACACACCCACACTCTGTCACACACCTGCAAGCCGTTACACATCAACACTCTGTCAAACACCCTCACCCCATCACACACCCACACCCCAACACACACCCACACCCCTTCACACATCCAAACCCCTTCACACACCCACACCCCTTCACACATCCAAACCCCTTCACACACCCACACCCTGTCACACACTCACGCTACTTCATGTACTCACGCTCCCTCACATATTCACGCTGTCATACACCCACACTTTGTTACACACCCACACCACGTCACACACTCACAGACCGTGACACACTCAAGCTACTTCACGCACTCATGCCACCTCACACACTCATGCTGCGTCACACACTCACGCTCTGTCACACACCTGCAACCTGTTACACACCCACACCCCGTCACACACCCACACCCCATCACACACCCACACCCCGTCACACACTCACACCCCATCACACACCCACACCCCGTCACACACTCACACCCTGTCACATACCCACACCCCGTCACACACCCACACCCCGTCACACACCCACACCCCGTCACACACCCACACCCCGTCACACACTCACACCCTGTCACACACCCACACCCCGTCACACACCCACACCCTGTCACACACCCACATCCCGTCACACACTCACACCCTGTCACACACTCACACCCTGTCACACACCTGCAACCTGTTACACACCCACACCCTGTCACACACCCACACCCCATCACACACCCACACCCTGTCACACACCCACACCCCGTCACACACCCACACCCCATCACACACCCACACCCTGTCACACACTCACACCCCGTCACACACTCACGCTACTTCATGCACTCACGCTCCCTCACGCATTCACGCTCTGTCATACACCCACACTTTGTTACACACCCACACCACGTCACACACTCACAGACCGTGACACACTCAAGCTACTTCACACACTCACACCCCATCACACACCCACACCCCGTCACACACCCACACCCCGTCACACACCCACACCCCGTCACACACTCACACCCTGTCACACACCCACACCCTGTCACACACACACACTCCGTCACACACCCACATCCTGTTACACACCCACACCCCATCACACACACACCCTGTCACACACCCACACCCCGTCACACACCCACAACCCTGTCACACACCCACACCCCGTCACACACTCACACCCTGTTACACACCCACACCCCATCACACACACACCCTGTCACACACCCACACCCCGTCACACACCCACACCCTGTTACACACCCACACCCCATCACACACACACCCTGTCACACACTCACACCCTGTCACACACCCACACCACGTCACATACCCACAACCCTGTCACACACCCACACCCTGTCACACACTCACACCCTGTCACACACCCACACCCTGTCACACACTCACACCCTGTCACACACCCACACCCCGTCACACACCCACACCCCGTCACACACTCACACCCTGTCAACACCCACACCCCGTCACACACTTACACCCTGTCACACACACACACTCCCTCACATACCCACACCCCGTCACACACTCACACCCCTTCACACACCCACACCCCGTCACACACTCACACCCCTTCACACACCCACACCCCGTCACACACTCACACCCTGTCACACACTCACGCTCCATCACACAGCCACTCCCCGTCACACACCCACGCCTGGTCACACAACTACACCCTGTCACACACTCACGCTCCCTCACACACTCACGCTCCGTCACACACTCACACCCCGTCACACACCCACATCCTGTCACAAACTCACACCCGGTGACACACTCAGGCTACTTCATGCACTCACGCTCCATCATACACCCACACTTTGTAAGACACCCACTCCCCGTCACACACTCACACTCTGTCACACACTCACACTCCGTCACACACCCACACTCTGTCACACACTCACACTCCGTCACACACTCACACCCCGTCACACATTCACACTCCGTCACACACCCACACGCTGTCACACACTCACACCCCGTCACACACTCACACCCCATCACACAGTCAGACACGCATTCTCCATCATACACCCATGTCCCGTCACAGACCCACACCCCATCACACACTCATGCACCGTTACACACCCACACCCTGTCACACACTCACGCTCCGTCACACACCCACACCCTGTCACACACCCACACCCTGTCACACACCCACACCCTGTCACACACACACACTCTGTCACACACCCACACCCCGTCACAAAATTATACTACCTCACACACCCATGCCCCGTCACACACCAACACCACTTCACACACTCACAGCCCATGACACACTCACGTTAACTTCATGCACTCATGCCACCTCACACACTCACGCTGCGTCACACACCCACACTCTGTCACACACCTGCAACCTGTTACACACCAACACTCTGTCACATACCCTCACCCCGTCACACACTCACACCCCTTCACACACCCACACCCCGTCACACACTCACACCCCGTGACACACTCAAACCCTGTCACACACCCACACCCTGTCACACACCCACACCCATTCACACATCCACACCCCGTGACACACTCACACCCTGTCACACACTCACACCCCGTCACACACTCACACCCCATCACACACCCACACCCTGTTACACACCCACACCCGAACACACACACACACTCCCTCATAAACCCAGACTCCTCACACACCCACACCCCATCACACACCCACACCCCGTCACACACCCACACCCCATCACACACTCACACCCTGTCACACACCCACACCCCGTCACACACCCACACCCCGTCACACACTCACACCCTGTCACACACCCACACCCCGTCACACACCCACACCCCGTCACACACTCACACCCCGTAACACACTCACACCTCGTCACACACCCACACCCCGTCACACACCCACACCCCGTCACACACCCACACCCCGTAACACACTCACACCCCATCACACACTCACACCCTGTTACACACCCACACCCCAACACACACTCACACTCCCTCACAAACCCAGACTCCTCACACACCCACACCCCATCACACACCCACACCTCGTAACACACTCACACCCTGTCACACACCCACACCCTGTCAAACACCCACACCCCGTCACACACCCACACCCCGTAACACACTCACACCCTGTCACACACCCACACCCTGTCACACACCCACACCCCGTCACACACCCACACCCCGTCACACACTCACACCCTGTCACACACCCACACCCTGTCACACACCCACACCCTGTCACACACCCACACCCATCACACACTCACACCCTGTCACACACCCACACCCCGTCACACACTCACACCCCGTGACACACTCAAACCCTGTCACACACCCACACCCTGTCACACACCCACACCCCGTCACACACTCACACCCCGTGACACACTCACACCCTGTCACACACTCACACCCCTTCACACACCCACACCCCGTTACACACCCACACCCCGTCACACACTCACACCCCTTCACACACCCACACCCCATCACACACCCACACCCCGTCACACACCCACATCCCATCACACACTCACACCCCATCACACACTCACACCCTGTTACACACCCACACCCCAACACACACTCACACTCCCTCACAAACCCAGACTCCTCACACACCCACACCCCATCACACACCCACACCCCGTAACACACTCACACCCTGTCACACACCCACACCCTGTCACACACCCACACCCCGTCACACACCCACACCCCGTCACACACTCACACACTGTCACACACCCACACCCTGTCACACACCCACACCCTGTCACACACCCACACCCATCACACACTCACACCCTGTCACACACCCACACCCCGTCAAACACTCACACCCCGTCACACACTCACACCCTGTCACACACTCACACCCTGTCACACACTCACACCCCTTCACACACTCACACCCCGTTACACACCCACACCCCGTCACACACTCACACCCCGTCACACACTCACACCCTGTCACACACCCACACCCCGTCACACACCCACACCCCGTTACACACCCACACCCCGTCACACACCCACACCCCGTAACACACTCACACCCTGTCACACACTCAACCACATCACACACCCACACCCCGTCACACACTCACACCCTGTCACACACCCACACCCCGTCACACACTCACATCCTGTCACACACCCACACCCTGTCACACACTCACACCCTGTCACACACCCACACCCCGTCACACACTCACATCCTGTCACATACTCACGCTCCGTCACACACCCACACTCTGTCACACACCTGCACCCCGTTACACACCTACACTCCGTCACACACCCTCACCCCGTCACAAACCCACACCGCAACACACACCGACGCCCCATCACACACTCATGCGTTCTCACACACCCACAATCCTCACACACCCACACTCCTCACACACCCACACTACGTTACACACTCATGTCCCATCACACACCCACACCCTGTCACACACCCACTCCTGATCTCACAACAACAGCCTTTCACACACCCACACTGCGTTACACACCCACAACCCTCACACACTTACGCTCCATCATACACCCACACCCAGTCACACACTCACGCTCCATATACACCCACACCCTGTCACACACTCACGCTCCGATACACACCCACACCCCGTCACACACTCACGCTCCATTACACACCCACACCCCGTCACACACTCACGCTCCATCATACACCCACTCCCCATCACACACCCGCACCCCGTTACACACCCACACCCCATTACACACCCAGACTCCACACACACCCACACTGCGTTACACACCCAAACTCCGTCACACACCCACACCTGGTCACACAACCACACCCTGTCAGAAACTCACGCTCCGTCAAACATTCACGCTCCCTCACACACTCGCTCTGTCACACACTCACGCTCCGTCACACAACCACACACTGTGACACACCCACAGCCCGTCACACACACTCACACTCTGTCACACACTCACGCTCCCTCACACACCCACACACTGTCACACACCCGCACCCTGTCACACACTCACGCTCCCTCACACACAAACACACTGTCACACACCCACACCCTGTCACACACTCACGCTCCCTCACACACCCACACACTGTCACACACTCACGGTCCCTCACACACCCACACCCTGTCACACACTCACGCTCCCTCACACACCCACACACTGTCACACACCCACAGCCCGTTACACACTCACGCTCCCTCACAAACTCATGCTCAATCACACAACCATGCTCAGTCACACAGCAACATCCCGTCACACACCCACATCCTGTCACACACTCACACCCCGTGACACACTCAGGCTACTTCTTGCACTCACGCTCCATTATACACCCACACATTGTTAGATACCCACGCCCCGTCACACACTCACACTCCGTCACACACTCACACTCCGTCACACACTCACACTCCGTCACACACCCACACTCCGTCACACACTCACACCCCATCACGCAGTCAGACACGCATGCTCCATCATACACCCATGTCCCGTCACAGACCCACACCCCATCACACACTCATGCACCGTTACACACCCACACTCCATCACACAACCACACCCTGTCAGAAACCCATGCTCCGTCAAAATTTCACGCTCCATCACACGCCCACACCCTGTCACACACTCACGCTCCATCACACACCCACACCCTGTCACACACTCACGCTCCGTCACACACCCACAGCCTGTCACACACTCACGCTCACTCACACACCCACACCCTGTCACACACTCACGCTCCATCACACACCCACATCCTGTCACACACTCACGCTCCATCACACACCCACACCCTGTCACACACTCACGCTCACTCACACACGCACACCCTGTCACACACTCACGCTCCATCACACACCCACACCCTGTCACACACTCACGCTCCATCACACACCCACACCCTGTCACACACTCACGCTCCGTCACACACCCACAGCCTGTCACACACTCACGCTCACTCACACACCCACACCCTGTCACACACTCACGCTCCATCACACACCCACACCCTGTCACACACTCACGCTCCGTCACACACCCACACCCTGTCACACACTCACGCTCACTCACACACCCACACCCTGTCACACACTCACGCTCCATCACACACCCACACCCTGTCACACACTCACGCTCCATCACACACCCACACCCTGTCACACACTCATGCTCCGTCACACACCCACACCCTGTCACACACTCACGCTCACTCACACACCCACACCCTGTCACACACTCATGTTCCATCACACACCCACACCCTGTCACACACTCACGCTCCATCACACACCCACACCCTGTCACACACTCACGCTCCGTCACACACCCACACCCTGTCACACACCCACACCCTGTCACACACTCACACCCTGTCACACACCCACACCCTGTCACACACTCACGTTCCATCACACACCCACACCCTGTCACACACTCACGCTCCATCACACACCCACACCCTGTCACACACTCACACCCTGTCACACACCCACACCCTGTCACACACCCACACCCTGTCACACATTCACACCCTGTCACACACCCACACCCTGTCACACACTCACGCTCCGTCACACACCCACACTCCGTCACACACCCACAACCTGTCACACACTCACGCTCTGTCACACACCCACACCCCGTCACAAAATCATGCTACCTCACACACCCACGCCCCATCACACACCAACACCACGTCACACACACACTCCATCACACACACTCAGCCCCTGAGACACTCACGCTACTTCATGCACTCACGCTCCCTCACACATTCACGCTCTGTCATACACCCACACTTTGTTACACACCCACACCACGTCACACTCACAGACCTTGACACACTCAAGCTACTTCATGCACTCGTGCCACCTCACACACTCATGCTGTGTCACACACCCACACTCTGTCACACACCTGCAACCCGTTACACACCAACACTCTGTCACATACCCTCACCCCATCACACATCCACACCCCTTCACACACCCACATCCCTTCACACAACCACGCCCCATATCACACTCATGCCCCCTCCCACACCCAGACTCCTCACACACCCACACTCCGTTAGACACCCACACTCCATCACACACCCACACCCCATCACACACCCACTCCCCTTCACACACCAATGGTCTGTCACTCCGTCTCCCACCCAAATCCCAGCACAAACCCACGCCCCATCACACACTCATGCCGCCTCCCACACCCACACTCCTCACACACCCATGCTACATCACACACCCACACCCCGTCACACACTTACGCTCGGACACACACCCACACCCCTCACAAACCCATGCCCGGTCACACACCCACACTCCATCACACACCCTCACCCATCACACATCCACACCCCTTCACACACTCATGCCCGCTCACACACCGACACTCCTCACACACCCACGCTACGTCACACACCCTCATCCATTATACACCCACACCCCTTCACACACCCACGCCCCATCACACACCGACACTTCTCACACATCCACACCCCTTCACACACCCACGCCCCATCACACACTCATGCCCCATCACATATCCACACCACTTCACACACCCACACCCCTACACACACTCACGTTCCCTCACACACCCAAACTCTGTCACCCACCTGCACCCCATTACACACCCACACTCCGTCACACACCCACACCCCGTCACATACCCATACCCCGTTACACACTCACACACTGTCACACACTCACACCCTGTCACACACTCACACCCTGTCACACACCCACACCCTGTCACACACTCACGCTCCGTCACACACCCACAGCCTGTCACACACTCACGCTCCATCACACACCCACACCCTGTCACACACTCATGCTCCATCACACACCCACACCCTATCACACACTCACGCTCCGTCACACACCCACACCCTGTCACACACTCACGCTCACTCACACACCCACACCCTGTCACACACTCACGCTCCGTCACACACCCACACCCTGTCACACATTCACGCTCCATCACACACCCACACCCTGTCACACACTCACACCCTGTCACACACCCACACCCTGTCACACACTCACGCTCCATCACACACCCACACCCGGTCACACACTCACGCTCTGTCACACACCCACACCCCGTCACAAAATCTTGCTACCTCACACACCCACGCCCCATCACACACCAACACCACGTCACACACACACCCCGTCACACACACTCAGCCCCTGAGACACTCACGCTACTTCATGCACTCACGCTCCCTCACACATTCACGCTCTGTCATACACCCACACTTTGTTACACACCCACACCACGTCACACACTCACAGACCGTGACACACTCAAGCTACTTCATGCACTCGTGCCACCTCACACACTCATGCTGCGTCACACACCCAGACTCCTCACACACCCACACTCCGTTAGACACCCACACTCCATCACACACCCACACCCCTTCACACACCCATGGTGTGGCACTCCGTCTCCCACCCAAATCGCAGCACAAACCCACGCCCCATCACACACTCACACCCCGTTATACACTCACACCCCGTCACACACTCACACCCCGTTACACACTCACACCCCGTTACACACCCACACCCTGTCACACACTCACACCCCGTTACACACCCACACCCCGTCACACACCCACTGCTGGTCACACACCTGCAACCCGTTAGACACCCACACTCCATCACACACTCACGCTCCCTCACACACTCACGCTCCATCATACACCCACACTTTGTCACACACTCACACCCCATCACACACTCACGCTCCCTCACAAACTCACACCCTGTCACACACACACACCGTGACACACTCACGCTATTGCTTGCACTCACGCTCCCTCACACAGCCACTCTATGTCACACTCCGTCGCTCTGTCAAACACCCACATGCCTTCACAGATTCACACCACATCACACACTCATGCTTCATCATACACACACACCCCGTCACACACCCACACCTCTTCACACACCCACACCCTGTCACACACTCACGCTCCATCAAACATTCACGCTCCCTCACACACCCACACCCTGTCACACACTCACGCTCCGTCAAACATTCACGCTCCCTCACACACCCACACCCTGTCACACACTCACGCTCCCTCACACACCCACACACCATCACACACTCACGCTCCCTCACACACCCACACACCATCACACACTCACGCTCCGTCAAACATTCACGCTCCCTCACACACCCACAGACCATCACACACTCACGCTCCATCAAACATTCACGCTCCCTCACATACCCACACCCTGTCACACACTCACGCTCCCTCACACACCCACACACCATCACACACCCACGCTCCATCACACAACCACACTCTGTCACACACCCACATCCTGTCACACACTCATGCTACCTCACACACTCACGCTCCATCACACATCCACACCCCATCACACACCCACACTTTGTTACACACTACACACCGTCACACACTCATGCACCATCACACATCCACACCCCGTCAAGCACTCATGTCCCCTCACACACCAACACCACATCACACACCCACACTTTGTTACACACACACGTTCCGTCACACACTACACACCGTCACACACTCACAACCCGTCACATATTCACACCCTGTTACACACTCACACCCCGTGACACACTCACGCTACTTCATGCACTCACGCTCCCAAACACACAGCCAAGCTGCGTTACACACCCACGTCCCATCACATACCCACACCCTGTCACACACTCATGCTCCCTCACACACCCACACACCATCACACACCCACGCTCCGTCACACACCCACACCCTGTCACACACTCATGCTCCCTCACACACCCACACACCATCACACACTCATGCTCCCTCACACACCCACACCCTGTCACACACTCATGCTCCCTCACACACCCACACACCATCACACACTCATGCTCCCTCACACACCCACACACCATCACACACCCACGCTCCGTCACACACCCACACTCTGTCAAACAACCACGCTCCGTCAAACATTCAGGCTCCCTCACACACCCACCCCCCAAAACACACACACGTTCCCTCACAAACTCACGCTCCAGCACACACCCACATCCTGTCACACACTCACTCTACCTCACACACCCACACCCCATCATACACCCACACTTTGTCACACACTCACACCCCATCACACACTCACGCTCCCTCACAAACTCACACCCTGTCACACACACACACCGTGACACACTCACGCTATTGCTTGCACTCACGCTCCCTCACACAGCCACTCTATGTCACACTCCGTCGCTCTGTCAAACACCCACATGCCTTCACAGATTCACACCACATCACACACTCATGCTTCATCATACACACACACCCCGTCACACACCCACACCTCTTCACACACCCACACCCTGTCACACACTCACGCTCCATCAAACATTCACGCTCCCTCACACACCCACACCCTGTCACACACTCACGCTCCGTCAAACATTCACGCTCCCTCACACACCCACACCCTGTCACACACTCACGCTCCCTCACACACCCACACACCATCACACACTCACGCTCCCTCACACACCCACACACCATCACACACTCACGCTCCGTCAAACATTCACGCTCCCTCACACACCCACAGACCATCACACACTCACGCTCCATCAAACATTCACGCTCCCTCACATACCCACACCCTGTCACACACTCACGCTCCCTCACACACCCACACACCATCACACACCCACGCTCCATCACACAACCACACTCTGTCACACACCCACATCCTGTCACACACTCATGCTACCTCACACACTCACGCTCCATCACACATCCACACCCCATCACACACCCACACTTTGTTACACACTACACACCGTCACACACTCATGCACCATCACACATCCACACCCCGTCAAGCACTCATGTCCCCTCACACACCAACACCACATCACACACCCACACTTTGTTACACACACACGTTCCGTCACACACTACACACCGTCACACACTCACAACCCGTCACATATTCACACCCTGTTACACACTCACACCCCGTGACACACTCACGCTACTTCATGCACTCACGCTCCCAAACACACAGCCAAGCTGCGTTACACACCCACGTCCCATCACATACCCACACCCTGTCACACACTCATGCTCCCTCACACACCCACACACCATCACACACCCACGCTCCGTCACACACCCACACCCTGTCACACACTCATGCTCCCTCACACACCCACACACCATCACACACTCATGCTCCCTCACACACCCACACCCTGTCACACACTCATGCTCCCTCACACACCCACACACCATCACACACTCATGCTCCCTCACACACCCACACACCATCACACACCCACGCTCCGTCACACACCCACACTCTGTCAAACAACCACGCTCCGTCAAACATTCAGGCTCCCTCACACACCCACCCCCCAAAACACACACACGTTCCCTCACAAACTCACGCTCCAGCACACACCCACATCCTGTCACACACTCACTCTACCTCACACACCCACACCCCATCACACGCCCACACTTTGTTACACACTGCACACCGTCACACACTCAAGTTCCATCACACATCCACACCCCATCACACACTCACACTCCATCACACATCCACACCCCGTCAAACACTCATGTCCCCTCACACACCAACACCACATCACACACCCACACTTTGTTACACACACACGTTCCGTCACACACTACACACTGTCACACACTCACAACCCGTCACACATTCACACCCCGTTACACACTCACACCCCGTGACACACTCACGCTACTTCATGCACTCACGCTCCCAAACACACAGCCAAGCTGCGTTACACACCCACGCCCCATCCCACACTCACGCTCCCTCACACACTCACGCTCAGTCACACACCCACACCCTGTCACACTCACACTCCGTCACACACTCATGCTCCATCACACACTCATGCTCCCTCACACACCCACACAGTGTCGCACACTCCCGCTGCATCACACACTCACGCTCCATCACACACCCACATTCTGTCACACAACCACACCCCGAAACATACACACACTCCGTCACACACCCACGCCCCATTACACACACACTACGTCACACACCCAAGCTACGTCATACACTCACGCTCCATCACACACACACACCCCATCACACAGCCAAGCTGCGTTACACACCCACGACCCGTCACACACTCACGCTCCCTCACACACCCACATTCTGTCACACAACCACACCCCGAAACATACATACACTCTGTCACACACCCACGCCCCATTACACACACACTACGTCACACACCCAAGCCGTCACATACCATACCCCATGACACTCACATCCCGTGACACACTCACACCCCGTGACACACTCATGCTAGATCATGCACTCACGCTCCCTCACACACCCACTCTATGTCACAATGCCACACTCCGTCACACACCCACACTCCGTCACACACCCACAACCCGTCACACACTCACGCTCCCACACACACTCATGCTCGGTCACACACTCATGCTCCCTCACACACGCACATCCTGTCACACATTCACACTGTCACACACTCACACCCGTCACACACTCATGCTCCCTCACACACCAACGCTCCGTCATATACTCACACCCCGTCACACACTCACCCTCCATCACACACCCACGCCCTGTCAGGCACCCACGCCCCATTACACACTCACGCTCCGTCACACACCCACGCCCCGTCACAGACCCAAGCTACGTCACACACTCACGCTCCCTCGCACACTCACGCTCAGTCACACAATCACAGACCATCACACACCCACGCTACGTCACACACCCACACCACGTTACACACTCACACCACATCACATACCACACCCCGTGACACACTCATATTCCGTCACACACTCACACCCCGTGACACACTCATGCTACTTCATGCACCCACTTTCCCTCACACACCCAGTCTATGTCACACTACCACACTCCGTCACACACTCACGCTCCCACACATACTCATGCTCGGTCACACACTCATGTTCCCTCACACACCCACAATCTGTCACACACACACACCCGTCACACACTCACGCTCCCTCATACATTCACGCTCCCTCACACACCCACACCCTGTCACACATGCACACTCCATCACACACACAGACCCATCACATATTCACGCTCCCTCACACACCCACACCCTGTCACACATTCACACTCCATCACACACACACACCCGTCACACACTCACACTCCCTCACATACCCACACACTGTCACACACTCACGCTCCATCACACACTCACACTCCCTCACACACTCACGCTCTGTCACACACCCATACCCCGAACCACACGCAAGCTCCATTGCACACCCACGACCCATCCCACACACACACTACATCACACACCCACACCCCATAACACACTCATGCTTCCTCACACACCCACGCCCTATCACACACCCACACCCTGTCAGACACCCACACACCTTCACTAACACATGCTCTGTCACACACCCAAGCTCTGTCACACACCCACACCCCATCCCACACACACACTAAGTCATACATCCAAGCTACATCACACAATCTCGCTCCATCACACGCTCACAACCCACAAACACACACACCCCGTTACACACCCAAGCTATGTCACACACCCACGCTGCATTATACACCCACACCCCATCACACACTCACGCTCCGTCACACACTCATGCTCCGTCACACACTCACGCCCTGTCACACACCCACACCCCATCAAACACTCACACCTCGTCACACACCCACGCTCCTTCACACACCCACACCTCGTCACACACCCACGCTCCTTCACACACCCACATACCGTCACACACTCATGCTCCCTAACACACTCACGCTCCATCATACACCCACACTTCGTTACACACCCACACCACATCATAAACTCACACCACGTCACACACTCACATACCGTGACACACCCACGCTCCATCAAACATTCACGCTGCCTCACACAACCACACCCTGTCACACACTCACGCTCCCTCACACACCCACACACCATCACACACCCACGCTCCGTCACACAGCCACACTCTGTCAGACACCCATGCTCCGTCAAACATTCAGGCTCTCTCACACAACCACCCCCCAAAACACACACACGCTCCCTCACAAACTCACACTCTGTCACACACCCACATCCTGTCACACACTCATGCTACCTCACACACTCACGCCCCCTCACACACCCACACCCCATCACACACCCACACTTTGTTACACACTACACACTGTCACACACTCACGCTCGATCACACATCCACACCCCGTCACACACCCACACCCCGTGACACACTCACACCCCGTAACACTCTCACGCTACTTCATGCACTCACACTCCCTCACACACCCACTCTATGCCACACTCCCACACTCCGTCACACACTCACTCCCCATCACCCATTCACGCTCCCTCACATAACCACATTCTGTCACACACTCACGCTCCATCACACACTCACACCCTGTCACACACTCACGCTCCCAAACACACTCATGCTCTATCACACACCCACACACCGTCACACACTCACGCTCCATCACACACCCACATTCTGTCACACAACCACACCCCAAAATATACACACACTCCGTCACACACCCACGCCCCATTACACACACACTATGTCACACACCCAAGCTACGTCATACACTCACGCTCCATCACACACACACACACAGACACACACACACACCCCATCACACAGCCAAGCTGCATTACACACCCACGCCCTGTCACACACTCACGCTCCCTCACACACTCATGCTTGGTAACACACTCACTCTCCCTCACACACTCACGCTCTGTCACACACCCACACCCCTTCACACACTCAGGCTCCCTCACACACTCACACTCTGTTACACACACTCACGCTCCGTCATACACACACACCCCATCACACAGCCAAGCTGCGTTACACAGCCACGCCCTGTCACACACTCACGCTCCCTCACACACTCATGCTTGGTAACACACTCACTCTCCCTCACACACTCACGCTCTGTCACACACCCACACCCCTTCACACACTCAGGCTCCCTCACACACTCACACTCTGTTACACACACTCATGCTCCATCACACACCCACACTCCGTTACACACACTCACTCTCCCTCACACACTCACGCTCCATCACACACCCACACCCCTTCACATACTCACGCTCCCTCACACATTCACACTCCGTCACACACCCACACCCCTTCACACACTCACGCTCCGTCACACACCCACGCTCCGTTACACACGCTCATGCTCCGTCACACACTCGTGCTCCGTTACACACACTCACGCTCCATCACACACTCATGCTCTGTTACACACACTCATGCTCCATCACACACTCATGCTCTGTTACACGCCCACATCCCGTCACACACTCACGCTCCCTCATAAACTCACACCCCGTCACACATTCACACACTGTGACACACTCACGCTACTTCTTGCACTCACGCACCCTCACACAGCCACTCTATGTGACACTCCGTAACTCTGTCAAACACCCACACCCCTTCACAGACTCACATCACGTCACACACTCATGCTCCTTCATACACACACACTCCGTCACACACCCACGCCCTGTCACACACTCACGCTCCATCACAAACTCACACCCCATCACACACTCACGCTCCGTCACACAACCACAACCCATCACCCACCCACGTCTCTTCACACAACCACAAACTGTCAGACACCCACGCTCCGTCATACATTCATGATCCCTCACACACCCACACCCTGTCACACTCTCACGCTCCCTCACACACTCACGCTCCGTTACAGACCCACAGCCTGTCACACACCCACAACCCGTCACACACTCACGCTCCATCACACACCAACGCTCCATCATACACCCACACCCCATCACACACTCACCCTCCATCACACACCCACACCGTCAGGCACCCACGGCCCATTACACACTCACGCTCCTTCACACACCCACGCCCCGTCACAGACCCAAGCTACGTCACACACTCACGCTTGGTCACACACTCACTCTCCCTCACACACTCATGCTCCATCACACACCCACATTTTGTCACAAATCCACATCCCGTTTCACACCCCCGCTCATCACACACCTACACCCTGTCACACACTCACACTCCCTCACACACTCACACCACGTCACACACTCACACACCGTGACACACCCATGCTCCGTCAATCATTCACGCTGCCTCACACAGCCACACTCTGTCAGACACCCACGCTCCATCACACATTCGCACCCCGTCGCACATTCAAACTCCATCACACACTCACACCTGTCACACACTCACACCTGTCACACACTCACACCCGTCACACACTCACACCCGTCACACACCCACACCCTGTCACACACCCATGCCCCATCACACACTCACACCACGTGACACACTCATGCTACACCATGCACTCAGGCTCCCTCACACACCCACTCTATGTCACACACTCACACCCCGTCACACACTCACACCCTGTCACAGACTCACAACCCTTCACACCCTCACACCATGTCACACTCCCACTCTCCATCACACACTCACGCTCCCTCACACACCCACGCTCCGTTACACATCCACACCCCGTCACACACTCACACCCCGTGACACGCTCATGCTCCCTCACACACCCACACACCATCACACACCCACGCTCCGTCACACAGCCACACTCTGTCAGACACCCATGCTCCGTCAAACATTCAGGCTCTCTCACACAACCACCCCCCAAAACACACACACGCTACCTCACACACTCACGCCCCCTCACACACCCACACCCCATCACACACCCACACTTTGTTACACACTACACACTGTCACACACTCACGCTCGATCACACATCCACACCCCGTCACACACTCACACCCCGTGACACACTCACACCCCGTAACACTCTCACGCTACTTCATGCACTCACGCTCCCTCACACACCCACTCTATGCCACACTCCCACACTCCGTCACACACTCACTCCCCATCACCCATTCACGCTCCCTCACACAACCACATTCTGTCACACACTCACGCTCCCAAACACACTCATGCTCTGTCACACACCCACACACCGTCACACACTCACGCTCCATCACACACCCACATTCTGTCACACAACCACACCCCAAAATATACACACACTCCGTCACACACCCACGCCCCATTACACACACACTATGTCACACACCCAAGCTACGTCATACACTCACGCTCCATCACACACACACACACCCCATCACACAGCCAAGCTGCATTACACACCCACGCCCTGTCACACACTCACGCTCCCTCACACACTCACGCTCTGTCACACACCCACACCCCTTCACACACTCAGGCTCCCTCACACACTCACGCTCCCTGACACACTCACACTCCGTTACACACACTCATGCTCCGTCACACACTCATGCTCCGTTACACACACTCACGCTCCATCACACACCCATGCTCTGTTACACGCCCACACCCCATCACACACTCACGCTCCCTCACGAACTCACACCCCGTCACACACTCACACCCCGTCACACACACGCTCCCTCATGAACTCACACCCCGTCACACACTCACACACTGTGACACACTCACGCTACTTCTTGCACTCACGCACCCTCACACAGCCACTCTATGTAACACTCCGTCACTCTGTCAAACACCCACACCCCTTCACAGACTCACATCACGTCACACACTCATGCTCCTTCATACACACACACTCCGTCAAACACCCACACCTCTTCACACACTCACGCTCCATCACAAACTCACACCCCATCACACACTCACGCTCCGTCAAACACCCACGCCTCTTCACACACTCACGCTCCATCACAAACTCACACCCCATCACACACTCACGCTCCGTCACACAACCACAACCCATCACCCACCCACGTCTCTTCACACAACCACAAACTGTCAGACACCCACGCTCCGTCATACATTCACGATCCCTCACACACCCACACCCTGTCACACTCTCACGCTCCCTCACACACTCACGCTCCGTTACAGACCCACAGCCTGTCACACACCCACAACCCGTCACACACTCACGCTCCATCACACAATCACACACCGTCACACACTCACTCTCCCTCACACACCAACGCTCCATCATACACCCACACCCCATCACACACTCACCCTCCATCACACACCCACACCGTCAGGCACCCATGACCCATTACACACTCACGCTCCTTCACACACCCACGCCCCGTCACAGACCCAAGCTACGTCACACACTCACGCTTGGTCACACACTCACTCTCCCTCACACACTCATGCTCCATCACACACCCACATTTTGTCACACATCCACACCCTGTTTCACACCCCCGCTCATCACACACCTACACCCGTCACACACTCACACTCCCTCACACACTCACACTACGTCACACACTCACACCACGTCACCCACTCACACACCGTGACACACCCATGCTCCGTCAATCATTCACGCTACCTCACACAACCACACTCTGTCAGACACCCACGCTCCGTCACACAGACACATTCTGTCAGATACCCACGCTACCTCACACACCCACACCCTGTCACACACTCACGCTCCCTCACACACCCACACACCATCACACACCCACGCTCCGTCACACAGCCACACTCTGTCAGACACCCACGCTCCGTCAAGCTTTAAGGCTCCCTCACACACCCACCCCCCCAAAACACACACACGCTACCTCACAAACTCACGCTCCGTCACACACCCACATCCTGTCACACATTCACACTCCGTCTCACACTCACACCCTGTCTCACACTCACTCCCCATCATACATTCACGCTCCCTCAGACAACCACATTCTGTCACACACTCACGCTCCCTCACACACCCACACACACACACACACACACCCCATCACACAGCCAAGCTGCGTTACACACCGTCACACACTCATGCTCCTCACACACCCACACTCCTCACAAACCCATGCTGCGTCACACACTCACGTCCCATAACACACCCACACCCTGTCACACACCCGCTTCTCGTCACAAACGCACACCTGTCACACTCCGTCAAAAAAACACGCTCCTTCACACACTCACGCTCTGTCACACACTCACACTCCCTGACACACCCACACCCTGTTACACAAACACACTCCGCCACACACTCACGCTCCCTCGCACACTCCTGCTCCATCACACACCCACTCTCTGTCACACACCCACACCCTGTCACACACCCACGCTCGTCACACACCCACTCCCTGTCACACTCAAACTCCCTCCCACACACACACACCACGTCACACACCCACGCCCCGTCACACACTCACGCTCCCACACACACTCATGCTCGGTCACACACTCATGCTCCCTCACACACCCACGCCCTATCACACACCCACACCCTGTCAGACACCCACGCTGCGACACACATTCACACTCCATCACACACTCACACCTGGCACACACTCATGCTCCCTCAAACACTCACGCTCCATCACACACTCACGCTCCGTCACACACTCATGCTCCCTCACACACCCATGCTCCATCACACACCCACTCCCTGTCACACTCAAACTCCCTCACACACTCACGCTCCGTCACACACTCATGCTCCCTCACATACCTACGCTCCATCACACACTCACGCTCCGTCACACACTCATGCTCCCTCACACACCCACGCTCCATCACACACCCACTCCCTGTCACACTCAAACTCCCTCACACACTCACGCTCCGTCACACACTCATGCTCCCTCACACACTCATGCTCCATCACACACCCACACTACGTCACACAGCCAAGCTCCGTCACACACGAACACTACGTCACGCGTACACACGCCTTCACACACACCCAAGCTACGTCACACACTCTCTCTCCATCACACACACACACAACCCGTAACACACCCACGCTCCATCAAACGCTCAAGCCCCGTCACACACCCAGACCTCATTACACCCACGCCCCGTCACACACGCACAACCCATCACACACTCACGCCCTGTCACAGACTCACGGTACATTACACGTCCACGCCCCGCCACGCACCCGCACACTGTTACATACTCACGCCCCATCACACACTCACAATCCCTCCCACACCCACACCCCATCCCACCCACACACTACGTCACACACCCACACTCCGTCACGCATTCACACCCCTTCACACACACCCAAGCTATGTCACACACTCTCGCTCCATCACACACTCACAACCCTTCACACACTCACACCCTGTCACACTCCCACTCTCCATCACACACCCACGCTCCCTTACACATCCACACCCTGTCACACACTCACGCCCTGTCACAGACTCACGGTACATCACACGTCCACGCAACGTCACACACCCACACCCCTTCACCCACCCAAACCCTGGCACACACCCACACCCCGTCACACAAACACACCCCGTGACACACTCACGCTCCCTCACACACCCACTCTACGTCACACTCCCACACCCTGTCACACACCCACGCTCTGTCACACACTCACACCCAGTGACACACTCACGCTACTTCATGCACTCATGCTCCCTCACACACCCACTCTATGTCACACTCCCACACTCCGTCACACACTCACACCCCATCACACACTCACACCCCATCACACACACGCTCAGTCACACACTCATGCTCCCTCACACACCCACACCCTGTCACACCTCACACACCATCACACACTCACACACCGTCACACACTCACACACCGTCACACACTCACACCCCATCATACACTCATGCTCCCTTACACACCCTCGCTCTGTCACACACCCACACCCCATCCCACACACACACACTACGTCACACACTCACACTCCATCACACACTCACACTTCACCACACACTCCTGCTCCCTCATACACTCACACCCCATCACACACTCATGCTCCCTCACACACTCACGCTCTGTCACACACCCACACCCCATCCCACACACACACTACGTCACACACTCACACTCCATCACACACTCACACCCCATCATACACTCATGCTCCCTCACACACCCTCGCTCTGTCACACACCCACACCCCATCACACACCCACACCCCGTCACACACTCACACTCACTCACACACCCACGCTCCGTTAAACACCCAAACACTATCACACACTCACACCCCCTCAGACACTCACGCTCTGTCACACGATCACTCTCCATCACACATCCACACTCTGTCACACACCCACACTCTGTCACACACCCACGCTCTGCCACACACTCACACACTTTCACACACCCGCTCCACGTCACAAAACATATCCCGTCACACACTCACACCGCGTGACACATTCACGCTACATCACACACTCACGCTCCCTCACACACCCACTCTATGTCACACTCCCACACCCCGTCACACACTCACGCTCCCTCACACACCCACACCCCGTCACACACCAACCCCCTGTCACACACTCACACCCGGTCACACGCCCACACTCTCACTCCCACACACGCCCTACCTCCACTCCCACCTCACAGTCCCACAGGCACACACCAGGCATCCTGTTCCCCACCCCTCCACTGCCCATCCCCAGCCCTGGGAACAGGAACTCCCTGCCAACCCAGCAGCAAGAAGGTAAGGAAGCCTATCAGTAGCAAATGCGGGGGAGAAACATTCTGTCAGTGGGTGAGCAGCCTCTTGCAGAATCTTTAACTTCACTCAGCTGTCTTCCTGGCATTTTGAAGAGTGGCTCTGGCGGCCACATAGAGGGGCTTCACGGACCACATCCAGCCTGAAGGCCCTGGGTTGGACAAGCCTGAATTAGATCATGGTTATGTTGCCCTGAGACTCGACTATTCCAATGCTCCCCAGGTCAGCCTCCCATCGTGTGCTTTCTGATAAGCTGTCCTTTCAAGTTTAGTCAACACATTTTTCTGAGCACATCTGACATCCAGGAAAATGTGCTTTAATGCGCTACAATTTACACTGAGGTCAGTGCACATTCAAGGAAAGAGCTTAGATTGCCGATAAGTGCTGGAGATGGTGCGTAGATGGCAAGAGTACCTCCGGAAAGCATCAAGGGGATTGAAAACCTCAAAAGTGCCTAAAAGGGACATTTGCTGAGTCTGGGATTGACACATCTGCAGGTGACCTAGAATGACAGGGTCACACTATGAAGCCTCATGACATTCCCTGTCCCATGTTAAGACAGCAAGATCTTATTGTCCCATTCATTCCCAGGATAGGCATGTTGCTGGCAAGGTTGGCATTTAGCGTTGATCTACAGCTGGTCTTGAGAAGCCTTTCTGAACTGCTGAAGGTGGCATCGCTGGGAAACTGACAACTCACTCGAGGTATCAGGTCGCTGCTGGCACCCATGGCGTTTTTCTACGAGAATCAGTAGGTGAGGGAATAAAATTGGAGTGGGACAAAAACTTTTCTGCTGGAGGTTCTGAATTTGTCAGGTGTAGGTATTAATTGATACCGGAACATTTGATTGGTGAGTGGAGGACTTGGATGGTAAGAAGAATTTTGCAACTGAGCCCAAGTGAACTCCAATATTTTCCACAAATCCATAAATCCTCCCCTCTCTCATGACACCTTAGCGCAAAAACATTCTCAACACTGGGAGTGGCTGGAGGGCAACTCGGTGTGGGTCATTCTCAAACTATCATGTAGTTGAAAGTTAGTGGCTCCCAACAGGTATCTAGTTGTTCCGTTGGGAAGTGATAGGGATGATCAAGATGGGAATGTTCCATCGGGGAGAAAAAGGATGGACAGCACCTTCCAATGTCGTGATCTCTACCGCCTAGAAGAACAAGGGCAACAGATGGATGGGAACACCACCACCTCCAAATTCCCCTCCAAGCCACAATCCTTCCTGACTTGAAACAATCTCGCTGTTCCTTCACTGTGGCTGGATCGAAATCCTGGAACTCCCTCTCCCTAATACTACGTGGACTGCAGCAGATCAAGAAAGCAACTCACCACCACCTTCTCAAGAGCAATCAGGGATGGGCAATAAATGCTGGCCCAGCCAGAGACACCCACATCCTGTGAACAAAACAAAATTAAAACAATGTCTTGACAAAAGGTCATCAACCTGGAATGTTAATTCTGTTTCTCTCACAGCAGATGCCAATTGAGCACTTCCATCATTTTCTGCTTTTATTTTAAAATAAGTACTTCATTTCTGAAAGTCCCCCTTACAAAGATCGCTTCCTGACTATTCACATCAACAAAGGATAATTTATTATAGATAAGCTTTTTTAAAAAAATATTTGCACTTGGGATGTGAGCAACACTGGAAATAGAATGCCCTGAAAGCATTAACAACAGCAGTGTACATATATATTGCATCTTTCATGCAAAATGCCACCACTTTGTAGGATAGGTCATATGCCCATATGGGTCAAGAATCAGCCTGTTCAGTGAGAATGGGATCCAAGCCAGTTAGTGAAGCCAAAATCAAGACACATGACTTTTCTTTATAGAGAGAGTTTCTTGATTTGTTCAGCTTCACAGCCCTTGCTCCCATTCCACCCAGTGTCCCAGCTATCCCCTATTTATATGGTCCTTTGGCAAACCCATAAATCAATAGAATTAAGCTAATAAAAAGGGGGTGATAGCCCCTGGTGGGGCACTGTAACAAAAGCCAAGCTTTAAAGGAAACTTACAAAATCAATCCCTTATTTATATGTGCTCAAAGACAATTAATACCTATCACCTGCTTCTCTTGGCCCTAAAATGTGATTGACATGAACAAACCTTAACAATGTAATTGACAAGACAATAACATTCAGTCACATGAAACTCACGAACCTGAGTAAGTACCTTCCTCAAATCGAGCTGAAGGTGAATTTAAAATACCTCAAGGTGCTTCACGGGAACAGTATCAAACAAAATTGACACAGAGTCGCATAAGGACTGGTGATCAAAAACCTGCTCAAAGAAGTTGGTTTTAAGGAGTGTTATGGCCGATGTAGTTGGTGAACTGAGTTATTTAAAATTCCCAGAGGGAAACTTTAAACAACTGTCATAACCTATAATTTTAAGTGTTATGTTTGAGATGCGACTCTAAATTCAGCAATCTTAGATCACTAGTTCTCATGGTTTTACCTTAAACTAAGTGAAACATTATATTAATTTACACATGGGTACAAATTACTGCTATCATAACTTTTAACAAATTCCCAAACTAACCTCCATTAAGGCAAGAGCAACCCATAGGGGAGAATTGTCTCCCTGTCGTTTCATTCTCCCTTTCATTTATAAATCATTCATGAAACCTCATCCCGCCTGTGGATGAGGTTCCATGAAAAATGCGAAGGCCGCCTGGGCTCTTTGCCTGCCCGGCCAACCTTAAGGTTAGACGGGCAGCTATGTTAAGTGGTTTAATTAGTTTTTAAATGGCCTTAATGGGCCTTTGGCAGTCCGGCGGGTGCGCAGCCGACTCTGGTGCACGCCCGCCGAACTGCAAATCAGAATGACACGCGGCGATGTTGGGACGCATGCCCGATGTCACCGCGCGTCAACTTTACGTGTCAGTGAACTGGCCCGCTCGCCAACCCAAAAATTCTGGCCATTGCCTTAACTAAACACCAGGCTAAGCAATTTCAGCTTCCAAATTCAAAATGAGGTTCTGTCATTTTGTTTGCTGTGGAGTTAGTTGGAGGCTTGCAGCTGCCTTCTGATCTCACATTGCCTCTGCTCTGCACACCCGGAAACTACTGTAGTTATGCCTACCAACCCCATTGAATGTGAATTCTTATTGTATCAACAGCCTCTGATCTAAATCTCTCTAACAATAAAACTTCTTTCATAGTACCAACTTTATTAGTAATATAAACATATGGCTTGGTATCTGATAGAAAGGCATTCACCCCACTTCTTGAACGCTCTATTCAAAAAATGCAAATGCATGCTATCTCTCTTCCATATCAAAACTTGTACCCATCAAAGCACCCAGACTAACTGGCTTTAATCCAATTAAGACACACCCGCAGGCTAAACCTCAATTTTCAAAGAAAAAATATTTTCCAAAATATTACACACATTAATAGCTTCATGACAAGGAGCATCTTGAAGGAGGACAGGGAGGTAGAGAGGTTTAGGAAGCTCATTTCTAAGCGTGGAGCCTCGTCAGTTGAAAGTGTGGCCTCCAGTGGCAGAGTCATGAAAGAAAAAGAGGTAATGAACTAGAGGTCAAGTATTGGAGGAGTGCAAAGTTTGC
This sequence comes from Carcharodon carcharias, assembly GCF_017639515.1. NCBI lineage: Eukaryota > Metazoa > Chordata > Chondrichthyes > Lamniformes > Lamnidae > Carcharodon > Carcharodon carcharias. The sequence goes on along the minus strand of NC_054483.1, from coordinate 19,325,423 downwards.
AAAAGATTTGGGGGCAGGAGCAGGTTGCAGAGGGACAAAGAAATGGAGAGGTTTGAAGAGAAAGAAGAGAGTTTTTTTTTAAAAATGAGGCATTTCCTGACCAGGAGCCAATGTAGGTCAGTGAGAACAGGCGTGACAGGGGTAATGTCAATTAGGTAGTTAAGTGACTGAAATGATTTAATTCAATGCATCTGATTCTTCTCCAAAGTGTAGTTACGAAGCACGGATCATCTTTGTAAATGAGTGATTAATGACTGACTGCATGGAAGGGTTTAACTTGCTGGCAGTGTTTTTTTTTCTCATCTCCCTTTGGGCCTCAGGCCAGAAGTAAGCCTTATTATTAGCTGTGCTGTGTTGGGTGAAAGACTGCAATGCTCCAAGTGGAATGCCTCTGTACACTGCACGACACAGCCGAGAAAACCAGTCCATTCTGGGCAGATTTTCCAGCTCGCTGACATTCTCTGCCAACTTCATCTTTTTAGCCTCTCGCTTCAGAATCACAATATCTCACCGTTACATGCCGATGACCACCAACACTTCTCTCACCGGAGAATGAGAACATCAAAGAATCAGAGAGGCTTAGAGCAGTGGAGGCTATTGACTGATTAAGTATCTTGAGCACATGTAAAAAGAGGCTGCTGGGACACTGAAGTGTTGGTAGTGAGGAGGCAGAGAGATGCAATGCTGCATTCCGTGAATAAACCAACTACCAAGGAAAGGATCTGTTTCCCGGTTCATACTTCACTATTTAGCTTGGATCCATACAACACCCTATACTGTCCCATCGAGCAGTTACAGGTAGATTCAGCATGTGTTCATCGCAAAACACAGCTCCCTCAGTCCAGAACACTGCAATTCTATTCGCCCTCCAAAACCATAACTTTCTGGCTCTCTCAAGAAACCATCTTTTTATTCTCACACAGGAAATATTCATTCCATGAAGAAGGCCATTCAGCCCATTGTGCCCATGCTAGCTCTTTGCGAGAACAAATCAATTACTCCCCTTCTCATTCTTCATCTCCTTTGAGGATTGATCCAATTTCCTTTGCAATGTTATTGTTAAATCTGATTCCAACACCCTACCAGGCAGTCCACTGCAGATCACGACAACCCATCCCGTAAAAAAATGCTTCCTCACGTCACCTCCCTGGTTCTTTTGCCCCTCACCCTCAATCTGAATCCTCCGACCCTCTGCCACTGGAGAGAGCTTCTCCTCATCAACCCTAACAAAGTCATCCTGATTTCAAATGCCTCTATCTAATGCTCTCTTAACTTTCTCTGCTCCAAGGAGAGCAACCACAGCTCCTCCAGTCCCTCAAGTAACTCAAGCGAGAGGGCCCTCACGAGAAATTAGGGTAAGTTTGTGCCTGGCTCATGCGCAGTCTGAAATAGATTGAGACCGAGTTTTATTCCATTTCATGGACGCTACTTCAATTAGGTTCAGTCTGTGTTGGATTGGAAGCAGCGATAGGAATTATACGACAGACTCGTGCTTGCATAGTAGGATGGTCTTTAACCTACCACAATCTGGGTCCAATCTCAAGAAAGAGGAGATGAATGCTTTCTGTGTGAGATGGTTTCCAGAGATAGGCAATGGTTAAGGAGGGGGAAAATAAACCGCAGGAGCTGTACTCTGCGATTAACCCATGATCTACCGAGCTCTAAGCACTCAATTGGATGGTGCAGGTTGCTAAGTGGATAAAGTATGAAACCAGATTCGAATCCTTTTCCTGACAGTTGGTCTATTCACAGGATGCAGCATTGCACATGTCTGCTTCCCACCTATCAACATCCCAGTGTCCCAGCAGGCTCTCTTTGTCTGCTCTTTTAAAAGCCTGTAAAATAAACAAATTAACTAGTGAAGAAATTAACAGTCCCTTAAAGGGGCACCATAACAAAAAGACAAAACTTTAAAAGGAAGCCTAATAAACTAAATTCAAATGTTTTCTTCCCTGGCTGATGATACGCTCAGGCTCCTGCTGCACCCAGCGATTGCGGAGAGTTCCAGTGGACACCCGAGTGCTCCCTCTCCAGGGACACCCGGACATGGGCCTAGCCGCAGGAGAGGGGAAGACAGTTGGGCTGGATGACCCCCTTCGACTGCCCACTGCCTAAACCTGTTAATGGCTACTTTTGCCAGCCCCAGGAATGGGCTAACAAGGAGGTCTTCCCCCCCACTCCCCCAGTGCAACATCCCCCCCACCCCCACCCAAACCTCCACACTGGGTGACCAAAGATCAGGGACGTTGGGCTGAAGTGCGACCAAAATTTGAGGGGCAGAGTCCCTTTTTCAGTATGTGCTCATGATACTGAATGAATCAATACCCTCCACCTGTTTACGCTTAGCCTTGACAATACAATGAATACAACATTAACATGGGGGGTGCTGGGAGAGGGGGGGAGGCGAGTGCAGGGGCAGCAAGACAAGCTTATCCTGCATCTAACCCACGCGTACCTGACTATGAGTGCTTGGCGCTGAGAATGGGGAAGGGAAGCGGGCACATAGTTCAGCCCCAGAATGTGGATGTTTCATCCCGATGGGAAAAACGCTCTTTTCTACACTTCCACCCACAACAAAAGCATTCATAAATACCATTGTTTAAAGTGATGGAACATTAGCATATGCTTTTCAAGACTTTTTTGTGATATCACCCTCCTGCCTGGTTGCCTGAGCAACCTAAACAGCATCATGCATTTTAAGCAGTGCTTGAAAATAATTCAGGACACAGCAAGCATAACAAACAGCATTACTAATTGAAGTATCTAAAGTATCACTTTACTGGATTGCAGGTAGCTACATTCGATCGTAACAGGCATCAGCTAAATACTGTGACTCACCCCAGGACCTGGCTTTACAATGGGCATCCACTCAAGTGGACCAAGGGATATTGAGGAATGAATCAGTTTCCTAAAATTAAGGTTTCCAGGTGCAACTATTGCTGCCTTGCTCACAACATAGACCCACAGCCTCCAGGGATTGCCAATTCCATGTCAGAGCCACTTGGAGGAATTAAGCGATGATTTAGTGGACAAGAACAATGGCGGTGGAAGTTCAGTGTAGAGAGATCCTTGTGAGGAGCTCGCAAAATAAGTGGTGGGGTGGCCAAGTCGAGTGGAATCCACACGAGTGCATTTTTAACTGCACAGCTATAGCGTCTTTTATGTTTACTTAACAAGTTCTTGTGAGTCTTTTAAACCCAAGCGTGGTAAGCATTCCAATTCTTGATTCACCTCATTTTCTTTTTAACTGATTTTAACCCTCGAGGTGCCCCGCATGGTTACCTTTACCACTGCGTGCCGGTTCAGTTGGTAGCAACTTTGCCTTGGAGGTTATGGGTTCAAGTCCCATCCCAGGGACTTTGAGAACAAACAATGTAACCTGATGCTCTGGGTGCAGCCCTGAGGGAGTGCAGCACTGTCGATGATGTGACATCTTTTGGATGAGACGCTAATCTGAGGCCGGCGTCTGTTTTCTCCGGGGTGGGAGAGGGACATAAGAGATGCCCGGGCTCAATTTGAAAGAAGCACAGAGTTTTTATCCTCAGTGGCCTGGCCAATATTTATCCCTCAACCAACAGCACTAAAAACAGATTAGCTGGAAATTTGCTGCATTTAAATTGGCTGCTGCTTTTCCTACATTACAATTCTATATGAAGTATAGCCAATTTTGTTGACCCAGAAGGGCTTTGGAACGCTCTGAGGTCATGAAAGACACTGTATATTTGTCAGGCTTCCTTTTCAATTTAAAAAAAAGAGGGGCTGATAGTTCTGACAAACAGTTGGGTTTTTACTTCCAAAGATGAGTTTTTTAACCCTAATCTATTCTAAATTCATGCACTTCGAATTGAAGATCACCAAATAAAATGAAGATTATTCATCAAAACCTTAGTCCTGCGTGGCATTCAACCAGATCGGTCTGGACAGAGCGCTCTAATCCACAAGGACCACAAATGCAATTTCAAAAGGAATTTGGTCCTTTGAAGCAAAGTCTTTCTCGTTTTCCTAGTCTTCTAAAGCTGAAACTGCTCTCAAGAATTCTGCATGTTAGGAGATCAATAACATCTACCATATCTGAGGGAGGATACAGAGCTTTGTGAGCATGTCAACATTTCAGATCTTTTACAGGTCCACTCATCTGTCTTGCAACACAAACATTGATTGCACAATAAGTGGTGGCTTCAAAATAACAGCAGGCCTCAAACAAGGGATCTTTCAAAGTAACACTTGCTTTGATCAATGGATCACAAGAAGCTAAATTAAATTCTAATGTGCCATGTTAAAACCAGGCTGAGGACTGATATCTCCTGAAGCATATGCTGCTGCTCAAGATGCACAATTTTAAAATCAAAGGCAAGCTCCTTCAGTGCTAGCTCCAAGAACAGGTTCAGCATATCCAAAAAAGAAAGCTTCTTTCACTGCTAATCCACACTGCGTTCAAACACCTGAATCACTTAATGCCTAAATATATTGCCTGGTATAGACCAAACAGACTCAGCAAGTTACAGGTTCCATTTCATGTCATCTCAGCCAAGGCAATAGAAGGGGTGATTAGCCTAGGCTGGGAACAGGGGACTTCAGTTAGAATTCCTTTTCTTCATCACTATCAATTGCATTCTGTTTTCACCTGAGTGGCGCTTGTCAGCCTTGGAGGATCTGCATGTTTGGCATCTTGGAGAGTTAAATGCTAATAATCCAAGTACCCGGTATTCGAGAACAACAGGCCTTTCAACAGGACCAAGGCAACTTTGACATACCACAGGAGGAAGCAAATTTGTCTCCTCTTTTTGAAGCCAGGGTATTATCGATGATAAATGCTTTTTCAAGGAAATAAGTGACTGGGAGGACATCACATAGGAGTGATCAAAGTATAACTTTGGTGGCTAGTGTAATAAATACAGGAAGAGGATCCAGTAATTATAGTATTGCAAGATCCATTGATTATAGTATTGCAAGATCCATTGATTATAGTATTGCAAGATCTATTGATTATAGTCTAAGAAGATCTATTGATTACAGTGTAGGAAGATCCATTGATTACAATATAGGAAGATCCATTGATTACAGTATTGGAAGGTCCATTATTTATAGTATATGAAGATCCATTGACCACAGCATAGGAAGATCCATTGATTACAGCATGGGAGGATCCACTAATTACAGTATTGGAAGATCCATTGATTACAGTAGAGATAAATCTACTCCTCAAAGGATTCAAGAACTGTTAAGTCAGGAAACTTTGGTTATCTTTGAAATAAATTACAACAGTTTATAAAACTGGACTGTCTTCAATGGATTCAGGAGGTACATCACGAGGTCTTATTTCTGTCAACTTGGCAAAAGCTGGTGTATAAAAAAGCATGGTTTTCAACAGCTCTTCAGAGAGGTTGAGAAGTAAAACGAGAAGTAAGAACCACTCTCAAACTGGGTTTCTCCTCTATACTGGATATTAATTAAGTCTGTTCAGTGTATTCAACCATAAGATGTGTTGCATTTATTCATAAGATGTTGTTTTAAACCAGAGAAGCCCAAGGAGGTTGAATGTTAACAAATGGTAGGGCTTTGAATCGAAAGATTGAGAGTTCCAGTCTCACTCCAAGACTTAAGCACCTAAACTTGACGGAGATTCAGTGTGCAATAAATTAGATGCCATCCTTCAGATAAGACATTAAACCGAGATCTCATCTTTTTGTAGTGGTGGATATGGAAGATCCCAAGGCACCTCGTCAAGCCTGGGAATTGTGTGCAGACTTGCTGCTGCCTTTGCAGATGAAACCAAACAGACATCCCAAAGTAAAAATAATGGATGTGAAGCATTTACATTGCTGGCAGGTGCTGCACAAACACATGAAAAAGGGGCAGAAAAAAAGGAAAATAATCCAGAGTGAGAAATAACCATTTCTTCTTGATCCACCTCATGTGAGCTTTGAACTATGTCGCTTGTGCATGTTGAAGGTAGCATCATGGTGCGCCTTACTTTTGATTTATAAACAGTACAGGAGCAACTATCCATGAATAGTTTAGCTTCCTGACAGGAACCAGTTCTCTTTAGAGAATAATATTGCAGGAGACAAGACAATTACAAAAATATTCTATTAAGTATGAACGTTCTTCATAAATTATTTATCTACAATGTAATTGGTACTGACCTATCTTGTCATATTAACTTTGTCTGTGATTTGTTTTGTTTCCCTCTCTGTGCTGAACTAATAGCTTTCTGCATGATATTTACTATTCAGTGGGAAGGTTTGTCTTTCCTCTCTGCCGATTTGCCCCGCTTTCTTAAACAGTGGGCGATCGCCCCGACACAAAAATACAAAAATACAACAAACGTAGGGATCCTGATAGAAAAACAGAAAAAACATTTCAACTTATCCCCATTCTGATGAAAGGCCGTGCACCAGAAATATTACCTGCTCTGTTTCTCTCCTTGCAGTTGCTGCAAGACAGCATTTTCTGTTTTTATTCCTGCCCGTGCCTGCAATTACCTCACGCATTTACCTTACAGCAAGGATCAATGGGCAGTGATCAGGAGTGGGAACTGAGCTAGCAAGTGATTAGGGCGAGCGCAATTGTGCCACACGCGTGGATTAGCAGCTCCAGAAAATAAGGGATGGAGGAGAAGGCAGTCTCTCATCAAGTGAAGACACTCCTCAACCGAAACGTTAACAAGTCTCTAACATGGCTTTTAATTGACTGTCTCTGAGTGGGAAGATCTGTAGGAGTTTTGCAAGACTCCTCTGTTTCAGCCTTTTAATGTCAGTTGTAACATTCTCCCCACACCCCCGCCACATTGTTCACCAGTGTAAACGATTCTGCAGGGTTCTATATGAATTTAATTTAGGCGACTTTGATCTCATGTTGAAACAGCGCAGGGGTGTAACACAAAACTGCCCCGTGTGGTACCATTTGACCAGGATTAGGTCGCGAGGCCACAGGAAGTGGAAAATGGAATAATGTCATACAGTTGTAGCAGGGAGTGCTTTTCTGGGATCGGGATATGGAGCACGTATTTGGGAACAGTGTCGAAGGAGCTCTGAAGCTGACCTGAAACACAGTAGGGAAAGTGTTAACGATACTTCAAGTTGCCTGGGAGTGACTATTCCAATGCTCTTTTGGCTGGTCTCCTTCGTTCTGCCCTCTGTCCCTCCAGGATTGAGCTTGGAGTCTCCAGGGATTGAAGACCAACCTCCAGGGCACTGCTGCATGCAAACTTGCAGGAAGACCCATCGGGAAATGAACAAAGATTTCTTTTTGGTCATTTTCTTTGAATATTTCTCTTTGTAAAAATGTTGAAAAGGGGGGGAAAGGGGCTGTTTGGCTGACAGCTAAGCATCATCCGATTGGGTAATGAGTCTTTGTGCTTTCCAATTGGCGGAGGAAGGCAATATGTCACAAGGATGGATGTGTGGGCCGATGATGGCTGAAGCATTGGGCAACTCATGTGATGAAACCTCCAGGAATACATTAAATCACAGCTGGCAATCCTACCTACGCTGGCTCCCAATTTACTTGTTTTCAGATTTCTCCACGGCCTCACCCCTCCCTATCTCTGTAAGCTCCTCCAACCCGGGAACCCTCCAAGATAGCTGCACACCTCCAGTTTGGCATCCTCAATTTCCATCAGCCCATTCCAGCTGCCAAGACCCTACACTCTGGGATTTACTCCCTATAGTTCTCTGCCTCTCTACTTGGGAGAAGGTGGTGTAGCAGTAATGCTGCTAGACTAGTAATCCACAGGCCCTGGGCTACTGCCCTGGGGGTGGGGGGGGGGGGGGGGGCATGGATTTAAATCCCACCTTGGCAGCAGGTGGAACTTCAATTCAATTAATTAATCTGGAATATAAAGCTGGTCTCAGTAATGGTGACCATAAAACTATCATCAATTGTTGTAATAACTCAGTTGGTTCATGAATGTCTCTGAGGGAAGGAAATCTGCCATTCTTCCCCGGTCTGGCCTAGATGTGACTCTAGATCCACAGCAATGTCGTTGACTCCTAACTGCCCTCTGAAATGACCTAGCAAGGGCAATTAGGGATGGGCAACAAATGCTGGCCCAGGTCCCGTAAAAGAACTAAGAAAAAAATACTATTCTCTCCTTAATAATCCAATGGATTACTTCGAAGTGCAGTGACTGTGACTCTTTTTACAGGCAAAGATGACAGCCATTCTGTGCACAGGAAGATTCCAAAATAGAGCAGTCAGAACAATGGGCAGTCATGTGGGTTAAAGGAGCAACATTGGCAAGTCGTTTCCATATGAATACTCTCTTCTTCCAAATTGTTTCATGGGATTTTTTAACTTACATCCAAAGTGTTGGGCCAAGGAGACAGGCTTTGGCTAAACATCTCATTCAGAGGCAGACACCTCAGGCGATGGAACATTCCCTGCGACTGCCCCCCATAACTTAAACTATGAACGCAAATCCACAAGTGTCTCATGTGAACCCGCAAACCTTCTGGCTCCAAGATGTGAGTGCCAGCAACGGGTTGATTTGATCCAAGTTTTCAAGATATTAAGGAGAGCTAACAGAGAATCTAAAAGTGACAGCCAGACCTCTCAGCAGCTAAGTAACCGTTTCGAGGCACAAAGGCCGAGATTTAGTGCCAGCGGCAGGGGATGTCCCATCGGTTGGAGAACTGGTGGGAGCCCTGTGCCACTTTGGTGGGGGAGGCGCGATGCTATTTCAATTGCCCTCACTCTTCCTTCCCTCCACCTTCCCACTACCCCCCACTCCCCCCAAACCGGCCGCACCCACAGCTGTGTCCAGGGGTGCGGCAGCGATCCTCAGGCTGGGCCCCCTGGGTGGTGGTGGCAGGGGAGAGTTGGGGGAGGGGGCGGTGGTTGTGCTGGTGGTGATGCAGAACTCCTGCCCTCATGAGCTGCTGGCCAATCAGAAGCTGGCAGCTCTCCATTGCTGGCAGCGCCACTGATGGTGGTGGAGATGGCTCCCCCCTGTGCTGTAACAATTGTGTGATGCTGCAGCCGGCAATTCCCTGAGGCCCAGCCTGAGGATCGCTGCCGCACCCCTGGACACAGCTGTGGGTGCGGCCGGTTTGGGGGGAGTGGGGGGTAGTGGGAAGGTGGAGGGAAGGAAGAGTGAGAGGCAAAGGCAGAAGAGTGGCTTTCAGTAACCCCCCCCCCGCCTTTCCCCCAACCTTCCTGACGCCCGGGTCCCTCAATCAGTCACCGGGTGCCTTTCTACAAGGAACCCCCTCCACACAGCCCGTCCCCACCACCCTCCAGTGCCACCCTACATGAGGCCTGACAGGATAGGCTGGGCCGCCTTTGGGAAGCTGGGGAGAGCTGCGTTGAGTCTCGTTAAATTGTGGAGCTACTACTGAATTCCAGTGGGCGCGGGGATAACCGGTGTCAATTGGATCATTAATGAGCCTAATTTACCCCAACCCCCCCCCCCCCAACCACCTCTGCCACCACTGATTTCCGTGTCAGGCCCCTCCCCCCAACTCAATCGGGGAAGTTTTCTCATTGGTGGGAATGGAACAGGGGGCACTCCTGCCCGATTCTCCCAACACTGCCTCACCCGCCCCCCCCCCCCACCGCACCCCCCCACCCAAACGTCCCCCACCCCTCACCGGCCTAAAGAGCAGCAGGGGTTTGCACCACTTCTGGAAATGGCAGCTGACGCAAAATCAATTGCTGATTATTAAATCTGAGACTTTGGCAGCCTTCTGTCCGCAAAAGGTATTAAGGAGTAGGGGGCAAAGATGGCTGCGTGTAGTCAGGTCACATAACAGCCATGATCTGACTGAATGGCAGAACAAGCTCCAGGAGCCAGACAAGTGGCCTCTCCCTGCTCCTGCGAAATTCAATTGACTTGGGTGGAGGGGCAAATTACTGACTTGTCAATCCTAACCAGATTAAGTAACACAGAAATAATTTTATTCTCTGCAAACACAACCCCAGGAAATAGAATAAACTCAGGAGAATTGAAAGCAATAGATTGAGTCTACACCAATCATTTCATATTGAAGTCCCGATAAATTCATTTACATTTTTATTCAACTCCATATTTTTGGACTTGGATACTGATGTAGGAATAGGATTTGATGATGCATTTGAGATTTATATACAAATATCCGGATCTATTTTAATTGCTGCATAACTTTAATATGCGATTTGTTTATTTAGTTAACTCTTTTGAATAACTGGAAGAAATAGAAATAGACTTTCATTTCTATAGCGCCTTTCACGGATTCAGGACGTTCCAAAGTGTTCTGAAGCTAATGAACAGGCTTTTGAATTGTATTCGCTGCTGTCGTGTTGGAAATGCAGCAGCTGGATCTGCACAAAGCGAGCTCTGGCAAACAGCAATGTGATAATGACTAGAGAATCTGTTTGTGCAATGTGGTTCTGGGACATTGGGAACAACACACCACCCCCACCCCCCACTGCCCTTCTTTCAAATAGCATATTGGGATCATTTGCGTCCACCAATTACTGACTGTCATTGATAACCAGGGGAAATGAATATGCTTTTGATCTTGGCAAGTAGATTATCGATGTTTTGGAGCTACTAAAATGCCGATAGCTCCAGTGGCGATTGTGAGCAAACCCGACCACACAGAGGAGGTTTGGGCTCAGTCCCATTCTGAGCCCAGTTAGCCCAAGTGAGCCTAAATGCCAGCGGAGGTGCCACGACAAAATTGGTTCCTTTGCGGCAGGCGAGATGAAAGGCAGGATTGGCAGCCCTCGATTGCGACCTAGTGCCTCCTGTTGGAAGTGCTTGGGCATGGCTATTGGGTCAGGTGAGCATCAGTTGGTTGCGCTGCCCCTTCTGGTTGACTTACCTGCTCTAAACCAGCAAACAGTTAACCAATGTATGTGGCTGAGGCAGATAGCATGCTGAGGTCAAGACTCCAGAGGAAGGGAGCAATAGTTAAAAAAAATAGAGGTACAGTCCCCACTTTATATCGCCGGCCCAGTGGCGTGAATGTGATTTTCCCTCCATAAGTGGTGGACCTTACAGAGAAGGCGGGGCAGAGATGTAAATAACCGTACCTGTTCCAGGTCATAGGTCGACATCTGCAATTACTCCTTCCTGTCTTCAAATGGTGCCAACCTCAGATAATTAAAAATCTACTAGATTAGTTATTTCTCTTCATTCTCTCATGGAATGTGAGCCTCACTGGTAAGGCCAGCATTCCTTGCCCATCCCAGAGTACCCTTGAACTGACTGGCTTACCAACTCTTTCAGAGGGCTGTTTGGAGTCAACCACATCGCTGTAGGTCCGGAGTCACATGTAGTCCAGACCGGGAGAGGATGGCACATTTCCTTCCCTCAAGGACATTAATGAAGCCAATGGGTTGTGACAACAATCATGATAGTTGTTATGGTCACTACTACCAAGACTAGCTTGATATCCCAGGTTTGTTAATTGAATCCACCAGCTGTCGTGCTGGGATTTGAACCCATGTCCCAAGCTGGTCCCCCAGGTTAATAGTTCAGTGACATTTCTGTAGAATAAAGGGTCAACATCAGGAGCACCTGATGATGTAACTACGATGTAATGTCACAAGATTCACTCACTGAGATCTGGAGGGAAGCAGAAGTATTACCTTGTGTAGAGCATTCAGATGCACATAGATCTGTAAATAAACTGGCATGGTGTTTATGACGAATAGTCTATGGTAGCATTCTTAGGGTATCAGGCAAGCTCTAAAGAAACCTCACATAGACCCCAAACCCAAGACGAAGCAATTTTACCACTATCTCCACAAGCTTCAGCTGCATTTGACAGAATTCCAGTGATCTTGTCTATAACCAAACCGAAGAAGATCAGATAAGGTAAGGAAAGTGACAAGATAAAGTCCGTCCAAAATAATTGGCCCACCGCTAAGGTTAAAGGGGTACCTCTGAAATCGATTGGCAAGTAACTGGCAAATGGTTCACCCCATTTTCCCCATATAGACTGTGACCTTTGTAAACACGGGCCAGGATTTTCCATGCCCGATGGTATCGGGCGTGTTCAATGGTGTGAGCAGACGATATGGCGCGATCAATTTCACAACGGCATGAAACCAGTTCACGATTGTCCGCTCAGCCCATCGCTGTCGGGCTGCGTTCCTCGCCATTGGACATCGGGAAGCTCATTGTAATTCATCAGCATATCATTATAAGGCCAGCCCGCCGGAATCGATCCCCCCCACCCCCCCCACCACTGGATCGTCCATCCACGTTGGTGGTAAAACACGCCAAAGTATTTCACAACAGCATATAAACGTCATGCACCTGGTGAGCTGCACTTCACTCGGGACTTCAAGGTTTGTTCGCCTACCTTGCTTCAGGCAGCACTCACAGTTATCAATGCCAGGCTTCACAGGCAGCACCACATCACTTTAAGGGGAGCTCACAGGTAGGTCTCTACCTACCAGGTCAGCCATATGTGGGTGGCTTCTCAATGGCTGCAGGGCAAGGCCTTGACGAAAGGGGAGAAGTTGCCTCAGGCAAGGGAAGAGGCTGCAGGGCGAGGGCTGTACTGGGGAAGCAGGGTAACCCAGGGTGTGTGTGTGTGGGGGGACACATGTTGATCTGTGCAAGTGGCCTCAAGATGGTGAGGGCTGAGGAGGCAGCCTCCAGAGGAGGTGAGGACAGATGGACATGTGAGGGTGTGCGTGTGTGAGAATGGGTGGTGATGTCCCTTGAGCTGGCAGTGAGTGAGATGCCGGTGAATGTGTGATGGGTTTGAGTGTGTGAGTTTAGAGTCATGAGATGGTTGCCATACCCTGGCTGCACGGATGAGATAATTCATCCTCTATCTGCATTGGATGGCCGACCTCTTCTGTGCAGCATTGGCACTGACCATCGCTACCATCGCCTACCAAGCCAGAGTGGTAATGTTGCTGCCCCTCCTGAGGCCAGAGCGGGGTTAGTGGACATCACAACAGGGCCTCCACAGTGTTCAATAGTCACTCGAGGGTTGCAGTCCTCTTGCCTTTTGGGCCCATGTCTTCTTTAATGTAGTCCTGGGCTGGAAGCACTGAACGTGGCTGTACTTTAAATATGGTGCCTGGCATGATGAAGTGGCGAGGTGAGACAGTGTGGCAGGTGAATCAGAGCTTGCCCACCATGGAAACGGTGTGTTTCCTGAGAACACATAAATAATGTGGTGGGTTTGGGGCGTGAAAACCGGCCATCACAGCCGACGGGTAAAATTTCGTTTTACCTGCCCTCTACTGCACTTAGCGCAAATCTGGGATGATCGTGTCCGCGGGATGGTATAAACTGTGGAGACTGGACCTCATCACTATGTCCCAGAGCCAATACAATAATGTTGGCATGGTGAGAGAATCTACTCACAGCTACACATTTGGCAGTGACAAATGCATTCTTGTCAATAATTCAACAACAGACTTGTAGTGAAGGGCAAGGCAGTCCCAGGACATAGAGGATTTGAGAAATGCTGCCTCCAATTAGACATTTTTATACCAGAAGGATGCAAGTATATATTTGTGCAAGCATTAGAATGAGCTAACACAGAAAAGATATTCAAGGTCAAGGTGAAAGAGCAGAGAACTGGGACTATAGTTGACAGCTCTGTTAAGGAGACAGCACAGGCCCAATAGGTCAACTGGCTCGTTCCTGAGCTGAATTCTCAATGATTCATGTGGCATTTGTGCCCAATTGCTGAGGGTTAAAGTTCACCGAGCTCATTAAATGTGAGCCTTAAATTTTAGAATTCCTCACAATGGAAAGCAATCATCCTGGCACATTCCAAAGTACAGGAATAATAAAAGGACATTCTCTGCCGAAGCACAATCAGAAATAACCTCCCTACGTCCTTATGTGTTCAGGTTTATGACAGAAATTGAGTGGATTTATAAGGCAAGCCAACGACACACTTGTGGTGAAGGACTCAACCGCTGGACACAGTTAGAAATGAAAAATCTAGGCATACAAAGGGAAGTGGGGCTGAACTGTTGAATTGGCATCAGTTCAGCTGTTTTGGATTCAGGTGGCAACTCCTTTTGAGGAAGACTGATGCACTCCACATGGGTAGTGTCATGTTACGTGGTCTTACCTGTTTGCATCATCATGATGGTTGTGAGTGCGACATTTTGTCTCACGGGGAGGCAATTTTTTTTTTTACTTAAAGTATAATGGGTAGAGACCCAAGAAGGCTGTTGAAGCATATGGGGTGAAGAGATTATGGGGCAATGCTCTGGAGGGTAGGGATTGCAGTGTATGATGAGGAGGCGGGTCCTTTGGTAGGTAGCACATGCTAGTTGAGGCTCATTGCTTCAGTAGCACGAAAAGCCAATTTGTTCTTACAACAGTTTAGTTTGCATGCAACTCAAATCTGCTGATGAAACCTTCATCTGTGTTTTATTTCAGCACCATCCATCAAGTTGTCCTCATTAAAATTCTCCTGCTTAAATCACACAATCTATTATTAGTCCTGGTATATATTCCACTTAAATTAGCTCTGTGCTATGCATGTAGAATACCTTTCATCTGTGCAGCTTTTGTGTGATTTAGCTGACAGTCTCCTGGGAAGGTACATTTCCATAACTCGGTGAACCCTACCAGAACCAGAATTACTGAAAACACACTCATCTCCTGAAAGTCAATCTTATCCAACATTCACACCCTCTTGTCACATCAAATTGGATTTTGATCCCTGCCTTTCGACTGTTTCCAGACCTCACTATAACTAAAAATGAATTTGACATGATCTTGTCTCATAAGGACGCTGCATTTACCATAACATCTTCTCTTCAAGCCATTGCTTAACCATTTCCTTTTTCAATCTTCTCTCCTCCTCTATTGAAAGTTTTGGGGTCTACTGAGTCAGAAAGCTGCGGGTTCAAATCCTTGCACAGGGCTTGGAGCACAAAAATCTTGGCAGGTTCTCCAGCACAGTACAAAGATTGCACTTGTCATGATGACTGGATGTCCCAAGCATTTTGCAACCAGTGAAGGACTTTTTGAAGAGCAGTCACTGTTGTAATCCAGAAAATCCAGCAGCTAATTTGTGCACAGCAAGTTTCCCAAAAGGCCAGTGTCATAATCTTTACTGATGACATTGATTAAAGAATAAATGTTGACCAGAATTCCTGGGGTAACCCCCTGTTCTTCTGCGATAGAGTGCCGCGCGATCTTTCACCCAAGAGGGCAGGCAAGGCCCTCGAGTTAAGGTCTAATCCGCAAGATGGTCCTTCCCACAGTGTAGTGACAGACCATTGCATTTCAGGTGCGTTTAGCATGAGGGCTCTCAGTGTAATGTCTGCTGAAGTGCACCCAAGTCAGGGAAAGAATGCGTCAAATGTGGAATGAGACCCTCTTCCAGGTTGGAGACATCACAACCATACTAGGAAGAGTTTTGAGGCAGCAGGAGTCAATAGCCAGAGGAGAATTTGATCCTAGGTTTGCCATAGATGAAAGGACAATATCTAACCCATTAGATTTCTCAAAAAAATCTTCAATCAAAAACAGATAAGTGCCTGTTTGAAAATCATATGTATAGTTACAAGAATCCAAGTAACAGATTATGCCGCTATTGAGGGAACTCCACAACAGTGTTACTACAAAACAGAGAAGAACAAAAAACATAGAATTCATCAATCTCATGGAAAGCTCAAATCCCTGGATCAATGAAAAGGATACCCAGAAGATAAAAGCTTAACTGATGAGCAAAAGTACCTGTTAGACATTGAAATGCGAGAGAGAGCTTTGACTCTAGTGGCTGTTAGGCCTGGAATCTTCTATGCAAGGGATTTGGAGAATAACTGTTGCGGTCCTCGGAAAATGTGCGTGTCTGTGCGATGTTAACCGAGCTGCCCTCAGTGCTTTTCCTCCATTGAAAGACAGCCCAGGAGATGCCTTCAAGATGACCTGTGATTCTAAGCTATTTAATAGAATCATTAGCTCAATGAGTTTTGTCCCCCCAGCCATGGGAAGGTGCCTGGGCTTCCCTACAGCAACCATTCATCATGAAATCAGGATTGCACAGATGTGTGAATGCGTGGGAAGTGTCCCAATGCCACCACCTCCTGTCTCAGCATTGTTCAGAGTGACGACACAAACCCAGGGCCATGTCTCACTCTTAATAAGCTTGGATGAAGGGTGACCCATTAACAACAACCTGCCTCACCCATCAGGTGAGTGAGTCCATCATAAAAGATCGACACCTGTCCAACCTTCCCTCACCAGGTTCGTCATCTTAGCCCCTCTTTCTTTGTTCTTTCACGCACGTGGGCATCGCTGGCACAGCCAGCATTGTTGCCCATCCCCAATTGCCCTGAACTGAGTGGTTTGCAAGGCCATTTCAGAGGGCAGTTAAGCGTCAACCACGTTGCTGTGGGTCTGGAGTCACGTGTAAGCCAGGCCCAGGTAAGGACAGCAGGTTTCCTTCCCTCAGGTACACTAGTGAACCAGATGCGTCTTTACAGCAAATGATGATGGTTTCGTGGTCACCATTTCTTAAGACTAGCTTTATAGTCCAGATTTATTTAGTGAATTTAAATTCCACCAGCTGCCATGCGTGGGGTTTGAACCCAGATCCCTAGAGCATTCACCTAGCCCTTTGGATTACTGGTCCAGAAACATTACCACAAAGGCATCGTCTCCCCACTTTGCATCGATGTTTACATGGAGGGTGAAGGGATAACTTACACCATGTTCCCAATACAAGGGTGTACCTGCCCGCTTTGCTGATATTTTAACTCTGTTTATGTGAATGGGTTATGAGTGAGTTAAAATCTCACCCTAATTCCTGGGAAGAATCAGTTTTTGCCCATCTCGGGTTAATGCAAAATCATCGAAGAGGCTCTTTCTCGTTCGGTTTCTCATCCATTTCGCACACTGGCGTGCAGCATAATAGCAACAAAGCCAGCCTAAATCAACGACAAGTGCAGGGCAGAACAAATATTTCACTCAGGAAAGTGTAGATTAATGAAAATTGCATGGACCTTCAGCTCAAAATTGAGACTTGTGCACAAAATCTAGGCTAACACGTCACCAGTACTGAGGGAGTGCTGCGCCGTCAGGTGAGATGTTAAACTGAGGTCGGTCTACCTTCTGAAGTGGATGTAAAGATCCCACAGCACTACTGTGAAGAACAACATAGGAACATAGGGCTGAAGAGCAGGAGTAGACCATTTGGTCCTTTGAGCCTGCTCCTCCATTCAATAAGACCAGCTCCACTTTCCTGTCTGACCCCCTTAACCTTGGACTCCCTTGTCTACCAAAAGTTCAATGACCCAGCCTTCACTGCTCTTTAGGGAAGAGAATTTCACATACTATCCACCCTCTGAGAGAAAAAAATCTCCTCATCTCAGTCTTAAAATGGAGACCTCTTACTCCTAAACTGTGTGCCTCTAGTCTCCCCGGCAAGTAGAAACATCCTCCTGGTGTCTACCCTGTCAAGTCCCCTCAGGATCGTATATGAATTCAGTAAGATCGCTTCTCATTCCTCTAACTCCAATGGGCTTAGGCCCAACCAGTTCAATCCTTCTTCATAGGATAAGACCTTCATCCCAGGAATGAGTCGAGTGAAGCTTCTCTGCAAATCTTATCATGCAATTATTTCCTTTTTCAAATAAGGAGATCAAAACTGTATGCTGTATTCCAGCTGTGATCTCACCAACGCCCTATACAGCTGCAGTAAAACTTCTCTACTTTTATATTCCATTCCCCTTGCAATAAACGCCAACATTAGATTTGTCTTCCTGATCACTTGCTGTACCCGCATACTAACATTTTGTGACTCAAGTACCAGGACGCCCAGATCCCTCTGTACCACAAAGTTCTGCAAACTCTCTCCATTCAAATAGTATACTGCTTTTCTATTCTTTATGCCAAAGTGGATAAGTTCATATTTTCTCACATTGCACTTGATTTGCCAAATTTTTGCCCATCGCTTAACCTGTCTGTATTCCTTTGTAGATTCTCTATCTCCTTTTGTCAACTTACTTTCCTAACTATCTTGGAGTCATCAGTAAGTTTAGCTACCATACATCTGGCCCCTGCATCCATGTCACTGTTGTAGATTGCAAACAGTTGAGGTCCCCAGCACTGATCCCTGTGGCATCCCGCTCATTCCACCTTGTCAACCTGAAACAGACTCGTTTATCCCGACTCTCTGCTTCTTGTTAGCTAACAAATCCTTTACCATGATAATATTTTATCTACTGCATCATGTGCCCTGGGGAGTTCTCCCTGGTGTCCTGGCCAATTTTTAATCCCTCAAACATTACCAGAAAAAAAATATTATCCACTCATTCATCTCGTTTTGCTGTTTGTGGCAAAGTATCCAAATACAATTTAGCTCTTTTTCAGCATGGCAATCAGGGGCCTTGAATGGAGGGGAGAGCGGGAAAGGGTGGGAGGGACAAGAGGGGAGACAGTGGGGGGTGGAGGAGAGGCGAGAGGGTGGGGAGGAGCAGAGGCAAGAGGATGGCAGGAGCAGAGGGGAGAGGTTGGGGTCGAGGAGAAGGAGGGAAGAGGGAGAAGGGATTAAGGGGAGAAGAGGGAGAAGGGATTAAGGAGGAGGGAGAGGGGAACGGAAGTGAGGTGAGGGGGTGGATAGAGAGAGAGGAGAGACAGGAGAAGGGAGAAGAAAGGGAGAGAGACAGAGAAGAGAGGAGAGAGGGAGAGAGAAGGTGAGAAACAATGAATAAGTAGATCATTCTAGAATTACATTATCTGTCAGAGTTTGTAACAAACGACTAAACCAATCATGAAAATATAAACAGAGTGTGTGTTTTAACAGGCCACAAGTTGAAGCTTAATCAGTTCACTGCCAAATTGGTTCACTCCTTAAATGAGATTCAAACCATTTAAAATGTTTTCAACTCAATTGAATTTCTCCTAATGCTCTATGTTAGGAAATTTGATTTAGTGGGTCCAGATTTCTTCATAGTTGCATAACCACAGGCCAGCTGTATTACTCCATTTTATTGCATGATTCGTTTAAATAAATTCAGACAGAACAGAACTTGTTAGAGGATCGCAATAAAATCCCATTTGCTCAACGTACACTTTATAAGAGAAGCATTCAGCTCCTTATCAGCTGTTTGGATGCAGGATTACATTATGGGAACTCATGTTAAGTTATAATTGTTCTAATTGGTGCTGTTTCTTCCTTTCAATCTCCAATCTGTGGACAATTTGGTGGTGAACATATTTGATCCTGGTCTTTTATCTGAAAGACTTGAGTTCCTTTGTACCCCATCCACTCCCTTCAACATTCACTCCCTCCACCACCATGCACAATGGCAGCAATGTATAACATCTACAAGATGCACTGCAGTAAATCGTCAAGCCTCCTTCAACAGCACCTCCACCCCACGATCTCTACCACCTTGAAGGGCAAAAGAGGCAAATGCATAGGAGCACCACCACCTCCAATTTCCACTACAAGTCATACACCATCCTGACTTGGAACTATCTCACCGTTCCTTCACTGCTCCTGGGTCAAAATCCTGGAATTCTGTCTCTGATAACACTTACACCATCATGGATTGCAGTAGTTCAAAAAGGCAGCTCACCACCACCACCTTCACAAGGGTAGTTAGGGATGGGCGATAGATGCTGGCCCCGCCCGCAACAGTCAAGTCCCATGAATGAACAAAATGCCACTCAGCCTCATCTAACAGTTGACCATGTGAAATGAGGTTGTAGTTATCTGCACCCCTTACATTATGGACATGAACCCAGAGGGCACTGAGTACACGACTGCCAATCCCAAACCTAGAGGCACAGGAAGGGAATGGTGAGAAAGGGGAATATTTCATATCGGTGTAGAAGAGTGGATGTCGAGAGTATTTGGTATGTTAATTACACTGTTAGGATAAACAGGTGGAGGGCATTGTTTAATTAAGTACTTGCAGCACATATAAATAGGGGACAGCTGGGACACTGGGGTGTGGGAGAAGTGCTGTGAGACTAAACAAAGTCAATAAACTTGCTTGATAAAGAGAAGCTCTGTGTCTTGGTTTCAACTTCACCAGGCATCTAATTAACATGGAGGGGATGAAGGGGACTGAAAATTGCAGCATGAGGTACTTCTAGATGAAGACTAGGACTTTTGAATCAATGGGTCAATAAACAAAGAGGGTTGGCAAAGTGACGGGTGAAGGGGTACCAGAATTTAACAGTGGAGACATTCAGCAAGTCAGGCAGCAGATGAAACTTTGCAGGTGTAGATCCTTCCTAGAGGCAGGGCCATTGTGACAGACCATTTAAGAGAGAAGCTGGGAAAGTGGTTGGTCATAAATACCGTGGAACGGTCAAGTGGTATGAAAATAGAGTCATCAATTAAGCCTAAGTGAGACAAGGATGCAATGGTTTGAACAAGGAAGGGGAAGTGTCTTTTTACTTTAGCTGAATGCGACAGATCTGTTGGTGGATAAAGGATCTTCTCTAATTGTGGGGAGGTGCTGGTGTAGTGGTATTGTGGTTGGACTAGTAATCCAGAAATCCTCATTAAAACTCAGGGGGGCCTGGTTTCGAATCCCGCCATGGCAAATGGTGGAATTTGAATTCAATAAAAGTCTGATGATGACCATGAAACTATTGTCGATTGTTGTTAAAAACCCACTAATGCCCTTTAGGGAAGGAAATCTGCCATTCTTACCCAGTCTGGCCTACATGTGAGCCAATGTGATTGACTCTTAACTGCTCTCTGAAATGGTCTAGCAAGCCACTCAGTTGTATCAAACCACTACAAAGCCCCAAAAAAGGGAATGAAACCGGATGGAACACCCAGCATCAGCCGAGGCACTAGAAACAACATCTGCAATCTCAGCCCTGTCGACCCTGCAACATCCTCCTGCCTAACATCTGGCTAATGCCAAAATTGGGAGATGTCTCACAGACCAGTCAAACAACAGCCTGACATAGTCATCCTCACAGAATCATAATCTTACAGATAATGACCCAGACACCACCATCACCATCCCTGGGTATGTCCTGGCAGCACGGTGGTATACAGTCAGGAGGGAGTTGCCCTGGGAGTCCTCAACATTGACTCTGGGCCCCATGAAGTATCATGGGCAAGGAAACCTCCTGCTGATTTCCATTTACTGCCCTCAGCTGATGAATCCATGCTGCTCTATGTTGAACACCACTTGGAGGAAGCACTCTGAATGGGGGATTTCAATGTCCATCACCAAGCGTGGTTTGGTAGCACCACTACTGGCCGAGTCCTAAAGGACAAAGCTGCTAGACTGGGTTTGCAGCAGGTGGTAAAGGAACCAACAAGAGGGAAAAACATAGTTGACCTCATCCTCACCAACCTGCCTGCTGCAGATGCATCTGTCCATGACAGTATCGGAAGGAGAGACCACCGCACAGTCATTGTGGAGACAAAGTCCTGCCTTCAAATTGAAGATACCCTCCATCCTGTAGTGTGGCACTACCACCATGCTAAATGAGATAGATTTTGAACAGATCTGGCAACTTAATACTGGAGATCCATGAGGCATTGTGGGTCATCAGCAGCAGCAGAATTGTACTCAAACACAATCTGTAACCTCATGACCTGGCATATCCCCCACTCTACCATTACCATCAAGCCAGGGGATCAGCCCTGGTTCAATGAAGAGTGCCGGAGGGCATGCCAGGAGCAGCACCAGGCGTACCTAAAAATGAGGTCTGAAGCTGTCACACAGGATTACTTGTGTGCCAAACAATATAAACAGCAAGTGATAGACAGAGCTAAGTGATCCCACAACCAACGGATCAGATCTAAGCTCTGCAGTCCTGCCACATCCAGACATGAATGGTGGTGGAAAATTAAACAACTCACTGGAGGAGGCTCCACAAATATCCCCATCCTAAATGATGGAGGAGCCCAGCAGATCAGTGCAAAAGATAAGGCTGAAACGTTTGCTACAATCTTCATCCAGAAGTGCCGAGTGGATGATACTTCTCGGCCTCCTCCAGAGGTCCCCAGCATCACAGATGCTGGTCTTCAGCCAGTTCAATTCACTCCATGTGATATCAAGAAATGGCTGAAGGCACTGGATACTGCAGAGGCTATGGGCCCTGACAATGTTCCAGCAATAATACTGAAGACTTGTGCTCCAGAACTTGCCGCACCCCTAGCCAAGCTGTTCCAGAACACCTATAACACTGGCATCTACCCGACTCTGTGGAAAATTGTCCAAGTATGTCCTGTACACAAAAAGCAGGACAAATCCAACCTGCCAATTAGTTTCCTCTCGATCATCAGTAAAGTAATGGAAGGGGTCATCAACAGTGCTATCAAGCAGCACTTGCTTTGCAATAACCTGCTCACTGACTCCCAGTTTGGGTTCCGCCAGGGCCACTCAGCTCCTGACCTCATTACAGCCTTGGTTCAAACATGGATAAAAAAGCTGAACTCCCGAGGTGAGGTGAGAGTGACTGCCCTTGATATCAAAGCTGCATTTGACTGAGTGTGCCATCAAGGAACCCTAACTGGAGTCAATGGGAATCAGGGGGAAACCCTCTGCTGGTTGGAGTCATACCTAGCACAAAGGAAGATGGTCGTGGTTGTGGAGGTCAATCATCTCAGCTCCAGCACGTCACTGCAGGAGTTCCTCAGGATAGTGGCCTCAGTTCAAACATCTTCAGCTGCTTCATCAATGACCTTCCTGCCATCATAAGGTCAGAAGTGGGGATGCTTTTTGATGATTGCACAACGTTCAGCACCATTCATGATTCATCAGATGTTGAAGCAGTCCATCTCCATATGCAGCAAGATCATGACAATATCCAGGCTTGGGCTGACAAGTGGCATGCAACATTTGAGCCACACAAGTGCCAGGCAATGACCATCTCCAACAAGAGAGCATCCAACCATCCCCCCTTGATGTTCAACGGCATTACCATCATTGAATCCCCCCACTATCAACATCCTGGGGGTTACCATTGACCAGAAACTGAACCGGACTAGCCATATACATACTGTGGCTACAAGAGCAAGTCAAAGGCTCGGAATCCTGTGGTGAGTAACTCACCACCTTATTCCCAAAAGCCTGTCCACCATCTACAAGGCACAAGTCAGGAGTGTGATAGAATACTCCCCACTTACCTGGATGAGTGCAGCTCCCACAACACTCTAAGCTTGACACCATCCAGGACAAAGCAGTCCACTTGATTGGCACCACATCCACACCCTCCACCACCAATGCACATTAGCAGCAGTGTACCATCTACAAGACGCACTGCAGCAACTCACCATGGCTCCTTAGACAGCACCTTCCAAACCACTACCATCTATAAGGACAAGGGCAGCAGATAGATGGGAACACCACCACCTGTAAGTTTCCCTCCCAGTCACTCACCATCCTGACTGGGAAATATATTGCTGTTCCTTCACTGTCGCTGGGTCAAAATCCTGGAACTCCCTTCCAAACAGCACTGTGGGTGTATCTACACCACATGGGCTACAGCTGTTCAAGAGGGCAGCTCAGCACCACTTTCTCAAGGGCGACTAGAGATGAGCCAGCCCAGCCAGTGAAGCCTACACCCCGTGATTGAATAAAACAAATTGGAAGGCAGGGAAAGGTGATTCATTCTTGTTAAGGCCTGGGCTTGAATCCTACCATGGGGTATGGTGAAATCTGAATTCAGTCAATAAAAATTTGGAATTGAATGTCTAATGATGATCATAAAACTATTGTCGATTGTCATAAAAAATTTGGCTCACTAATGTCCTTTAGGGAAGGAAATCTGCTGTCCTTACCTGCACTGGCCTACATGTGGCTTCAGATCCACACCAACGTGGTTGACTCTTAAATGCTCTCTGAAATGGCTGAGCAAGCCATTCAGTTCTCAAGGGCAATTAGAGGTGGACAATAAATGCTGCCTAGCTAGCGATGCCCCCTTCCCAAGAACTAATGAAAAGAAATTACACACTAAGCCATGAGCCCATCCCCAAATCTAACCTTTCTTTATGTTTTGACATGGTAGATGATGTGTGCCAGGCAGATCAAATCCATGAGGGAAACCCGATCGTGCTATCAAAATGGCTTTGCAATTTGTGTTTATTTCTAGGTGTGTGCACTGAATTCAGAAGTAATAAGTCACCAAGGCTTTCAGAGATTTTTTTTTACTAAATTAAAACATTTATTAACGAAAGAAAAGATTTCAAACAAATACATAGGTCTACAAATTACTACTATAACAACACCTAAAACACCTAAAATTCATAATTAACCTGACTCCCAGTTACATCCCCTTTAAGGCAACGGTCCAAGCATAGATTTTAGATTTTAAACAGATCCAGAAAATTAACACAATGCCCTGGACAGTGGAATTCCAAATGACTTCTTCCCAGTTTTAGTTTTGGTAGACAGCAGAATTATGCATAAATTCTGGAGGCTTCATTAAGGCTATTTTACATACCCCCTGTTAGACCTCACAATGCCTTCTCCTGACACACAGCCTCATTCTCTTTTATATATATTTCTCTCTTTTTAATGTATCAATTCCATTGTTTTATCTCGTTGAAACTGTATTCTCCTCATAATACAAATGCTTTCACGTTGCTACTATTTATTGTCAGTAACCTTTGGGAAAAAATAAGCACATTCCTTAACCTCGCTTATATGGCTATTTATAAATAGACTGAGATCCCTTTGAAATCCAAATCTCTTCATCTATTCCCTTCCCTTCACACCTTACATGCTAAACCAACATCCATGTCTTCCCATTAGCATATCAAGCACCTAGCTTCTTTTAATGAGTCAATGCTTGCAGTCTACTTGACTCCAAATGTAATTGCATCACCCACAAACAGACCGAACTATACTTAACCTCATAAACCTACTTCACAATAAACCAGAAAAAATATGAGAATTATTATGCCTTCATGACATTCAACTCTGGACAGTTCTGTGCAAATGTGGGCAAAGCATTCCGCCCCACTCACTCTCCTGGTTCCTTCATCTTTCTCTGGCAGAGAATGTTAGATGACCGACCATACCCCCTGCTAACATCAGAAAGGTTGTGCCCTTTTAAATATCAAAGAGGAAGAAAGAGTCCAGGTCAGCTCCCAACTCACACGAGACTGCAGTGCTGACCACCCACGTATTTGAACCCAATTTACCTGATTCAGCTGTCAGATTGAATGGAGTGACACCAAGCTGCCAGGTCAGTGATGACGGGGGGGAAGAGAAGTAGCAGCAAGCACTTTTGATAATTCAGAAAGCCTACATCAGTTATTTTTCCATCATTGTTACCCTTATCTGCCAACAACCTCTTCATTAAAGACAACAGTTTACATTCCCTTGGGCTTTCAGTCTATGTTATTTAACACACTACCATGTGCTCTCAATGATTCATTCCGCAAATTAAAAGGTCCACAGACACAGGTCCAAAAGGAGCATTGCGCCAACTCTGAGAACGTAAAGTTGCGTTTGTGTCTCAAAACTGCCACGCAAATTGCAAAATGCTTAACCTAACCACAGTGCAGTATCAGCAGAAAGCCGCTTCACCCCGGCTCTCCTTAACTGCCTCCAGAATCACCAGCTCCAGTTCCTTCTGATCCCTGGGGGAGATAAAAGTGCAAAGGAGAAGAGGCAGGGGGCCGGGTAAAGAAGCACACCCAAGAGCCAGCGCGGCAAAATAACAGCGGTGGAGGAAATCGAGTTCATGAGTTTGCCAGAGCAGCAAGGTCCCTGGTCTTCAGTGAGACAGCTAACATTGCCTGGAGCAGCAGGTTGGAGGGCAACAATTGTCCTCAACACCCTTGCGCTGGGAAGTGGGATGAGTGTAGGTCAGGTGAGGACAGAATTGAGCTTGGCGAAAATGTCAGAATGGTCTGACATGAGGTAATATGTTAACGGACAACTCTGGTCTCCGCTGGTCCGGGGAGGATGCCCACTTGCAGCAAGAACTGGTGGAAAATGGGTGCATATGAAATTAGGGAAATGGGGAAGATTATGGGGGAGTTGGTGGCTTACTGGTACTTTCACTGGACTAGAAATCCAGAGGCCCAGACCAGACTGATGCTCTCAGGGCATGGGTTAAAATCCCACCAAAGCAGCTGGTGGAATTTCGATTCAACCAATAAAATCTGGAATATAAAGCTGTTCTCAGTGACGGTGGCCCATGACCACTATTATCGATTGTTGTAAAAACCCATAATGTCCTACAGGGAAGGTAACTTGCTGTCCTGAAATGGCTTAGCAAGCAAGGGTAATCAGGAATGGGCAAAAAATGCTGGACTTGCCAGTGCTGCCCACATCCCATGAAAGAATTAAAAAGGAAGTGCATCCAGGTGTAAACACCAATATCTTCATGAGAGGTGAGGGGACAGGCTGTCGGTCAGTTGTTAATGCTTCTTGGACCAGTCCTTTGGACCCATACTCACTGTATCGACTGATCTGTTGGCCTAGTTCTGTGCTTTGGAAAACTGAGTTACAATGATAGCAAGCTTGACACCTTAGTGCAAATTTTATCTGTTACCCATCAAAATCAGAGCACCTTTTAACTCTGCCGATGATGCATGGGAATCAGCATGAATGTATGATCTAAGACGACCACAGGCATAAATCAGGAGCTACTGTTTGTCTGGCCCACCTCTTTATGGCTAAGTCAAGCCTGAAACAAATCGAGGTTATGGCATCAACAAGGAGAAGCCATAAAAGACTATATTTATTCTCCCATTTACTCGATGGCTGTAAATTTAGATTTGTTTTACATTTGCGACAGGCCTGCCTTAAATAAACAATAAAATAGAAGAGGCTGGGAATACCCGGCCAGCAACTGAGGTGAAAGGAACTGGGTTAACATTTCAGGTTGTGACCTTTCGTCAGAACTGGTCTGTCTCAGCCTGCCCTCTCTAATCTCAATGGAGTTACTAGAGCAGTTCTTTTTTTTACCTCCAGCTCCAGTTCCCCTCCAATAACGAAAGCGATCACAACAATTTGAGTTGAGATCAAACGGATTGCCCATCGCTATTTCACCTATAGTCACTTTTCACATGAAGCTGGGAAGTGAATACTGTGAGAAATTCTGTGACCACTCTTTCTTCATAAATGTCCCAAGCTGCTTCAGAGGTGTGTGACCTTGAAGCAAAAGGTGACAGAGCCACATATGGAGGTGTGGAGATACATGACCCAAAAGCTTGGTCAAAAAGGTTAGTTTTCAGAAGCATCTTCAAGGAGGCAACTGAGGTAGAGAGGTGAAAAGATTCAGGGAATTCCAGAGCCTGGGGGCTTGGCAATTGAAGACATGGTCCCAAACGGTGGAGCAACAAAAGTGGGGGGTGCACCAGAGGCCAGAATTAGAAGGCACAGAGACACTCAATGAATTAGGATTCCAAGGCTGATGGCACCCTGTTGCTATTTCACCTGAGGCCACTCTTCACACAGTCCAGGGAGGCTCTTTAAACCAAGCTTCCGTCATCTCTGCATTCTGTGTAATGGTAAGCTCATCCTCACTCCAAGTCTACACAAGCACTTTCAGCAAGTTCTATGGATAGTGTTTGGCAGTGCGAATGGGAGATGGGGATGCTGGCTGGTTCCCGCGTGCTCAGTAATGACAGAAAATTCACCAGCGTAGCAGCAAACGAACCTACCAGTGCGACCACATCATCTCAGGAGAACCCTCAGCCACGAATCCAAGAGCGAGGTTGATTATACAGGTTCAGTCTCGTTCAACAACTGAGGATTCTCCTTGTTAAATTTTTGATGCACAATGGGTTGACTAAGAGGAGTATCCAACTCAGCCAAGAGTGGCCTGTGTGGGTAGCAAAGAAATACCAGCTGCTGGAAGTGGGAGGGATTTCCAAACTTTTGTTGCTCCCAACTTGAGGACACCGGTACAAGTATGTTGCACTGAAGGAACAAAGATTGACAATAGTAATTTCTCGTCTCAAAAAATATCGTGGTTCAGCAAGAAACAATAATGTGCAACATGGTGTCAGCTGTGGATTTTTAAAAAATAAATATACAGCTATTATATAGAATGTTGGAATGACACAGCACAAAAGGACTGAACACTGAAATAAGAAGGGCCTCAGAACAGCCTCTGGTTTCATCCATCATCTGCAAAAGATGGCTCAGCCACGCCACCTGACTTACGTCATCACAGACTGCCCATCAGGTCATGCAGTGGGCTCCTACTGGGCACAGAAGAGGAGGACAACCCAAGCTGAACTGGCACCACACCATCAGGGGGGATCTCTAGCTGGTCAACAGACGCTGGAGCGATGCGAGAACACAGGCTGGTGAACAGGAGAGAATGGGGAGCTTTGTCTGCCAATAGGTCTATCATGCCTGTGCCAGCCACTTGAAAGAGCTATCCAGTTAGTCCCAACACCATTTCCTTTCTCCATAGCCCTGCAATTTCCTCCCCTTCAAGTATTTATCCAATTTATTATTGAATCTGCTTCCAATAGCCTTTCCAAGTGTGTAAAGGAGAGTATGTAGGAGCACACTTAGATGCACATAACTTTTACCTTCAAGCTGAATAGTGCATGAGGATTGAGCGTAGAAAGGTAAATATTATGATAGTTCCTACAACAGATCTCCATCTATTGTAATTAACAATGCAGGCAGCAATGAGTCAGGCATGCTGTCCTGTGCTTCACTTGCCAACATTCATTCCCACTGCAGAAGGCTCTGCATCAGGCATTCACTCATAAATAAGGCAATCAGTTATTCTTAGTCCTAGTCAACATATTTTCCCACATACGTGGGCAGACTCGAGTAAACAGCACATCCTCATCTCAGGCACCACAAATGTCAAGTTATAATTTTGAATCGACCACCTCTTCGCTTGTGAAATTCAAAGTACTTCTGACTTCAAAAACCAAGAGTGACAAACACATAAGTAATGCAGTCTGGGCAGTCATCTTCTGATAACAATAGTTGTTGCAATTGTTGGTATAAGGGATTCATTTTGTGAACCAAGTTTAGAAATTACTGTTGGCAATATAAAGGGATTAATATTTTACACATTTCTGTATCACTGATTCTGCTGATTTAACAGAAGCATTAATCCATCTACATTAAATAATTATTGTCCTTGTTGAAGCATTGTATAAACATTTTAAGTGCCCCAACCGCTAATGTTTATTTTTGTTATTTTTAATTATGTATAATAATATAATAATAAATGTTATTTATTAATCCTTGAGAAGTGAGCATGGCTGGCAAGGCCAGAATTTATTGCCTATCCCTTATTATCTTTGAATAGGTAGTGGTAAAGCTCCTTCTTGAACCACTGCAGTGTGTGTGGTCTATGTACACTCATGGTGCAGTTAGGTAGAGAGTTCCAGGATTACAAACCAGCAACAGTAAAGGAATGGAACGAATACTTTAAAGTCGGGATGGTGTGTGACTTGGAGGGGATCTTGGGGACAATGGTGTTCCAATGCACGTACTCTCCTTGTTGTTCTCGATGGTAGAGGTCACGGGTTTGGGAGGTTATGAATTTGCTGCAGTGCATCTTGATGATGGTCACATAGCTGCAAAAAGGGTGAGCAGGTGGTGGAGGGAGAGAATGTTTAAGGAGGCACTCTAAACCTTCAACCACAAAGATTGGCAATAGTAATTTCTCAAAAAGCATCATGGTTCAGCAAGAAACAATAACGTGCATCATGGTGTCAGCTGTGGATTACTGGTGGTGCTCTTGTCTCTGAGTCAGAAAGTTCAAGTCCATCCCACAGCACAGGTAGATTTGAGGGAGCCCTGCGCTGTCAGCAGTCTTGCCCTTGGCATGATACACTAAACCATGGCTCTGCTTGCCTTTCTCAAGTGGACATCTAAAATCCCACAACCCTAAGCTGAAGCAGAGTCCTCCACGGTGTCTAAGCCAATATGTATCCCACAAACATCACTAAAAAACACATTATCTAGACACTAAGGCACTGCTGTTGCGGGCTTTTGCAGTGCACAATTTCACTGAATTCAGAGTGAAATGAGTTGGAACTGAGACAACACTAGATTTTAAAAAGTAGAGATTTGTGGATCTAGAGCAGAGTAGAGGGATGGGAAGATTTTGAAACAAGGCATAGATTTTGAGGATGGGGTGAAAGAAAGAAAGACAGACCTTGACTCCATGTATATTTTTTTCTCATCATAAATGTGTTTGGTGATTTTAGCCTGAAGTACATGTTTTGTCTCTTTCCAGAGAAGTTAGGAGCATATCCTGGGCATCCCAGACCTCAGGACATTGAAAATCAATTTACTATCAATTAAATACTTTTTGAAATGTAGCCACTGTTGCAAAGGAGGAAGTGGGGCAGCCAATTTGTGCGCAACAAGCTCCTGCAAACAGCAACTACCAAATAACCTGCTTCAATTTTAAACTGATGCTGAGGGATAAATATTGGCCAAGGAGGACTCTTCCTCTTCAAAATAA
The DNA here is from genome assembly GCF_017639515.1 of Carcharodon carcharias. NCBI lineage: Eukaryota > Metazoa > Chordata > Chondrichthyes > Lamniformes > Lamnidae > Carcharodon > Carcharodon carcharias. The sequence continues at coordinate 19,295,101 of NC_054483.1, read as the reverse complement.
TGCTTGTGAAACCTTTTATATATTCCCGAGAGGATATGGTTTGATGTTTTATTCATAAGATGGGTCCTCCATCAGTATCAGCCTAGATTTTGCACTCAAATCCCAGGAGTGAAGCTGCAACCCTCTGACTCACAGGCGAGGGTGTTACAACTGAGCCAAAACTGGCACTGTGGTAGGCAAACAGAACAGCATGTGGGCAGTGGAATATATTGGTGATGTAGCAGATCCAGCCAGCAAGGAAAGCACTGGTGGAGATGAGGCAGAGAGTAAGTTGTCTTAGTGATGGATAGGGTTGGAAGTGGGAGATTGAGCTCACAGTTAAGTAAGAGATGGATGTTGTGCTCATGCGCTCACTCAGACTGCCTGAGCAGCTTGACAGGAGGCTGGAATCAGTGCCAAACAGATCGGCTTCAGTTTTGCCAATATTACATTGGAGATCTGCCTCATCCAAATCCCACAAAACAGAGCTGAATGTCAATGTTTTCTTAATAGATTACTACAATACCAATATGATTCACCATTGTTGTTGTCCCTGGTTTGGATTTTCTCTGATATGAAGTATGAAACATCAGAAAATGACATATTCACACTAAAAAAAATGTGTATTCAAAAACACTGCAAAAAATATTGCCATGTTCAAAGTTTTCTGCACCACATCTACCTTTTTGGATTGTTTTCCATTTTTTTTATCATCTGTAAAGTGAGGGAAGGGCTGTTAAATTGTTAAGATTTAATGTGTCAGTATTTGCCTTTGTCTCAGTTCTGTTTGGATTTGAAGTGCCTTGTGTTCGTCGAAGGCATCCTTGCATGATTCACTCATGACCACGTTTGGACTAGGATTCCAGGCCTGTAAATGTGTATTGATTACAGCCAATTGGAAACACCAAATATTACTTCACTAGGACAGTGGAAAATGAAGCAATAATTTTAAATAAGTGGAAAGCAAATTTTAAAGAGATAATTCTTTATTCAAAAGGGTGATAAAGAATTGGAACAACCTATCACTTGGGCAGGTCAAAGACATGAGCAAGAGCTCAAATTGGAGTTTGATGCTGGGCTAGGTGAACAAATTACTAAAGGGTTGAAAGGCCTTTTATGTGCCAACTTGGCTCTATCGACAATACCCTTACTTGTCAGTCAGAAGGTTGAGAGTTGAAGCCCCCCACTCCAGGTCTCGAATATAGGGTGGCACTGAGGTGCCATATTCGTGCACTGCAAGAGATATGATCCTTCAGAAAACATTTTGAACTCTAGTTAAGTCTATGTGGTTGAGGTGGATATTGTGCCATGACACGATTTGAAAGAGGTCTTCATTTCACACTCAACCAACACCCTTAAACACACATTAGGTGGTCCTTTACCTCATAGCTGTTTTTGGGATCTTACTGTGTGTGAACTGGTTGGCACATTTGTCAATGTAACAGTTCTGTTCCATTCCATGAGTGCTCTGCCCGAAGGTAGGTCCTTGGCTCATTGCCTCTTCAACCTCAGCTGTTTCCCTGGCAGGCTTTGCCAATGGTGGTTTGCCATTGTCTCCTACCCTCGGGGGTAGGGCCAGGAGGCAAGTCCTAAGACTACCTCAGCCAGAATGGGAATCGAACCTGTGCTGTTGACATTATTCGGAACCACGTGCTAACCATCTAAGCTAACTGGCCCCCATTATAGCAGTTACTGCACTTCACATCACTTCATTTGATGTGAAATGTTTAAGTGTTTGAGAGATCTGGCAGACTGTACATTTTATCTTATAAATAGCAATGGAAACCTATATAGGTTACATAGTACCTGAAGCGGTGTTACAGTGTAGAGTGACAATAAGCGGAAGGAAAATGGTGGGGTTCCAAATTCCAGATTAGGAAGGTGGTTGCGGATCTTGTGATATCGTGCAGAACCCCAGTATTTCCCCTTAAGAAGCATCGCCAGGAATTTGTCAAATATTTGGTTTGGCTTTGTTTTAGAGATTGGTTTTCACCTTCCATTACTTGTTCCAATCGATCTCCATATGTTGGCAGCGGAGTTGTCAGTGTGTGACCGAACCCAACTATGCATTGTGTTTGAAAAGTATGAAAGAATCTAAGGGTCCTGAAATTTGCCACTGCCATAGAGTCTTTATGATGACAGTCATTCAACGCCATTGTGTGTGTCCTTGTGTTAACCCGCCATTTGTTAACTTGATTGTTCCATGAGAAGCTTCAACCAAGCAAAGAAAACCATAAACACTCATGACTTGTGAAATATGTTACCTGTACAGGCTAATGTTGGCTGTGTAAATGGGTTCAAATGTTAACTGCATATGCCTCTGCAGAAAGAAAGGATTGAGTGGGTATGGGAGAAAAATAATTAGATTGGATCAATCTATCTCTCAGAAAGGGGTCTTATGGTTTTTCTCAGTTCTTAAAACATAGTATATTCAAGGCTGAGATAGGCATAGTTTTGATATCTTAGGATCAAGGGATTTGAAGAGTGGCAGGAAAGCAGAGTTGAGGCTGAAGATCAGCCATGATCAGACTGAATGGAGGAGCAGGTTCGTGGGTGCGTATAGTCTACTCCTGTTCCTAAATCTTCTGCTGCTACATTCAAAGTGTGAACATCTTCGGCACTGATTATTTCAGTCACGTGTCAGCTGTGGCTCAGTGGGTAGCACCTTCTCCTCTGAGTCAGAAGGTTGGGGTTTCCACAAAATCTGAAGCTGACACCCCAGTGCAGTAATGAAGGAGTGCTGCACTGTCTGAGGTGACATCTCTCAGATGAGATCTTAAATCAAGACCCTGTCTTCCCTCTCAGGTGGACATAAAAGACTCCATTGCACAATTTTGAGGAAGAGCAGATGAGTTCTTCCCAATGTCCTCTCCTCAATCAACATCACAGATGATCTAGACTGTTATTATATCACAGTTTGGGGGAGCTTGCAGTGTGCAAATTGACTACCATTTTTCCTACATCATAACAGTAAATATGCTTCAAAAGCATTTCATTGGCTGTAAAGCCCTTTGGGACGCCCTGAAGTTGGGAAAGGTGCTATATAAATGTAAGTCTTCTCTTCTAAGCAACCATTCTAACAACTTATTTGCAGACAAAACCAAGATGGGGTGGTGGGGGTGTGGTGGGGGGGGTGGGGGTGCGGGTGTGTGTGTGAGGGGGTGTGGTGGGGTGGGTGGAGGTGATCTCAATGTTTAAGAATTGCCCCATGTTGAGAAATAGCCTATTTGAGCCCTCAATAACATCCTCAGCTCATGTATACTTTCTAGCAACAGGCGTCTAGATAGCCATGAAGGGCAGGAACTGAGAATAGGTAAATCAAATTTGAGTCAGCTCAGAGTTTTTGATTCAGGCAAAGTGCTGGAGGCATCAAATGATGCAAAATAAGTTTGTACCTTTTCAGTAAACTGAGCTTGGAAACTATTCAAACTATTGTCTTGCATCACAATAACTTTAGGCTGCTTCAGCATTTGACACCAGCGACAAGTTG